>NC_044551.1:93869405-95188064 GCF_007565055.1 Rhinopithecus roxellana
CTAGCAAAGGGAAGCCATGACAGATGGTACGTGGAAAATCCCACCCTAATCCTGTGCTTTTCCAATGGCCTTAGCAAACGGCACACCAAGAGATTATATCCCGTGCCTGGCTTGGAGGGTCTCACGCCCATGGAGCTTCGCTTACTGCTAGCACAGCAGTCTGAGATCAAACTGCAGGATGGCAGCGAGGCTGGGGGAGGGGCATCCACCATTGCTGAGGCTTGAGTAGGTAAACAAAGTGTCCTGGAAGCTCGAACTGGGTGGAGCCCACTGCAGCTCAGGGAGGCCTGCCTGCCTCTGAGTACTCCACCTCTGGGGGTAGGGCATAGCTGAACAAAAGGCAGCAGAAACTTCTGCAAACTTAATCGTCCCTATCTGACAGCTTTGAAGAGAGTAGTGGTTCTCCCAGCATGGAGTTTGAGATCTGAGAATGGACAGACTGCCTCCTCAAGTGGGTCTCTGACCCCCGAGTAGCCTAACTGGGAGACATCTCCCAGTAGGGGCTGACTGACACCTCATACAGCCGGGTGCCCCTCTGAGATGAAGCTTCCAGAGGAAGGATCAGGTAGCAACATCTGCTGTTCTGCAATATTTGCTGCTCTGCAGCCTCTGCTGCTGATACCCAGGCAAACAGGGTCTGGAGTGGACCTCCAACAAACTCCAACAGACCTGTAGCTGAGGGTCCTAACCGTTAGAAGGAAAACTAAGAAACAGAAAGAACATCCACACCAAAACCCCATCAGTACGTCACCATCATCAAAGACCAAAGGTAAATAAAACCGCAAAGATGGGGAGAAACCAGAGCAGAAAAGCTGAAAATTCTAAAAGTCAGAGCACCTCTTCTCCTCCAAAGGAACACAGCTCCTCACCAGCAATGGAACAAAGTTGGATGGAGAAGGACTTTGATGAGTTGACAGAAGAAGGCTTCAGACGATCGGTAACAACAAACTTCTCTGAGCTAAAAGAGGATGTTTGAACCCATCACAAAGAAGCTAAAAACCTTGAAAAAAGAGTAGATGAATGGCTAACTAGCATAAACAGTGTAGAGAAGTCCTTAAATGACCTGATGGAGCTGAAAACCATAGCACGAGAACTAAGTGATGCATGCACAAGCTTCAGTAGCCGATTTGATCAAGTGGAAGAAAGGGTATCAGTGATTGAAGATCAACTGAATGAAATGAAGTGAGAAGAGAAGTTTAGAGAAAAAAGAGTAAAAATATAAGGAACAAACCTCCAAGAAATATGGGACTATGTGAAAAGACCAAATCTACATCTGATTGGTATACCTGAAAGTGACAGGGAGAATGGAACCAAACTGGAAAATACTCTTTAGGATATTACCTAGGAGAACTTCCCTGACCTAGTGAGGCAGGCCAACATTCAAATTCAGGAAATACAAAGAACACAACAAAGATACTCCTTGAGAAGGCAACCCCAAGACACATAATTGTCAGATTCACCAAAGTTGAAATGAAGGAAAAAGTGTTAGGGCAGCCAGAGAGAAAGGTCAGGTTACCCATAAAGGGAAGCCCATCAGACTAACAGCAGATCTCTAGGCAGAAACTCTACAAGCCAGAAAAGAGTGGGGGCCAATACTCAACATTCTTAAAGAAAAGAATTTTCAACCCAGAATTTCATATCCAGCCAAACTAAGCTTCGTAAGTGAAGGAGAAATGAAATCCTTTACAGACAAACAAATGTTGAGAGATTTTGTCACCACCAGGCCTGCCTTACAAGAGTTCCTGAAGGAAGCACTAAACAAGAAAAAGAACAACCAGTACCAGCCAGTGCAAAAACATGCCAAATTGTGAAGACCATCGATGCTAAGAAGAAACTGCATCAACTAATGAGCAAAATAACCAGTGAACATCATAATGACAGGATCAAATTCACAAATAACAATATTAACCTTAAATGTAAATGGGCTAAATGCTCCAAATAAAAGATACAGACTGGAAAACTGGATAAAGAGTCAAGACCCATCAGTGTGCTCTATTCAGGAGACCTATCTCACGTGCAGAGACACACATAGTCTCAAAATAAAGGGATAGAGGAAGATCTACCAAGCAAATGGAAAACAAAAAAAGGCAGGGGTTGCAATCCTAGTCTCTGATAAAACAGACTTTAAACCAACAAAGATCAAAAGAGACAAAGAAGGCCATTACATAATGGTAAAGGGATCAATTCAACAAGAAGAGCTAACTATCCGAAATATATATGCACCCAATACAGGAGCACCCAGATTCATAAAGCAAGTCTTTAGAGACCTACAAAGAGACTTAGATTCCCACACAATAATAATGGGAGTCTTTAATGCACCACTGTCAACATTACACAGATCAACGAGACAGAATGTTAACAAGGATATCCAGGAATTGAACTCATCTCTGCACCAAGCGGACCTAATAGACATCTATAGAACTCTCCACCCCAAATCAACAGAATATACATTCTTCTCAGTACCACATCGCACTTATTCCAAAACTGACCACATAGTAGGAAGTAAAGCACTCATCAGCAAATGTAAAAGAACAGAAATTAAAACAAACTGTCTTTCGGATCACAGAGCAATCAAATTAGCACTCAGGATTAAGAAACTCACCCAAAACCACTCAACTAGATGGAAACTGAGCAACCTGCTCCTGAATGACTACTGGGTAAATAACGAAGTGAAGTCAGAAATAAAGATGTTCTTTGAAACCAATGAGAACAAAGACATAATATACCAGAATCTTTGGGACACATTTAAAGCAGTGTGTAGAGGGAAATTTATAGCACTAAATGCCTACAAGAGAAAGAAGGAAAGATCTAAAAATGACACACTAACATCACAATTAAAAGCACTAGAGAAGCAAGAGCAAATACATTCAAAAGCTAGCAGAAGGCAAGAAATAATTAAGATTAGAGCAGAACTGAAGGAGATAGAGACCAAAAAAACCCTTCAAAAAAATCAATGAATCCAGGAGCTAGTTTTTTTAAAAGATCAACAAAATTTATAGACTGCTAGCAAGACTAATAAAGAAGAAAAGAGAGAAGAATCAAATAGATGCATTAAAAAATGATAAAGGGGATATCACCACTGACCCCACAGAAATAAAAACTACCATCAGAGAATACTATAAACACCTCTATGCAAATCAACTAGAAAATCTGGAAGAAATGGATAAATTCCTGGAAACATGTACCCTCCCAAGACTAAACCAGGAAGAAGTTGAATCCCTGAATAGACCAATAACAGATTCTAAAATTGAGGCAATAATTAATAGCCTACCAATTAAAAAAAGTCCAGGACCAGATGAATTCAGAGCCGAATTCTACTAGAGGTACAAAGAGGAGCTGATACCATTCCTTCTAAAACTATTCCAATCAATAGAAAAAGAGGGAATCCTCCCTAATTCATTTTATGAGGCCAACATCATCTTGATACCAAAGCCTGGCAGAGACACAACAAAAAAAGAGAATTTTAGACCAATACCCCTGATGAACATCGATGCAAAAATCCTCAATAAAATACTGGCAAACCGAATCCAGCAGCACATCAAAAAGCTTATCCACCATGATCAAGTCAACTTCATCCCTGGGATGCAAGGCTGGTTCAACATATGCAAATCAATAAACGTACTCCATCATATAAACAGAACCAAAACACAAAAACCACATGATTATCTCAATAGATGCAGAAAAGGCCTTTGACAATATTCAACAGCCCTTCATACTAACAACTCTCAATAAACTAGGTATTGATGGGACGTATCTCAAAATAAAAAGAGCTATTTATGACAAACCCACAGCCAATATCATACTGAATGGGCAAAAATTGGAATCATTCCCTTTGAAAACTGGCACAAGATAGGGATGCCCTCTCTCACCACTCCTACTCAACATAGTGTTGGAAGTTCTGGCCAGGGCAATCAGGCAAGAGAAAGAAATAAAGGGTATTCAATTAGGAAAAGAGGAAGTCAAATTATCCCTGTTTGCAGATGACATGATTGTATATTTAGAAAACCCCATTGTCTCAACCCAAAATCTCCTTAAGCTGATAAGCAACTTCAACAAAGTCTCAGGATAGAAAGTAAAAGTGCAAAAATCACAAGCATTCCTATACACCTATAACAGACAGAGAGCCAAATCGTGAGTGAACTCCTATTTGCAATTGCTTCAAAGAGAATAAAATACCTAGGAATCCAACTTACAAGGGATGTGAAGGACCTCTTCAAGGAGTACTACAAACCACTGCTCAACGAAATAAAAGAGGACACTAACAAATGGAAGAATATTACATGCTCATGGATAGGAAGAATCAGTATTGTGAAAATGGCCATACTGCCCAAGGTAATTTATAGATTCAATGCCATTCCCATCAAGCTACCAATGACTTTCTTCACAGAATTGGAAAAAATCACTTTAAAGTTCACATGGAACCAAAAAAGGGCCTGCAGTGCCAAGACAATCCTAAGCCAAAAGAAAAAAGCTGGAGGCATCACGCTACCTGACTTCAAACCACACTACAAGGCTACAGTAACCAAAACAGTATGGTACTGGTACCAAAACAGAGATACATATCAAAGAAACAGAATAGAGCCCTCGGAAATAATACCACACATCTACAACCATCTAATCTTTGACAAACCTGACAAAAACAAGAAATGGAGAAAGGATTCCTTATTTAATAAATGGTGCTGGGAAAACTGACTAGCCATATGTAGAAAGCTGAAACTGGATCCCTTCCTTACACCTTATATGAAAATTAATTCAAGATGGATTAGAGACTTAAATGTTAGATCTAAAACCATAAAAACCCTAGAAGAAAATCTAGGCAATGCCATTCAGGCCACAGGCATGGGCAAGGACTTCTTGACTAAAACACCAAAAGCAATGGCAACAAAAGCCAAAATTGACAAATGGTATCTATTTAAAGAGCTTCTGCACAGCAAAAGAAACTACCATCAGAGTTAACAGGCAACCTACAGAATGGGAGAACATTTTTACAATCTACCCATTTGACAAAGGGCTAATATCCAGAATCTACAAAGAACTTAAACAAATCTACAAGAAAAAATCAAATAACCCCATCAAAAAGTGGGCAAAGTATGTGAACAGACACTTCTCAAAAGAAGACATTTATGCAACCAACAGACACGTGAAAAAATGCTCATCATCACTGGCCATCAGAGAAATGCAAATCAAAAACACAATGAGATACCATCTCACACCAGTAAAAGTGGTGATCATTAAAAAGTCAGGAAGCAACAGGTGCTGGAGAGGATGTGGAGAAATAGGAACGCTTTTACACTCTTGGTGGGACTGTAAACTAGTTCAACCATTGTGGAAGACAGTGTGGTGATTCCTCAAGGATCTAGAACTAGAAATACCATTTGACCTAGCCATCCCATTACTGGGCATATACCCAAAGGGTTATAAATCATGCTGTTACAAAGACACATGCACACGTATGTTTATTGCGGCTCTATTCACAATAGCAAACACTTGGAACCAACCCAAATGTCCATCAATGACAGACTGCATTAAGAAAATGTGGCACATATACACCATGGAATACTATGCAACCATAAAAAAGGATGAGTTCATGTCTTTGTGGGGGCATGAATGAAGTTGGAAACCATCATTCTGAGCAAACTATCACAAGGACGGAAAGCCAAACACCGCATGTTCTCACTCATACGTGGGAATTGAACAATGAGAACACTTGGAGACAGGGTGGGAACATCACACACTGGGGCCTGTTTTGGGGTGGGGGGAGGGGGAGGGATAGCATTAGGAGATATACCTAATGTAAATGACGAGTTAATGGGTCCAACACACCAACATGGCACATGTATACATATGTAACAAACATGCACGTTGTGCACACGTACCCTATAACTTAAATTATTATTTAAAAAATGAAGTCTTTATCAAAGAAAAAAAAAATACTTTCCATTATCAGACTTCCTTCCACATCTCAATGGCCAGAATCAGCTCAGCATGCTCATTTCTGCTCACCACTGTCAAGATGAATGACAAAACTCTGCATGGCTTAGACTGATCATCTGATGAGGGATAGGTATTTTGGAGTCATCCACAATGTCTTCCATAATCAATTATATTTTTATTTACACTTTCATATTTTTGGAGGTACACCTATTTGCAGTTTTTGCTGTTGATCTAAAATAAATGCTGATAACTGCATAGATACGGGTTGCATATCTTGGACTTTCTTCTGTCTGCTAAGCATTTTTACCTGAATCTAACATACTTTCTGAAATTCAACATTTTGAAATAAGCTCTTAGTTAGTCTTCCTCTCTAATGTAGTATGACTTTTTGTTAGTGGGTAGGATTACTATCCACTCAGTTACTTTACAGAGAACATTTAGAGTCAACCCACACAGCATATATTCTCACACACCCATACCTAATCATTTACCAAATCTAGTTAGTTTTGCCCCAAACTGTTGACTCAGTCTTCTCCTCTCTATTCCCATTACTGCTTTCCTGGTCTAGACCACTTCACTCAAAATGCTGAAGAGACATGGTATTTTCAAATGCCTCCCACCTCTGAGGCATACTGAGGCATATATATGTATTATATGTATGACAAGAGGCTGTAAATAATATATACGCACATATATAATATATATACACATAAAATTCATATGTACACAAATACGTGCATGTGTGTGTATTTTATGTGTACATATAACATGTGTGTATACATATATTCTTACAGCCTCCTATCCCATTACTGACTCTCATAGAAAATAGTGCTTGAAACATATAGACTACTACTGCTACTAATTCCTTAACCATAATTTGTCTCAGTTCTGGCTTCTTCTTATGTTAAGTTTCAGCTTAGATGAAAATTCCCTTCCCTGGAATTGTCAATGTTCTTAGTAAATTTTATTTACACAATCCAGATAGATAATAGATAAGCTTCAGGTCGCTAAATCTTCCTAGATTCTCTGCCTTGCTCCACAGAGAACAAAGAACTACTATTTCTCTTTGGTATCTATACATTTCTACTTCATCCCGTAGGCTGTGGCAAACGTGAGGGCAGAAACGAACAGTCAACTTTGCATCTCAGAGGCTAACATAGTGCCTACCACATAAGTGTATTTTATTGTATTATAGCTTTTACTTTAGGTTCAGGGGTACATGTGCAGGTTTCTTACATAGGTAAACTGCATGTCATGGGGGTTCGGTGTACAGATTATTTCATCCCCCAAGTAATAAGCATAGTACCCCATAGATATTTTTTTTCTGATCCTCTCCCTTCATCCCTCTACTCTTAAGGATGCCCTGATGTCTGTCGCTCCCCTCTCTGTGTCCATATGTTCTTGTTGTTTAGCTATCATCTCTCATTTATAAGTTAGAACATGCAGTATTGAGTTTTCTGTTCCTGCATTAGTTTGCTTAGGATTGTGGCTTCCAGTTCCATCCATGTTGCTGCAAAGAACATGATCTCATTCTTATTTTCTAGTTGTGTAGTATTGCAAATGTGGAATATGTACCACATTTCTTTACTCAGTCCACTTTGTGTATATGTACCATGTTTTCTCTATCCAATCTACTCTAATGGGTATTTAGATTGATTCCATATCTTTGCTATTGTGAATAACGCTTCCATGAACATAGCATGCATGTGTCTTTATGGTAGAATAATTTATATTGCTTTGGATATACACCCAATAATAGAATCACTGGGTTGAGTGGTAGTTCTGTTTCAAGTTCTTTGAGGAATCATCACACTTCTTTCCAAAATGACTGAACTAATGTACAGTCCCACCAGCAGTGTATAAGCATTTCTTTTTCTCCACAATCTCACTAGCATCTGTTATTGCTTGCCGTTTTAATATTAGCCATTCTGACCAGTGTGAGATGATATCTCATTGTGGTTTTGACTTGGATTTCTCTATTGATCAGTAATGTTGAGCTTTTTTCATATGCTTGTTGGCCACATGTATGTCCTCTTTTGAGCAGTGTATGTTCGTGTCCTTTAACCCACATTTTAATGCTTTTGTGGTTTTTTTCTTGTTAATTTGTTTACGTTTCCTACAGGTTCAGGATATTAGACCTTTGGTGCACAATTTGAAAATATTTTCTGCAATTGTGTGTGATGTCTGTTTACTCTGATGATGGTTTCTTTTGCTACATAGGAGTTCTTCAGCTTAGTTAGGTCCCATGTCAATTTTTGCTTTTGTTGCAATTGTTTTTGGCATCTTCATCAAGAAATCTTTGTCAGATCCTATGTCCAGAATGGTATTTCCTAGGTCATCTTCCATGTATTCATGGTTTTAGGTATCAAATTTAAGTCTCTAATTCATCTTGAGTTGATTTTTGTATATGGTGTAAAGTGGGGGGTCTAGTTTCAATCTTCTGCCTATGGCTTAATAGTTCTCCCAGTACCACTTATTCAATAGGGATTCCTTTCTCCATTGCTTGTTTTTGTAGGCTCTTTTGAAGATCAGATGGCTGTAGGTGTGCACCCTTATTTCTGGCTTCCCTATTCTGTTCCTTTGGTCTATGTTTCCATTTTTGTACCATTACCATGCTGTTTGGGTTACCATAGCCCTGTAATATCCTTTGAAGTCAGGTAACAAGATGCCTCTAGCTTTGTTCTTTTTGCTTAGGATTGCCTTGGCTATACGAGTCTTTTTTTTTTTTTTTTTTTTTTTGGTTCCATATGAATTTTTAAATAGTTTTTCCTAATTCTGTGAAGAACATCATTGGTTTTTTGATAGGGATAGCACTGAATCTGTAAATTGCTTTAAGTAGTATGGCCATTTTAATGATATTGATGCTTCCTATCCATGAAGAGGGAATACTTTTTCGTTTGTTTGTGTAATCTCTGATTTATTTGAGCAATGTTTGGTAATCATCATTGTAGAAATCTTTCACCTCCCTGGTAAGCTGTATTCCTAGTTATTTTATTCTTTTTGTGGCAGTTGTGAATGGGATTGCATTGCTGATTTGGCTCTCAGCTTGGATATTGTTGCTGTATAGGAATGTTACTAATTTTTGAAGTTGATTTTGTATCCTGAAACTTTGCTAAAGCTGTTTGTCAGCTAAAAGAGCTTTTGGGCAGAGACCATGGGATTTTCTAGATATAGAATTATGTCATCTGCAGACAGGTATCCTTTGACTTCCTCTCTTTCTATTTAAAAGTCTTTCATTCATTTTCCTTACCTGATTGCTCTGGCCAGGACTTCCAGTTATATGTTGAATAAGAGCGTTGATAGAGCTCATCCTTGTCTTACTCCTGTTTTAAAGGGGAACGCGTCCCACTTTTGCCCATTCAATATAATGTTGGCTGTGGGTTTTTGATAGATGGCTATTATTTTGAAGTAAGTTCCTTCAATGCCTAAACATGAAGTAATGTTGAATTCTATCAAAGGCGTTTTCTGCATCTGTTGAGATGATCATGTGGTTTTCATTTTTAGTTCTGTTTATATGATGAGTCATACTTATTGATTTGCATATATTAAACCAACCTTACTTCCTAGGAATAAAGCCTACTTGATTGTGGAGGATTAGCTTTTTGATGTGCTGCTGGATTTGGTTTGCTTGTATTTTGTTGAGTATTTTTGCATCAATGTTCATCAAGGATATTGGCCTGAAGTTTTCTTTTGTTGTTGCGTCTCTCCAGGTTTTGACATCAGGATGATGTTGACCTCATAGAATGAGTTGGGGAATAGTTTCTCCTCTCCTCCCCTCTCCTCCCCTCCCCTACCCTCCCTCCCTACCCTCCCTTCCTTCCTTCCTTCCTTCCTTCCTTCCTTCCTTCCTTCCTTCCTTCCTTCCTTCCTTCCTTCCTTCCTTCCTTCCTTCCTTCCTTCTTTCCTTCTTTTTTGACGGATTCTTGCTTTGTCACCCAGGCTGGATGCAGTGGCATGATCTCAGCTCACTGCAACCTCTGCCTCCCAGGTTCAAGTGATTCTCCTGCCTCAGCCTCCTGAGTAGCTGGGACTACAGGCACATGCCACCACGCCCGGCTAATTTTTGTATTTTTAGTAGAGATGGGGTTTCATCATATTGGCCAGGCTGTTCTTGAACTTCTGACCTTGGGATCCACCTGCCTCAGCCTCACAAAGTGCTGGGATTACAGGCATGAGCCACCGCACCCGGCCTAGTTTCATTTTTTGGGAATAGTTTCAGCAGGAATGGTGTCAGTTCTTCTTTATAAATCTGGTGTAATTTGGCTGTGAATTCGTCTGGTCCTAGGTTTTGTTTTGTTGGTAGGCTTTTTATTACTAATTCAATTATGAAACTTGGTCTGATCACTGATTATTGGTGATGATCAGAGATCAGAGTTATTGGTCTGATCAGAGATTCATTTTATTTCTGTTTTAGCCTTGGGAGGTTGTATGTACCCAGGAATGTATCTACTTATTCTAGATTTTCTGGTTTGCATGCACAGAAGGGCTCACAGTAGTCTCTGAGTGTTATTTTTTCTATTTCTGTGAGGTCAGTGGTAATGCCCCATGTCATTTTTAATTGTGTTTCTTTATATGTCATCTCTTTTTCTCTTTATTAATATACCTAGTGGTCTATCTTGTTAATTTTTTTCAAATAATCAACTTATGGATTAGATAATCTTTTGCATTTTTTTTGTCTGAATTTCCTTCAGTTCATGTCTGATTTTGGTTATTTCTTGTCTTCTGCTAATTTTGAGGTTGCTTTCTTCTTGTTTGCACAGTTCCTCTGGTTGTGATGTTAACATGAAATTTTTCTCTCTTTTTGATGTGAGTATTCAGTGCCATAAATTTCTCTCTCAACACTGCCTTAGCTGTATACCAGAGATTCTGGTATGTTGTATCTTTGTTCTCATTAGCTTCAAAAACATTTTTGACTTCTGCCTTAATTTATTATCTACCCAATAGTAATTCAGAGGCAGGTTGTTTAATTTCCATGTTATTGTATGGTTTTTAGTGACTTTCTTAGTATTGATTTCTATGTTTCTTGCACTGTGCTTTAAGAGTATGGTTGGTATGATTTTATCTTTTTAAAAAACATTTGCTGAGGATTGTTTTATGTCTAGTTGTGTGTTTGATATTACAGTATGTGTCATGTGGTGATGAGAAGATTGTGTATTCTGTTTTATTTGGATGGATAATTCTGTAGATGTCTATTAGGTCCAGTTGGTTCAGGACTGTGTTCAGTTCCTAAAGATCTGTGTTAATTTTATGCATCAGTGGTCTGATACTGCCAGTGGGGTGTTGAAGTCTCCCTTTATTATTGTTTGGGAATCTAAGTCTCTTTTTCATAGGTCTCTAAGAACTTGCTTCATGAATCAGGGTATTCCTGTGTTAAATGTATATATATTTAGGATAGTTACGTCTTGTTGTATTGAACCCTTTACCATTATGTCATACCCTTCTTTGTCTTTTGTGATCTTTGCTGGCATAAAGTCTATTTTGCCTGAATTTAGAATATCAATCCCTGAATTTTACTGTTTTCCATTTTCTTGGTAGATTTTTCTCAATCCTTTTATTTTGAGACTATGTATGTCATTGCATGTGAGATGGGTCTCTTGTAGAGAGCATAGCCTTGGGTATCACTTGTTTATCCAGTTTGTCACTGTGTTTTTATTAGGGTGTTTAGCCTGTTTCCATTCAAGGTTAGTGTTGACAGATGCAGATTTGATCCTGTCATCATGTTACTGGGTTATCATGCAGACTTGTTTGTGTGTTTGCTTTATATTATCAGTGGTCTGTGTTCTTAAATATGTTTTTGAAGTAGTTGATAATGATCTTTCCTTTTCATATTTAGTACTCCTTTCAGGACCTCTTGTAAGGCAGGTCTGGTGGTAATGAATTTCCTTAGCATTTGCTTATGTGAAAAGAATGTTATTTCTCCTTCACTTATAAAGCTTAGTTTGGCTGGATATAAAATTCTTGGTTAGAAATTATTTTCTTTAAGAATGTTGAATATAGGTCCATAGTCTCTTCTGGTTTGCAGGATTTCTGCTGAGAGATTTGCTGTTAGCCAGATGGGGTTCCTGTTGTAGGTAATCTGCCCCTTCTCTCTAGCTACCTTTAACGTTTTTAATTTCATTTGAACCTTTGAGAATCTGATGATTATGTGTCTTGGGGATGGTCTTCTTCTGTAGTATCTCACAAGGATTCTCTGCATTTTCTGAATTTAAATGTTGACCTCTCTAGTGAGGTGGAGGAAGTTTTCATGGATGATACTCGGAAATATGTTCCCAAGTTGCTTACTTTCTCCTCGGCTCCTTCAGGGATGTCAGTGAGTTATATTTGTGGCCTCTTTACATAATCACATATTTCCAGGGGGGTTTGTTCATTCTATTTAATTCTTTTTCTTTATTTTTTTTCTGACTTACTTATTTCAGAGAGCCAGTCTTCAAGCTCTGAGACATTTTACTCAGCTTGGTCAATTTGCTGTTCATACTTGCAATTTTGCTTATAAAACTCTTGTAATGTGTTTTTCAGCTCTGTCAGATCAGTTTTTTTTTTTTTTTTATAAAAGGTATTTTGTCCATCAGCTCCTATATGACTTTATTGTACTCCTTAGATTCCTTGGATTAGGTATTGACACTCTCCTGGATCTTGATGTTTTTCTTTATTGTTCATTTTTTGAATTCTTTTTCTGTCGTTTCAGCCCAATTAACCACCCTTTCTGAGGGACTAGTGTGGTTGATTGGAGAAAAGAAGCCACTCTGGCTTTTTGAGTTGCCAAAGTTCTAGTACTTGTTCTTTCTCACCTGTGTGGGCTGGTGTTCCTTTACCTGTAGCATAATTTGAGTACAGTCAACAGACCTCTTTTCTGGATGTTTTCAGAGGGCCAGGGCTTATTGCTGGGTCATTGTTTGCAGCTGAATTCTTATTCTGGATTTTCCGGTGGTCAGGTGGTATATTAGCAAAGTATCTTTGATGTTGACGTTTTGGTCTGTGATCCAGTACATGGTACTTAAGCATAATGGCCACTAGGCAGGCCCTTGCTCAGCCACTTTGCTCCTCTATATTTCCTCATCGTTGCAGCCAGGCTCCCACTTAGTGCTCCGTGCTCTGAGAGTGTGGGCTCCTCTCCCACTCAAGTGCTGGCTGTAGATCTCATCTCGGCACTCCCAGGCTGCACACTGAGACTCTGGGGCGAGCTCAGGCTTTATGTTCCCTCCCCAGCTTGGAGGCAGCAGGGGAAGGGACCTTAGCAGTGGTTGTGGCAGACAGTCTTTCACTTGTCTCTTGGGGATCCACTCCAGAGAGATGTGGAGCCACTGTCAATCGATGTGATCAGCCTGGAATGGAGTGGCTGCACTGTGGACCCAAGCTGGGGGGCTCTGCCTGGTAACAAGCAGGAGAGGTGGTTGGTTCACAGGGCAGATAAACTGGCCCCTTATCCTTAGGACAGCTGCAGCTTGTTGGAGGTGTAGTTAATCTTCCCGGTCTTTGCTCCTTCCCCAGTCCGAGAGCAGCAAGGGTAGTGCCACTGCAGTGGCAATGGGAGGGGCTTTTGGTTACTTCTTGGTGCTCCACCTCAGAGAAACACTGAGCAACTGCTGCTGGGAATGTTCAGCCAGGAAGTGGGGTGGTTGTGCTGCTGCCCTGAGCTGCCGGCTCTTCTTGTTGATGAGTATGGAGGTCAAGGGCTCACAAGGAGAAGAGACTGAGCTCTTCTTCATACGGGGAGTGTGGCATGCTGGGAGCATGGGTGAAGCCCTCAGGATCTTTACTTCTTCCCTGTACTAAAGGCAGCAGGGGTAGAACCACTGCTGTGGCAGTATCAGAGGGGATCAGTTGCCGCTGGAAGCCCTCCGTAGGGAAACTCAGAACCATTACTAGTGGGAGTGCTCAGCTGTGGGTGGAGAGGCTGATCTGTGGTCCTGAACCAGGGGCTCTGCCTGGTGAAGAGTGGGAGCCAGACGCACAGGGACGAGGCACTGAACTCTTCTCCTTATGTTGACTGCCGTGTGCTGGAGGTTCCAGTTTAGTGATTAGGCCCTTTGTTCCTACTCCAGCCCGAGGATTAGTAGGGCAGTATCACTGCAGCAGGAATGGCAGAGGGGCTGTGGGTTGTCTCTGGAATTTCCTCCTCAGAGAACTGCAGAACTGTCTTCAACTAAAGTGTTCAGGTGGGGGCAGGGTAGTTGTGCTAGAGTACCAGGTTGGGAGGCCCTACCCGGTCAGGAGAAGAGGGTTCCGGGACCTGCATGGAAAATAGTCTGGCTGCTTTCTTCTGTGGAGCAGCTGTGCTGTGCTGGGGATCTGTCCAATCCCAGTCCTAGCACACGGTCTTCAAAGCC
This sequence comes from Rhinopithecus roxellana, assembly GCF_007565055.1. Lineage (NCBI taxonomy): Eukaryota > Metazoa > Chordata > Mammalia > Primates > Cercopithecidae > Rhinopithecus > Rhinopithecus roxellana. The sequence goes on from NC_044551.1 coordinate 93,883,667, forward strand.
TGAAGGGAACAGCAGCAAGGTCTGCAAGACAGCAAAAAATGAAGCTTGCCTCTCCATCCCAGAGAATTGCAGAGCTGCCACTCGTCCAAGAGCCCCGGCGGAGTGGGGGCAGGAGTCCTGGGTTGGGAGGTCCCGCGAAGTGAGAAGCAGGATTGTGGACCCAAGTAAAAGATCTGCTTGTTTTTTCCCCACAGGGCGGCTGTGATGCGCTGGGATCCACACCTGTCCCTAGTCACCATGCGCTCTCTGCAGAAGGAGGGCAGCATCAGAAAGGTGTGTGAAACAGCGAAAGTGGCAGCCCTCTTCTCCCTGCGGGAGCTTCACCCCAGGAAAGTGCAGAGCTGCTACCAGCCTGAGAGCCCCAGCAGTGGGTGGCTGAAGTCCTAGGCTAGTGGGCCTTAACCTGGGAGATGTAGTGGAGGTGAGGCCTGCAGTCCATCACTGCTCAGCCCTCTGGACCTGCAGGCCATCACTGCTCGGCCCTCTGGACCTGCAGGCCATCACTGCTCGGCCCTCTGGACCTGCAGGCCATCACTGCTCGGCCCTCTGGACCTGCAGGCCATCACTGCTCGGCCCTCTGCCTCTGGAGTCCATCACTGCTCGGCCCTCTGGATCTGAAGTCCATCACTGCTCAGCCTTCTGGATCTGGAGTCCATCTATGCTCAGCCCTCTAGATTTGGTCCCTTTCCTGTGGGTGGGCGAGGGAGCCTGACCTCCCCTGTTCCTGGACCTGTAGCCGCTAAGCCAGAATGCCAGGGCATCCAAGGCTCCAAGGACTCCACATGTGCCTGAGTGAGGACCCTGCCCAGACTCCGTGGAGCTCTGCATGTCAGTCTGAAGGCCCTGGTCAAATGAAGAGATCTCCTAAACCCAAGGTTGCAAAAGTCTATGGGAAAAGTATTGGTCCCCAGGGACTCTCACTCACTCACTCACTTACTCACTCACCATTTCCCCTTGGTGGGGAAGCCTCCCCTGGCTCTGTGCCATTCCTGAGTGGGTGGTCGTCCTGTCTCACTCCTCTCCATTCTCTTTGGGTTGAGTTGTTTCCTTGATTAATCCCATTGTGTCCTCCTGGATGTTTCAGTGGAAGATCTAATATTTACTTGCCACATTTTCTTTTCTCCATCAGAGTGGCACATACTGGCTGCTTCTAGTCAGTTTTCTTGGCTTTTGCCTTTGCTATATTGATAATGCAGATAGGTTCAGTGGATAGTTGTGATAATATTTAGAAACATCCTATTTGTGCTTTCAGAGGCTGTACAAATTGCTGAATAACTGTAATGGATTATACTATCTAGTGACCATAATAACCCTGGGAGTCATTTGATATTACCCTTGGAAGGATCTAGGTGTTAATGTCAATTGTAGTAAAGGCAGGACCCAAACTAAATCCAGTGTCTATGGATGTAATCATGACCCTGATTGTCACCATGAATAAATAAGCCATTGGGTAAATGACTTTGCCCTGCTGTTTCACCATCATCCAGAAAAATTCTCTCAAAACTACTATGTGTCTGGCCAGGTGCAGTGGCTCATGCTTATAATCCCCACACTTTGGGAGGCCAAGGTGGGTGGATAGCTTGAGGCCAGGAGTTCGAGATCAGCCTGGCCAATGTGGTGAAACCCCGTCTCTACTAAAAATATAAAAATTAGCCTGGCATGGTGGTGCATGCCTGTAAATCCCAGCTACTCAGGAGGCTGAGGCATGATAATCACTTCAGCCCGGAAGGCAGAGGTAGCAGTGAGCCAAAATCATGCCACTGCACTGCAGCCTAGACAACAGAGAGAGACTCTGTCTCAATAACAACAACAACAATAACAAAAACACAACACTACATCTCGTTTCTAATCGCTGGGTTGATATACTTGTCCTCTGATTTTCTAATAGTATAAACAATTGCAAATATAAAATAATTTTATGTAAAATTCTACAGCAATTAGCAGGTTGCTTGCATGCATTCATTCCTAAAATATTTATTGAGTTTGTATTTTTTTCTAAACACTGTACTTTGTGATTATCCTTCACTTCCCATGAATGACCCAGAAAAATCATGACTACCTCCTAATTCAAGCCTAAATTCATGTTGCCAGGCTACTGAAAGGCATTTATTTTATGAATTTTTTACTCTTTATACTCACTCTTCTACTCCTTACATGAAAATAGGTTACCATATTATTACTTAGATTGTTTAAAATTGAGGATTTGTCTGTGTATGTGTGTTATTGCCTACATTTGGAAATATGTTTGTGCTTATTACCTTCAAATAATAAATAATACTTTACCTATTTTAAAATAAGAGCTGAGAGAGTAAGAAAAATAGCCATAGAAACAACTAAACAAATGCTACTTTAAAAAAAGACCTTTGTAAATGAATATTTTTTATGAAACTATAATTTATTTCCTTCTGGAAAATGATATAATCACCACTAGGGATAAATATTATCATGAGAAATACATCTTAATCACTTTTTCCAAGCTAAAAGAAGTTTATTAATGACTTTTTAAAAAATAGCTGTTGTGATCAAGGCTAGCCAGTTCTTCAAGTTTCAAAAATTTACAGAAAGCAAAGTTGAGAATGGATCAATAAATTTATTTAGAAAGAGACTTTGTTCTTTCAAAATAAAGATACTTGCTCTTATTGTTTTATCTTTTATTGTTAGAATAAGATACCTTAAATAAGATTAATGTCTGCACTACGAAACATACTTTACTAGGTAAATGCGCACAAAAGTACCATGTTTAAACACATGAGGTTCAGAAGTGTTGGTTATATGTCATATATGAATTAGGGTGAAGCAAAATCTAGACGTTACTATAATCAGAAATTAAGAAAATAAAATTATTTTTACAGGAAACAGGAAACATGAACAAAAGTTATTCTAGAATTAGATCAGAGATTTCATACACTGAACATTCTTGGACTGCCTATCTCTGCCATCAACATCAATAATAAATTAACTGATTGCTAACTCCTCTCTGTCTTCTAAGTAAAACAGCAAGTCAATGAGAGCAGAGGTTCCTCCTTTGAAGTCAGGTAAAGGGGCTGCTGCAGTCCTGTCTTCTGATCATCCTTAAGCAGTGGCTGTCAACTGTCCCTGCTTTTGTTACCTATCTGATTCCAACTATGGGAGTCCACTGATGGGAAAGGAACTCAGTGTCTCTTGGACAAGAGCTCATTTAATTGCATTTTCCTTGTTTTCATCAAAGACAGCCAGAAGCTCAGGACACTGCAGGTGTCACATCTATGAGGTTCTTCATCATGGAGAAACCTAGAAAAGAGACCGTCTTCAGAATTTCATATCGTGTTACAGAGTTGGAGTGCTTCCCTCTACCTATGCAGGTTCCACTGAAAGAAGACTTTTCCTAAATTCTTCACACAACTTGCTCCTCATGGACTCTGGAGAAAATGGAAATTATACTTCCTTGATGACTTCAGCATCAGGATATGAGAATGAGCTATCTTTTCTGTCTCTCTGCTGATATCACCACGGTGAAATTCTTGACCATGCCACAAACTTTGTGCAAACATTTCTGTAGTTATAGAAAATAAAATCAATTCAGAAGGTGTTAGGACCTTTTGTGTTGGCAAACAACATTGACAACACAGTGTTGCTTTTTTTTTTTTTTAATGAAATATATATAGAGAGACTGAGGATTCTGCTGTGGACAAGGTAGGCAGTATTCCATGTGTAGACACAGAACATAATAGTTCTTGACCTTGGCTACAAATAACCATTCATAGAGTGCAATACTCACTGCTGTTTTTTTGTTGTTGCTTCTATTTGAATATTTGCCTTTTACCCAGAATATCTAAGCAAGTGATATGTTGGGTTAAGGAAACTTGTAATGTTACAATATAAAATAATTAGTTATTGTTATATAGCCAAGAGGCTGTTTTTATAGTGTCTAGATGATATATGTAGGTTGTTAAAAAATATAGCAGGCAGAGCATGTGAAACCTTAGGCCAGCAGCAGAAAACCTGTCCTGGGTAGTGATAAAATAGCCCAAGGAATCTGGAGACTTTACCTGGCATGAGATTTGTGTGCAAACTGCTGTGGCATGTCTATAAACAACACATGGGCCTGTCTTAGTACATATAGAAATAAACTGAGAGGGAGCTTTATAAGAATTCTGTAGTCAGCACTGCTTTAATTAGTAAACAGCTGATTCAATTGAATCCTTGTGAATTTAAAGATATGTCAATAGAAAATGTCAAATTAAAATACAAAGATACAAATAGTTAAAAATGATAACAAGAACAGAGTGTCTAAGAGCTGTGGGACAATATAAAGTAGTTTAATACACATTCTTCTGAAGTCTCAGAAGAATAAGAGACAGAGAAAGGGACAAGATAAATATTTGAAAAGATAATAATTTACACGTTTTCAAATATAATAAAAAAGAAAAATTTAATAAGCACTTTTTCAAACATAATTGCAGAAATATGAAAGTTCTAAAAGTATCAATTTAAGTTAGCCATTTTTAGGTTTGATAAAAAAATCGAGACCCAATTATGTAGAAAAATATATATTTTAAATATAAAACAGAAAATTAACATTGCAAACAGTAATCAAAAGATGATATAGCTATGTATCTGATGAAGTAGACTTCAGAACAAAGAACATAATTGGAAATGACAGATCATTCCATAATATCAATGGGCTAATTTACCAGGGAGGAATACAATCATGATGTGTATGCACTTAACAAAAATAGCCTTAAGATACATACATCTGGCACTGAAAGAAAAAAACTGCAGACAAATCTGCAATTATATTTGGAGACTTCAACACTCCACTCAGGTAACCACAAAACAAGTTGAAAGTACATAAGAGAATAAAAGACTGCAATGACACTTGAAGACAGCTTGACTGAACTGACATTTTTAGAACGGCAATCATATTAGGATGAACATTCATTTTAAGTGCACAAAGAGAATTCATCATTTAAGGTCCATAGAACAAACCTGCAAAAATTAAAAGAAATAAAATCATATAGTGTATGTTTTCTGCTTATAGTGAAATTGATTAGAAATCAAGAGTAGAAAAATATGAAACAAAATCCCTCATATATTTGGAAATTAAATAACAAATTTTTAAATAACTCACAGAATAAAGTGTTAGATCATCAGAAAGAAACTCACGAAATTTTTTGAATTGAATGAAAATAAAAAGACTCAAAATTTGTAGGATGCTGCATAAGCAGTTTGTAGAAGGAAGTTTATTGTACCAAATGCTCAGAACAGAAAACAAAAAAGGTTTTAAATCAATAAGATAGACCTTAAGGAACTAGAGAAAGAAGAGCAAAATAAACTCCAAACAAGAAGAAATTAAGAAATAATAAAGACTATAAGTCTATAAAATAGAAGACAGAACAAAAAATAGAGAAAATAAATGAAATCAAGGCTGATTATTGGAAACAATCAATAAAATTAATAAACTTCTGTCCAGATACATTGAGTGAATATGGAAAGAATACACAACCATTATCAATATTATAAAGATAGTAGGCACATCTCTACAGATACTACAGACATAAAAGGAAAACAAGGGAATATTGTGAACAACTTTTCAAATTCTTTGCAAATTGAGTCACCCCTCAAGTAATCTGTAGTACCTCTAAATCTCTGTTATGGTCCCTTATAACTATAAGAGAGCTCATAACAAGAGATTATAAGCTTACAACTTATAACACTAAGTGCTGTGTTCTGGGATTATGATAGTCCTTGGGATAGCTGCTGTCAGAATTGGAGGTCAGACCCTTTAAATGTGGTTAGTTGTGTCCTGAATTGGGAAATCGCTGTTCACCCATTAAAACTTTAGAAGTCTAATGTGCTATCCATATCACCCTGCAGTCTAGACACTCTAAAAAATAAAAAATGCATCTGGGTTTGGCATTGAGCTCATAAAACTTCTGAGATTATAAAAAAGTCACCCTCATCCACTGAGATGTGGCCAGACTACAGTTGCTGCAGGAATAGCACCTCCCTTCAGGCATCACGAGAGTTTCTGGGTAAGAATTAATAGAAGAAGAAAATGTTGCATGGGGGCAGAATTGTTTGTTTAAGATATGCGTTTTTTTAAACTCTGGGGTTTACCTCATAAGAATGAGATAGTTTTATTTTGGATTTTAACTTCCTTGGATTTTTCAGCACTTTAAGAGGCTGTAATAACTACATAATAGAATCAAAAATTTGGGCATTTTTTAATGTAGTTGTGTTTTATTAAAATATCTTCATGAAGCATTTAACCTTGAGGCAGGTCTCTGATAGGCTATCTACAACCATGTGGCATCAGATACAGTATGTAGAGTACATTTTCTGTCTTGAATGAAGAGAGCATCAACATTTATTGATATACATTTGAGAACCTTTGGGGAGTAAATAATTACTAACAAATAGCAATTCCTGGGATATGCAGAAGAATGAATTGGTTAATTTGGGGTCAGTGGGGCTTTGTGAATGTTAGAACAAGATGGCCATGATATGGTTCTGTTGACCTCTCCAAGGAGGATACAAAAAACAAAACAAAACAAGTAAACATAGAAGAGGTTAAAGCCCATATTTATACATAATTAAGAATATTGTCTAATGTTAAAATGGGACCTAGCTTTCTCTAAGCCTTATTATATCTATACAATAAAATTTTTATTAAACAATACTCACTTCTGGCACCTTTTTACCTATGGGAAGAAGAGTCACTTAGAGTTTGGTAGAAGAAGGTATGAAGGTAGAGATCAGCTCCCTGGGAGCCAGCTGCTGAAGTTGTTTTCTCCTCCAGGAATTCAGTTTTATAAGGAGCAGATTCCACTATTAGGGGCTATTAGGTTGTCCAGCTGTGCCCAAGAAAGGCTGAATATAGGACAATATTAAGAAGCCTAGTGTTTTAATTTGTAACCAAGCCATGCTCTCTACTATAAGCTTTGTGAACAATAATACCAACATATTCCTCCCCATTTTGACTTCTTATTCTTTAAATTTCAACTGGTTCAGATATTAGGATGTGGTGAAACAGGGCTATTTAGCCATTTTCCTATGACCTTTCCATTTTCTTTTCCATCTCTGAGCCATCCATTACCAAGAAATGAATGTGAGATGGCAAAACTTACCTTTGGACTCCGTAAGTCACATTAATTTGTTCCATGAAGGAATTAGTTTATTATCAACATTAATACTTTGAACTATATATTAAAGGAATAAATGTTTAATACCTAGCTATTAACATATAATTTTCAAATTCAATATTTATCCTACATATTTTAAAGTTAGTATTTTATATAACAATTAGAAACATACTATTCATTAACATTTTATTTAGCTATCTTTTGTCAAAGCAACCTTTCTCAACCACTGTGTTGTAGAAAAGTTATAGTTTCTTAGTTCCATTTTAACAATTGGACCTGTAATATACATTTTTTTAAAAGTCTTTGCTTTCCAACCTTTAGCTACTGATTATAATTACCATACTTTGAAAAGATTCAAACTATTATCGATGTTTGTATCTGCATAATTTTGAACAATTGATTTTGCATTTTGAGACGATTTAAAAGAGGGGTATCAACACCTCAAACTTTCATGAGGAAAACTGTTATAAAAGTGTTTTGTGAGTATGCTTTGTATGGCACTATTATAAAAGATGTTATTATTATGTATATCTATAAGTGTATATTTTAAATGATAGTATTCCAGTATGTGAGAAAATCCTACAAACAATGCATTTCCCTGCTGGCAGAAATATTATGTAACCTTCAGTGATAAACTCTTCTTCTGCCTCTTGTACTAGGCTGGCTATCTCAAGGTCAATACTTTTACTGGGCTCTTGAATGATCCACTTATTAAATAGTTAACTGGCATAACCAATCAATGCATTTTTGTGAATAACTTTATAGTAATATACAAATATTTATGATATTTACAATAATGTACAAATGTTTTTAAATTTTAATATACATGTATTAAAGTATAATATACTTTATGTTATATACAAATATCAATATATAATCTATAAAATTATGATATTATATATTAATATTATACAATATTTTATTAATGTACAATATACAAATATTAGCAACATGCAAATATTAAAGTATAATAATTTACAAATATTTTTAATTTTCTGCCAATGCTGTCTAGTACAGCTAAAGCTATGAGTAGGACAAGTGCTTTCTCTGTTATCATGGAGCTTAGACTAGCTGCCTCTTCATCCACTTCTGCAAAAAATCCAATTGTGCACCGAAAGTGAAAGCATTTTTGGCATTTGAAAAATTCTATCCAACAATCATTTTTTTTCTTTTTATGTAATTGGCATATTTTACAGATTGGATCACATTTTTCTTGAAAAATCATTAAAATAGAGAGGGAGCTACACATTAAAAAATATTTGTTATGCATTTCCTACATTACAGTAACATTCAACAATGTTTTGTGTATCCTAGTAAACATATAAAAATGAAGAAAATACATATTTTACCTTTGTTAATTACATTATGAGAAACTGCTTAATTTCTTTTAACTTACTTTTCTGTGTAGATATTTAACTTAGAGCTATTTCCTTATCAATTCATGTAGCACTCAGTTATTATTTTATAACTACTGTCCTTGTAGTCCGCAATATGCTTGTACAGTAGACTTTTAAGTTCATTTCAGAGTAGCCATTTAGTATCTCTCCAAGGTTTTACTATTACAAACAACATCATAGGGAATGTGGCTGTACAGGTCGTTGTGCACATTGCAAGTAGTTGCTTTGGATATATGCCTAGAAGGAGATTTGCTAAATCAAATGACACATATACTCAGATTTTGCTAGAGATGTGACATTGCCAACCAGAAGAAAATCAGTATCAATTTAAGCCTTTTTCCAACAATGTATGAAATTACGCACTTTCCATCACCATGTTCCATCGTGAATTTCATCATGTTAAAAATTTTTGAAAGAAAAATAATGAAAGAAAAGTATACACCATGTTTTCTTGAAATACACACTTTCTTTATAAATACTGAGGTTGAATATCTTTTTATACATGTATTGGCCATTAACACATCTTGTGTATTTAATCTGTAAATTTATTTTCATATTCCTCGCCTGTTGTTTTACTTATCATTAACTAATTACTTAAAATTTTAGGCAATTAAAATACTGAAAAAAGAGGTAAAAATCAACCCAAATGCCACAAGGAAAGATAAAATGATTATCAACTTGATTTTAAATGTTCTTTTTATGCAATTGCATAAATTAAAAAGGACCTTATTAGGCATGTAATTTTTGAAGAGCCTTTTATTTTATTCAAACATAAGATGTGGTCCTTTATTATATGAATTACCATAAAAATTCAACTATTTTAAAATGGTAAGCTATTCACCCTTTGTATGGCTATACTTAATTTCTTTAATGTCCAATGGATGAACTTTTCGAATGTGGACATTTATTTGATATTATAGGCAGCATTTCATTGACAATCCTTATGTGTGTATGTATCTGTGTGTATACAAGCACACACACACCTTTCTACATTATCATCTTAGGATATGTTCACTGACCAGAAGCAGCTGAAGCAAATGATATGCACATTTTAAAATTGGCATATATTATAAAACTGCCTTTTTAAAAGCTTGCAAAAATTTGCAAATTACTACAGAACTGGTTTTCACGTCGAAATAACAAATTCCTAAACTACAGAGTCACTTTTTCTCATTTAATGATCAGTTACAAAGCTAAAGCATTTCATTATTGCTTTTATCGGAATTGATTCATTAATGCGGTTAATACATGTTGAATATTTATTGGACAATTGAGTTATATTTACTTCTTTATGAGTTATTTATTCATGTTCCTTGGCTACATTTCTCTTTGGAATTGATCTTTTTAATACATATATATGAGAGTGCTTAAAATTTTACCAGTGATAAGATTGGATAGATATTTCTCAGTTTATCATTTTTGAAACATATTTGCACCATGTAGAATTTGGAATATTTACATACTTTCATCTAGAGTAGCATTAATAATAGGTACAATTAGTTCTTTCATTACTTGGACAACTAATTTTTCTGGTTCAGCATTTTAAAATTAAATAGCAACTTATTTGTTGCTATATTTCCAGATTAATTACATCTATAGGTCTTGCACTGGTATACTATTATTTAATTTTATTATAATGCGTTTTGAGAACGGGGAAAACATTTTTGTTAGTGTTTATTTCAGACTTATCTTTATTAGTATATATTTTATTTCTGTTTTTGTCTTCTTATATTAGTCTTTATTAGCCATATTATTTAATTCAATTTATTAAAATGTGTTTTGATAAATGGATCAATATCTCCCTATATTAGTCATTGTTTTAGAAATCTGAAGCTATTTTATATGTTTTGCTTCCAAAGATGAATGTTAAAATCATTTGTGATTGAAACATGGACAAAGGAGCGCTCCATTAAATAGCCGTAGACGGAACCTCGGCTTTCTCTCGGCCTTAGCGCCATTTTCTTGGAAACCTCTGCGCCATGAGAGCCAAGTGGAGGAAGAAGCGAATGCGCAGGCTGAAGCACAAAAGAAGAAAGATGAGGCAGAGGTCCAGGTAAACCGCTAGCTTGTTGCATCGTGGAGGCCACAGGAGCAGAAACATGGAACACCAGGCGCTAGGGATGCTGGTACAAGCTGTGGGACTGCATGCTACTGTCTAGAGCTTGTCTCAATGGATCTAGAACTTCATCACCCTCTGATCCCTGATCACCTCTGAGGCCCACCTTGCTCATAAACAAAGCTGTCCATGTTGGTCCTCTGCCCTGGACTTGTGACATTCTGGACTATTTCTGTGTTTATTTGTGGCCGACTGTAACAACCCTATAAAAAATCACCTCTTCTGCTCTTTTAGCTGAAGAATTAAAAAAAAAAAAAAATGGACAAAGGATCTGAACAGACATTTCTGAAAAGAAGACACGGGAGCGACCAATACGTATATGAAAAAATGCTCAACATCACTAATCATCAGGGAGCTGCAAGTCAAAGCCACAATTGAGTATCATCTCACTCCAGTTAGGACGGTTATTATCAGAAGCAAAAAATATTATCAGAAACAAATGGTGGTGAGAATACGGAGAAAGGGAACTCATATGCTTTCGATGGGAATGTAAACTAGTATGGGCAATTTGGAGAACAGTATGGACATTCCTCAGAAAACTACAGATAGAATTACCATAGGGGTCCAGCAATCCCACTCCTGGGCATTCATCCAAAGCAAAGGAAACTAGTGTGCCTAAGAGGCATCTGCACCCCATGTTTATTGGAGCAGTGTTCACAGTAGCCAAGATACGGAAATGAACCTAGGTGTACAACAGCAGATGACTGGATAAAGAAAATGTGGTATATATACACAATGGAGTACTGTTCAGCCATAAAAAGTAATGAAATGTCATTTGTGGCAATACGGATGGAACTGGAGGATGTCATGTTAAGTGAAATAAGCCAGGGACAGAAATTAAACACTACATGTTCTCGCTCAGATGTGCGAGCTCAAACAAGTTGATCTCATAGAAGTGAAAAGTACAGCAGAGGATACCAGGGCCTGGGAAGGGTAGGAGGAAGGGAGAGGATAGGGGGAGATATGTTAAAGGACACAAAATTATAACTAGATGGAAGGAATAAGTTCCAGTGTTCTATACCACTGTTGGATGAGTACAGTTAACAATAATTTATTGTTTTAAATAGCTAGAAGGAGGATATTTAATGTTCCTACACAAACAAATGACAAATGGTTGAGATGGTGGATATGCTAATTATCCTGATCTAATCACTACACATTATATGTATGGAAACATCACCATGTACCCTACAAATATGTACAATTATTATGTGTCGATTAAAAAAATAAACTTTAAAAAAACATATTTGTAAAGTATCAAGCAAATCTAAAACTCATGAAAACATTTTTATGTACAAAAGTATTATTGGGCCAGGGGTGATGGCTTGTGCCTGTAATCCTAGCACTTTGTGAGGCCAAGACGGGCAGATCACATGAGGTCAGGAGTTTCAGATGAGCCTGGCCAACATGGCAAAACCCCATCTCTACTAAAAATACAAAAAAGTAGGTGGGCGTGGTGGTGGGCACCTGTAATCCCAGCTACTGGAGAGGTTGAGTCATGAGAATTGCTTGAACCGGGGGAGGCAGAGGTTGCAGTAGGCCAAGATCGTGCCACTGGGTTCCAGCCTGGTTGACAAAGTGGGACTATCTCAGAACAACAACAACAAAAATATTATTGACAAATTCAATGACATCTCAATGAAACTACGACAGATTTTCTGGATAGAAATCCACAAACAAATTCAAAACTTACGTGAAAACGCAAAGTACCTGGAAGAGCAGAAATAATTTTGTAAAAAAAACACCCAAACGCCGGGCACGGTGGCTCACGCCTGTAATCCCAGCACTTTGGGAGGCCGAGGCGGGCGGATCACGAGGTCAGGAGATCGATACCATCCTGGCCAACACGGTGAAACCCCGTCTCTACTAAAAATACAAAAAATTAGCCGGGCATGGTGGCAGGCCCCTGTAGTCCCAGGTACTCGGGAGGCTGAGGCAGGAGAATGGTGTGAACCCGGGAGGCGGAGCTTGCAGTGAGCTGAGATCCGGCCACTGCACTCCAGCCTGGGCGACAGAGCCAGACTCCGTCTCAAAAAAAAAAAAAAAAAAAAAAACACCCAAACAGGAAGGCTTATGCTTCATTAACTTGTCTTAATAATGCTAAGACTTGTTATAAACCAAAATCATTGTGGTATTAGCATAAAATAGACAAGTAGATCGATAGAATGTATTGTCTAGATTGGTTCATGCCTATATAGTAAACTGATTTTTGACAAAGGTGTTGAGATAATTCTGTGGTGAAAATGTAATATTTTCAATAAATGATTTTATTTCTTAATAAATGTTTGTTTATTAAAATAAACAAAATGCAGGGATGCTGGATCATCCACTGAATATCTTTTAGGATAAAACATAAAGTTTTACCCTTACTTCATAGCATGCACAAAAATTAACTTGTAATGTGTCTTATGATCATCCGTGGACATAAGACAACACTTACAAGCATAAAAGTTTCCAAAGATTATATTTTCAAATTTAGGGTGGCCAAAGATTTCTTGACAAAACATTAAAAGCTCGAGCAGAAAAACAAACAAAAAAAAATGATATGTTAGACTTGATCACAATTAGAAACTTCTGTTTTTCAAGAGCTGTGGTTAAGAAAGCAAACAGGGAAGCCCCAGACGTGGGGACAATATTTGTTACACGTGTATCTGACCAAGGGTTTGTATACATAATACACAAATAATTATTTTTTAAAATAAAGAATTCTTACCAGTCAGGAACTGAGTTTCAAATTTTAAAAATTGGGTAAAATATCCGAACAGAAATTTCACAAAACAAGATATAAAAGTTGCTGATAAGCACTTATTATTCTTCAGGAAACGTAAAATTAACATAATGAAATAATGCTGCACAGTGATTAGAATGATTAAAATGAGAATGACTGGTGAAATGTTGTGACTGGTAGATCTTAGATGACCCCTAAGTGTTCTCACATTTTCACATAAATGCTCTTGTGTAAACTCCTACTCTTGAATAACTTCCTTCTAATCAATAGGATAGAGAGCAATGTGGAAGCAATACAACTTTGAAACTGTGAGGAGAAGGGCTTATACCGTTGTAGTCTTTGTATTGGTTACCTAGGGCTGCCATAACAAATGATCACAAAGTAGGTCATTTGAAATAACAGGAATGTATTTTCTCATGGTTCTGGAGGCGAGAAGCCTAAAATCCCAGTGTTGCAGGGCCCTGCTCCCTCTGAAGGCCCTAGGGGAGAAACCTTCCTTGCCTCTCCCAGCTTCTGGTGGTTGCTGGTCGTTCTTATGCCCCTTGGCTTGCAGCAGCATCATCCAATCCTGGTGTCTGACATCATGTGATGTTCCCCCTTTTGGGGACATCTATATGGCTAAATTTTCCTCTACTTACAAGAACACCATTTGTTGAATTTAGAGTCTACTCTAATTCAGTGTGACCTCATCTAAACTGAACACAAAGACCCTGCCAGGACTCTATTTGCGAGTAAAGATCCAACTCACAGGTTCCGGGTGGATGTGAATTTTGCTAGGATTCTATTCAGCCTGTTATAATCTCCTTTCAATAAATCTGTGATCCCAGTTTAATAATGAGAAAAACATCAGACAAACTAAAATTGAGGGACATTCCACAAAATATGTCACCAGTACTCCTCCAAACTGCTAAAATTGTGAAAAACAAGACAAAAAAAAAAAAAAAAAAAAAGCTGTCACAGTTCAGAGTAAGGAAAGAAAACATAATGACTAAATATGATATGGTAACCTGGTTTGAATCCTGGTACAGAGAAAAAGGGTATTAGTGGGGAAATTGACAGAATCCCAATAAAGCCTGGAGTTTCGCTGATAGTAAGTTTTTAAAGTGTTTGATAGGGAGCTGTGGTGGCAAACACCTGTTGTCCTGGCGCATAAGGAGGTGAGGCTAGGCGTTTGAGGCCAGCATGGGCAGTATAGAAAACTCTCATCTATATAACCAAAAGTTTTTGATAAATATATTATGGGTATGGTGAGGGTTATATGGGAACAATCTTATTCTTTCTTTTAAATACATCTAAAATGATTCCAAAAGAAATGATTTATTTTTTTAAATGCAAGCTATAGGATAGACTTGAGAAATTTAATTTAGATTGGATGGTTTCAGACAGCTTTTCTGTGAGAACTTTAAGCTGCAAATAGAAATACAAATCCAGCCAATCTTACCAGTAGTGGGGGCTGAAGTCTCCTGGGCAGAACACATGGCCAGTGAACAGGTACTGCGAGTGAAAGATGCTTGCAGTAGAGGAGAGGATGAAAAGAACTCAGAGTGACAGGCGACAAGTAGGTGAGATGGAGCCTGCCATAAAATTAAACTGAGCAGCAGGCTTTGAACAGGCCACATAAAAAAATTAGAATTAAAAAGAAAGAAAGACATTGCTATTGCACTTCCTATGTGCCAGAACTATTTTAAGCATTTTTCACACACTAGCACTTTTCATTCTTGCCACAACTATATATGGTGTGTACTCTTATTATCTTCCATTTCTCTGGTAGAAAAACTGGTTCAGAGACTTAGTCACTTGTCTGAAGTCATTCCATTACTAAAAGGCAGAGCTGTGGCCATCTGGCTTCACAGTTTGTATTTATCCACTATACCCTTGCCCTGAATATAATGGAAGCCATGCTGACTCATTCTTCCTTAGAAGACTAAGCTATCAACTCAGAGAAGAGATGATGGTGACTGGGGTGAGATGGAGAGAAGTGGATGGGCTTGAGGAAACTTCCAGGTAAAATCAAATGCAACTGATGGTATATGAGAGGCGGGAAATGAGAGAGAAGACCATATCAAGAATGACCATCCGACTACTGGTTTGATTGGGTTATTTACTAAAGTAGGAAATGACAAAAGATGTTTTCTGAGGGACATTATGTGAGCAGTGGAAAATCCATATGGGTCTGCAACAACCTCAATTCTTGACTCTCAGAAGAAAGAATTTGACCAAGGGGGCAGAAAGCCGAGGCAGAGACTGGGACAAGTTTCAGAGTAGGAATGCAAGTTTATTAAAAAGTTTTAGAGTAGGAATTAAAGGAAGTAAAGCACACTTGGATAAGAGCCAAGCAGGCAACTTGAGAGAATCAAGTGCCTATTTGACCTTTGACTTGGGATTTTATACATTGACATTCTGTGTGTGCAGTGGCATGCCAGCGCTTAGGAGAGGCTGCATGTGCAGTATGTTTACTGAAGCTACCTGTGTGCTCACCTGAGATGTTCTCCCCTTACCAGTTGAGCATTCCTAGAGGAAGTTCACACACCAGTCAAAACGCCACCATTTTGCCTCTTAGTGTGCATGCTTAAGCCTGCTTACCCAAATTCTGAGATCTTATGATCTTATCAAGAAGCTACTGGTCACCAATTTCAGGTGTTTTCTATTGGGAGACTGCCTTTCCCTGGCACAGGTTGCAACCAATTATTATTTTGGAGAGAAAGTTTAACCAACCACCTGACCATCGCCTGATAGCCACCTGACATTCCTTGTGGCAGGGTGGGGAGTTGCGTGGGGAAGGGGGGCTCTCTCTTGCCCTTCTTATATTTGACTACCTATCTATTCTAACAATTACAGATTTCTTTTCCATTAAGTTTGAGATGCTAAAGAAACACCAAGATAGATGTGTCTCAAGCTCAAGTATTGGATCATTTTCACCCTACTTCCCCAACATGAAGTAGAAGTATGTGAGAAGAATTGTCTGATTGCCCAGAGGATGGGAAGGCAGTCACAGTCCCATGGACAGATGCTCAGACTGCCCTCCAGGTCACCACAAGTCTCTGTCTTTGGTAGCTGGCCAGGTGTATTCTCTGAGAGCTCAGTCTATATAGTGAATTCTTTGCCTTGAGGCCGGGTTGCTTTTTCTTGCTGACTAGGTCACATCTCCCTTATTGTTTGTGATGCAGCTCTTCATGAATACATTGCAAGTATGTTGATTTACACATTAAGTCCTCCTGTGCCCTATTTAGGAAACAGCATCCCTTTCTTGGATGTAGGAGTAGAGAGAGGTTCCATATACATAAGAATTTTCCAGACAAACAGAACAAGGCTGGGCATGGTGACTTACGCCTGTAATTCCAGCACTCTGGGAGGCTGAGGCAGGTGGATCACGAGGTCAGGAGATCGAGACCATCCCGGCTAACTCGGGGAAGCCCTGTCTCTACTAAAAATACAAACAATTAGCCGGGTATGGTGGTGGGCACCTGTAGTCCCAGCTACTTGGGAGGCTGAGCAGGAGAATGGCGTGAACCTGGGAGGTGCAGCTTGCAGTGAACCGAGATGGCACCACTGCACTCCAGCCTGTGTGACAAGAGCAAGACTCTGTCTCAAAAAAAAAAAAAAAAAAAAAAAAAAACTGAACTGATAGGAGACAGATGGATATGAATTGATAGATCATTAGATAGGTGGATAATAGATCACTGGGGCCAAGCGCATTGGGTTATGCTTATAATCTCAGCACTTTGGGAGGCCGAGGCAGGCAGATTACCTGAGGTCAGGAGTTCGAGACCAGCCTTACCAACATGGTGAAACCCTGTCTCTACCAATAATACAAACATTTAGCTGGGCATGGTGGTGTGCCCCTGTAGTGCCAGTTACCTCAGGGAGGCAGGATAATTGCTTGAACTAGGGAGTTCAAGTTGTTGAACTTGACAGTTGTTGCAGTGAGCTGAGATAAGCCACTGCACTCCAGCCTGGGTGACACTCCATCGCAAAAAAAACAAAAACAAAAAAATGAGAATGTTGGATAGATAGGTAGATTCATTTTAAAGAATTGACTCATGTAATTATGGAGGCTGAGATATTCTATAATCTGCCATCTGAAAGCAGGAAACTCAGGAAAACTGTCGTAATTGTCTGATCTTGAAAACCAGGGAAGACTATGGTGTAAATCCCAGTCTGATGGCAGAAGATGACGTGAGCTGTCTTAGTAAAAGCTGTGAGGGAGGAAGGGAAAAATGTCTTTTTTCTTTGTCTTTCGTTCTATTCAGGCCCTCAAAGGATTGGATGACACTCAACTGCATTGAGGAAGGCATTCTACTTTACTGAATTTACTCATTCTAATGCTAATCTCAAAGGCGGTTGGTTATCAGGGTGGGAGGGGAAATGAGGGGGAAAGGGAAAATGTTGATCAAAGGGTATAAAGTTACAGTTAGTGTGGGGGAATGAGTATTAGTGACCGATTGCACTGCATGGTGACCATAGTTAATTTAATAACATACTGTATATTTTTAAATTGCTGAAAGAATAAATTTTTAATATTCTCAACACAAAAACGTTAAACTGGTGAGATTATGGATATGTTAATTAGTTTCATTGACTCTATAATGTATATGTAGATCAAAGCATTACTTTGTATCCCATAATATACACAATTATTATTTGTCAATTAAAACAACAACCACAATAACAAATGCTAATCTCACCTGAAAACATCCTCACAGACATACCCAGAAACAATGTGTACTCTGGGCACCCTTTGGCCAGTCAAGTTGACACATAAAATTAACCTTCACAGGTTCAGAAGTGCTTAATCAGGTCCTCCCATTAGACACAAGGCTATTGTTAAACTGTGATGCAGGCAACCCATGTGCAGAGAGCCAGGGAATGAGACCATTTTGCTGTCAGCCCTCAACCTATTTTCACTCTGAAGGGGGAAGTCAGAACACATAGTGAACCACCTGACTTCCTTCCTCTTTACTTTGGAATCAGAGAGAACTTATTTCTTATTCCTAAATGCCTGGGACTTCACTGTATCTTATGTTCTTTTTTTCAAAGCTCATAACCCTTATCCCTTCTCTCTGGGTTACTGAATGCTGAAATATCTTTAGGAGAACATGAATTACTGGGAGAATGAAAATACACGTCTCTAAAAATATAGTTTAGGCCAGGCACGGTGGCTCACGCCTGTAATTCCAGCACTTTGGGAGGCCGAGATGGGTGGATCACCTGAGGTCAGGAGTTCAAGAACATCCTGGCCAATGTGGTGAAACCCCGTCTCTACTAAAAATACAAAAATTAGCTGGGCGTGGTGGCAGGCACCTGTAATCCCAGCTACTCGGGAGGCTGAGGCAGGAGAATCACTTGAACCCGGGAGGCGGAGGTTGCAGTGAGTCAAGATTGTGCCATTGCACTCCAGCCAGGGCAATAAGAGCAAAACTCCATCTCAAAAAAAAAAAAAAAAGTTTAATTATTTCAAAATAATTTTTTCATTGCACCAATTATTCACAGATGTGTTTTGATTATCATCCCTTCATTACTCAGCAGGAATTTAGATGTTATATTAGAAAGATTGTTTCTAGCCATTGTTACTACTCCTTAATTTTAGGTACAAATTAAAAAATTGGATGAATCTTTTAACTTCCCAAATGAGAGAATGTTTAAAGGAGTCCAATGAGTTGAGAGAGTGGATGTACTTGAGTAAAAAGGTCTGTAGTTTACAGACTGAAGATGAGATGAGACAAATGGTATATATCTTGGGATACTGAGAAGTTAAATTTATATCAACACAACATTTGGATGTTTGACGATTGCTATATTTAACTCAGCATCCCACTGTGCTTTGATTGAGATACCCTGTAAGAACTGCTGTTTCAAACCATAAAATACAAATATAAAATTTATTTTGTTAGTTTGAGAAACTTCAAATCATGTACTGAATTTCTGGAATTTGATATATTTTTCAGATTTCCCTTTTCATACCTTATTGTCAATAAGGTATCCTAGAAATCTCTACAGACATTAATTGATTCAATTTTGGCTTATTCAACACAAATTATATTTTATTTCTATTGAATTATGTTTTACATCCAAACAGTAGGATATAAGGCACTTTTGTAAATAATCTCCTAAATTCCATTTTCACGAATCTGTTAAAATCTGACAGACTTCCTGAGATCAACATTCAGGGATGTCTGCCTATCCTCTAGTTTTGCATTACTTTCACTATGTCTTTTGGCTTCAGCCTCCTTCCTCATTTTTAGTAAAAAGAAATCTTCCTTAGGCTCATCCTGCTACGTTATCTTTTTTGAGGAAAGAAAACTATATTTATTTTACTGAGGAGACAAATAGAAGGTAGTGAAGTAATTTGTTTACAGTCATAAGTTTTCCATGCTAGGAATACTATTTCTTAGTTCCTCTGGTAAGTAAATTCCATCATTCGTTCATCATCTAGTTTTTCTAAATCTAAAACAAGTCTCATGCTCCTTTACCTTTCTTTTACAACATATTTTTAATTTTTAATTTTTGTGGGTACATACTAAGTGTATATATTTATGGGGTACGTTAGATATTTTGATACAGGAATACAATGCATAATAATTACATCAGGATAACTGGGGAATTCATTATCTCTAGCATTAATCTTCCCTTGTGTTACAAACAATACAATTATACTCTTATTTAAAATATACAATAAATTATTGTTAACTGTAGTCACTTTGTTATGCTATCAAATACTAGTTCTTATTCATTCATTCTAACTATATTTTGGTCTAACTATATTTTTGCACCCATTAACCATCTCCACTTCTCCCCACCATTACCCTTCTCTGCCTCTGATAAACAGCCCTCCTATTACCATGAGTTTTATTGTTTAAGTTTTAGCTCTCACAAATAAGCGAGACCATGCGATGTTTCTCTTTCTGTGCCTGGCTTATTTTATTTACCATAGTGATCTCCAGTTCCATCCATGTTGTTGCAAATGACATTCTTTATTACAGCTGAATTACACTCCATTGTGTATGTGTACCACATTTTCTTTATCCATTCCTCTGTTCATGGACACTTAGGGTTGCTTCCAAATGGTGGCTATTGTGAATAGTGCCACAATAAAATGGGAATGCAGACTTTTGGGGGTATATGAGTGGGACTGCTGAATCATATGGTTGTTCTATTTTTAGACTTTGAGGAACCTTCAAACTGTTCTGCAAAGTGGTTGTACTAATTTACACATTCACCAACAGTTTAGGCAGGTTCCCTTTCCTCCATATCCTCACCATCATTTGTTATTGCCTGTCTTTTGGATAAAACCCATGTTAAACTGGGGTGAGATGATATTTCATTGTAGTTTTGATTTTCATTTCTCTAATAATCAGTGACATTGAGCACATTTTCATATGCCTGTTTGTCATTTGTATATCCTCTTTCGAACAATGTCTATTTAGATATTTTGCCTATGTTTTAATTGGATTATTAGATTTTTTATAGAGTTGTTTGAGACCCATATATATATATACCCTTGGATATATTAATACAAGGGTATTAATCCCTTGTCAGATGGATTGTTTGCAAATATTTTCTCCCATTCTATTAATTGTATCTTCACTTTGTTGATTGTTTCCTTTGCTGTGCAGAAGCTTTTAAATGATGTTATTTCATTTGTTCATATTTGCTTTGGTTGTGTGTGCTTGTGATGCATTACTCAAGAAATCTTTGCCCAGTCCAATGTCTTGGAGAGTTTCCTCAGTGGTCTCTTTTACTAGTTTTAGAGTTTGAGGTGTTAGATTTATTCTTCAACCCATTTTGATTTAATGTTTCTATACGGCAAGAGAGAGGGGTTTAGTATCATTCTTTTGCATATGGATATCCAGTTTTCCCACCATGATTCATTGAGGAGACTGTCCTTTTCCCAGTGTAGATTCTTGGCAACTTTGTTAAAAATGGTCTCACTGTAGACCTGTGGATTTGTTTCTGAGTTCTCTATTCTGTTCCATTGGTCTATGTCTCTGTTTTTGTACCAGTACCATGCTGGTTTGTTTACTATAGCTCTGTAGTATAATTTCAGGTCAGCTTTGTGATTCATCCAATTTCGATCTTTTTGCTAACAACAGCTTTGACTATTCTGGGTCTGTTGTGGTTTTGTATATATTTTAGGATTAGTTTTCCTATTTTTGTGAAGAATGTCATTGGTATTTTAATATGGATTGCATTCAATCTGAAGATTGATTTGGGTAGTATGAAAATTTTAACAATATTGATTCTTCCATTCCATAAATATGGAATATTTTTCCATGTTGTGTGCCCTCTTCAATTTCTTTCATCAATATTTTATAGTTTTCATTGTAGAGGTCTTTCATTTAGTCAGTTAACTCTTAGATATTTAATTTTATTTATAGCTATTTAAAAATGATTACTTTCTTGATTTCTTCTTCAGATTGTTCACTGTTGGCATATAGAAATTCTACTAATTTTTGTATGTTGATTTTGTATCCTGCAACTTTACTACATTTGTTCTAATAGTTTTTTGGTAGGATCTTTAGGTTTTTTCAAATATAAAATCATATTATCTGTAAACAAGGATAATATGACTTATTGTCTCCCAATTTGGATGCTTTTTATTTCTTTCTCTTGTCTGATTAATGCAGCAAAGGCATTCAGTCTATGTTGCATAACAGTGGTGAAAGTGGGCATTCTTGTGCTCCAGATCTAAGAAAAAAAGGCTTTTAGTTTTTCCTCATTCAGCATGATACTAGCTGTGGTTCTGTCATATATGGCTTTTGTTGTGTTCAGGTATATTCCTTCTATAACCAGGTTTTTGTGGGTTATTATCATGAAGGGATGTTAAATTTTATCAAATGGTTTCTCAGCCTTCAGTTGCAATGATCATATGATTTTTGTCCTTCTTTCTGTTGATATGATGTATCACATAGATTTATTTGTGTATGCTGGATCATCTTTGCATCCCTGGGATAAATCCCATTTGGTCAAGATGTGTTTTTAAATATTTTGTGGAATTTAGTTTGCTAGCATGAGAATTTAGTTTGCTATGAGAATATTTGCATCAATTTTCATCATGGATATTGGTATATAGTTTTCTTTTTTGGATATGTCTTTGTTTGGTTTTGTTATCAGGTAATACTGGCTTCATAGAATGAGTTTGGAAGTATTCCCTCCTCTATTTTTCAGAATAGTTTGCATAAGGTTGGCATTAGTCCTTCTCTAAATGTTTGGCAGAATTTGACAGTGAAACCATTGGGTCCTGGGCTTTTCTTTTTGGGGAGACATTTTATCACACCTCCAATCTCATTATTTGCTATTGGTCTGTTTGGGTTATTGATTTTTTCACACTTCAATCTTGTTTTATGTGTCCAGGAAGTTATCAATTTCTTCCAGGATTTCTAATTTATTGGTACATAGTCGCCAATAGTAGCCACTAATGATTCTTTGAATGGTTGTAATGTTTCATTTTACATCTCTGATCTTATTCATTTGGGTCTTCTCTATATTTTTCATTTAATGGCAAAAACCACAATTACTTTTGCACTAACCTAACAGTCTGGCTACAGGTTTGTCAGTTTTGTTTATCTTTTCAAAAAAGCAACTTCTCTGTTCCTTGATCTTTTGTATTGTTTTCTTCATTTCAATTTCATTTATTTCTGCTCTGATTTTTATTATTTCTTTTCTTCTACCAATTTAGGTTTCAGTTTGCTCTTGCTTTCCTGATTCTTTAAGATGCATCGTTAGGTTGTTCATTTGTAGTTTTTCTATTTTTCGGTATATGCACTTGTAGCTATAAACTTCCCACTTCGTACTGCTTTTGCTGTATCCCACAGGTTTCAGTATGTTGTGTTTCCATTATCACTTGGTTTAAAATATGTTTTAAATTTCTGCTTAATTTCTTCATTGACTCAGTAGTCATTCATGGGAGTATTGTTTAATTCCCATGTGTTTGCATAGTTTCCAAAACTCCCCTTGTTATTGATTTCTAGTTTTATTCCTTTATGGTCAGAGAAGATACTTGATATAATTTTAATTTCTTTTGAATTTGTAAAGATTTTTATGTGGATTAACATATAGTTATCCTTGAGAATGACCCATGTTGTGAGAAGAACAATGTGTATTCTGTAGCCACTGGATGAAATGTTTTTTAATTATCTATCAGTTCCATTTGATCTGTAGTGCAGATTAAGTCCAATGTTTCTTGGTTGATTTTCTGAGTCATCTGTTTAACGCTGAAAATGGGGTGTTGAAGTCTCCAGCCATTATCATATTGGA
Source organism: Rhinopithecus roxellana (assembly GCF_007565055.1). Taxonomy (NCBI): domain Eukaryota; kingdom Metazoa; phylum Chordata; class Mammalia; order Primates; family Cercopithecidae; genus Rhinopithecus; species Rhinopithecus roxellana. The sequence continues at coordinate 93,907,286 of NC_044551.1, forward strand.
GTATATCTCTTTCTTCAGTTCAAATAATATTTATGTTATATATTTGGATGTTTTATCCTCTTTTGAATTGAACCCTTTATTATTATATAATGACCTTTTTGTCTCTTTTTATGTTTTGTCTTGAAATCTATTTTGTCTGATATAAGTATACTACTCCTGCTTTTTTCTGGTTTCCATTGACATGGAATATCTTTTTCCATCCTTTATTTGCAGTCTATGTGCATCTTTATAGCTGAAGTGTGTTTCTTTCATGCAACAGATTGTTGGGTCTTGTTTTTTATTCATTTAGCCACCTGTCTTTTGATTGGGGAGTTTAATTCACTTACTCTCAATGTTATAATCGATAAGTAATAAGTTACTCATGCCAGTTTGCTATTTGTTTACTGGTTATTTGGTTGTCTGTCTTCCTTCATTCCTTCCTTCCTCTGTTCTGTGTAGTGAAGGTCATTTTCTCTACTAGTGTGTTTCAATTTCTTGCCTTTTATTTTTTGTGTATTTGTTGTATTTTTTTTATTTGATATTACTATGAATCTTGCAAATAATATTTTATAACCCATTATTTTAAAATTATGATAACTTAACACTGATTGCATAAGCAAACAAATTACCACACAAAGAAAAAAACTAATAAAAATTCGCACATTGTCCCTGGCTTTTTAACTTTTTGTTGTTTTTATTTATATCTTATTATACTGCCTATGTCTTGAAAAGTTGTTGTAATTTTTTTGATATGTTCATCTTTTAGTCTTTCTACTCAATATATGCATAGTTTATACATAACAATTACAGTATAATAATATTCTGTTTTTTCTCATGTACTTACTACTGCCAGTGAGTTTTATAACTTTAAATGATTTCTTTTCTCGTTAACATTCTTTTCCTTGAGATCGAAGAACTCCTTGTAGCATTTCTTGTGAGAAAGTTTTGATGTTGATGAAATCCCTCAGCTTCTGTTTCTCTGGGGTCTTTATTTCTCCTTCATGTTTGAAGGATATTTTCACTGGATATACTTTTCTAGGATGAAAGACTTTTTTTTCCTTCGTCACTTTAAATATGTCATACCCCTCTTTCCTAGACTGTAAGGTTTCCACTGAGAAGCCTGCTGCTGGACATACCGGAACTCTATTGTATGTTATTTGTTTCTTTTCTCTTGCTGCTTTTAGAATCCTTTATTTTTTCTTGACTTTTGGGAATTTACTTATTAAATGTCTTGAGATAGTCTTATTTGGGTTAATTTTTCTTGGTGTTCTGTAAAATCTTCTTGTGCCTAAATATTGATCTCTTTCTCTAGGTTTGAGAACTTCTCTGTTATTATTATCCCTTTGAATACACTTTTTACCACTATCTTTTTCTCTACCTCCTCTTTAAGGTCAATAACTTTTAGATTTGCTCTTTTGGGGCTATTTTCTAGATTTTGTAGATATGTTTCATTATTTTACAATTTTTTTTCTTTTTTATCCTCTGTATTTTCAATTAGCCTATCTTCAAATTTACTAATTTTTTTTTCCTTGGTCAATTCTGCCATTAAAAAGACTCTGATGCATTTTTTAGAATATCATTTGCATTTATCAGCTCTAGAGTTTATACTTGATTCTTGCCAGTTATTTTAATCTCTTTGTTAAATTTATCTTATAGAATTCTAAATTTCTTCTCTGTGCTATCTTGAATTTTACTGAGTTTTGTCAAAACAGTTATTTTGAATTCTCTAAAAGGTTGCATAGCTTTGTTTGTCCAAGATTGGTTCCTGGTGTCTTATTTGGCCTGTTTGGTGAGGTCATGTTTTCCTGGATGTTTTTGGTGCTTGTGGATGTTTGCTGATGTCTGAACATTGAAGAGTTGGGTATTTATTATAGCCTTCACTGTCTGGGCTTTTTACACTTGTTCTTGAGAAGGCTCTTAACTACTTGAAGGGATTTGGGAGTTGTAATATAAGTTTTTGGTCATTGCAGTCATATCTACATTAGGGGGAAGCCCAAGACCAGTAATGCTGTGGCTCTTTCATACTCATAGGGATACCACCTTGGTGGTCTTGGATAAGATATGGAAGAATTATCTGGATTACCAGGCAGAGACTCTTGTTCTCTTCTCTTACTTTCTCCCAAATGGAGTTTCTCTCCATGGTGGGCTGTCTGGAGCTGGGGGAGGGATGACACATACACTGCGGTGGCCACCGCCATTGGGACTATCTTGAGTTAGGCCTGAAGCCAGCACAGCACTGATTCTCACCAAGGCCTGCGTTAACCACTGCTGTCTACCACCTATGTTTGAGAACCTAGGGCTCTACAGTCAGCATGTGGTGAATGAAGTCAGCCAGGCTTGTGTCCTCCCCTTCAGTGGTAAAATCCCCCTGGTGCTGGGTAGATCCAGATATGCTGTGGAGGAGTCAGGGCCTGGAGTTGGAAACCTTTGGAGTCTACCTGCTCTTCTGTTCTATTGCGGCTGATGTGGCACCGAAAGCACAGAAGGAGCTCCTTCCCAATTTTCTATATCCTTTCCACAAGAAGAGACCACCACCATCCCAGGCCTGTGGCAAATACTGCTTGGAGATGACTGATGTTCACCCATGGCCCAAGGGCTCTTCGGTCATCTTGTGATGAATGCTGCCATACCTGGGACTCTCTCTTCAGGGCAGTAGGTGCCCCTCTGGCCCAGGGTAGGTTCAGAAATGTTATCCAGGAGGCAAGGCCTGGAATCAAGGATTCCAATTGCCCGTTTGGTGCTCCATCCTACTGTGGCCAAGCTGGTACCTATGCTGCAAAACAAAGTTCCCTTTACTCTTACCACTCCATTTCTCAAGCAGAAGGAGTTTTTCCCCATAGTTACTATAGCTGGGAATGTGTCAGGTTAACCTAAAGCTAACACATATCTGAGTCTCACACAAAGCCCATATCAGTACCATCTGGCTACTGCTGCTTCTTATTCATGGCCCAATTGCTCTTTAGTCAGCAGGTAATGTTATGAGTAATAAGTAATCCTGCAAGGACTAGGCTCTTCCCTCCAAGGCAACAGATCACATTTTGGCCCAGGGTGTGTCTAGAAATATCATCCAGAAGTTATGGCCTGGAATGGAGTCCCCAGGACTCAGCCTGTTGCCCTATCCTACTGTGGCTGAAGGGATATCTAAGTTGCAAGACAAAGTCCTCTTTACTCTTCAGTCTCCTCTCCTTAAGCAGAGGAAAGGGGTCTATCCTGGAGCTGTGAGCTGTGCTCCCTTGGGTTGCAGGAGTGATGGTGCAAGCACTCCTTTGGCTTCCCTGGCTGGTGTATCACTAGGTTGTGTGCTCCCCAAGTTCACTGGTTGTCAGTCTGGTACAGCTCTGGGACTTGCCAAGGCATTAAATTTCTTGTTCTCTAGACTGTCTTTCAAGATTATCTGGGACTCCAGAACACTTTGGTTCTCGGTGGGAAGGCTTGCCAGAAATCAGGCTCTTACCACTAGGATGAATGAGCCCCCTCCGGCTACAGACATCACGGAGCTCTAAACGCTCCTTCCAAGGGGCTCCAGCTGAATTCTTCCTGGTGTTGCTTTCCACTGTGACAGGCAGCACCAAGCACCAAGGCAAAGTCTCACAATCACTGTGCTGTCCCTCCCTCAAGCATACAGATTCTCTCTGCATGCCACACAGCTACTCCCAGGTAATCGGTGATGTTGGCAATTGAAGACTTTCTTTCTTTCTTTCTTTTTTTATTGTTCTAGGGTACGTGTGCATAACATGCAGGTTTGTTACATATGCATACTTGTGCCATGTTGGTGTGCTGCACCCATCAACTCGTCAGCACCCATCAATTCGTCATTTATATCAGGTATAACTCCCAATGCAATCCCTCCCCCCTCCCCCCTCCCCATGATAGGCCCCGGTGTGTGATGCTCCCCTTCCCGAGTCCAAGTGATCTCATTGTTCAGTTCCCACCTGTGAGAACATGCGGTGTTTGGTTTTCTGTTCTTGTGATAGTTTGCTAAGAATGATGGTTTCCAGCTGCATCCATGTCCCTACAAAGGATGCAAACTCATCCTTTTTTATGGCTGCATAGTATTCCATGGTGTATATGTGCCACATTTTCTTAATCCAGTCTGTCACAGATGGACATTTGGGTTGATTCCAAGTCTTTGCTATTGTGAATAGTGCCGCAATAAACATACGTGTGCATGTGTCTTTATAGCAGCATGATTTATAATCCTTTGGGTATATACCCAGTAGTGCGATGGCTGGGTCATATGGTACATCTAGTTCTAGATCCTTGAAGAATCGCCATACTGTCTTCCATAATGGTTGAACTAGTTTACAATCCCACCAACAGTGTAAAAGTGTTCCTATTTCTCCACATCCTCTCCAGCACCTGTTGTTTCCTGACTTTTGAATGATTGCCATTGTAACTGGTGTGAGATGGTATCTCATTGTGGTTTTGATTTGCATTTCTCTGATGGCGAGTGATGACGAGCATTTTTTCATGTGTCTGTTGGCCGTATGAATGTTTTCTTTTGAGAAATGTCTGTTCATATCCTTTGCCCACTTTTTGATGGGGTTGTTTGTTTTTTTCTTGTAAATTTGTTTGAGTTCTTTGTAGGTTCTGGATATCAGCCCTTTGTCAGATGAGTAGATTGCAAAAATTGTCTCCCATTCTGTAGGTTGCCTGTTCACTCTGATGGTAGTTTCTTTTGCTGTGCAGAAGCTCTTTAGTTTAATTAGATCCCATTTGTCAATTTTGGCTTTTGCTGCCATTGCTTTTGGTGTTTTAGACATGAAGTCCTTGCCCATGCCTATGTCCTGAATGGTACTACCTAGGTTTTCTTCTAGGGTTTTTATGGTATTACGTCTAACATTTAAGTCTCTAATCCATCTTGAATTAATTTTCATATAAGGAGTAAGGAAAGGATCCAGTTTCAGCTTTCTACTTATGGCTAGCCAATTTTCCCAGCACCATTTATTAAATAGGGAATCCTTTCCCCATTTCTTGTTTCTCTCAGGTTTGTCAAAGATCAGATGGCTGTAGATGTGTGGTATTATTTCTGAGGACTCTGTTCTGTTCCATTGGTCTATTTCTCTGTTTTGATACCAGTACCATACTGTTTTGGTTACTGTAGCCTTGTAGCATAGTTTGAAGTCAGGTAGCGTGATGCCTCCAGCTTTGTTCTTTTGACTTAGGATTGTCTTGGCAATGCAGGCTCTTTTTTGGTTCCATATGAACTTTAAAGCAGTTTTTTTCCAATTCTGTGAAGAAAGTCATTGGTAGCTTGATGGGGATGGCATTGAATCTATAAATAACCTTGGGGAGTATGGCCATTTTCACGATATTGATTCTTCCTATCCATGAGCATGGTATGCTCTTCCATTTGTTTGTGTTCTCTTTGATTTCACTGAGCAGTGGTTTGTAGTTCTCCTTGAAGAGGTCCTTTACATCCCTTGTAAGTTGGATTCCTAGGTATTTTATTCTCTTTGAAGCAATTGTGAATGGACGTTCATTCATGATTTGGCTCTCTGTTTGTCTGTTACTGGTGTATAAGAATGCCTGTGATTTTTGCACATTAATTTTGTATCCTGAGACTTTGCTGAAGTTGCTTCTCAGCTTAAGGAGATTTTGGGCTGAGACGATGGGGTTTTCTAAATATACAATCATGTCATCTGCAAACAGAGACAATATGACTTCTTCTTTTCCTAACTGAATACCCTTGATTTCTTTCTCTTGCCTGATTGCCCTAGCCAGAACTTCCAACACTATGTTGAATAGGAGCGGTGAGAGAGGGCATCCCTGTCTTGTGCCAGTTTTCAAAGGGAATTTTTCCAGTTTTTGCCCATTCAGTATGATATTGGCTGTGGGTTTGTCATAAATAGCTCTTATTATTTTGAGGTACGTTCCATCAATACCGAATTTATTGAGCATTTTTAGCATGAAGGGCTGTTGAATTTTGTCAAAAGCCTTTTCTGCATCTATTGAGATAATCATGTGGTTTTTGTCTTCGGTTCTGTTTATATGCTGGATTATGTTTATTGATTTGCGAATGTTGAACCAGCCTTGCATCCCAGGGATGAAGCCCACTTGATCATGGTGGATAAGCTTTTTGATGTGCTGCTGAATCCGGTTTGCCAGTATTTTATTGAGGATTTTTGCATCGATGTTCATCAGGGATATTGTTCTAAAATTCTCTTTTTTTGTTGTGTCTCTGCCAGGCTTTGGTATCAGGATGATGTTGGCCTCATAAAATGAGTTAGGGAGGATTCCCTCTTTTTCTATTGATTGGAATAGTTTCAGAAGGAATGGTACCAGCTCCTCCTTGTACCTCTGGTAGAATTCAGCTGTGAATCCATCTGGTCCTGGACTTTTTTTGGTTGGTAGGCTATTAATTATTGCCTCAATTTCAGAGCCTGCTATTGGTCTATTTAGGGATTCAAGTTCTTCCTGGTTTAGTCTTGGAAGAGTGTAAGTGTCCAGGAAGTTATCCATTTCTTCTAGATTTTCTAGTTGATTTGCATAGAGGTGTTTATAGTATTCTCTGATGGTAGTTTGTATTTCTGTGGGGTCGGTGGTGATATCCCCTTTATCATTTTTTATTGTGTCTATTTGATTCTTCTCTCTTTTCTTCTTTATTAGTCTTGCTAGCAGTCTGTCAATTTTGTTGATCTTTTCAAAAAACCAACTCCTGGATTCATTGATTTTTTGGAGGGTTTTTTGCATCTCTATGTCCTTCAGTTCTGCTCTGATCTTAGGTATTTCTTGCCTTCTGCTAGCTTTTGGATGTGTTTGCTCTTGCCTCTCTAGTTCTTTTAATTGTGATGTTAGAGTGTCAATTTTAGATCTTTCCAGCTTTCTCGTGTGGGCATTTAGTGCTATAAATTTTCCTCTACACACAGCTTTAAATGTGTCCCAGAGATTCTGGTATTTTGTATCTTTGTTCTCATTGGTTTCAAAGAACATCTTTATTTCTGCCTTCATTTCGTTATGTACCCAGTAGTCATTCAGGAACAGGTTGTTCAGTTTCCATGTAGTTGAGCGGTTTTGATTGAGTTTCTTAGTCCTGAGTTCTAGTTTGATTGCACTGTGGTCTGAGAGACAGTTTGCTATAATTTCTGTTCTTTTACATTTGCTGAGGAGTGCTTTACTTCCAATTATGTGGTCAATTTTGGAATAAGTGCGATGTGGTGCTGAGAAGAATGTATATTCTGTTGATTTGGGGTGGAGAGTTCTATAGATGTCTATTAGGTCCGCTTGGTGCAGAGATGAGTTCAATTCCTGGATATCCTTGTTAACTTTCTGTCTCGTTGATCTGTCTAATGTTGACAGTGGAGTGTTGAAGTCTCCCATTATTATTGTATGGGAGTCTAAGTCTCTTTGTAAGTCTCTAAGGACTTGCTTTATGAATTTGGGTGCTCCTGTATTGGGTGCATATATATTTCGGATAGTTAGCTCTTCCTGTTGAATTGATCCCTTTACCATTATGTAATGGTCTTCTTTGTCTCTTTTGATCTTTGATGGTTTAAAGTCTGTTTTATCAGAGACTAGTATTGCAACCCTTGCTTTTTTTTGTTTTCCATTTGTTTGGTAGATCTTCCTCCATCCCTTTATTTTGAGCCTATGTATGTCTCTGCATATGAGATGGGTCTCCTGAATACAGCAGACTGATGGGTCTTGACTCTTTATCCAGTTTGCCAGTCTGTGTCTTTTAATTGGAGCATTTAGTCCATTTACATTGAAGGTTAATATTGTTATGTGTGGACTTGATCCTGCCATTATGATATTAACTGGTTATTTTGTTCGTTATTTGATGCAGTTTCTTCCTAGCCTCGATGGTCTTTACATTTTGGCATGTTTTTGCAATGGCTGGTACCGGTTGTTCCTTTCCATGTTTAGGGCTTCCTTCAGGGTCTCTTGTAAGGCAGGCCTGGTGGTGACAAAATCTCTAAGCATTTGCTTATCTGTAAAGGATTTTATTTCTCCTTCACTTATGAAACTTAGTTTGCCTGGATATGAAATTCTGGGTTTAAAATTCTTTTCTTTAAGAACGTTGAATATTGGCCCCCACTCTCTTCTGGCTTGTAGAGTTTCTGCCGAGAGATCTGCTGTTAGTCTGATGGGCTTCCCTTTGTGGGTGACCCGACCTTTCTCTCTGGCTGCCCTTAAGATTTTTTCCTTCATTTCAACTTTGGTGAATCTGGCAATTATGTGTCTTGGAGTTGCTCTTCTCAAGGAGTATCTTTGTGGCGTTCTCTGTATTTCCTGAATTTGAATGTTGGCCTGCCCTACTAAGTTGGGGAAGTTCTCCTGGATGATATCCTGAAGAGTGTTTTCCAACTTGGTTCCATTTTCCCCCTCACTTTCAGGCACCCCAATCAGACATAGATTTGGTCTTTTTACATAATCCCATACTTTTTGCAGGCTTTGTTCATTTCTTTTTCTTCTTTTTTCTTTTGGTTTCTCTTCTCGCTTCGTTTCATTCATTTGATCCTCAATCGCTGATACTCTTTCTTCCAGTTGATCGAGTCGGTTACTGAAGCTTGTGCATCTGTACCGTATTTCTCGTGTCATGGTTTTCATCTCTGTCATTTCATTTATGGCCTTCTCTGCATTAATTATTCTAGCTGTCAATTCTTCCACTCTTTTTTCAAGATTTTTAGTTTCTTTGCACTGGGTATGTAATTCCTCCTTTAGCTCTGAGAAGTTTGATGGACTGAAGCCTTCTTCTCTCATCTTGTCAAAGTCATTCTCTGACCAGCTTTGATCCGTTGCTGGCAATGAGCTGCGCTCCTTTGCAGGGGGAGATGTGCTCTTATTTTTTGAATTTCCAGCTTTTCTTCCCTGCTTTTTCCCCATCTTTGTGGTTTTATCTGCCTCTGGTCTTTGATGATGTTGACGTACTGATGGGGATTTGGTATAGGTGTCCTTCCTGTTTGATAGTTTTCCTTCTAACAGTCAGTACCCTCAGCTGCAGATCTGTTGGAGATTGCTTGAGATCCACTCCAGACCCTGTTTGCCTGGGTATCGGCAGCAGAGGTTGCAGAAGATAGAATATTGCTGAACAGTGAGTGTACCTGTCTGATTCTTACTTTGGAAGCTTCCTCTCAGGGGTGTACTCCACCCTGTGAGTTGTGGGGTGTCAGACTGCCCCTAGTGGGGGATGTCTCCCAGTTAGGCTACTCAGGGGTCAGGAATCCACTTGAGCAGGCAGTCTGTCCCTTCTCAGATCTCAACCTCCATGTGGGGAGATCCACTGCTCTCTTCAAAGCTGTCAGACAGAGTCGGGTTTCTGCTGCTTTTTTTGTTGTTTTTGTTTAGCTGTGCCCTGTCCCCAGAGGTGGAGTCTACAGAGACAGGCAGATTTCCTTGAGCTGCTGTGAGCTCCACCCAGTTCGAGCTTCCCAGCTGCTTTGTTTACCTACTTAAACCTCAGTAATGGCAGGCGCCCCTCCCCCAGCCTCGCTGTTGCCTTGCAGTTAGATCGCAGACTGCTGTGCTAGCAATGAGGAAGGCTCCGTGGGCGTGGGACCCTCCCGGCCAGGTGTGGGATATAATCTCCTGGTGTGCCCTTGCTTAAAGCGCAGTATTGGGGTGGGAGTTACCCAATTTTCCAGGTATTGTGTGTCTCTGTTCCCCTGGCTAGGAAAAAGGATTCCCTTCCCCCTTGCGCTTCCCAGGTGAGGCGATGCCTCGCCCTGCTTCAGCTCTCGCTGGTCGGGCTGCAGCAGCTGACCAGCACCGATTGTCCGGCACTCCCTAGTGAGATGACCCCAGTACCTCAGTTGAAAATGCAGAAATCACTCGTCTTCTGTGTCGCTCGCACTGGGAGTTGGAGACTGGAGCTGTTCCTATTCGGCCATCTTGCTCCCCCAACTGGAAGACTTTCTTTCATGTCTTCTTCAGTGCCTCTTTTTCATGTACATAAAAATATTTCCATAACAAAGGACAGAAATAGAGAATACGTATTTAACTTATATTAATTCGATTGCTGTTAGTCTCAATTGCTTTCCCTGGCTCTTTAATGCTGATGGGACTGATATCTACCCCCTCCTATGTGGCAACATGCTCAAAACAATCTTAGTTCCTGAGGCAGTCTCAAAGGCGGTAGAACCTATGTCAATGGGCTTACTGTCCCTGACTCCCTCTCAAAATAAAACAAAAACAAAGAGAACAGGGACCTGAGATCAATTCATTTGCCTGGACATAGGTTCATGAAATTGTTATGGGTTTGTTTCTATATTGCTTCTTGTGTCTACTTTGCATACGATCATTCCGAGTTCCCTCTTAATCTTCTTTTCCTCTTTGTGATGGTCAAATGAATACATGCAGTTCTAGAACAGTTTCTGCTCTAAAGACTGTCAACCTGCTTTGTATGAATAGGCAATAACATTCATTTGAGATAATTTTATTCTTTATGAAATAATTTCTATATAAAAGAGAAATATCTCATTTTGTGTGGATGGCTATGTTTATGAATGAGACTATATTTTAAGCAGTTTGAATGCCCTTAGAAAATTCTCTCTCTGACTTTCATCCATCCAACCCTAGCCATTTCTGGGAACTTTTCCCAAGGGTTTCATTGTACTTTGCCCTTCACATTAGAGGACATTTTGCTCCAAGTGATGATTGCTTGGCTTTCTTCAAGCTTGAATTGTCTTGATGTCCAAGCCTATGATAGATGCATCTGAATGGCTGACTCTAGCAAGTAGGGTCTCAGAGTTGCAAAAAAAAAAAAAAAAAAAGAAAGAAAGAAAAAGAAAAAATGAGTGGTTGATAATTTCAGGTAGAGCCTCTTTTTCTCTTCAGCTTGCAGGTGTGTTTTTTTGCTTTTTTTCCCAACATTAAAAAATATAAATAAAGTTATTTATTTAATTTCAAGCAGAAAGTCACTTGCTTTAATTAAATATGCAGCATTATAATATAAACAGATAAATACAGAATGAATATTTGGGGACACAGTGAGTACTCTAGATGGATGTCAGAAAATAGAATATGTAATTCTTAAATAAGTGATTTATGCAGTAATTTGGAACACACACTTGAGAGGAGAAAATGGTCGCATCTATTATAGAGCTATTAGTTTCTCAATATGGCTAATTTTCCTTGAAAATCACTTTTCGTCTTCATTGATCTGTGCCTGTGGCTATTAATTGGATGTAGAATTCTTTGAGAAACACAGATATGTAAACAGTGTGATTGTTCATAAAATTAATACATTTTTGTAAAGATATTTTATAGATTGTTCCACTATTTTCTAATTAAATTAGATCCTTTACATGAGAAAATTGGCTAAATGACACGGCAAAGTCTTTTCATTGTTAAGTCAGAGGAATTGACAACATACGCTTTTTATGATTTGCCCAGAATATTGTTTTCTAAAGTTTTAATTCATGCTCTTTCTGCTTTGAAAACAGACTTATAATCTGTGCTTTTGCTGAGTGTATACAATTCTTGCTTACTGTTAAAATTTTAAATGCCCTAAAATGTATTCTGTTGTTTATCCTCTAGAAATAACAAGTGTTATTTTATTATTTAGAATGCTCAGACTTTGGCAATTATGTGTACAACATACACAAGACCATTCTAAATATTCTTTAGTGTTTTACATTTTTCTTTAAATAAGGGGCAATTTTAAATGCCAACACAAATATTTCTACCTTATAATTTCAATGGCTACTAAGTATTCCATTGAATAGAAATGCTACAGTTCCTACCCACCTCCCAGCTCTTGAATGCTTAGAGTGTTTTTAATTTTTCATTAAGGGCGGAGGGCGAGGACAGAGTAAGTACCTAGTGGATACTATGCTTATTACCCGAGTGACAAAAAATTTACATATAACAAACTTGCATATGTACCACTGAACCTAAATTGTAAAAAATAATAAAATAAACTTTCAGGCAATTTGAGTAAATTATGTTGATACTTTTAAATGGTGGGATAACATACATATGACACAGTACATCCCAAATGCTAATCTGAAGTGTGTAGCTCATTGATTTTATGTATGTACACACACATGTACACAGGTTTAACAACCACAAACGTCAAGATACAGAGCATACCCAGGATCATGTAAGATTCACTCGTATGTGTTCCTATTTCATACAACACACGCACACACCCAAAACTAACAGATATTTTGATATTCTGACTTGCGTGTTTTCTTAGATATGTCCGTGTTTGAATCTTTCATTATATCATATATCCTTGTTTATCTCTGGTGTCTTTCACCCAGTGTGTTTTCTGTGAAATTTACCCACGGTGTGTGTAGCAATAGTCCATTCCCTCCTGTTGTTGCTCTGAATTCCACCGTGTAAATATTCCATTAATCTCTTTTTTTTCTTTTTAACAGAGTCTTGCCCTGTCGCCCAGGCTGGTGTGCAGTGGCCGGATCTCAGCTCACTGCAAGCTCCGCCTCCCGGGTTCACGCCATTCTCCTGCCTCAGCCTCCCGAGTAGCTGGGACTACAGGCGCCTGACACCACGGCCGGCTAATGTTTTTTTTTTTTTTTTTTTTTTTTTTTTTTTTTTGTATTTTTAGTAGATTTGGAGTTTCACCGTGTTAGCCAGCATGGTCTCGATCTTCTGACCTCGTGATCCACCCGCCTCGGCCGAAGTGCTGGGATTACAGGCCTGAGCCACCGCGCCCGGCCTCCATTAACTTCTTGGTGGCTGCTTGGTTTTGGCTGAAGATGATGCTACCGTCATGAGCATTCATGTTCAAGTCCTTGGGTAGACCTGGGCATTCATTTTTGTAGGGGTAGACTTGTTAGGCCGTGGAGTAAGGGTATGTTTCACTATATGAGACTCTCAGATTAATTTTACAAGTAGTGTTACCATTTTACACCCCTGCTACATATATGAGAGATTTTGTTTTGTTATGCATACCCACTACTGCTTGACATTGTTAGCCATTGTAGCCACTTTGGTGAGCGTAGTGAAAACGCACTTTTTTTTTTTTGCGTGAGAGAAGGAATAAAAGCAAGAGTAGTTAATTAGGAGCATGTAAAACATAAGGTCTCTTTAGAGTTCTTGAGCTGTCTAATGCTCTATATATATGTATTTTGAAGTTATTCCTGGCTTCCATGTATTTTGAGATTTTAAAAAAACATTTTAGCCTTTGTGTTCGTCGGATTGAGAATGTTTCCTTCTGTTATTAGTTATGTGGCAATTATTTTATGGTCATCATTTCTTATCTGCACAGAAAATCTTGGTCCTCGCTGTTCATATTGGTCTCTACAGTGGAAGTTAAGCTATATACACTGTGTTTAATTGCCTTTTGGAAAAAAGGGTTACACTGTTATTTGGTGCTAAAGAGAAGTTACTATGTATAGTAATGGCATAGAAACAGAGCAGTGGACAAACATTGCTTTTAGTGACAATAATATTTATTGTAAGAAGAACATCTTCAATTGTCCCCTTTTCTGGCCAGTGTCTATTGTGTTTGTATTTTAATTTTTTTTCTATGAAAAAGGGACATAAACGATAAAACTCTTTGTATAAATAATTCTAAAAGAGCCCTCAGGATAAGAACAAAAATTAAAGCTCAATCATAGGAAAACAGCATGTCATAGTACGTTATTTTTTTCTTCTTAATGCTACATCAAAGAACGTGACCTTGTAAAATGTATGACATGCTATATTAGGTGAATTATCATATTGCCATCTGCTCTTTCAAGTTATTTATGCTTTTCAGTGCCTTGTATATTTCCCCGTCTTCCTCCCTCCAGGTTCAATTTAGGCCTGGTGTCTTAGCAAAGAAATGTGAGCTTTCCATCTGGGAATGAGAAAAATCTATCTATTTTCTAGATGAAGGTCATTTAGCAAGTTGAGGACTGTCTACAAACAGCATTTATGGAGTGAGAAATTGAGGGAAATGGAAAACCTAGTGACGAACATTCCAATTTGCTACTTTTCTGAATTCACCTGCCCTTTTTTTTTTTTTTTTTTTTTTTTTTTTTGTGATTCTTTCGGCTACTATGGCAACCTTCTCTCTCTGACTTCTTCAACTATATGTCAGTTGTTTTCTGTAGTATTTATAACTGCAAGGGATAAAAATTCACATTTGGAGGCTTATATTTTTCAGAGGCATTTTGAGTTCAGTGTTGCTAATTTCTGTACTCTTTTACAACAGATCTCAAGATTTTTCTCCTCATGTTGAATTATAGAATTTGCACTTCCCATGTGGTCTGAATAACTGTTAACAACTCCCCGGGAAAGTTTTTTCCTTTTGCTTACCTGTGTGCAGGGCAGTGTGGTCATCGTGTGGCCTCTTTTTAACACCCCACCACGTTTCTAGCTTGAAGTTAAGTCATACAAGGAGTCTTGACTTGTTGAACTCTATACAAAACTCTATACATTTAGAAAGCATTTCCATTTTTAGTGGTTGATTCCTTTTGATTGAAGAAATTGACAGATCAATCCAGAAACTATGTTTCAGATAATTTCTTAAGCCAAAAATATTTTTCATATATTGGGCTTCATTATTGCTGTTTGGTGAATATTTTGTAATACAGTGTATTTTGACCTTTAATATATGCTGAGAGATGCCTTTTACTTTATCCCTAAACATTAAAATTGATCTATACATCACATACAGTGTTGAGATAGGTAGGGAAGAGGGAGAAAAGATGAAGATAAATTACATTTCTGTTCATCCTTTCCTCCTGGGAAGTCTAATGTAGGTGAAATCTTTCATACCTTGATGTCTTATTTTGGGGCATTCTGCATAATCTTGATATTATGTATTAGTTTGAGTCATAATAAATTGCTGTTTTGTAGGTCACAGATGATCACAAATGGCCATTTCAAATGGTTCAACATAATACAAAGGAAGAAAAGTTAAATTCTGCAAAAATGTAACAAAGAAAAATGATAAATATCAATGTTTTAATTATTATGATAGAGAACTAGAAATTAGGAGACTATTTGTTACTCATGTTGATATAATTTTTTTCTCTACATTATATGTGTGTGTGTGTGTGTGTGTGTGCATACAATTAGCAATTAGGTTAATACCTCTAAAGTAAAGAAATATATTTATATAGCTAAATAATTAGTCAGAGTTGAATGTCTATAACATTGGAAAATTCACTTAACTCTCCAGAGCTTGTTTTCCATTTTTAGCAAAATGATGAAAACAAAACTCTACTTTCCTACTATTGAGAGTAGATGATAAAAGGAAGCAAATCAAAGACGTACATAACTCAATAGATAATTAGAATTGTATTCTCCCTAACAGTTTATTTAAAGAACTAAGATAAATTTGTGAACTTTTCGTTGCTGTTACCTGGAGAAAACATTTGAACTTGGCTAAGATTTATTTATTACTATTCATGTGTCAGATTTTGCTATAGATGATTCATTTTATTTAGCCCTCATAATAACTCCATGATCATCATGATTCTGGTGCTATTAAGATTCTCCTTTTATCGATGAGTAAACTGAGTCTCAGAGTAGTAAGCAAATTTCTTAGTACTGCACAGCTAGGAAGGCCCAGACTGTGGTCAAGCCTGGATGGTCTGACTCAGGAGACAGGCCCTTCAACACTATGTCAGACAGATGTCCTTCCTACCTTCCAACACCATTGCCCTCCATCCCTTAAAATTTTAAAGTAAAATTTAAAAATTTAAAAATTTAAATTTAAAATTTAAGGTAAAATTTTAAGTTATTTTTCTGTCCTCAACATTTCCTCCCTTCCCATACACCCTAATTCACGCAGAAATATTTGAATTCAGTTATCACCAGACCAAATGTGGG
The DNA here is from genome assembly GCF_007565055.1 of Rhinopithecus roxellana. Lineage (NCBI taxonomy): Eukaryota > Metazoa > Chordata > Mammalia > Primates > Cercopithecidae > Rhinopithecus > Rhinopithecus roxellana. Next base: position 93,922,994 of record NC_044551.1, read on the forward strand.
ATAGGGGGATGAAGCTTTCCCTCTGTTGCCACCCCAACTCATCTGCTGAGATTTTTGTGATGGGCGGAGCTTTTGCCCATGTGACTGCTTTCCCAGTGGTCAATTCAATACAGAGATTTAGACCCCAGGCTAAAGAAGATGGTGGGAGAGATACAGCATACAGAAAGAATTAGATGTTACAGGCATTGCTTGTGATACAAGCTGCTGCCCTCTACACTTGTACAAGACAAATAACCCTTAAGGGGAAAAGGTAAACTGACATTGGAATGTATGTATCTAAAGAAGAACCTTTACATGGCTTGAAAGTTTTTAGTGAAAAAACATTTCAAGAAAGACAAAGTGGCAAACTTCCAAAAATTAAAATCAGATATGTTCTGTGAATTTTTCTTTCTCATTTTAGTTGATTCGATAGCTGATCCACTAAACTGATGTATAATGTATTTTCAGTGCTTAAAAATCATTTTGTCAGTACTTCATAATTATCAGGCTAAATATAACAGAATAATTTCCTTTATTGTTAAATTTCATATCTTGTAACTCGTGGTCTTTTCCACCAGCAGCCTCGCAAGAGATTTTCATAGCCTCCTTCTTCATGTGAAGTTTATTCAGTATAACAAAAGCTACTTCTTTAAACTTGACAGTCACAAAAGGGTATTGCAAGGTTGAGATCCTGGGTGTGAAAGTGTTTTTGACTTGTTCTGAAATAAGAATAAATGTCTTGGCCGGATAGTTATTCTCAGAAACTATTACTTTTCTTGGCTTTTGAAAGTCTATAACTGATTTGTGTCTCCAAGTGTAAGCCATCCAAAGCCATAGCAAAGATCACAGGACATAGCCAGCTTAATTAGAGATATTTTCTCTCAACGCTCTGGAGACAATTTCATTTGTGCCTCGCTCCTAGGATGCCATGTTTTCAGCAACCCCCAGTGCCCAGCACACACTAAGTGAGGTCACAGGATTTCATTTTCCTTTTTATAGAATTTTCACCTGGAAAAATGTTTATTCCTAATCTGCAGATCCTCAAAAATGTTACCTTAAATTACATTTTAGTGTTTTTTATCCTTTTTTTTTCCCACTTGGATTCCTTGTAACCAGTGGTGGGTGCTCTTTTATTTACTGTGTAGCTTTTAGGTAATAAAAACACTTTTACAAAGACACATGCACACGTATGTTTATTGCAGCACTATTCACAATAGCAAAGACTTGGAATCAACCCAAATGTCCATCTGTGACAGATTGGATTAAGAAAATGTGGCACATATACACCATGGAATACTATGCAGCCATAAAAAAGGATGAGTCTGCGTCCTTTGTAGGGACATGGATGCAGCTGGAAACCATCATTCTTAGCAAACTATCACAAGAAGAGAAAACCAAACACCGCATGTTCTCACTCATAGGTGGGAACTGAACAATGAGATCACTTGGACTCGGGAAGGGGAACATCACACACTGGGGCATATCATGGGGAGGGGGGAGGGGGGAGGGATTGCATTGGGGAGTTATACATGACATAAATGTTGAATTGATGGGTGCTGACGAGTTGATGGGTGCAGCACACCAACATGGCACAAATATACATATGTAACAAACCTGCACGTTATGCACATGTACCCTAGAACTTAAAGTATAATAAAAATAAATTAAAAAAAAAACACTTTTACTGGCACTGCTTCCTGCATTAATTAATGTCTATATTCACTCTTTTATTGCTTTTTTCTCTACTGTGGTGCACTTAATTTGTGGTGGTGAGATTGCCTAGATTCATATTAGGTGTTACATGAGTATTAGCTAGTTAAAGACATTAAACTTCCTTTCAGTTTGTCTCCAATGATAAACCTCCTTTATGTCATCACCTAAGAATATTATAAAGCTAAAATGGTTATTAATCCAACTCAGATATTGTATATAGATACAGGCAAGGTCAACAGTCTTTTCGATAAAATGGAAAAAAATGATGGTGCATATGCCTCTTGTGATTACGTTCAAATATTTATTCAACTTTCCAAAAATAATTGGTGAGCAGCTTCTATGCCCCAGTCACCTGTCTGGGAGATCAGGATTCAGTCGTAGATACAAGAGATTAAAATCAGTCCCTTGACAGAGATTAGTGACATAGGAGTTCACTGTCCTAGAAGTCAAAGAAGTGTGTTAGATGTTTGCTATATACCTTCTCTAACCATAGGCAAATATCAAGTAATAATATTACTAAAATTTTGGAGGAAAACTTAAAAATAAACTTGAATATTATAAAAGGCATCAAAGAATGATATTATTGATCCAATATGATCGTAATGTGATAGATATGCCCATTTATATTTGAAAATAATTTATATTTAGTTAAAAATTAATTTAAGTTATAAATGGATGTATGTCATTTTTAAAAGCTGCAATAAAATAGAGAAATATAAGGGTTGCTGGATAATATTTTGAAATAATATTATATAGTTTTGCATTCTCAGTAATTAATTCCAGCTTATAAAATCTCCATTATGATGATTGGATTATGGAGTTGTAGGTTTCTTTAGGAAAATGTTGACTCCCTAAGTCTTGTACCAAATTTGTGGCAGAGCATGTAAATGACTTTCAGTTTATCTATTTGCAATACTGCCACCTGAATGTATTCAGTTAAGATAATTAAGTTATGTTAACTGATATCTAGATATCAGAATTATTAACTATGACACAATTGATAGGTAGGTGGCTATAATATGAGGCTAAGGAATGGAGGGTGTAGCTTGAAATCATCTCTTGCCACCAGTGGCATCCCATGTGGTCGTTGGTGGAGGACAGAGTTTAGAGCTTATGCCTGATATTTTTCATGAGCTTCTGAGGCACTTGCCTTTGGTTGTGTGCTCTTTTATCTGCTTCGTATCTTTTACAGTTAAATAAATGAATGTCTGGAATACATTATGTCATATAAATCTTTTCATATCATATTAAAAATTTTGATAACTTCAAACCAAGGACTGAAGGATAGCATGTAAGTGCTCATGTAACTTGTAAGTAAATTTTCCAAAGCATTCGCTTCATCCATATATAATAATTGTATCTAATCAAGGAAAATAAGATATTACAAAGAAAATAGGAAATAAGTGTCTGCAATAAGAAGAAAATGGGATATGAAAATTAAAATATAGATGATAAAAATTCTCCCATAAATGTAAATCACAAAGAAGAAAAAAACTTTACCATCTCTGAAACCAAATTACAGTATTTTAAATAAGCAGTTGCAGATACGATAAAATTACTTATTCATTACTACAAAAAAAAAAACCAAAAACACTGCAAACATATATGAACAAAATCAAAATAAATAAACAAATTAGAAAGAAATGAAATGAAAAATTAAACAACCCAAGACATATATTAGAAAAGAAGGCCAAATCATTATATTGTGCTAAATTGCAAATAACCAAAGGAGAAATAAATTTGACCAAAAATGTGATAGTCACTATAAAAATATAAATGAAATAAATTATCTTAAATGATATAAAATGTATCAGAAAGATAATTTTCTGTGTAGAAGATGTTTAAAAATCCATTATATTTTAAAAGAAACTGAAGGAGAAAATTGTTACATCAACATTTAATACTTTAATCCAATAATTACTTTGGGAAGTAAAAGATGTGAATCTACGTTTTATTTTATTTTTAATTAAAATTTTTGAGACAAGGCCTTGGTCTTGTTCTGTCGCCCAGAATGGAGTGCAGTGACTTGATCATAGCTTGCTGCAGCCTCGAACTCCTAGGCTCAAGGGATTCTCCTAACTTACTTGCCAAGCAGCTAGGACTACAGGCTTATGCCCCCACCCCCATCTAATTTTTATAATTTTTTGTAGAGACAGGATCTTGCTATATTCCCAAGTTGGTCTTCAACTCCTGTTTTCAAGGGACCCTCCCATCTCAGTCTTGACAGGCTATTGACAGACATGAATCACTGCACTCAGCCAGAATCTACATTTTTAGAAGACTATCCTGTACCTTCAAAAATGTGTCCAGAGTTTTACAATCAAGACACAGATTTATAAAATTATTCAATGTTAATAATAGATAGAAATAATTATCAGGGCCCTACACAAAAAGACCACATTTTCCTCAGTGGAAAGAAAATCAAGCTGGCATTACACTCTAATGAAATCAGCTCTTTCAATAAAATCAAGGGAAAATCTTGAAGAAAACATTTATATCCTGCTAAGATGACTTTCAAAGTTTAAGTCTATAAAATAGTTTTCAGTATGCACAAATTAAGAGAATATGTACTCACGAACGATGCCAAGAATTCCACTAAGAGACCTGGCTCATTCAATCAGGAGTTGATGGGAGAAATTTTCAAAGGAACTGGTGGAGGGAAGTGAATATATGTAATTGCAGATATAATACTAAAACAAATGTGGGAAAATAATATGTAAAGTGATATAACAACACAGAAATATTACAATGTAAAAACTGAAAATGTGTAGGGTAAACAAAAAGAGAAAGTAATATAATCTTACTCATTGTCACATAGTTAAGAGGTAGGAGTCAAGTAAGTCACATAAAACTGAAACCAAATTTTAGACACATAATAAGAAAAAGAGATTGAAAGCACTATAAAACATATTGGTCCATATAGAGAAAACAACACAAAAATGCAAGCATCTGTAATGACTCAAAATAAAGCTAAATAACTAAATAAATTAATTAAAGACTGCATGGAGAAAAAAATCACACAAACAAAATAATTTGATGGAGTAAGAACGATAAAATCATTTATGTAAATAAATGCCAACGGATTTCACTCAGTTATTAACAAACAAAGACTTCAAATCGGCTTACAAAACACAACCCCAAAAATGTTATACACAAGAAACACCCCTAAAATGAAGAAAATCAGAAAGCTAAAAATTAGAGAATAGGTTAAAAAAAAATAAAGTGGGTTTAGGGAAAATATTAGGAAGGCAGAAATTATAATACTCATGTCAAGAAAAAAATCAGTATTCATTCCACAAAGCATTAAATATGACAAAGAAGGATAGTGTTATGCTAAATATTATAATCAAAATGAAGCTATAAAATGATTGATATCTGTGCAAAAGTAGCACAGAAGCCAACTTTATGAAGTTGTGATTCCAGAAATTATAAGAAATATTAACATGGCTTCTACATTCAAAATAAAGAAGGGTATGATATAATCAACATAATTAATGATTGCTTTCTGTGATATATGTAATATATAAATTTACTGTAAAATTGATATGGTTTGGATCTGTGTCCCCAGGGAAATCTCATCTCAAATTCTAATCCTCATAATCCCCATGTGTGGAGGGGGGTCTGGGTGGGAGGTGATTGGACTACAGGTAAGGCAAGCACACCTTCCTAATTTTTATAACTTTTGTAAAGAATAGGTTTTGACATGTTGGCCAGGCTGGCCTCTAACTCCTGAATTCAGTTAATCCACCTGCCTCAGCTTCTTGAAGTGCTGGGATTACAGGCATGAGCCACCATGCCTGGCACATACCATTCTTTTAACTCCTCAATATGAATCAAATTTTCCAAAATTATAAGTAGGAGAAAATTAACCGCATCCCAAAATAAATTATAAAGTGCATTATAGACAAAACTGCTGAAATAATTATTTTCTAAGGTAAAATGATAAAAACAGTCTATGCAGAAAGTGTTATTCTAGATTTGGCAAAACACAGAAAAAAACAACAACAGAAAAGAAATTATAGTCTTTGAGTTGCGAAACAGACTATTTAAATTCACAGGGAAGACAATGCTGAAAGAAAAATGCTTTCCCTTGCGAGAGAGAATTTTTGATTTTTAGACAACTAGCCTTTGTGTTTCTCTGCAGGTCTTGATACATAAGTGTGTTCCAAACTGCAGGAGTGTTGTATTTTGGATTGCTCAATTTTATTAATGCTTGGGGCACCAACACTAATGTAGATATATATGTTTATAAATCGTGTGTATATTTCCATAGTAAAGTGTTATATACATTAGAAATTTTATATGATTAAACATGTATATAAAATAAACAATTAAAAACAAGGTAAATAGAAATAGAAGTTCAAATGTGGATCACTTCAAGTGCCCCCTTAGACTGCAGGCCTTAGGCTTTGAAGATGAGTATCTCAAATGTTGGCTTTAGAAGTACTATGTAACAATGAAGGACTTTGGTTTACAGCACCAAATGAGAAAAAGTTAAATGACTAATGGACAATTGGAATAAACAGTAATAGATTTAACTATAGATGAATGCTTCTGAAAAGTGACTCACATTCTTCAAGACAGAGCTTTGATGGGGTGTAGTGAGGGAAGAAATCCCAGATAATTTTGCAGTATTTGAGAATGGTGGGTCTTGGGCCTATCTTCCAAAGGTATAGTCCAGAGGCATTTGTGGACTCTTTCCAGAAGCTATGTGTTCCACCTTGTATTGGAGAATAGAGTCACTATGATCACGTGAGCAACATGTCAGCAATGACTTAATGTGTCCAGGGGATGAGTGAAAAGAAAAGTCAGAATCACAGTGTCCAGGGTTCAGTGATTGCAGCCAACAGGCAGATAAATGTGAACAGGGTCTCAGGAGAGGAAGATGAAGATAGGGGTGTAATGGAATTGATGGAGCTTTAATTTTCAATTGAAAAATTTTAATTATGAAATAAATTTGGGAAAATAAAAGAATGTACTGCATTTTCCTGAAATTGAAAGGATCGTTTTTTTCTCTTATCAAATAGAGTGGAAATCAAAGTCAAGCTTAAATTGTTATAAAAAATTACATTTCACAAGATTAAAAAAGGTGATGTGAAAATCCTCATCTGTTACCTAAAGAAAATTACATTTTTATTTCACCCTCTCACCAGAAATAGTCACCGTTAGTTTTATGAGAACTTTCTTCTGCTTGTTGGAATAATAAAAATAAAAGTCTTACCTACATGCATCAAATCGATAGTGCTTGAGTAATATGGATTGCCTGTTTGTTTAAATGTTGGGGATACTGTGGTAACAAAATAAGACAAAACCCCCTGTGTTCTGTTCTAGTAGAATTGTTAATAAACCTTCAGGATTACTAGTTTAATTGAGGTCAGTTGTTAAACAGGTTTTGACAAATGAACGGTAGCATATATCTAAAAATTATGGGACCCTTTAGTCCTAGACCTTTTCTTGCAAATATTGAGACTACTGTATACTGCTTTTCCTGAAGTAGAATAATAATGCACATCTTCATTACTTTCTCCTCCCTCCTTAAAAAAAAAAAAAGAAAGCTTAGAATGTTCATGTTCTGCTCCCATCAGTGTGTCTTAAGGAAAGATGGGGGTGAAGTAGTGGCATGGAATTGGTAGGCCAAGACTTGGCTCACTGGCGAATGAGTTTTCAGTCAATACCATGTTTAACGACATTATTGCTCTGGTTACCCATGAACTTGTAATGCCGTGATTTGTTGGAGTTTTATTTATTTATGTATTTATTTATTTTACATTTAAAAATTATATTTGATTATATTTTTATTTTAAGTTTACTGCTTTTAATTTCATTTAATTTTCTCAATGTTTGGGCCTATGTCAAAAAATAATGGAATAATAATATTAGGTTTAAATAATTCTGAAATTGTCTAGTTATTAGCAAAATAAATTTAAACATAGGAGGCTTTTCGAAAACTCTATAATAAAGCTTCGATTTCTATCAGCTGAAATTGAAGAATCCAATTCAAATAAATACATATTTAAATAGAGATGATGTTGACTATTCAAGGAAAACCTTTTCCTTATATTTCTATAAATGGGCCATTTGATTATTTCAAATAAGGTTTATTTAAGACAACAATATCATATGGAAAGGAGAAAATGACCAAATTCATGTAGACAACCTATTTTTTTCTCATGGAGTAATTATGTTCTCTATTGGACTCTATCAAATTCTAAATGCCTGTCGGTTCCAGGCAGAAATTGCCCCCTGGCTCTTAACAGCCCTTTGGAGACCTGTCAAATATATTCAAAGGAATTTTTATATTATGTCAGTTCAAGTTCCTTTCAAATTTGTCTATTCTGTTTTTTGTTGTTTCTAATTTATTTTACAGATTTTTAATGTGAATTAACTATTTTTCCTTGGGAAGTAACTTTATTTTGCCCACATTCTACTGCTGTTTAAAGCTCTTGATTTATTAATTTATCGCTTTACATTTGTATCAATTTCATGAGTTTTTTTGTTTGCTTTTGTTTTCGTTTCTGAGACAGGGTCTCACTCTGTCACCTAGGCAAAAGTACAGTGGTGAGATCACAGTTCACTGCAGCCTCAACCTCATAAGCTCTGGTGATCTTCCCATCTCAGCATCCCAAGTAGCTGGGACTACAGGCGCGAACCACCACACCTAGCTAATTTTTGTATTGTTTGTAGAGACAGAGTTTTGTCATGTTGCCCAGGCTGGTCTTGAACTCCTGGTCTCAAGCCATCCATCTGCCTCAGGCTCCAAAAGGGCTGGGATTACAGGGGTGAGTCACCGCATCCAGCATTAATTTTGATTTAGAAAATACTCAAGGGAATTTTCCTCTGCTTCTTGAAGTATCTTCTTGCAATTTCACTTTCTTATCAGATGTTTGCATTCTATGTTTCTTTTAAAAAATACGTGCCCATGCACTGTTCAATGAAGAGCATGTATTTGAGCACACCCTGCTCTGTGTGCCATGTATTGTGCTTGACTCTAGAGAACCAGTGAGGACCAAAGCTGACCAGGTCCATTCATCACAGAGCTTACATTTTACTGGGAAGACAGACCATTTAAAAAAAGATGAATGAAATACTTAACATATCAGATAATGAAAAGAACAAAGGAGAAAAATTAAGACAGAGATTTAAAGTGTCATGAATGTGGTTGAAGTTTTAGAGAGTAGCCAGGGAAGGCATTACTGAGGATGCGACTTGTGAGTGCGAACCTCATACCTCTCAGCTACAGTGGGTGGGCTTGAAGTGGCTTCCCACTTGTGGTAAAAGAGTACAGCTGAGTTAGGACTGTCTTGTCTGGGGATATGGGCTTGGTTCGCTCTTTGGAGAGCCTCTGTGAAGGCCTTTCCACCAGCCAGCGTGCCAGTGCCACTTCAGCACAGTTCCCTGCCTTATTGAGCACAGCCCTCTCAAAAATGAGTTTCAAATGAGTTTTCAAATGAGTTATTATGAAATGAGTTTCAAATGAGTTCCCTGCCTTATTGAGCACAGCCCTCTCAAAAATGGTCCTGGGTAGGCACTCACCCAGTAGAGTAAAAATTAGAAATTTCCCCTTGAGGTGCTATTTTTTCCCCTTAGTTTTAAGAAAAAATTTTCAAATGCAAATCTTTATCCATCTGGAATTTAGTTTTGAATGAAGGAATAAAACTCAAACTAGGTAATATTCTCAACTATATTAAAATAAAAAGAAAAAAAAATCTGCAAACAAGAAATTCTTAAAAATCCCCAAACCTATTGACCAAATAATGATTATTTGAAGCATTATTGGAGACAAATAGCTTTTTGAAACCATGTAGATAATTCCTACATGTTAATACGAAAAAAAAAAAAATGCAAAGGAAACCAATTAACATTTGCTAAAGTAGGCATCCAGGAACAGTCTATAAATATTAAATAAAAATATTTACTTCATTTAAGTATGTGAAAAGATGCTAAAACTCACATACTGTAAGAAAATGAAAAAAACTACGGTGAAGAGCATTTACTTTCAGCTCAGATTTGCAACCATAAACAAAATTCTGGTAATACACTTGGAGAACATGCGGAGTATGAGGCTCTGTCCCATATTCGGTAGTAATCTAAACTGGAACGTCATCTGTGGCAGACACACTCATGATCTCTGTCTCTGGGAAACTAGGCCCTTGAGTAATCTGCTTGAATGTGGAGATAACCTGTCATGTCTTTCTAACCTAGAGAATACAACAATATACAGGACATACTTGATTATGTGTGTATGATTACACTACATAAGATGTAACTCCCTTTGGGCTGAGAGATTCTCATGCTTGCTTGTTTTGTGACACAGGTGGTCATGTGTATATGGGGGTGTGGGTGTGATTCACAATATAAAGAGCTGAGGATGACCCCTAGGAGCTGAGGATGACTTTCAGCCAACTCTGCAAGAAAATTAGGCTTGCAGTCCTTAGGTGCAAGATAATGAATTCAGCCCACAAACTCAGTGATCTTGGAAGAGGATCCTTTCCCAGTTGGGCATTCAGATGAGATTCTAGCCTCAGCTGATACCCCTACTGTAGCCTTGCAGATAACTCAACTAAGTCAAGCCTGCATTACTGTTTCATAGAAGCAGTGAGAAAATAAATGTATGTAGTTTTAATCTCACAAGTTTCTGATTTTTTGGTATGCAGAAATAAAAATCTAGTAAAGCGTCTATGCAGATAAATTCCAATGATATTTATAGAAAGAAATATTAATAAACAATTTGAACCAATGATGCCTGTTTATGGAATGTGTCTTCCAGCTGTAGTATAGATATGTGCAAAGACATACATACAAAATCATTTATTGTGGCAAGTTTTGTAATAACAGTAGTATGGAAAAAAATTCTCCATACCCATTAATAAGCATCTAGTCATATATGGATAGATTATGGTATAAACACTAAGGAACATTATAAACAATAAGGATAGCATGAATATTTAAAACAACCTCCAATATTATTTTTGAGTGAAAAATAGCTTGCAGAATAGTGTGTATGAGTATGCTGACATCTGTAAAATGGCAAAATAATGCACAGCTTTAAATTTGTGTATACGTAGATTATCCCTGGAAAAAATAATTTTAATTGCAAAAAGCAGAATAACTTTTGCACCAACCTAATAACATAGAATTGGTAAAATGGGTTGCCTCTTTGAAAGGGTACGGAGACTGAAGGATAAGGTTTAGAAAATAGTTTTTACTTCATTTTGTATCTTTTATATTTCTATTGTGTATATGGATTTTATATTCAAATAAATTATTGTTTTTAAATGATATGAACTAGAAATAGATTTTATAAAATAATGGTCTTAAACTTCTTCAAGAAACTATAGCTAACTAATGTTTTCTAATGACTATAGGGATAGTAAATTATTTGATGGTTAATGTATTTCTGAAATTCTTGATGTCAACGTTGTTTTATATACTTTTTATGTATCTGCTGCATTATTTATTTACTCAACAAATAAATATTTGAGTGTTTGCAAGATGTTCTGCTACTTTAGGTTCTGTGAGAAATTTATACACGAATAAAATAAGATCCCTAGTCCCAGGACTTTATAGTCTGGCAGGAGACATTAGAGCAGCAGCAACTAACTATAATCAAGAAAACACGTGGTCAGAAACATAAATGAAGAGTGAGAGGTTTGTAGGCTTTTACAGAAATTTCTGTCTCCTTTCACGTGTGTTTTAGACCCAGGAAGGAGAATACGTTGAATCTGATGCTAAAGTATAGATGAAATATCAAAAATGTAGGTGCATTAAAAAGGCATTTCAAGCAGATGGAATGAGTCAAGCCACAGGTCTGTGGAAAACTATCAGACATTCCTGGGAAAATGGCACATGGGCTTTCTGGCTAGAAGGCAGAGTTCTTGCAGATGTTCTTGTAGTGAAAAGCAGGAATAACAGCAAGTAAAAATTTTTTAGTAATGATTTGTGAGTTTCCTTGAAAGTAAGAAATGTTGTTTAATGTAAAGAAATAACGAGCAATACGAGATTTCCGAGCAGAGTAATAGAATAGTCAGAACTGTGAATCAGCAATATTATTCTGACAGCAGTATGAAGAGGCTAAGAGTGAGATCAATTTCGATTGCCTTGAATTTTTATTGTTGTTGTTATATATGACTGTAATCGCAGCAATCATATAAAAATATGAAAGTGTACCTAAGTAGTTACTGTAGTTGAAGATTTTGGAATAGGTATGTGTCAGGCCTCTGAGCCCAAGCCAAGCCGTCGCATCCCCTGTGACTTACACGCATACGCCCAGATGGCCTGAAGTAACTGAAGAATCACAAAAGAAGTGCAAATGCCCTGCCCCGCCTTAACTGATGACATTCCACCACAGAAGAAGTGAAAATGGCTGGTCCTTGCCTTAAGCAATGACATTATCTTGTGAAGTTCCTTTTCCTGGCTCATCCTGGCTCAAAAAGTTCGCTGTCCACCAGAGAACAACCGCCCTTTGACTGTAATTTTCCTTTACCTACCCAAATCCTATAAAACGGCCACACCCTTATCTCCCTTCGCTGATTCTCTTTTTGGACTTGTTATGCCCAGACCGTTTATTCCCCGAAGAAGACCACCAGAGTCCAGAGTCAAAGCCAAGCGGCAAGGATCTTTAATGTAAGTTCGAACTTGGTCCCTCCGTTCTACAACATACAAGAGGGCCTCGAACAATGCGTGCGCTTGCTTTTTATAGCCTAATGTAAACAGGACTTGTAAAGTTGCAGAGGAATGAGGGAATTCTCTAGGTTACAGCATTACAATTGGTTAACATTTTAAGTTTATACATTTAGCAGTTTTCTATTGGTTCCTGCGCTTTCACAAACAGCTGTGTCCTTATCGGGGACTTTCCAGGTGGTGTCTTTCTAAAGTTGAGATATATGGTAGTCTTTGAGTTGAAAGATATATGGTGGGGAGACATATGGTGGGATGTGCTCAGGAAGTTGAGAGACATATGGAGGGGGGACATGTGGTGGGATGTGTTTATACGGGGCTCAGGAAGTTGAGAGATATATGGCAAGCACTGGTAATTAGAACAGAAAAAGAACAAGACAGGGACTTTCGCAACGTCTGGAATCTATAGATAACATAATCGGTTAGGTCCGGGGTCAACTTTTAACTAGGCTCAAGGCACCACCCGGGCTGTCTGCCTGTGGATTTCATTTGATCTCTTTCATTCCTCCCTTTCTCAAGTACCTCTGGAGCCAATCTTGGGTCTTATAAGTCTGATTCTGTTTCAGTGTCTACAGGTTGGTGTTGGGCTCTGAGGACCATGAGCTGTATGGTGTCAAACCTTTCCCTGACAAACCACAAAATTCTGTTAACAACACAAGGTCCTATGGTAAACAGAAGTAGTAGACTTAGTAGGGGTCCAAGGAAGGGGGCTAACAGGGGAAACATAGAGGAATTTTACCATTGTCATCATGACACTGAGATTACAAACTTTACAAAGTAATAGAATATTACAAAGTAAGTGGGGGCAGGAGGAGAGCACAGGATGGTGTTAACATTAAAATTGCTAATGAAATTTTGGGCACGCATAGTCATTGATAACATTTTATCAGGAAATAGGGTTTGAGAGCAGACAACCTGACTGACCAAAATTTATTAGGTGGGAATTTCCTCATCCTAATAAGCCTGAGAGCACTACAGGAGGCCGGGGCTTATTTCATCTCTTCGGCTTCAACTGTAAAAGGCGGCACGCCTCCAAGGGGGTCGTTTATAGGCCTACCCTTAGAGCGCATTCTCTTTCTCAGGGATATTCCTTGCTGAGAAAAGGAATTCAGCGATATTTCTCCTATTTGCATTCAAAAAGAAAAGAAATATGGCTCTGTTCCGTCTGGCTCACCGGTGGCTGGTTCAAGGTTACCTCCCTTGTTCCTTGAACATCACTGTTATCCTGTTCTTTTTTCAAGATGCCCAGATTTCATATTGTTCAAACACACATGCTCTACAAACCATTTGTGCAGTTAACTCAATCATCACAGGGTCCTGAGGTGACATATATCCTCCTCAGCTTACAAAGAAGATGATGGGACTAAGAGATTAGAGTAAAGACATAGGAAATTACAAAAGTATTAAAGTAAAGACAGACATAAGAAATTACAAAAGTATTAATTTCGGAGAACTAATAAAATGTCCATGAAATCTTCATATTTTATGTTTTTCTGCCGTGGCTTCAGCTAGTCCCTCCATTTAAGGTCTCTGACTCCCCACAACATTCTTTCTCCCTTTTTCTCTATATAAATGTGCCATGGCGATGAAGGCTCGTTCGTTCTTTCGATTGTGGCATAGGATTCTTTGACTGGTCCAGCACACTAAAAACAAACCGATTAAACAGAGACACATAATTCCAAAATTTACTGCAGTAGAGTTCTCAATAGACCTAATCCAAGTCGTGGGGTTTAATCCATAAAGAATTTTTTTTTTTCACTTGATCTAATGCCTCAGTTCCAGGCACAATATTTAAATGACTTTGAGAGGCTTCAAAATTTGTTGTTCTAATTTAGAAATGTCTAAAGTGAGATTATCTCCTCTTCCCTGTAGATGGCATTTTGCCATGTCCCAGTGATGTTTAGACTCATTATAAACTTGGGGTGTAATACAAAAATCTGAAGTATTCCAGTCACACTGTAACTGGAAACAATACCTAATGGAAATATTTATCATCAATTCTTTTTCCTCCGGTTAGGCAGGGCAACAATCATCTGTGGGACCAGGTACCTACACACTATTATTAACATATATTTTAATAGGATTATCCATCCATGTGACTGCCCGAATTAAGGGCAGGAAAGGCACATAAGCCCAGTAGGTATAATTAGCTGCAGCTGCTCCTGCAGGCATGGGGAGACTTACCATCGTTGATACAACCATTAAAGCTGCAAGCAGCATTTTTTTTTTCTTTCTGAGGTTTGTGTCACCTTTGTGCTGGCTAGGCTCTTTCTAGCTAACAGTGTCGGCTTCTTTAACTGTGCCCAGGTCGGCAGCTCTGCCTTCCTGGTGCGTGGTGACTTTATCTGTTTTTCTAATATCACCACTTGATTTATCCTGCGAGTCAATGGTGCTCGATTGCGGTGTTTCCATCTCCGTGGAGGTGCTTTTCTTTGCATCTCCGATGGGTTCATTGTAGAACTTCAAATGTTTAGTGGGTATCCAAATAGGAAGCTGATTTTCTCCTAGTGAAACACAAGCAAAACTTCTTCCCCAGGTTATTACCTTCCTCTATTTCTCATGTCCTATTTTTGTTGTAACAAAGTGAACAGCTGGTTTAACTGATTATCTATGCTATATTTAATTAGAGCTGTCTTAACATCCTTTGTAGCCTGTACTACATATACAGAATCTGATATAATATTAACAGGTTGATTAAAATCTTTTAACACTGTAATGACTGCAACCAACTCTGCTCTTTGAGCAGATTGATATTGAGTTTTGATTACTCGCTCTTTTGGCCCTCTGTAAGTCACTTTTTCATTGCTGGAACCATCAGTGAATACTGTCAGAGCATTTTCTAAAGGTTTATGTCTGGTAATTTTAGGTAAAATCCAAGTAGTCAATTTTAAAAACTGGAAGATTTTTGTTTTTGGGTAATGATTATCAATAATTCTTACAAAATCTGCAAGGCCAATTTGCCATGCACCAGAATTGATAAAGGCTCGTTTAACTTGTTCCTTGGTTAAAGGAACAACTATTTTGTCTGGTTCATTGCCACACAATTTTATTATTTGTAATCTTGTCTGACCAATTAATGTAGCTATTTGATCCAAGTACAATGTAAAATCATTGTACTTTCATACCCTTCTGAAGCTGTGCCTATGCCGACAAGTCTTGTAACAGCCTTTTGTTTAGGCCAATTTTTTTTTTTTTTTTTTTTGCCACTGATTTAAAGCAATGACAGAGATATCTGCTCCTGTGTCTACCAACCCTTCAAACTGTTTTCCTTGAATAATGGCCATACACACAGGTCTGCTCTCAAAGACCAGACTTGCCTAATATGCAGCTTTTCCTGCCAGATCAGTGCTTCCAAACCCTCCTGTTCTTTTTATTTCACTGTTTCCAACTTTAATATAAGGTAGGAGTAATAATTGAGCAATCCTGTCTCCTGGACTGGCACTCCAGGGAATTGAGGAACTAATAACCAATTGAATTTCGCCTTCATAGTCTGAATCAACCACACCAGTATGAATTTGAACTCCTTTTAGATTTAAACTTGATCTTCCTAAGATTAGTCCTACAGTCCCCTCAGGCAATGGGCTGTATACCCCTGTGGGGATTTTTTTTTGTGGAGGCTCCCCTGGAAGCAAAGAGACTGCTTGTAAAGTACACAAATCTACTGCTGCACTGCCACTTGTGGCGGGGGATAATTGCTGTATTGTGATAACTGGCTTATTCCCTGAGACACTTGCGACGGTGGGGGTTGTTGTTCCTGAAAACCCTGAGGAACAAAGGGTTGAATTTGGAACGCCCCAGTTTGTTGCGGGGCCTGAGGCCGGCCCCTCCTCTCGTTTCCCGACAGCGGTTGCCCATTTTTATTATATTTAGAATGACATTGATTACCCCAATGTTGTCCCTTTTTACATCTTGGACATAGGCCAGGTGGCCCTTTATCTGTTGTTGTAGTAGCTTGAGTAGTTACATTTGGTTTACTTGAGACTAGGCAATTCTTTTTTAGATGACCAATTTGACCACAATTATAACATTTTCCCCCAAATGTTCTTACTTGTCCTTCTAAAGCAACTCCTGTGATTGCCTGAGCCATAAGCATAGCTTTATGCAGAGCTCCTCCAATTCCATCGCAGGCTTTAACGTACTCTGAGATTACATCTGATCCTGCGGGAACCCTTCCTTTTAATGGCTTAGTGGCTGATTGACAATCCGGATTGGCGTTTTCATATGCCATCAACTCCACTATGACTTTACGGGCATTTTCATCGGTAATTGACTTTTGAGCAGCATCTATGTTAATTGGAGGATTGGCAGTCCTATTTTTTCGGACCTGTACTTGTGCCCCATCAATCCACCAAGTCTTAAATTGTAAAAATTGAGCAGGTGAGAGTGATGATTTTGCCAGAATCTCCCAATCATAAGGAATGAGTCTATGTCCATGAGCAATGGAATCTAATAATGTTCTCATGTAAGGAGAGTTGGGTCCATACTCCTTCTTTCATTTCTTTTATCATTTTTATAGAAAAGGACTGATATCTGGCTTCAGCTATGGGAGGCTCTCCCTCTTTTTAAGAGAATTTTTATAAAACTGCGATAAGAGGCATATTTACTTTTAGTTTGCCCCATTGTTACCCTAGGTTCTTCCGAGCGCACAAGCTTACCACAAGGCTGACTGTAGACGTACTCGGGAGTCTCTCGTCGACTTGTCCAGTGTACCTTTACCTTAGAGAAAAGCTTCCACGTTGGACGCCAGATGAAGGGGTGGTCTGCCCTTCCATACCTGTGGGTGTTTCTCGTTAGGTGGAACGAGAAACTTTAGAAAAGAAGTAAGACCCAGAGACAAAGTATAGAGAAAGAAAGGCGGGGCACTGGGGACCAGCGCTCAGCTTACAGAGGACCCACGCCGGCCCTTCAGAGTTACTTTCCCTTTCAGTGGGTCCGGGTGCACTGGCCGCCTCCCGTCCACCTGCTCCCTCCCGCGGCTCAGCCTGGGGGGGCTGAGGCCTGTGGCCCGGAGAGGTACGGAGGGGGTTCTGTGGACAGTGGGTCCTCGCTATCAGGTAGAACAGGATGGGGGGGGGCAGTCGGTTGCTTGGATTTTAGCGGCCAAGCAACCAGTGCCTTACAGGGTTCAGAGGCTAATTGGAAAGGGGACAGCCAAGGGGGCGGGTTCCCAGCTAGATCCTGCCATACGAGGATATATGGGATATGATCCGGGTGACTAGCACGCCCAGGCTGGAAAACCTTGGACTTTACTCTAGTGATGACAGGAAGACAGAATGTCCCTTCGGGTGGCCACCCTACGTTAAGGGCGGGCCACTCGGAGCGGCACAGAGTAATTAGCTTTCCCTTCCTGATGTCCATACCAAGATCATGGCCCCTTGCCCTAACATCCTTGAAATTACTTGTAAGGAGAGATAGGGGAGTGCTCTGGGTATTACCCATCTTGAACAGTAGCGCCCGGAGTGGCGTCTGGAGCAGGTCCTGCAAGGGAAAAGTAAGTTGCTGGATGGAACAGGTCCTGCAAGGGAAAAGTAAGTTGCTGGATGGAACAGGTCCTGCAAGGGAGCTGGAACAGGTCCTGCAAGGGAAAAGTGAGTTGCTGGAATATCAACAACAAGTTTATGTTAGTCGCAGGCACGCTCCAGAAATCTGGGTCAGAGCAAGTGCAGACAAGAATCAGATGAGAGCCGGGGGACGTCTCCCACCGGTCTCCGCTGGCTGTCCTATAGCGCATCCGCCAGGACTTATGCCAGCTTTCAGCTTCAGACCTTGCGAGTCACAGATTCAGAGCGGACTCAGAGAGCCGCGAATTCAGACAGGCTAACAGCCTCAGAGCAGACTCAGAGAGCCACGGGTTCAGACAGGCTAACAGCCTCAGATTCAGAGCGGACTTAGAGAGCCGCAGGTTCAGAACGGACACAGACAGACAAACAGAGACGAGCCGGCTCACCTATTAGCAGATCGATCCTAGTAGATCCGTTGACCGGGGGTCTGGTGGGCTTGGGGGAATCCCGGGAGAGCCCCCAAATGTTATGCCCAGACCGTTTATTCCCCGAAGAAGACCACCAGAGTCCAGAGTCAAAGCCAAGCAGCAAGGATCTTTAATGCAAGTTCGAACTTGGTCCCTCCGTTCTACAACATACAAGAGGGCCTCGAACAATGCGTGTGCTTGCTTTTTATAGCCTAATGTAAACAGGACTTGTAAAGTTGCAGAGGAACGAGGGAATTCTCTAGGTTACAGCATTACAATTGGTTAACATTTTAAGTTTATACATTTAGCAGTTTTCTATTGGTTCCCGTGCTTTCACAAACAGCTGTGTCCTTATCGGGGACTTTCCAGGTGGTGTCTTTCTAAAGTTGAGATATATGGTAGTCTTTGAGTTGAAAGATATATGGTGGGGAGACATATGGTGGGATGTGCTCAGGAAGTTGAGAGACATATGGAGGGGGGACATATGGTGGGATGTGTTTATACGGGGCTCAGGAAGTTGAGAGATATATGGCAAGCACTGGTAATTAGAACAGAAAAAGAACAAGACAGGGACTTTCGCAACGTCTGGAATCTATAGATAACATAATCGGTTAGGTCCGGGGTCAACTTTTAACTAGGCTCAAGGCGCTGCCCGGGCTGTCTGCCTGTGGATTTCATTTGATCTCTTTCAGACTCAGCCCGCCTGCACCCAGGTGATTAAAAAGCTTTATTGCTCACACAAAACCTGTTTGGTGGTCTCCTCACATGGACGCGCATGACAATATGATTTTCAGAAAAGAGGGGGAAAGGGGAAAATAGCATTTTGCAATCAACCAATCAATCATTTATTTGTTGAGTAAGTGAATAATGCAGCAAGTACATAGAAAGAGAAAAGGTAGGAACCAATCAATCAGGTTTGTGAAACATAATTTGAGGGACAAAGTGAGTCATAAAAGCCTCTGGGGGAAACATGAGGAAGAACCTGAAATCTTACAGCATTAAAGTGAGGTGAGGAATTCACAGAGAAACACTCACACGTCATAATGAATTAACATCTTGTTGTCTGTGGTATAATTTTAATTCAAAATTAAATGTGTTTGTGAACAAAAACACATATTTCTGAAATAATACCACAATTTTAGCAATAGGAAAGCTTCTATTAGGTTAATTACTACTATTTTTTTAACCATCAGTTTCCTATATTACACTAGAAAATATCTAACATCAATTCAATTTTATGTTGAAAATTATTTCAGCACAAAGTTTTCAATGTATAAACACATCTCTCTTTAGGGATTTATGTAGCCAAATGCATTTTTAAATTTCAAATGTAAGACTACATGGTAGTCCCAGTGAAACTCCCTTGCAGAGCTGATTTTTCTATTTCATAATTCAAAATACAAATATAAATTACTTCAATAGTTTATCATTCATATTATGAGAGAAATAAAGTAAAGAATTATCAATTGTTAGGTAATTTTAGAGCTTCTTTTAACAGTAAAGGTAAAAAAAAGAAAAGATTAAAAAGAATCCCTCAGCAGGCTTCATTAACATTCAAAGAGATTACAGTTGAACTTCCAATGAATTTAGTACATTCATTTGCATGTCAAGTTTTCACAGCATGAGATAACTTCTTTTTTAACAAAAGATAAGCTGTACTTCAACCTCTATTACTGTTATCAGCGTGTCTTATCACAGTGTCAACGCTTTTCTCTCAAGGCAAAATGTAACTGTACTCTAGTTTTCTTTTAGAAATTATTTCCTGTCCAATCGGCTTTGCAATCAGTCTAAATTCCTACTATGTGAAAGAAAATCTGGTAGGCATTTATTTAGGAAAGGAGAACGTAGAGAGTGTCTTTTAATGCGAAACGTTCTGACGGGTGCTAGAAATACTGTGTTATAGGAAGCAGACATAGTTCCTGCCTCGGAGAAATTAGAGTGTTTTTCGGTAGACAGACATTTTGCAAACAACTCCTGACAAACTAAGGACTATGAGAACTAAAAGGTAACCCAACTAGTGAAGAATGCTAGCAAGGAGTTGAGGAATACTAAGGTAAGACCCATTCCTGATCTCAACTATAACATCAACTGTTGGAAATAAGTTTAGAAGAAGAATTGTTTATATAAATGTTAGTGTCATTTAGAGAGGTAGAGAATACAAGAGAAGATGTTTGTGGTGGGGGATGTTTTATGAAAACTTATCTCAGCAGCCTCCCAAGTATAGCATTAAGCAAGCTATTTTAGACATTATGAAAAACAAATGTTCATGGACCATTTAGATTAAGATACTAATGTTACATGTCTTGTTTAATTCATTCATGACACACAAAGCCAAACAAGAAGAAAAAGGTGGGGTGAGTTAACAACTTTATGATAGCGTACAAGAGGAGGGAAGGACTATGCTATCAGAATCCTGTATTTTGCAATGTCCGTAGGTCCTAACTTTATGATAGGGTACAAGAGGAGAGAAGGATTATGGAATCCTGTGTTTTGCAATGTTCATAGGTCCTGTATCTCTGAGATGCACCAATTTCCACTGTTGGGGTAATTATGAGGAGAAAAGTGAAGTTAAACTAAGGAATTCAGCAGTCAAATTGTGCCTGGAATCAACCAATGCTGTATTGATCAAGTATGTCGACCATCGCTGTTGCTTACCAATGAGCTTGATGAATAGCTCTAAGTTTCATATGAGTTTCTTAGTAGAGCATGAGGCCAAAATAGGACTATCATGTCATCAAACAGTGGCCAATTTGGGGATGACATAGCTGTTTCTCTGGAGTTGGTGTGATCCAGAACTCACAACTGGGCCTTTTCATCCTTTCTGTCTATAAGTAACACTTGCATTTGACCTACCTATGTTTTTTTCAATCACATATTACATTTATCCTATGTACTTTTAACATGTCTTAGAGATGACTAAGTTGCTATTCATACCTACTGTGTTTTATAAATTCAGCCTATGTCTCATAAGATGCTTACTTGCTTACTCTCTCTCTAATTAACATGTCTTATAAATTTGCCTACATTTCATGTGTTTATTCTCTATAGTTAGTCATTCTTATGAGTTTTATTTATACTATTTGTTTTTCTTTTCTTTAAAAACATAGCAATATTTTTACAGAAATAGAACAAAAATCTATACAGTGGGAAAAGAATATTGGGTTGATTTCGGATGTTTCATTTTGAGGTACCCATGTGAAAATTCAGAGAAGGCAGGTGGGTTTATGAGTAGTTTAAGAGGAAGACATAAATAAGGAGGTTACACTTGGAGGAAAAAATTGGAGACACGAGGATTAATATGACGTCCCAGGAAGAGAATGTAGAGAGAGAGATAAAGTAGCCTATGGCCAATTCCTGATGAACCTCAAGTTTTATTGTTAAATAAAAGATAAGCAATTGCTAAAGAATCAGAAGGAAAGTCAGGAATTTAGTTCTATAAATACTAGAAGAAGAAACAGAAAATGTGGTCAACCTCCATGCAAGGAAAGTGGTCACTTCTGGCAAATGAGTAAACAATGGGTAACGATGAGGCTCCGACAGTGTCCATTAGTTTCGTTGTCATAGCATTCATGTTTATGCCTGGGTAAAGCTCTCCAGCATAATGGCAAGGGAGAGGAGACACAATGAAGATTCCTGATCAATAAATGTGTGGTGACAAAGTGGAAACAGCAGCTACTCAAGACGACTCTTGCAAAAAGTTGAAAATAGAAGAAATACCTGGAAGAGTATGTGGGATTCATAGAAAAAACATTTTTTAACATGAGAGAATAAGGAATGATTAGATAATGTGAAAGCAAGATATGGGAAAACAGAAGACAGATGGCAGAGCTGGCTTTTTGTAGTAGATGGACAAAATGTTACTCCATTGACATATGGAGTCAGAAAGAAAGGACGGGGCTGATGCACTTCAGTTTTTATATTTGCTGATGGAAAATTGAGAAAATTACAATCTGATGATTTATGTTTTCTCTGAAGTAGAATGCCAATTTTAAAAATATATGCCTGTGAGTGTGTTTAATGGTGTTGAGGATCCTGTCAGATTACGAACTATAATTTGGGTCTTACCAATTATCCCAATTGTGTGAATTTTTATTTTTTTTTAGTTGTGCAATCCTGTTAGATGCAAGCATAGAGTAGACTAGCGGCTTGTCTAGAATGGGAATATAGCCAGATGACATGAAGACAGATGAATGATAATTTAAGTTATCCTCAATAGAGTGGTTGAAATGATAGACTTTGGAATCTAAGTTAGAAAGCAAATGAAGAAAAATGGGCTGATATTCAGACTTTATAGGTTAATTGGCTGGTGGTCTTAAACATTTCATCCCTTTTCATTATTAGTATGTCCTTTGTTCTATTTAGTTTGGGTTTATTTTTCTCACCTTTTTGAGCTTCTTAAGAGGAAACTTAAGGTTATTTATTTTAAAATTTCTATTCTAAGCTTGTAAAGTAACTAATTTCCTAATAAACACAGTTTTATTTGAATATTTGAATTCAACAATATTCAATATGTTGTAGTTACATTTTCATTGTTTGTGACATTTTCTAGTTTCTCTTGTTGTATCTCCTCAGGAAAAATTGATTATCCAAATATTTAAATTTTCAAATATGTCTGTTTTTTGAACTTCAAGAAATATTAGATTATAAGTATTCCAATATTTCCAAATAATTTCAAATATTTTTCCAAATAGTTAAATTTTCTAAATATTTTTAGTTTTTTTTCTTGTAAGAACAGAGTCTTTAATATTTCAACTCTGTTAAATATTTTAATTCTTATATACAATGAAAATATGAAAAGAGCATGTATTCTACTTTTAGGGGATGCAGTATTCCATAAATATCAATCAAGTGAAGGTGGTGGATAATGTTTGTTTAGATTAACAGTCTTTTTAGGTCAAATGATTTTTTGTGTAGCTTTTCTATCAGTTACTGAGACAGTGGTGCTAAACTTTCCAAATATGACTTTGGAAATGTCAGCTTCTTTCTTTAATGCTGTTAATTTTTACTTTGTATATTTTGAAGTAGTTTGTTAATGGAAACCCATTTCTGATTGTTGTGTCTTTTAGATGAATTCATCCTTTTATCATTTCATTATGAAATGTCCTTCTTCATCTTGGCTGATATACTTTTCAATGTTGTAGTCTGTTTTGTGTGATGTATGTAGTCACTTCAGTCTTCTTATGCTTAAGGATTGCACAATACATTTTTCCTATCCATTTTCTTTTTAACCTGTTAGTCTCTTCATATTTAAAATGTATCTCCTGTAGTCATTAAGTAGTTGGATATTACATTTCCATCCATTTTGACAAGCTCTGTTTTCTGGTTCATTAACATTAAAAGTTAACTGTTGACATAATTTGACTTAATTCTATGATTTTATTCTTTGCTTTACTTGTCCTCCCACTTTTTCTTAATTTGTTTCCCCCTTTTTTGTCTTTAAAAATCTGAATATAGATTAGCATTCTAATTTACCTATCAGATGTGTAGCTATACCTCTTTGCATTACTGTTTTAGTTCTCACTCTAGCGATTAAAGTATATACTTCTAACATTGCCTAGTATTTTCTTAGAGTTAATAATTTTCTCATTTTACGATGTAGGAGTTTTACAATGTGATTTTTTAAGTAATTTTACTCTTCTCTGGCTTTTATAGCATAGTTAACATATATATGTTTTTAGTTTATTTACTTTTATATAGTTTATATATAATAGTTTATATAATTTATAGTTGACATATATACGTTAGACCCCATAAGACAACGTCATGTTTTTTCTTAAACAACCCTTTATATATGAAGGACATTAAAAATAAATAGTCCACCATATTTACACAGATACATACCTTGCCCAGTGGCCTTCATTCCTCCTGAAATTCTGGGCTTCCTTCTGGTATCATCTTTATTCAGGCTGCATATTTTGGCTTACTATTATAGTACAAACTTGCTGGCATCAAATTGTCTTAGTTTTGTTTTGTTTACAAAGATGTTTATTTTCCTTCAGTCTAAGAATATTCATGCTAGCTAGAGACTATGGGTCAACAACAATATATTGTCTTTTGGTTCTTGCAGATATTATCACATTGTCTTCTGATTTCCACAATATCTTTTTAAGAAATCAGCAGTCACTTAAGTCTTTGCCGTTATAAAAACTGGAAACATCACAGGGTGTTAGTGAAGAATAAATTAAGATAAAATAATTCATATTAAGTTTATGCTTATTGGTCTCATATTATTAAGACACTGTCTTTAGTTACACTATAGCATTATTTTAAAAACCTAGTTTTAAATAAGTTATAAAGTGAATATCCTCTAGCTAAAATACCTGGTGAGTGCATGCAAGTTTTGAGTGAATTCAGTCCACAGAACTTCCTTCTTTGCTGACACCAGCTGCAGACTCTGAGGATTCCCAAGACCACCATTAGATTTGATAATCTTCTAGAAGAGTCCACAGAACTCAGTGACCACTGTTATATTTATGCATCATTACAAGGAAAGGACAAGATCAAAATCATCGAAGGGAGAAAAATACATGTGGCAGACTCCAGGAAGTTTCTAAACATGAAACTCCAGGCTATTCTCTCCCCATGTAGTTATGGATAGTGTTAAGTTCTCCTGGCAAAGATGCGTAACAACACGTACTGAACATTGCAAACCAAGGAAGCTTACCCAAGATTTGGTGTCCAGAGGCTTCACTGAGGCTGCATGGTCCACTGACCACATGGCTCGCCTTAACCTTAGTCTCCACTCTAGCCCCTCTGGAGGCTGAGTGGATATTGAATGACCAAATCCCCCACCGACACACCTACAACTCCATGAGCCACAGTATTAGATTTTCTGTCATGGTCCAAAGACCCTAAACAAAGACATGTCTATCAGGCAAGAAATTCTAAGGGCTTAGAGATCACCTCCTCGAAGCTAGGGCAAAGCTCAGACTTCTATTTGGGTAAAGGCAAATTCTTCACCACACAGTATATCTTTCTCTTCCCTTTTACTTCCAATCAGTATTTACAGGCTTTATGTCTGGATCAAGGATTTTAGCATCACTATGGTCAACCTATATTATTAAATATTTATAGTCAAATGTGCACTCTGTTGAAATTTGTCCTTGCTATATTTTCAGATATTTTTACACACTATTACAAGTTGTAAAACTAAATTTATTTTTTAAAATTTTAGATATGAGAAGGGAATTTATTTGAGCAATTTGGGATATACTTAGCCAAAGATAAATTGATGAAAAGGAAGTGGTTATTTGGGTTGTCAGTAGCAGGTCAAATATTTTAAAAGTGATTTAAGCAGTGGAGTGAAATAGTGAATTCTAAAATCTGTGAAAGATTAGAGTGAAACAGATGGAAAACCGTTTTTTTTATGGTTATGGGAGACCAAAGGTAAAATTAAAAATAATGATATTCCTGTTAGTTACAATTTTTTGTTTCATAATTGTTGCTGGAGTGAGATTGAGAAGTGCAGTGAAAATATCAACAAATGTCATGAACTTTTCAGACATGGTGAGCTATTAAAATTATAGAAGATTAGACTAAATAACTGATAAAGAACTCCTATTTGTAAAATTTTATTAGCTTGTTATATAGGGACAATTTTTGAAATGGTAATACGGATACCTGCTTTCAAATCCCAATTGTTTTTAGGAAGATTTTAGCCCAAGGCAATACACTTAAATTGACCAAATATTTATTAAGTATGTACTACATTCCTGGAAATACAGACGTGAGATTCAAATGAGGTTTACAAATATAAAATTATGTGAGTTTTTAGTTTGTTGTCATTCATTAATTTATTTGTACTAAATATTTTTGAACATTTAATGCGTGTTATGAAATGTCAGATTTTTGAGTTTAATGGTAAACAGAATGCATCTCTTGCTGTCTAAAATTTCATCTCCAAAAGTCAAAAAACAGACATAAACAATTGTACCATAATGTGATGAGTATTATAATAAAATCAGTATAATAGAAGATTCTAGATGAACTCAATACATTCTGAACACAGAACTTACTTCACAAGCAACTGTGTCAATGCATATAGTCTAAAAAGTCTCACAGTTCTTAGCAAATTCTATGTAGTTTTATCTATACTATTTGATCCCAACTTAGCTCTACAATCAAAACATCATTGTTGTCAATAATCAAAATATGGCAAAAGTATACTCTTAGAAACATTTTTTGTGGTAGGAACAAAATGGACAAACCACAGTGAAAAATCCACTTTATTTAATACTTGGTAATCAATCAACATTCATTGAATTGAACTAAACAATGCCTCTAACAGTGCTAAATGATGCACTTGCTTAAATATATTAAATATAAATCATGTTTTGAATTCAAAGACACACACAATATGCACAGGCTGTGTGTGTATATAAAATGTTGGTCACATTTCAGTGGATTTCATTCTGCTCCTGGAAGTCTTTCAATAGCCTAAAGTCAGGTATTCCCTCACTTATTTATATATATCCATATTTGCATTTAAATCTATATACTATTTATCTTATATTCTCTTTTCAACACTTGGTAAGAATATCGTATCAACAATAATTAGTCTAGACAATAATTTTCTTTGTTAAAGGGGATATCAACATTTTAAAAATGCTTGTTCAAAAGGTAAGGTGTTGGAGAACATTTTTGCTTGGCATCTATTTGAATTTTGCCACTGAAACTAAACAATTAGTCACCTTAAAAGTCTCCTCTATAGTGTCATTCATTCTTTTCTGATTAGAAACAATATATATATGATTAAGACTGCTGTTAAAGTCCTATAAAATATTAATCAAACATATGAAGGTCTAGTTGAAAATGTCCAATGCTGGTTAATTCCTGTCGCTGCCCTTGGCCTTCATTGATCCCTTCCTTTAACCATAACACTTTCACTAGGGAGAACTTATGGAGATTGTAAAAGGAGCCAGTAGTGAACTGAGTATGTTATCCTCTGTGAGAATCAGGTATTCATAAAAAGTTGAAGAGCTGTTTTCTTTGTTTTAATGTAAAATTTCAGTTGTACAAGTGTATATTTATCTCCTGTCATCATGAAGTTGCATGTCTTATAAAGCTTTTTGGATACATATATTTTTCTTGTTCAGTAAAGGTAAAAAGCAATGTTCTGCCTATTTTATTTACACTGCACAAAATAATATAATTTGAGCATACAGAGAAAATAATGTATTCATTATAATCACAATAAAATAGAAGCTTTCTGTCTGAGTACAGCTGTGTATGTATTACCAAGAAAAAAAGGTGGTCAGGTACCTTAAATTAAAATCATATTTCCACAGAACATTCTGTTCTTTGAGTAGTATTACCTTTGTTTCTGAAGTGCTTTTTAGTGATGTTATTGAATTTTATGTCTATACTAGTGAAATAGCCTCCTTATGATGTAGAGGAGCAAAAGCTTACTAGACATAATTCTATAGTTTATTTAATTTTTCATTTGAATCTCAGTTTATGAAGCCACTCTATAGTGTATTTTTCTAATTGTTGAAAATGATAAAAATGTAAAGAACGTGTGCCTCTCACATACAGATAATGTACAATTTCAGTGTCACTGAAAAAAATCTGTGCTTAGTGATAAGTAGAAAATTATAGAAACTCTTGAGAAATTTCAGTTGTAACTGAATTTGATTATATTGTAATATATCATCTGGAAAGTCCAGATGATATAATACAATGCAATATAATCAGAAAAATATAATATGATCAGAAAAATCCAGATAAAAATAGACTTTGAACAAATTACTTGTTTATATTCTAGTACATAACTAATAAAATGCACATTTGCAGGGCCAGCAACTATTTTAACATAATCTCAATTTTTAAAAATGGGATAAATTCAAACTCACCAACAAAATACAGAGTTAAAATTTGAATTAAAAATATTGTATCCAGGTGGAAAATTAGAAGTACTAAGTACAATTTATTTGATTCCTATTTAAAGCCATAAGTTAAATAGGAATCAAATAAATAGCTCCAAATAAATAGTAAAACAAAATTAGAGCATATCTCACTATTTTTTAGAATTTTGTTTCACCATTCATGTAGCTAATGTCTTGGGTACTACTGTTCATACAAAATATGGTTACTATGTAAGTTAGGATTTTTTAGAGAAACAGAAGCAATAGGAGATGTATTTATTCATCTATGTATTTATGTATTTGTTTATTTCTATTATTATGAGGTTTTGGATCACCCAATTTTGCAGGCTGAGAAATCTGCAGTCTGCAAACTGAAAATCTCAGAAAGGCCTGAGAAGGAGGGGACCAGGTGGTGCAAATCCCACACCAAGGCTGGGAGGAGGCTGGTGTCCCAGCTTAACAAGCAGGCTGGAAGGGGAGGAATGTCCCCTTCCTCCACGGCTTTTTTTCCATTAAGGTCCTCAAAGGATTGAGTGGTGCCCAACCACATTGAGGAGGACAATCTGTTTCATTGAGTTCACCAATCTACATGCTAACCCCATGCCAACAGCATCACCGACATATTCAGTGATATGATTTGGCTGTGTCTCCACCCAAATCTCGTCTTGAATTGTAGCTCCCATGATTCCCGTGTATTGTGGGAGGGACATGATGGGAGATAATTGAATCATGGGGGTGGTTTCTCCCACACTGTTCTCATGGTAGTGAATAAGTCTCACGAGATCTGATGGTTTTTACAAGGGGAAATCCCTTTCACTTGGTTCTCATATTTCTCTTGCCTGCTGCCATGTAAGACATGCCTTTTGCCTTCTGCCATGATTGTGAGGCCTCCCCTGGCATTGGGAACTGTAAGTGCATTAAACCTTTTTTCTTTGTAAATTACCAATCTCAGGTGTGTGTTTATCAGCAGCACGAAAACGTACTAATACACTCATAAACAATGTTTACGTGGGCACTCCTGGCCCACTAGGGACACCTGAATTAACCGCCACAGTTTGCCTTGTATCCTCAGTTCAGGAATCATCAACAGAATTCTTTGGGTCCACTATTTCCTTAGAAGTTAATCTATTTCATTTAAGTTTCTACCCAAATTCACTGTAGCAGAATGGACTTCCCTGATAATTCTTTCTAAAACATTAACCTATCACTTACTCTGTTTTATTTTTCAAAAGTAACGCACTTATAACTATCTTGCACGTATGTCTAAGTTTGCTTATTTAGCCATTATCTGTCTCGCTGCATTGAAATGTAAGCTCCCTCTGAGTAATGCTTCAGTTTGTTTCTTTCCCATAGCAGCACCCTCAGGACATGGTTCAGGTGCTCAATAAATATTTCTTGAATGAGTGAACAGATTTATGGTTGAATGAAGGATACAAGGATTCTTTTTTCACCCAGGGAGTAAGCTTTCGTCTATTTGAGGACCATGTTTAATTCAACTTCTCCAAACTAGCAACCAATATTCCTATTACTACTTTTTTCAAAGCCAAATGTTACCTCCACTGTGTATCCATTGAAGTTTCACTGTGTCGCTCAATAAAATCTCTCTAATGAGCTCAGATGCACCCTCCATCCCTATTCTACATTTCTGAAAGTTGTTGAAAAGGGCGTCTTCTTTTTGAGAAGTGTCTGTTCATGTCCTTTGCCTACTTTTTGACTGAGTTGTTTGCTTTTTTTCTTGTAAATTTGTTTAAGTTCCATGTAAATTCTGGATAATAGACTTTGTCAGATGGGTAGAGTGCACAACATTTTCCCATTCGTTAGGTTACTGTTTGCTCTGATGACAGTTGCTTTTTGCTGTGCAGAAGTTCTTTAGTTTAATTAGATTCCATATATCAATTTTAGCTTTTGTTGCCATTGCTTTTATGTGAGCAACAATCTGAAAAATGTGGGTAAAAGAAAGAGAAATCAGCCTGTTACTGTGTCTATATAGAAAGAAGTAGACATAAGAGACTCCATTTTGTTCTGTATTTGAGATGCTGTTAATCTGTGACCCTATCCCCAACCTTGTCCTTGCAAGAGACATGTGCTGTGGTGACTCAAGGTTTAAAGGATTTTGGGCTGTGCAGGATGTGCTTTGTTAAACAAGTGCCTGAAGGCAGCTTGCTGGTTAAAAGTCATCACCATTCTCTTAATCTCAAGTACCCAGGGACACATACACTGCCAAAGGTCTCAGGGACCTCTGCCTAGGAAAGCTAGGTATTGTCCAAGGTTTCTCCCCATGTGATAGTCTGAAATATGGCCTCGTGGGATGGGAAAGACCTGATCGTCCCCCAGCCTGACACCCGTGAAGGGTATGTGCTGAGGAGGACCAGTAGAAGAGAAAAGAAGGCCTCTTGGCGGTTGTTGGTGGTTGAGATAGAGAAAAGCATCTGTCTCCTGCCCGTCCCTGGGCAATGGAACATCTCGGTGTAAAACCCGATTGTATGTTCTGTTTACTGAGAAAGGAGAAAACCGCCTTAGGGTGAAAGGTGGGACTTGCTAGGGCAATGCTGCTCTTTATGCACTAAAAAGGTTTATGAAGATGTTTGCATATGCATATCAAGGCACAGCACTTTTCCTTAAACTTATTCATGTCACAGAGATCTTTATTCATATGTCTTACTGCTGACCTTCTCCCTATGATGATCCTATTATCCTGCTACTTCCCTTTTTTCTAAGATGGTAAAGATAATTATCAGTAAATACTGAGGGAACTCAGAGACCGGTGCCGGCATGGGTCCTCTGTATGCTGAGCACCGGTCCCCTGGACCCACTTTTTCTTTCTCTATACTTTGTCTCTGTGTCTCATTTCTTTTCTCAAGTCTCTCGTTCCACCTAACGAGAAATGCCCACAGGTGTGGAGGGGCAGGCAACCCCTTCAAAAAAAAAAAACTCAATATAGCTGATCGTTAGAGAAGTGCAAATCAAAACCACAATGAGATACCATCTCATGCCAGTCAGAATGATGATTACTAAAAAGTCGGGAAACAACAGAGGCTGGCAAGGCTGTGGAGAAATAGGAATGCTTTTACTCTGTTGGTGAGAATGTAAATTACTTCAACCATTGTGGAAGACAGTGTGATGATTCCTGGAGGATCTAGAACCAGAAATACCATTTGACCCAGAAATCCCATTACTGGGTATATACCAAAAGGAATGTAAATCATTCTATTATAAAGATACATGCACACATATTATTACAGCACTGTTCACAATAGCAAAGACACGGAACCAATTCAAATGTCCATCAATGGTAGACTGGATAAAGAAAATGTGGCACATACACACCATGGAATACTATGCAGCCATAAAAGGAATGAGATCATGTCCTTTGCAGGGACATGGATGGAGCTGGAAGCCATTATCCTCAGCAAACTAATGCAGGAACAGAAAACCAAACACCACATGTTCTCATTCATAAGTGGGAGCTGAAAAATGAGAACGCATGGACATGGGGAGGGGAACAACAGACACCAGAGCCTGTTGGGGGGTAGGAGGTAACGGGAAGGAGAGCATCAGAACAAATAGCTAATGCATGCTGAGCTTAATACCAAAGTGATGGGTTCATAGGTGCAGAAAACCACCAAGGCACATGTATACCTATGTAACAAACCTGCATGTTCCACACATGTATCCCAGAACTTAAAGTAAAATAAAATAAAAAAAGAAAGAAAGAAAGAAATGGTGTTACTAATTTTGTTCTTAGAATTCCCTGCCAGGGTCTCTGAAGTTTACAGGTTATTTTGCTCCTGTGTTCAATGTGTAGTGATCTTTGAGCTTCTGGGTTTATGTCTGCTTCACTGATGTAAATAAATACCATTTGTGCCTTACTTTCATGTAATGCCTCAGAGTTTAAAAGTTTTTGTTTGTTTGTTTGTTTATTTAAAAAGAATACACTTCATTAACTGGGACATGACTCTTGTTACAGCCAGTGACAATTCTTGGAATTATCTTTTGGGAAAGGCATCTGTACTCTGACCCTAAGAGAAAACAATTTCCCTCCTTAACTGTTTCTCAGGGAAAGTCTCTTTTGATAAGCTGGTGGATCAACCTCATAGTCCCTAAAATGTCCCATGGATCGTTTTCCCAAATACGGCATGCAAGTATCCCTATAGTTATGGTTCCTGTGCTTCTTGAGATAGTCAAGCATAATTCTATCCCTAATTTAATTTAACACGCAATCCTTTGACCCTGTCATGTATGAGCAAAATCTTTAATAATTAGAGATAGTAATGAAATAATAAAGATGAAATGTGTACAGTGTACTTAATAAGTTGTTGTCTTTATGTGTTCGGCACTTTAAACATTATATCTTATTTACTCTCACTAAAATATCTGGGCAATAACAACTTTACTGATGAGATAATGAGGAATAAAAGAAGTAATTTCAAAGTGCAAGCAGTCTTTAAGTTGTTTATTGAATCGAATTGCTCTTCTCCACTATGCTAGTGAAACATCGCCTCCCCTGCTCCTCAAGTTTGTTCAATCAACACAAACCTAAATCCCTCACCCTTATGGGGCTCAAAAGAGGTGATGTTTGCAAAATGGACACCTTGTGTGGATGGAAAGCAGCACTGGCTTTGGCATTGGATTGCTTTCTCCATTGGGGGATAAAAAAGAAGAGCATTAGAACACCTGCCCATATTTGCTTTGCTTCTTTTGAAAGATTTAGGAAGAGCAAAGCTACAATGGTTTCAAATGGATGCTTTCTACCATTCAAAGTCAATTGAAAAGTTGTGAAAAACTCTGCGCAAATCAAAACAACATGCAAACTTCAGAATGAGCTAGAAGGAAAAGTGAAAGAGTTCCCTCTGAATATTTGCCATCTGGGTGCATACTTTCAGGAAAATCTTACCTTTCTTGTTTGTCTTAGCAAAACAGTGGTTACATCACAGCAAGAAAGTTTGGCTAAACCAGTGTGTTGAATGATATTGCTGGGGAAATGGTATCAATAAATAGATGCACATGTTTTCTTCCTCAGACACCATAACTTTGGGCATTAGACACTAAAATTGTATCATTTACAAACAGAATCAACAATGAGTCATTCATGATAGTAAAAAAATACCTTAAATAACCTAAGGTCCAAAAATAAGGGGTACCTTTGAGTAACTAGATTAGCAGTTACTAGATTAGCAATTGGATCAAAATGAAAGAAATAAATCTATGTCAAGATCCTTTATCTAGCCTACAGACTGAGAGGTATTCCTAATAACCTTAAAAATAATTTTTTTGACCGGGTTTGGTGGCTCAGCCTGTAATCCCAGCACTTTGGGAGGCTAAGGTGGCTGGGTCACCTGAGGTCAGGAATTTGAGATCAGCCTGGCCACCATAGTGAAACCCCATTTCTACTAAAAATACAAAATTAGCTGGGTGTGGTGGCACATGCCTATAGTCCCAGCTACTCGGCAAGCTGAGACAGGATAACTACTTGACCCAGGAAGCAGAGGCTGCAGTGAGCAGAGATCGCACCAATGCACTCCTGCCTGGGTGAGACAGAGCGAGACTCTGTCCCAAAAATAAATAAATAGATAAATAAATAAAAGTAATAACAATAAAATTTTTTCAAGAGATTAATTTACTTCTTTACAACTGTAACTAACATTAACAAGTGTATGTAACAAAATTGACATTAAATTGGTCCTTTTATTATTTACTCTTTGGAAGAATTTACATGAATAAGCTTAAGTAGGAAGATCCTTTTGCCTCATTCAATTTGTCTGTCAGCAGATATTTATTGTTTGTACATCTTATGAATAATGATGCAATTGTGAATAATGCTGCAGTGAGCATGCGAGTGCAGACATCCCTTTGAGATACTGATTTCATGTCCTTCAGATATACACCCAGAAGAGGGATTGCTAGTTCTTAGGGTAATCCTAGTTTTCATTTATTAAGGAGCCTCTATTCTGTTTTCCATAACAGCTTTACCAATCTGCATTCCCACCAACAGTGTACATTAGTTCCCTTTTCTCCAAGTCTCCACCAACACCTTATCTTTTTCCTTTCTTATAATGGGTATTCTAACAGGTGTGAGGTGATATCTCATTGAGGTTTTAATATGCATTTCCCTGGTAATTAGTGATGTTGAACATCTTTTCACATGCCTTTTGCTCATTTGCCTGTCTTCTTTGGAAAAATATCTATTGTAGTTCTTTGTTCATTTTATAAAACTATTGAGTTGTATGAGTACCTTAAGTATTTCAGATACTAACTCTTTATCAGCTACATTGTTTGCAAATATTTGCTCCCAATGTTTAGGTGGCCCTTTTGTTTTCTTGTTTTCTTTGTTATTTCAAAACTCTTCAGTCTAATGTAGTCCCACTTGTTCATTTTTATTTTTGCTGCCCATGCTTTTAGGGTCATATCTAAAAAATCATTGCCAAGACCAGCGTCAAGGAGATTTTTCCCTGATGTTTTCTTCTGGAGCCTTATGGTTTCAGGTCCTTGGTCTTTAATCCATTTTGAGTTGATGTATTATATATGGTGTAAGATAACAGTCCAATCTTATTCTTTTCCATGTGAATATCTAGTTTTTCCACCATCATTTATTGCAGAGACTGTCTTCTCCCCATGGTGTATTTGTGGTAACCTTGTCGAAAATGAATTGACTATATTTGTATAACTTAATTAGTTGACTATATTTGTATAAATTAGTTGACTATATTTGTATAACTTTATTTCTGGCCTCTCTATCGTGTTCCATTAATATAACATAATATAATATATTGTGTTCCGTCAATGTAATATATGTCATATATATACACAGTAAAATTATCCAGCCTTATAAAAGAAGACAATTATGCCGTTTTTGACAACACGAATGAAACTGGAGGACATTATGTTAAGGGAAATAAACCAAGTACAGAAGTACAAAACTGCATGCGCCCACGCATAGGTGGAATCTGAAAAGCTGATCTCATAGAAGCAGAGAGTAGAATGGTGGTTACCAGGAGGTGGGTAGAGGGGGAAATGGGAAAAGTTGGTCAAAGGGTAAAAGTTTCCGTTAGGTAGGATAAATAAATTCTAGAGACTGAATGTTCACATTGGTGACTATAGTTACTAATACTGTGCTGTATACTTGAAATTTACTGAAAAAATAGGTCTTAAGTATTCTCGTCAGACAAAAATGACAGTAAAGAGATGGATGTGTCAATTAGCTTTCTGCAGTAACCATTTTATAATGTGTATGTGTATATATATATATATATATATATATGAAAACATCACACTATACACCTTAATATGCATTTTTATTAAAAATTTAAAAAATAAATTGAGTGCATTTGACCTAACAGTTTTTGTTTTGTTTTGTTTTGTTTTGTTTTTGAGACGGAGTCTCGCTCTGTCGCCCAGCCTGGAGTGCAGGGGCACCATCTCGGCTCACTGCAAGCTCCGCCTCCCGGGTTCACGCCATTCTCCTGCCTCAGCCTTTTTAACCTCACAAAGATAATCCATTGGAAGATGAGTATTCCTGGGTAATACTTAATTGGAACCAGATCAGCTGACCATGCTTAAGGGCTAGATCTTGACTGGGAACCTATTCTCTAATATCTAACTGTGGTAAGCATAGGCGATTCCAGTTCATATCCAGAGATTTCATCTCGAAGAGGACACAATTGTGAAGAATACAGAGCATGAGTGTTGTTTACATAAATCGCCTATCATTAACAAGACTCGAATAGATACTGTTCCTCTCTAGAGAGAGAAGACTGAGAACCCCGGTTTCACATACATTTAACCTGAGAAGCACGAAATCACATCACTCAATCCTGCGCTATTTGGCGTATGTTGTGTAGAAAATCTCATGGTAGCAATGTCTCCTCAGATAATCATCGGAACCACCTCCTCATCACAGTGAAATAAGGAGATGACAGGGAGGGCAGCTGCTCTATCATAGAAAAAAAGAGCCTGTGGTCACTGAGCAATACGAGGAGTGAGAGAAAGGTCAATTCTAGGAGAAAGGAAGAGGGCAAGTGTGTGTAGGGATCATGAGGCAGGGAGTCAAAGTCTGCACGATTTCAGTTTGGAGGACTGTGACTATCAGAAATGTTCTGTGTCTTCTGTGGTACTTGCATAACAGTTGAACATGGCCACAGAGGATACACTACCTTCTGATTGAATTGATTTGGACTCTTGACCTAGACATTCAGAGCAGAGGATTCAAATTCTTTCATGCGTTTCTACAGTGCCTTAAATCATCTTCCCTACCACAAGGGGTCAGTAAAATGATGAAAGCACCGATACAATTTAAAAGAAAATGTGGTATGTACTTTCATTCAAAAAAATACCATGCACTTATTAATAATGCTGAAGTAGAACATATGTATTTAAGAATGTCAGTAACTAGAAGGCATAATTGTTATTATATCTAAAAAGTAGAATATGAGAGAGTGTGAAGTGTGATTAGTTTTGTTTTATTTGTGTATTATATGTTCACATATAACATCAGAAGACATGCTCCAAAATGGTGGCCATAGAGATTTCTGTATTGTAAGATCACATGTTCTTTTTACTTTATTTTTTGTTCATATGCATTTTCTAATATTTTTACAATGAGCATGTATTACATAAATCAGAAGAAAACAGTAACACCTCCACTAACAAAAATAATCAGTTCTTTTGTTTCTGTTTTTAGTCCTCTGGTCTAGCATCTCCAAGAGAGGAAATCTATGGACACTCTCCTTAGCAGCAAGATGTCATTAGTGTCAGCAGCTAAGCGAGTCCTAATGTAGCTATTTCAAACTAATGCATGGAAATCCTGTTTCTCCTACCTTTTTCTTCTTCAGTCATACTCTTCAAGCTTGGTGCTACTCACGTTCCCCTTTCATCCTCCTCACCCTCCTATGAAGTCACATAAACCAATTCATTATGTTAATAATATTCAGTATTCCCTAAACAAAAGAGAGTCTGAGGAGTTCCAATAATCAGCAAACACTTTCTTTTTTCCTGGGAGTGTCACAGTCACGTGAGAAGGATTATGCAGAGTAGTAGCGTTTATGTCGCTTTGGGGTGCTATGCAGGGCATGGCATAAGAAGGAAGAATCCAGCCCTTTAAATAATAATAAAGATGATGGAATACTTTAAGAAATATTTAATTTCTCTTATGAGAAAGCAAGGGTAATTAAGAAGCCAAGCTAAAGTGGAGTAAAAGCGAGATTCCCTGTAGGCCAAAAACCAATGTAGATAGCAGGGATAATGCATTGGGTTTTCTGACTTGTTTTAATTAAATTCATGTGGTTTTTATCCTCCATGAACCCAGCATTTTTTAAAAGTGAGGGTGAAACTCCCAAGTTTAGAAGGAAACACTTGTTTCCTAATACATTAAGCTAATCTTTTGTATTTTCCTAGTGACGCTGTAATATTCTGAAAAACAAGTCATTGTTTTATTAAGACACGAATGCTTTTAAACTGATACATTAGGAATCTGTTTCAGAAGAGACAATGTCATTTTTTTCTCTCTAAAATTCTATGCTTATATAAATCTTTGCTTTCCTTGATTTGTATTAATGGAGGCATTTCTGGATATAAAATTTCCTTAATTAGGTAGTGACGGTATTTGTGGTATCCTGAGTATCCTACCTGAGATTTTAGCAAAGCTGTGGAGAAGGTTCCCACATTGGGACAGAAGTGGAGAGACCATCGTTCACAGCACTGTGGGGTTCTGGCTTTTCCTATCTATCCAAGTATTAAATTAAATTTGAGTTGGTGGGAGGCACACTTTTATTAAAATGCCATATGATACCTCATTTTGCCCCCTCTGAAATTCATGTATTGTTATGTAGTTTTAATTTTAAAAGTTATTTCATTGATATGTTAGCTAATTAAATTATGCAGATGATATAGAATAGTAGATAATCCCCCAAATACAATCATGGCTTCCATTTCATAAGTCTGATGTAGGTCCCTGGAGTACATCTAATCTTTGTGTCCATTTCATTTCATAGATGAATGAAATAAAATTTGGTGAAATTAATTCACTTGCAATTTTGCACAGGAACTTTCAGGGAAAAACTAAAACATCATTTCAGATCAGTGTGACTTTGAGCCAGTTCATCTCACCCCTACTCTATAGGAGCTGTTTGAATTTTATATCATGTTAAAACTTTTTATCTGTATAATATTCTTGAAATATACAACATTTCAAAAATAGCAATGGACTTTCTCAGTAAAAAGGGGAAAGAAAATGGGATTTGAAGACATCAATGGAAATCCAGAAAAGCTTTCCCACTTTCCAATTATTTATCCATTTCACTTCCTTTTCATGCTTGTATGAACCGTTGTCTCTTATCCACATGATAATGAATGATGAACCTTTAACCCCCAACAAAAGAAAAATCACACACACACACACACACACACACACACACACACACGAGAGAGAGAGAGAGAGAGAGAGACATCTCTATAAACTTGATGGCCTACGTATATATTGCTGCCTAACCAACTCTCACGAATGAGGATAGATGGTTGAAAATATAGTTTTTTCTTAAACAAAATAATTATTAATATTGCTTATGAATCTTCAGTTTGGCCAAGTCTCAGCAGGCACAGCTTGTCTATGTTCTATGTCAATTGGAATAGCTGTACTAAGGATGGAATAGCCAAGATGTCAGCAATTCAGTCATGTCTGAGGGCTGGAGGACTTCGCTCCTTTCCACATAGGCCTTTCCATAGGAGCAGCTCTGTGGACTGCGTGGGCTTCCTTGAGATTGAAGATTTGCTTCCAAGTGTGAACATCCCAAGAAAGCCAGAGAAAGCTGTGTGACGCTTCATGACCATCTTCGGAAGTCACATACTATCACTTCTGTTATATATTGTAGTTATGAGAGCACTCAGATTCAAGGGGAGGAAGGTAGGGAGACCCCACTTCTCAAAAGGATAAGTCTCAAAATCACCTTGTAAGAAGAATATCGTGACCACCTTTGGAAAATATCTTCAACAACTGGTGCTGGCAATTTTCTTTATTGAGAAAGGTAATTAATGCTTTGTGTTTGCTGGTTATGGTGATGCCAGTTGGGCAGCAGAAAGTACAAGTAAGTAAAATTAAATAACAGCTTTTGCCACCCATTTGGGCTGAGTTTTAAACAAGGAAATGAAAGCAGCAGTTGCCAAAGATAATCTAAGATTGACTTTTTGTTCATTGTGAGCATTCTGTTTTAAAATCAAGTTTTCCCTGGGTGCATATCTTGCTGTACATACATTTTAAAAGCATCTAGTTGAAGGCTGCAAGTTTTCATATTCCCAACAGTATGTGTGTTACTTCTTTCAGGAATATGCCCAGTGGACTACATGAATGCTATTTCTGCAAATTTTTCTTAAAATCATAAATTTTCTTTTTAGGATAGCACTGAACTGATTTTAAACTGATTTCATTTATGCTCCACTCAGGACCCTGGGCACTGCCTTGCACTCCTGGGTGCTTAATAATGTGATTCGGTGATGAATTTCTATTAAAAAACCTTTCTAGAAGTCAAAATATTTCACTGTATTGTTTGGGTTACAGCATTTGACTAAAGTATTTTTTTCTCTTTTATTCATTTAATAAATATTTATTGAGTATCCCCAAGGTCACAGTTTTTAATTATAGGCTTTAGGGGTGGAATAGAGGGAATTTCATAAATATATGATCTTTTTCTTTGAAGTTATGTAAGGTCCAGGGCAGATGATATCATTTAAATCTAGTTATTCATCTTAAAAATATACAAGGCTGGGCATAAAGGCCATACCCTTCGCCTTTGAAAGAGAGGGGCAGTATGTTGATGTCACTTTGGAATATAAGACAATTACACAAATGGTCAGTTCAGCAAGCACTGCTCCACAAATATCAATGTCTTC
Organism: Rhinopithecus roxellana; assembly: GCF_007565055.1. Lineage (NCBI taxonomy): Eukaryota > Metazoa > Chordata > Mammalia > Primates > Cercopithecidae > Rhinopithecus > Rhinopithecus roxellana. Next base: position 93,963,071 of record NC_044551.1, read on the forward strand.
TATAAATATCCTCCTGTCTTCATCTCAGGGAGTCTGTTCTATTACTCTGGTCACAGTCATGTTTTCTGCGTATATTTTAAAAATTCAAAACACATTTTTACAATTTAAAATTATTGTGATCACTTTAATTTTCCTTTGATTTATCTATTAAAATTGAACTTGGGCAGCAAATTAAGATTATTTATGAGAGAAGCTTTTGTGTATTTAAAACACCACTTTCTTCACTGTTCGAAATACTCATTTTCCCATGTATCCCACAGAGACCAATCCTGCTTAGGCCACTGCAAGTGACATGACCATTAGAAATTATTCTTTCTTTAACGGGTAATTTTCTAGCATGCATATCTGAATCCATGTAGAGTATCAACCTGAAAGCAATAAGGTTGCATTTCTCTAGCTATAAATTAAATAATTCAGTTTTCACCATATCAGTCAGACACTGAGTCTTTTCTCCATTCCCCAAGTCAGATATATATTTTGAATGTCTAATGACATTATAGTGTCTATGTTATCCCTTCCCCCAAGGGTCTCCTTCTTTAATTTTGAAGAGGAAGAGGGTGTGGCTTGTCTATCCCTAATCCTTGTCCGCCAGTGGCTGGCCTGTGTCTATGGCCAGTGCTCACACACAGCAACTGGGCACATCTACATTCTGCTCCCTGTGAAGGTGGCATGCTACTTTAGTGGCGTAAGGTGGACTGGCCATTTATTTTACCTCAGTTGATATGCTAAGAAAGATCTTTATTTCTCCTACAAGTAAATTCTCTTTTCTTCAACTAAAAAAATAGTAATAAGTTATATTGAAAGGCTTGTTTTCTTTTTAATTTATTGTACTAAATAAACATTGTTGTACATATCTGGCAGTGTAGGTACTGCCTCGGCACCCTCCCTTAAATGTGGATTATGTTTTTAATGGCCTCCAAATCTTTTAGTGGGAGAACATTTACTCAACTGGAGGTTAGGTGAGATTAACGGTCTTTGGCCTGGGTTGTAATGATTTCTCTTATTGATCCAAATATGCTATTTTTTCCTTGCAACTTACTTGAATTGCTATTCGGATACAAGTGAAGTTAGAAACTTGATTTTGTAGTGATCCACTTCAACCTGAAATGATAGGATTAGAGCCAAGATGTTATAGTTTCATTAATTTGCTCATAAAATGTGCTCCTGAAACTTGCATTCTTGTTGCCATGTGTTGAATTGTTTACTGCTGTAGTGAACCATCTCCATGAACTAACGAAGTCTCCCGCCTATGATGGAAAAACAAGGTGTCTGGAGAAATTAATGTGGTTAAAGGAATTGTTATTGGGGTGATGATTAGATCAGAGGGCAAAAGTAGGTGTACTGGCATTTAAGATGTAAAAACAATACAGATCCTTTGTGAAGTTTATTCCTTGTACTAAATAAATGATCATTATGCTAAAATTCACTTGTAGAACAGGGATTTGTTCATCCCGTTCTCCATTTTCTGAGTTCACCTCCCCCGTATCTTCTCTAATTCTATTGGATACAGCTTTTCTCACTCTCCGGCAGTAAGTATATAGCACCAGCACACACTGGCTCTTTACAATCATCACGGATTATTTTGAAATAATTGGCAATAAATATACTAGACGTCTAAATTTACTAACGAATAATTTAGAATGGAAAAGGAAACTGTGTTGACTCACTGACCTTGTAAAACTCCTGGAGATCGTTAAAGTGAAATATGTGAAAATTATTATGTCACTGTTACCAGGTAACATCAGACAGAGTAAGTTATCTATCCCTAGAGGAACTGTGTTAAAATAAAAAATTATATTTAAAATCCTACTCTGCTCTCCAAATAGTAATTCATGTGGTAGGGTGTAAATTGATATTTATTTTCACACAAGCTGTTTTCCTTAAACTGCATAATATTTTCTTATAAATAGTTACAAATCTTAGGAAATATGACTATTTTCTTTGTTTATAAATTCTGTGTAAATAACTTATTTACCTAATTTTTAAATTTCTAAGCTTTAGACAACAATTTTGTTTCTTATTTTTCTAAAAAGTATCAAACAATCCAATAACCTGAAAATTGTCCTGCTCCTTTCAACTTAGCTTTTGCTTAGCTTTTGCTTTTTTGTGAGAAAGTAACTTGTTTGTGCTTAGGGAATACTGTTGAACAACAGATGTCTCTTTTGTCTCTGTCAAATCAATCAGCAAATGCTGTAAAAGATGCAGCCTAGTCAATTGCATCAATTAGGGTTGTCATGAGGTGTGAAGTTGAAGGCAATGTTCACATTTGAACAGAAACAGTGACAAATATTTCAGACTGTTACGATTCCATCATTGTATTTCTAACTTGAATTTCAAGTAGAAACTACAAAACACTGTAGTCCCAGCTTCTTGGGAGGCTGAGTCTGTAATGCCCTATGCTTGTGCCCATGAATAGCCATGGCACTCCAGCCTGGGCAACATAGCAAGACCCTGTCTCTAAAAAAATTTTTTAAAGAAACTACAAGACAAAAGCAGAAAGAGTATGGTCAATAGCTATGCTTTCTACCATTGCAAAGTATATTTTTAACTTTTCCTAAGAAATATTAATTGGATAAAATAAGGCTACCACAGGATGAATGAATGATTTTATTCTTTGTCAGGGTTTTGCACTAATATCTCAAATGAGATATAAAACCATATAGCAAAATGAATTTTAGCAAGAAGTGGCACATGTTTTAGAGGAGTATTATAACATCTTTGAAGTAATGTGTTTCTTCATCTTGACTTGGGAGTTGCCTTTTCAGTTTGGTTTATATTTATACTTAAAATAAAATATTAATGTTATACATAAAAATTACATTTTAGTCACAATTGCATTCATTAATTTTGTTTTAATCAAAGTTATGAACACTGAACTTAATAAAAATATATTTCAATTTGACCTACAATTGTGAAGAGATTTTCTACCTGCTTCCTTTTAGTTACTTTATGCCAGGTGTGGTTTGGAGCACCTCATATGTTAACTGTTTTAATCCCAATCAGCATTATGAGAAACTGACTATAGAAATCACTGCATTAGATAAGGAGAAACAGACAGAGAAGGCTCCTCGGTCACCAAGTGAGTGGCAAAAATGAGATTTGAAACCAGGCAGCCCCATTCTGGAATCTCTGTTTAATGCTAAATAGGGCCACCTCTCAGGGTGCATAATAATTTTAGCTACAATTTTGTACTTCCCATTACTTGGCCAGAAAATGTAATTTCTCTGCAATAGTTCACTTAATCCTCACAGCAGACCTGCAAGATAAGGAAATTAACTTTCCTTAAAGACAAGAAAATGTTGTTTCAGAATGCTGCATGACTTTCCCCCTTGCCCTCAATTATGTCATTGAGTGCCAAACAGAGAATAGAAATTTGAGCTGCACTACCCTTAGCTCTTAGATGCTTCAATCAATTATTCCAAAAGTTTAACATGTTACTATTATTATTTTCCCTTTTAAAAAGTTACAGTGCAAGTGAAAAACAGATTGTGAGCAGACATCAGCAAGAAGAAGATGAAGGAGCAATGGAAGCTATTGTTGCAAACCACATGAAGGGCGCCATTTTGAGTAACTGCAGATCGTTGCCATGAACAACACCTGCAAAATGAAAGTGATGCAGTAAATTCTTATAATTTTATGTTGTCTTGACATTCGTTTTGAATGTGGTTTGGCTTTCTCATATCAGAAGCAAGGCTCAGTTAGTTACTCTTGTTTTATACTACATCCAAATGGCTCAAGCTGGTGGCCAGAGATGAGAATTTACAGGTTCGCCATTTCCTCTAGTCTCGATGGATTACCTGCTAGTCTGACCAGGCCCTCATTGCTAAGGAGTCTGAGCCCCTGGTCACCATGCCATGGTTGCCACATTAGCCAATTCATCGTCAGTCGCAGTTAAAGAGAAGAAAGAAAGGCTCCAGTGGGTCGTCGGTACCTAAACCGATGCCTATTTGCCTGATTGTGTTACAGCAGCAATATTTCCTTCCAATGATGAGGATCAACCACTCTTAACATGATAGTGTCTCATTTTCTTGTCTGTTATTCATAAGACACGAAGACTCCAAGTATTTGCAACCTGCTAATGTAGTTTTCTTGTGACTTTAGGTTCAGTCCTGGATATAACATTCAGACTTAACTATAGATTATGGCAGGTTCACCTAACCTGTAAGCTTACTACAAGTCAGCTCATTATAGGCAGTTCTGGCTGTTTGGTCACTTGGTGACCCTTATTCAATGGCTCCATTTCAACCAGGGCCTACTAGCATGCCAGGTGCAGGCTGTCAAAGGTGTTTAACCATTTGCTGCAGCTGTATGGCTAGTGCATCAGATACCTATGAGGCTGTGCTGTTACTTCCCATTAGAGCTTTGAATAAATACCACATGGCGTATTCTCCCACCATCGAGACCTCTAAAGCGTTGGTTCTCGAACAGGATAATTTGCCATTTATGGGAAATTAGAGAATGTCTAAAGATACTTTAGATTGTTACAACTTGGGAGGAGAGTGGTATCACCACATAATGGGTGGAGGCCAAGAATGCCACTAACCATGTGACAATGCTCAGGGCAGCCCACCCAGGACTAGAAATGAGCCAGCCTGAAATGTTGGTAGTGCCGAGGTTGAAAAACCCTGTTCTTATGCCATAGGAACTACCAGTTTTTGTGACTAAAGTGTCTCTCTCACCCTCCAGCCTCCGACACGCCCCAGTGCGTGTTGTTCCTCTCTGTGTGTCCATGTATTCTCATAGTTTCCACTTCTAAGTGGGAACAGGCAGTATTTGGTTTTCTGCTCCTGCATTAATTTGCTAAGGATAATGGTCTACAACTTTCTGAGAAAAATGCATCCAAGGAATTTTATATTTATCCCAATTATCCTTAAATATGAATTCAAAAGACATTGCCTCTCAATGCTTTATGATTTTAGGGACTTGATAGTTAATACTGAATATAATAATGTGATGACTGATAGAAAATGTTATATGCTTTCAAAGAGAGAGCGATGGCTAAATAACTGTATTAATACATAATACAATGTACATACCATAAATAATGAGAGCAAGATAATGATATAAATAAAATTAGTTTCGACATAACAAAAGGTTGAAAGAAGTATAAATGCAATTGTTTCTCCATTTATCATAGCAGGGAGCTGGTCACTAAATAGTGCCTAAAATTAGAGATTTTGATCTCTGGATTTTTTTGTCAAACATATTTTTAACTCTAAGGAGATCCCCTAGTGACTAACATTTTAAGGAGATCCCCTAGTAACTAATATTTTACTTGATAAAAAAGAATAGACATGTAATTATGAGGTGCACCATTACGTGCGACTAATGAAAAAAAAATACAAGTAAACCAGGGCACATTATCAAAACACCCTTGACTGTAAGAGGTATTCTGATTTCAAAGAGCATAAAATGAGAATAATCAGAAGTTTTTAATTGAGGGAAAAATCCTTTTGGTGAAGAAATATTTGACTGAAGTTCAGAAATCTCTTTCATTCTACATTAATATCTACATATTATATTTAAGTAACCTTACATGTACACTTAAGTGTAAACTCTTTATTTACTTTGATATTGTATAATGCTATGTATATTTATTCATTTACTCCTATATGTTAAATGTGTCTACCTATCTGTCTTTCTCTCTCTCTATCCATTCATCTAGCTAACTCCACATATATTTCTAGCCATAGAAAAATGTGTACCAATTGTCTTTATCACATAGTAACAAAGACTGTCTTGTGTGGTTGTCTCTAATGCAGTGTAATGTAATTTTTGTGTCCTTTGATTTTTTTTTCTTGCCTTGAAATTTTTGTGATAGCTACAAAATTTGCAAAATCATCATTATTCCTAGAAAAATGTCTTTCTATGCAGGAATAACATTATGAAAAGACGTGTCGCCAATTTTTCTCACAAGGCATTAGTGTATTAAGTAGCAGTTGGAGAGATTTGTTCTGATTTGAATAGGTGTGACCCTTGCATATCTAGTTTGGTGTCCAGAAAATTTCTTTACTGATTTTTCCTCATAACATTTTGAGATACGTGCGTGTGTGTGGACAAACAGATACTCTTTTTTTTCGCTGCTCTATATCTGGAAAATCACTGTGAAATAATTCTCAGAAAGCTGCAAAGAAGTAGCTGAATATAGAGTGTAGTGTTTTCAGGCTGCTGAAATGTCGACAGACATTTTTATTTGTTTATCTTCTTGCTGATTGATTGATTGCTCAGTCTAAGGCAAATCATAGGAGTCTCTGATCCAGGTTAGTCAGTCAAGGTACTGCCTCAGAGAAATACCTGTCAAGTGAAGGTTATCATTGATAGATGACTTCTGTGAGTAATCATCAAACTTTAATCACAAGTAAATAAACCAATGAACAAATAATTATTGGTCTATCTAATTAACTTTAAATTTCAGCCAAATCAGGAGGGACATGAGAAACAGAATTCTCATGTTGCCACTTATTAAAAATGCATTCCTGGGGAAATAATTTAACTTCTCAAAACATCCATCTTTTCATCTACAAAAAAAATTATTGTTATGAAGAATAGATGAGAAAATGTATGAAAGCATTAGCAAAATAATTTTTACATGTATATATGTGTATACACATTTATTTTCTTAGTAAGCACTGTGTATATGAACTTCTGTCTACACAAATCAAAAACAAGATTACATTCTCCATTAACCAAAGAATGACAATGGGCAAAGAAAGGCAATAAATCTACCTCAGGACTGGCAGAACCGTCACATGAAGCAAGGAACTGCAGTGGTATTCCCACCTTGAGAAAGGTGGAGTTACAGAAAGCGCAGAGACAGCACTCAGCAGAAAACTGGACCACGGCACCCACTCTCGTGGGGGCACCATCTCCACCAGCCCTGTGCAATTTATAGCCCCAAGCTGCCGTGTTAGGACCTGCTCAGAACTGTGGGATTCTGGAGATCTGGAGAATATACTTACATAACAACCAGATGAGAAATACCATCCTCAAGGTTTTCTTCAAATACAAAACTTCCCTTAACATTTGCTTGTACACAAAACATTAACAGCATGTAACACAGGCAGCAAGCACAAGAAATTGAATTCAGGTAGGAAGGTAAAAGCTGAGAGTATTGAGGAAAAAGGGAAATAAGTGTATTTATAATTCACAAATAGATGATGGAAGGAATATTATCTAAAATAAAACAGTATCTATGAAACAAAGCCAGAGGAATTAGATAGGAAACCTAGGCAAAAATAATGGAAAGAAAAATAGAAAGAAAAGAACTACAACTCTGGAGCTTCATTCTTTCCACAAATCTTCCCACGTGTGACAAAAACATTCACAGATCTTTGCACTTGTTGACGATGGCATTGTTTTACTAATATGTTAAGTTTATGGCAGGAAGATGTGGATACAGATTCTGGGCTTCACTTACATGTCATGCGAGTTTGGAGAAGTACTTAACTTCTACCACTTCAATTTCCTCATTTGGATATCGGTAAAAATAGTAACTCAGTGGGTAACATTGAAGATTAATCAGCTACTGCGGTTTATTTCGTGGTAAGCCCATAATCTTAACTTCAGTGTTAACTTTAATGTGTTGTTAAACTTTAATGTTTACTAATTTGACAGTGTCTAGCCTTGAAATCAGACTTCTCAATTAGCCGTCTCATGAGTATTTACTATTTTCACGAACAATGAACTCATTACTTTGTGTGTGTGTCTATGTTTTTACCTATTGTGAAGACATTCTTCCTTCAAGAAAGAAAATAAAATAATTACTACCAAGTTTAAAAATCCCTGACTTACACCTCTTCCAGCCAAACTAGTATATGAGAAACCTGTAGTCTGCCTTCCCGTTGTGATCTGATCAAGAGGGGGAGAACAAAAGCCCCTTTCTCAAGCTCTAGCTTACCTAACTTTCAGCAGAACAACTACAAAAGACCCTAGAAACTGTTAACCACAGTTTCTGCTTCGGGGAGCCAGGGATTTCCCTGAAGCCCAGCGTGTGCAGTGAGGACTGAAACGCAACTTACAGTTACTCCTTGTTCATTTTAATGCTAAAAAAATCATATCCAAAGGAGGAAATTTAAAATGCCAATGCTACAGGAAATGAGTAAAGAAGCATGTAAAACCACTCCCTGTGCATGCCCTCATAATACCTCTCCCCCTGGGAAGGCCCTGTAAAATTAACTCCCACACTTCTTCCAGGGAGCAGCCCGTTCCTTTTCCTTTCTCAGTGCTGACTCCCTTGTGCACAAGCTAAATAAATATTCTCTTAACTGCTATACATGGTAGTCTTTTCTCATTATTTATCTCCTGTGAGATAGCAAGAACCCAAAGTACCAGTAACATATCTTTCACAGGTTCTGCAAATCATTATTGATAACATGACAAAATTGTCACGATAAGAAGCTTGCACAAACCATTGTACTTCCTTATATATGTTGCTTTCTTTTCTCAATGCGCTCCTAACCGCTAATACATAGACTGTTAAATATGGGTGCTAAATCACGTGGATTTAATTAATAAGTGAAAAAAATCGTGAAGAACATTGTAGACAATCCTTCCATAATCAAGAATATACTGACATATTTATTATTTCAGGCTTCATTTGGACTTTTTATGTATTTCTTCGGTAATAGATTAGAACATGGTTCTTAGAAGCGTTACAGCATTATTATTGTGAAGTTCTGAAATTTACAAAATATACAGCGTTTTTAAAAATTTTCAGTGAATTTAATAGTTCCTAGTAAACAGCTGTATGAATTAAACACCTTTGTGGAATATCCAGCTCTATCTTTCTGAACAATGTGTCAATGCTTTTTGTTTCAGATATTACTTTTATTATTTCCACATAAAATGAGCTTCAGAACTTAACATATTTCAAAAGTATATATATTTTAATAAATGTTTATATTTATATAAATATATGTTTCAATACATATATACTGAAGTTTTGTTTTTTTCACACATATTATGAATATTCAAGACACTTGATCATGTCAATGCAAAAATACTTTACAACTTAATGGAAAAGTTTTCACTTTATTCTCTCTCCAACGGATTTGTGTGTCTGACTACTAAAAGGTTGCTTTAGATTTGTTTTGTGTTGTGAATTATTATTAGCATCTTGATGTTCTTTACAATAATTAGCAGGGAAAATGTATTTAGATATACATTTATAGAGAAAAATTATAATGTTAAAGACTACATATGTATATGTGCAATATATATATATGTATATACCATTAAAAAGTACCAGATACTTGTTTATTCTGTGGCTTAAAACAACAAGAATGTATTCTTTCAAAGTGCTGGAGGCTAGCAGTCTGAAATCAGGATGTTGGCAGGGCCATGTGCTCTTGGATGGTGCTCGGGGAGAACCCTCTTGGCTTCCTTTGGTTCCTCCTGGTGAAAAGCGTTCCTTGTGATGAGAAGGCATTGTGGCCAACAGGAGGAGCTGAAAGAGAAGATACGCTGAAACAGAAGATAGGTTCCTTTCCTTGTTGACGCACCACTCCAGTCATATGACCATCTTCTCCCCAAGTGTCTTCATGTCATGTCATTTTTACCTTTGTACATGTCTGTTTCTTCATCTGAATTTCCCTCTTTTAAAAGGACACTAATCATATTATATTAGGGCTCACACAAATGGCCTCATTTTAACTTGATTTTCTCTGTGAAGACCCTATTTCCAAACAAGATTCTATTTTGAGATAGTGGGGTTTAGGACTTTAATATGTCATTGGTTATGACGCAATTCAAGCCCTACCAATATATTTATTTTTAAAATGAACCTTTGAGCAACTATGTCTTTCCCTCTTGTATAAGTGAAATTACTAATCAAGATCAAGATAATTTTCATCTTCTAACTACATGTGATGATTAAAGGAATTTTCAGATGGGCCTAAATTTTTGAAAACAGCTTCATTCATATTTATTTTAAATATTAGTCATAGTTTTACTCTCTCATCAGATTTTCCTTTAAAATATGAACTGAACATAAGATTCACTTTCACATTGGATGTTTGCTAATTGTCTTATCAGATCAAATTATGTATACTTTGTAAGGAAGGAACATTTTTATGCTTAAATTTTAATTGCATATGGAAGACAGTCCGTGCCTAGGTGACATTGGCCTTATGTTAACATATTCAACTATAACTTCTCAGATTAGGGTGTTCAAAGGACAACATCTGCTTGTCTAGTGGACTTACTCCCGGGGGAGGAATGATTCTAACAGGGGACACAGTATGGTATTGTCTCCATTAAAATGAATGGTCTTCCTCGCAAAAGCCCGTAAGCTCGTTCTAATCACAAGAAAAATATTAAATACATATTGAGGGACATTCTACCAAATTCCTAACCACTATTCCTCAAAACTGTCAAGGCCATCCAAGCAAAGAAAGTCTGAGAAAGTGTCATAGCCAGGAGGTGGCTAAGGAGATATGACAGCTAGTGAAATGTGGCTTCCTGGATGGAGTCCTAAAACAGAAAAAGGACATTAGAGGAAAATTAAAGGCATTGAAATGAAATACGGGCTTTGTTAATCTCATTAATATTGGTTTTTTAGTTGTGACAAATGTACCATATTAATGTAAGCTGTTAACAACAGAAGAAACAATAATACACTGAAATTCTCCATATTAGCTGTACAACTCTTCTATAAATCTAAAAGTAGTCTAAGATTGAAAGTTTATTTTTTATTTATTTATTTATTTATTTATTTATTTATTTTTTTGAGATGTACTCTCACTCTGTCACCCAGGCTGGAGTGCAGTGGCGCGATCTCGGCTCACTGCAAGCTCCGCCTCCCGGGTTCACGCCATTCTCCTGCCTCAGCCTCCCGAGTAGCTGGGACTACAGGCGCCCGCCACTGAGCCCTGCTAATTTTTTGTATTTTTTAAATTAGAGACGGGGTTTCACCGTGTCAGCCAGGATGGTCTCGATCTCCTGACCTCGTGATCCACCCGCCTTGGCCTCCCAAAGTGCTGGGAGTACAGGCGTGAGCCACCGCGCCCAGCCGGAAGTTTATTTTTTCAAAAAAAAGAAAGGTGAAACTGACCTTTGGCCATATTGGGCTCCTCATTTAATGAAAGTGTTACTATATTGACTGCAGTAATTGACACTAATTATCAAAGAAAAATTATGTTGCTACTACACTACACCAATGGGGATAAGAAAACATGTGTCTGAATATAAGAGGCTCTGAGATACCTCTTTGTACTCCCATGTCCTGAATAACAGTCAATGGAAAACTACAGAAACACAAAATAATCAGCACTGAACTGCTGATGGCTTAGAGCCATCAGAAGTGGAAGATGATTTGGGTCATTCCAGCAGACAAAAAGCCACAATCAGTCAAGACACTTGGAGACACCAAAGAAAATAAAGCAAGAAGAGTGGAAGAAAAGTTTGGACCAATTACAGCAGTGAATATTGTAATAGTTAAGAGTATTTTTTTCCTTGTTTGGGTATGAATGTATTCATATATAATTCAATAATTTTGTCCCTTCTATACACCTGTCATACCAGATTAGTGTGACTGGTAGCTAATCTTATCTTGGTATTTAGTCTAATGCATATGAAAGGGATATATGACTCAGCTAGAAGCAGACTGAACTTCAACCAAAGGTAGATAATGTGACCATATATCCTCTTCGGGGAGCAGTTAGAGTGTCCTCATTTATGTGAGGAATGGTTGAAACATTGCAGATAGAAGCATGATTTTATTTACTTGAAGATTACATATAATAAAAAAGAGATGTGCACGAATGCCAAGTTGACAAGAGGTGGACTGTTGTGCCATTGTACTGTGTCAACTTAGCTAGGTTTCCCAGCATTACCTCACAGTATGCACTAGGTTAGAGAGAGCTGCAAAAAATTTAAGGGCAACACTGAAGCAACAGTTGTTATCATCTGAAGACCACTGAGGACTGCTAAAGGAGCTGTAGCTCACATACACCCTCACTGACTGACTAGCTCATTTGTTCACCCAGGCACTCCTGGTGCAGATTCCATAGCTTAGGCCAGATGGTATGCAACTATGCAAGGTTGACATTCTCTTCTGCAGATCATTTTCACTGTCAAGGTTGGAGGCAGTCAGAGACAGACACAAGTTTCCCTTTGTTTTTGTAGGTTCTGATCTGTTCTCATGGGTTTGAATTTTTCTATGGTCTTTCCTGATGCACATCCAGCTTTTTTTACTGGACTCATGACACTGCCTACCCCAGGCTCACCACCACAAGACTTCTTCATGAGTTTCCATAATGTATAAGGATTAACCTCTATAATAAATACCTTATTTCATATTATTCACATTAGTCTGCTTCTCCAATCAAACATTTATATGTGTGATTACAAAACACACAAAGAAATGTTGTGGCGGTGGGAGAAATTCTGGGTTGTTACACTTTTACAGTTGACGCATGCACCGGAATAGGAAGCCAGCTGCTATGTTCTGAAGGTTTGTGTCCCCTCTCCCAAATTGTACACTGAAATCCTAACCTTCAAGGTGATAGTATTAGAAAGTGGGGGATTTGAAAAGGGATTAACCATGGGGCTGGAGCCCTCATGAATAGCATTATTACCCTTAGAAGAGAGGCCAAAGAAAGACCCCTTGCAGAGCTTGAAGACAAACAAATGGCGCTGTCTATGATCTGGGAAGTGGGTCCTCACCAGACACTACATCTGCTGGTGCTTTGATCTCAGACTGCAGAACAGTAGTAAATTTCTATTGCTTATAATTCGTCCAGTGTATGAGATTTTATTATAGAAGTCCAAAAAGACTAGGACTTCAGGGAACAAATATTAAGGCCACTAACTGGAAAGAGAATTTGGGGACTCGCCTGGTTTCTTCTTGACTACACCCCAACACTGCTTGAAGAAGCAGAGGTGGACAAGTGTAGCAAATAAAGCTGCTAGCAGTGGCTGGAGATTCAAAGGAGTGTTTCAGGAAGATAGTAGCACCTTGAAGAGACAATGTGCACTAAGAAGTGGAGGTCAAGGTGCCAACATAGACTCCAACAGGAAGCATGGTCTTCTCCAATCTGCACAGTGGTAAGAAATAAGATCTTGTAATCAATTACATCTCTACCCACAGACAAATGAACATGGATTATAAAATTAAAACTAGAACCATCAAATCTCACTAATTATTTGAACCAAAGCAGTATCCCGGTAGAAACATCAACTTTAACTAATAGTTACTTAACACAGGACTAGTCAAGAACAATTACAAAGTATTTCAAAATTTTAAGAAAATGTTTTTAGAGATATTGGGCAGATTTTACTTCCCAAAAAGAAAAGTGTTATAAAATGGAAACAAACATGTTGAAACTGTAAACATTAATGGCAACAAGTTAAGAATGAGAGCAACATACTTTAGAGGATGCAGAATGAAAAGACCTAGGCTATCTACAAGGGAAGTTGACGGAATTATCCATGAAAAGTTCATTCAATACATCAAATGTGGGAGGATAAAGTGATATCTTAAGTATTCTGAGGAAAATTTAATTTGGAACCCGACCTTCTGTTCAGGCAAGGTAGAATTTGCAGAAAAACACAAATAAAAACATTTTTGAACATTTAAGTCAGAAATATTTGCCAACTAGAGGATCTCTCTGAAAGAATTTTTTATGGGTAAATAGTTTTAAGAAAATTTTAGGCTAAATAAATAGTACTACTTACAATGGCAGTAAAACTTAAGTATATGTTGAAGTAAATGTTGCCATACTTTAAAAAATATAAATAAAAAATCCCAGGAAATCTCCCAATGGGATACAGTGGTAATAGAAAATGGCGAGAAGGTGAAAATATGTTAAGGTCATTTTCTTATTCAGAAAAAATATATAAATATTGTTTAACTCCAGAATTTACTTGAAAAAATACTTTTAAATAACAGATGAAATGAAACAAGGAAAATTTGTTCAAATCAACAAAAGAAAACAAATGAGAATAAATAAAATAGAAAGTGTATCTGGAAAACCTGAACTAAGATGACAGAGGAATAAGATCAGGTGAACATAGGTGATGGTAATTATGAATTGTAGATAATCTCAGTAGTTGACACAAGCAAGCAAACAACCTGAACAATAGACTTTACAAGGGATGATTTTTAGAGTCAAAGAATTAGGAAGTTTGAGAACATTGGAATAAAAATACCAGGTTGTACGAAGAAAAATAAAACATGTATTGCAATATTGTTCTCAGATGAAATTCAAAACAAAAAACTTTCCCAAGGCGGAGAGACTACATCTGATCAAAATGGCAAAGTCTGTGATAACTGAAGGAGGGTGTTCATGAGGTCAGTAAACAAGGGTGATGCTGTGGGGAGAAAGCTGAATAGACTTATGGACAGAGGTGTCAAAGATACTGTTCTTATTATGGGAGTGACTGAAAACAAGATGAACCCTGTCCTTCCTTTCTGCATAGTGAAAAACAAGCAGCTTCCAATTACAATTCTTGGAGAGCAACGCCTTTTGAAGATAGTCTAGTCTCAGTTAAGGTGTAGAATGGTGCAAATATACCAAAAATATCTTTTGATGGAGGTGAGTTTGCAGGTCATCTTAGAAGGGATGATTTTGGATGAAACCACTCAATAATGTAGGGAAAAAAAGTTGGGTATAGAAATACAGAGTAGAATGGGGCACCAGTCCTAGAAAGGGTTGCTCGTGGATGTGGGCCATGCTGGCCTGAGAGAAATCATATTTAAGGGTGAGGATTTCCCAGAGTTATAATAAGGCCTTTCCTGTCTCTCCAAGTGACCAAGCAGCAGCCACTAAGACTGGAGGTGAACAGAATGCCCTTATGGAAAGGCTGGTTGATGACAAAGTGGTGCCTCCTTGGGGAAGTGGGTTGGCAATCTGCATCCTTTGGTGGCTGGCACTCTTAAAATGGCAGCAAGGGTGGGTTATTGCTCAGACAATGATCTCCACTCTCTAAATCTGCTTTAACAAATATCCTTGGTATTTGCCAGTTTGTAGCAGTATCCTTTCTCTGTGGAGATGCAAGGACATTAAGTGAGAAAAACTATGAGATTCCTCTTGTAAACATCAGCCTTTGGTGAAATAAACATAAAAAGAGAGAAATCAATGCAAAAAGTTAAGGGTAATTTGTTCCTCGTGCACATAGGAGGGGATGTGGTTAAATGCATACACCCACATACACTGAAACATGTTGTTAAACATTAAAAAATAGGCTCACCACCTCCTCTGAAAGTGCAGAGATGGTTAAAAGCAAACATGGTTACATATATGGAGGTGGAAACCGGTGTCTGAGAGATGAGAAATTTCCCCTTAGGCAGCATCGTTATGATTTCTTGTCTGGTATAATAGTTATTAGCACAAGACCTGGATACGGACTGCAGGGTGAGAATCCTGGCTCTGACATGTATTAGATTTAGGATACTTGTCTGCAAAATTAGCATACTGATGTCATCTAATTCATAGGATGTTTGTGAGAATTAGCTCAGGCCATCTAAGGAATGTGCTTAGTCTTACATTGAGCTCAGTGAATGAACAATCACTATTATTATGATGATTAGTCTTTTTTCCCCACTATTTGTTTATTTGCTAGAAGAGGAGAGAATACACAAATATATATCCAAACTATAAAACCTTGAAAAACAGTTAAATTTTAATAGGAACTCCAATAAAACAAATAACAGGTATGTAGGAGGACTAGTAGGAAGACAGGTAGATATAGATGACGTACATACAGACATATCTGTTAGGTAGAGGGGCATTTGTAGTCTCATAGAAAGTGTGTCACCGGAGCACATCTATTTATAAATCCACTTCTTGTCATAGATTATGTATATATAGATTAGTTTAATATACCCTCTTGTGTGACTGCCTAACAAACAATAATAACAGAGCTTTAAAAACAAATCCTTCTTGAGAATTTTACATGTATTCTGAAAAATTCAACCCTAGTTTTTTTAAAAGCGTTTTTAATATTTTGCTTAAAGGTGGACTGAATATTTGGATTCTTTTCTTACTAGATGTATATATAATATGGTCATGTTTCTACCAGAGGTTATTTTTCTACCAGGCATTAGCATATTTACTTATTTTCTGGGATGACAAATACCAGGTATATTTCCTTTCTCTCTGTCTCTGTCTCTCTCTTGCCTCATTCCTCTTGCTCTCTGTTTATCCTTCCTCTCTGTTTATATATACAGAAATGTCTTAAAGATTATTGCACGTTTTTTCAACTAGAGGAAGGGATAAGTATCTTAAGACACTTAAAAGTGTAAACTACAGATAAAGTATTTTGACATCAACAGCAGAGCCCACTTTCTTTATTTTTTAAATTTTATTTCAAATATAACAAGCATAGAGAAAAGAGAAAAATCCTAACCAAACAGCTCAATGGATCACCACAAACTGAACCTATTTGTAGCCAAGACCGGATCATGAAGTAGAATATTTTAGCATTCAGAAGTCTCTGTGTCTCCTCCCCATCAGTAACATTTCACTCCTCTAAAATGAAATAACTATTAATTCTTAAAAGAGAGTTTTACCTGTTCATGAGTTTATATAAATTGAATCGTAAAATTGAAATTATTTTGTTATTGGCAACTTTTATAAAATATTTTGAGATTATTTAATTTTTTTATGTAGTGATCATTTGTTCTTGCAAATACCCATTAGTAAGCATTCCACTGCATTGTTGATTAATATTTGGACGGTTTCTCACGTTTGACTGTTAAGAATAATTCAGCTATGAACATTTTTGTACCTATGTCTTGGTACACACATGCATACATACCTTTTGGTTGAAAGTATGCCTAGGAGTGGAATTGCTAGGCCACACCATCCGTTTGTGTTGAACTTGAACTTTATGATTGACTGACACACTCACAAATGTGCACAGACAGGAGAAGTGTAGAAGTTTCTTGCTCAAAAGCTTACCTTGCTCTAGGCATGGTGAATAACCTTTGCCTTTAATCCTTCTGGAGCATGGGTAATCATAATTCTGTAGAATGCATTGATCAACTTTGTACTTAATAACTACAGGGCATTTAGGTAATAATCTTTGGTGCACTGTCTGATTACAGGTCTTGCCTTTATTTCTGTTGGGTTGTCTGTCTTTTGTTTATTCTCTGGCAGTATTTGATTATTCTGGATATGAGTTCTTTTTCAGTTATGTGTGCTGCAAATTTATTCTCCTGCTCTGTTGCTTACCTTTCAATCTGTTAAAGATATTTTGGATGCAGGGGGTTCTTATTTTATATAGTTAAATTTATCAGTATTTTTATTTGTCATGTTAGTGTTCTTTGTTTCTTAAGAAATCATTCTCAGAAGTCCTAGCTAGAGCATCCAAATTGGAAAAGAAGATGTCAAATTATCCTTGTTTTAGATGATATAACCTTATATTTGGAAGGACCTAAATACTCTACCAAAAAACTATTAGAACTGATAAACAAATTCAGCAATGTTACAGGATACAAAGTCAGCATATGAAATTGGTAACATTTCTATATGCCAACAGTAAAACGTCTAAAATCAAATCAAGAAAGTAATCCCATTTACAGTAGCTATAAATAAAATAAGAACTTAGGAATTAACTGAAGAAGTAAAAGATCTCTACAATGAAAACTGTAAAACATTGATGAAGAAATAAAGAAGACACACAAAAATGAACAGACATTTCATGCTCATGAATTGAAAGAATCAATATCGTTAAAATGTTCATACTACCCAAAACAATCTACAGATTCAATGCAATCCCAATCAAAATACAAACCACATTCTTCACAGAAATAGAAAAAAGAATCCTAAAATGTATGTTGAAGTGCAAAAGACCCAGAGTAGTCAAAGCTATCTTGAGCAAAAAGAACACAACTGGAGGACTCACATTACATGACTTCATATTATACTACAGAGCTATAGAAACCAAAACAGCATGGAGCTGACATTAAAACAGACACAAAGACCAATGGAACATAATAGAGAATCCAGAAACAAATCCACACTCCTACAGTGAACTCATTTTCAACAAAGGTGTCAAGAACATACATTGTGGAAAGAACAGTTTCTTCAAAAATGGTGCTGGGAAAACTATCCATATGCAGAAGAATGAAACTAGATCCCTATCTCCTACCATATACAAAACTCAAATCAAAATGGATATAAATTTAAATCTACTACCTCAAACTATGAAATTACTACAAGTAAATATTGGGGAAACTCCCCAGGAAGTTGGACTGGCAATGACTTCTTGATTAATACTTTGCAAACATAGGCAACAAAAGCAAAATGGACAAATGGGATTGAATCAAGTTAAAAAGCTTCTGTATAGCAAAGAAAACAATCAACTATGTTCCCAGAATGAGAGGAGATATTTTCAAACCATCCATCTGAAAGGGATTAATAATCATAATATATGAGAAACTCAAACAACTCAATAGAAACAAATGAAATAATCTGATTTAAAAATGGGCAAAAGATCTGAATAGATATTTCTCAAAAGAAGACATATGTATGGCAAATATGTATATGAAAAGGTGCTCAATGCCATTGATCATCAGGGAAATGCAAATCAAAACTACAATCAGATGTCATCTTACTCCAGTTAAAATGGCTTTTATCCAAAAGACAGGCAATAACAAATGCTGATAAGAATGTGGAGAAAATGGAACCCTTATACAGTGTTGGTAGCAAAGTAAATTATTACAACCACTATGGAGAACAGTCTGGAGGGTCCTAAAAAAGCTGAAATTAGTACTAACATATGATCCAGCAATCCCTCTCCTAGATATATACCCAAAAGAAAGGAAATCGGTATATCAAAGAGGGATCTTCACTCCTATGTTTGTTGCAGCACTATTCACAATAGCCACGGTTCAGAAACAACTTCAGTGTCCATCAACAGATGAATTGGATAAAAAAGTGTATAACACATACACAACAGAGTACTAATCAGCCATAAAAATAATAAGATCCTGTCATTTGCAACAAAATGGATGGAACTAGAGGCCATTGCGTTAAGTGAAATAAGCCAGGCACAGAAAGAAAAACTTTGCATGTTCTCACTTATTTGTGGGAGCTAAAAATTAAAATAATTGAACTCATGGAGAAGTATGGTTTCCAGAGCTGAGAAGAGTAGTTGGGAGTAGTGAGTGAAGGAAGTGATTCTGAGTATTTTTTTTAATGGGTACAAAAATAGTTAGATAGAATGAATAAGATCTAGTATTTTATATCACAACATGGTTACTACAGTCAACAGTAATTTATTGTACATTTTAAAATAACTATAATAGTGTAATTGAGCTGTTCTTAACATAAAGTAATGATACATATTTGAGGCGATGGATATCCCATTTATCTTATCCTGTGATTGTATCAAAATATCTCATGTAGTCCATAAATATATAATCCTACTATAATCGAATTTTTGTGTCTCCACAAAAATTAAAATAAATCATTCTTTTTGTCAAGAACTCAAGTGCTACTCAAGCTCAACTTAATCTCCTATGTTATTTAAAAGCGTGCGCGTGTGTGTGTACAAATATTCTTTTCATTATAATGCCTTTGTCAGGGTTTTGTATCAAGTACATGTTGAGAATAAACAATATTTGCAGAGTGTCTACATTTTTTCTTATTTCTTGAAGAGATGTCTAAGTTTCAAATGATTCATTTCTTAAATGTTTGGTCAGATCATTTACAAAGCCATACGGACCTTGAATTTCTTTGTGAGAAGATATTTAATAATATATTTTCTCTATTATACAATATTCAAATTTTATTTTATTTTTCTGTAAAGTTTTGTTAGTTTCCTTTAACGTCAATTTTACTTCAATTTTCAAATATATTAGTATATATTTGTTAATAAAATATTGCTCTCTTAATTTAATGTCCATAGGATTTGTAGTAAAGTCGCTTACTCATTCCTGATATTCATTCTCTATACTCCACTTTTTTCTCAATTGGTCTTGGCCCATTTACGCCTGAGGTTTCAATTTTTTGAATTTTTGCAATCAGACC
Organism: Rhinopithecus roxellana; assembly: GCF_007565055.1. Classification (NCBI taxonomy): domain Eukaryota; kingdom Metazoa; phylum Chordata; class Mammalia; order Primates; family Cercopithecidae; genus Rhinopithecus; species Rhinopithecus roxellana. Next base: position 93,983,047 of record NC_044551.1, read on the forward strand.
TTGATGATGACCTTGAGCAGTAAGATATAAATAACTCCCACATGCTTAGCGTTTCAGTAATGGAACACTAGGCGTAAATTAACAAGTATTTGTCTAGTTTATTACTCTTTCAAAGAACCAATATTTGTTTTTATTGATGTTTTTTATCTATCTATTTCTTCTGTTATTCTTTTCTTCTTTTTATATTATGTATATGTCGTTTGTTACTAATTTTCTTTTATAGAAGTATATTTAGCTCACTTCTCAGGCTTTTTGCTTCTTCAGTTTTTACATGATAATAGTATGACTACGCAATTTTTTAAGTATAGCTTTGCTGCCTTCTAAAAATTTCTATAGCTTTATCTCAATTACAATTTAGTTCAAAGCATATTTCCAGTCCTCATTGTTATTCATCCTTGGAACAATAGATTATTTTGAACTCTCTCTCTTAACTTTTACATTTAAACTTTTTAATTTATTTTAAATTTATCAATTTTTCTAGTCACTTATGCTCAGCTGAATTGTGTGGCAAGTAGATGCCTTGTTTAATATGATTTTAATATTTTTAATTAGGTGATATTTAGTTGAGTGTATTATTCTATTTAACTTTTTTTATTGCTCCAACTAGAAATTTGAACACAAGTTGAATTGAGTGTATTCCTTTGTCAAAGATTAGCTACCATTGTTTGTGTGAGTCTCCCTCTGGGCATTATATTCTGTTCCATCAAACTTTTTTTTATTCTTTTTTTAATACAGTGCTGTCTTGACTACCAAAGCTTTATAGGAAGACTGGAATTTGAATAGTGTGAATCATCTATCATTGTTTGCTTTTTTAGTATTGTGTCAGTTATTCTGGGCCTTTTGCCTTTTCATATAACATGGGAATCAATGTATTAATAGCCACATTACATGCATAGGTTTTGATTAGAATACGTTGAATGTATACATTAAGTTGGATAGATTGGAATCTTAACAATATTGAGCCTTCCTATCCATGAACATGAAATATCTTTCCATTTATTTAGATCTTTGATTTCTTTCATCAGGGTTTTGTAATTTCTGTCATATAGATCTGGTATCTATGTTGTCATACATACAATTAAATGTATACGTCTTAAATGTATGAATGTATATACTTAAATGTCAGACATATACATAAACTTAACTGTTTCATTTTTGGGTGCTAATGCAAATGATATTTTGCTTTATTTTCAACTTCCAATCGTTCATTGCTTTTTCATGTGAAAAAGCAATTAACTTCTGTATATTAATCTTGTATACTACGACCTCATGATAATTGCTTATTAATTTTGGTATTTTTGTCAATTCTTTGGAATATTCTACATAGATAAACATCTTATAGTTTAAATAAGACAGTTTAATTTCTTTTTTCTCATTCTGTGTAGCTTTCATTTGTTTTCTGTCTTGTTGCATCAGCTAGGACTTGCAGGAAGAGGTTGAATAAGAGTAGTAAGAGGGACATTCTAGTCTTGTACTCAAGGGCGTGGGGTAAGCATCCTGTTCTGAACAATTAATTATGTTAACTTGAAGTTTTTTGTAGAAGTTATTTGTAAGTTGGAAAAGTTACCCTCTATTCCTAGTTTGCAGAAAGTTTATGTTTTCATTATTAATGGATTTGACACTTTGTCAAATTCTTTTCTGCATACTCATATAAATTTATCTTTTAGCCTGGTAATGAGATGGATTGCATTTAGTGATTTTTAAATGTTGGACTAGACTTGAATACCAGGAACAACTCCTACTGGGTGGTGGGTATAATTATTTTTGCAGACTCTTAGATTTAAATTGCTAATATTTTGTTGAGAAATTTGACATCTATGTTTATGAGAGATGTGGGGCTGTAGTTTTTCTATATTTTAATGTATTTATCTGGTATTACAGTAATGCAAGTTTCATAAATAAGTTGGTAAGTGTTCCTTCTACTTCTATTTTCTTGAATAAATTGTAAAAGATTGGCATTTATTTTTTAAATGTTTAGCAGAATTATCTAATAAAACCATCTGAGCCTTGTGCTTTTTCTTTTGGAAAGTTAATCATTGATTTTTTAAGTATATACCTGTTTATTCATATCATGTATTTTCTCCTATGTGAGATTAGGCACTTTGTGTCTTTTAAGGAATTGGTCCTGTTAACAAAAGTTATCAAATTTATGAGCCTAGGGTTAGTTGTTTGCAATATTCCTTTATTATCTTTTTAATGTGCATGTGATCAGAAATGATGACCTCTCTTTCACTTCTGATAAGTGTATTTTGTATCTTCTTTTTTTTTTCTTGACTGGATTGGCTACCGGCTTATCAATTTTATTGATATTTTCCAGGAACCGGCTTTTGGTTTTATTAATTTTCTTTTTGGATTTCTCACTTTAAATTTGATTGCTTTTTCCTAATTTTAATTATTCTCTCTTTTCTGCATGGTTTGGTCTTACACTGCTCTCTTCTTTCTGTAATTTCCAGGCAAGAATCTTGATCACTGATTATTTTTTTGTCTTCTAAGATATGCATCTTCTAAGATATAAAATATTTTAAGTACTGCATTTGCTGTATCACATACATACTGAAAAGTTGTAATTTCATTCGGAGTTTGTTCAAAATGTATTGGTTTGTCTAAAACTCCTTTCATGATCTGCAGTTATTTAGACATTTTCTGTCTTATGTCCAAATATTTTGGGATTTTTTGGGCTATCTTTCTTTTACTGATTTTTAGTTTAATTTCATTATAGAAAACATACTTTATATGATTTCTATTTTTAAAATGTGTTCAATGTCTCAAAATATTGTCTATCTTGGTGAATGTTCCATGTGAGCTTGGGAATAATAATTAACCTCTGTTGTTGGATGAATTATTCTATAAATGCAAATTAGAATCAACTAATTAATGGTGCTATTCAGTTCAACTATATCCTTGCTGATTTTCTATCTGTTGGATCTTTCAATCACTGTTGGAGGGATGTTTAAGTTTCCAAGTGTAATAATGCATTTGTCTATTTATCTTTGAAGTTCTATTTTGTCTCACTTATTTTGACATTCTGTTATTAAATGCATATACCTTAAAAATGGTTATGTCTTCCTAAAGAACTGATCTGTTTACATTTTGTAATTTCCCTCTTTATCTCTGTTAATTCTTCTTGTTTTAAAATCCACTTTGCATAAAATTAATATAGCTACCGCAGCTTGCTTTTGATTAGTGTTAGCATGGTAGATCTTTCTTTATCAATTTACTTTTAATCTGTTTGCTTCTTTATATATAAAAAAAGTAGACAAGATAAGGTTGGGTCTTGTTTTTTATACACTCTGATAATCTCCACCTTTTAATTGGTGTACTTAGACCATTAATTCAACATTATTGTTAATATTTTTGAATTAATATCTCTATCTTTATAACTGTTTTGTATTTATCAAGCTTTTTTTATGTCTTTGCCTTTTAAAAATAGTTTTTCTAGTTTTAGTTGGTCAGTTGATGATTTTATTTTCTGTCCCCTCTTAGCAATATTATTTATAATTCCTGTAAGAATTTTTTATAGTGTTATTCTAGTGTTTGTAATATACATTTACAACTAATTTAAGTCCACTTAAAATAACACATACCACTTCATGGGGAGCTCAGATAACTTTTAACAAAACATCCCCATTTCCTCCACTGGGTCTCTTATAACATTCACTTATTTATCTCTAGGTCAGGTAAGAATAAGAAAAATAAAGTATTTTTTTAACGTAATTCACTTCTCCTTTGATATTCTCCCTTTAGTTTTTAAAGCTTTATTCAAGTATAACTGATATACAAAAACTTCACATATTTAATGAATCCATGTGATGAGTGTGAATATAGGTATATACCTAATCCACCATCACTACAATCAAGGTACTAAACATATCCTTCACCTTTAAAACATTTTCTTGTGTTCTTTTGCGTGTGTGTTGTTGTTGTTGTTGATAGTGGGAACACTTAACATAAGATCTCTTCTTTTAATATCTTCTAAAATGCACAACACCATGTTGCTAACTATAGGTACTATGGTGTAAAGCAGATCTATAAAACTGATTTACCTTGCATAAATTGAAACTTTGTAACCACTGCACAAAAATTTCCCTTCCTGCCTCCTCTCTGCTCCTGGCAACTACAGTTCAATTCTCTGCTTCTGTGAATTTGACAGCTTGAAATACCTCATATAAGTAGATTCATGCAGTAGTTGTCCTTCTGGAATTGCTTATTTGACTTAGCATAATTACCTCTAGTTTCATCCATGTTATTGCTAATGTCAGAATCTCCTTCTTTTTAAAGACTGAATAATATTCCATTGTATGTAAATACCTTACTTTCTTTATTCAGTTATCTGTTGATAGACATTTATCCAGAGAAGACATAAATTGTCACCAGGTGTATGAAAAGATGTTCCATATCACTAGTGATTACAGAAACGCAGATCAAAACCACAGTAAGATATCACCTCACATCTGTTAAGATGGGTATTATTAAAAAAAAAAAAAGCCCACAAACACAGCAAGTACTGGTGAGGATGTGGAGAAACTGGAACACTCATACAGTGTTGAAGGAAGTGTGAACTGGTGCAGCCACTACGAAAAACAAGATGGAGATTCCTCAAAATATTAAAATTAGAACTTCCAGGTGATCCATCCATCTTATTTCTGAGTATTTATCCCACATAACTGAAATCAGGGTTTTAAAGAGACGTCTGCTCCCCCATATTCATTATAGTACCTTTTACAATAGCCAAGGTACGTTCTTCTTTGCTTTATGTAGATTTCAGTTTCCGACATGTACCATTTTACTCTTCTCTGAAGAACTTCCTTTAACATTTCTCGCTGGGCAGGGATACTGGTGACAAATTTCCATAATTTTCATTAGGTTGATAATGGACCAGGCAGAATATAATCAGAAAAATAGCAGCCACTTTATTTATTTGAAACAAGATCATTTAAAGCAATAATTTGTAAAATATGTGATGGAAAATTGAGAAGCCAAATGAGGGCAAGTGTTGCCACCAGAGACTGAGCAGTGAGCCTCTGGGACCACTGGACTGGAGGGGCAAAAGCTGAGGCTGCTCTTTGGAACTCAGCAGACTGGTAAACAGGGGGCGAATCCAGGGAGCAGATGCTACTCCCGACAGAGACGAGGTTTGGGTAAAGAGGGAGGGGAAGAGACACGCTAGTTCCAGCCTCCTCCTATCCAGTTTTGCTATCAGACAACTACAAAAGTCCCTGGTAAAAGACCAGAGAAATATGTCCTTTCAGTAGCCAGGCATCTGTTTTACAGAGCAGTGCGGGCAAAGACTGAGGAATCAATCTAAGGGCAAATGGCCTAGAGGCACTTAAATGTTATCTTTGCTTATATTTCACATACATTTACTCCTTCAGAAAAAAATCTTTGAGCACAGTACTATGCCAGATGCAATTAAGGTAGGTGCTGGGGAATAAAAGGACTAGGGAAATGAAGCAAATGCCTGTAAGAGTGTTGGATTGTTACAAAAATGGAGAGCCTGTATTGTGTGACTCTATATCAGGGGAATTAATTCTAGAATCCGGTCAGGGAGTTAACGTGTTTTGCTTCTTCCCACCGTCCCAAGGAAGTGAACTTTATACTTCCATGTGTAGGTTAGCTAGGAGAAAATGAGGAAAATTGAGTGAGGAAGAAAGTCCTAAGCAGAAAGAAAGCCATATGTGAATGCAAGAAGGTAAGAAAGTATAATCCATTAGGAAGTAAGTAATAAAACTATGGCTAAAGTCTCTTGAGAGGATGGGAGAGAATTTCCTAGAATATCAGTGATATGCAGAGGCCAGGTTGTGCAACCCTTTGAAAGCTTTGTCAAAGTTTCAAATATTCTCAGATGAGTAAAGCAAAGAAAAAAATAAAGTTATGACTGGATATAGATTTGCAAGGGATTTCTCTTACTGCAGGTAGTAAACTGACCCACAAGGCTTCTGAAAGCAATAGAGAAAACATGCAGGGGTTTGTGAAAGAGGGAGTGGTTCGTGAAAGAGGCAGTGCCTGAGAAGAGATGGTTGGAGCTGGACTTGGGAGACTGAAGTAAGAAAAACAGTCTGAATGGGCCAGGTGTGGTGAACGCCTGTAATCCCAGCACTTTGGGAGGTCGAGGCGGGCAGATCACCGGAGGTCGGGAGCTCAAGACTAGCCTGACCAACATGGGGAAACCCTGTCTGTATTAAAAATACAAAATTAACTGGGCGTGGTGGCGCATGCCTGTAATCCCAGCTATTCAGGAGGCTGAGGCAGGAGAATCACTTGAACCCAGGAGGCAGAGGTTGCAATGAGCAGAGATCGAGTCATTGCATTCCAACTTGGGCAACAAGAGTGAAACTCTGTCTCAAAAAAAAAAAAAAAAAAAAGACTCTGGATGAATTCTAGAAATATTTATTCAGAAAAATAAATAATAAACAAGAGTTAGTGATGTCTGCGTATTCAATTATTTAGCTATTCAACAATATTTGTTGAACAATGACTAAGTGAAGTGAACAAGATAAGGTGAAGTGAACGAGATAAGCAGGAATTTATGGAGTAGTTTAGATGCGTTAAAATGTTACTAGTATATATCATAAATACATATAATTATTTTTGTCTTGCTATAAAGGCCAAATATATATTTTCTGGAAAATGTTTTAATAGAGAATAGTAAAAGAGAGGAGATTAAGTTTGTCATGTAACATTAATTCGAATTCAAATAGATGCACAGATTTCTGGAAGAACTGCATTAAATTGATCATCGAAACCATGAAGTGTATGAAATGCCTCTGGAGAGAAAGGATTCCCAAGTGAGAGAAAAGGAGGCCTGGAAAAGGTGAAAGTGCAAGAGGATAAATGGTTCCTCTCCTCCCCCAAAGTTCCCACGTCTCACTAGCAAATCAAGACAAGATTTCAGAGAAATCTTTTCATTTTCATGTCAATGAAAGAAATTTAGATTCTCATTTGCGATAATAATGTCTTCAATAACAAAAGAATGCTAGGATGATGGTCCAAAGGGTGGAGAGAACCAGTACAAATGATCAAGGGTGCAGCTGAAAGTAGACCTAGTTCAGAGTGCAGATGCGTTATTAGGGGTTTCAGCCAGGTCTCTCCTGCTCTGATGACTTCTACACCACCTTTTCTTTGCCCTAATCTTCCTGAATTGGCCCATATTTGCTCTTTATGCTTCTGTGTTCACTCATGGAAATCTTACAATATATGTATCCTAAAAACTGTGTTAAAATGCTCTAATGTAACAAATATGATTTTACTCCTGGACCAGGAATCATAAGTTATTTTCCTTTACTTTGATGGTGCTGAAAATGTTGCATTAGCATTACTATAGTAAAAAAAAAAAAACACACACACACACACAAAAGTTACTCAAAGCATCAATATCGCTATGGAGCCTGGAGAAGCTCCATATATTAAACATCATCATGCATAAAATGCTGTGAAGGTAGAAAATATTTATTTAAAGGAAAATGTTTTAGATCTCATATAAGAGAAATACAAAATATTGCAGAAAATTCAATATTTTTTTTTTTCTCGGCTGAAGCCATTGGGAGATTGTGGAAAGAAGACGGGTTCAACTCCCTGCCTGGCAGCCCCCACTGGTTGTGTGAACTATTGCAAGTTGCCGAACTTCTTTAACCTAATGTGGTGTCGATAAGAATCCACTTTCCTCATTTAATGTAGATGAAAATCAGCTTTTTCACCTGTGTAACCCATAGTAGTGCTATGAGGATGAGGAATATGAGACGTAACATACTTAAATAATGATGGTGATTATTATTGTATGAATAGGAACTGTTATTTTAGGCATGGTTATTTTTAATATAAAATGATATTATAACTATAAAACCCAGCAGGCCAATGTTTTATGACATTTTCTATGCCATTAATAGTATCTTGTTATATCGACTCATTCATTTAAAAAGTCACATATTTGTGAGAGTATTAATTAAGGATATTGATTTAGCATAAGGTTGTGGAAAGAAAGCAAAATATAGCTGATTTATAAAAAGATACACTTGAACATTCTGCCATTGCCTTTATCTAGTGAGTTTATCTCAGACGATATAAGAATATGATCCAACTTTAAGCAATTAATATCTATGACTATGACTATCTTATACATTAAATATACAACTAGTAAAGAAATTTTACAATCAGAAACAACTGTATTTCTTTAATACCTAAAATAGACCTTATGAAGACTTTCCAGTTTCAAATGGCATGAATAAGAGCTATTTAAGGCTGGACTTTTACATGTAATAGGAAAAATGATGCTAGCTAGCTATAGACTTATTTTCTGTTAAAACATGATCACAGTAACAATGCCCCTAGACTTCCAAAATACGCTTAGTGATACATCTAAACGCTGCAATAAAAAATAAAATTTATAGTTTTGAAAACATAAAATCAGACTGTTCATCTATAAATATTAAGCAAAAAAGTGACTTGAGTTATACAATTACAAACATTGCATTCAATATTATAAAACGTAAAACATGAATGAATAATCTAGGATTCCTTATTCCAAATTCTATTGATTAAAATGTAATTCCATATCCAGTAGTAAATCCACTGTAGAAATAAATGCTTCTTCAATAAATTCCTGCTGGACAATTCCAAATTTGATTGCTAAATTGCTATCGGGAGAAATGACACATTTACAATGTGATTGCCACATATTATGGCAGATGAGTGAAAAAATTCTCATAAATATGAAATACTTGGAGGTCCAAATATATTTTTATGTCTTAGAAATAAGGTAATAATTATATTCATTCAAATGATGTTTTCTTTCTTTTTCTCTACTATGATTAGCAAATTCGTCTAATAATTCTGAATTTGCTCAATGTCTTGTTAGCTGCCAGTGTCCCTTCGTATTCTGGATGGATTTTAATGATGCATTCTGGTAGATCTTCTAGGTATTCCCAATAGGCTCAGATCAATCTGCTTCTGCACAAGAAATGCTTTCCTAATGTTCATATTATAGATATTTATGGACTTTGGAATAAAGACAACAATTTTTAAAACTTAGCTGTGCTGCTTACTAGCTTTTCCAAGTTCTTACAGTATGTCGTTTATAAGCCACCATTTTCAAATGTAAAATGGTTGATAGTAATTATATTTCTGAAAATTAACTAAGATAGTATATGTGAATAGTTTTACAAAATATAAACCGTATTTTCTTCTTTCTTCTTTGTTAAAAATTTGCATCAGACATTGTGTGAAGCTCTGAGAATTCAAAAGCACGATTCTAATTATCATGAAGTTCCCATCCTATGTACATAAAGAACAGGTACATACACCTGGTATGTCATATGGATACCACATTTTTCATCCGTTCATCTGTTGATGGACAGGTTGTCTTCATATCTTGGTTACTGTGAGTAATACTCAGTGGATTATTCAACCTTAAAAAAGAAGGAGAATCCAAGTCCCTGCTAGTTCATCCTCCTTGCCCCTCTCTCCTGTGAGTTTTGTGTTCCTCAGAGCTCACCTTAGTCTGTGGCTCAACCCTCTCTGCACTTTCACAGGACTTTACATTCCCAAGGCTTTAATTATCCAGAAAATATTCAATAGATCTTAATTTCTATTTATACTGCAGATTTTCATTCCAAAATCTGGAGTTACATAGCTAATGCCCTATCTGACGTTTGAATTTAAGGAGATCACAGGTATCACAGACCAACATTTCTGCTAACAGTCTTGATATTTCCTCCCAAATCAGGGTTTCCCTCATTTGTCACCATTTCAGTAAACGGCGCCGCCATCTACCCTGTGGCCTGATCTAGAAACTTCACCCTTCCTCGTTTCTTCTCTTTCTATTAGCATCCACATTACAGCCACCAGGCAGATCAAATAACTTTGCTCGAAATTATACCTGGAATGTTTTCATTTATTACCTTCTCTGCTGCTACAACTTAATCTAAACCAGTGTCATATCTTGCCTTCAGTATTTATGCAACTTTCTGTGTTTATTCCTTTATTGTTCCTCACACCTCCCAAATCCTCAAAATAACAAGAGTCATCTCTTGAAAATGTAAGCTATTCAAATGGCTTTCCACTGAATTTAGAATAAAATGCAAAATATATCACTCGGCATGCACAAATGTATATACTCCATTCCTATTTTCTTCTGCAACTTTATTTTTTGCCACCTATTCATGTAATGAGTATTCTTTGATTACCTAGGTCTTAACACAGGAAGCTTGTTCTAACTTTAGGACATTGGCCCTCTGGCCTCTACCGTTTCAAGTGTATGGCTCTTTCTCATTCATTCGGTTTTATCACAAACACTTCCTTAGGGAGACCTTCTACAAATATCTGAGGTAGCTCTCAGTTCATGATTGGTAGATGAGGGTTCAGCATTCCTTTCAACTTTCTTCTAATGTCAGAGGGTCGGGCGTGGTGGCTCATACCTGTAATCTCAGCACTCTGGGAGGCTGAGGCAGGTGGATCACCTGACGTCACAAGTTCGAGATGAGCCTGGCCAACATGGTGAAACCCCATCTCTACTAACAACACAAAATTAACCAGGTATGGTGACACATGCCTGTAGTCCCAGCTACTTGGGAGGCTGAGACAGGAGAATTGCTTGAACCTGGGAGGCGGAGGCTGCAGTGAGGAAAGATAGCAACACTGCACTCCAGCCTGGGCAAGACAGAGTGAGACTTCACCCCCCCCCCAAAAAAAAAATGGCAGAGAAAAGACAGCCAAAAATAGCATTTTAGAAACTCTCTGTATCTAGGTGTGGCCATGAGATAAATCTTAGCTGATGGGATCAAAGTGGGAGGAGTGTTTGCAACTTGGGTGGTGTATATAAAAGAGAAAAAGTACAGGCTAGTATTAGGAGGTTCTGGCATACCATTTCAGAAAATGTGGATGAGTAAATCCCTTAGGGATGATGGAGCTGTTTACTGCTGTTTTGTGAAACACACATACATTCTTATATATATACACATATATTCACACATACACACGTTCTTAATAAAACAGTGTTATCTCGGGATCTCTAGAGTAGCATTTGATCCTACACCTTACTAATATAGTCCTGCCATTCTTTTCTGTCTCTGAGCTCTGTTCACTTCCCTCCCATTTTACAATTATTAGCTTGTTTGCTTGTCAAATATATATTATCACTGCTAGATAAGATAAAGACAGGAACTTTTGTTGCTATGCTGATTACTGGATATCCAATGTCTATTTCAATAATTAGTAATAGACCTGCAATACATATTTGTGAATGTATGGATGAATGGGAATGGAAGAATAATTTAATTGGGTAAATACTTTGAAGCTATTATTTATACAATTCCTTCAGGTTAAAACTCCAGAAATCACCAAAGGAGATTTAATTCTGATGAAATTGACTGGGCCAGGGTGTCTGCAGCTGAACATCAGGAGGTCCCCAAATGATTCCAAAGTGCAGCCAAAGTAGAAAATGTCTATCACGAAAGATTCCCAGAAAAAACACAATTCTTCATCAAAACTGATAAAATATTGACTACTGAGGTATTTGGGGATTTAGCATGCAACCATCTATCATATTTTGACAAGATAATTGATCCAGTGCATGGGCAATAGAACCATGTAGAAAGAAGTTTTGAATATCAAATAGTTATCAAAGCAATAAGAATGTTGGGCAAAATATAAAACACCAGAAGTAAAAATTTATATTTATTATATACATATTTTAGTTATATGTTAACATATACTAAGCCATTTATTCAAATACAATCATGAGATGGTTGAAATCATTCAATAGAAATGTAAAATCTTAAATTCACTGAGTTTACTCCGTTTCTTTAATTTACGTAAAACAATGTGAAGTACATGGACCTTGGAATTCTAATGATAAACCAAATCCAGACATTGCTTTTGGGGATTTCAAGGATAAAGTACATAAACATAGTATGAGAGTGGGTTGTCCCCTCAACAAAATATCCTGCTATTTTTACCTAGCAAGAAAAAAGTATCAGTTCTCCAGCTGAATGGACAAGTGAAATAGATGTAACTCCACATATATGTAGCACAATTGTATACAATTGTATACCTATAATGATTGTATTAACAAAGACACATAAAATTGTTGACCACATAATAACTATATATAATTACATATATATGTATAAAATAACCATGCCTACTTAACATTTTATCCAACTATGTGAAAACATTTACTATGTTGAGTTGTAGGGTGACAAGTCAAGAGTAATTTGTGGATCTGTAGCATCAAGATTAAATGTAATAAATACTCTGCATGCAACCAAATAAACAAATGAAAACAAGCAGATAGAACCTGATTGTGTGCCTTGATATCACTGAACCGGGCTACAGGATATAGAGATAACATCAACTTTTGGTAAACCTTTCATTTTCAACACCTTGCAGATGAATTATCATACACATTTTGAAAGAAATCCCAATGGCACTCCTTAAAATATTTCTGAGTTTTCAAAAGTGAGGCTTTTGCAAAGATTCTCACCTCTCAATATGTCTAATTGCTCTCTTTGTGCATTGAGACCTACAAGGCTCTTTCAAGATTCAAAGCTAAAGTTAGAAATTCAATTTCAAATGGTATCAAAGCCTGTTCTGATCAGCACTTTGGTTTTTAATATACAATGAAATGCTTGAGAATCTAGGCAAATTATCATGTTAAATCATAGGCACCTGTCAATGTTTCAGCCTTTTAAACACATTTCATTGCAAGTTATTGAGATTATAGCAGTTAACTGTAAATTTTCAGTTTTACATTTGCATGAAAATTAGAAACAAATTAAATAGTAGGGACAAAATGTGTTGGTTTGTTTTTATGAGATATAAGTATTATTTGGTATCTTATACCCAGTAGTGTATCTGCATTTCATCACTTAAAGCACTTTTACTTTGATTCGTCTGAAACACACACACACACACACACACACACACAGAGTAAAACTATGTATGGCGATATGACTGATAAAAAGAATCTCCAATTATACCTTGGAATCAAATCTGTCATTGACTCAAAGGTATCTCGTTCTTGAACATAATTGCATTCATTTATGACTAGCAAAACATCATTAACATGTTTGTAGGTTCTTTTAATTTCAGAAAAAAAATATTGCATGAGACATACTTTTACTACAATTTCTTCTTTGTTATTCTGAAGTTCTTTTTTTTTTCAATTTAGAAGTATGTTTTTATTCATTTATTTATTTTTATTATACTTTATGTTCTAGGGTACATGTGCAAAACATGCAGGTTTGTTACATATGTATATATGTTCCAAGTTGGTGTGCTGTACACATTAACTCGTCATTTACATTGGATATATCTCCTAATGCTATCCCTCCTCCCTCACCCCACCCCACAACAGGCCCCGGTATGTGATGTTCCCCTTCCTGGGTCCAAGTGATCTCATTGTTCAGTTCCCACCTATGAGTGAGAACATGCAGTGTTTCGTTTTCCTTTCTTGTGATAGTTTGCTGAGAATGATGGTTTCCAGCTGCATCCATGTCCCTACAAAGGACACGAACTCATCCTTTTTTATGGCTGCATAGTATTCCATGGTGTATATGTGCCACATTTTCTTAATCTAGTTCATCATTGATGGACATTTGGGTTAATTCCAAGTCTTTGCTATTGTGAATAGTGCCGCAATAAACATACGTGTGCATGTGTCTTTATAGCCACATGATTTATAATCCTTTGGGTATATACCCAGTAATGGGATGGCTTGGTCAAATGGTATTTCTAGTTCTAGATCCTTGAGGAATCGCCACACTGTCTTCCACAATGATTGAACTAGTTTACAGTCCCACCAACAGTGTAAAAGTGTTCCTATTTCCCCACATCCTCTCCAGCACCTGTTGTTTCCTGACTTTTTAGTGATTGCCATTCTAACTGGTGTGAGATGGTATCTCATTGTGGTTTTTTTTTTTTTTTTTTTTTTTTTTTTTTTTTTTTTTTGAGACAGAGTCTTGCTCTGTCGCCCAGGCTGGAGTGCAGTGGCCGAATCTCAGCTCACTGCAAGCTCCGCCTCCCGGGTTTACGCCATTCTCCTGCCTCAGCCTCCCGACTAGCTGGGACTACAGGCGCCCGCCACCTCGCCCAGCTAGTTTTTTGTATTTTTTAGTAGAGACGGGGTTTCACCATGTTAGCCAGGATGGTCTCGATCTCCTGACCTCGTGATCTGCCCGTCTCGGCCTCCCAAAGTGCTGGGATTACAGGCTTGAGCCACCGGATTTGCATTTCTCTGATGGCAAGTGATGATGAGCATTTTTTCATGTGTCTGTTGGTTGCATAAATGTCTTCTTTTGCGAAGTGTCTGTTCATATCCTTTGCCCACTTTTTGATGGGGTTGTTTTTTCTTGTAAATTTGTTTGAGTTCTTGTTAATCTGACGTTCTAATTTAATAAGAATCCTGCATGTTATTTGCTAAGTCTCACAAACCTATTAATGGTAGAGACACTACGGAAGCCACTTAGATATTCATTGATGGAATATTTTAATACAGTAAACACATATATAGAACGTAAAACATGTCAGACACCATTCCAATCACTTTGCACATTTCTCTGGTAAATTTCTTGCACCTTGAATCCTATTTTGGTGCGTGCTTCACAGAAGATCCGAACTAACACAGAAAATCTCTTTGTCCAGCTGGTCTAGAATGCTGCTTGTAATGTTACTTATCCTTCTTATACTATGAATTGATTACAGCTCTATAACCATACCTTGAAAACTTTGGACAATACTGGAAGTTAGTAGTGTGTGTTATCCTTTTCCCCTCTTCTAATGATTTCTCCACCTGGGAAATAAACTGCAATTAGCAAAGTATATTTCCACCTGACTTGGATATTATACTAGTGATTTTTGTCTTACGTAACATATGCCTCGATATTTATTGTCATGAGATTTTATGCGTTTTATTGATCATCCCAAGTGTAAAATAAAAGACTGTGGCAGAACACCTGGTGAAGTATAACAGCAATCATGCTTCCTTAACTCTCTGCTGGGGTATCCATAAACTTCAAACACTAGGGGGCAGTAAGGCAGTGTTATTCATTTCTACAGACTTGAAACAACTCGGGAAGAGGTTTCATAAGCAGGTGGTCAAGAGAGCTATTTTGATGAGGCTTAATTTAGCTATTATTTGAAGCTATTTCATGTTGAAAACTACAAAAAAATTTTTTACAAGCACCCTTCTAAATGGTTCTATCATTTGGAATTCTGTAATTTCATTTGTTAATAAAAAATAATGTATTGATTACTTTGAAGGCGTTGAGGAGGAATTTTTCTTTAATTTTCAAAGAAAAAAGTACTTATTTTCAAAAAATCATCTTTTAAAAGTCATCCAGAGTTATTGCAATAACACAGCATTCTGGAAAAGCAAACTAATTGGTACAGAGAACAGATTTGGCATCCAGAGGATGAAAGTGGAAGAAAAGGAACTTTGGAGATAATGAAACGTCTGTATTCTAATTGCGGTGGTGAGTATACAACTATGGTTTTGTCTAAACCTACAGAATGTACACTAGAAAGGGTAAATTTACTGTATACATGTAAAAAATAAATTAATAGATGCATATATGTTGTTTGTTGCCCAACAATTATATATTTTGATATTTATTGAAATGTCATTTCTAGATCATTGAAGAATTTACCAGCAATTAAAGCACAGTTAGCCTTGTATATATCAAAAAAGGGAATTTCATATCCAAGAAAGAAGATATAATAGTGCAATATAAAAAGTCTTCGAAATAATTAAATCATTATTTGTATAAGATGAGTTTATTTATAAAATAAAAGAAAAAAAACTTGAAAATAATTATATGAAAATCCTGGAAATGACAGTATAATATTTAAAGTAAGAAATAGCTTTTCCTAACTGATTGTTCCTGGAAATGACAGTATAATATTTAAAGTAAGAAATAGCTTTTCCTAACTGATCGTTGTGTGTTGAAATATTACTGCTAAGTTACTAAAGATTTTTTAAAAATGAATCCCATTTTCTAGCCAAAACAAAATATAACAATTACTGAACAAAAACAAAAATCAGCTTGGTAAGCTTGTGAACTTGGTCAGAGTTCATTGCAAATCTAATTCATAGGGATTACACCACGAGAGAGACAAGTGCAATTACCATGGATATTTTTGCTGAAAGTATGAAGCATCTGAGAGAATCCACAGCTATGACATACACAAAACAACAGCCTAGGATATTTCATGCCTCAAAAATAAGATGAAATAATATGAAACACATTGAAATAGTTTTAAATATTATTTGTATAAGAAAATATTATTAAAAGGAAAGAAACTGAAAAACAGTCAAACAGTAATCCCTGAATGTGAGAATTTAATATTTGAAATAAATATATTATATGAATCAACTAATAAACACTGTTAAATAGACACTCAGTGAATTGGAAAACTGATGTGAAGAAATCACACAATAAAACACCGAAGTATAAAAAGAAAAAAATTAGAGATATTAAGTAAGTTGTAAGAGATATGAAAAGATAAAAAGATTCCAAAATTAATAATTCAGAATGTTGGTGTGTGCTGCTCACTGGGGCTGTTAGCAACTATTCCAGTTCTCTTGCTTCCAGGATGCTGGTAACACTTGCTTATATTGTCTTGCTTTGGCTCATTACTTGAGAAACATTTTGTACTTCTATTTGTAGCTATGACAGAATACTTTGGATCAGAACAATTTCCAAAGGAGAACAAGAAGCAAAGCTGGGTGGGTGTGGAAGCTGTGTAAAATTTTAAGTTATCTAGGGCTTGAGGAGCTATAACCTTGGAGGGCATAGAGCTTGAGCCTCAAATTTAGCTCTGATTTGCTTCTTAAATCATTTATGGATCCCTTGCAGTAACTGAAAGACCGAGAACCTGAGCATAGTTCTTGAGAGTATCATGTATTTGGGAAGAAAAATCTGTAAGGTCAGGGCAAGCAAATAAAGGATGTACCTGGTAAACATGCCAGGTTTTTAGTTGGAAATTGTGTAGGTTTACCTCATAAAGGAAGAAATACCAAAGGTAGAACACCTTTGCAAAAATTAAATTCCAGATACCAATCAGCTCAATCTCTGATCAAAACCACAGGAAAAAAAACAAATGTTCCAATTAGAAAATGGAAAAAAAGATATAAACATATTTTACAAAACAGGCTATGCAGATGGAAAATAAGCACATGATGTCAGAAGGAAAAATAATAACCTCTCTTTATAGAAAGGTAATTTCTATAAGTTAATATGTCTTTAATATTTTTAAATTAAATGTTTTATTTTGAGATATAGATTTACATTTTACTGTAAGAAATAAAACAGAGACATTCTATACCCATTTTACTCAGTTTCCCCAGAAGTAACATCTTTTGAACCTAGAGGACAATATCACAAACAAAATATTTACATCACAAGTATTTCTTATTAGCCCTGAAATAACCATAAATATGTCCCTCTTGTTCCTACCTACGACTTAGCCTGACAACAACTTAATCTGTTTTTTATTTCCATAATTTGTTATTCAAGAATATGACATAAATGGAATCATACAGTAGGTACATTTTGGTATTGGCTTCTTTCACCATAATTCATTGGAGATACATGCAGGTTGGTTGCATTTATCAGTAGTTTGTTCATTTGTATTGCTTAGTTTATTACTCCATGTTATGGATGTTCCACTATTTGTAACACGTTGAAAGATATCTAGGTTATTTTCAATATTTGGCTATTATGGATAAAGCTACTATAAATATTCAGATACAGAATTTTGTGTGAATGTAAGTTTTAATTTCTCTGGATAGAGTGCTGAAAATTTACCCATTTAATTGCTTGGTCACATGGTCATTAGATGTTGAGTTAGTTAAGAAACTGCAAAACTATTTTCTACATGGAGCTGTACCATTTCATATTCCCACAAGAAATGTAGGAATAATCCAATTGTACACATCTTTGCAGATATTTGTTGTAATAAATTTTGTATTATAGTCAAACAAATATGTATGTGGTGTATCAAATTGTGATTTTAATTAGTATTTCTCTAATCTCTAATGACACTGGGTACTTTTGCATGTGGTTATTTGCCATATGCATATCCTGTTTGGTAAAATATGTTTATAACTGTGTCCATTTTCTAATTGGACCGTTTGGTTTTTTCCTGTTGAGTTTTGAGAGGAAAAGATAGCAGATATATATGTAAAGATGAAACACTATATATATATATAGCTATAACTACCATACCAAAAGGAGAGATGAGAAAGACGATTTGAGATGGAAAATGTTTTGAAAGACAATATTGATTATTTTTCCAAAATTGGAAATATAATCAGAATACGCTTACAGGAAACACTATGTAACACATGCAGGATGGATACAAACACAACCATCATACATATATTTTTATTTATAACTGACTAATAATAATTGCATGTATTTTGCTGGCACAGTGTGGTGTTTCAGTACATGTACACAATGTACAATGATCAAATTATGGTAATTAGCATATCCATCAGCTCAAAGATTTATCATTTATTTGTGGTAATAATATTCAAAATAATCTCTTCTAGTGATTTTGGAATATACAATATATCATCATTAACTATAGTTATCCCACTGTGCAATGTAATACACAGCTTGTTCTTCCTATCTAACTGTAACTTGGTACCCATTGAGTAATCTCTCCCCATTCTTCATCCTCCCTACTCTCCCAAGTCTCTGATAACCACTATTCTACTCTAGTTTTACAAAATAAACTTTTTAGATTTCACATATGAGTGAGGTAATGCGGTATTTGTCCTTCTGTGCTTGGCTTATTTCACTTAACATAATGTCCTCCAGACTAATTAAACTGTTGAAAATGACAAGATTTCATTCTTTTTTACAGCTCGACAGTATTTCATTGTGCAAATATACCACATTTTCTGTATTCATTCATCTATTCATGGACACTTAGGTTAATTCCATATCTTGGGTGTTTTGAATAGTGTTGCAATAACATGAGAGTGTACATAGCTCTTTGAAAACTGTTATCAGTTCCTTTGGATATATACCCAGTAGTGGGATATATACCCAGTATATACCCCGTAGTGGGATTACTGGATGTTATGGTAGTAATATTTTTACTTTTTGGAAAACATCTATACTGTGTTTCATAATGGCTGTACAAGTTTGCATTCCCACCAGTAGTGGGTAGGTTTCCTTTAATTCATATCTCCACCAGCATTTGTTACCATGTTTCTTTTTGATAATAGCCTTTCTACCTGGGATGAGATGATATTTCACTGAGGTTTTGATTTGTATTTTCCTAATGATTACTGATACTAAGCATTTTTTTCATATACCTCTTGGCCAGTTGTATGTCTTCTTCTGAGAAATGTCTATTCAGATCATTTACCCATTTTTAAATTAGATTATATTTTTTATATTGAATTGTTTGAGTTCCTTACGTATTCTGAATATTAACCTCTTGTCAGATGTGTAGTTTGCACATTTTTTTTTTATTCTATAGGTTGTCTCTTCACTCTGTCGCTTGGTTCCTTTGCTGTGCAGAAATATTTTTGTTTAATGTATTTTCATTCATCTGTTTTTTATTTTGTTGCCTGTGCTTTTGAGTTCTTATTAAAAAATTTTTTGCCAAGACCAATGCCTTGAAGCCTTTCCTCTAGGTTTTCTTCTGGTAGTTTTATAGTTCAGGATCTTACATTTAGGAATTTAATCAATTCTAAGTTAGTTTTTGTCACTGGTGAGAGATAAGGGTCTAGTTTCATTCTCTGTTATGTGGATATCCAGTTTCCCCCAGAACCACTTATTGGAAATACTAACCTTTCCTTATGCGTGTTCTTGGTGCCTTTTTTGAAATGCTGTTGTCTGTGAATGTGGGGATTTATTTCTGGATTCTCTATTCTGTTCCATTGGTTTATGTGTCTGTTTTTATGCCAATACCATGATGTTTTAGTTGAAATAGTTTTGTAGTATATTTTGAAGTCAAGTAGTTTGATGCCCCAACTTTGTGCTTTTTGACCAGGATGGCTTTGGTTATTTGTGGGACTTTTGTTGTTCCATACAAATGTTAAGATTTTTTTTTCTGTATATATAAAATTAGCTTTGGTAATTTGATAGGGTTTGCATTGAATCTGTAGGTAACTTTGGATCATACGGTCATTTTAACAATATTAATTCTCCCAATACATAAACATGAAATATGTTAATATTTATTTGTGTTTTCTTCAATTTGTTTTATTGTTTTATATTTTTCATCGTAGAGATGTTCTCATTGGTTAAATTATTCCAGGATATTTTGTATTTTTTAGCTATTATAAATGGGGTTGCTTTCTTGATTTCTTATTCAGGTTGTTCGTATTGGCATACAAAAATGCTAATGATTTCCATATGTTGATTTTGTATCCCACGAGTTTATTGATTTTATTTATTAATTCTAACACTTTTTTGATGGTGTCATTAGGCTTTTCTGTATATACAGTTAGGCTCTCTGCATCTAGAGACAATTTTACCTCCCCCTTTCCAATATAAGTATCCTTTACTTATTTCTCTTACTTAATTTCTATAGCTAGGACTTCCAGCAGTATGTGAAATAGTAGCAGTGGACATCGTTGTCATGTTTCAGAATTTAGAAGAAAAGCTTTCAGCTGTTTCCCATTCAGTATGATGTTAAATGGGTTTGCCATATATGGCTGTTGTTGTGTTGGGGTAAATTCCTTCTATATCTAATTTGTTGAAAAATTTTCTAATAAAAGGTTGTTAAATTTTATCAAACACTTTTCCTACATCTATTGAGATTACAATATTTTTTTCTTCATTCTGTTGATGAAATGCATCTCATTTATTGATTTGCATCTTTGGAATGCTGGAATAAGTCCTACTTGATTATGGGTAAATAATATTTTTGATGTGCTGTTTTATTTGCTTTGCTGTATGTTTTGGTGTCAGGGTAATGCACGTCTTGAAGAATGAGTTTCAAAGAATTTTCTCCCATTTCATTTTTTTGGAATAGTTTGAGAAGAATTGACATTGGTTCTTCTTTAAATGTTTGGTAGAATTCAGCAGTGAAGACATCAGGTCTTGGGCTTTTCTTTGATGGGAGATTTTTAAATTTTTAACTCAATTCTATTACGTGATATTGGTCTGTCCAGGTTTTCTATTTCTCTGTTATTCAATATTTGTAGGTTTTATGTGTCCAGGAATTTATTCATTTTTTCTAGGTATTCTGGTTTGTTGGTTTATAGTTGCTCATAATGTTTTCTAATAGCAAAAATATGGAACTGTTTACAAATTTGTATGTTATCCTTGCATAGGGGCCACACTATTTGTCTCTGTATCAGTCTAATTTAATATATGTGCTGCTAAAGGAAGCAAGCATCATATATATATATTTTAGAAGATAGAAACCTAAAAGAAATGGAAAACTCAAAAATTATCCAGGATAAAACTTATTCATCAACTTCAAAGATTAAAAATAAGATTGATTGCTGACTTCTCAAAAATGATTAAAGTCAGGAGAAAATACATTTAAAGAGATAAAAGAAAATATTGGCTAACCTGGAATTCTAAACCTTTTAAAAAAGTATTATAAAAATGAAGACAAATATCGTGTAAAATAATGGATTACATCCTTCATAAAAGGCAAAGACAGACTGAATATCTAGTTTATATTAAAAGATTAAAAAATGTGAGAAATGAATGAAATATGAAATCCTGTTCTGGATGCTTCACAAAAATAAATGTGAAAATCCAACAAGAAGCTATAGCAGTCATGAATTCATATGTATCTGCAGTCAGAATGCAAAAGATATAAAGCAAAATTCAACATATTTCAAGCCACAATAATAGTGCGTTATCTCATTTCTTTCAGAAAATTTTATAATAGTAAATGAAAAACAAATTAGATTACATGATATTTTGAATATTATGTTAAATCATTTGAATTATTGTAACTGTATTATTTGAACACAGTTAAAATAAGCAATCTCCATTACATTTGCTAGAAGGGATTCCTTTGGCTACTATATCGCTCCTTCATGTATTTTTATTTTCTGAGGCAGAGAGACATATAAGTCTAAGAGGTTGGGAGAGAAGACTGAGCATGTTTCTTCACTTGTTAAGGATCTATCTGCATTCACCGATTCTACACTCCGCTCCATTTCCCTCCTTTATGCCATATTGGTTGAACGAAGCCCCCACAGTTAAAGCAGCATTGCCAGTGATTCTAACTGTGTAAGTCTGCCTAATTCAGAAGTCATATACTAATAAGTCATTGCCAAGGACAACTAAGTCACATTTCTTATGGTCAATTTAACAATTGTAAACTAGTTTTTTGTCTCTACTTGCCTGTCTATAGTGATTAACTCTTAACTGGCTAAAATTATGGTAGAGGGAAAAAGAAGTGCTATTGTGTATGGGATCCTTATGATCCCTTTTCACATTTATAATTATATCATTCTACATAATAATTTAAAATTCATTTGTAAACACACAAAACTCATGTGCTATAATAGAAGTATTAAAATTTCAATTAATTTATTTAGTATTAAATATGCCATTGGATCAATGAATTTGAAAGTACCAATAAAATGTTTGCAAAACCATAGTAAAACAAAAATTTCATTGATGAGTAAATTAAAATCATTTTGAAAAAACTTCCACAAATTTTATGTGTTAAAGAAGGAATTATAGTAGAGATTATGCAATATTTAAAGCACAATAATAATAACTGCAGATTTAAAAGTATGAAGCTCAAGATGCCTGAGTAGAGTTATTCAATGCTTCTCTTTTACTCCAAAAAGGACCAAAAACAGGAAGTACGTAATTGCACTTCAAGCAGAGTGACTAAAAGAAGAGTAAATTCCAGAATACAAGAATTCAGCAAGAAAGTGACAAGATTCTCTGGGGTACACTAACTCAGGATAACAGCATAGAGAGGGAAGTGAAGCACCCAGCCAGGATTGTCCCAGAGCCAGGAAGAGCTACCCATTGTGGGAAAAAGGTAAGCACAAGACCTGTCCTGGTTACCACTCTGAATGCCTCCAATACTAGCTACTTGAGAGACTCATAGTCCTCACAGGACCTAAATTCAGGATAAGGAGCTGCCTAGAGTTCAGATGGCTATATTGCTCCAGAGAGGGAACTCATGCTGGGTCTGTCTCGTTCCTTAGGATCTAATCTGCTATGGTACATCATTTTGAAAGCAGAGTCACTGCTGAAGAACATTCTCTCCTAGGGCTCATTAACCCCTGCATCTCCACATCCCTAGAGTCCTACTGTTATCCCATTACGCCTACAAGAATGGATGTAATACCATGACTCCAGCTTGACCCAGCAACTGTGACCCTGTCACCTGAGCCCATGCAGCATCATTTGTCCCAAGGAGAAGTACCATGCCTGCCTACTTACCTGGGGAGCCAACACCCACTAATAGTGTCAACCACAATCTCTCAATTGGTACAGTAGCTAAGTACTCTGTGTGCTCCCTCAGAGACTGAGGAGAGACCCATAGGTGTTCACTGCCACTGGTAACGCTAACCCTGTGACTGGCAAAACCAAAACTGCTGAAGGTGGTGTACATGCTCCCCTGGGTCTGATGACAGGCCCACCAGGTGGCTGCTGGTGGCAGTGACCATTCTCTTGCTATTGATAGAGCTGTGGGATGCTACATGTAACCTGTTCCTCTAGAAACTAATGACTATCCCTCTTGGTGACTAGTGCTGCTGATGACCCCAACTCAGCAAAGACACACTAATGCCTTCACAAATGCTCACAGTCTAGGTCACTGAGGAACCTGATGACACTGCTGACTGGATTACAACCAATAAAATCACAGAGACTACACTACTGCACCTACTAAGCACCCTACCCAACTGCAGCAATAGTCACATCTACAGAAAAAAAGTCTTCACTTATGAAAAGTATTCCGTAAAATAGGAAAGGCAATTGTGTCACAAGGTGTACAGGTATCAACATAGGAACCCAGAAATATAAAAAGCAAGAAGGTATGACACTTCCAAAATAAAATAATAATTTTCCAGTAAACAACCCCAAAGGAAAGGAAGCAAATGAAATGTCTGCAAAGGAATTCAAAATAATGATACTAAGGAAATTCAGGCAGATACAAGACAATAAAGAGAGAAAATCCAACAAAATGAGGATAACAATTTATATTATGAAAGAGAAATTCAACAAAAAGATAAATATAAAAAGAATCAAACAGAAATCTTGGAGCTGAAAAATTTAATGAATGAAATAAAAAAAAGATCAAAAGCATCAACAATAAAGTAGGTCAAGCAGAAGAAAGACATTCTAAACTTGAAGG
The DNA here is from genome assembly GCF_007565055.1 of Rhinopithecus roxellana. Lineage (NCBI taxonomy): Eukaryota > Metazoa > Chordata > Mammalia > Primates > Cercopithecidae > Rhinopithecus > Rhinopithecus roxellana. The sequence continues at coordinate 94,007,347 of NC_044551.1, forward strand.
CATGTCTTATGAAATAACCAAGTCAGTTAAAACAAAACTAAACTAAAAAGAAAACTAAGAAGAAAAAGCTAAAAAGCAAAACTAAACTAAAACTAAAAAGAAAAAATGGTAAAGAAAGCCTATAGGATATATGGGACACCATTATGATAAGAAATATTCATATTATGGGTATTCTAGAAAAAGAAGACACAGGAAAAGGCATAGAAAACCTATGTAATAAAATAATAGCTGTAAAATTCCCATATCTTGGGAGAAAGATGGACATTCAGATCAAGGTAGATGAAAGATTTCTAAACAGATTCAACCTAAATGTACCCTCTAACACACATTATTGTCAAAATGTCAAAAGTCAAAGACAAAGAAAGAATCTTTAAGTAGCAGGAGATAAGCAACAAGAGATACAAGGGAATCCTCATTAGTGGAATATTTCACAGGGAAACACTTATAGGCCAGGAGAAAATGAAATTATATATTCATAATAATAAAAGAAAAGCAAAATTCTGCCGTTCAAAAATACTAGACCCTACATATGTGTTCTTCAGAAATGAAGAAATAAAGGCTTTCCCAGAAAAGCAAAAACTGAGGAAATTCATTACCACAAGGCTGGCAGAAGAAATACTTAAAAAGTCTTACATCTGGAAGTAAATGGGCGGTAACTATCATCATAAAAACACAGAAAAGTGTAAAATGCACTGATAGAGCAGAAATAGAAATGAGAAAGAGATGAGAATCAAACCTTACCATCATAACACAAAATCACAGAACTGAAAAGATGAACAATAAGAGAGGAAGAAAATAGCAAAGAATATACAAAAAGTCAGAAAACAATTAACAAAATGACAGGAATAAATCCACAGCTATTAATAATAGTCTTGAATGTAAATGGATTAAATTCCCTAAAGATAAGATATAAACCAGTAGAACGGATTAAGAAAAGCAAGACCCAACTCTATGCTGCCTACCAGAAACTCACTCCATCTTTAAAAACATGCGTAGGCTGAAAGTAATGGGATAAAAAAGATACTTGATATGGTTTGAATTTGTCCTTGCCCAAATCTCATGTCAAATTTTAAACCCCAGTTTTGGAAGAGGGGCTTTATGAGATGTGATTGGGTCATGGGGGCATATTTTTCCCTTACTGTTCTCATGATAATGAGTTCTTATGAGACTTGGGTGTTTAAAAGTGTGTAGCACATCCTCCTGTCTTCTCTTCATCCTGTTCTGGCCATGTAAGATGTGCCTCCTTCCTCTTTGCCTGCTGCCATGATTCTAAGTCTCCTGAGGCCTCCCCAACAATGCTCCCTGTACAGCATATGGAACTGTGAGCAAATTCAACCTCTTTTCTTTATAAAGGGTATTTCTTTATAGCAGTGTGACAATGGACAAATGCAATATTTCATGCCAATGGAAAGGCAAAATGAGTAGGAGTAGCTATTAGATAAAATAGGCCTTAAGTCAAAAAGCATTAAAAAAGACAAAGAAGGTCATTAAAGAGATGACTTTAGCATGAATATGTAATACTTGTAAATATATATGCACCCAACACTGGAACACACAACAAAAAAAGCAAATATTATTATATCTGATAAGAGTGATAGACTGTAGCACAGAAATATTTGGGGACTTCAACACTTTATTGATAGCATTGGTCAGTTCATTTAGACAGAAAGTCAACATGGAAACATCAGTTGAAACTACACTATAGACCAAATGGGCCAAACATTTCTTTCAATAGCTGCAGAATGCACATTCTTCCCATCAGCACATGTAACATTCTCCAGGATAGATGATATATTATGCCATTATCCAATTTTCAAATAATTTGGAAAATCTGAAATCATATCAAGTATCTTTTCTGGCCAGAATGGAGTAAAAGTAGAAATTAGTAACAAGAGAAACCTAAGAAAGTGTGTAAATAGAAACTAAACAACATGCTCCTGAATGACAAATGGGTCAATAAAAAAATTAAGAAGAAAATTTTACAAAATTGAAACACATTAAAATAGAAAGACAACATACAAAATCTTATGGGATATAGAAAAAGCAGTACTAAGAGGGAAATTTATATCAATGAACACCTACAACAGAAAATAAAAAGATTTCAAATAAGATAACAATATACCTCAATTACCTTGAATGAACTAAATTCAACATTACTAGAAGGAAATAAATAATAAAGATAAGGCAGATATCTCCCAAATAGAGACTAGAAAAAACACAAAAGATCAATAAAATGAAAAGTTGGTTCCTTGGAAAGATAAATACAATTGGCAAACCATTATCTAGCATAATAGTTCATTCTTGCATTGGCAGAGTGACATACTTCAGACTGGGTAATTTATACTGAAAAGCCAATTTAATTGGCTTATAGGTCTGTAGGCTGAAACCTGATGCTGCTATCTGCTTGGGTGCTCAAGAAGCTGCAGGAAACTTACAATGATGGCAGAGTGCAAAAGGGAAGCTGGCACACACATGGTGGCAACAGGAACAAGAAAGAGAGAGTGAGGGGGAAGGTGGCATGCACTTTTAAATGGCCAGATCTCATGAGAACTCACTATCTTGAGGACAGTGCCAAGAGGGATTTTGCTAAACCATTCATGAGAAATCCACCTCCATGATCCAATCACCTTCCAGCAGGCCCCACCTCCAACACTGGAAATTACAACTGGGCAAGAGATTTAGTGGGATCACAGATCCAAATCATACCAGGTAAGCTAACTACAAATAAATAAAAACAGAAAAAACGGAGACATTACATCTGATACCACAGAAATACAAAGGATCATTGGTAACTATTATAAGCAACTATGTGCAAACAAATAAAACCAACAGGAAATAGATAAGTTTCTAGACACATACAACCTACCAAAATTGAGCTCAGAAGAAAGAAAATATCTGAACGGAGCAGTAATGAGTAAAAGATTGAATTGGCAATATAAGGTCTCCCATCAAAAAGAGTCAAGAAACGGATGGATTCATTGTTGAACTTTACTAAGCTTTTAACTAAAAAATAAAATCAATTATTTTTAAACTATTTCAAAAAGTTAAATGGGAGAAAATTCTAAGTTTATTCTATGAAGCCAGCATTATTCTGATGACACAACCAGAGAAGCGCACAAGAGAAGAAGACACCTGCAGGCAAAAATTCCTCATGAACGTAAATGCAAAAATCCTCCACAAAATACTAGCAAACTAAATCCAACAGCACAGTAAAAAATTTATACACTGTGATCAATAGGGACATATCCTAGGGAGTCGAGAATGGTTCATAATATGAAAATTTCAAAATGAGCTACATTACATCAGCAGAATGAAAGACAAAACCATTATGATCATCTTAACAGACACAGAAAAAGTGTTTGATAACATTTAACATCTCCATGATAAACCCTCTCAACAAATTAGGTATAGAAGAAATCTTCCTCAACACAGTAAAGGCCATATATGAAAAACTCACAGCTAATATTACACTGAATGTGAACAAGCTGAAAGACTCTAAGAACTGGAATAAGAAGAGGATGCCTATTTTTTACCACCCATTCCATGTAGTACTAGAAGTCCTCGCTGGAGCAACTAGGCAAGAGAACAAAATAAAGGGCATCCAAATTGGAAAGGAGGATGTTAAATTGTTCCTGCTTGCAAATGACATGATTTATTTATAGAAAATCCTAAAGATTCCAGCAGAAAACTTACAATTGATAAATTCAGTAAACTGGCAGGATAAAAAATCAGCTTACAAAAATAAGTAGTATTTCTGTACACTAATAACAAATTATCTGAAAAAGAAATAAAAAGAAGCAATCCCATTCACAATAACTACAAAAAGCCTCCTAACAGGAAATTTAACCAAAGAGGTAAAAGATCACTACCATGAAAACTACAAAATAGTGATGAAAAACACAATTGGGAAGACATCCTATATCCATAGATTGGAAGAATTAATTTGTTAAAATAAGCATACTACCCAAAGTTATCTATTTGAAAACTACCCGCTTTCAAATCACCAATGCCATTTTTTCCAGAAATAGAAAAAGAATCCTAAAATTTTTATGGAACCACATAAGTCTCCAAACAGCCAAAGCAATCTTAAGCCCCGCTCCCCCGCCCCCAAAATACAAAGCTGGAAGGAGGGATTGCACAACATGACTTCAAAATATACTACAAAGCTATTTGAACTGAAAGAGTATGGGACTGGCATAAACACAGACACATAGACCGATGGAACAGAATGAAGAGCCCAGAAATAAATCCATATATATGGAACCAGTTGATTTTCAATGAATACTCAAAAAACGTACACTGGGAAAAAGGCTGTCTCTTCAATAAATGGTGGTGGGAAAATTGGATATTTATATGCAAAATAATTCAACTAAACACCTTCCCTCCCTGTATATAAAAATGAACCCAAAATATTTAAATGTAAATAATTAAAACTGAATTTCTTACATTTGAGTATGTAGCTATGAAACTAGGAGAAGAAAGTAGGGGACATGCTTCAGGACATTGGTCTGAGAAAGTATTTTATGGATAAGACCTTGAAAGCACAGACAACAAAAGAAAAAAATAGACAAATGGGGATGTATAAAACTAAAAAGCTTTCACATAGAGAAGGAAACAACAGAATATAAAGACAACCTGCAAAATGAGAGAAAACATTTACAAACTTCTGATCCAACATGGATTCATATTTAGAGCATACAAGGGACTCAAACTACTCAGCAGCAAAACCAAAATAATTTGATTAAAAATTGGGCAATTGATCTGAATAGAGATTTCTTAACCCATTAATGCCAGAAGTTACAATTTTTTTGTGTGTGTGAAAAATTAGACCTTGGCGATGTCCTTGAGCAGTAGGATATAAATAACTCCCACTAGCTTAGCGTTCCGATAATGAAAAACTAGGCATTAACAGAAGATTTAGAAATGATCATTGAGCATATAAGGAAATGCTCAGCTTCACTAATCATCAGGGAAATGCAAATAAAAATGACAATAAGATCATCTCACCCCAGGTAGAATGACTATTACCAAAAAGATAAAAAAGTTACAAATGCTAGTGATGGTGTGGAGAAAAAGGAACTCTTACACACTGTTGGTAAGAATATAAATTAGTACACTTATTATGAAAACCATGTGGAGGGTCCTCAAAATGTTAAAAAGAGAACCACCATGAGGTTCAGCAATCTCCTATGTCTATATATCTACTGAGTATATATCCAACGCAAATGAAATAAGTACATCAAACAGATATGTGCGGTCTCATGTTTATTGCAGCACTATTCCCAACAGCCAGGATTTGACAGCAACCTAAGTGTCCATCAAGAAATGAACAAGTAAAGAAAATGTAGTATATAAGCACGATGGAAATTCTTAAGCCATAAGAAAATAATGAAATTCTGTCATTTTTGGTAATATAGGTGGGCCTGGAGGACATGTTAAATGGAATAAGCCAGGCACAGAAAAGACAAATACTGCATTTTCTTACTTATGCGTGGAATCTAAATAAGTTAAACTCACAGGAGTAGAACGTAGGCCAGTGATTACCAGAGGCTGGAAAGGGGATTGGGGGATAGAGAGAGTTGGCTTAACAGGTATAAAATTATAGCTAAATAAGAGAAATAATTTCTAGTGTTCTATACCATTGTAGGGTAAGTATAATTAATAATTTGTTGTATGTTTTCAAATAGCTAGAAGAGAGGATTTTTATTATTCCCAAAACAAAGAAATAATAAATGCTTGAGGTGATGGGTACAGTAATTACCCTGATTTGATCATTATACATTGTATACATGTATTGAAATGTCACCCTGTACCCCACAAATATGACGGTTATATGTCAATTAAGAATAAAATGTATGGTTATAGAAACTGGATCTATTGCTCTACGATGGATAGCTTTTTACTTAGATCAAACCACACTTGTACTTTTGATCATTTCCTTCATTCTTTTTTTCTTGTAGATAAAGTGATAGCAATTTATGTGAAGAGGAAAAACTTTACAGTTGATTGATGCCAAGTGTAGATCACTAATAAACTGCTTCAAACAGGAAACCAGTTCAGTCTAATGTTCAACTTTTTCCATCCAGTTTATGAAATCAAAGTAAAACTATTGAAATTTGTCCTCCTGAAGGTTAAATATAAAAATTTCTGAGTATTATTCTGTAATAAATTTAAAACGTCAACACTGAAAAGAAACAATTAATTTTCTGGTGACATTATGAATACGAATGTTGAAACAAATGGTGTTCTAAAGTCAGAGATCTACTTGCATTTGGATGTGGTGCACACATCATTCATAATTACATTCATACTGTCAGAAAGCAAAATTTGTTTAACTCTCACAAAAAACTATAATTGCCAAAATTTGTAAATGCTTGTTCATATGTACAGAATATAAATTACAAAATCTTATGATAATGCTGATGTTGAATATAAAAAGCATACTTCAGCATGGCATTATGTGTTTTCCCTCTTTGTTGTTTGTCATCAATCTGATGCTTAAAAAGTCTGAGCCTTCGATATCTATTTTGTAAACCAGTATTAAGTATTTTATCACACTGAACTCTCTATAAACAAGTACTCTAAATTTTGGCTGTACATTGTTCACAACTAGTTGGAACTTGTTTGCTCTCTTTTGTTTATCAAGGTAATATTTATATTAATTTTAAGTGTCTAGATTTGTGAATTTTGGTAATTGTGTGAAATAATTTAGCCACCATGATCGAAGTAGAACAATTCCTCACCCCAAAATGCTTCCTCATACCTGTATATATTCCATAATCTTTCTTCACCCTCACTCTAGGCAATCTTTGGTTTGCTCTTGGTCATAGTTTTACATATTGTAGAATTTCATATAAATGGACTCACATAGTATGGAGTCTTTTATGATTGACTTATTTCTCTTAACATAATGTTTTTGAGATGAATCTGTGTTATCGTCTATATTAATATTTCTTGTCTTGTATTGCTGAGTTTTACATAGTATGAATTTACCACACTTTGTTTATTCATTTAATAGTGATGGTCACTGTGTTATTTCCAATGGGGCTAATATGAATAATGCTACTATGAACATTTATGTACTTGTTTTTGTTTGAACGTATATTTTCAATTCTCTTGGGTAAATACCTGGAAGTAGAATTTCTGGATTATATAGTAATGAATCTAACTTTATAATGTAATGCCGTATTCATCACCAGTTACTGTGCCATTTTGCATTCCTACAAGCAATGTGTATGAGTTCCAAATGCATCACGTCCTTGTCAACACTTGGTAGTGTCAGTCTTGATGACTTTATCTATTCTGGTATGTAATGATAGCTCATTGTGATTCTAATTGACATTTTTCTGCTATTAAAGTTGAACACTTTTTGCTAAAACTTGTAAAAACTGATAAAATTTTTCATCAACATTAAAATAACATTTAAACCTAAGTGCTAAGTGAACTCTTTAAAATACAAGCAAAAAAAAAAGTTTGAAAATAAGTATCTGGAATTAGGGAAAAGAAATCATAATACAACTAAAAAAAAAAGTAAAAGAATGGATATAATGAAAAGGATAAATTAATACAATAGACCAGGCTGGGAAATGTAGTGAGACCCCTTCTCTCCAGAAAAAAATAAAATTAGCCAGGTGTGGTGGTGTGCACTTGTCATAGCTACTTTAGGGGGCTGAGTTGGGAGGATCATTTAAGCCTGGGAGATTGAGGCTGTGGTGAGCCATGATCATGTCACTGCACTCCAGCCTGGATGGCAGAGCAATACCCTGTTTCAAAAAAAAAAAAAAAAAAAAAGAAAAAGAAGAAGAAGAAGAAAGAAAGGAACAGAGGAAATAATATAGAAAATTGTAAACCTCTAAAAACATGAAAGAATAATGCAAGAGACCAACTTTAAGAAGATGTAACAAGTTAAAATGAGAGAGAAAAATAACACAATGAAGTGACAGGAAGACTGACACACACAGGAAGGGAAAATAATGATATGAGCAGCTACATGCATTAAAATTTAAATTTTAAAAATGAGAAAATTTCTGAAATATTATAATTAAAAATTACTCAAATTACCCAGATTTAAAACAAAATAATTAGACCACTAAACATAAGAAATTTGATTGCTATTCAAGTCTCATCACTCTTAAGACAGGAGACCTAGATAATTTACAGGAAAGTTTAACCAAAACATGAAGAAAGCATAATATATCATTAAAAGTTTCTTCTAGAAATTAGAAAAAGCAATAATCCTCCCTAACTCAATTTCTATAGCTAGTGTATTATCAATATCAAAACCATACAATTAAAATTTAATTAAGATGAGCCCTATAAGGTAGCATCACCTTTGCTTATTTATATGAAAATTCTAACTATGTGAGACGATGGAAATGCTAGTTAGTTTGATTGTGATGATCATTTCACAATATACATGTATATAAATCTATCAAGTTGTATACCTTAATTTACACATTTTTTTGTCAAATATACCTCAATAAAGCTGCAAAAATCTAAGTAAATTATGATTGAACATAATATAACATTTAACCCAATACAATGATTATTGTGGTTTATTATAGCCATGCAAGTTTGTTTCCGTGTTAGTCACAATAGCATCAGGCTAAAGCAGAAAAATAAAATGATTATCTCTGCAGAGCCATAAAAAAGTATTTCATGAATTCATATTTAAGAAAATTTGGCTAAGTGGAACAGAATGAAATGCCATTAAATTGATTTTAAAATCTTAGCTAACTAGTAACAGAATGAAACTCCATTAGTAAGTTTCTCTCAAAATCCTACAGCAGGCAATGTGCCCATTTATGAAAATTATTCAAATCTTTAGACATAAAGCCAAAAGTGACTGTAAGTGTGTATTAGTTCATTCTCACACTGCTATAAGGACATACGTGAGACTGGGTAATTTATGAAGAGAAAAGGTTTGACTCACAGTTCCACAGGCTGTACAGGAAGCATGGCTGCCGAGGCCTTAGGAAACTTACAATCACGGCAGAAGGTGAAGGAGAAATAGTCACTGTCTTCACATAGCCAGTGGGACACAGACAGTGATGAGGGAAGTACTCCACACTTTTAAACAACCAGATCTCGTGAGAACCCACTATCATGAGAACAGCAAGGAGGAAATCTGCCCCCATGATCAAATCACCTCCCAGTAGTTCCCTCCCCCAACACTGAGAATTACAATTTGACATGAGATTTGGGTGGGGACACAAAGCCAAACTATATCAAAGTCCTTTCAATTTCATTGGCTTATCCACAGACTATTTCATTATTAAGAAGAATTCACCTAAATTTGTCTTGTTTTCCACTAACTGATTAGAGCTCAGAGACTGAAATTACATGTGCACTCATAGATTACTATCTGTAGAAAAGGCCATCCCCAAAGTAACAATTTTCTGCTGGGAGGTCATTGACTAACTTTGTTTCTACGTGTAAATTCATTTTAGGCTTACTTCATTTTATATATATATCTATAAATGAATTTACTTATGATCCTAACTTACCATTTGGCAGATTTTGTCACTAATTAATGAATTAAACAAAATTTTGACACATGTTCTTTTACATTTGCATAGAAGCCATGGTTTTAATTTTTAAAATTGTACCTTATCAGTACTTAAAATAGAAACTTTAGAGACATTTACACTTAAGATGGGAATAGTAAATACATGCTAGCTTCACCTTTATTATATGAGAGTAAACTGTAAATTTATAGTTCTGTTCATTTATAAATATTTGTATAGAATAAATAAGTCAAAAATTAGAAAAAGGATTTGATATGTAGGTGTTCATTTTGCAATACACTGTGCTCACCATCCTCTGGGCACAAAAATGCATTTCATTAGTCCAATGGATATTTATTATGTCATCATAATATGCAAACCACAACCATGAAGTTTCATCCAAAGAGTATTCCTCTATTAGCAGTGACTTGAAAAAATGGAATAGCTTACTTATTTTATAATATCTTGAAACCAGGGATAATTTAAGTTGAAAACATTCACATCTTTAATAGAAATTTTGTCATCACTTCATTCGTTTTACAGATATTTATTAAACAGTCTTTCTGTATCAGGCACTTAGTATGATGGCCAACTGTACGTACCTCCTTTAAAAGAAACATAGTCCGATCCAGCTGGTTGTCTAGGGAAAGCTGACAGATTGATTACAACTACAAGATTTGAAAACCACCAAGCGTCTCCATGTGTTCCAACAACTTTACTTCTAATGTTTCTTATTCAGAAAAATGGTAAAACCATCAACACAAGTGCGCAGACCTGAAACCTAGGACTCATGTTGACATTCCCTTCATGATCCTTTCAAGTCATCGACATTTGCCACATTTTTCCACTTCTTTATCAACCTTGTAGAAGCCTCCGTTAGTTCTATCTAGGAAAACCAAAGGGATTTTCTCAAAAAGCTGAACACACAGCCATTGGGAGATCTTTTAAAAGGAAATTTCTCTTGCTATTATCTAACTGAAATACTAATCACAACAAAACAAAATAAGTAGAAAAAAATCTAGAATGTGTCAGTATGTACAATGATAATCATAAATTGAAACATCTAGTTTTCTCATAATGATATCTATCTTATTCTGCTCAAGGTGTAGACCACGCACTACTCCTGGTCCTTAAAATATTCATTAATGGTCCAAACTAGACAGGTATACAGAAGTCAAGAGTAATAATTTAGAAATTGTACAGCAATTTGATATTGTTGTGATTTTTTCTCTTATTTTACAAAAGTGTCTTGCTGGAGAGATTGAAAAAGATTAAGAAAGAACAGTATTTCACCAAATATATTTTAAGAAGCATAATCTAGCTTATAAAACTACCAAAATTTTATCAGACTATAGCAAAAATTGCCAGTTTAATATGTTTTACAAGCTTGAATTCAATAAATGTTTATTTTGACTTATATTCTCATATTATATTTAGAAATATTAACAGCCTTGAGTGTTCTAGTTTTGGAAATAGTCAGGGAAACACTTCATAACCACCAGTCCAGTAAGAATTCCAAAGTATATTGGAGATAGGCTTATATAATCTTACATGTCTTTCAGTTTTACCATTGTATGTACCAAACGATAATGTCTAAGCAGTATTTTCATTTATTTTTCTTACATTTCTTTCCAAATAATCAAATTTGCTTCAATTTGTGTACATAACAACTGCATATTTAAGCTTTGGTGGTAGCATACAAATTGGGTTTGTTTGCCAATAAGGGCATATGTGGTTTATCAACATTTCTGTGAGTTCTTATCATGATGAACCAATTGTTGTCACCTTTCTAATGAGAAAACTCACAGGTGAATTTGTTAGGTTAGCTTGATTTGTAACATAGACATCTGTTAACCAGGAACAAAAATCTGTCTGGGTCAAGAACCCAATTATTTTCACACTTTCTTCTTCAGAACTGCCAAACAATGAACATTTTTGACTTCTAATAAGAAAACAGACATTTAACCAATGTTTATTTAATTTGCAATAAGTTTCACCTTTGCCTTGTTTTCCAGCTTCTATCTTTCCATTTCATTCTACTAATTTGAATTGCCATTGTTGCTTTGAGCTTGAATGCATTTACCTTTTCTTACTGTTGGAAAATGAATCCAACTAGTTCTGGCACTGTGTACTAGGAACGGTAATGTAATACAGAATCAGGGTATTGCTTTTTATTGCCCCAAAGGGATTTAATTCCTTATTAAAAATTAAAGGTAGCAATATGATTTGTTTCCTTTTAAGTAAAAATATCTGTATCTCAGATCTCAGTCATACTGAGCAAATATGGCCTTTATTTATTATAAATCAGTTCCCATATATTAATTGAAATAAGAGCGGAGGTTAAGAAGTCTAAATTCATGTCACACGTTCTGAGGAGAGTCAAGTTTTAGATGCAAAGTGAAGATTTTTGATATGGACTTATACTGTGTATCTGTGAATTAGTCAAGAAACTTTCATGGCATTCCTTGCATGCACAGTACTGTGGAAGGCACACTGGAGGATATAAAGTTACTAAAGGTGTCACCAGCCATTCCATTTTTAAAATGAGAAATATTCTCATTCAAATGAAAATGGATTTTGCAGGGAGTCTCCTAGGTCCATGCATAGAAAATGTATGGTATCAGACTTGGTAAAAGAGAGAAATGAAGGTGGGAATGGTTAAGTAACTTTTTGCAGCAGATAAGACTTTGAAGAAAGAGTAAAATTTATAAAGAGTTTGTAGTCAAATGAAACATTTGGCATGACTCTGTTACAAAAAGGAATGTGTAACTTCTAATGGGATAATATCGAGTATTCTTAAGGATATAGATACACATATAGATGCCTGAAGACTTTTTCATTCAACCATCTACATTTCCTGTATAGACTCAGCATTCCTTAAGTGAAACACAACATAGACAAGTAAAAATATGACAAAAAAAAGGTACCAAATTTTGCCTTGAAAATTATCCAACTTAACTTCAAATGTTGATGGTACAATTTGTCCAAATAATAACATACCCTTTCATTTATTGAATGTTTGCTAGAAGCTTGCAGCAATGTCTTATTTGATCCACCCCAAATCTTGAGATTTGATGTTGTTATGTATATTTTGAATTTCGCTTCTTATCATTTAGTTTATGTAGGTGGCAAGATTATCAGTTTTTTTTTTTCAAATGTATGGTGTGAAAAGTGGGCACTGAGAGTATATTTTTAAATAGTTTCAAAAATCTAAGTATTTTTAAAGACTGCTTGATTAAGATATAATTGACATATCATACAATCTGCCCATTTAAAGGATATAATTCAATGATAGCAACCCAGCATAATCTAATTTTCAAACATTTTCACTGCCCCTAAAGAAATCCTGTACCCTCTAGCAGTTGCTTTCCCTTTGTGGTCGACCCTTCTAGCCCTAAGCAATCACCAGTCTCCTTTCTATATACATAGACTTTTCTGTTATGAACATTTTGTATGAGCGAAATAATATAATGCATGCTCTTTTATGACTGACTTGTTTTGCTTAGCATGATATGTTCAAGGTTCCTCCATGTCATAGCATGTGTCAGCACTTCACTCCTTGTTATGACTGAATATCTTATGATGTATCCAAGATGTGGATATATCACATCTTGTTTATCCTTTCATCAGTTCATGAACATTTGGATTGTTTCTACTTTTTGGCTATTATGAATAATGCTGTGGGTTAACCTTGAGGACATTATACTAATTGAAAGAAGCCAGTCACAGAAAGACAAATACTGCATGAGTTCATGTACATGAAGTACTATAACAGCCAAACTCATAAAGTCAAAATGCGGAATAGTGGTTATCAGGGGGTGGAGGAGAGGAAGAAATGGGGAGTTAATAATCAATGGGTATGAAGTTTCAGTTAAGCAAGATGAATACGCTCTAAAGACCTGCTGTATAATATGGTACTTATAGTCATCAGTAATGTATTATATAATTAAAAATTTAACAGGGTATATCTCTTGTTAAATGTTCTTACCAAAGTAAAATATCTTTTAGAAAGAAAACAGGTCCATACAAACACTTTCACATGAATAATCATTACTGCTTAGTTCTTTTTTTTTTTTTTTTTTGACACAATATGCTAAAATCGTGACAGAGTCAATATAGATGATACTGTAGGGTTGAGGGAAATTTTTAAAGAAAAGGTTAACAGGAAAATCCTTGAATGAACCCAGAGAAGTTTTCTTTTCTGTATTCTTGCCTCTGAGAATCTATTTCTTCAATGACAAATAATGGTGTCGGGAGCCCACTTAGTGCAGCCAACAGCGCGTCGGTCTCATAATCTTAAATAATGGTGAAAAACAGATAATTTTTTAAATAATTAAATAATATGGAAAACAGAGTCTAGAGAATCCACTAATGTATGTCATTAAATATTAGCCCAGAAGTTAGACATTTATTTTTCATCTAGAATAATGTCGTATAACTTTTATAAGTGAAAATATTATTCAAGGACTTAGTATGTATTGAGTTATGAATAGGATTGTTAGAACTTGTCATTTGAAGTTAGCAGAAGAGTACTACTTTTTAAAATCTTTCTCACAAAAAATAACATCCAGATAAATATGAGCTCACAGTGTCTACTTACATTAGTAAAATCCATTAAAAATTCCCTAAATTTTTCATGTTTTTTGTGTTAGATTTTTAAATTATGAGCATGTAAGAATATTTCTGGTTCAAATCTTTACAAGAGTAAGACCAGATAATAAAATTAAAATTTTCCAAATGTGAGGGAGGTATTGAAACTTGTACATTAATGTAATATACAAAAAGAATATCAGAGCTAAGGAAAGGGTCTGATAATAATGGTCTGATGAGGCAAGTGTAATGAAATTGGTCAATGCTCCTAAACTATGGTACTGGCTCTTTCACTAAAAGGTACCATTATTTGCTCTAAAATCACAAAATTGTATTTTAATTAACTAACTTAAAAATTGTCTTATTTGTCATGGTCTTAGTTATTGTCTGGATTCCTTCTAACTCTAAATTTTTGTAATGTAATCTCATATAGTTCATGTATAAATACTAAGACTAGGTATAGTATTTAATATGCCTAATACATCTATATATGTTGTATAACGTGTAGTTTAGTAATTAAAGAATTTAGCCACCTAATTTTGCTTTGGGTTCTATTTATGAGTTGTTCTGCATGAGATGCATTGTGGTTAAAGGAAAGGTAACATGCATGGATTTGATTATGCCTCATCTGTCAGTTATCAAATGCCTGCACTGGCAATGCCAACATTTTTGAATGACTCCAGGGCACATGTTGCAACAAAACTGAAGTCCTGTGTTCCCAATTTGCATCTGATATACCAGTCAGGAACCTAATTATGAGCACCACACATGGTTTGTGCTTTCATGCTATAAGTATTCCAATCATCAGGCTAATGAAGGTGAATAAGTACATAAAGAGGAAGATGCATTTAATTGTTTGTCTTTGGAAATCACTTTACAAGATTTTGGCAGCAGATTTGCCTACCGCTTCAGTTTTTGGATAATGTTTAACGTATTTTACATTTTCTTTCTATTTATTGATATGATGAGGCCAAGAAGTACTCTGAGAGGCTAAAAGAATCCAAATTTGGATTCAGATTTGGCTACGGAAAATGGGAGGTGGGAAAAATGTGTAGAAAAGTAATTGGAGAAGTGAGAATTTACTCCCTGTATATTAATATAATGCATGATCTGCCAGAGATTCATCTTCTAGTTTTGCAGATGAGCCAAAAATTCTTTTTGAATTCTCATACATTCCTCAACTTTGCATTCTGCTTGGTTTTCCTCCCTGCAAATAATTCAATAATTTTAATATTTAATATTAAGTTTTCAGAATGGTTTCATTGGCATTCCAGTCACTCATGGGCAAGGTATTAGGGTGAATCTTTCATTCTCCAAAGAGCACTGCATGCAATTGCTGCTGTTAGAAATTTAGTTCCTTTGAAAGCTATCACTTTGTGTAGCAATAATATTTTAGAAATACAGCCTGTTAATTGTGGTCTTCTTTACTGCCAGGCATACATGGCTCCAAGAGTATTATTTATCAGGGGCATGACTCCAACTCAATTAATAGAATTGTGGTTCTTGCCTTTTTTAGAAACTATAATAATATTGCCTTTAATGTTTATAATATTAATCTTACTTTGTAATATTTGGTATATAACAAAGTTACAGAAAAATAAACTGTATCTGGGGCCTGATACACTTAATTCAAGTCTGTTCCCCACTACTTAAAAACTGTGTAACTTTTGATAAGGTATTTGGGTTCTCAGAATGGATGTTAACCTGTTTATCAAGTGAGATTAAAATGACCTTTGATAATCTTTTATGACTATAAACTAGATCACAACAGATAATGAGTGTGCAATTCTACTCACACCTATAAGATATATTACAAATTTAATTTCACTTCCAGTTAATACATATGAAGTTTATAGAATGTGTAATAATAGTTATCATTAAATCCATAGTTCCCACTCTAAAGTAACGTGTTCATTAGAATTAATTGATCATATTATATAATCTTGATAATTTTATAGATGCCTTAGGGGATTTAATATAAAACACCCATATTTGTGCATGTGTGTGACTGTATGTGTGCACACAACACACACATGCTCTACAACTGCCATGAAGAAATTTACAATCCAGCTGCAAGTGAAAAATCAACATTCACATAAGATCTGTACAGAATCCCATATATTTAAATGTTAACTTGTGTAATGCACCTAGATCATATGCAGTATGAAATTTCAAGGTAGAGGAAAGTTCTATGGGTAGTAGTGTCTCAGGTAATTTTATAGAAATTTTTGAGTAACAGAGTAGTTTAGGTTTGTAATTCAACCTGCGCCTTTCTGTACATACCTCCCACCAATCTCTTCCTTGTTTTCTGATTTCCAAACTCTGGAATCTGAAGGTTACTCTTGCCTGGGGCACCTTCTCTCTGCCTCAACCATCTTTCTCAAGAGAGTCACATTACTCAGTTCCTCACATTATGCAGATCTCTGTTCCTATGACTGTTGTGTACAGGACCTTTCTAGAACACCTTAAATAAAATATCTGCTCCACCCTGACCCAGCCCACTCTCTGGTTTTTACCCTACCCTTTTCCACTGTCTTAGCACTGATCACTCAGTATGTGCTACATACTCCAGGCATTTGAGGTAGTGCTATGACCCGCAGATCAAGTTACTGAGACACAGAATAATTAAGTGAATTCTCAAGGTGACGTATTTGCCATCAGAGCCAAAATTTGAGCCCCTTCAGACAGATTCCATATTTTTATAATTTATCCAGCTTTTCTAGCTGATGTTAATGGACACAGGCCTTTCTGGACATACTCTCATCCACAGACAGACATTTCTAATTTCCCATTACATTTGTGTAAGTGAAATAGCTTCTGAGTTAACAATTCTAATTCTTTAAAACGAATGTTTTTAAGAATTTTATCTCACATTTCAACTTTTATGTGCCTCCCTGTATCAAATTGCTCAAACCTGTCACTTCAGAAGAAAAATGTGACACTTGAAAGAAGGAACTGTGGAACCAGCAACGAGGGTGAAAAGTTTTGCTGTTCAGCTTAGGGAAGGCATCTTGGGAAATTCATTTTCTTTCTGGGCCTAAATTTCATCTGTGAAAGAATATCTAGTCCGCTGAATTGTTGTGAGCGTATGGTAAATTGATACATTTAATTACTTAGTCTGGTTTTTCATAAACACTATACACTTACTGGTATAAAAATAAGAGTATGTTGCTTTGTATTGTATATATTTGATATATATTAAAAATTATGTTTATTTGGGGATAATTTTAGATTTACATAAAAGTGTCAAAGATAGTAAAGAGATTCTCTGTGTATCCGTGACCCAATTTCCCTTAGTGTTAATCTCTCACATAAAAATGGTTCTTTCACTGGAGATGACTGGTGGTTAGAGATCAATATCTGTGTGTCATCGCTCTGGTTTCTTTCTTTTTTTTTTTTTTTTAATTATACTTTAAGTTCTAGGGTTTCATCTAAGCTTTCTCCCAGTGGACCAAGTTAGGAAACACATGTACATATACTAATATCTATATGCAGCATATCTATGTTGATTCCTATATTTATCTGTATGCATATGTATATCAATCTATCCTCCTCATCTATCCATTTCAAAATTCACATTAGTTCATACCGATATCTCTTAATCTAAATATAAGTTATAAAATATCTATGTACTTTTGTGACTTTAATAGAAGTGAAATTAATATTTTCATGTAAAATACTATTTGCTCTAAATTTTGCTGCTTTGTATACTTGACTATGTGGTTTTTAAAATCTCCCTGCACTACAAACAATATAAAATCTCCTTGCATTATGAACAATAGTAGGAGGTTTCCTAAAAGAAATAAAAATAAAATTACCAGAGGATTAAAAAATCCTCACTACTGCACATATATCCAAAGGAAATGAAATAGGTATGTGAAAGAAATATCTCCACTCCCATGTTATTGCAGTTCTATTCGCAATAGTCAGTGGATGAATAGGTAAAAAGAAACGTGGTATGTGTACACAATGTAATACTATTCAGTCATAAGAAAGAATAAAATCCTGTTATTTGTATGACCTGAATGAACCTAGAGAGGACATTATGTTAAGTGAAATAAACCAAGCCCAGAAGGACAAATACCACTCACAGTTAGAATCTGAAAAAGCTGATCTTATGGAAATAGGCTGGGAAGGGTGTGGGAGGGTGAGGTTATGGTGAGAGGTTGGTCACTGGTACAAAGTTACAGTTAGGTAGGAGGAATAGGTTCCACTATATATTGCACAGTAGAGTGATTATAATTAGCAATAATACATTGTATATTTGAAAAGATCTAGAAGAGAGAATTTGGAATGTTCTCACCAAAAAGACAGGTGTTTGAGGTGATGGATATGCTAATTATCCTGATTTGATTATTACATAATATGCACATATATTGAAACATCACACTGTGTCCCATAAATAGCAACAAATATGCAATTAATAACAAAATAAAAATTTAAAAATCCAAATTAAATTAAAATAATGCCTTTCTCACTTTTTTTTTTTTTTTTTTTTTTGAGACAGGGTCCCTCTGTCACTCAGGCTGGAGTCCAGAGGTGCAATCTTGGCTCACTACAGCCTTGAACTCCTGGGTTCAAGCAAAAAATCCTCCCACCTCAGCCTCGTAAGTAACCAGGGTTACAAGAACATGCCACCATGACTGGATAAAGTGTTCCTTATTTATTTTATTTTTTAGTAGAGACAGGGTTTAGCTATGTTGACCAGGTTGGTCTCAAATTCCTGTCCTTAAATGATCCTCTCACCTTGGCCTCCCAAAGTGTTAGGATTACAGGGGTGAGACACCACACATGGCCACTTTTATAATTTTTAATAGCAACATTTGTTTACAAAGTGAGTTGGAAAGTACTATACTAAAATATAAATGCTGAATAAAAATACACTTTTACATATATATGTACACATATACATTGACTTTTAACCACATGGATGTCATTTATGTATGTCTACTTATTTAACTTTCATTTTAGGTTCAGGGGTACATGCGCAGGTTGTTATATAGGTAAACTCATGTAATAGGGGTTTGTTGTACAGATTATTTCATCACTCAGGTATTAAGATTAGCATCCATTAGTTATTTTTCCTGATCCTCCCCCCCTCCCACCCTCCATCCTCCACCCTCCAATAGACCCCACTGTGTGTTGCTTCTCTCTATGTGTCCATGTGTTCTCATCATTTAGCTCCCACTTATAAGTAAGAACATGCAATATTTGGTTTTCTGTTCCTGTGTTAGTTTGCCAAGAATGATGGCCTCCAGTTCCATCCATGTTCCTGCAAAGGACATGATCATGTTCTTTTTTATGGCTGCATAGTATTCCATGGTGTATATGTACCAAATTTTATTTATCCAGTCTACCATTGATGGACATTTAGATTGATTCCATGTCTTTGCTATTGTGAATAGTGCTGCAATGAACATATGCATGCATTTGTCTTTATGATAGAATGGTTTATATTTGTTTGGGTACCTATTAAGGAATGAAATTGCTAGGTTGAACGGTTGTTCTGATTTTAGGTCTTTGAGGAATTGCTACACTGTTTTCCACAGTGGTTGAACTGATTGACACTCCCACAAACAGTATGTAAACATTCCTTTTTCCCTACAACCTCTCCAGCAGTGGCAGGACAGAGTGCCCACACACGTGTGCTGGTGGGGCAAGGAAGGCAAAGCCTGCCCACACACCCAGGTGCTGGCAAAGAGATGTGGGAGGTTGCTGTAGGCCTGAGTGAAGCTACAGTGTGAGGAGGAAGTGGACGGGCTAATGTAGGGCCATGGGGACTGCACTGCTGGAGCTTTATGCTGGTCAGGCACATCTGCCAGTGTAGGAGTTATGATTCAGTCCCCCAGGGCATCCGAGACTACCCTGCAAGCAAGCAGAATCAAGTTAGGGCCCCAGGAGAGACCAGCAGACCAAGGGGTGCTCAGATCAGACCAGCCCTGTTTGATGGTCAAGACTGCTCTGCAGAGTTGAGGTCTGACAGTTCCCCTAGGGCTTAAGTCTCTATGGGAGCAAGTCGAGGCTAGGGAGATAGGCTTCCCTGGTGGTGCTCTGCTATAGAGACTCCCACACCAAACACTTTTTGCTTTGCTTCAGTTGGTGTGCTACCACCACCACTTCTCTAAGGACCTCTCCCTGCCAACCTGAGTGTCTGTGGTGGTTGAGGGGTCTCCTCCAGCCAGGATTCCAGAGGCTAGTGTCAGGAGCCAGTCAGGAGGTCCTTGCCAGTTCACCTCACGGGTCTGCCAGGAGTCACTGGGAAGCAAGGAAGGAGTCGGGATGTGGATAGCCCTGTGCAGGGTTCCCACCTTCCTCTGACTGCAGCCCAGCTTCTGTGTCTTTCCTCCATCAGCTCTCAGTGCCTTCGTTCTAAAGTTGTGTTATAAATGCACCAGCCATCTTGATCTGTTATTGGCAGCTATTCCACCTAATATGTTGTATTTTTAATTGAGCCTCCAAGAGGGTGCAAAACCAGATATAGGAGACCCTGATTCAGTCCGCTGTATAGATGTGGAATATGAGGTTGTGTGTCCATTTATATGTAGATTTTTTTCTGCCTCTGCTGCCACTGACACAGCAAGACAAACTCTCCTTTTCTTTTGCCTTCTCAGCCTACTCAGTGTGAAGATGATGAGGGTGAAGACCTTGATAATGGATCACTTCCACTTGGTGAATAGTAAATATATTTTCTCTTTTGATTTTCTTAACATTTGAAAAATCTAGCATACTGTATTATGGGAATACAATATATAATACAGATAACATACAAAATATGTGTTAATCAATTTTATCAGTAAAGCTTTTGGTCAATAGTAGACTATTAGTAGTTATGTTTTTGGCGGCTCAAAATTTATATGCAAATTTTCAACTGCATGGCTGGAGGGGGTGGTCAATGCCTCTAACCTCTGCATCTTTCTACAAAAAAGAATACAAAATGTCAAATATTGGTCTGATTTTCTTTCATGGATCATGAGTATTATAAGACTTTCATAAGAAGGTCATGACAGGTCATGAGCATTATAAATTTATTTTGGTGTAGCATACAAATTACTTAGAAAACTGAGCCCTTTTTAGGAAACTTTCGTTACTTTACAGACATTAATAATACTAAGAATACTGGGGCCCTAATGTCTGTATCCCCAGTTTGAAGCAGTGGCTCCATACAGGGAGAGATAAGACAAGAAGACCTCAGGCTCTTGCCCACCTTTCACTAAACCAAGAATATCCCTCAGAGAGCCACTTGCCATTGTCTGTTATTTAGAGATTTTGCCTGAGGGGAGAAGTAAACCATAAAACAGATAGTTCTTAATCTTTTCCCCCAAAGAACTGATTTTATTTCCAGCAAATCTTGGGGAAGTTCAACCTTAATGTACTCTCAAAAATAGTGATACTTGTGGGATAAGATAAATAGGAAGAGATTCCAGATAGAGGCTGAACTGTAGGCTGGTTAGGTTACAGAAGAGAAATGAAACACCATGGAGGAGCCCTTCTGATGTCAGAAAAAAATGTTAAACACTGACCTCAGAATGTTTTTTTTCAAAGGAGTCAGACTCTGAGTGGATCACTTTGTAGAGCAGTTTGTGCCCCAGGACATTTTTGAAAACAATGGAGCAATCAGCTGGCAATTACTAAGGTTTAATAGTTGGATATGTCAGAGAAAGAGGAAGAAAGTCTTACAAAAGCCACTGTCACACAAGGTGACTGCAAGTGTTCCCAAAGCTGAGTTTCCCTGAGGAGTAACATTAAAAGCTTAACAATTGGAGGGAAAAATAGACTTCACCAAAATAATTAGGACAGTCACTAAACACATAAACAAGCCAATAATGATAACATACATTGAGTGAAAGCAGAAGTAACCAGAGTTGCTCTATTATCAAAGATAGCCAGTTTCCAACAGAAATTTTGAGGCATGCAAAAACACTGGAAAGCATGACTTATTCGCTAGAAAAAAAAATCAAACAGAGACAGCCTATGAAGGTGACCAGAGGTCATATTTATCAGAAGAAGACTTTAAAGTGGCTATTACAATCATGTTCACAAAATTGAAAAAGAAAACTATGATTAAAGAAAGTTCTGATTACAATGATTCATCAAATTGATAATATTAATAAAGAGATAAATGTTGTAAAACAGAACTAAAAATAAATTTTACAGTTAAAAAGTACAATAACTGAAATGAATAATTTTCCAAAACAATTCAAAAAGATATTTCAACTTGTAAAGAAAGAATAAAAACTCAAAGGCATTGCAATGGTGATTATGCTAAGTGAAGAATAAAGAGAAAAATGAATCAAGAAAATAAAAGAAACTAAGATAAATATGGACATGGTTGAGCACACCATCAGAAGCGTAATGGGACTTCCAGAGAAAGAAAGGAGAATGAAAAAAACAGAAAAATATTCAAAGAAGTAATATCTGAAAATATTCCAAATTTATTGGATAACAGTAAGTTGTACACCTAGAAACTCAACAAACTCCTAGTAGGATCTATGTAAAGACAATCACAAGCAGATTGTCTTATACATTGTCTTCTACAATCTTACAGATTGTACAGCAAAAATGTTGAAAGTCAAATACAAGGAGAAAATATTAAAAGCAGGAAAAGTGGCACATTACTTACAAAGGAGCTTGCAATATACTGAATGCTTATGATTCTCAAAAGTTTGTATGTTGAAATCCTAACCCTGAGGTGATGGTATTGAGTGATGGGGCCTTTGGAAGGTTGGAAGTTTGGCACTGAATCTGCCAGTACCTCAATCTTAGACAATTTTTTACAATTCTTACAACCGTAAGGCTATATACCCCAGACAACAAAGCTGATTCAATATCTCATTATTGTAAGTATAATTGAGAGTATAATTCTTACAACTGTAATAAGATAGAGCTCAAATAATTTTTATAGCTGACATTAATACAGGAGTTATTATGAAATCATTTTTAGGCAGCTAGAAAGGGGAAAGTTCTCAGTGGAATTTTCCTTTAATAAAAAGCAGCCTCCAAACTATTTATTCTCTAACAGAAAGCAGCCTGAGAAGTCAGGCATAGATATGCAAACTAGGAGCTTTTATATGTAAATGACAGCAGCTGTACCTGGAAGTCACGTACATTCAGTATGGCCTCTCTTGCCCTCTTTTCCTTGTCACCCCTTATATGGGCGTCATGGCAGCCTCCAGGTAAAACCACGTGTACAAGTATCAAGGTCACGGCCAGGTGGAAGCCAGGTTTGCATAATAAAAGACTAGAATGGGCGGGCCAGTCTTTTCCTGGGCTATGTGAATGGCACACCTGGTCAAACCCATGCCCTGAGCCCTAGATCAATCAATCATTGCCTCCTCAAGCTTCTGTACAAAATGATTGCATTCACTGCAAACAGGACACCCTCTTTTGGGCAACCCGGTTTCTCAGCATGAAAAAGCTTTTTATCTCCCTTTTCTTCTTTTTCTATTAAACTTTCCACTCTTAAACCCACTCCTCAGGTGTGTCTATCTTCCGAATTTTTCTCGAACAAGACCAAGAGCCAGGGTGTATACCCCAGACAACAGAGTCATTCCAACATCTCAGTGTAAACAATTCAGTTCAGAACCATATTTTCAAAGTGTTCAAAAATCAAAAACAAAAACAAAGTAAAAAAACTTTCAACCAAGGATCATACATCCATCAAAGTTCACTTTTCAAAAAGAAAGGTAAAATAAAAACTTTTCAGGATAAACATCAGCTAAGAGACTTTTTTTGCTAGAAGACCCACCTTAAAAGAACTGCTAAAAAAGTTCATCAGCCTAAGAGCATTTAACTTCAGTTATTTATTTGAATCTACATCAATGAGAGTAATTGCATGATTATATATCAGTATGAATACATATTGTTCCCCTTGTTTCTCATAATTGATTTAAAAAACAATTGCATATGTAATTTAAAAACTTTTAAAGCATATGCCACTGCCCTTTAAATTAGTTAAGAGAAGCAAGGAGAAAATATTATATATAAAATGTATAGTTGTAACTACAAATAGAGAAATGTTGAAGCCAGACATAGAAGGAAAAACTTCACATATTCACAGTTATTTGTAGGGGCTAAAGATCAAAATAATTGAACTCGTGGATATAGACAGTAGAAGGATGGTTACTAGAGGGTGAGAAAGTACTGAGGAACAGTGGGGAAGGAGTTGGGAATGATTAATGAGTACAAAAAAGTAGTTAGAAAAAATAAATTAGACCTAGTATTTGCTAGCACAACAGGGAGACTATAGTTGAAAATTAATTGTATATTTAAAAATAACTACAAGGATATAATTGGATTATTGTGATACAAAGGACAAATGCTTCAGGTAATAGATACCTCATTTACCCTGATGTGATTATTATGCATTGTATGCCTATATCAGAATATCTCATGCAACCCAAAATGTATACACCTATTATGGACCCCCAAAAATAAAAAAATAAAAAGTTAAAAACATTTAAGTGTAATACATATACTAATAACATCACAGAGGTGGTAGAACAAAGCTATATCATTACAGGTAGTTAAGTAATAATTTAATGTTGATTCTGATAAATTAGGTTAAAAAATGTCAACTATAGAGTAACTTCAAACTTTTAACTCAAAAATATAGTGAAAATATAAATAAACTAAAATGCTTAGATATCCATTTAATGAAAGATGAGTCAGGGAAACAAGCATAGAGGAACAAAAAATGCATGAGAAATATAGGTAAACAAAAAGCAAAATGACAGACAAATCCAGGTATGTCAATAATAATAACAACAAATGTGAATGAATGATACAACCTAATCAAAAGGTAGAGATTATAAGATTGCATTAAAATATCCAAGAGATGTAAAATATCCAAGAGACACAGATGCAGATATTAATAAAACGAAAATAAAAATTGAAATAATCAACAAAGCTAAAATTTTCTCTGAAGAGAACAAAAAAGTCATCAAATCTTTAGCCAGATTAGTCAAGAAAAAGAAAAAGACTTAATCTGATAGAATCAAATTCAAAGATACAACTAGGATAAAAGTTTAGAAAATGAGATATCACGAAACTAGGAATCAAAATAAGGTAGATACTGATACTGGAGAAAATAGACTTTAGAACAACAAAAATGTTACTAACTACAAGGAAGTACATTTCAGAATAATAAAATTGTCAATCTACCAGGATTATAAACATAAATTTACCTAATAAAATAAAATGAAAATAAAAGACAATAAAAAATAGAGCATAAATTAATAAAATAGAGAATAAAGAATAACAGAAAATCAATAGAGCCAAAAATGTTTCTCTAAACAACAAAATTGTCAAATTGTTAGCTAGATTAATAAAATTAAAGAAAAGAGAGAGGATACTTAATTTACTAGATGTCTTAATTTAATTTAATTTAGGAGAGCTAAATAATTAAACATGAGGCCAAAGTACATAAGAAAGCGGCAGCCTTTTATTGCAAATATGCACATACTCCCGGGGGAGGTTCTCCGGTCCTCAGGTATGGGACCAGGGAAGTCAACCCGGGGCTCTCCGATGAGGTTCTCCCGTCCAGGAATGCAGAGGCGGAAGAAGTCAGAAGTCACACTGGCTCCTGAGGGTGGGGGACTTTTATGCATTGGTACTGGAAGGGGGAGGGCAGTGGGCAGGACAAGGGCGTGATAGGGGCGTCTCCGTAGGCGTGGCTGGGTAAGTTTCAATCTCTTCGGATTGACATCACCTGGCACATGCTCAGTTGATCTGCATTTTCCTGAGCGCGGGCTGCATTTTCCGCGTGGGAGTAAGTTGGTGATGAAGAACCCGGAAGCAACAGGGAGTGTGCCTTCTTGTTCACCTTTCTCCATCTTGTCCCTTCTCCCTCACCCAAACACTAGAATCAGAAATGAGAGCAGGCATATTACTACTAACCTTACAGAAAGAAAAAAGATTATAAAACTGTGACTATGAACAACCATATAGTCACAAATTAGATAACTTAAAAGAAATGGGCAAACTCCTAAAAGGGTACAAACGACTAAAACTTACTCAAAAGGAAACACAGTATGAACAGAACTGTAACATGCAAACAGTTTGAAGAATTAATTATCAAAATACCACAAACGACAGGTCAGTTCCAGAAGTTTACTACTGGATCCCACCAAACATTAAAAAAATAAATAAATACAAATTCTCCACAAACTCTTTCAAAAGATAGAGGAGGATGAACCCTTTCCAATTATTTTTATGAGGTCAGTTTATCCTGATACCAAAATCAAACAAAGATATCACAAGAAAAGAAACATACAGACCAATATCTCTGATGAATATGTTTTCCAAAATCCTCAATGACATAAAACTAAATCAAATACAGCAGCATATAAAAATAATTATGCACCATGACCAAATGGAATGTTTCCAGAGATGCAAGTTTAATTCAACATGTGAAATTCAACTAATGTAAAACATCATTTGTTAGAGGAGGTAGATAGGTAGATATGAACATGGGGGAAGCTCCTGAGAAAGGAAAAGCCTGGGAAGGTTCACTCCCCACTCCCTGGTGGGGCCAATCAAAATTTGCATGTTAATAGCATCTCTAATGCTAGAGTGGGTGGATCTAAGTCAAATGTGGTTAGGAAGAAGAGGAAGTACTTAGGCAGAAAGAAATATTGCCGAACACCTCTTTAGGTGCCACAATTATCATTCACTCTGCCATTAAAATGTCAGAATGTCACTAGCTACAAGTACAATCCTAACAGCAACCTGGCTCCATAAGTACAGATTAGGGCAAATGAGAAAATTCCAAAGAGATATGCAGGCACAATAGGTAAAGATTTGACCACTATACAACCTTCCTGGGGTGGTGGTAATTATCAGGGCTGCTGTCAGACAGGATTTGTATTGAATCACCAGCTGTATTAGTCTGTTCTCACACTGCTATAAAGATATACCCGAGACTGGGTAACTTATAAAGAAAAGAGGTTTAATTGACTGACAGTTCTGCATGGCTGGGCAGGCATCAGGAATCTTACAATCATGGCAGAAGGGGAAGCAGGCACATCTTACATGGTGGCAGGTGAGAAAGAGCAAGCAAGAACAGGGAAAGTTGCCTTATAAAACCATTAGATCTTACAAGAGCTCATTCATTGTCATGAGAACAGCATGTAAAACCACTCCCATGATCCAGTCACCTTTCACCTGGTCCCTCCCTTGACACATGGGAATTATGGAGATTACAATTTGAGATGAGACTTGGGTGGGGACACAAAGTCAAGCCATATCACCAGCCCAAGTATGCATATTAACCAATAGTAAGGGAGGATCCTACAAGCCTGTGGGTGGGGAGTAAGGTGGGACTTAAGGCAGGAGTGGGAACACTAGACAAAGAAAAAATGCAGAGACCTGAGGCAGAGGTGGAGATTGCACAGAATCTTCAGAGCTCTTTTCCCTGCATGATCAACCCACTGCTCTACTGGGGCATCCCTCTTTATTAAATTTTTCTTTCCTGCAATAAGCTCTTTATACTGTATTTTATTTCAATAAAGTTCTTTGCTATGTTTGTACTGACTCTTGGTCAAAATTTTTCTTCCAAGGTGGACAAGAACTTGGACATCTGCTCTTTCTGGTAACAATATCAATAGAGTAAAAATAAATCATATGATCATTTAATTAGATGCAGAAAAAGAATTTAATGAAACATAACATCCTCTCATGATGTAAACAATTAGGAAAATTGAAATAGAACTTTTTCAACCTGATAAAGGATGATACGGTTTGGCTGTGTCCTCACTCAAATCTCATCTTAAATTCCCACGTGTTGTGGGAAGGACCCATTCGGAGGTAACTGAATTATGGAAGTAGGTGTTTCCTGTGCTGTTCTTATGACAGTGAGTAAGTCTCACAAGATCTGATGGTTTTATAAGGGAGAGTTTCCCTGTACAAGCTCTCTCTTTGCCTGCTGCCATCCGTGTAAGACATGACTTTCTCCTCCTTGCCTTCAGCCATGATTGTGAGGACTCTCCATCCACGTGGAACTTAAGTCCATCAAATTTCTTTCTTTTGTAAATTGCCCAGTCTTGGATATGTCTTTACCAGCAACGTAAAAATGGACTAATACAAAGGACATCTATAAAAAGCCCATAGCTAATAATATCAGACTTAATGGTAAAAAACTTAATGATTTTTACCCTGGCGTTCCTCCACTCATCAGAGCCATATCAAAACAACCCAAAGAAAAAATTCACAAAATATCTGAACTGACATTCCCCCAAATAAGATATCTGAATGAGCGATAAAGCTATGTAAAGATGTTCATCATCGTTGATCAGGGAAATAAAAATTAAAACCACTATGAGATAACACTTCACACCTGCTTGGATGGCTAGAATTTAAAAAGCCAGACAATAAGTATTGGTAAGGAAATGCAGCAACTGAAATCCTTAGTCAATTAAGGATTACAGCCATTTTGTAACACAGTCTGTCAGTCTCAAGCAATTAAACATAGAGTTGCTACATAAAACAGTAAGTAGGCTTCAAGGTAAATACCCCAAATAATTGAAAACATATGTCCTTGCAACAACTTACACATGAATGTTTTTAACAGCATTTTTCATAAAAGCTAAGTGGGGAAATAACCCGTGTCCATCAAGTGATCAATGGATAAGCAAAATATGAATATACCTGTGAGAAATACAAATTAAGTTCTAAGCCTACAACTGACTGAATGGACCCCGTTTTGATCAAGGGGACCCCCAAAAAAATTGGACGCTGAGTTCACTACTATAATGAGATGGGAAGTTCACCTTATTACACCTCCTCCCTCACTAACCATCATTAGGCTTTCATCCCTAAGTGCTAAATAGAAACCAGCCCTTTCAGACTCCACACTGATAATGTTTATGTCAATGAAAAGAGTCAAACTCGAAAATATTTGAAGATATTTATTCTGAGCCAAATATGAATGACCGTGGCCCATGACACAGCCCTCAGGTGGTCCTGAGAGCACGTGCCCAAAGTGGTTGGGGTGCAGCTTGGTTTTATACATTTTAGGGAGGCATACGACATCAATCAAATACATTTGAGAAGTACATTGGTTTGGTCCAGGGGCTTTCAGGTTATAGGTAAATTTAAACATTTTCTGGTGGGCAATTAGTTACGTTTGTCTAAAGACCTGGGATCAATAGAAAGGAAATGATGAGGGTAAGAAAAAGATTGTGGAGACCAAGGTTCTTTTGAAGTCTCATAGTGGCTGCCCTTAGAGACAATAGATGACAAATATTTCCTGTTGAGAATTTGAAAAGGTGCTAGGCTCTCAGTTAATCTCTTCAGGATTGGGAGGGCTTGTAAGAAATAGATCTAGTTATGTTAATAGAGATTCTTTACAGATGCAAATTGACCCCCCCAAAACGATGGCTTTGCAGGGCCATTTCAAAATATGGCAAAGAAACATGTTTTGGGATAAAATAGCTTGATTTTCTTCATTGTCAAGTAATGTTATGCTAGAGTCAGGTTGGAAAGTAAGTCACAATATGTAGGGTTAAATAAAACCAATGCGATGAGAAGTTACGGTTTGTAGGGCACGACTTCCCAGGCCTCTTAGAAAGGAATTTGGGCAAGATAAGGTAAAATCAGAGCTTAGGCCTCAATTACTAGCTTATCTTCCCAGAAAGAAACAAAGATAAAATGAGATTGATCATTTCTTCACTCTTCCAGAGGCCTCTGGTTTTTCTAGTCTCTTTTTCTTCAAATGTTCTCCATCTCTTATGTAAAATGTAGATTTACTGGGCATTAACTAAAGTCTCAAAAGTGTGTAATCACTCATCTCACTGCTGCTCTATCCTTTTTTAAAATTTTATTTATTTTTTATTTTTATCTCAATAGATTTTTGGGGAGCACGTGGTGTTTGCTTACATGGGTAAGTACTTTAGTGGTGATTTCTGGGATTTTGGTGCACCTGTTACCCAAGTAGTGTACACTGAACCCAATGTGTACTATTTTATCCCTCACCCCCATCCCAACCTTTCTCCCAAGCCCAGAAAGTTCTTCATATCATTCTTATGCCTTTGCATCATCATAGCTTAGCTCTCACTTATAAGTGAGAATATACTATGTTTGGTTTTCCATTCCTGAGTTACTTCACTTAGAATAATGCTCTCCAACTCCATCCAGGTCACTAACAATGCCATTATTTCATTCCTTTTTATGGCTGAGTATTATCCCATGGGGTGTGTGTGTGTGTGTGTGTGTGTGTGTATATATATATATATATAGATAGAGAGAGAGAGAGAGAGAGAGAGAGAGAGGAGAGAGAGAGAGAGCGAGCACATTATCTTTATTCGTTCATTGATTGATGGGCATTTGGGCTGGTTCCATATTTTTGCAATTGCAAATTGTGCTGCTATAAACATACATGTGCAAGTGTCTTTTTTCATATAATGACTTCTTGTCCTCTGGGTAGATACCCACTAGTGGGATTGCTGGATCAAATGTTAGATCTACTTGTAGCTCTTTAAGGAATCTCCACACTGTTTTCCATAGTGGCTATACTAGTTTACATTCCTATCAGCAGTGTAGAAGTGTTCCCTTTGCAACCACATCCACACCAACATCTATTATTTATGTATTTTTAAATTATGGCCATTCTTGAAGGTGTAAGGTGGTATTGCATTGTGGTTTTGATTTGTATTTTCTTGATAATTAGTGATAATGGCATTTTTTTTGGCCATTTCTGTATCTTCTCTTGAGAATTGTCTATTCATGCTCTTAGCCGACTTTCTGATGGGATTATTTATTTTCTCCTTGCTGATTTGTTTGAGTTCCTTGTAGATTCTGGGTATCGGTCCTTTGTCTGATGCATAGTTAGTGAAGATTTCTCCCGTTCTGTGGGTTGTCTTTTTACATTGCTGACTATTTATTTTGCTGTACAGCAGTTTCTTAGTTTAATTAAGTCCTAACTATTTATCTTTGTTTTTTGTTGTATTTGATTTTAGGTTCTTGGTCATGAAGTCTTTTCCTAAGCCAGTGTTTAGAAGGGTTTTTTCGATGCTGTCTTCTATAATTTTTATGGTTTCAGATCTTAGATTTAAGTCTTTGATCCATCTTGAGTTGATTTTTATATAAGGTGAGAGATGAAGATCCAGTTTCTTTTCTTTATATGTGGCTTACCAATTATCCCAGCACCATTTGTTGAATAATGTCCTTTCCCCACTTGATGCTTTTGTTTGCTTTGTCAAAGATCAGTTTGCTGTTAAGTATTTGGCTTAATTTCTGAGTTCTCTATTCACTTCCATTGGCCTATGTGCCTTTTTTTTTTTTTTTTTTTTTTTTTTTGAGATGGAGTCTTGCTCTGTCGCCCAGGCTCAAGTGCAGTGGCATGATCATGGCTCACTGCAACCTCTGTCTCCCAGGTTCAAGCAATTCTCCCGCTTCAGCCTCCTGAGTAGCTGGGATTATAGATGGCCACCAGCACGCTGGGCTAATTTTTGTATTTTTAGTAGAGACAGGGTTTCACTATGTTGATCAGGTTGGTCTCGAACTCCTGACATCGTGATCCCCCCACCTCGGCCTACATGCTGGGATTACAGGACTGAGCCACCGCACCCGGCCTACGTGCCTATTTTTTATACCAGTACCATCCTGTTTTGGAGATTACAGCCGTATAATATAGTTTGAAGTCAGGTAATGTGATGCCTCCAGATGTGTTCTTTTTGCTTTTTTAAGGAAATGTGTAAATATGTTACTAAACCTCCTGAGAGTCTCTTTGGAAAAAAACAGCCATAGATGTGTCTGTAACTTATGTTTTTCCTGGGTATGTCCTCAGGCTGGCTGAAGAAAACTCAATGAGTTGGGAATGATGCCTGAGTCTCTCATTTTGATTGCCACATGCAATGCAATATTATTTGGCCGTGCAAAGGAATGAAGTATTAATATCTACAATAACATGGATAAACCTTGAAAATGCTATGCTAAATAAGCTAGTCAAAAAAGACCACATATTTCATTCCAGTGCAATGCTTAGAACAGGAAACTATATAGAGACAGGAAGTAGATTAGCAATTGCTAGGGAGTGGGGCATATATGTGGGGATAGGGGATAGTAGCTGAAATTCACAAGGTTTCTTTTTGCAATGAGGAAAATATTCTAACATTAACTGTGGCAGTGTTTTTCCTTATCTGTGAATATACTAAAACGATCCTTAACATTTAAACGTACAGTTTATATGGATGAAAAGTATCTCACTAATGCTATTTAAAAATAAGAAGTTACCCCTAAAATGAATTTAAATACTGATACATATGATCAGATCAGGTGAATCATATTTTGCAATCCGATAGAGAAACATGGCTGTTGAGTTACAGAAAGGACTGAAGAAATTGATGTGAAGTGAGCAAAAAAGAAAATACTTAGAAAACAAGGGTTTTTAAATATGTGTTCATAATTCAGGAAAGTGATTAATGTAATGTTCCTCAATAGTAGTGACACATTTTTATTATAGAAAGCAGGAGGTAGTAAAAGGGAATATGGCATAGTGGATTCTCTGAATCCCTAACCACCAGGCAGGGGATGGCTAGAAGTCTGTTTATGCGTAGGCCTTCCACAGCCTGGGGTTCAAGAAAGAAATTTTATCTTCAGGCAGAAAAAGAAGAAAAGACAAAGTCGGGGATTTTTTTTTTTTTTTTTTTTTTTCAGGGAATACTCAGTGTTGCAGTGTATTAAAATGAGAAATGAAAAGTCAGTCCTCAGGCTAAAATCGAGTTATGCTAATCAAGGGTTTTGTCAGATGAGAAAAAACCTTAACATTTACTGAGTGCTCACTTTGCTTCCTAGTGTGCTTACAGAAGAGAAGGGTCAGGCACAGCGATATCAGGTTCCAGAAACTTGGCCATCACAATTTGGTAATGATAGAGGAAAGAGAGCAAGGAATTAAACAATGTGAGATCTTCTTGTTATAATTAGACATAAACTAATTAAGATTTATTAGAGGCTACGGGAAGACTATTAGGGAGAGAAAGGGCTTAGTCAAAGTGGCTTGTGTATAAACCCAGTTAAAATATTAGGAATATATATATATTTTTAAGAAATCACTTTTAAGTCATTTATTTCTGGTTATTATCTCACTATTAAAGTGGTGTTTCTTAATCACTTAATTATAGCTATGTAATTTTTGAATATATTAGTACTTAAGAACCCTATTGACAAGTGAATTGTCCTCAATATTATACAAATGTTTAAATAATTCTGAAATTAAATTTTCGAATCACATTATTGTTGGGAGGAATATATTCATATGATTGATGTATTATCTGGTGGAAAATAGAATTATTAGAGAATAAGATTTAGTACAGAATTAGAAGTTGTTTCTGTTATTTTAATGCAAATAAAATAGTGCTCTAGCCCTTGAATATGATGGTAACTCATGAGGTTTTTTCATTTACAGGTATTTAACATAGTATTTTCCACAAAGATCGAGTTAACTAAATGGATGCAGAAGAATGAAATATTACCGCTTTCATAATTCGTTAGCAGTGCAGGTTAGGTTCTACAAAGATCATTTTATATTCAAATAAAACCATGACCTGATCTTCTTGATTGTTAGTGTGATCTATTTTTTCTCACTTACTTAAAGCAAGATAATTCCTCTTGAAAACAGTCAAGTAAAAATTTTGTGTTAAAATTCTCACCTAATTTAGGTATTCAGAATTTTGTGAAGATGGTTAGAAAAATGAAAAGTAAAGTTTGCTTCATTTTCAATAGCTTTAATGTCCTAAAGTATCACCTATAAAAAACACATGATTTTTTCTGTGTGTTGTATAAGATAATGATACTTGTGGTCTAATACTGTAACTTTTTTTAGATGCTTTACCTTTCGGTATGTGAATGATCTTAACTGTTTCTCTAATTGGCTGGGTGACAATAAGACAAGTTGATCTTAATTAGGAGTTAGAGCTTCCTTCTTATTCATGTCAGTTGTAAACATTATAATTATAAAATTGGTATAGTGGAGAAGGAAAAATAAAAACTCATTGGTATGATTTAAGGAAAGTAATTTATTCTGGGTTGCTTAAGGTTAGTGTAAAAAAAGACAGAGACATAGGATACATAGTGATGTAGATACATGAATATGCAGGGCTAAAAATATTGCTTTGGTATAATTTAAAATAGTGTATTTGAAACATATTTTCTGTTAACAAGAACAAAAAGGAAGATTAAAATATATCCCATAGGATATATGATGTAGGCTATTTTAATAAAAATATCATATCTGAAGGCAGTTATATCTCTGTCCTGTAAAATTGACGTTCCATGTTTTTACATATTTACATGGATAAGTTTAAAAATAACATAAGACTTCACTGGCGTTTGCAGCCTTTTTTTGTCCTGTCTAATATATCCATGCTAATTCTGGTTGGGGTCCTGGCAATGTAGTATTATTTTTCATTCTTTCTATTTTTTGGATTCTTTAA
This sequence comes from Rhinopithecus roxellana, assembly GCF_007565055.1. Classification (NCBI taxonomy): domain Eukaryota; kingdom Metazoa; phylum Chordata; class Mammalia; order Primates; family Cercopithecidae; genus Rhinopithecus; species Rhinopithecus roxellana. Next base: position 94,041,869 of record NC_044551.1, read on the forward strand.
AAACTAATCACATATAAAATATTATACTTTATTAAAATCTGTTGGGTACAAACTGTGCAAAGTTTTGTATTTGTTCACTGCTATCTGCCCTATCTCCATTGACATGTGCTCCTTTACAAGTATTATATTGAGTAGCATTTTACTTAGTTCAAATGTACAAAAAAGCACAGAGTGAATCATCAGTACATGAACACAACCATGTATCCTCCACTCAAGTTGCCTAAGGTTAGATTCCCCAGAAACAGAGATGGGCACAGGGATGTGAGTACCCAAAGTTATGGATGAAGTTCTCTTTGGGCAACTCTGTGAGCAAAAGGGTGAAGCTTGAGAGGGAGTTAGGTAAGGACATACTCTCAAGAAAAGTTTAGGCATGGCTGTGTCAACAGGAAAGGACCCCTGGAACATCAACTGCAGCAGTGTTTTCCTCTTTGAAGCAGGGTAACTGGCCTGCTGTTACCTGAATAATGTGAAAAGACTTCTTGGTAGGATGGCTCCTTTCATTTAAAGGTAGGTTTCTGGAGAAGAGGTGAAGCTGGAAGCAATAGGAAGTCAATATTTCCAGCAATTGAGTAATAAGTGGGCCAGGGTCTGGGCAGGGCCCCACAATGTCCTCTCCAGAGGTAACTAAGTAGAATTATTTGAGGGAGCTGTCTTGGGCTTCCTTAGATTATGGTGATCTCAGGGTGTGGGACTTCTTATGTTGCAGTGTCCTCCTCTTAGGGGAGGTGGAAGCTTCACATTTCTTAAACACTTGGTCTTTTATTGGCACAGTATCACTTTCAATACATTCTGTTAATCACAGAACGTCACAAGGTCTGCCTTAAATCAAGGCAGGAATTACTGCAACTATTTTAGATACTATCAGAATTATTAAGTATGGTGTTTATTGCAAATGTTTTGTAGATGACCTTGTATTTTCAGGTGAAAAAGCAAGTACAGCAGTACACTGAATTGGGTCAAAGAGACCTAGCCCAACCCAAGGTAATATTTTCCCTTCCTAATTGTGAATCTTAGCCAACCCCCATGGATTGAACCAAAGGTCTCCCTCCTTCTTAGGGCTGGGTGGGACAGTGAGTTAACCACCTGTATTGAATGTAGGGATAGAAATTTGATTCTCGTTCTTTGCCAAGATTCACCAGCACACTCATACAGACGCATGTGACGCTTAGTCCCTTCTCTCCTTAAGAGAGCTCATGTTAGGGCAGGGAAGGTTAGAGGGATCAGGAGATATACAAGTAAGTGAACTCTTTCAGATTTAATGTCATGGAGGCTGCATGTAGCTTGAACAAATGAAATTCATTCATCCCACTAGAAACTCTGTATCAGGTAGAAAGATAATCATTACTGAACTCATCTATTTCTGCTTTGTGGACCCCTTTATCCAATAGTAACATCTACTTTGTTCTCTGGTTGGCCCCTGTATATTCTTTAGGTAACTCAGGCTTAGCTCATACAGAAGGAGACATTTTTTTTAATGACCCCAATTAAAGTGTATTTCTTTTTGCTGCCCATTTTTCATGACATCTCTTAACTTTTTCCCAGTTTTATTATGAGGGTGAGAGGAGTTTTCCAAAGCAGTAAAGACGACTACAAGTATTTATACAGATACCTTGACTCAATTTCTCCTTCTCCAGTAGGTAACCTCATCAATATTGTAATTCTAATCTAGGTCAGTAAGAGCCAGCTATTAGTGTCTCATCTTCCCAAGGGAGTTTGTCTGTCTCATGGAAATCTACCTGAGAAGGTCAATGTTCCTTCACATCTCAGTGCTTTTTTTTTTTCTTTGAGATGGTATCAGAGTCTCCCTCTGTTGCCCAGGCTGGAGTGCAGTGGTGTGACATCAGCTCATTACAACCTCCACCTCCCAGTTTCAAGTGATTCTCCTGCCTCAGCCTCCCGAGTAGCTGGGATTACAGGTGTACACCACCACACCTGGCTAATTTTTGTATTTTTAGTAGAGATGGAGTTTCTCCATATTGGCCAGGCTGGTCTTGAACTCCTGACCTCAGGTGATCCGCCTTCCTCAGCCTCCCAAAGTGCTGGGATTACAGGCGTGAGCCACCTCACCTGGCCATATCTCAGGTCTTTAATGAAATAAAAGTGTTTTTCTTGTTCTTAAAACCATCCACTATGAAACATGTTGGATAGGTGATATCTTTCAAATGTTGATTCAGAAATGGGGTCTCTTCTGTCTTAAGTCCTGTGGCTTAAACAACTGTAAATATCATTTCTACCAAGGTAACTGCTACCAAAGTTTGTATATGTTTTCCTTCCGAAACTCATGTTGAAATGTAATTGCCATTGTAACAATATTAAGAGGCAGGACCTTTAAGAGGTGATTAAGCCATAAGAACTTCACTATTAAGGGTGGGATTGGTGCCATTATTAGAATGAGTTCAGCCCTTCTTGCTCTCTCTTGTCCTTCTGTCTTCTCTCGTGGGATGATTCAGCAGGAAGACCCCCATCAGATGTTAGCTCCTTTATCTTGCACTTCTGAGGCTCTAGAACTGGGAGACAATACATTTCTGTTCATTATAAATTATCCAGTCTCAGGTAATCTGTGAGACCAGCAAAAACAAACTAAGACAGTAACCTTGGAAGTCATATCCATTTTAAGGATGATAAACACAGAGAATCACACATGGGAGACTGTGATGTGATAAGTCTGCAAGTAGCTGACATAGCTTTTACCTTTATTTATTGGCCTGGACTCAGTCATTTTCCCAATCTATAACTTCAAAGGAGACTGGTAAACATAGTCTAGCTCTATGCACAGGAAGAATAAGCAGATTTGGTTGATCAGACATATATAGTCACAATCTGGTAACAAATAGCATTTCACCCTTCTTCCCAATCCCAGTGACGGCACCTATTTCCTTTGTCCAGTCAAAAGAATAGATTTTGAATGATGCAGGTTGTGTCTCTATTCTTTTCAGATATAGAGCTTCTCAGTCTGGTGACTTGTAACTGAAGAGTTCAATTATGTGCACTCCACCACATTTATTCATATCAACCCTATTAAATCAGGGACAGTGTATTTGAACTAAATTTCTTTTGTTCCATGACCTCTTGGCTTTTCTCTCAATTTAATGGCAGCTCCTTTGAGTCTATTAGAAATAACTCCATCAGGTGAGAAGAAAATATTCATGTCTGAGGGTGAATATTAATATCTTTATCACTTAAAGTGCCTTGTGTTTTATTTTATACCTCTGAACTACAGAGGCAAACAGGTTTTCCAACCTTTTAAATCCCTAAATTATTATTTTTATTTACTTTAATTTATTTGTGTAAACAGGCTAATTCTTTCCTGAATTTATCTTTTTTCATGATGAGAGGAAAAGCCAAAACACGTTATTACTCTGAATCATTTCAGGCTTTTCACTTAGATGTAGGCTCAGTGATCTGATTTCTGTAGGTACTCATTGTTTTCTGACATTACGTAACATTGTTCCCTAGCTTTCCATCCACTGATATCCAGATGTTACTTGGTAAAAAGGGGCCTCTTAAACAGAGATTAGATTTGATGGAAATTTCAGCATATCTTCAGTCTTGGAAATTTCTTTGTTAAAATATGTCTTGCCATCACCTTTTCAACGTATCTGATTTATTATCATATCAATGACTACTGAAGGCATAGAGGAGGCCACAACTCAGTGAAAGACCTGTCTTCTAATCCTGGAAGTCTGATTATTGTTTATAGTCAGTTTCCCTTGTTTATTGTCAGTTTCCCTCAGATAGTTGAGAGAGGAGTCAAAATCTCTTTGCTCGGAGTCCTGCAGGTCAGAATGTGTTGGAATACCTTTCTGTTACTGATATCCAGTCTACTGAAAAGACAGATTGGGCAGAAACTTTCCAGAGGTAAGCCATCACATGTATTAGTGTCATATTTTAATTACTTTTTATTATCCAGTTTGGTCACCATCATCAACAGAAACAGTCCAGTAATCTGGACATTTTCCTTTGTCCTGGGGAAAACACTTTTCAGTTTCTGGTGGCACTCCTCCAAGACTGCACTCTTAAACATGGTACTTAAAAAATAAATACATATAATCTGTGTATGATGACAGTCATTAAAATTTGATCGATTATTTCACTTTTTGGTGTTGCCTAGTCCAGTCTTAACTCTCCTGAAAAGTTAACCAGTGCAGGTTGATATGACTCCATGAAGGTTATTTCAGGTTTTCAGTTGGATTTAATATGGTGACTAACTTCTAGCCTGCTTATTTGAGTGCTTTCTCTTATTTCATGAAGTTAGTTATCAAGGCAGAGAAAACATCATTGAGTCCTGAATATAGTGCATTTATAGACCTTGCCAAATTGCTTGGCAACAGTCATCATGCCTGGAATAATTAGGACCATCAATCTCTGTACCATTGCCCATAAATCTCATCAACCTTTGCATAAATTCCACTTCAGTACCCTTCTCTGTCATAGTCATAAGAATGTAAGAATGACAATCACTTCACTTATTCATTTCTACATTATGCCTACATTCTAGCTTACTAGCCAAGATATATTCTTCTTGTTGAGCAAAAAATGGCCATCTACTATTTCACTAATGAAAAGCATTTATTTTTAGTCATTAAAATATTATAATAAATATAAATATATTAATGAATACAGATATTTTACAAGGCATATTCCAACCTGCAAAGATACAGCTAAAGGTGTAGCTATAAAAATACCTCAATACATTCTTATAATTTTATAAGATTAATATTTCTCCTGATAAGTCTTAACAATTAACATTATGTTGAAAGAGATGCAGTATGAAAGTCCCACTGAAAACATTAAATGTCGTTCATGTGTAAATGTGTTTGATTTTACTCTTGAAAACCAATTACAAATACATAGACATACATATATAAAGAGCCAGAACTCATAATAACTTAATTCCATAATATATAAGAAAAATGATTTTTAAAATAATTTTGTTCATAAATATTTCTCATATTTATGGCTGCCTTTTTTATTATATCAAAAGCAAACTGGCCTCCCCTGCATTATATAAAAAAATAAAACAACCTTGCAAAGAAAATAAAGCAAAAATTTCCCATAACTGGAAACAATTATTCTTTAAATTACTCTATAGAAGTAAATAAATGTTACATACCTGCTAAACTGATATTTACAAATAACTTTGAATTGCAAACCTAAAAATATCATGACACAAACATTTCTATGTATGTTATTTTTATTATTTGTTATTTAATGAATGGTAAAATTATTTTATTTATTTCATACATTCCTGATGCAGCTATACAAACATATATACTCATATACTCATAACCATTATACTCATAACCAACAAATCTTAATAAAATAATGTATTTGTATTTATATTATAGTTTCCTGAATTTGAAAAAAAAGCAGGGGATTAATAAGCCACTTTCTTTCTTATTTCCCAAACATCAGTTTTCCACAGATTGACTCAACAGGAGCACAATATAGCATATATTTTATTTTCTTCTGTCATTGGATAGGCAAGAAAATTACTGGAAATGACTGTAGCTTTCCTGTCTTCTTCTCACACAGGCCAGAGCTCATCTGCAGTTCTCTGACCTCACTGGGAACTCCCGGTACAGAGCAGAGAGAAATGCCTCTGGCCCCGAAAGAGAGTTTGACCCTGGCAAAATCCATGCCTTAGCCAACTGAGCTTGCAGACCTGTGGGTCACTGGGCACAGATTGCCTGCCTTGAACTGCATTATCCCCTACACTCCTTCTGCTTAATGTCTCTGGAAGTCCTGACCATTTGGGTCATGCCTGACATAAGACCTTAAATCCTGTAACTGAAATATGGAGTGAAATCTTTTGGGGATATATAGCTGAAAGCAAAATAAATAACATTTAAAATAACCAGAAAATAATATTGACATTCTTTTTGATTGACACAAGATAAATGCCCAATTGTCATGATGAGTAAAATATGTATTTAACTTCAGAAATAGTATATCTTTCTCATCTACATAGTTTGATAATTTTGATCATTAGGTATATCTCTGTTCCTTTCTATATAACACTCTAGAGTCATTTTTTTTCTTAATGTACAATCAAGAGGGAAAGCTTTACAATCCACGTAGCAATAGTAGGCATTGTCTTAACATCTTTAGTCATGTTTGGTCACATTTATTGTCCAAAAGAATAAAATGCAATGTGTAATTAGTGACAAGGAAATGTGGCAACTTTACATTATGTCATTCTTCTCACAAGCATTTAATAGTTGTTAAAAGTCTTCAAAGCGATTGGTTTCCAATGTGATTAGTTCGTAAGTTTAAGAAAAATAAACCTCATAATTTACCTCTCAAAACTGTAATTTTGAATAAGAATGATGGTAACGAGTATGCATATAATTGGAATAAGTTTGATTTTGTAGCAAAGCATGTGGAAAGAAGAATCTGGACAATCACTGGAGGGAAAACAGCATTTCTGGAGAGAAATAGGTAAACAGCATTTGAAAAAGCACAAGTCTAAGCAACAGTGAATTGAAACCATGCTGTGTATTGTTATAATTTAGTTTTATATTGAGTATTAAAAGTAATATAGAAAGTTATTCTGACACATAATTTTATTGTTTCTTATGGAAGACAAGAATCTTGTTTATCACGTAATACCTCAAGTAAGACCAATCACTGTCCAAATGAACTGCAAAATCACAATCTAAATTCAGGGATATGGACAAACTCAATACCTCAGTATTTAAAACAATTTTACTCCCAATTTGTCCAGAAAGTGTTAGAAAACAATAAAAATAACTGAATTGTTTTCCTTATGAAGTCTCTGAAGACATCAGATTCATAAATCAATTATTTCCTATGAACCAGAACATTTTGTTTCTGCCATTGGAGACACTAACGTGGTGTGAAAGTGAACAGAATTATTAAATTATAAGTGTAAATTAATCAAGATTTTCAGGACCTTTTTCACTACACTGATTTTCTTATGCCGCCTCATTTTAGCTCTCTGACCTCATCTTTAACTGAACACACACACATGTGTGCATGCACACACTATTCCCCACCTCCAACAAACCATTTATTGGGTTGGAAAGTAACACTGGATTATTTAGATACTTTTGAGAATCATAGTCCATTGTTCTTTGATATTTTGTTTTCACTGTATTCAGGTATGTTTATTGTGTTCTGTGTCAGAACAACCAAATAAAATATATTGATTCAGAAAAACTTAAAAGAGTTTAAAGTCAAAGTGTAAGCATTTGAATTATTAAATGTACCATTACCATTTTAAATCTGTATAAAAATCTGATTCTAAAAAATTAAAATAAAGGATTTTTTTATGGTTAATGACAATAATACAGAAAAAGGCAATTTGTACTGGGAGAGAGGGGAGAGCAGATTTGTGCCCCTGACATTTCGTCTCTTATATTGTTAATACTTCTTTTTTGCTTTTGGAGATGGAGTCTTGCTCTGTCACCCAGGATGGAGTACAGTGGTGTGATCTTGGCTCACTGCAACCTCTGCCTCCAGGGTTCAAGTAATTCGCCTGCCTTAGCCTCCTGAGTAGCTGGGATTACAGGCACCTGCCACCGCTCCCAACTAATTTTTGAATTTTTAGTAGAGACGGGGGCTCACCATGTTGGCCAGGCTGGTCTCGAACTCCTGACCTTGTGATCCACCAGTCTCGGCCTTCCAAAGTGCTGGCATTACAGGCGTGAGTCACTGCACCCAGCCAATATTTTTAATAATATTAACTAAAAAAGATATTTTGAAAGACAGCTTTAACTGTAAGTGCTAGCATATTGGGTCAGCAGCAGCGTAATTTTCATGAAGGTAAAGAACTCTAAGGCGATGACTGTCAGGACTACGAAAGTCCAAAAATCTCTTTATACCTATTAAAGCATTGCTTGTCTAACTTCAGTTCTAAGTTGTGCATAGAAGATAGAAACTCAGTCCCATTCTAATTCAAATAGTGAGTTTTCTCTTGCAATGGCATGTTTGAAAAAGGACAAATAAAAGACACTGTTCTTGAAAACTAAACAGCATTGTGGGAAGTATACGTGTTTAGCATTTGTTATAGTTATTGTCCAAAGGAATAGAACCCAATGTTTATTTATGGCATTTTTCACACAGGCATTTAGTGGCTGTTAAAAGTCTCCAATGCAATAGCTACTTATGTTACTAACACTGGTTATGCAAATCTTTTTGTTTTTTATTCATGGATGATGATATGGTTTGGCTCCGGGCCCGTACCTAAATCTCATCTCGAATTGTAAACCCCACATGTCCATGGGAAGGACCTGGTGGGTGGTGATTGGATCATGGGGGCAGTTTCCCCCATGCTGTCCTTGTGATAGTGAGGAATTTCTTATGAAATTTGGTGGTTCAAAAGTGGCAGTTTCCTTGGCACTTTCTCTCTCCTTCCACCGTGTAAGAAGTGTGTTGCTCCCCCTTTGCCTTTCACTATGGATGTAAGACTCCTGAGGCCTCCCCAGCCATGGAGAACTGTGAGTAATTAAACCTATTTTCTTTATAAGTACCCGGTCTCAAGTAGTTCTTTATAACAGTGTGAAAATAGACTAATACAGAGAATTGGTACCAGCAGAGTGGGGTACAGCTATAAAGATAAGCTGAAAATGAGGAAGCAACTTTAGAATTGGGTGACAGAAAGAGGTTGGAACAGTGTGTAGGGCTCCGAAGAAGACAGGAAGATGTGGGAATGTTTGGAATTTCCTAAAGACTTGCTGAATGGTTTGACCAAAATGCTGATAGTGATATAGACGATGAAGTCCAGGCTGAGGTGGTCTCAGATGGAGATAAGGAACTTATTGGGTACTGAGTAAGGTCACTCATGCTATGCTTTAGCAAAGAGACTGGTGGCATTTTGCTCCTTCCCTAGAGATCTGTGGAAATTTGAACTTGAGAGACATGGCTTAGGGTACTTGGCAGAAGAAATTTCTAAGCAGCAAAGCATTCAAGATGTGAACTGGGTGATTCTGAAAATGTTCAGTCATATGCAATCACAAAGAGATTATCTGAAAATGGAACTTTTATTTAAAAGGGAAGCAGAGCATAAAAGTTTGGGAAATTTGCAGCCTGACCATGCAGTAGAAAAGAAACACCCATTTTCTGGGGGAAACTCAAGCCTGCTGCAGAAATTTGCATAAGCAACAAGGAGTCAAATGTTAATAGCCAAGACAATGGAGAAAATGTCTCCAGGGCATATCAGAGATCTTTTTGGCAGCCCCTTCCATCACAGGTCCAGAGGCCTAGGAGGGAAAAGTGGTTTTGTAGGCTGGGACCATGGCCCTGCTTCTCTGTGCAGCCTCAGGACTTGGTGCCCTGTGTTCTAGCTGCTCCAGTTCCAGCCATGGCTAAAAAGAGGCAAAGGTACAGCTCAGACCACTGCTTCAGGGGGTGCAAGCCCCATGCCTTGGCAGCTTCCAAGTGGTGTTGGGCCTGCAGGTGTACAGAAGACAAATGTTGAACTTTGGGAGCCTCCACCTTGATTTCAGAGGATGTATGGAAATATCTGGATGTCCAGGCAGAAGTCTGCTGCAGCGCTGGACTTCTAGGGGAGAATCTCTACTAGGGCAATGAAGAGAGGAAATGTGGGTGTCGAAGCCCCCACACAGGGTCCCCACTCGTGAGAAGAGGGCCACTGTCCTCCAGACTCCAGAATGGTAGATCCATTGACAGCTTGCACCATGTGCCTATAAAAGCCTCAGGCACTCAACACCAGCCCATGAAAACAGCCACAGTCTGTACCCTGCAAAGTCATGGGGCCGAATAGCCCAAGGCTTTGGCAGCCCACTCCTCACATCAGCATGTCCTGGATGTGAGACATGGAGTCAAAGGAGATTATTTTGGAGCTCTAAAATTTAATGACTGCCCTGTTGGCTTTTGTACTTGTGTGGGGTCTGTAGCGCCTTTGTTTTGGCCGGTTTCTCACATTTGGAATGGCAGCATGTACCCAATGCTTGTACCCCCATTGTGTCTTGGAAGTAACTAAATTGTTTTTGATTTTATAGGCTCGTAGGAGAAGGGACTTGCCTTGTCTCAGGTGAAACTTTGGACTCATAGTTTTGGGTGAATACTGTAATGAGCTAAGACTTTGGAGGTGTGTTGGGAAGTCATGATTGGTTTTGAAATGTGAAAGAGACTGCTGTTCTTAAGATCAAAGAAAAATGATGACATTTTGATACTTAAATTTTAATGAATTTACTAAAGAGTATCTTGACTCATTTTTGATACTCTCTGTGTTTAAAATAAAATACTTAGTTTATTAGAGAAACCCTACATTCTAGTAAAACATATGGACAATATACCCATAGTGGCCAAAAACTCAGTGGTTGAAAAGTAACCTCAAATATATTTAAAATGTGAAATAAAAGAGAATTCAAAGTATTCTATGGAAGTGCTTTTTTTTTTTTTTTTTTTTAGATGGAGTTTTGCTCTTGTTGCCCAGGCTGCTAATTTTGTATTTTATTTTATTTTTTGTTAGAGACAGGGTTTCTCCATGTTGGCCAGGCTGGTCTCGAACACCTGCCCTCAGGTGATCCGCCCGTGTCGGCCTCCCAAAGTGCTAGTGGAAGTGCTTTAATGTTAACATTTGGCCAAACTATTTTAAAATTCTTCTTCCATACTTACAAGAATTGAAATGCAAATTATGAAATGAACACTATATAAAAGTAATTATGCTCAACATTATATTTTTTGTGCAGTTTTTTTTTTCTTTTTTTTTGAGAGGGAGTCTTGCGCTGCTGCCCGGCTGGAGTGCAGTGGTGCGTTCTCGGCTCACTGCAAGCTCTGCTTCCCAGGTTCACGCCATTCTCCTGCCTCAACCTCCTGAGTAGCTGGGACTACAGGTGCCCACCACCACACTCGTCTAATTTTTTGTATTTTTAGTAGAGACGGGTTTTCATCATGTTAGCCATGATGGTCTCGATCTCTTGACCTCGTGATCCACCCATCTCGGCCTCCCAAAGTGCAGGGATTATAGGCGTGAGCCTCTGCGCCTGGCCTTTTTGTGTTATTTTATAAGGTTATGTAATAATCAGATACACAAAGAACAACTTTTGGTGTGAAATTGCATTTAGTTTGAATGCATATATCTATTTGTGGCTTTTTTGTATTTTTAATAATGAATAGAGTCTCAGGTTGGCTGCAATTCTTCAAACAAATGTATCTTTTTTTTCCTTTTTTTTTGAGACAGAGTCTCATTCTATACCTAGGCTGGAGTGCAGTGGTATGATCACAGTTCACTGGAGCCTCCTCCTACTGGGCTCAGATGATCCTCTCACCTCACCCTCCTGAGCAGCTGGGACTTACAGGTATGTGGCACCACATCTAGGCAAATTTTGTATGTTTTGTGGTGGCGGGATCTTGCCATGTTTCCCAGTCTGGTCTCAAGCTCCTGGACTCAAGTAATTCATCCGCCTTGGCCTTCCATAGTCCCGGCTTACTAATGTAATTTAAAAGACTTTACAAAATAGTGCAGTGATTCAAATTGAATATTCTAAATTAGATTTATGCTGCTAACTTTTTTTTTTTAAATTTAGGACATTTATTTGTATTTTCTTCTCTAAATATGTTTCCTTGTATTCTATATTTATATCAATATCTATATTTATATCAATATCTCTATATGTATTTATCTACAAACCTATTGATTTAGTTTTCATGTATGTTGTGGACTTTCGTATTAACTATGGTAACAGCATATAATGTTAAATCAACATGCTCCTCTTTGAGGGACTATCATGTTATTCTCTCACATGCTCTATTTCCTTATCTTTTTAATTTTGATATTTGACTGTTATATTTTCTTACAATGGTTTAGCTATAAACATAAAAATACTATTTAAGTTAATAATAGTATACTCATTTATTGGAGGGCTGACACTTCAATGACATAATTTGAAGTATAGAGAACAATATCTTATCATTTGATTTATTTTTTAAAGTGTTAAAATATTTTAGTTGTATTTAATTAGGTTGATATTTTAAATTCTGATGTTATATGCCATGTAACGGAGTATCAAGTGACAAGTTGTTAAGATATTTTTCCCCCAGGACTATAGTATGATCTCTCACTTTTTGAATGTATAAGATTATGGAGACACATGTTACTTTATATTACTTCCCCCTGTGATTTGCATTTTCTAATGGCAGCAAGTTAATATGAGAAAGGCACTGAAGTCAAAAAACATAGCATTGAAATAAACCTGTGTTATTACTAACAGCTGGGTACTGAGATGATGCTGTCTGCCTTCTAATGCTGAACATTTCTCTTGATTATTAGTTTTCCTTTTTGCTTATTTGTTGTAACTTTTTCCTTATTGCTCAGGTCAAAGTTTAGATACTAAGTTAATCATCTGAACTTTCGCTTGAAGGCAGTTATATCTCCTATGTAAAAGTGAGGTCTTAACTTGTATAAAGCACAATGTGTGATCCCATTTATTCATGCAGTTGGGGATCATCTAGCCCAGGCAGAACTGTGTCTTGTCTGTGCCTTGGCTTGCTTGAGGGCTGTTACCCAATCACAGCCCTCTCCTAGCAATCTAAAGGCGAGAAGAGGACACGCATTTACAAAGCAGTCTTTCAAAAAAATATTGGACTGTGGGGAGATTGATCCAATGTAGGCTTAGAACATCAGAATGTTCCTTTCCCTAATACTGTGACCAAATTACATTCTAAACCTTGGGAAAGACTAATCCTAGCTTTACCTTTTGAAGGTCGAATGGGGGTAGGGTAGCACCTTTTAGTTTCTGGAGATACCATCAAAACAGTGTCATGTCAGAAATCAGCTGTGGCAGGCACGGTAACCTTTACTCAGTAATGAAAGGAGATAAGAGAGAAAGCATACAACCATGTGCTACTCCATTACATGATTAAATGTTTGAGAGTGGATTCTTTTCTTCCGATCACTTATCTGAGCAAGAGTTGGCATTATCTTCTAGGTATATTCATTGGGAACTGAGATAAGTTTTAATTCTATCAGATTAATGTGTGCGTGTGTGTGTGTGTATGTGTGTGTGTGTATGTGGCAATTAAAACATCTATTCAAATGATGATTATAATTTTCCTCCAAAGGACTAATGAAGTGAAATATCGATTTTGAGGCGACTCATTAGGATAATAAAATACAATGACATTATCAAAGACAAATACAAAGACAAAGGCTATCGTTTCATTTTTTTCTATTGTTTTACCATAAAAACAAGGGTGAGAAACCTACAAGGCATTAGGATGTTTGAATACGTTGGTGGAATTGGATCTTTGTTTTGATTGACAGTCAATGACCAGACCCTTTCATTCAGTTGTGTGTGTCTGTTGTGTTCTTACGTAAACTCACCATTTTTACTCTTTAAGATATTGTATAAAAGTTTTCTTCTGACCTGTCTTCTAGTTTACTAGTTCTGTTTAGTTTTTTTTCTCTACTTTTAAACTTACTTATTTCTTGAGTTCCTAATTTTTGTCATTAAAGCAATCATTCTCAGAATTTCCATTTTATTCCCTATGGCATCACATCTTCCATTTAAATTATTCTTGTCATTTCATTTCTTGAAAGGATTACTTGCTGTTACTTTAAAGTCCTTCAGTGTCTGACCTGCCTGTTAGTGTGTTTTCAGTGTTTCTTCTCCCGTCTCATTTCTCAGCCCATCTACTTTTTTTGATGCTTGATATTTTTTTCCCCTGTGTTTTGGGCATTGTGATTTGATGTTCTGTATGTTGTTTCTATTTTTCAGAGATTATTTATTTTTGCATTGGGTTGGCTATTATGTACTGACAGATTCTCCTACTTCAAGCAAAGATTGAGCAGATCTCTGGGGGCTAATTTATGTTTAGTTCCCCTTTACTTCTAGTATATATCCCTTGTTATTCCTAAATAATACCCTGGAGTTTGTACGGGTCTTGAATTCTAAATTTGTCCCTTTATTCCTTGGAGCCAGCCAAAAGTCTCAGGTGAAAAATGACATTAAATACTGAGCTCGTCTCCCTGCATGCCTCTCATCTCTCAGACTTCGACCTTTCAAAACTTTTGTGACTTGCAGTCTTACCAATACTTTTAAACGGGTGTGTGCATTTTCACGTGTGTTCACGTGTGTGTGTTCATACACGTGTACATGGATATGCGTATGTTCTGTTCACCTTCTCCTCTTTGGGAAGTTTAGGCTGAAATTAAAATAGTCTGCAATTTTGAGGAGACATTCCTTGTTAGGAAGTAAGTTGTAGTATAGCAGTGTGCCTGGAATTGTGCGTAAACCTAAGAGAACTGGCAGGCAATTAGTCACATAGCTATGACAAGTTCTATGCACATGCATAGAAATGCATCATTAGGCAATTTTGTCATGCGAACATTATAAAGTGTACTTACACAAACCTAAATCGTACAGCCTATTGCACACCTAAACTATATGTTGTAGCCTATTGCTCCTATGCCACAAACCGGTACAGCATGTAACTGTACTAAATACTGTAGGCAACTGTAACATAATGATAAATATTTGAGTATTTAAACATATCTAAATGTAGAAAAGGTACAGTAAAATTACAATATAAAAGAAAAAGAATGGTATACCTGTATAAGACATTTACCAGGAATGGAGCTTGCACGACTGGAGATTGCTATGGGTGAGTCAGGGAGAGAGAAGTGAGTGAATCAGAAAGCCAACGACATCACCACACCCTATTGTAGATTTTATAAACACTGAATATTCAGGCTACACTAAATTTATTAAAATATTTTTCTTTCTTCAATAATACATTTACCTTAGCTTAGTGTAACATCTTTATTCTATGAACTTCTAAATTTTTTAACTTTTGGGCTTTTTGTAAGAACATTTAGTTAAAACACACACACGTGCAGTTGTACAAGAATATTTATTTCTTTATATTCTGATTTTATAAGATTATTTCTGCTTAAAAAATTTTTTATTTTTATTTTTATAATTTTAAGCTTTTTGTTTGTGTGTTAAAAACTAAGACACAAACAGATTTGCCTAGACCTACGCAGGGTCACGAGAATCTGTATCATTGTCTTACATTTGTACATCTTGTCCTGCTGGAAGTTCTTCCAGGTTAATAACATGCATGGAGCTGCCATCTGCTGTGATAACAATGCTTTCCCCTGGAATACCTCCTGAAGGACCTGCCTGAGGTTGTTTTACAATTAACTTTTTTTTTTTTGTAGTGACGGAGTCTTGTTCTGTCGCCCAGGCTGGAGTGCAGTGGCATGATCTTGGCTCACCACAACCTCTGCTTCCCAGGTTCAAGCAATTCTCCTGCCTCAGCCACCTGAGTAGCTAGGACTACAGGCTAACACCGCCATGCCGGCTAATTTCTTTTGTATTTTAGCAGAGACAGAGTTTTACCGTGTTGCCTAGGCTGGTCTCGAACTCCTGAGCTCAGGCAATTTGCCCACCTTGGCCTCCCAAAGTGCTATGATTACAGGCATGAGCTATGGTGCCCTGTCTTTTTTTTTTTTTTTTTTTTTGTAAGTAGAAGGAGCACACTCTAAAATGATGATAAAAAGTATAACGAAGTAAATACATAAACCAGCAACATTGCCATTTATTATCATTATCAAATATTATTTACTGTACATAACTGTATGTGCTACACTTTTATATGATGGGAAGTGCAGTAGGTTTGTTTACATCAGCATTACCACGAACCCATGAGTAATGAGTGCCACAACATTATGATGTCACTAGGCGATAGGAATTTTTCAGCTTCCTTAGAATTTATGGGACGACTCCCACTTTATATGCAGTCTGTTGTTGACTGAAACATAGCTATGCATCACATGGCTGTATAGTATTTTACCTGTGCTGTCATCTATATTGTTTGCTTACCCAAGTCACGCTATTTTTTCATTTCATTATAGATGTGAGCAGAGACCATGTTCTCCTTGTCATAGAGAATGGGACATTTTATATATATATGTATTTCAGAGATAATGTTGTGAGAGAGAAAATATACCACTTTCTCATCCATCTTGCGATTTCACAAAATTACGTTGTGCAAGATTACGTTAAATTGGGGGACAACCCTATTACGTGTAAAAT
This sequence comes from Rhinopithecus roxellana, assembly GCF_007565055.1. Taxonomy (NCBI): domain Eukaryota; kingdom Metazoa; phylum Chordata; class Mammalia; order Primates; family Cercopithecidae; genus Rhinopithecus; species Rhinopithecus roxellana. The sequence goes on from NC_044551.1 coordinate 94,057,897, forward strand.
TAAAATACATTTCTGTTTTATGTCTGTGACTAGGTAAACATTTGTGAAGATTTTAAGTTAAAGTTTGTCATTGGACCTCTTGTTTTTCTACTGTTAAAGATTAGGACTCCGGGCTAGGTGCTGTGTCTCACGCCTGTAACCCCAGCACTTTTTGGGAGGCTAAGGCAGGCGGATCACAAGGTCAGGAGATCGAGACCATCCTGGCTAATACAGTAAATCCCCGTCTCTACTAAAAATACAAAAAGTTAGCCGGGCGTGGTGGCGGCGCCTGTAGTCCCAGCTACTCGGGAGGCTGAGGCAGGAGAATGGCGTGAACCCGGGAGGCGGAGCTTGCCGAGAGCGGCGATGGAGATCGCGCCACTGCACTCTACCCTGGGCGACAGAGACTCCGTATCAACAACAAAAAGATCAGGACTCTGGTTAATTGGTCATAAATGAACAATGATTTACAAAAGGAAATAAAAGAAAGAAGAAAGTAGAGAGCCTGATACTAGAAACAGCTTTGGCAGTGGGAGCAACAGCTGCAGTGAAGATTATTGGGTAATACACCACACAGGCAGCCTAAATTCCCAAGAGAGTTCTCACAACAGATTGTCTTTTGTTTCTGGAAGTGCCTGGAAATGAGCTGAGGGCAGGAGAAGAGAGCGGTAAACTATCCAGACACACAGGAGTGATGTTACGTCAGAATCCCCAGCCATTTGTATTGCACTCTTCCAGAAAATAAAAACCTCACAGGTGTGGGCATACCAGGGCACCCTGTCTGCTATGAGTAACAACTGCTCCTTCTTACCCCAGCGTCTCCATAGTTGACTGTCCTGGAGGATAAGAGGTTAACTGCTCTAAGAGATGTGGCTGACCCTATCCTACAGGCTTGTCTGAAAACGTTTCCAGTGTATCGAGGCCCGTATAAATCCCAAAGTATCCTTGGAACTTCTTTTGCAGTTTCCTGAATTGAGCAAGTTTGGATTTCTGTGAGAACTGACGTGCAATTACAAATGGATGAATTTATAAGGAAAATGCAAAGATAAAGGAGGAAAGCTACCTGCATAGTATATATTTATCTACACTGCATGTTAGTATAATCTGTGAATATTTCTGTATGTGACCCAATACGTATAAAATTAGAAAAGCAAAAAAAAAAAAAAAAAAAAAAAAAAAACAAATTAATGACTGTATTAATGCTAAAATATATAATTTTTCGATTTTGTCATTTAAACAATAAAACAGCTCTTTCTGATGTATTTATCAGTAATAAGTACCTGTGTATATAGTTTATTATTACCAGTGGAGAGGTGATAATAAATAAAATTATAACAATTTATAAAGTTATAGTTAACTATGTAGAAAAGAACGGTTTAAGCGCAATAAAAATCCAATTTAATTACTGCCTCAGCATTGTAATAGTAAGCAACAAATGCACTCTACTGAGTGCATATAGCAATTTAAAAAGCTATTCAATCTATATAAAACCAGGTTTTTCATTTGTCTTGTTTTAAATATTTACAAGTATTATTAAAACATATTAGAAACTTTATTCTTAGAGCAATATCCTTGTATGGCTCTTCATTCATATTCATCCATACCTTATAGAATCAACAATTCTATTTTTTGTAAATCATTTCATAGGCAAAACAAACTGGCAAGTCTATTCAAATAAAACAAGGATAAACAAGAAAGGGAGAAGGGTAGAAGGAGTATATTGCAACTGATACAGAAATGAGCTTAAGTTTTGAGCCTGGACTCTCTTTAAATTCATGTTCATTGTATTATTTCATTTTCACACTGCTGATAAAGACATACCCAAGACTAAGTAATTTATAAAGAAAAAGAGGTTTAATGGACTCACAGTTCCATGTGACTGGGAAGGCCTCACAATCATAGTGGAGGCCAAAAGGCATGTCTTACATGGTGGCAGTCAAGAGAGAATGAGAGCCAAGAGGAAAGGGAAACCTTTTATAAAACCATCAGATCTCATGAGACTTAGTCACTACCATGAGAACAGTATAGGGGTAACCCATAATTCAATTATCTCCCACTGGGTCCCTCCCACAACACTTGAGAATCATGGGAGCTACAATTCAAGATGAAATTTGGGTGGGGACACAGTCAAACCATATCAGTCACTAACCTCAAGAGTGCCCTTCATTCACTCAGCAAATGTGCCTCTTTTTTTTCACATTCCCATATTCTGTGGCAATTTCATACTTTGTCTTTTCACAAACCTTCAGCATCTTTTCCCGACATCCTCACCTTTAACTGTCTTTCTATCATTTCCTCTTCTCCATGTAAATTGAAGTTCTTAGAAGATAGATTTCATAAACTCTCATCATCACAACTCCCAGCATCTGCATTACATTTTCTACCTGCCTGCTTAAAATTTCTTATAGACTTATGCTTTCCAATACAATAGCTGCTGTCCACATGTGGCTGTGGGGCATAGGAAGTGAATGAGGCTAGTTCAAAGTGAGATGTGCCTCACACTAGACTCACAGGGAGCATAAAAATTAAATGTAAAATATCTCATTCAATTTGTTATATTGATAAGAAACTATCTTCGAAAATGAAGCAGAAATAAAATCTTTCCCATACAGATAAAAACTGAGGTAATTCATCACCACGAGACCAGCCCTACAAGGAATACTTAGGGGAGCCCTACATCTGGCAGCAAAAGAACAATATCCATCTTCATAAAACATGGAAAAATATAAAACTTACTGGCACAGAAGAAAAAAAGTATAACATTTTGGATATATTGGGTTAAATCACATATTAGAGTGAATTCCACATGCTTCTTTTACCTTTTTTTTTTTGGTGTGGCTGCTAGAAAATTTAAAATGACCTATGCTGTTCGTACTATAATTCTATTAGGCAACATTTCTATTAGAACTCTCCAAACTTCTATCTTAAGCCAATCTCTCCAATTTTGTAGATTTTTAAAAAGCAGACTTTAGTTAGGAACATTGTTCTAGGACATTTTCTATCTCCTACATTGCCAGTTTGTTTTCTCTCCCACATCTTTTCCAATTGTATGTAGATATGATGTTATTCTCCAGTTTTTAAAAAGACATTCACATAATTCTTCTTCCCAATTAGTATCCCATTTCTCCAGTTTCCTTTTTAGTAAAACTTTTCAAGAGTGTCCCAGATTCTTAGTGTTTGCATTCTCCTTTTCTCATTCTTTCTTAAACTTACTTTTATTTGGCTTTTGCCTTCTCCTTAATGTCCTCCGCTTCTCAACAACAACAAACTTCAATGACAACAAGCTGTTTTTCTTATGGTCACTATTGACGCTGATATGGTATAAATTTGTGGTCAATTTTAGCACTCATCTTTCTGGACCTACCATCAGCTTTGGCAGAGGTATCTCTCCTTCTTGACATCGTTCCTTATTGAGCTTCCAAAACACTACATACCCTTGGCTTCCCTTCAAAGTTCTGCTGTTACTCCTTCTCAGTCTCTGTTGCTGGAATATTCCTTTCCCCCTGAGCACTTATGTTTTACATATTCTCTTTTAGTCCTTTCTTTATGCATATTTCTTGGTGATCTCATAAAACCCGAAGAATTCTCAACTTTTATCTTCTGCCAGATATCTGCAAGAACTCCAGACTAATACATACAAATGACTGTTAGAGCTCTCTTTTTATGTGTCTAATTAGCCAATCAAACTTAGCACTTCTAAAACTGATATTCTGACTTCCCTGACTCCAAAACTGCTCCAATGGCAGTTTCTTCATCATCTCAACTGATAAAAACTCTTTTCCTATTGCTGGGACTAAAAATCTCTGTGGAGTGAATTTTAAGCCTCTGGGTCTCCTCTTACTTATCATAATCTATTAGGCACCAAAACCTGTCTTTAATTTCAAAACACAATACAAATTCCAGCCATTTCCCACCACCACCGTTTCTACCACTGGGAATGTACTTCGCTGGCCCTAATTCTTACACAGCTCTTTAACTGTGCTCTCTGGTTCTACGCTTACTCACTGTATTGTGTTTTCAGCATAGAAAACGGAGTCACCCTTTTAGGACATCAATTAGATCATGTCTAACTTCTACTTAAACCCCTGCAATGGTTCTCCATTACACCAAAATAAAAGCCCAAGTACTTGCAATGGTGTGGCTGTGAAACCCTACATCACCTCTTTTCCTCGAACACTCTCCTGCCGTTTTCTTTTACTCATTTTTTGCTAACATTTCTTTGTTCTAAGTTGGCTGAAGCTACACTGGTTTCCTTTATGTTCTTGGGAAAAAAAAGTTCATGCTTTAAAAGTTGGCACTGGTCGTTTGCTCTCCCTGAAAAGTTTCTCCTCTGGTTGTGACATAAGGATAACATTGTTACCTACTACTAGTCTCTGTTCAAATGTCAACTTCCTGATACGGCCCCTGAGACATTTAATCAGAATCCCCTTGCCATTGCCATGTCTTTGTCCCATGCCATTCTAATAAACTATTCTTTAATTAAAATATGGAAAACTTGATCTTTCAAAATGTAAATATGTACATTAAAACATTTAGATTAATCAATCATTCACCCACTCCCCACTTTTCTGTGATGAGTGACAAGATTTCCTCTTTGCTTGACTGCCAACTTTCTCCCAGGAATCTGGAATAAATAATGAATATTTTCATTCATAATGTTTATTTGAACATCTCAGGGAAAAAACCTGAGGCATGGGAGAAAAGGGGAAAGAAAAATTGAGGATTTAATTAACAATGGCATGTGAAGAGAGAATGAAGACTGATTACACTCTAGAAAGGCTTCTATTGGATTTCGTACTTTTTTCTGTTGCCTGAAGTGCCAGAAGCAAAGTCTGTATCTTCCTGGTGGATGCTGCACTAAATATTGAGGTGCAGACACTTGTGGACACAGAGACTCAGGCCAAAATCACAGAGGATTTTATTTCCTTGTTACTTAAAAAAAAAAAGAAAAAAAAAGAATGTTTTTGAATACACAGTATCCCTAATAATCCAGACTATTGTTTTTTCTTTAAGTTAACTAATTATTATCATTATTATTATTATCTGGAGACAGGGTCTAGCTCTGTTGCCCAGGCTGGAGAACAATGGCAAGTCATAGCTCACTGCAGTCTCAGACTCCTGAGCTCAAGTGATTCTCCCATCTCAACCTCCAGAAAAACTGAGACTTATGGGTGTGCCCACTGTGCCTGGACTGATAGGTTTTTGTAGAGTCAGTTTTAGTCCCATTAGGTGAAAGAAGTCACTGAAAGAAAATATTTTAAAAATACAAATGAGAAGAGAAGAGACTGAATCAGGAAGCATTATTCATTTTGCCTGTGATTAGCAGAAGTAACCTTTGGAGTATTTTGTGTTTCCTTAGTGAAACACAATTATTTCACCTATAAATAACACTCATAACTTACCTTTATATCCTCTCTTTTTATCCCATTGATTCTTATCTTCTGTTGCTCATATTGTTGGTTTGTGGTGTATTTGTTTCTTTTGGTAATGTTCGATCTCTTTCCAAGTCTATAGTAAAAGTGAATTAAGTATTATTCAGGGATTTTCTTGAATCAAGGACAAGGTAAGAGTAATTTTTTGTGAACTCCATTAAATTAATTGGACCACACATACTGGGATCTTTAGGGAACCATAATGTTTGATTATTTCAAAGACTATACCAAAGGCTCTTAAAATTCTCTAAATCTAAACACAGTGAGCTGGCTTTTAATGGAATTATTCACTATTTTTAAAAGTTGGCTATATTAGCTCTTCCTATACTAAATAATTTTTAAAAACCATAAAATGGTAGACCTAGATTATTCTATATAATTTGATCATTTCTTCTGGTTATCTGGACTTTTTCAGATAAGGCTTCTACCATCTCCAATCTCATATGTACATTCTGCATATACTTAGTATTTTTTCTAATAGTTTTATGGACCAATGTGAATATGTAAAATAAGATTTCAGATACACGCTGGCCATTGTACATTTTTTTTTATTGCTAAGTGGAATAGGGCTCTCTCAAAATAATATACATTGCAGTGTTTATTCCAGGAATAGCTTCAGCAGTTTTGGCATGGATTGTCTTTAAATCTATATCACATTGCTGTTGCTATAGATAATCATAATTGAAATTACTTGTAGCCTGAAAACAATTTCTATGGAAATAATAGTCTACATCAGCTATTTCTTTGATGCATAAAACCAATAATAATTTAGGTAATTACATTTATTTCAGTCTAAATGGAGATGTTTATTATTAGGCTGAACAAGGGATATATTTGCCTATATTATCACAGTTTTTTAGAATAAAATAAATGGTTCTAGAAACTTTTCCCTACATGGTCAAAAATGTATCAAAAATTGATATTTATCATTTTGTGTTTTTTTTTTTTTTTTTTTTTTTTTTTTTTTTTTTTTTTTTTTTTATTTTATTTTATTTTTTTTTTTTTATTATTATACTTTAAGTTCTAGGGTACATGTGCATAACGTGCAGGTTTGTTACATATGTAAACTTATGCCATGTTGGTGTGCTGCACCCATCAACTCGTCAGCACCCATCAATTCATCATTTATATCATGTATAACTCCCCAATGCAATCCCTCCCTCCTCCCCCCTCCCCCCTCCCCATGATAGACCCCAGTGTGTGATGTTCCCCTTCCCGAGTCCAAGTGATCTCATTGTTCAGTTCCCACCTATGAGTGAGAACATGCGGTGTTTGGTTTTCTCTTCTTGTGATAGTTTGCTAAGAATGATGGTTTCCAGCTGCATCCATGTCCCTACAAAGGACGCAAACTCATCCTTTTTTATGGCTGCATAGTATTCCATGGTGTATATGTGCCACATTTTCTTAATCCAGTCTGTCACAGATGGACATTTGGGTTGATTCCAAGTCTTTGCTATTGTGAATAGTGCCGCAATAAACATACGTGTACATGTGTCTTTGTAGTAGACTAATTTATAATCCTTTGGGTATATACCCAGTAGTGGGATGGCTGGGTCATATGGTACATCTAGTTCTAGATCCTTGAGGAATTGCCATACTGTTTTCCATAATGGTTGAACTAGTTTACAATCCCACCAACAGTGTAAAAGTGTTCCTATTTCTCCACATCCTCTCCAACACCTGTTGTTTCCTGACTTCTTAATGATTGCCATTCTAACTGGTGTGAGATGGTATCTCATTGTGGTTTTGATTTGCATTTCTCTGATGGCCAGTGATGATGAGCATTTTTTCATGTGTCTGTTGGCTGTATGAATATCTTCTTTTGAGAAATGTCTGTTCATATCCTTTCCCCACTTTTTGATGGGGTTGTTTGTTTTTTTCTCGTATATTTGTTTGAGTTCTTTGTAGATTCTGGATATTAGCCCTTTGTCAGATGAGTAGGTTGCAAAAATTTTCTCCCATTCTGTAGGTTGCCTGTTCACTCTGATGGTAGTTTCTTTTGCTGTGCAAAAGCTCTTTAGTTTAATTAGATCCCATTTGTCAATTTTGGCTTTTGCTGCCGTTGCTTTTGGTGTTTTAGACATGAAGTCCTTGCCCATGCCTATGTCCTGAATGGTACTACCTAGATTTTCTTCTAGGGTTTTTATGGTATTAGGTCTAACATTTAAGTCTCTAATCCATCTTGAATTAATCTTCGTATAAGGGGTAAGGAAAGGATCCAGTTTCAGCTTTCTACTTATGGCTAGCCAATTTTCCCAGCACCATTTATTAAATAGGGAATCCTTTCCCCATTTCTTGTTTCTCTCAGGTTTGTCAAAGATCAGATGGCTGTAGATGTGCGGTATTATTTCTGAGGACTCTGTTCTGTTCCATTGGTCTATATCTCTGTTTTGGTACCAGTACCATGCTGTTTTGGTTACTGTAGCCTTGTAGTATAGTTTGAAGTCAGGTAGCGTGACGCCTCCAGCTTTGTCCTTTTGACTTAGGATTGTCTTGGCAATACGGGCTCTTTTTTGGTTCCATATGAACTTTAAAGCAGCTTTTTCCAATTCTGTGAAGAAAGTCATTGGTAGCTTGATGGGGATGGCATTGAATCTATAAATAACCTTGGGGAGTATGGCCATTTTCACGATATTGATTCTTCCTATCCATGAGCATGGTATGTTCTTCCATTTGTTTGTGTCCTCTTTGATTTCACTGAGCAGTGGTTTGTAGTTCTCCTTGAAGAGGTCCTTTACATCCCTTGTAAGCTGGATTCCTAGGTATTTTATTCTCTTTGAAGCAATTGTGAATGGAAGTTCATTCCTGATTTGGCTCTCTGCTTGTCTGTTGCTGGTGTATAAGAATGCTTGTGATTTTTGCACATTAATTTTGTATCCTGAGACTTTGCTGAAGTTGCTTATCAGCTTAAGGAGATTTTGGGCTGAGACGATGGGGTTTTCTAAATATACAATCATGTCATCTGCAAACAGGGACAATTTGACTTCTTCTTTTCCTAACTGGATACCCTTGATTTCTTTCTCTTGCCTGATTGCCCTAGCCAGAACTTCCAACACTATGTTGAATAGGAGTGGTGAGAGAGGGCATCCCTGTCTTGTGCCAGTTTTCAAAGGGAATTTTTCCAGTTTTTGCCCATTCAGTATGATATTAGCTGTGGGTTTGTCATAAATAGCTCTTATTATTTTGAGGTACGTTCCATCAATACCGAATTTATTGAGCGTTTTTAGCATGAAGGGCTGTTGAATTTTGTCAAAAGCCTTTTCTGCATCTATTGAGACAATCATGTGGTTCTTGTCTTTGGTTCTGTTTATATGCTGGATTACGTTTATTGATTTGCGAATGTTGAACCAGCCTTGCATCCCAGGGATGAAGCCCACTTGATCATGGTGGATAAGCTTTTTGATGTGCTGCTGAATCCGGTTTGCCAGTATTTTATTGAGGATTTTTGCATCAATGTTCATCAGGGATATTGGTCTAAAATTCTCTTTTTTTGTTGTGTCTCTGCCAGGCTTTGGTATCAGGATGATGTTGGCCTCATAAAATGAGTTAGGGAGGATTCCCTCTTTTTCTATTGATTGGAATAGTTTCAGAAGGAATGGTACCAGCTCCTCCTTGTACCTCTGGTAGAATTCAGCTGTGAATCCATCTGGTCCTGGACTTTTTTTGGTGGGTAGGCTATTAATTGTTGCCTCAATTTCAGAGCCTACTATTGGTCTATTCAGGGATTCAACTTCTTCCTGGTTTAGCCTTGGGAGAGTGTAAGTGTCCAGGAAATTATCCATTTCTTCTAGATTTTCTAGTTGATTTGCGTAGAGGCGTTTATAGTATTCTCTGATGGTAGTTTGTATTTCTGTGGGGTCAGTGGTGATATCCCCTTTATCATTTTTTATTGCATCTATTTGATTCCTCTCTCTTTTTTTCTTTATTAGCCTTGCTAGCGGTCTGTCAATTTTGTTGATCTTTTCAAAAAACCAACTCCTGGATTCATTGATTTTTTGGAGGGTTTTTTGTGTCTCTATCTCCTTCAGTTCTGCTCTGATCTTAGTTATTTCTTGCCTTCTGCTAGCTTTTGAATGTGATTGCTCTTGCCTCTCTAGTTCTTTTAATTGTGATGTTAGAGTGTCAATTTTAGATCTTTCCTGCTTTCTCTTGTGGGCATTTAGTGCTATAAATTTCCCTCTACACACTGCTTTAAATGTGTCCCAGAGATTCTGGTATGTTGTATCTTTGTTCTCATTGGTTTCAAAGAACATCTTTATTTCCGCTTTCATTTCGTTATGTACCCAGTAGTCATTCAGGAGCAGGTTGTTCAGTTTCCATGTAGTTGAGCGGTTTTGATTGAGTTTCTTAGTCCTGAGTTCTAGTTTGATTGCACTGTGGTCTGAGAGACAGTTTGTTATAATTTCTGTTCTTTTACATTTGCTGAGGAGTACTTTACTTCCAATTATGTGGTCAATTTTGGAATAAGTGCGATGTGGTGCTGAGAAGAATGTATATTCTGTTGATTTGGGGTGGAGAGTTCTATAGATGTCTATTAGGTCCGCTTGGTGCAGAGATGAGTTCAATTCCTGGATATCCTTGTTAACTTTCTGTCTCGTTGATCTGTCTAATGTTGACAGCGGAGTGTTGAAGTCTCCCATTATTATTGTATGGGAGTCTAAGTCTCTTTGTAAGTCTCTAAGGACTTGCTTTATGAATCTGGGTGCTCCTGTATTGGGTGCATATATATTTAGGAGAGTTAGCTCTTCCTGTTGAATTGATCCCTTTACCATTATGTAATGGCCTTCTTTGTCTCTTTTGATCTTTGATGGTTTAAAGTCTGTTTTATCAGAGACTAGGATTGCAACCCCTGCTTTTTTTTGTTCTCCATTTGCTTGGTAGATCTTCCTCCATCCCTTTATTTTGAGCCTATGTATGTCTCTGCATGTGAGATGGGTCTCCTGAATACAGCAGACTGATGGGTCTTGACTCTTTATCCAGTTTGCCAGTCTGTGTCTTTTAATTGGAGCATTTAGTCCATTAACATTTAAGGTTAATATTGTTATGTGTGAACTTGATCCTGCCATTATGATATTAACTGGTTATTTTGCTCGTTAGTTGATGCAGTTTCTTCCTAGCCTCGATGGTCTTTACATTTTGCCAAGTTTTTGCGATGGCTGGTACCGGTTGTTCCTTTCCATGTTTAGGGCTTCCTTCAGGGTCTCTTGTAAGGCAGGCCTGGTGGTGACAAAATCTCTAAGCATTTGCTTATCTGTAAAGGATTTTATTTCTCCTTCACTTATGAAACTTAGTTTGGCTGGATATGAAATTCTGGGTTTAAAATTCTTTTCTTTAAGAACGTTGAATATTGGCCCCCACTCTCTTCTGGCTTGTAGAGTTTCTGCCGAGAGATCTGCTGTTAGTCTGATGGGCTTCCCTTTGTGGGTGACCCGACCTTTCTCTCTGGCTGCCCTTAAGATTTTTTCCTTCATTTCAACTTTGGTGAATCTGGCAATTATGTGTCTTGGAGTTGCTCTTCTGGAGGAGTATCTTTGTGGCGTTCTCTGTATTTCCTGAATTTGAATGTTGGCCTGCCCTACTAGGTTGGGGAAGTTCTCCTGGATGATATCCTGAAGAGTGTTTTCCAACTTGGTTCCATTTTCCCCCTCACTTTCAGGCACCCCAATCAGACGTAGATTTGGTCTTTTTACGTAATCCCATACTTCTTGCAGGCTTTGCTCATTTCTTTTTCTTCTTTTTTCTTTTGGTTTCTCTTCTCGCTTCATTTCATTCATTTGATCTTCAATCGCTGATACTCTTTCTTCCAGTTGATCGAGTCGGTTACTGAAGCTTGTGCATTTGTCACGTATTTCTCGTGTCATGGTTTTCATCTCTGTCATTTCGTTTATGATCTTCTCTGCATTAATGAGTCTAGCTGTCAATTCTTCCACTCTTTTTTCAAGATTTTTAGTTTCTTTGCGCTGGGTACGTAATTCCTCCTTTAGCTCTGATAAGTTTGATGGACTGAAGCCTTCTTCTCTCCTCTCGTCCAAGTCATTCTCTGACCAGCTTTGATCCGTTGCTGGTGATGGGCTGCGCTCCTTTGCAGGGGGAGATGCGCTCTTATTTTTTGAATTTCCAGCTTTTCTGCCCTGCTTCTTCCCCATCTTTGTGGTTTTATCTGTCTCTGGTCTTTGATGGTGGTGACGAACTGATGGGGTTTTGGTATAGGTGTCCTTCCTGTTTGATAGTTTTCCTTCTGACAGTCAGAAGGACTCTCTGTTGGTCTGTTGGAGATTGCTTGAGGTCCACTCCAGACCCTGTTTGCCTGGGTATCAGCAGCAGAGGTTGCCGAAGATAGAATATTGCTGAACAGCGAGTGTACCTGTCTGATTCTTCTTTTGGAAGTGTCCTCTCAGGGGTGTACTCCACCCTGTGAGGTGTGGGGTGTCAGACTGCCCCTAGTGGGGGATTTCTCCCAGCTAGGCTACTCAGGGGTCAGGGACACACCTGAGCAGGCAGTCTGTCCGTTCTCAGATCTCAACCTCCGCGTTGGGAGATCCGCGGCTCTCCCCAAAGCTGTCAGACAGGGTCGTTCGCGTCTGCACCGGCTCCCGCTACTTCCCCTGTTGGTCTTCAGCTGTGCGCTGTCCCCAGAGGTGGAGACTACAGAGACAGGCAGGCTTCCTTGAGCTGCTGTGAGCTCCACCCAGTTCGAGCTTCCCAGCGGCTTTGTTTACCTACTTAAGCCTCAGCAATGGCGGGCGCCCCTCCCCCAGCCTCGCTGCTGCCTTGCGGATAGATCGCGGCAGACTGCTGTGTTAGCAGTGAGGGAGGCTTCGTGGGCGTGGGACCCTCCCGGCCAGGTGTGGGATATATTCTCCTGGAATGCCTGTATGCTTACAGCGCAGTATTGGGGTGGGAGTTACCCGATTTTCCAGGTGTTGTGTGTCTCAGTTCCCCTGGCTAGGAAAACGGATCCCCTTCCCCCTTGCGCTTCCAGGTGAGGCGATGCCTCGCCCTGCTTCAGCTCTTGCTGGTCAGGCTGCAGCAGCTGACCAGCACCGATTGTCCGGCACTCCCTAGTGAGATGACCCCAGTACCTCAGTTGAAAATACAGAAATCACCGGTCTTCTGTGTCGCTCGCGCTGGGAGTTGGAGACTGGAGTTGTTCCTATTCGGCCATCTTGCTCCGCCCCCATTTTGTGTTTTTATTATAATGGTTCAACTATGAGAAAGAAGCTATATTGTGACTGGCAGTGAAGAGCTTTTTAGAAGATAAGGTTAAAAATGTGTATACATAGGAAAGATTCATAGCAGTGTCTGCTTTTAAAGCTCTCAGGATGGCATCAAGTATCATTAATATCCCTGACTGTATTTCTTTATATATGCCATGGACAAGTATAGATTTTGATATGTAGTCACTTTCTGGATCAATATTTAATAAGAAATTAAATGGCTTTAATGATAGGAAACTACTCTGGACAGTTTCATCTTTTTGTAATGAAGTTTTTAAATTATAAAAGTAATAATTTATTGTAATCAGAAATTACAGTGCTAAGAAATTTAATTTCTGTTAATTTCATTACTCATATTTTTCAGTTTTTTTTTGACAATGCAGTTCACTGCAATTTGGCATGTTACATCAGTATATATGATGGGAGGGTTTACACATTCTTATAACATTCAGATCTGATCTTTGGAAATTTTGAGTCCAGGTTTTGTCTTGTTTACTAAATCTTTTCTGATACTGAAATTGCTAGGATTTTTTCTCTTCTTTTTCTAACATTTGAAAGTTTATTCTCCTAAATTTAACCCTTTAATTAGCCTGGAGTATATTTCTGCACAATGCACAATATGGATTTTCTGAAATATATGCCATCTAATTTATATTTTCCAATATTATATTGTAAACATTTTCAAATTTTAAAAAATGAATGAATTTACATACCCTCAGGGTTCTGTAATTAAGGTTTTATTATATTGTTTTGTCAAACATGTTTAATTTATTGATCTTTCATCCATTAACACATTTCATTTTTGAATAAATTTCAATGTATATTGAAGATATCAATACATTTCCCCTTGATTAGTTCACATATTATTAACTTGAATCTGCAACATGACTATAGACTATAGCTTTTATGTAAAAATTGCATACAATGAAATAAATATTACATGCATTAAATGTATGTATTAATCTTAGTCCTGACTAAGAGCCACATCTTTAGGTCTGGTTATGTTGCTTGCTTTACCTATTGAAAATAGGTTGTTTTCTTCTTGCTTTTTTGTGTATCCCATGTTTGGTTGAAAGCCAGACACTATTTGTAGAAGAATGCTAAGAACGGACGTAAATGACAATTACACGGAGAAATGGGCACACATTTTCATCTGTCAAGCAGTCAGAGTGAGGAATTCTGTTTTGTCATGAGATGAACTAGGTTTAGGTTTTGTTTTTATCATTTTCAGTGTGCCACAGACATCAAAATCCCAGTGTGGCTTTTTTTTTGTTTTTGTTTTTTTGTGTTTTTTTGAGATGGAGTCTTGCTCTGTCCCCCAGGCTGGAGTGCAGTGGCGCGGTCTCTGCTCACTGCAAGCTCCGCCTCCCGGATTCACGCCTTTCTCCTGCCTCAGCCTCCCGAGTAACTGGGACCACAGGCGCCTGCCACCATGCCTGGCTACTTTTTTTGTATTTTTAGTAGAGATGGGGTTGGGGTTTCACTGTGTTAGGCAATATGGTCTCTATCTCCTGACCTCGTGATCCGCCCGCCTTGGCCTCCCAAAGTGCTGGGATTACAGGCTGTGAGCCACCGAGCCCGGCCCGCAGCATGGTTTTAATTACAGATGGGCTGTTGTTGCCTTGGGCTTAGAGTGATACTTAGATCTTTCTTACGAGTTCCTGCTTTGTCTCTAATTTTCTTCAGTCCTTGGACACTTGGTGCAAAAGTAGGGATCTTATCTGAATTCTTGCCCCTTCCCCAGCAGCAGGCTTCTCTTGCTTGTTTCTCTGGGTTAGGTTGCTGAGTGGTGGTGGTGGGGATCTAATTCTACTGTCTGGACTACTAGAACTCTGCACCTGGGAAGCTAAGGTATTTTTCCAGCAAACCTTAGGGAGCCTTTCTCTAGTATTCCAGATGCACATTACAAAAAGTAGGAAAGGTAGGAAAAGTCTTTCTAAAAAATTTTCCATTTGGGATCTTGAAGACAGTATATTTACTGCCCAGGATTTAGTTCATTGTTTCATCATACTTTTTTTGAATAACATTTTATACATTATGCTTTCTCTTGTTTTATTTTTGTTATGTGTTCAGAATGGCAACCTGAGGTCAGAAGTCTTCTATAGCATGACAGAGGATGTTGGTCAGAAGCAGACTCCAGTGTGAGTGGTGTCTCTGGCAGCTGAAAGACAAGATAGTAATGCCTGACAAAGTTCGCAGGGACTTGGGAAACCCTCCTGATGAAGGGCTTCTTGTTCTGCTTCCAAGCAGCCACCATGTTACATGGCCAATCTTGCGTGTGAAAAAGGCTCTCAAGATTGTTAGTCACCATGTGCTTGAGAGAGCTTGATTGTAAGCAGTGTTAGGATGCTAGACTAACAGCCAGTCTTCCTAATTCAATTGGCATGCCCTTAGGAATTCCATCACATAAAAACAACCTGTCTCAGAGAAGTTCAAAGCTTTGAGAATTTGAACCCAACAACACTTAATATTATTTAATTTTTTTTAAATATTAGAAGCAATAAAGTTTTCACAAGTGAGATCACCTAAAATCTCAGTAAAGCCAGGCTGTTTCCTCACTCTTGAACATCTTACCCAACGTTCTAAGATTTTAATTAGTAACAATATCATTGGTTATTCTAATGGCATTTATAAATGGTTAAAATAAACTAATATCAGCTATGAATACGTAAAACAGAACAAAACGGACAATGCTGTCAATTTTTATAAAATATTCATTACCTGCCAATCTGTTATTAATGCTACTAGTCTCAAACAAATACAATTTGGAGGAAAAAAGTAATATAAGTGACTTTATTACCAGAATCCTCACTGCTTCCTTAAAAAAGAAACATTATATTCTATGTGCAGGCTCTTAAAATAAATACACCAAAAGTCATAGATATATTGTTATTGTATGGATATTAATTTTAATGTAGATTATATTATAAACTTATTTCCTATTACACATAACTGATGAGTAACTTTATTGGTTATTTAAAAGACAAGTTGTCTCATTTATTTACACAGCAGCTAGATGCTTCACTAATTAAACTGCTAGCTTAATTTTTAGATATGGTTGCAGTCATAAAACTAAGTAAATTTTATACATACCATACACAAGATTAGGTTTACATTTTCTGTTTGCACAGTTAACTAAGCCTTTTTATTTTTAGAATGTGTCACAACTACATCAAGGAGACGCATCCCGATCAAAAACCCTGAAGATAAAAACTCTGCCTTTTCTGGTTTAATGTAAGAACCAGGTATTAACTTTAGATGTAAACAACCCACTACTGAAAGTTACTTAAGTACACTAACCAGATAACTACATCATCATCTGGGCGATAGGTTGATATCACCAATGAAAATCGGCTGTTACAATTCTCAACACAACATTATCAGATAAAGCTACACAAAATCTGAGTTGGATACAAATCCCTCCCTTCTTGAGAAACTGAGATTTCAAATTTGTTTTCATGACTACATCATGGATAGATGACTAATTGCATTCTACAGTGAAAACATTCTGATTTGAAAGTACACTAACAAAAAAAGATCAAGTTTTCCAAGCTAACCTAGATTTCAAAGTTGATTTAACTCTTGTGTGTGAGATTGATCACGTTTTATTTTGTTGATATATTTGTCTTCCAACGCTATATTTTTAAAGCTAAATTAGTACTTTCAGTAATATTCAAAACCTAAGACCACACTACATTAGTGAGAAGATACTTTTAATTTCAAATGTTTCTACTTACAATAGTTTATTTAAATTGCGTCTGTAGACAAATGGTGTTATCAATAGTATCTCTCTACTTTTGCTCTAGGGTATTGGTTCCAATGGAGAGAAATAGTGCAAAATAATCATTCACATTCTGACCTGGATCAAGAATAGTTTTTGCCTTTAATGTCATCAGATTGAAACTTAATTACCTTTCCTTTTCTTATTAAATAGTTATTCAAAAGAAATATCCACCGACTAGTTAAAAATATTTATATTTATGTACTGGTTAATTACTGCTTATCTGAAATGCGTGAGATCAAAAGTGTTTTGGATTTCAGATTTTTTTTTTATTTTTGGAATACTTGCAATATGCATAATGAGATATGTTGGAAATAGAACTCAAGATGAAACAAAGTTCATGCATGCTTCATGTACACCTTATACCAATAGACTAGAGGAAATTCTATGCAATTTTATACATTGTAGAGTGTACTTACACAAACCTATATAGTATAGCTTCCTACAAGCCTAGGCTATGTCATGTAATCTATTGCTCCTACACTACAGACCTGTATAATATGCTGCTGTAATGAACAGTGTAGGCAGTTGTAACATAATGGTATTTGTGTGTCTAAACAAATTTAAACACATAAAAAAGGGTACAGTAAAAATAAGATGCTACAATGTGGGAACGCTGTCATATATGAAGCCTGTCATTAAATAAAGCACTATGTGGCACATGACTGGTATTCCTTTATGATTTGTATTTTCCCACTATTAAGTATTAGGTTTTCAACATTGCTTTTAGTGCTTTGAAATGTCAGGTAAATTTATCTTGGTGCCATTTTATTTTATTTTGTTATTTTTATATGTCCCTTTAGGGATTTATTGTACTTTCAAAATATATGGTTTCTAAATAACTGTCTAGCTCTAGAAAATTCTCAGGCATTTTTAAGTTTAACCTCTTAAACTCACTTCCATTTTTTCCATTTCTTTTACTCTCAGTAATATTTTTTTAATAAACTTACTGGTATTTTTTTTTCTTTAGTAACTTTCCTTTCAGCTTTTAAAATATACTTTGTCTCATCCATTGAATTGAAAAATTTTAGGTTTTTAAATTTACCCTTCTATATTTTTATAAAGTTTTATATATTCAAATATGTTTATTAGTGTTTATAGTGTCTATTTCCATACTTATACTTTAGGTTTCATCTTATTTTCTTAATGCTCTTACCGATGTTTGTTTGTTTTATATTCCATAATCAATAATCTCAATAAGTATTTTTCTAATGGTTCTGTTTATTTTTGTTTGGATTTTTGTTAATGGGCTTTATTATTTCATGTTTCTTGTAATTTTGTGTTGTGGGTATGTTCATTTGAGATTTATGTTTTAAATTATTTGGGGAATGGTATGAGGCATTTTCTTTGAAATGGAGACAAAAAGAAGAGTCTTACTTGCTTCTGTAGTATACAAAACAAATCTCAGAAAGTGCAATTTTAGTTTTTTTGTTTGTTTGTTTTAAATTTTGTGGTTAGTGAATCATTTGGGTCCAAACCTATATGAAAGGTAGTTAATGGTCATTGATATTCAGAGGAGGCCCCCTCCTCTGTCTAGTACAAAGGCCAGGTCAGATGAAACATCTTTTTATTTGAGTGTCTACAGGTGAGTTTGTGTTGGGGGTATAAATGGGAGTGTTTGTGTATTTATAGTTTACCCATACTGTGAGCTGAGTCTCTTCATGAAGGCTTTGATCTGATATCCGTGATTGAGAAGTTTCTTTAACATTTTTGACGTGGTTACAGAAAACAACCTTGGCAAATTCCTCCAAGGCAATAGTCAACTTTATCTTGCTTTTTCTTGATTTACACCCCTCACTGTTGCTTATTTACTTACTTATTACAGTTCTTTTTCTGATTATTATCCGTAATTTATTGGACACTCCACCATTCCTTAATGAGATTTAGAATTATGTAAATATATGTATTTTTTCTAAATTTTTGGTTATTTTTCATTTGTAATTAAAGCCAATAATTTGTCCATATATGTAAAGAAACTCATGAATCATACAATGTATCATGTAATTATACCCTACAGTTTGCTACTATAGTGCATTATGCAGTTCATCCTGTCTTGTTTATTTCAGAGCTTTTTTCAACAAACCTGTTGCTTATTACAAATAAATTAGCAATGTGGCCTGGCCAATTTCCTTTGACAATAGTTTTCATAGAAATATAATAGATATTTTCATTATTAGGATTTCCAAATTTTTAAGTTAAGGAATAGCTATAATTACAAACATATGTAATCTTAATCAAAATATATTATATAAAAATATGAAAATCAGACTTTCACCACTATGTAATACATCCATATAACAAAACCGCATTTGTAACCCCTAAAAGTATATACATATAGAATAGAAAAAAAACAACCTAAATTCCTTACGTTGAATCTTATTATAATATTGCAATACAAGAATAACTCTAAGGTGGGAATTCTGTGGAGGGAAGAAACATAAAGATTTTATAAAATAGGCTGAGGAATAGAGTCCATTTTAAATTTTGTTCTAAGAATCGTTCACTGAATTGTTGGAAGCTGTGGAAAAACTTGGGTTACCACAGACATGAGGCAGAATGTAGCAGGCAGCAAAGACTGTAGTCACAGTTTGGCAACCACTGCCTGGGCAATTTGGGTTTAGCCAGATGGGTGGTGTTATGGACTGAACTGTGTCTCCACCAAATTATTATATCAAAGCTCTAAAACCAAATATATTTGGAGATAAGGTCTTTAAGGAGATAAATAAAGTAAAATCAGGTCATAGGGGTGGGACTGGTATCCACTAGAACTGGAGTCCTTATAAAGAGAAGAGGACACAAAAGCACTTTCTCCATGCCCAGAGAAAAGGCCACGTGAGGACACAGCAAGAAAGCAAGCCAGGAAGGAAGTCCCCATCAGAAGTCATCCAGGTTGACACCTGGATGCTGGACTTTTAGCCTCCAGAACTGTGAGAAAATACATTTTTGTTGTTTAAGACATCAGTCTGTGGTATTTTGTCATAGCAGCATGAGAGGACTAACATAGGAAAAGAAGGATGATAATGAGCTAAAGTCCTACTAGGATTAGTATAGTCTTTCATCCATCTTTCATAATCGTATGTATGGTTCTAATGATGTTCTACAATAACATATACTTTCTTGAATTATAGGCAACAGTGAATATGTCCAAGCTGATTGTGGGGATGGAAATGCAAATTAACGTCTTTGAGACTTGGAACAGCAACCTCTGTCTCTTGTCCATGTTATCTGGAACATAGTCATGGTAACTAATGAATGTGTCCCCTTTTCGTAGACAATTCACCTGTTTGCCTTTTGGAAGTACTTGTAGTACTTGTTAGGAGAAGAGAACAATTTGAAATGTGAGAAGGGAACACAAATTAATGAAAAATTTCTGCTCAGGAGATAAAACTTGACTAATTATACTTAAAAAATATAATTTAGTAGAGTTGAAATATCATTATTCTAAACCAATTTATAGTAAATATGTTTTCAAATTATAGGATAAAGTATTTCAAAGGCAAAATTTTATCATTATTTTATTTATCTTAAGTACTCTAGGCACCTGTGAGATTAAAGAGTTCTGTAGACCATGATTTAAAAGATCAAATCTACAGATAATTATGTCAACTCTAATTAGTAAATTTAGAAATACAAGGGTGTGAAGAGTCTTTTTTTATTCTATGAATTACCAGAAATCTCTGTCTCCTTTATGATAAACCAGAATGGAATAAATTTCAAAGTGCATGTATGTATTTAATTTACTAAACAAGATAAATTAAATAACAAGCTTTTTAAAGGAGATTTGGTACCTCAGATTTGACAAAAACCAGAAATTTAAAAAGGAAAGCAGCAATGAAATACTCATAAAATTGAACACTGGAGGATATTGAATATTATTCTCAAAGTATTATATTCTCAAAGTATTATATTCCTGTGCCCACATTCTTTCAATTTAGTTTTTACTTTAATCTCTTTTGCCTTTCGTTTTTAAAGTGATGATTTTATTTATCTACTTACGTTACGAAATTGTCTACATGGGTATTTTTGTGCTCAGAATTTTAAAATAATGCATTTATTCAAATTTGTCTAACTCTATTTTTTGATCCAAGTCTTATTTACTTCAAAGGAAATTCACCTTTTAAAGAACATCAGTTTGAAAACTCTAAATGCTTTCCCTTGTTTGGGGGTTGTGGGAGGTGAATATGAGTACCAAATTTTCCTCTCCCTCCAAGCTTAACCTTGGTAAGCCTTGACTCAGTACCAGATAAATTAATTCCATATAAAACACCATCTAGTATTATATTTCCAAAATTTAACGAAGTCTTCTACTTGAGATATTATTTTATTTTTAGAAAATTTGGATTAACTGTTTTTGAGGCTGAATATATGTATTTTTAACAGCACTTCATAGATTCACTCCTTCGTATGGATGAGACTGAGAAGATAATGTATCTTCCAGAACCAGAAAGGTAACGTGGGCGCCAGGAGTACATAGCTTCTATATTACACTGATGATACAATATGGAAATCCAGTGTGGTCACAACAATCTACATTTTGGTATTTAAGCAATATATTGATTTGCACTATAGCTGCTTCAGATTTTGACATATCTTAGCTGGCATCATGTGTGTGTGTGTGTGTGTGTCTGTGTGTCTGTATGTGAGCATGTGTGTGAAAATGTGAATTATATAAAACACATCTTTGAGTTTGTATATTTTGGTTGTTGTGTTGTTTTAATTCCATTCATTTTGGTCATGTGTGCATGACGGTATCTATTTGATGGTGGGGTTATCTGAAGATCTTCCATAGGAGGATGTAGGATGTGATATATAATCTTTAACAGCTGTTAAATATCCATGGCCTCAAATCTCCAGTAAGTTCATCTGCCGTTTACACATTTGCTTTCTTCTTGTAATATTTGAACCAACTGCAATACCTCCTCCTGCTTGATTGTCGGAAATAAATTATTCTTTTGCAAAGCATTTAGCCTCTTTTAAATAGCATGAAAACATAGCTTCCTGATAACTCTATTGCTGCCTTTCTCATCTTGATTATGGATCATTTTGATGTGATATTAGTATGTTACAAAAGAGATTATTTTCTTTATCATGAGGTACTAATTACTAGAAGACACTTTACAAGTGATAGGTAGCTATTTGGTGGGGGAGGCGGTTGCATTCAAAGGGCCTGTGCATCATACATTTTAAGACATGGCACTTGAGTATTATTTTCTATATTAAAAAAATTACACATTTGATAATGATGCTCTTTCACAAGTACTGATATCTTTTAAGAAAGGACATTATAAGACAAGTCTGCAGCAGCAAATGAGTCAAATGAAGCTAACCTAATTAACACTAATAGGACAGCAAATTTGATTATAATATTTATTGACGCCTCGCATTTACTAAAAATGATAACCAGGCTTCAGCCATGTTATACAGCCTCGAGTCTGTAGTACATCTCTAAATCAGTACCGCAATAAAGTAGACTATCAGCATTATTTGGTGAAATAACCTATTACCCCTAGATTAGTCAGCCACTGTGGTGTAGAAAAGAGAAAAAAAGCTTCAGGTAATTAAAGAAATCGTAGGTACTTGACATTTTCCATACAGCTTCTTTTGTTGCACTTGAGATGGTCCTACAAAATGTAATACATATTTTATCAAATTTTACTTTAAAATGAATTTTTATTAGATTTATGAGATTAACATGTGAAAAAGCATTTTAACAAAATTTCATGGGTGCTGATTGAAAGATTATACTTATATAACCCTCATGTTATTAAACCTTTTGAAGAAAATTAACCAAAACCTTGGTTAATATTTTTCACTGTTATTAAACTGATTTGCTTGGGCCATGTGTGTGTGTGTATCTGTGTGTATTAACCTTTGTTAGCAATAATAGAAATATGAAAGATTTATTAAATAGCCTATCAAAATCTATATATTTGTGAGTCTGGAAAGAGAACAGATCCTCTCTCTCTGGTTCAGAAACCAGTTATCATACTCAATTAAAATGTTAGTCCACTTGCAGATGGATTTGGAAAGAGAGGGACAAAGAGGCATAGTAAAAGGGAGGGAAAAAAGAAAAAAGAGAAAAGAAGGGAGAGGAGAAGAATAAGACAGAGAGAGGGCAAGAGAAGAGGTCCCTTCTTGCTAGGAGTGTTTGCTGGGAACCCGGACTGGGGAAGCTATACTTGCTCACTTCCACCACTCGTCCAGTCACTGTTTTGTGACCTTGATTTAGTAACTTAATTTTATGCATCTCATCTGTAGAACAGAAATGTTGACGATACTTAATATTTGATCACTGTGATATTTTATTATGCTAATATAGTAAATGCTACTTAAATGTCATCATTACTAAAGGCATTATTCTCTATCATGTTGCTGTTGGGAGGATTCAGTGAGTTAACATGTATCAAACACTTAGTGTCTCAGTCAGTTTAAGCTGCTATAACAAACATACCTTAGACTGGCTGGCTTGAACAACATTTACATCTGATAGTTCTGGAGGGAGTAGCAGATCTGGTGTCGGAAGAGAGCTTGCTTCTTGACTTATAGATCGCCATCTTCTGCTGGTGGCAGGTGGCAGAGAACAGAGACAGAGAGTCAAGTCTCTCCAGTCTCTTCTTATACAAGCACTAATCCCATTCATAGGGCTCTGCTCTAATGACTTAATCTCCTTCCAAAGGTCCCATGTTCAAATACCAACCCCTTGGGAATTCCAAGATGTTGATTTAATGTTGATAAGCTAATGTGTTTGCCACATTTTTCTATAACACAACTCTCTGGTGCTATTTTGGAATTTTGTAATTAAAATAGGAAAAAACACTTTTTAATTTAATATTTTAAAAATTCATTTGAAAGAGAAAACATATTTCATTAGTTACTGCCATATAAATTTCTGATTAAGTAAAGAAGAGCAAATTGTACACACTGCATATGACCTATTAGCTATGCAATAGTTTCCCAATTGTGACATGAAAATACTAGGTGCTTATGCTTTTAAAAAAATTGATTTCAGAGAATTTCCCTCCTCAAACATCTATACACAATTTTAAAATGTTGTCAGTGGAAATAAATCACAACCATAGAAGACCAGAATGCTTCAACTATATCCATTTTAATTATGCCAATATTCATGAGAGTAAACAAATCTTTCCCTCAGCAATGTTATTTTACTGCAGCAGTAACAAAAATTTTGTCATAGAAGAAAGACAGTACTACTTTTCCTTTTATATGCTAAACAATAGCTCTGACACATGTTTTGAAAGTTTGTGGTGCTGCCAGTCTCAGACTTTATACGATTCATTTAGGTTCTGATTAAAATACTTACAAAGAAATAAAGAATATAATAAGACTGGAATTTATACTTAGTGACAAATTTATATGGAAGTAAAATCTATTGTAAGGAAGATAAAGAGTGACCTTCTCTGGGGAAACAAACAACATTTCTAGCTTCATTCTTTTGCTATTAGGTGCCAAGCACCATATGTAATAAAACTGTTTTAAGAATTATTTGGAGGCCTAGGACAACATTAACTTCTTTCAGAGGGGATTTGCATTTACTGCTGCCAGGCACCTCTCAGAGACCCTAGCAGTCTGTGGTCTCCTACCCCAATTTCAGGGACTGAGATTGGAGGTTGGAAGTAAAGTTGCTTCACCCTTATTTCTGAGGTACAGCTTTTCAGGGCTCCTTGCTAAATTCAGGCAGTTTAGCAGAACCCCAAACTAGTTGGCTGTGAATTTCAACTTTCATCCTTCTATTCTCACAAAACCCTCAAACATCCTGCTCATATTCGTAGTGTGTCAGACACCTATTTCAGAACTGAAAAGAATTCTCTCTGAATTTCCGTCTCCTACCAAGACTGTGGCCTCATAAACTTCAGAGCCTTGTAAGGCCCCAGTCTGGTTTATGCTTTGTCTGTGGTTCTTAATAGGAAAGTTGTTCTGAATTTTCTAGTTCACTTTAAGGGGACAAAAGTTAAACATTTTCTATAATTTTAAATAATTTTCCATTCCTAAGGCTGAACATATTCCTTCTAAAATTTTGACTCTGTGAGTGAAGATCTGGCAAGTCAAGTTTACCCACATCAAATCAGCAAAGAAAACCAAACTTCTGTGCTTTTAACATTCATTATACTTGCTTGATAAGCATTCTGATTCTAATGACAATAACTGGAATAACATTAGACAATGAAAAGAAATAATCACCAGGCAAGATCATTTCATGACAAGAAAAGTATTAACTTGGGAGAAAATATTCATGCATTCATTCATGTGTTCATTTACGCAGCAAATTTCTACGGGTGCCTTGCGTATGGAATGCATACAGCACTGAGCTGGGCATTGGGGGTTTATGTGATGATATGGGCCCTCCTTAGAGGGCTTTGAATGCAGTGTGTACTGAAATGTGTTTCGTGTTCATGGGCAGTAAAGAGTCATCAGTGATGGGGTTTCTATTTTTAAAGTAAAGTAGGCTTAGAAATAATGTAGTCAGTCTGAGCAAACTATTGCAAGGACAGAAAACCAAATACTGCATGTTCTCACTCATAGGTGGGAATAGAACAATGAGAACACTTGGACACAGGGAGGGGAACATCACACACTAGGGCCTGTCATGGGTGGGGGGATGGAGGAGGGATAGCATTAAGAGAAATACCTAATGTAAATGATGAACTAATGGGTACAGCAAACAAACATGGCACATGTGTACATATGTAACAAATCTGCACGTTGCGCACATGTACCCTAGAACTTAAAGTATAATAATAATACAAAAGAAATAATGTAGTCAAATTTTCTTTTCTTATTGAAAAGTGAAACCTTGCCGAATAAGCTCCATTGAATTTCCCAAGGCCTCAAAGGTAGTGAGTGGATGAGCGTAGAGTAAAACTTTCTTCCAACTCTCAGAAGGGTTCTTTTTGTGGTAATACAATGGCCTCGTTTATCCTCTGGGTGATTTGAATAATCTTCACAAGCACATTTTAGACATTGGAAATAGTGATGCAGGCTCTGAATTCATAGACATAATGACTGGAATGCCATTTTTATGTAATTTCAAAAATTAATTATAATTAAAAAATAAAATGTTTAGACTAAGTTGGTCCACTTTGTCAATCTACTATACTCATATACATTTGAACTTGAAATGGCTAATGTCAAACATGCATGAGAACTTGAAACATAATATAAGTTAAATACTACCTAAAAATCTGTTATAGTGTTTAATTAAAAGTTTATTTTCTAGAAAACTCAGTTCTGCTAGCACCTGAGTGCTTTACACTATTCTCATTATTTTACATTATTCTCATTATTTTAGTGATTATAACACAATCATGGTTTTATATGTTTTCATAACAAATTAGAGATTTATGGCACTTAAAGTAAATAAAATATTAACACATACATAGCATGTAATTAAAATGTCATGTGTGTATTTCACATTAGGTGCAATCTATGACTTATATTTTCTTCAGTATTTCTTTGCTACATGACTAAGTTCTATTATCATAGTTCGAGCTGAATTCTTATTTTTTCCTTTTAAATAAAGTAAAAATTTTGAACTTTTCATTACAAATGATCACTTTATAATATTTAAAGGAAATAAAACAGATGTGATTTGCCTACAGCACCAAAGGCCATTTTTTATTTTAACATTTGCAGAAGGTTGATATGCCAAATTGCACTTGACCCAAAGTTTGCTACTTTTAACAGTAAAAAAATTTCTAGCATTTTTACAGAAATTAATAATGCAACAGGGAGGACAAATGAAGTCAATGCCTAGAAACTATATGCCAAATATTTGGAACAGTAAGCTCTCTAACTCCAGCAGCAGAATTATCTTCCCAGTATATATTTAAGTGAGGAGTTGCAATGATGTGTACGTTTTATTTCTTAATTTACATTCACAGTTTGCTAAATATTCAGTTTGCTAAAATATGAAAAAATAACAAACCATTCTCCTTTCTAACAATAGAACGTAGAAGTTGCAATTTTTGTCCTGCGTGCATATTCCAAGTAGCACCTTAAAAAAAGGTAAGGGTCCAAAATTAACCGGCTTTTATGCTAGGGTGATAGCTGCTAAGGGCATTTTAAATAGTGAGAAAGATAAATGGTCTTTGAATTGCAATCCCTAGTGAAATCTGAAACAAGAAAGTACAGTTTCTATTATAATAAATAAAGTAGAAAACATGGTCTATGCTTCCCAGAATGCCATATTGGCAGAACAAAATGAAATAATTAGAAACCAGGATTTTAGCTCAAAATACAAAATTTATGCCAGTAGCTACCACAAATTATTTATTCTTTTCCTTTGATGTATCAATAAGTAATTCATTCTTTGCTCACCTCCTTATGACCTTCACTTATCTTGGGAAAAAAATGTGTTTTTCTTCTAGTGACTTTATTGTGAGAAAAATAAAGGAACATATTACGATGTTATGCTTGATGAAAAAAATTGAACCATGCATTATTAAGAATTATCATTTTGCAAATCTGTCACAAGCCACATGGGATTTCTAGCATCTTCATCTTTATCTGTTTGTTCTGTTTTGGGATATCCAGAAACCTGCGAGCAATTATTAGAGAAACTTTTTTCTATACACACATCAAAGTGGCAACTTTTTAATGATCCCTAAGCTAGAGAAGGCCAGACAGTATCTCCTGCCTTTGTGAAACTATAAAAAGAAAGCAGGGGATATTTTATTTCTTTTCTTCATTGCCTTCCAAAGTTCTCAAGGTAAGCAAAATAAATGATGTACAAAAAATGAAGATCTTCAAAGGTTGTTTGTTACGATCTAGATTTTTTTATTTTCTAACATATATTTATAGAATTGTTATACTACAGAAAACTTTAGGTAACAATGAATAAAGCAAGTAAGTTTTTTTTTTTTAAGTCCAGTAATTTAGGTGGAAGTTAGTATGACAGAGTAGAAAAACATGAAGATTTTACTGGAAGAGAGATTCTTAGCTTTTGGAATGTAGGTTTCCTTTTAAAATGGAACATTGCAAACTCAAGCTACTTTGTGTATAGGATCTACTAATTTAATTTGGTGATTATCTTAAAAAGTTGCCTCATTTTGACTGATTTTATTTATTAGCTATTAATTTCTTGTCACTAAAGAAGGTGTGTGGGTGTGTATGTTTACGTGGAGCTAAGCATAATCAGGGGAAGGGCGGCCATTTCAAATAACATGTTTTCCACTAAAAATTTATCCTGGACTCTAAATTATTTTCATACAAGGAGGAGGCAGAAGGGTGCAACAAAAAAAATAATGGACACTAGAGCGCTGAGTCCCTTATAGGGACTTATAAGCATGTAGCCCCTTATAGGAAGGTAATCTAAGACAATTTACTTAGATGCTCTAAATTCTTCGTGTGAGATACGATAAACCATATGAAATCCCTACTCTGGTGCCTGGTACCTAGATGATTGATGTTTCTCAATAAAGGTTCCAACTATTTTTCATGAATAACAAAATAGATTGTAACAAGTATGTGAGTTATATGTTGCCCTGTGCTGCATAATAAACCAAAAACATAGGGGCTTGAAACCATCACCCTCGGTCTAGGGTTCTGTGAATCTGGGCCAGCCATGGCTCTTTCAGCTGGTTTTCCTCATTGTCTGGTGAGCTGCTGGGTCAGCAAGGGTTAGACTGGTTAGAATGGGTGTAGCTCAGAAAACTTAATTTTTGCTCCACATGATCTCTTCTCAGTAGGCTAGCACAGTCTTTTTTCTCAGAGTGGGGACCAAATTCCAAGAAACTGAGGTGATGCACATCAGGCTTCATGGATCAAAATGAGCAGCCAGTGATGTAGACACCAGAGTGGTCCTGTATAAAGATGACTGACTGAGAAGTCTGTAGGTAGCTATCAGCTTCCCGTCACTGTGAGTCTGCACACAAAGTTCTGCTGATAGGTCTGATTTTTGGTCATTATGGGCAAGAGTCAGGATAAAGAAATAGGTATGGTATTTAACAGAGCAAGAAAAAGCGGGAATTTGCTGGTTACTCTACCGCTGCTACCACAAGAGCCTTTCAATGGTGTTCACATAGTGATAGCTGTGCTTTACATCCTCAGTGCCACATCACATGCCAGGCCTTTTAAATCAACCCTAACCCCAAATCATACGGGGGAGGGGACTCTGGGAAACATAGCTCCAGATAAACTCCTTGTCAACTTTTCGTCCATTCACATATATCTTAATTGTGTTTTTTATACCTCTAAAGTAAGTACATAAAACATTAAATTTATTTGCTTTGATGTACAGTTCTAAAAATCTTACCATCTGTACAGATTTGTGTAACTACCACAAATTATAAAACAGGATGGTTTTATCATCCTAGAAAATATCTTCATAGTTATATAATCCCCCAACCATACACTTTCCTAGTAATGAGCCTCTGGCAAACAGGAGAATCATTCCAAGACTGAATTCCTTCACTCAGTGTCATAACTTTGAGATTCAGACAACCTACTGGGTGTATCAATAACTGGTTCATTTTGATTGCTGATTCATATTCCATTTTGTATACATCTACCAGTTGAAAATATTTTGGTTTAAAAAACATGGGCTCTTATGAATAGAACTACTATTTACATTTATGTATAGGTTTCTGTTTGGACTCAACTTTTTATTTATCTAGTATAATTCTTAGAAGTAGATTGCTGGACCATACTATAGGCGTAGATAGAAAATTATAAGACATTGCTAACGTGATTTCCTAAGGGCTGTACCGTTTTGCATTCCCCCCAGGCTTGTCTGAGGTTGCTACTACTTCTGCATTCTCTCCTGCCTTTGGTATTGGCATTATTTTAACCATTCTAATAAGTGTATAGGGATATCTCATTGAAGTTTCAATTTGCAGCTCCCCATAGTCTAATAATGTACATTTTTATGTGCCTATTTCCTACCTGTATCTCCTATTTGATAAAGTGTCTTTTCAAATTATTTGTCCATTATTAATTGTGTTTTCAATTTCCTTTTGCGTAGATTTTGAGAGGTCTTTTTATATTCTGGATACAAGTCCTTTATTGACATAATTCTAAAAGATTTATGCAGGTGTAAAAATCTGTCCTTTCAGGATGTTAATAGAGTCTTTGCAAGAACATTTTTAAAAATACAGACTCCACTTTGTCCGTTTTTATTTTGTAGATTACAGCTTTGATGAGGTATAAGAAACTTTTGTTTAACCACAGGACAGGAAGATTTTCTCTTTACAACTTTGGTTTTATAACTTTAGGTTTCAGATTTAGATCTATAACAAATTTAAGATAACTTTTTGTAAAGTTTAAGATTTGTGTCAAATTTCTTCCTTTTTTTTGTATAGTGTTGGCCAGTTATTCTAACTGCTGTTGAAAAAAAATCAGAGTTTCTGATGAGAAATCTGAGGTCATTAGAAATTTTAGGCATTTTTCTGAATTTTCAGAGTGAATATACCCTTAAAGCATTTTTTTTGTTAACTTTTATTTTACATTCAGGAATACATGTATATATTTGTCATATAGGTACATTGTGTGTCCTGGGGGTTTGGTATACAGATTATTTCTTCGCCCAGGTAAAAAGTCTTGGATTTGTTGATCTTTAGTATTTTTTTTTTTCTCAACTTCATTCAGTTCAGCTCTGATTTTGGATATTTCTTGTCTTCTGATAGCTCTGGGGTTGGTTTGCTCTAGTTTTCAGGGGCTCCCAAAGGAAAGAATACAGTCATGGTTTCTTAGTTTCTGTTTCTGATTGGGCCAGAAAAGATCCTTCCTTATGCCACTTTTCTGCGTATCACTAGAGACAGAAACTAAAAACCATGACTTCAGGCTGCTAAAAGCCTGAAACAACAACAAAATAATGTGGATTGGATAAGACTGTATTTCTTTAGTATTGATGTAAGGTTGTTAATTTGAAATCTTTCTAAGTTTTTCACGTGTGCATTTAGCACTATAGCCTTCCCTTTTAACACTGCTTTAGCTGTGTCCCACAGATTCTTACATGTTGTATCTTTGTTCTTATTAGTTCCAAATCATTTCTTGATATATGCCTTAATTTTACTGTTTTATCCAAAAGTCATTCAGGAGCAGGTTGTTAAATTTCTATGTAATTGTATGGTTTTGAATGATTTTCTTAGTATTGATTTCTATTTTTATTGCACTATCATCCAAGGCTGTGTTTAGTATGATTTCAGTTTTTCTTTTTGAATTTTGGAGGATTGTTTTCTGTTTGATTTTAGAATATGTGCCATGTTCAGATGAGGAGAATGTACATTCTGTTGTTTTTGGGTGTAGACTTTCATAGATGTCTGTTACTTCCATTGTTCAAGTGTCTTTGCTAGTTTTCTGTCTCAATAATCTATGCCCTTCTTATCTTTTTTGATCATTGTATGTTTAAAGTCTATTTTGTCTGGAATTAGAATAGCAGCCTCTGCTTTTTTCCTGTTTTCCATTTGCTTAGTAGATTATTCTCTGTCTCCTTACTTTGAGCCTATGGGTGTTACTGCATGTGAGATAGGTCTCTTGAAGACAACATATAGTTGGGTATTGCCTCTTTATCCAACTTGGCACTCTGTGCCTTTTAAATGGAGGCATTTAGTTCATTTAATTTCAAGGTCAATATTGATATGTATGAATTTGATTCTGTCATTGTGTTGTTAGCTGTTTATTATATACACTTCATTGTGTGGTTGCTTTATAGTGTTAATGGTCTATAGATTTGAGTGTATTTTTGTGATGGCCAGTAACAATCTTTCCTTTACATATTTAGCACTCCCCTAATAACCTCTTATATGGCAGGTCTGGTGGTAACAAATTCCCTTGACATTTGCTTGTCTGATAAGGACCTTATTTCTCCTTCCCTTACGAAGCTTATTCCTGCTGCATAAGAAATTCTTGGTTGGAATTTCTTTTCTTTAAGACTGCTTAGTATAGACACTGAATCTCTTCTGGCTCATAGACATTTTGCTGAAAGGTCTACTGTTGGCCTCATGGAACTCCTTTTGTAGATAATCTGCCCCTTCTCTCTAAACTGTGTTTAACAAGTTTTCTTTCCTTTTGAACCTGAAGAATGACAGACTATTCTTGAGGATGGTCATCTTGAATAGTATCTCACAGGGGTTCTCTGAATTTCCTGGATTTGAATATTGCCCTCTCTAGTGAGGTTGGGAAAATTTCCATGGATGACATCCTCAAATGTTTTCCAAGTTGCTTGCTTTCTTTCCCTGTCTTTAAGGGATGCCAAGGAGTGTAATATTTGTTCTCTTTACATGATTCCATGCTTCTCAGAGGTCTTCGTTATTTTTGTCTCACTGAGTTATTTTGGAGAGCTGGTCTTCAGGCTCTGAGATTCTTTCCTCAGCTTGGTTGAGTCTGCTCTTAATACTTGTGATTGTATTACGAGATTCTTGAAGTGAGTTTTCCAGTTTTATCAGGTCACTTTGGTTCTTTCTTAAAATGGCCATTTTGTCTTTTAGCTCCTGTGTCATTTTATTGGATTACTTAGATTCCTTGAGTTGGGTTTTGGACTTTATCCTGCAAGTTGATGATCTTTGTTCCTATCCATACTCTGAATTATATTCCTGTCATTTCCACCATTTCAACCTGCTTAAGAACTATTACTGGGGAACTAGTGTAGTTGTTTGGCGGTAAGAAGACATGGTGGTTTTCTGAGTTGCCAAAGTTCTTGTATTAGCTCTTTCTCATTTGTGTGGGTGGCTGTTCCTTTCATCTTCGGAGTTGCTGTTGTTTGGAGAGATATTTGGGGGGGCTTTTATCTTCTCTGATGTCCTTGGGGGTTTTATTTTGGTATAAAGTGGGTGCAGACAACTTCCTTTGATTCTGGAAGATTTCAGGTAGCCAAGCTTCAGTTCTGTTCTTCTGGGCTGCATGCTGTAACTCTAGGGGACTGGGACCAAGCCCCTGGTTTTGTTCTCTGACCCCTTGAGGATCAGAACCTGCTATGTTGGAGGGATTGAGGTGTTCCTGGTCTTCTGGACACAACACTATGATGGATGCTATTGGTCAAAGTCCTTCATCAAGGTGGTAGCAGTGGCAACTGTGCTTGCTTGCATGTGCCAGCAGGTATGGTGGTGCAGCAGGGTGCACACACATTGACTGTTGTGGGGCACTCACAAGTGCTTCATACTGGCAACATATTTTGGTATTGTATTTTGGACTATGATCCAGTAGGTGGTGCTTAAGAGTGTTAGCCATCAGATACGCTCTTACTCTGCTGCATGACTGTTTTTGTGTGTTTCGGTGTAGTTGGCAAAAGTCATCAGATATGCTCTTACTTGACTGCATGGCTTCTTTGTGTGTGTTTCAGTGTAGTTGGCAGTAGTGCTCTGTGGTGGATGGGGAAAGAGAAGACTCTTTACATAGTCTGCTCCTGTGTTTTGGAGGAGCCCCTCTGATGACTGTCTCTGTGCTTACATTTCTTTTGTTGGGTGTTCTGGTCCATGGGGCTCCCTCAGTCAGGGGCTGCAGTTTGCAGCCAGGCCGTATCCTTCTTGGGTCACCTTACTCCTCCACTGATTGTAAACCCAAGCATCTCACTTCTCTCAGTGATTTGAGAGTGAGGGCTCCTCCCTGCTTAGACACCGCCAAAACCAGCAAGTCCTGCTGAGCTAAAAGATGTGGGTGTAGGTGGGGTCACCTAATTTGCTATCTGAGTGCTACCCACGAAAACATGGGGTTGTGCCTGCCCAGAGACTTCAGGCAGCAGTGGGACCACCGGGCTGGAAGCTTTCGGAGGTTCGGCCCATCTAACTGAGAGGTGGGGTGGGTGGTGGTGTCCTCTCTGACTTCTAGATGTTTTCCAGGGCAACAGGAGGCTGTGCTCCTTGGCAGAATTCAGAAGGAAGTGGCTCCTCTTGGCCAAAAGCTCCTGCAGGCATTGCCCACCTGGCTACCAGTGGCAGGGATGGGTGGGGTCGCCTTCCCTGCAGTCCAGGTGTTTCCCAGGACGAAAGGATGCTGTACCCAGCAACATAGTCCACACAGAAGTGGGACTGCCAGGCTATTAGATCTAGCAAGCATTGACTACCTGATTAACAGTGGCAGTGGTAGATGAATCACTGACCATTCCTGGTGCCTGGTTGCTTCTGGGGACAATAGAAGGCTACACCTGACTGACTGAGTTCACATAAAAGCAGGGTGGCTGGGCTGGAAGCTCTAGCATGCATTGCCTTCCTGGCTACCAGTGGCAGGGGTGGCGGCTGGGGGATTGCTGGCCCTGTCATCCAGGTACCTCCTGGGACAACAGGAGGCTGCAGCTGCTGGCCAAGTTCAGATAAAGCAGGACCACTGTGCTGGAAGCTGGTACTGAGCCTTATCTGGTCAAGTGGGGTGGAGCCATCTTACTGCTCCCAGGAACCGCAACTGTGGCTTCTATTGGAGCTATAGTACTCGTGCTCATCTGTTTCAGGGTCCAAGCCTTGTAGAGGACCCCTTGGACTTGACAGTTGCCTCTGCAAAAGGGAGGCTTTCTGCCTCAGTTTAGAAGCACAGTGGAGGGGGCCAAGGGGCTTCTCTCATTCCCAAGTCTTGCAAGGGTCCCTGTGGAGTGTGTAAATCCCCCAAGGGGCTCTCATTCATTTATCCTGTCCTGAGTTCAGGAGCTTCTTCTTCTGGCTCCACATTGGGCCCTGTTAGGCTAGTGCCCAGTTTTGCCCCCTTTCTGTTCTCTGTGTCCCCCGATGCCTTGATGGGTCTTAGCATGGTTTCTTACATGATCAGCCTGTAGGGTCAGTGTTCACCAGCCCTGTGTTTTGCTTTCCATGAGAGTGGAGCACGTGCGCTGCTCTAGTCTGCCATCTTGACCCAACATTTAAAGCATTTCTCTATACAAAGAGATTATGTTTTATTTTAATTTATGCCTTTTCAGACATTCTTTTTTAATTTTTATAGATCCACCGTTCTGACCTAAGTCATATTCCTTCTATCTGGATAATTTATTTTAGCATATCGTGTGGACAGTTCTGCTGGTAATACATTTCTTGTTTTCCATTATCTGAGAAAGTTTTTACTTCTTCACTTCTGTAGAATATTTTCTCCGGACATGCAATTTCTGATTGTCAAGTTTTGCTTTCAAAATTTCAAACATTTCAGTCCACTGTCTTCTTACTTGCCTGGTTTCTGATGAGAAGTCTGTTGTAATTATTGGTTTTGTTCATCTGCAGGTGACATGCCCCCTCTCCCCACCCCAACCTGCCTTCTTGGTTTTCCGTGTGGATTTTTGTCTTCAGTGGTTCGAATATAATGTGCCTGGTTTTATTTATTTTTGCGTGTTAGTTTTATCTTTATATTTATTCTGTTATGGTGCAGTCTGTGCTTCTTGGATCTGTGGGGTTTGTTGTCTGTAACTAGTTTTGCAAAGTTTTGGGTAATTGATAGCTAAAACATTTCTGCTGCTCTAAATATCTTCTCCTTATGGGATTGCAATGATGATGTATATCTTACATTGTTTATTACCCGAGAGTTCCTGTTTGTCATATTCTGTGTTTTTGACTTTTTGCTCTTTGCATTTCAGTGTTCTATTGAGCCATCTTCAATGTCATAGACAATTTGGCTGTCCTGAGTCTACTTATGGGCTTGTTGAAAGTATTTTCAGCTTTTACTACTGTTTCTATTTATAAGATTTCCGTTGGATTCTTTCTTATAATTTCCATCTCTCTGATGATATTACTCATCAAATATTGCAGATTTTCTGCCTTTAATTATTTTAAATTCCTTTCTAATAACTTCATTGTCTCTGTTTTATCTGAGTATGGTTCTGATCATTACTTTGTTTTCTCACGTTGTGCTTTTTCTTGGCTGTGGGCATGCCTTCTACTTTTTTCTTCTGAAAACTGAATATGTTTTCACAAGGCAATGTGTACTTTAGTAGATAGGACTTTATTGTGAGAATTTTAATTAATTTGCTCTGTACTTGAGCTATTTTGAAGTGTGTTGTTGGTGTGGGAACCAGAGGCTTCAAACTCCTCGAGTGACCTTGTTTCTAATCTCCCTTCTGATCTGGGGGCTTCCCTTTTAACTGTGTCTCAGAGAAAGTCTATCTGTTGTCACTCTGTCAGCTGCAGCCCACTGTTGTATTATTAATGGGGGCTTCCTAGCATGGTTAAAGCACAGGAAGAGCGTTATCTAATCTTCTGGTTAAATCTTTGTCTTTGGAGTACACAGCAGTACTGTGTCTCGGGGGTGTGAACTTCAGAAGCATTTCTATTTCTCCTTCAGGACTAGAGACTTTTCTCTCTGTCCTCCTAATCTGTTTCCTGGTTGCTATTGGACAATTTCCCCAATGTCCCTTAGGCCATTGTTCTTGCAGATTATGGCTTTTTCTGTGTCCTAAGCAAGACTGGGTGGCTGGAGCTGCACTTAGTTTGCTTCCCTTAACTATAATGGAATTTTACTACTCAGGAGGCATTACTGATTTTCTACCCCTTGTGGACTGAGACTTTGTTCTATAAGGGAAAAGGATCTTTGGGCATCTCCCTCGTCCCTTCCCACAACTGGCACTGGTGGGGTGTTGTGGGGGTACTTTTTGCAGATCCACGTTTTAAGAGACTTTGGGGGTTCTTGAAGGAAAAGCCTACAAAAGCGTGGTGATATCCCTATGACTATTGATCCCAAGCATTTCTCACTCCCATCCTAGCCCATATTTGGCTTCCAGCAATTCAGTTTGATCGTACAATTGGTTTCTGTGGATTCCAGTGGCTTCTGTCCAGGTAAGAAAATTCTCAAATCCTGTATCTCCTTGTAGGTGCCTTGGGGATAGCAGTTTGTCCCGAGACCTCAAGATTCATGAAAAATCACTGGTTTTCAATTTGTCTAGTTTTTTCTATCTGAACTGAAATTATGTCAATTTTTTAATATATCAATTTATAATTTCACTCACTAAGCCAATTGCTTGATATTTTATTTACTAAAATAAATAAAAAGTAGATTGAAAAAATTAAGATTTCTTGCTTACAAACATAGAACATGTAATACATATTAAAACCTTAAATATTTTGGGGTATTTTTTGCCTTCAAAATAATACTGGGATACTTCAGAGTTTTGTAAAAAAAAATTTTTTTTTTTGAGATGGTGTCTTGCTCTGTTGCCCAGGCTGGAGTGCGGTGGCACGATCATGGCCCACTGCAACCTCTGCCTCCCAGGTTCAAGTGATTCTCCTGCTTCAGCCTCCCAAGTAACTGGGACTACAGGCATGTGCCACCACGCCCGGCTAATTTTTTGCATTTTTAGTATAGATGGGGTTTCACTGTGTTAGCCAGGATGATCTCGATCTCCTAACCTAATGATCCACCAGCCTCAGCCTCCCAAAATGCTGGGATTATAGGCGTGAGCCACTGTGCCTGGCCCTGTGAATATTTGAATAAAGAAAAAAATGTGAATCTTTACAAACATACTTTCTTATATAAAGTTCTAGAAATGATAGTTAATTTGAGAATTCTTAAAGAAAAACTTATATTGTTTATAACAACACTAGCAACCTTAATTTTTTGAGCAGTAATCAGAGTTTCTGTAAAAACTTGTCTTCAAAGAAAATAATTATGTTTTTTAAGATTTACTAAACTTTTTTTAGAAACTGAGACAATTTTTTAATACATCACTAAATCAGACATTATTTGGAAACTCTAATTTTCACTGTACTGTTTTTGTATATTTCTCTTTAGTCATAGAAAATTTTCGGTGATGGTAGAAATATAATATTTTGCTTACATATATTTATTATTTGTGCGAAATTATTTTTGAACAGGTTTCTTATTTCCTAATTGTTTCCTTTACAGAGATTTATAGGTTTAAATGGTGAACTGGTGGGTATCTTACTCACCTCTTGTACCAGAGGTTTCTGCCTTCATAATTTTTGTATATAATTTGGTACCATCAATAATGTACTTTTGCAAAAGCATAGTAACTGGTGTATTAACAAAAGCACATCTCATGCACTCACAAATGAATCTTATTGGAGAAGAAAGCCAAATATTTTTCCATGATAAAACAGTATCGTTTACTATTCTTCACATCAAGTAGAATAAAAGAGTGCTGAAAATATAACCGTACTGTATCACGGTAGGACAAGTCTGTGCTTTGGATAATGCTGTAGGATGAATTGTGTCCCCTCCCAGAAGTTTGTATTTTGAAGTAATTACCAGTACCTCAGGCTGTGGCTGTATTTGGGAATAGGGTCTTTTAAAAGGTATTTAAGGTCCTTAGTATGGGCTTTTATTCGGTATAATTTGTCTCCTCATTAGAAGAGATTAAGTTAGAGACACACACAGTGGAAAGATCATGTGAGGGCAGAAGGGGAAGATGACCATTACGAGTCAAGGAGAGAGGACTCAGGAGAAATCAACACTATCAACACTTTGATCTTAGACTTCCAGCCTCCAAACCGTGAGGAAAAAAATTTCTGTTATCTAAGCACCCAGCCTGTGGTACCATGTTTTGGAAGCCCTGGCAACTAAATTTGGATGATTGAAGATAATCATTTTTGGATTACAATATAGATCTGGATGAAGTCCACCTGTCTCATTGAAAGCAATCATCAGTCCCATTAAGGTCTTGAAGATAATTAATTACAAAACAAAGAACAGAAATGATGAAATAGCCTTATCACAGTACAGTGGGAAATCTAGACAAAGCTAAGGAATTCATGACTTCAAAAACATCATCTTTTTCTAAATTTTTTATTTTGAAAATTGTTAAATTGTAGGTGTTGACATTAGGGCACTAACTCATTTTTATTAGTTATTCCTTTTCAAAGAAGACGATGGTCTATTTAAAAGAGCTCCCAAGAAGCATGTGTGGACATTGGCTGTCACGGTTCTCTCCTATGCTCATATGTTAAGACACTGCAACCATATCATGTTCTATTATTTCACAGGGGTCTAGGTGGAGTCTCCATATTCTTTCTGAGCACAGTGTTCCACAGCTCCAATGGCTATTGCTAATACTTACTCAATTTAGTCACTAAGAAAATGATATTTTCAGACTACTGTGTGCCCGACACTGCTATAGGCACAAGAGAAACAGTAGACAAAAAAGGAGTCAAGCAGTTGGTCTGGAATCCATTGATTTCCCTCTACCAGGAGGATGCACACACAGAAAGCAGGTGGCATTTCAATGGCATCATAAACTCATTGGCAACTGACCTTCTGGTTACTAGACTAATGGCATGTGTTATTTCATTACAAAAATAAATTTTTTTTTGTAGTTTGTTGCTAGTTTAGCATTTCTTTTGGCAGACAAACTTAATTCCTGTGGGCATGAATTCTTGGAAATTTTCGTGTAAATTCTATGTAAGTAAAAAAAAAAAAAAATAGATGTTTCATGATCTAAAACATTGCTTGATGTTTCAGGGTGACTGTGTTCTGCATTTGGAGACTTCGTCCTTCAATCTGGGATAGAAAGCACATTTGCAGCAGAAAGAACCTGAGGAGTCACATTCTGTCCCGGCTTTCTCTAACCTTTGCTTGTGTTTCTCGATTCTTGTGTATTGAAAATGATGAGCAAACCTTGATTTCTGTGCACAGCTTTGGCATTCCAGAACAACAGCATGGTTTTAATAAGGAGACGTTACCTTCACGACCATTGTTTCCAAAGTTTATAGCAATTAGAGTTATTTCTTAAAGTATAAAATCTATAAAACTGAATACAGTCTTCTGAGCTATTATTACAATTGCAGTTCCTCAATTTCTCTTCTGAAAAGCTTGGGGCAAAATATAATTTGAAATTCGATTATTTTTTAGATGTTAGGAGATACCAGTCAGGTATTATAAATTATATAACAGCTGCAGTAGATTTGAAGGCATAGCTCCATATTCAAAAATGTTAATGTTTCTGAAATTAAACATAAATATGAATATTTATACAAAAATCACACATACAGATTATAATATGTTGTTTCCTGTCAGTTCAGCTATGCTACCAAAGGAGTCAGAAAAATTTTCAGTTTTCAGATAATTTTGATTTATATCATTATACATAAGTAATTATGCAAATGAATTATCATTATTAATTTCTACATTTTTAACAAAAACATTTTTCAAAGCATTTTTGACTTCCTGTTTTAGATTAAACTGATTTCTTTTTCTGCCTGCTGTGGACTGGGTATTTTTATACTATCTTGTATATTTAATTAAATGCATTGATTATTGCATCCCATGACTTCCTCACTGCTTTTTTATTTTCAGTTTAGCTAAATCATGCTCAAGCAGTTTTATTTTCAAATGGATAGATGCTTTTGCAAGAACAAAAAATATGTTTAATTTTTTGTACATGCATTTTATAATTTGGTTGGGTAAAAAGTTCTAAATGCAAAATTCTTTTGCCTCAGAACATTGAAGATATTGCTCTATTGAGCTTTGAACTCAGTGCTACTAATGGATTCTTTGATGACAATCTGGTTTGTATTTATTTGCCAATAACCTGATCATTTTTTAAAGCCATTAGTATCCTCTCTTCATCTTTTATTCTTTGAAATTTCAACATGATGTTCCAAGGTGATGGTCCTTTATAAATTTATCCTGGTGGTTACCTGGCAGAGCCTTTTATTACAAATGCTTTTATCTACTTTCTAAGCTTAGATATTTTTCTTATTAGTCCTTTGTTTTCATTCTTCATCTATATATCTTTTCCTTTATTCTAATGTAATATATTTTGCCATCCTGTTTTAATTCTATGTATTTCTTAACATTTTTTATTTTTATTTGCATCTTTTTATTTTTATTTTTTTCTTTGCATTATGGGAAATTCTTTTAATTTTAGCATTTTTGTATAATTTCAGGGCTTTTAACAAAGCAAACTCATTCTTATATTGTTCAACTTCTTTATATGACCCAATTATTTTTTAAAAATATAATATCATCTCATATATCTTTGTGAATACAAATTATTTTGAAAGTTGTTCTCGTTTCCTTAAGTATGCCTGTTTGTTATCAGTACTAACTTTTTTGTTTATTAATCTTTTCTCTTTCATGCTGTGCACTTAACCACAGTGTCATGATTTGTGTTCTTGTACGTGATTGGTAAGACCACTATCTGCTACCAGGCATCTCTTGTAATGCTCAGATCCTCACACTCCACATTTGCTATGTCATGACCTGTCAAGATCCTTCACATGATAGCTGCTTATATTTTACAAATTAATAGAAACACAACAAGTGCAACAGAACAAGCTGCAGCTCTCCACACCATGGTTGTTCCCATAGCCATAATTGCTATTCATCATTTCCTTCCTCTACCACTAATTCCAGATTCCTCTCATTCTTAGCCAGTACATCTGCTGGCCCATGACCTTTCCCAGCATCCTGGTGTGATCCTCAGTCATAAAACTATTGCTTACCAGTTTTATATTCACTACCTTCTCCAGTTCAGCATCTGCAAGACCCATTCCCAAGCATGTTTTCTGAGTCACTTATTGCGTCTATTAACCACATCTCATAGCTTCTTTTGTGAATAACTTCCTTAGTCTTGAAGGGAGAACAGGACTTCTTTGATCAAATCATGCTTAAACGCAGTCCTAGTTTTAGTCAAGTAGCAATGAAATGAGTTTGATGTAGATTTGATGAAAAGTATCATCTGGCAAAGCATCCACTAGAGAATAAGACTTTCCCTGTTCTTCAGGGGAGTGGAGGCTGCTTTCCACCAGCAAAGTGGAGAACATAATTTCAGGAGCTAGAGGCCCTAGACTTTTAAGCATATCTGTGTTTGAAACACATCCAATAGGATGTTCCTACTCCAGGTCTCCTGGGACCACACCTTCTCTGTCAAAGCCTGAATTGTAGTGTAGAAATGCACTATTTTTTTTATTGATGCAAACAAAATACTATATACTTGTCAGCTTCAAACAATACCATCAACATCAAACTAAATTTTACAAACTTATAAGCTTCAAATAACACCATTAATTTATTAACTTTGAAAATCTGAAACCTGTTCATGGCGAGGATAGACTGTTCAAGTTCTCACAGATGAAACTCAAAGTATTTGCTTATCTAAGTTTCCATTTGAAGATTAACATCCTCTTCCAAGCTCAGGTGGTTGTGACATAGTTCAGTTCCTTTTCACTGTGGGTCTAAAGTATTTTGTTCTTGCTAGACAGCTAGATGCAACACAAAGAGACTGCCCACATTTCTTGCCATGTGACAACTTCTATCTTCAAAGTCAGCAATGGAGAATCTCTCTTGTGTTGAATCTCTCTCATGTCTAAATTTCCTTTGCCAGGAAGACTTAAATCTTATTAAAAGATTAGTTGATGTGGCCAGCTTCCTTATGTTCATGTCACCTGGTTAGAATATTAAATATGTCTGTAAAACTCCTTTACAGCAGCACTTAGATTAGTGTTTGATTGAATACCTGGAAAAGTTGTGTATCTATCAGAGATGGGAATCTTGAGGGCCACCTCAGAATTCTGTCTGCCACGAGGAGACTTGCTAGGGCTGTGAATTCAGCTTTCTCTGCACTTCCTTTCTCTCACAATGCATTCCTTGAATTGGTTTTCAGCACAGTCATCTTTCTAAGTACAAGAGATGGGGTCTTTAATACTATCCATAGAGACTGTACTGGGTTGACTAGTGTTCCTCCAAAATTCATATCACCATGGAACCTCATAATGTGACCCAATTCAGAACAAGAGTCTTTGCTGATGTCATTAGTTAAGATGAGATCATACTGGAATAAGTGGGTCTTAATTTAATGACCGGTGTCCTTATTAGAACACCACAGAAGCTAGGAAGTGAAAAGACAGGATCCTTCCCTAGAGTTTTTCAAGAGAGTGTATAGCCTTGCCAACACCTCAGATTTACAGCCTGTAGAACAGGAGAAAATAAATTTCTTCTGTTTCAAACATACAGTTTAAACATACAGTTTAAAACAGTATGTGTTACTATAAAACTAATGCGGAGGAAACTAATATAGAGGATTTCTGCCTTTCTGACCATGCCCTAAGTTTGTAGTTGTTTAACCAACGCTGTTATTTTCTTCCATTAGTACTGCAAAGCTACTAAAAATTAATAAACCAATATGACAGTGTCCTTGTGATTAGCATTGCCACTATGGAGATGTTGCAAAAACTTTTATACTTTCCCACCTATATCCCATCCCACATGACCATGGGTGAAACTCCCTTAGCTCTGTGCTACAGCAAACAGGTGCATAGGTTTTATCTCTATATGTATATCTATGTACATATCACTCTTAGCTCTGTATATCTTTTCCTTTCTGTGTCAATCTATCTACAGATTTATCTTAAGGAATTGGCAGACTTGATATTTCAGCTCCCATCTGAAGGAAGTCTGGAGACAAAATTCCTTCTTTCTCACGGGAAATCAGTCTTTTTTCCTTATGGTCTTCAACTAATTGGATAAGGCATATTCACTTTCTGAGGAGTAGTCTGCTTTACTCAGATTCTACTGATATAAATTTCTATTTCATCTAAACATGCCTTCACAGTGACGTGTGAACTTGGATTTAGTCAAATATATGGGTATTGTGGACCAGAGAAGTGGACACACAGAATTAACCAATCCTTTGGGAGGCCAAGGTGGGCAGATCATGAGATTAAGAGATCGAGACCATCCTGGTGAGAATCGCTTGAACCCAGGAGGTGGAGATTGCAGTGAGCCAAGACTGCACCACAAAACTCCAGCCTGGGAGACAGAGCGAGACTCCATCTCAAAAAACAAACAAACAAACAAACCAAAAAAAGAAACCATAACCACCAGCAATTGAGTTCTCTTTGCCATATGTCTGTTAAGTCAAGAAACCTATATTTCTAGGTACCAATCATGTTATTTAAATAACAGTAGGTAAAAATATTGTATGCTGGTTATACTTAAAAATCACTTAATTGAGAGTTTCTGATAAACATTTTAATGTTTCTTTTTAACTTTTAAGTTATGAGTGAAGAATAAAAAAAAGTACTATGGTAAAATATGATCAGTCTTGGAAGGGACCTCACAGCTATGTAATTTAGTCCTCATTTCACAGATGAGGAAATTTTGATAAAGAAAGAGATAAGCTTTCAATAAGTGATTGTTAGTTTCATCATGGCTTTCTTATTGTCCAGTCATTTTCCCAACATGACAATTAGTGGAATTAGTGGCTCATTACTGGGGACATATGGCTAGGTTTGCTTTGTTTCATACATGTATTATATTTGTTATGACATTTATTCCTGTTAAAAGGTATATAATATTTGCATGGATCGTAAGACACGTGCTAACAATTCCCTGACTGATTCTAATGATTTTCTTGGTACTTTTCTCCTTGTTTCAGCTCCATATGTCGACTGAGAATTTCTGAATATCACAAATTATAATTGGTGGAAAGCTTTTGTTTTTACCACCTTGATTGAATTTGGCCACTGTGGCAGGTGAATTTTACAATGTCAAATATTCAACCAAGATTTACTGAGTCCTTGATTTATATTTGGCAAAAAGAAGTTTATTGATTGTTTAAAACATTGATCTTATCAAAAAGTAGAGAGGAAAAAGACATTACTGTTTTTAATAATAATAATTCAATAAAATAATAATTTTTGAATTAGACTTTAAGTTCCAAAATATAAGAAATAAAAATTTCCAAGAAAAATTATTAAATTAAACAGTAAACAAATCACTTTAAATTAAGTCCACAAGCATGAATTGTTCTCCTATCAAACCTGTCAAATAAATTTCTTTTGTTTTTGAAATGGAAGTTCACTCTGTCACCCAGGCATGAGTGCAGTGGCACGATCTCAGCTTAATGCAACCTCCGTTTCCCAGGTTCAAGCGATTCTCCTGCCTCAACCTCCCGAGTAGCTGGGGCTACAGGCACTCTCCACCACGCCTGGCTAATGTTTTATAGTTTTAGTAGAGACAGGGTTTCACTGTGTTAGCCAGAAAGGTCTCGATCTCCTGACCTTATAATCCACTCACCTCAGCCTCCCAAAATGCTAGGATTATGGGCATAATCCACCGTGCCTGGCCTCAAATAAAATTTTTAATGTGAAAATAATAGCTTAAATGCATTTTTCCTGTAAGGCAGATTATTGCACAGTTAATTAACAGTTTTACTATATTTATGTTGCTTAAAGCTTCACCAGAGTCACTTCATTTCAACTTACT
The DNA here is from genome assembly GCF_007565055.1 of Rhinopithecus roxellana. Taxonomy (NCBI): domain Eukaryota; kingdom Metazoa; phylum Chordata; class Mammalia; order Primates; family Cercopithecidae; genus Rhinopithecus; species Rhinopithecus roxellana. The sequence continues at coordinate 94,102,386 of NC_044551.1, forward strand.
ATTACCCAAATAATTGTATTAATATGCACTTATCTTAAAGTCTATGCCTTAATAAAATTTTATGTATAATTATGTTAAATATTACATGCTGTGTATATGCCAAGCTATATTATTTATGAATATTGGTTCTAATGGCAGCATTTGGTTTGAAGCATCAAACATTTATTTTATATTTTATAATAAACTATAATAATTAGTTTGGAGAAAAAAATGAAAGCATACATTGGTTTAAAGAGCTAAATGTCACATATGTTACATAATAGAATGGTTTTAAACCAGAGTCAGATGTTTTACAGAATGCTTTTAGAAAATAAAATTTACAGCTAATGGAACTTTGGTAAATAAATTTATAAGAAATAATTACCTGTGAAACATTCATAAAGGAATAAGGATTTGAACAACATTTGAGTCAGGATTAGCATCTTGACTCACATTTTAAAAATTAGCCAACAACCTGATTTCATTCCAGAGATGATTGTTCTTTTCATCTGAGATTATTAAAAGGGAAGTATTATTAAACTGTCTGAAAGAGGTTTGAAGATAGAAATTCCCCAAGTTGGGCTTGTTTTAAAAACTGTTGGTGGGACTGTAAACTAGTTCAACCATTATGGAAGACAGTGTGGTGATTCCTCAAGGATCTAGAATTAGAAATACCATTTGACCCAGCCATCCCATTACTGGGTATATACCCAAAGGATTATAAATCATGCTGGTATAAAGACATATGCACACGTATGTTTATTGCGGCACTATTCACAACAGCAAAGACTTGGAACCAACCCAAATATCCATCAATGATAGACTGGATTAAGAAAATGTGGCCCATATATACCATGGAATACTATGCAGCCATAAAAAAGGATGAGTTCATGTCCTTTGTGGGGACATGGATGCAGCTGGAAACTATCATTCTGAGCAAACTATCACAAGGACAGAAAACCAAACACCATATGTTGTCACTCGTAGGTGAAAATTGAGCAACGAGAACATTTAGACACAGGATGGGGAATATCACACACCAGGGCCTGTTGTGGGGTGGGAGGAGGGGAGAGGGATAGCATTATGAGATATACCTAATGTAAATGACGAGTTAATGGATGCAGCACACCAACATGGCACATGTATACATATGTAACGAACCTGCAAGTTGTGTACATGTACCCTAGAACTTAAAGTATAATAATAAAAAAAGCTAGCTCAATATTTATAGATCAATGTCATCCACCATATTAGCAGTCAAAAGAAGAAAAAACACATTATGGCATCAATTTATGTAGTTAAAGCATTTGACAGAACCCAACACCTACTGTTAACAAACTAGTATTAGAGAGAAACTTCAACTCCATAAAGAGTATCTACAAAAATATCCTACAGTTAACATCATACATAACATACATAACATTGAAAAGGTGAATGCTGTCCTGCTATATAGAAAAAATGGTTATGATGCCCACTCTCATCACTCTTATTCAGCATAGGACTAGCCAGTGACATAAGGCAAGATAAGAAAATGAAATGCACACAGATTAGAAGAGAAGAAATAAAACTACCCTATGTGTGCATATGACAGGATTGTTCATGCAGAAAATCCCAAGCTACCCATAGAATCTCCTAGAACTAATAAGTGAGTTTTGCACAATCATAGAAGGTAAAACAACTAAGTCAATATTTTGATATATTATCATAGAACATTTTGAAACTAAAAGAATGATTTACAATAGCTTTACATAAATCTAACGAAGCACGTAGACGATCTGTATGCTGAAAACTTCAAAATACTGATGAAAAACCTAAATATATGAAATGCTAGGTTTAACTCATTTTCCTTCAATAACCCGGCAAGAATTTTTGTAGATATGTTTAAATCTGAAATTATGTGGAAATGAAGAAAGAACTGAATCAACGTAATTTTAAACTAAGAAGAAAAAAAATCAAAAGACCGTACAACTAGATTTTTAAATTTAGTATATTTCTACAGTGATGGAAAGGGTGTGGTTTTGCACAGAAATAGACACACAGATCAATGGAACCAATGAAAACTGAGAAATAGAACCACAAATGTAGAATCAACTGAATTTTGTGATAGGCACAAAGAAAGAGGAGTGTTTTCAAAAGTGATTTGGTACAATTACACATCCATATGCAAAAGAATGATTCTTTTTGTTGTTGTTGTTGAGACGGAGTCTCACTCTGTTGCCCAGGCTGGAGTGCAGTGGCCGGATCTCAGCTCACTGCAAGCTCCGCCTCCCGGGTTCACGCCATTCTCCTGGCTCAGCCTCCCGAGTAGCTGGGACTACAGGCGCCCGCCACCTCGCCCGGCTAGTTTTTTGTATTTTTTTTAGTAGAGACGGGGTTTCACAGTGTTAGCCAGGATGGTCTCGATCTCCTGACCTCGTGATCCGCCCGTCTCGCCCTCCCAAAGTGCTGGGATTACAGGCTTGAGCCACCGCGCCCGGCCTAAAAGAATGATTCTTGACATAAGCCTTATACCTTTCAAAAAATCAAATCAAAATAGATAATTGGTACCAATTAAAAATATGCAATATAAAACAATTAGAAGACAACACAAGAAAAAAAAATCTATGTGACCTATGATTAAGCAAGTAGTTTGTGGACTCATAAAATAAAAAGTAATAAATTGGACTTTTTCAAAATTAAAACTATTTGCTCTGCAAAAGACACTATAAGATAACCACACAATAGACCAAAATATTTTCCAATAATATATCCAGCAAAGAACTTGTATTCAGAATATAAAAAGGGTTCTCTAAACTTAACAATAAGAAAACAAATAATCCAATCAGAAAATTAAATACGCTTCACCAAAAAGTATGTATAACTGGCAAATTGCTACATGAATGAATATTTAACATCAGTAGTATTAGGATAATGCAAATTAAAGCAAAAATTAGATATCGTTATGTATCTACTAGAATGGGATAAATAAATAAACGAATAAATTTGCTCCACCAAGTGCAGATAAGGCTGTGAAGCTCTAGAATCTCTTACATCTTGCTAGTGAAGACACAGATGTGTAGTCACTCAGAAAAAAATGTTGTCTGTTTCTTGGAAAGCTAAACATACAGTTACCACATGCCTCAGCCATCCCATTTCAGCGTACTTATCCTGGAGAACTGAAAATGTATATTCAGAAAAAGAACCTGTACACATATTTCGTATCATCTTTATTAGCAATAGCATCAAAATAACAAAAAAATCCCTGATGTCCTTCAGTAGCAGAATGAATAAACAAATTGTGATTCATCCATATAATGGCGTATCATTCAGCAATAAAAAGGAACAATTCATTGATGTGCACAATCTTAATGAATATGAAAACATTATAAGAGAAAATAATCTGTCTCAATGGGTTGCATAGTATATGGTTCCATTTATATAAAATCATCAAAATAACAAGCGGTGTTGCCAGAGTTAAAGGGTGGAAGGATGACATGACTATGACCGAGTAACACAGGGGTTTCTTTGGGGAGATGCATTGCTTGCCTATTCTGATTGTGGTGGTGGTTGCAAGACTCTACACATGTGATACAATTTTGTGAACTTCTGCACACACAAAAAAAGTTCATATAAAAATAATAAATTCTGTATAAGGTCTGCAGTTAACATTATTGTACCAATGTCTATTTTCTGGATTTGATAATTATGCTATGGTTCCTTAAGATGCTATCATTTGAGGAACTCAGTTGAAAGGAAAGTGAGAACCTTCTCATTATTCCTGCAATTTCTATGAGAGTCTAAAATTATTTCAAAATGAAAAGTTTACAAATAATATACTCAGATGTAATATATATATGTGTGTGTGTGTGTGTGTATGTGTGTGTGTGTGTATAAACCATGGCATACATAATAATGGGGTAAATGCTAGTGGATATTTCCAAGATTTCCATTTTTTTTTACATAGGTAGTGCCATATTGTAATACAGTTTTTTTTTTTTTTAATTTAATTATGTCCTGTTCTGGTTACAAGGTACTGGCTAGAGGCCAGTCAGTTCTCTTCTTGAGCAATTGATTAAACCACACCCAAACCACTTCCTTTATGGGGCTGTCACACTTTTCACATTCCAGGCCTCTATGCACCTGTCCTAATTGTTCTGGGACCAGGTATGACAACTGCAGACAGAGCTTTTGTCATAGAGCCCATGACATTATTCAAATTATCCAAGTGTTATGAGCTGATTTGCATCTCCATTGTGTCCCCCTTAATTTAATATGTTGAATCCTTACGTTGAGTCCTTAACCATTCATACCTGAGCATCAACTATATTTGGTAACAGGGTCTTTAAGAGGTAACTAAGTTAAGATGAGGTAATTAGGGTGTGTCCTAATTCCATATCACTGGTGTCCTTGTAAAGAAGAGGAAATTAGGCTATATGAACATATAGAAGAAAGATTATATCAGGGCAGTGGGAGAAGAAGCCAAAAAGAAACTTTCAGAAGAAACCAACCTTGCCAAAACTTTAATCTTGAACTTCAAGACTCCAGAATTGTGAGAAAATAAATTTCCATTGTTTAAGCCCCCTAGTCTATGTTAGTTTGTTATGGCAGCCCTAGAAAACTAATGCATCAATCTTCAGAGAGCGCAAACACCTAGCTACTAACCTCATTCCACTCAACATTGTGAACTGCCCCTAGCAGTTCCAGCTTGCTGTGGCCGTGTCCCTGCATGTGACACCTTGCGTGACCCTGTCTGGCAGCCTTCTCTCACTTGGAGCTATAAGGAGCAAAGACTTCTTCCTTTTATCTCTTCACGCACCAGTGTGTTCTGTCCTATTATCAATGAATCGCTAAATTTCACAAAAACAAATATTAATTTTAAGGTATCCTGTGAAAAGTTAAGAATGTATATTGTAGTACCTAAACAAGTCACTAAAAATGATGCACAGAAGTGTCAACAGTAAGCTGACAGATATATTACAATAAGATCCTAGAAAATTATTCAAGTTATCCAAGGAAAACAGGGAATAAACAGCACCTAAATTGTTTAATATTAATGAACAAAACACCCAGTTAAAAGACAGATCCGGCTAATTGTTGTATACATGAGAGGCACTTGCAATATACGGATACAAAACAGTAGGAGTAAAAATGGTTGTAAAAATGTACCTACAAACAGTGACTGTAAGAGGCCTGAAATAGCTATATTAATATAAAATAAAGTACAAAGCAGCAAGTACTACCTGTGATAAAAAATGACATTTCGCAATGATAAAAGTGTCAAGTCTATAGGAAGGCATAATAAACTTAAATGTGTATGTACCGAATAACAGCTCCTCAAGGTAAAGTTGACAGGATCCAAGGGGACAATAAATTTTTCTTCAATTTTATTTGGAAAAATATGAAATAATGTCTTAGCAATTGATAGAACTACTGAAAAAATTGAGGACAAAGGTGATCTGAACTAATCCTTATGAAGAATTCCACCCTGCAGATTTAGAATACACATTTTTTCATATTTGTGTGGTGGTGTATTTACTAATATAGAACATATATTTTATGACAAAATAGTATCAAGTAATTTAAAAGAACTGAAATAACACAGGGTATGATGACCAAAATAGCACTTAGTTAGCTATCAATAAAATATCTTGTTTGAACCTATTTGGAAATTAACGTAAAGTTACCAACCAATGGGTAAAAAGTAAATTGTAGAGAGAATGAGCTTTTCATTGATTAGTGTTTGCATGGTATGTCTTTCTCCAACCTTTTCACTGTAACCAATCTAAGTCTTTAAATTTAAAGTGGGTTTCTTATAAATACAGCATGAGGTATTTTTTAATCCACTCTGGCAATCTGTCTTTTAATTGGTATATTTTAAATGATTATTAATGTAGTTGGATTAATATATACCATGTATGTGAATGTTTTCTATTCATTCCATTTGTTCTTTGTTTCCTTTTTATTTATCTTTTTCTGCCTTCTATGGTTTTAACTGCAAATTTTACATAATTCCATTTTATCTCCTCTTAGCATAGTAACTATACTTCTTGTTTTAATATTTTCAGTAGCTGCCTTAGAATTTCCATTATCCATTTTAACTAATATAAATTCATCTTCACATAACACTATACTGCTTCATGTGTAATGCAAGTACTTTATAAAACAGTACTCCCAATTTTTCCCTTTTGCTCCTTATAATATTGCTGTGATTTATTTTACTAGTTCATATACTAAAAACACTCAATATAATTTTACTTTTATTTCGAACAAAGTTATTTTCAAATTAGTTAAGAAAAAGGAAAATAGATTTCTTCTTTATTTATTCCTTCTATAATTCTTTTCCTTCATGTAGATTTGAGGTTTGTAAAAGCTAAATTGCCCCAGATACTAGTTAAAAACAGCAAGGAAGACTTTATTTAACCATTACAATAAGGGAGAGTGCTTGAACTCAACTCAGCTGAAGCACAAGGTGAGGCCGTCTGTGTTTGCTAATGGCCGCTTATCAAATAATGGCTCCTATTCTCCCACAGATCTGAGAAAGTCTTTATTTCTCCTTCGCTTTTGAAACACAGTTTCACTGGACATAGATTACGGGCTACTGGACTTTTTTTTTCTTTTATCACTTTAAATATTCATCCATTTTGGGGCATTCATAATTTCTGAAAGGAGAGCCACTGAATTTCTTAGGCATATGCCTCTGTGAGTATGGTGTTCCCCTCTCTTCTCCTTTGAGTTACTTTAAGATCTTTGTCTTTGGTGTGCTACAGTTTGAATATGATATTTCAAAATGTAATTATTTTCCCCTTGGTGGTGTTCTTTGAGTTTTCTGGATCCATTTTTGGAGTCTGACATCAGTTCTGGAAATTTCTCAGCTCATATTACTTCAAATATTTCTTCTACTCCATTCTCTCTTTCTTCTCCTGGTGTTTCCACTATACACGTATTACAGCTATTGAAATTTTTCCACAGTACGTGGCTGTTCTGTTCCTCCCCACCCCATATTCTGTTTCTCTTTTTATTTCAATTTGGAAAGTATCTATGCATTTGTTCACATTTGTAAAAACACAATGAATGTACGGTCAAGATTTGTGCATTTCATTTTACATTGAAGACATGAATTTAGCCAGGCACCGTGACTCATTCTTGTAATCCCAGCACTTTGGGAGGCTGAGGCAGGAGGATTGCTTCAGCCCAGGAGTTCAATACTATCTTGGACAATATGGTGAGACTTGTCTCTATAAAAAAAAAGTTAAACAATTTTTTTTTTTAATAAGAAATTAGCTGGGTGTGGTTGTACATGCATGCCTGTGGTCCTAGCTACTTGAGAGACTGAGGTGGGAGGATTGCTTGAGCCTGGGAGGTGGAGGCGGCAGCGAGCCAAATTATGCTACTGTAATTCAGTCTTGGCCACACAGCAAGATGCTGTAAACCCCATCTCTACTAAAAATACAAAATTAGCCAGGTGCAGTGTTAATCCCAGCTACTTGAGAGGCTGAGGCAGGAGAATCGCTTGAACTCGGGAGGTGGAGGTTGCAGTGAGCCAAGATCGCACCACTGCACTCCAGTCTAGGCGATAGAGTGAGACTCAGTCTCAAAAAAAAAAAAAAAAAATTATAATAAATTGTGAACTCTAATTAATAATATAATGTTGGAGTATTTAAGGGGAAGTAAGTTAATTTCTGCTACTATTTGTGTAATTCTTTGAAAGAGCTGGACGATTGATAGATTGGCAGTGGCAGATGGATGGAAGGCTATGGGATAAAACAAGTCGAGTAGAATTCTATTTGTAGAATCCTCATGGTGAGCAGATGAGCATTCGCTATAAAATTATTTTAACTTTTTTGTACACTTGAGATGTCCCTAATAAAATATTTGAAAAAAATACAATTGCTCAAAATCTCCTGAGGACCATAATTGAACTAAATGAGGCAATAAAATAGTGAGGAAAATGTTGACCAGAGAACGTGTATCAATCTGCCCCTAGATAGGCCGCACTTATTTTTGTGCAAAAAATATTATTTGTTATTAACCTAAACTCTAGTTTTGTTATTCACATAAACACTAATTTAAGGTCAGACTCAACAAAGCCTCTCACATTTGAAATAAAATAATTTTAACTTAATACAGTAATAGAACTTTAAATCACCAGTGAGTACGGTAAGACATATCAAAAATGTCAATGAGGATAAAAAAGATTACATGGTGATATTTAAAAAACAAATTAATTGTATGACTGTTGAAGTTAATGACTTTATACTAGAGGGAACTCAATGATTTAACAGACTGTTTTGTGTTCTTTATCACATTATATAGGGTGATAAACTACAAACTTGAAAGGATTCTCTTTTATTTTTTCTCCTTATCAGTGCCATAAACATGCATTCTAATAGTGAGTATTTTCCTTTTGATAAAGTGGCAAATGAAAAGTTTTGTATTAAGTCCAGAGATAGATCAGCACATATCAAATTAGTTAATCTGCATCTATGTCGCTTTGCTTTGATATATTATCTGGCCATCCTGACCTCAAGCAGACGTGTTCCTGCTGATCCTTCTGATTGTCTGATGCTCAGAACTTTTTTCTCTGCTATTTCTTTAAATCCCTCTAGCAGTGGGTGCATATAATCACAGATTTCCTTGTGGCTATTTTTGGTTTCTAATCTATCTTTCAGTTTGGGCACAGCTTTATTCTTTGATATTCTATTTACAGCTGCCTAGAGACCATCACCCTTTGAATGTCACCAGGTAACTTGTGATTCAAAATTTTTTTACACCAACTCTACTACACAGCCTTGATATCACTTTTTAAACCAGACTAGAAATCTTCCAGCCCTTTTCACTATTCTCTCTGTTCCTTGTTTTCTTCTATCTGATTCTTTCTACGGCATATTCTTGTTTTTCTTCAAGTTTCTCTGGTATGTGGATTTTTCGTCATGTTACAATCATTATGAGGTCAATTCCATGCCCCTAGAACAATCAACTATTTGAGTTCATCTAACGAATACAGCATATAATTTTGAAAGTATATCCACATAACTTCTCTAAGATTCAGAACATCTTTTTATAAAGTAGGAACAATACAGATATTAATGAAAGCCGAAATATACACGGATGACATTGGAGCCTGAAATATATTGTTTATAAAGAGTTATAATGGCAAAATTTTCAATCATGGTCCCTAGGTAGGCATCTTTGTTGGATTGCAAGAATGTTTTGTCAAGTATGTTTCTGGCTCATGAGAACTGGCAATATTTATATATGAACCAATCAAAGTTTTCTGGGTTTAAACCATCTTTCTTTTATTTCACCATAGGAAAAACACAGAAAGATGCTAATTATGTGACAGTTCTTAGAGAAAAAAGATAAAGCAAAGAGCCAGATTATTTTATTTTCAGAGAATATAAAACGCAACAAATCTCTGTATGAAATTTTTTTTGTTTTGTTTTGTTTTGTTTTGTTTTTTTTGTTTTTTTTTTGAGACGGAGTCTCGCTGTGCTGCCCAGGCTGGAGTGCAGTGGCCGGAATTCTCCTGCCTCAGCCTCCCGAGTAGCTGGGACTACAGGCGCCCGCCACCTCGCCCGGCTAGTTTTTTGTATTTTTTAGTAGAGACGGGGTTTCACCGTGTTAGGCAGGATGGTCTCGATCTCCTGACTTCGTGATCCGCCCGTCTCGGCCTCCCAAAGTGCTGGGATTACAGGCTTGAGCCACCGCGCCCGGCCTCCGTATGAAAATTTTAAAGTTCATTATAGAAAATATGAGTAAAAGGAAATCTTCTCATACTTTTATTGCAGATAAAAGTCCTCTTTGTATGCATTTTTGTGATTTAACAAAATTAGCACATTACTGGATAGCTAATTTGCTATCTTTCAAGTTCTTTCAAAATTAACATCATGTAATAAGCATTTTTCCATCCATTAACTAATCCTCATAAACATAATATAATGCATTTTATATGATAAATTATGCTTCGTGATCTAATTGATCTTGTTAATATTTTTATATTTAAGTTTTTTCAATTTTGTAATATTGTTTAAAAAGTTTTTATTTAATTTTTAGTTTTGTGGGCACATAATAGATGTATGTATTTATGAGGTACATGACCTGTTTTGATGCAGGCATGCAATTCATAATAATTACATCCTGGAGAATGGGGTATCCATACCCTCGAGAATTTATCCTTAGTGTTGCAGACAATTCAATTATACTCTTTTAGTTATTTTGAAATGTACAATTATAGTATTATTGACTATAGTGACCCCGTTGTGCTACTTTTTGTAGGTCTTATTCATTTCTTCTACTTTTTTTATACCCATTCATCATCCCCTTTTTCCCCCTACCCTCACAGTACCCTTCCCAGCCTCTGGTAATCACCCTTCTACTCTCTATCTCCATGGGTTTAATCGTTTTGGTTTTTAGATCTCACAAATAAGAGAGACCATGCAATGCTTGTCTTTCTGTGCCTGGTTTCATTTAACATAGTGATCTTCATTTCCATCCATGTTGTAGCAAATGACAGGATCTCATTGTTTTTTAAATGGCTGAGTAGTACTCCATTGTGTATACGTGCCACATTTTCTTTACCCACTTATCTGTGGATGGACACTTAGGTTGCTTCACAATCTTGGCTATTGTGAAGAGTGCTGCAACAAACATGGGAACGCAGGTATCTCTTCAATATACTGATTTTCCTTCTTTAGGGTATATAGCCAGCAGTTAGATTGCTGGGTCATATGATAGCTCTAATTTTATTTTTTTGAGGAACCTCCAAATTGTTCTCCATGGTGGTTGTAATAACTTAAATTCCCACCAACAGAGTATGAGGGTTCCCTTTCTACACATGCTCACCAGCATTTTTACTTCCTGTCTTTTAGATATGAGCCACTTTAACTGGGGTAAGATGATAGCTCATGGTAGTTTTTATGTGTATTTCTGATGATAAATGATGTTGAGCACCTTTTCATATGCCTGTTTTTCATTCTCTATGTCTTCTTTTGAGAAATGTCTATTCAAATCTTTTGTCCATTTTATAATCAGATTATTAGATATTTTCCTATAGGGTTGTTTGAGCTCCTTATATATTCCAATTATTAATCTCTTTTCAGATGAGTAGTTTGCAAATAATTTCTCCCAGTATGTGGGTTGCCTCTTCATTTTGTGAATTCTTTTCTTTGCTGAGCAGAAAATTTTTTCTCAATGTGATCTTATTTGTCCATTTTTGCTTTGGTTGCCCATGTGTGTGAGCAAAGTTACTCAAGAAATTTTTGCCCAGGCCAAGGTCCTGGAGATTTTTCCTAAGGTTTTCTTGTAGCGGTTTCATAGTTCGTGGTCTTAGTTTTAAATCTTTAATCCATTTTGATTATATTTTTTAATAAGGTGAGAGTCAGGGGTTTAGTTTTATTCTTCTTCATATGGATATCCAGTTTTCCCAACACGATTTATCAAAAAAACTGTCTTTTCTCCAGTGTATGTTCTTGACACCATTTTTGAAAATGAGTTCACTATAGGTATTTGATTTGTTTCTGGGTTTGCTACTCTTTCCATTAGTTTATGTGTCTACTTTTATGCCAGTACCATGCTATTTCGGTTGCTATAGATTTGTAGTGTAATTTGGCATCAGATTACGTAATTTCTCTCTCTTTTTTTTTTTTGCTTAGGATAGCTTTGACTATTCTGAGTCTTTGTGGTTCCATGTAAATTTTAGGATTTTTTTTTTATTTCTGTGAAGAATGCCATTCATAATTTGATAGAGATTAGATTGAATCTGTATATTGTTTTGAATAGTATGGACATTGTAATAGTATTGATTCTTCCAATCCATGAACATGGAATATCTTTACATTTTTTTGTGTGTCCTCTTAAATTTCTTTATTCAGTGTTGTAACAATTTCATTATACTAAGATTTTTACTCCTTTGATTAGGTTAATGCCTAGGTTGTTTATTTTATTTTTGGCAATTTAAATGCAATCACTTTTAAAATTTCTTTTCAGGTTGTTTGCTGTTGTCATAAAGATAGGCTACTGATTTTTGAATGTTTATTTTGTGTCCTGCAAATTTACTGAATTTGTTTATAGTGCTAATAGTTGTTTTTTCTTTTTTGAGACAGAGTCTCACTCTGCTGCCTAGGCTAGAGTACAGTGGCTCAGTTTCAGCTCACTGCAACCTCCTCCTCCCAGATTCAAGCAATTCTCCTGCCTCAGCCTCCAAAGAAGCTGGGACTACAGGTGTGCACCGGCATGCCTGGCCAATTTTTTCCCGTTTTTAGTAGAGATGGGGTTTTCCCATATTGGCCTGGCTGGTCTCAAACTCGTGACCTCAAGCGATCCACCTACTTTGGCCTCCCAAAGTGCTGGGATTACAGGTGTGAGCCACTGAGCCCAGCCCTATTTTTTTTTTTTTTAATGAAGTCTCTAGTTTTGTTTTCCAAATATAAGATCATATCTGCAAACAAGGATACTTTTATTTCTTGCTTTCCAGCTTGGATGCCCTTGATTTTTTCTCTTATCTGACTGCTCTAGTTATAACTTTCAGTATTGTGTCGAATAACAGTGGTGAAAGTGGGCATTCCTGTTGTGTTTCAGATCTTAGAGGAAAGGCTTTTAGCTTTTCCCCATTCAGTATAATGTTAGATGTGGGTCTGTTATATGTCGCTTTCATTATGTTTAGATATGTTCCTTCTATACCCAGTTTTTTTTAAGAGTTTTTATCATGAAGGGATGTTGAACTTTATCAAATGTTTTTTCAGCATCAATTTAAATGATGATATGGTTGTTGTCCTTCGTTCTGTTGATATGATGTATCACATTGATTGTTTTGCATATGTTGAAACATCCTTGTATCCCAGGGGTAAACCCCACTTGGTCATAATGAATGATCTTTTTAATATATTATTGAATTTGGTTTGCTAGTATTTTGTTGAGGACATTTGCATCAATATCTATCAGGGATACTGGCCTGTAGTTTTCTTTTTATGGTATTTGTGTTGTTTTGGTATCAGGGCAATACTGGCCTCATAGAATGAGCTTGGACATTATTCCTCCTCCTCTATTTTCAGAACAGGTTGGGTATTAGTTCCTACTAAAAAGAAACAGAATAGGTGGGTATTAATTCCTATTAAAAAGGTTTGGTAGAATTCAGCAGTGAAGATACTGGGTCCCAGGCTTTCTTTACTAGAAGACATTTTATTAACATTTCAGTCTTGTTATTTCCTATTGACATGTTCAGGTTTTGGATTTCTTCCTTGTTCAATCTTAGTAAATCTTAGTAGGTTAGATGTGTCTAGAATTTTGTCCATTTTTTTCTATATTTTCCAGTTTATTGTCATTTAGTTGATCATAGTAGCAGCTATGAATTTTTGAATTCTTTGAATTTTTGTAGTATCAGTTTGTAATGTCTCCTTTTTCATCTCTGATTTTATTTATATGGGTCTTTTCTCTCTTCTCTCCTTTTTTCTTTTTCTTTTTCTTTTTTCTTTTTTTTTTTTTTTTTTGAGACGGAGTCTTGCTCTGTTGCCCAGGCTGGAGTGCAGTGGTGTGATCTCGGCTCACTACAAGCTCCACCTCCTGGGTTCAAGCCATTCTCCTGCCTCAGTCCCCGACTAGCTGGGACTACAGTTGCCTGCCACCACGCCCGGCTAATTTCTTTCTTTTTTTTTTTTTGTATTTTTAGTAGAAATGGGGTTTAACCACATTAGCCAGGATGGTCTCGATCTCTTGACCTCATGATCTGCCTGACTCGGCCTCCCAAAGTGCTGGGATTACAGGTGTGAGCCACCGCACCCAGCCTCTTTTTTTCTTAGTCAGTGTGGCTACAGGTTTGTCAATTTTGTTTAACTTTTCCAAAAAACATTTTTGTTTCATTGATGTTTTGTATCATTTTCTTCATTTCAATTTCATGTATTTCTGCTTTGATTTTTATTATTTCTTTTGTTTTAATAATTCTGGATTTGATTTGCTCTTGCTTTTCTAGTTCTTTAAGCTTCATTGTTAGGGCATTTATTTGAATTTTTCTTCTTTTCTCATGTGGGCTATTACAGTCATAAACTTCTCTCCTACTACTGCTTTTGTTATATCCCATAGATTTTGATATGATGTGTTTTTCTTATTTTTTTCAAGAAGTTTTTTAATCTCCTTCAAAATTTCTGCATAGACCCATTGGTCAGAAAGAAGCATACTGTTTAATTTTCATGTATTTGCATAATTTCCATAATTCCTCTTGTTCTTGCTTTGCAGTTTTATTCCATTGTGGTCAGAGGATGTGTTTGGTATTATTTAAGTAATTTAAAATATCTCAAGATTTGTTTCATGACCTATCATATAGTCTGTCTTTGAGAATGATCCATATGCTGCAACAAATAATGTACATTCTGAAGCTGTTGGATGAAATATCTTGTAAATATCTATTGGATCCATTTCGTCTATAGTGCAGATAAAGTCCGATGTTTGTTGCTTTTCTATCTAGAAGTTCTGCCCAATGCTGAAAATGAGGTGTTGAATTCTCCAGCTATTAATGTATTGGCATCTATCCCTCTCTTTAGCTCTGATAATGTTTCTATGCCTGAGGGCTTCAGTATTGGGTGCATATATATTTATAGTTGTTATATCCTCTCGCTAAATTCACCCCTCTATCATTTTATAGTGTCCTTCTTTGTCTCTTCTTACACTATTTGTCTTTCATCTGACATAGGTATAGCTACTCCTGCTTGTTTTTGGTTTGCATAGACATGGGATATCTTTTTCCATCCTTTTTTTTTTTTCAGAAAATGTGTGTCTTTATAGGTGAAATGTGCTTCTTTTAGGCAACAGATCAATGGTTCTTGCCTTTTTATTTTTTTATAAAAAAAATTCAGCTACTCCATTGCTAACTTTGGTCCATTTACAGTCAATGCTATTATTAACAAGTGAACTTTCTCCTACCATTTTGATATTTGTTTTCTGGTTGTTTTGTCATCTAATCATCCATCTTTCCTTCTGTCTTCTTTTTCATGAAGGTAGTTTTCTCTGGTGATATGATTTAGTTTCTTGCTTTTTATTTTTTTGTGTATCTATTATATGGCTTTTGGTTTGAGATTGCCATGAGGCTGGAAATTCTATCTTGTAACCCATTATTTTAAGCTGATAGCAACTTAACTTTGTTTCCATAAAAAACCTAAAAAGCAAAAAGAAAACTAATAAAAACTCTACACCTTAACTTCATTCCTCACTTTTAAATTTTTTGTTGTTTCTATTTATGTATTGTACTGTTTATATCTTGAAAAGTTGTTGTCATTATTATTTTTATTGGTTCTTCATTTAGCCTTTTGACTTAACATAAGGTGAGTAATAACTAACCACAGTTACAGTGTTATAATGTTTTGTGTTTTTCTAGGTACTTATTACTACCAGTGAGTTGTGTGCCTTCAGATGATTACTTATTGCTCATTAATATCTGTTCTTTCTGATTAAAGTACTCCCTTTAGAATTTCTTGTAGGACAGGTATAGTGTTGATGAAATCCCTCACCTTTTGTTTGTCTGGGGGAAATCTTTATTTCTCCTTCATGTTTGAAGGATATACCAGTATATCTGGAGTATTCACCAGATATACTATTCTAGGTTAAAGGTTTCTTTTTTTCTTCTTCTTCAGCACTCTAAATATGTCATGCCGCTCTCTTTGGGTCTGTAACATTTCCACTAAGAAGTCTGCTGCCAGACATATTGGAGCTTCATTGTATGTTATTTGTTTCTTTTCTCTTGCTGCTTTTAGAATACTTTCTTTATCCTTGATATTTGGGAGTTTGATTATTAACTGCCTTCAGGTAGTCTTTGTGTTAAATTTGCTTGGTGTTTCATAACATTCTTGTACTCGGACATTGATATATGTCTAGATTTGGGAGGTTCTCTGTTATCCCTTTGAATAAACTTTCTTCCCCTGTCTCTTTCTTTACCTCCTCTTTAAGTCGAACTCTTAGAATTGCCCCGTTGAGGCTATTTTCTAGATCCTGTAGCCATGTTTCATTGTTTTTCATTCTTTTTTGTGCTTGTATGTCTCTTCTGACTGTATATTTTAAAAGAGCCTGTCATTAAGCTGAGCAATTCTCCCTCTGTTTGGTCAAATCTGTATTTAAAAACTCTGGTGCACTCTTCAGCATGTCTATTGCAATTTTCTGCTCCAGAATTTCTGCTTGAGTCTTTTTAAGTACTTCGATCTCTTTGTTAAATTTATCTGATAGAATTCTGAATTCTTTCTTGGTGATACCTGGAATTTCTTCAAATTTCCTCAAGATGGCTATTTTGAATTCTCTGTCTGAAAGGTCAGATATCTCTTTTTCTCCAGGATTGCTCCCTGGAGCCTTATTTAGTTCTCTTGATGAAGTCGTGTATTCCTGGATTGTTTTGATACTTGTAGATGATCGTCTGTGTCTGAACATTGAATAGTTAAGTATGTATTGTAGTCTTCACTGTCTGGGCTTGTTTGTACCCTTCCTTGGAAAGGCTTTCCAGATATTCCCAAAGACTTGGGCATTGTGATGCAAGCTGTGTCTGCTTTAGGAGGCACCCCAAGCCCAATAATGCTGTGGTTCATGAAGACTCGTAAAAGTACTGCCTTGATGATCTTGGACAAGATCTGAGAGAATTCTCTGGATTACCAGGCAGAGACTCTTGCTCTCTTCACTCACTTTCTCCCAAACAAATGGAGAAACTCTCTCTAGTTTCTGAACCACCTGAAGTTGGCGGTGGAATGACACAATCACCCTGGTGGCCATCATCACAATGACTGTGCTGAGTCAGACCTGAAGCCAATACGTCACGGGGTCTCACACAAGGCCTGCTGTAAGTACTCATAAGTACTCCCTGGCTGCTGCCTATGTTCACTCAAAGCCTTGGGTCTCTATCGTCAGCGGGTAGCAAAGCCAGCCATTCCTGTGTCCTTCTTTTCAGGGTGACGAGTTTGCCGGGAACCCGGAGGATCCAGACGTGCTGTCAGGGAGCCAGGGTCTGTATTCAAATACCTTAAAAGTCTACCTGGTGTTCTGTTGTACTGCTGCTGAGCTTGTACTCAAACCACTAGATGCTGACCTTCCCACTCTTTTTTTCCTTTCCAAAGGCAGAGGAGCCTCATCCCATGGCCATCACCACTGCAGGCCCATGGAGAATACCTCCATACTACGGCTGATGTTCCCTTGAGGCTCAAGGGCTCTTCAGTCAGCTTGCAGTGAATGCTGCCTGGCCCAGGACTCATGCTCCAGGGCATTGGGTCCCCTTTCGCCCAGGGCAGGTCGAGACATGCCATCCAAGGGCCAAATTCTGGAATCAGGGACTCCAAGAGCCTACGTGGTGCTCTACAGCTCTGTGGCCGAGCTGGTACCTAAAGTGCAAGACAATGTCCCCTTTACTTTTTCCTCAACTTTTCTTAAGCAGATAGTGTTTTGCCTCGTAGCCACCACAGCTGGGAATGTGCTGAGTCTCACTTGAAGCCAGCTGATCTCAGATTTTCACCCAAAGCCATTAATGCAGTTCCTGGGTATCAGTGCTTGTTATTCAGGGTCCAAGGGCTCTTCAGTTGGCAGGCGAAAAATGTTGCCAGGACTGGGTCCTTTCCTTCAAGGCAGTGGTTTCCCTCCTGACCCGAAGTGAGCCTAGTATTGTTGTCTCGGAGTGATGCCCAAGGACCAAGAAAAGGGATATCACGACTCTGACAGGTGCCCTATCATGCTGTGGCTTAGCTGGTTTGCAAAATGCAAGAAAACGTCCTCCCCACTCTTTTGGTTTCCTCTCCTCAGGCAGAAGGAAGGGGTTGCTTTTTAAGCTGTAAACTGTGCAGCCTCGACTTAGGGGTAGCATGACGCCAGCATTAGCTTAGCAACCCTGGCTTGTGTCTCAGTAAGTCACATGCCCGCCTCACTCTAGTATCTCTAGGCCCAGTTCAGCACTGGGACTCACCTAGTTATTACAGTCCTTGTGGCATAGACCGCCTTTCTGGTTTATTTTATTTAGATCCTCAGAGTACTTTAGCCCAGTGGTGAAGCTTGCAGAATTCAAATTTGAACTGCTGGGATTGACAGTTTCTCTCTGGCGAGGGCTGCTTAAATGCTCCCTCTGTGGGCTGGCATCAGCTGAGTTTGTTCTGGTTTTCTTTTCTGCTATAACAGGACAGCATTGAGTTTAATGCCTCACAATTCCTGGGCTCTCCCTCCCCCAGCCCAATTAAAGGCTCTCTGTACCATTCTGCTGCTGCCAGGTGGTGTCAGCAATTCAAAACCGTTTTTCTTCCCTCTTCAGTGCCTCTTTCAGTGATACGACAGTAAAACCAGGTACTGTGAGTGCTCAACTGACTTTTCATACGTACGAAGGTGTTTTCTCTTGTATGTGTAGATAGTTGTCAAATTACTACCCTTTTGGTGAGGGAAACAATTGATGGAGCCTTCTGTTCTACCATCTTGTTCCACCTCCACCATGTGCTAAAAAGTCATTTTATTTCAATAATTATATGTTATATCAGACAAAGTCTTGGGATGCTTTATCATTCAGAACTTTGTGAAAACAACACAAGCCATTAATGACAATGAAGAGACCCACATCATGACATGAATACGGTACTTTAAAGATTTGTTACAAACTCCCATTTTCTGTCACACCAATACACTAAGAAAAGGTTTAGATCCTTTAGGTGGTATGCAAAGTAATGGACCTCCAGGTCTTTTACTCCCTAATCTTTGAAATCTGTGAATATGTTACCTTACAGGGTAGAAAGTAACTTTGCAGGAGCAATAAAGGATAAACTGGAAATGAGAGATTATTCTGAATTATCCAGGTGGGTCCCACCTAATCACATGGGTTCCTAAAAGTGGAAGAGGAAGGCAGAACTTTGGGTTGGAGAGACGCAACAGAAGAAGAGAAAAGGTAGGAGTTGAGAGAGATTCAAAGGGTAAGTGAGACTCAACTGTCATTGCTGGCTTTGAGGAGGGAGGAAGGTAGCCATAAGCCAAGGAAGTTGACGGTTTCTATAAGCTTGGTTCAGGCCTCAGCTTAAAGTCAGTGAGAAAATGGGGATCACAGTCTTAAAACCACAAGGAACTAAATTCTGGAAGCCACCTAAATAAAAAAGGAAATAGATTCTCCCTTAGAGCCTCCAGAATGAAGCATTACCAACATTACCAATGTCCCAATTTTAATCTGTTGAAATTATTAGTATTATTATTATCTTTCAACATACAGAACTGTAGATAATAAATTCATGTTGTTTTAGCCCACTAAGTTTGTGGTAATTTGTTGTGGTACTATTAGAAAACTAATATATTAAACCTACCATGTTAACAATAATAATGATATAATTACAGTAATTATAATAGTTTACTATTTTTGAGCACTTACTATGCCCCAGTCTGTGTATAAGTATAGTAATTATATTAATTCAATTCATATTTAGATTCTATGAGTTAGACTTAAATATCATAGATGTGAGGAAACTGAGGTGCTAAATGGTTAAGTAACTCATCCAAAGGCATTTCATTAAAAGCACCATTAAAATCAGCAATGTCAGCATGTTTTTAATTTTACCTTGGATGTAGTTATCATAATTTTTATTTGTAAGCAATTGATAACATGACATAATATGTTTAAAGCTTTGAAACATAACTATTAAACCCAAAATCAATGAGTTATTGAAATGCATCAAGATAGAACTTTTAAAACTCAATTTACGTACTGTTTTTATTTTAATTTCTTTATTTCTAAAATCAGCCTGCATTTAGCAGCTATTCTATTTTTTGTATGTTCATTTCTGATTTATTTAAAAATATACTTATAAAAATGCTTGTAACAAATTAATAGATTAAAATGGAAAACATTTTTGGGCAATATTTATTAATTCTTTGAACTTCTGAGTCTCATGTGCTCCAAATCACATAGTAAACTTTCACCACACAAATTATTTTTAGAGATATTCCTTGACCATAAGATAAGATCTTCTTCTAATTTAGTTGAATTAAAGTGACCTTGCAAAAAAAAAATTGCCTACCCATTTGTAGTATCTACAGATTTACTTCATTTGAATTATGGGAAATAATCTCCATAGAAACTCATTGCCTGAATGTTCTCACTCATAGGTGGGAACTGAACAATGAGATCACTTGGACTCGGGAAGGGGACCATCACACACCGGGGCCTACCATGGGGATGGGGGAGGGAGGAGGGATTGCATTGGGAGTTATATCTGATATAAATGATGAATTGATGGGTGCTGACGAGTTGATGGGTGCAGCACACCAACATGGCACAAGTATACATATGTAACAAACCTGCACGTTATGCACATGTACCCTAGAACTTAAAGTATAATAAAAAAAAATTAAAAAAAAGAATTTAAACAATGCAACAAACTGAAATAAATAATCTTATTAAAAAGTGTACAAAAGACATGAAGAAACACTTCTCAAAAACAACTTCTACTACAATTTTGTAAACAAAATACATAATAAATATCATCACATGCGAAAAAAAAAAAAAAAAAAGAAACTCATTGCCTGAAACCCTATTTCTCAAAACAAAAGCAAAATCACATACTCTCTCTCTCAGAAAAAGTCTCCCCTATGCCAGCTGGGATGGCTTTTTGGGAGGGAGAGAGCACTAGAGAGGAAAAGATCAGAAAAGCCAACCCCTCTCCATGCTTCTTGGGTTTGGAAGAGTGACTGTGCATACTCTCTGACCCTACACAGTCAGAGGCTTGGAAAAAGAAGAGGCAAGTATTGGATAAGTAGCTCACCTTAAGAAACTGGGGTACAGTTGCCCTACCTACCTGGGGAGCTTCCACAGAAAAACGCTATGTGACCAGGAGAAAGAGGTCTGCCAAGTACCTTTGCCTAAATATCCTTGAATTTAGAGTGCCAGGACCAGTGGGCAAGGGTGGCCCGCAGCAGTGGCAGAGGTAGGAGGTCAGGGTGCTGGATGAGTAGAGGATGAAGGATGTGATCAGTGCTCGAGTGGGCACTTTGCTGGCAAAAACAAAATTAAGCATTGAGTTAAAGCAACTAACATTTCAGCCCAAATAGCCAACAGGGCAAACAATACTCAGTGGGATGAGAGACACAGCTCTGGAGACGAACATAAGGAGGAACTAGCACAAAGTCAGCTGGTTCTTCTTAATACAGTGCCGCTGACATTGAATTCTATTTTAGGAATAGGGAAGAGGAGGTTGGAGGACAAATTAATACAAATTAACATGTTTCTAAAAGACCATCTTTAAATAATCTTATAAGATTAACTTCAAACTAATTTGGTTATGTATTTATTTTGTTTTCTCTTATCAGTAAGAGTCAGGTCAGCGGAAAGTTTAGACTAGTCAGAGATAAGAGTAGCTCCATTTTTTTCAGACATCTATCCTATACTGGAAGTTAAATTTGAAACTCTATTATATGATATCTGGAAGTTTGCATTTTATTAACTTAAGCTTTGTGTACCTACAATGATACTTACTATGTTCATGGAGGAAAATATCTTTTGGGAAAATAATAATTGCTGGAATTCTTTTCATCATTTACTATATGCCACAGACTATTCTAGTACATATATTGTCTTTTAAAAAAATCCTATAACCCTACAAAATCACTTTTCAGCTGTTGCAAATGAGAAAACTCTGGAACAGAGGAGGTAAATAATCTGACAAGGATCAGCATTTTAATAGAAGGTGGAATCAGGATTCTGGACCAAGGAGTCTGAATCTAGAAGCTGAACTCTGAAGTCATAAGTTGTACTTATATCCCAGGAAGTAAAATTACATAGATCAGTTGTGAGTGGAAAATATGGAAACAAGAAAAATATGTTTAAATATAATTCCCCCTTTTTAACCTGCCATTGGAAAAAGAAAAAGAACTGTTGATTGACTGGTTCCCTTTTCTCACTCAAGGTATTTTATCAAAAAATAGCTCAGCTGGCTGGATATATAAAAGTCAGTTCCAAAATATGTTCTATCTTTTCCTATTCACAGGAAGCTACTTACACTGCTTTACTGCTAACAAATCAAAAGTTGGTCTCAGACAAACAGTCAGCCAGAAAATATCCTTCTTCCTTTTTAGCCAGAGAGTGAGTTATGGAGTATTGATTCTTCTATACAATCCAACTAAATCTTATAGTCAAATGTTATGTGATAAAACAAAATTTAAAGATAACTTCTTTAATATACAACTATTGTGGCTCATTAGGTGATAAAAAGTCATTTTCATTAGTGATGACTTTTTTTTATGTCATGGAAAGGGATGTTTGTGCACTACTGTAATAATAACTCAACTGTCGGCAGGATAATTATTAGTGTGGACCCATCATTTTATCTTTCACAACAATTAATGGTCCATGAGGCCAGCAGCTTAGACCTGCCACAGACAACTGCAGTTTCTGAATATTTCTTCCTCTGACATCTTCAGATGGGGAAGGAAGTTGGGATGGTGGGTGGGGGAAGAAAAGGAAAATAAAACAAAGGAAAATCAGAAAACATAAGATATTCTTTCCCAAATATCTTCTTTTAGGTTTCAGAAATAGTTTGTGCCTAGTCTAGGTCTTCTGTCTTTCACTATTCTGTTAAATTTACTTATTCAAAGTAAAGAATCAGGCCTCCAAGACACCTGATGAGTTTCGTAACTAAATTCAGGCAGTGCATTGAGACCCTACTGACAATATGCAGCCGTGGCTGTGTCTTATTCTATGATATGCACTCTTTTTTTTTATAAGGACACCATCTGGTTCCTACTAAAGTGGGAGCAAAACTTTGAGCACACGTAGAGATAAATATAGGAATAATAGACACTGTGGACTACTAGAGAGAGGAGGTAAAAAGGTGGCTTAAAAAACTGCCTATTAGGTACTGTGCTCACTGCCAGGGTAACAGGATCCCTACTCCAAACTCCAGCATCATGCGATATTCCCATGCACCAAATCTATACATGTACCACCTGTATCTAAAAGTTACAACTAAAAAAATTTTTTTTCAGATAAAAGGAATAAAATATTTAGGCAAAGCTTAATTTCCATTTTTATTTTTATTTTTATTTTTTATTTTTTATTATTTTTTTTTTTATTATACTTTAAGTTCTAGGGTACATGTGCATAACGTGCAGGTTTGTTACATATGTATACTTATGCCATGTTGGTGTGCTGCACCCATCAACTCGTCAGCACCCATCAATTCATCATTTATATCATGTATAACTCCCCAATGCAATCCCTCCCTCCTCCCCCCTCCCCCCTCCCCATGATAGACCCCAGTGTGTGATGTTCCCCTTCCCGAGTCCAAGTGATCTTCCAGGACCAGATGGATTCACAGCTGAATTCTACCAGAGGTACAAGGAGGAGCTGGTACCATTCCTTCTGAAACTATTCCAATCAATAGAAAAAGAGGGAATCCTCCCTAACTCATTTTATGAGGCCAACATCATCCTGATAGCAAAGCCTGGCAGAGACACAACAAAAAAAGAGAATTTTAGACCAATATCCTTAATTTCCATTTTTAAAGAACATTATTTTGATTATTAAATTTAATGTTATATTTCAAATATGTACTTTGTGGCCTCAAAGATTCCTGTTTGTTAGATCTTTCAACTCTTGACCTCCAGTGTCTCATGAGCAGGAATGAGCAGAGAGTCCAAGACCTTGAGTTATTTCTGGAAGGACAACCACCCACTTCTCCCACCCACGTTCACCTCTCACCCCCTTTTCTGTCTTGAGGCCACCAGGATTGGTTTCATCCTGGATATTAACTTTGTTTATCTTAGTCATCAAAGAAGCCCAGGACTACTGGATCTTCTTCACCCCAAACTCCTTACTTGTCAATATAACCCAATATAATCCCTTTGGTGATCTCCTACAACCATTTCCCATCCTTTCACCAACTCCTCAAGTCCTTCCTACTGCTCATGGAACTCCTGGCCTGTCAGCAGCAAAATCTCCAGAAGATTCATCTGTTCTCTGAGTATCCCCTTCCCTTTCTGGCTCTACAAGGAAAACAAAACTCTACGCAAGGAGTCACTGACCCCTGCAGTCTCCTCCACTGGGAGCTTTTTCTCTCCTGTAAAACTTATAACTTTGATCTGGAGATGGGGTGTCTTCCTTACTCCCTGTGTCCACTTCCAGACAATTCACACCTCTCATTCCTTTAAACACTGTCTATGAATTTAGTAATATCACATTGCACCACAGACATTATCTCCTTCTTGGAGTCATGTACCTAACCTTCATCACTGTCCTGTACTCTGAACATTTTCCCTTCTGATGTGTGGTGGCATTATGACTCTTCTTGATGCAATACTCACGATTCAATGTCCTGAGCTTCTCAGTATCTGGATC
The DNA here is from genome assembly GCF_007565055.1 of Rhinopithecus roxellana. NCBI lineage: Eukaryota > Metazoa > Chordata > Mammalia > Primates > Cercopithecidae > Rhinopithecus > Rhinopithecus roxellana. Next base: position 94,126,648 of record NC_044551.1, read on the forward strand.
TTCTATTTACTAATACCCCTAGTTCTTGAGTCTATTTAAGCCCTTCACTGCCAAGGTCTTTAATAATAATTCCATCTTCTCATAAAGAAGTGGCCAGAAAGAAGTTAGGCAAATTCATACTACCATGTCTATTCACTACCTGCATTTATGCCCGAATTCATGTCTTTATAGTTTGAGTAAACTGCCCTTTCACAGAGCAATGCCTCTGCCATTGTTCTCAAACTCATTTTCCTCACCTACTCATGAACATGGTGCCAGCAGTTCTCCTGGCTCTCTCCTACATCATCATTTTTTCCTCTCTCCTAGTTAATTTCAATCAACATGGAAAATGCTTTCATTTTCCAATCTGCCTTCATTGTTACACATACGACAATCATTCATCCTTTCCAGTGCCAGACCATAACAGCTTGGTGCTTTAACGGAGTCAACTGAAAAAAAAACTCTAGTTACAGTCATGGGAAAAATGAAGTGCACTCCCGCGTTTCCATCATCTGTGTCATTCCTGAGATTGTACTCTGGTTACTTCACACCTTACTACTACTACAATTTGCTAGAAAGATACCCAGAATTTCAAGACAAAGATATATGACTGGATTAGTAAATCTGTAAAATTTGATCAATAACAACAGATTAATAAGGAAGAAAATCTTTTAAAAATGATATTATAATTAACCATCCCAATGTTTGCTTGGTCAATTCAAAGTTGTTGTTCCCCAGAACGACTAACTCTGTCTCCAATCAACAAACTGGTCAGAAAAGAAAAACTGACACTAAGACACAGACAAAGGTTAGTCACCCTGGGTCTCTTATTAGATTTCTTTCATCTTCCCTAAGTTTAATTTAGTCTGTGAAATAAGTATTTTTTTCTGTTTATAAAAGAGAGATGGATCTCAAGAGCATAATGCTAAATAAGGGAAACCAGATGTAAAAGACTTTATGATTGCATTTACATAAAATATTAGAAAAAGCAAAATGACAGTGACAGCTAGCAAATCAGTGTTTGCCAGGTTTTTGGTATGAGAAAGGAGACTAAGTGTAAGAGGTGGACTTCCTGGTTGATGGAAATATTCTACATCATATTGTCATGGTTGTTTTACAACTGCGTACATTTTTGGAAAACATTGAATGGTAAAGTTCAAATAAGTGAATTTTATTATGTGTGAATTATAATTCAATAAAAAACTAAAAACGTATTTTGTGAATTATATGGCCTCTGTAGAGAGTTTATCTGAAAGAATTAATTTCACCCCAACATTCAAAAATTTCCAATGATCAGTAAATTATACAACAACAAAAACAGTTGTCTCTTAGTCAAATATCAGATACATGTACATTTCACTTCAAAATAAATTATAATAATTTCACCTTTTACAATAAAAATTATATAATCAACACTTGATACATTTATTTTATAAAAATATACATTTAAAGTTTAGTTTTTAATACATTTCATATTTTTACTGGTTGCTAATAAAGTGTCCTGAAAAAGTAACAAGGCATTCTTGTATTTTCTAAAACTCAAGATAAAATATTTATACCAATAATTTCTATTCAAATTTCTAAAATTCAGCTCTACTTGTGATATAGTTTGGCTTGATGTCCTGACCCAAATCTCATCCTGAATTGTAATCCCCATGACATGGACAATGAAGTTCAGACTGAAGTGGTCTCCAATGGAGATGCAGAACTTTTTGGGAACCTGAGCAAAGGTGACTCTTGTTACACTTTAGCAAAGAGACTGGTGGCATTTTGCTTCTGTCCTAGAGATCTGTGGAACTTTGAACTTGAGAAAAATGACTTAGTGTATCTGGCAGAATAAATTCCTAAGCAGCAAAGCATTCAAGATGTCACTTGTTTTTTTCTGAAAGCCTGTAGTCATATGCATTGACAAAGAGATGATCTGATATTGGAACTTATGTTTAAAAGAGAAGCAGAATATAAAAGTTTGAAAATTTGCATCCTGACCATGCAGTAGAATAGAAAAACCCATTTTCTGGAGAGGAATTCAAGCTTTCATCTGCAGAAATTTGCATAATGAAAGGAAGTTGAATGTTAATAGCTAAGACAATGGGGAAAATGTCTCCAGGAGATTTCAGAGGCCTTCATGGCAGCCCTTCCCATCAAAGGCCTAGAGACATAGGAGGGAAAAATGGTTTCCTGGGCCAGGCCCAGGGCCTGCCTGCTCTATGCAGCAACAGGTCATAGTGCCCTGCATCCCAGCTGCTTCAACTCCCGTTGTGGCTAGGGGACAAAGGTGCAGCTCAGGCCATTGCTTCAGAGAGTGCAAGCCCTAAGACTTAGCAGTTTCAACATGGTGTTCATCCTATGAGTGTGCAGAAGACAAGAGTTCAGGTTTAGAAGCCTCCACCTAGATTTCAGAGGATATATGGAAACACCTGGATGTCCAGGCAGAAGTCTGTGCAGAGTTGGAGCCCTCATGAAGAACCTCTGCTATGGCAGTCCTGAAGGGAAATGTGGGATAAGAGCCCCCACACAGAGGCCCCACTGGCTCACTCTCTAGTGGTGCTCTGAAAAGAGGGCAACCATCCTCCAGACCTCAGAATGATAGATCCAGTTACAACTTGCACCATGAGCTTGGAAAAGCCCCGGGCACTCCACACCAGCCCATGAAAGCTTCTCCAGGGGCTGTACCCTGCAGAGCCACAATGATACATCTCTCCAAGGCCTTACGACCCTAATCCTTTCTTCAGCGTGCCCTGAGTGTGTGACATGAAGTCAAAAGAGATCATTTTGAAGCTTTAAAATTTAATGAGTGCCCTGCTGGGTTTTGAACTTGCATAGGTCCTGTATCCCCTTTGTTTTGGCTAATTTCTCTCATTTGGAATGGTAACATTTACCCAATGCCTGTATCCTCATTGTGTCTTGGAAGTAACTAACTTGTTTTTTATTTTATAGGCTCATAGATGGAAGGGATTTGCCTTGTTTGTCTCAAATTAGATTTTGGACTTGGACTTTTGAGTTAGTGCTGGAATGAGTTAAGACTTTGGGGGACTTAGTTAAGACTTTGGAAAGGCATGATTGTGTTTTGAAATGTGAGAAGGACATGAGATTTGAAAGAGATCAGGGGCAGAATGATAGAGTTTGGCTCTGTGTCCCCACCCAAATCTCATCTCAAAGTGTAATTCCCACATGTTGAGGAAGGGACTTGGTGGAAGGTACTTGGATCATAGGGGTGATTTCCCCTATGCTGTTTTCATAATGGTGAGTGAGTTCTCACAAGATCTGATGGTTTAAAAGTGTTTGGCAGCTCCCCACTCCCTCCTGCTGCTAGGTAAGATATGCCTTGTTGCCCCTTTGCCTTCTGCTATGATTGTAAGATTCCTGAGACCTCCCAAGTCATGTGAAATTTGAGTCAATTAAACCTCTTCTTTATAACTACCCAGTCTCAGGTAGTTCTTTATAGCAGTGTAAAAATGGACTAATACAACTTGTCAAAAGCAGAAAATGCATTTGAGAAAATTAAACCTCAATCATGATATAAACACTCAGTAATCCAGAAATAGAGGGAACTTCCTCAATTAGATAAAAAGAATCTACATAAACCAACAGGTAACATCACACTTAATGATGAGAAACTAGATACTTTGATCCTAAGACCAGGAACAAGACAAGATGTCCCCCTCACAATTTCTATATAACAACATATAGTATGTCATTGTTAATGAAATAAGGAAACATACAAACAGAGCGTACAGCATACTGTATGTTCACAAGTAACATAATTGTTTATGTATAATATTCCAAAGAATTAACAAAATAAATTCCTGGAACCAATAGTTATAGCAAGGTTGTAGAAAAGAAGACTTCTATATAAAAGTCAATTGCTTTCTATGTCAGCAATGAACAATTGTTAGTTAAAATTAAAAATGTAAAATTAAATTTACATTAACAATAACAAATTAAAAAAATAGATATGAGAATAACAAAAATGTACAGAATAAATGTTAAGAAAATTATAAAACTCCAGTGAAAGAAGTCAAGGAACAATTAAATGAAGGAGATATATTCTTTGTTCTTAGATTGGAAAACTCAATATTGTTAAGATTTTAATTATTCCCATGTAGATGTATAGATTCCATACAATCTCAGTTGCAATCCCAGTAAGCTCTTTTATTGATACCAGCAAAGTAAATCTAAAGTCTACAAAGAAAAAAAAGCCCAAACAAACAAGATTAGTTAACACTATATTGAACAAGAGCAAAGCTGGAAGACTATCACTACCCAATTTTAAGACTCACCATAAACCTACAGTATCAAGACAGTATCAAGTGTTGAACTGACAAAAGAATAGACAGATAAGTAAATGGAACAGAATAGAGAGCCTAAAACTAGCCCCAGTCACACATTGTCAACTCATCTTTAACAAAGGGGCAAAAACTATTCAAGTGTGAAAGATAATTTATAAATGGTGCTGGAAAAATTGAAAATATGTAGGCAAAAATAATAAAATTTAGACACTTATTTTACATCTTTCACAAAAATTAACTCCTAGTGGATTGATCATTGACCAGAAATATGAAAGGTAAAACTATACTACTTCTAGAAACCAATGTAGGAAAAGATCTAAGGGACTTTGAGTTTGGTGTTGAGTTTTTAGATACAATACAAAAAGTACAATCCAAGCAAGAAAACCATTGATAAAGTTGGGCTGTACTAACTTTAAAATCTTTTCCTCTGTGAAAGACCCTGTTAGAATGAAAAGAGAAACCCAGATAGGAAGAAAGTATTTGAAAAACACAAGTTTGATAAATGAAGTGTATCTAAATATGGACAAACATTGTATATCTCAAAATAGCTGAGAGTAAATTTCAAATTTTCAAATCCCCAAAATGATCAGTTTTCGAGGTGGTGGATGTTTTTCTTAGCTTCATTTAATTTTTCCACATTATATTCATAAATTTTAACATTACTTAATACCCCATGAATACATACAACTAAAACTTCTCAATTTATAATAAAATAAACAAAACTGCCAGTCATGAATTAAAAGAAAAACTGAGAAACTGAAAACTGGATTGGATCCTAGAACATAAAAAGAACATCCATGTAAAAACTGGTGAAGCAAAGAAGACTGTAATGTTGTTAAAAATACACTCTTGAGACAAACTTTAGCCACATCTAATCCCTGCAAGCCTCGACATTTGCATTCATCCTTGAGGGGCTTGTATTGCTCAGTGGTAGCAAGCATCCTTCTAAGTCAGTTTGGAGAGAAACCATCACCCTTGATGTTGAACACCTGACTTGCTTTCAACAAGAATTTTGTCAAGTCAGTTTAGCCAGAATTCCCCCTCCTCACTCCTGATATTTCCATCCACTGGTCCCCACCCTGCTTCTTGGGTATCCAGCCCCATCTGTCCATGGTGTATTCAGAATTGATCCAAGTTCTATACTGAGGTTTCTTTTCCCATATTGCAATAGTTCTGGTATAAAATCTATTTTTACTACTTTATTGTCTGGCTCTGGTTTTCTTTAACAGTAAACTATTCTGTATGATACTTAATGGTGAACCCATGACATTATGCATTCCATAGAATTGCAGAACACAAAAAGTTAACTTTTATGTAAACTATGGTATTTAGTTACCAATAAAGTATCAATATTGGTTCATTAATTGTAATAAAGGTCCCACACAAGTGCAAGATATTAATAATGGGGAAATATGTGTGCATGTGAGAAAGGGATAGATATAATAAATCTCTGTACTATCTACTTAATTTTTTGGTAAGTTTAAAGCTGTTCTAAAAAATGATGACACCATTGACTTATCTGGAAAAAAGGTCTTACCTTTTGATCAAGAGGTGAATTATGTATCTATGCACCCCTAGTATGCAGATGTTGCATAGGCAGTTGTAGCTGTATTTCAGAAGAGGGTGCTCAGTTAGAGATAGAGATATGAAGATTATTTAGAGCAATGACAATAAATAATCTCCAAGACTGAAATCATAGAATGAAAGAAAACAACAGCAAGATTATTTCTGAAGAATCCCGACATCTGGAAATTGGGAACATGAGTAGATGTAGGCAAAGTGTAAACAACATTCACTTGAGAAATAAGAGGAAAATAAGAAGAATGAGATATTAAATTGCAGAATAGCTTATGCAAGACTTAGACTCAAGATATATTTTTCAGTTGAAACAGGAAAAGTCATATTATGCTATGCAGCCAGGAAAACTTCCATCAGCGTATTAGTATGTAAAATACTGTCAAATATATGTAAAAGACAAGTAGAAATTTTCATCTTTTCCAAAAATAATCCAACCCTAGTAAATAATTTTACCTAAGGGAAGACACACCAATTAATGATTGTCTATATATATATATATATATATATATATATATATATATATATATATGTTTTGTGACAGATTCTCACTTGGTTGCCCAGGTTGGAGTGCAGTGGCACGATCTCAGCTCACTGCAACTTCCATTTCCCAGGTTCAAGTGATCCTCCCAAGTAGCTGGGATTACAAGGGTGTGCCACCACGCCCAGCTAATTTTTGTATTTTTAGTAGAGATGGGGTTTTTCTATGTTGACTAGGCTGGTATTGAACTCCTGACCTCAAGTGATCTGCCTGCCTCAGCCTCCCAAAATGCCGGGATTACAGGTGTGAGCCACCACACCAGGCCTGTCTTAATATGTTCTTATTTTTTGCATAACACTCATCATTCTTTCAAGTCCTTCAATTTTCTACCTGAAAGAAAGTGTTGGTAACTGACCTGCTTACCATAGTAAGCTCTCAATTAATGGTTTTTCATTAACTCTGTTAGTCCTTTAGACATGAACAACAAAGAAAGACTGTGTGAAATTATTTTCAGCTGTGTGCATTGTGTTTTAAAAATAATCTGATGAGTTCACTCTTTTATCAGTGTACCACGTAATAGAATACCCTTATATCTATTCCTAATTTTAAGAGTGTATGTTATATATTTTATTTGGGTTAACTTGTTTGTGTTTAGATCTTGTGACTTCTATAGTAATAATATTAATTGAAAAAAGTACACAGTTAAATAAGTATTCTACTAAACCAGTTTCTTCAAGCAAACATTAGTAATTTGAGGTTTAAGACAATAGCTCCTTAAGTTATTAAGAAGTGTTTAATACTATAGTAAGTTATCTTTGTCCCCTTTTTGTTAAAAGACAAATAGAAACTTACATTTATGGCAAGACAAAATACTCTCTCTCTCTCTCTCTCTCTATATATATATATAAATACATATAATAAAATAAAACTTAAATGTGTTTTGTTGAACTGGTACACCATACATACAAGATTTACTTCTTATTTTTCCTCTTTAAATAGTATTGAATATAGTATCTACTGCAGTGTTCACAAAACCAACTACAATGATATCTTCAAATCCTCAGGTTTCCTGAAAACCAAAAACAGAAAAATTATGTTTCATCTGTATTCAACTATAATTTTAATGAAAATAAAATGGAAGCTATTTAGAACTAATGAAAAATTATATCCACATCCCTGAGAAAAAGACTTTAAATTCTCTTTAGATGTAGCAGCATGGATATCATTGGAGTGTCATTTTCAGTAAAAACTTCAATGAAATCGAAGAAAGAAGATTGGCATATGAAGAAGACCCAATGGGAAATGAGAGAGTGAAGCCTGCATGATGTTTTTTCTCTAAATATTTCTGCCTTAGACTTGAATAGCAGACTGTCTTATATTTGGAAAGAATGCAATAGAAAACAAGAGTAGTGCTAAAGATGAAAGCCCCCTGAACAGTGTGAGGACCAAGATTCATCTAAAAATGACACGGCAGAGAAGGTAGAAGATGCACTGTGATTGGGCAGCATTGGCTTTAGTGACAGCAGCCGTTTCTACTGCAGGCTTTCTCTAGCAGTATTTGGCTATTTAGAGTCTGCCTGTGGCATGTAGGTGGTTGGGTAAGTTCAGACTGGATTTTTAATGAGAAGGTGATGGAAGAAGAAAAAGAAAAAGTTTATTGTGGCTGCTGTAACAATGAGCACACATTTGGTGTCTTAAAACAATGCACATTTATTCTTTTACAGTTATGGAGGTCAGGAGTCCCAAACCAGTCTGAACTGGGCTGAAATCAAAGTATCTGCAGGTCCACTCTCCTTTTGGAGGCTCCAGGGAAACCTGTTCCTTACTTCTTCCTGCGTCTGGTGGCTGTAGGATGTGGCCAAAATCTCCTTGGATTTTGGCCACATCACTCTAATATCTGCCTCTGTTGTAACATTGCCTTCTCATCTGTGTGTGTCAAATCTCCCTCTCCTTTTCTTAGAATACATGCTATTGCATTTAAGGACCACTTGGAAAATCTGGGATAAACTTCCCACCTGTAGATCCTTGACTTTATTATACCACAAAAGACACTTTTTCCAAATAAGCTAATAGTTAGTTTCCAGGAGTTAAGTCTTGGAATCTGGGGACCATTAACTGGCCTGCAGAGGGTATTTGATGATGGTTTCAAAGATCAAAGTGATATGGAACCTAAGCTAGATGAGAAAGTGAGAAAGAAGAGTGTTAAAACATGGAAAAGAAGACAACTGTAAATCATATAATCAATATATTAAGAGAAGGAAAAATCAGATGCTAAACCATATAGGCTAATTTAATTTACATTAAACATACATAGAAATTAATGTGTGTAGATGCATCTACAATATATAAATGTATGCAAATATGTTAACAGCGATTTTTTTCCTGGTGACGCTATTGGAGTGGTCTTTATATTTATTTAGTTTGTATTGTCTCCATAGTAGCATAGCCAAAATCTAAACTTTAGGGAAAAAATCCCTGCACTGTTTTATCTCATATATGAAGTATTTTTGATGATCTTTGCAATATAACCATATTTCACTTGAAACATTTGGAGGAAAATCTGACATGGTGAATCAAACAATGTAATAGAGCCAGAAACATAGACTCCATTAAACCGAGACAATATCTTAAGTTAAAGCAACACAAACTTCTTAAACATAAGAATTTGTCATCTAGGATAAAGACCATGTAATTCTGATGACCTGGGGAGTTGAACATCAATAATCAATTATTTTGATTTGGCAATTTATTTTCCCTAACTTCAATCCTCCTTCAACTGCTGGTAAATATAATTCTTCAGCTCCCCATTGATCTCAGTGAGGGACTCTCACTTGAGGCTTACTTGGTGGTTATAAAATACCTTACGCTCTTCAGATAAAAGGGATGTTAGTGCAAAACACTAACAAGCATTGTAATTATAAGTGGTCTGAGCACTAAGGTGTTTGTTTAGTACTGGAAGCTGGGAAATACATAGTTTGAATATAAAAGTGTCAAAACCACGTAGTTTGGGAAATATTTCAGGAAAGTTGATGAAAAGGCATTGGTTTGAAGTGATGTTTTCTAATTCTTTCAAAAAATAATGCAAGAAATTAGGCAACGACTCAATGCAAGCCAACAGATAAGAATAGTAATTTAACAAATTAAATTTTTCTAAAAAGAAAAGCTATAAAAAGAAGAGTAATTTATGGCAATATTGATCCAAGGGAATGAAATTGAATGACAGAGCTCTATTCCAGGTAAAAGACAATGTAATTAAATTGGTTTTATTGGAGCCACCTAGCAAGATAGATTTTAGTGAAGATCATTATTGACATATTTGGGAAAGAGACAACTGGATTCGTATGTTCCTCCATCATTATTATGCATTGATAGTATTAATCTGTTTGTTCTGCAAAGATGGCACATATATGCTTAATGTCTGCCATTTAGTTTTCTAGGTACAAAAATATTTGTACTACTGATTTTTATGAGCATTATGTGGTCATGATGCAATAGTTGCTATGAATAGGAATAGTTACTGTAAATGCTCCCATTTTTTTCTCAATGTGTGATTGCCCTTAGAGGATCTTATTTGTTGTCTTACAAAATGTTAACAGAACCTCAAACTGACAATATTCTCTTTATTTTTAAATAAAATGAAGGGCATGTTCTGATTGCTCACAGACTCTTGTCTCTGAATTTACTGACATTTTAAATTTAAATGTCAAACTTAATAGTGACTCCAGAGAATGTTTTCATAATAAGTTGAATAGATGAACTTTTGAAGGAAGATTATTATGGTCAGTAGGTTAACAAAATGCAAGAAATTCAGGATGACTTTGGAAAATATAATTTTGTATAATTATCTGTAGAATAAATGGTTTTTAACATGGAGAGTAACTTATTCTCAATGAATCCCACTCAAATATATTTTCTGTAAAGTATTGTGGCTGCATGAGAATTTATTAATGGGCAACATATAAACATGCTAACTCCTCAAATATTTCAAGGACGATGAGGATTTGTATGCACATTTATGCCTAGGGCTGTGCTCCTTAAACATTAATGTATATAGGAATAGCCTGGAGGTTCTATCTCTGTTTCAGTATGTCTCATTTGGGCTGCACGAGTCTGCATTTTTAGACAGCTCCCAGGTGAGATTGCTGCTGCTGATTCACAGGGCTACATTTTGAGTAGCCCAAGGCCCCACCCCACCATGTATCACACGCAGCTCTCTGTGTTGAACAAAATTATCATCAGATGTAAAAAAAAGCGTGGCAATGAAAGCTTATTACTCAAGTGGAAAGCAAGTTATTTTATGTATGTATTTATTATTTATTTACATTATTATTAAAGTAGAATGCAAGTCAGAAAGAAGCTTATAGTCAGACAGCAGGTTTTGTAGATAAAGTTCACGAAAGTGATTTAATGGTCAGACTAAATTTTCCACTCTTTTAGACATAATTTCTTATGAATTGATGTGTTGTCCCCTGCATCCCTGTAGAACATACCATTGGTAGAAATAAACATTGTCCAATTTTTTTAAAGGTAGATATGCTTTTGTTGCTTTTTAAAGTGCATCTGCTTAGATGTGAAAAGATACACGGTCTCCATTTTATACCTGCCAGCTATAGGCAGTGATGCTAGAAATAAATGTAATTTTTTTTCCTAGAAATTGGAATTAAAACAGATTAAATTTAGCTTTATAAAGGTGGTCAAATCCATTTTCTAAAATTGTACCAGTACAATAAATATAAGCATCTTTAGCATTTAAAAATATGTTGTGGAAATCAATCATTAAAACCAAAAACAGATTGTGTAAATCAATCATTAGAAGCAATTTAAAAATGTTTCTGAAAATACACAAATAAAATATACTAAATTGGTAATATTTTGGGTGTCAGTAATCAAATAGTATAATATTTATGAGTGAGAGCATAGATTGGAAGTAAAAGAACAAAAATCATCCACAAAGAGACAGCATAGTACAGTTTTTAAAAGTGTCCAGTAGTTCTGTAGCCTGGGGTAAATTACTTCAATTCTGTGTCCATCATTTTCTCATCTGCACAACAGAGATCATTGTAACTGCCTTAAAGTGTTGTTCTGTATATGAATACATGTAAAATCTAAGAACAATGCCTGGAAGACAGCACATTCTGAGTAAATGTGTCTTAGTTCTTTCAGACTGCTCTAACAAAATACCATAGACAGGGTAGCTTATAAACAACAGAAACTTATCAAAACTCTGGTGACTGGGAAGCCCAATATCAAGGTGCCAGAATAGTCAGTGTCTGGTGAGGGTCTCTTTCCTGGTTCATAGATTGCAGTCTCTCTCTCTGTCCTCACCTAGTGGAAAAGGGTAAGGCAGTTCTTTTCTCTGGGGCCTCTTACAAAGAGGGCTCTATACTCATGACCTAATCACTTTCCAAAGGCCTCACCTCCCAGTACCATTACTTAATGGGTTAATATTTCAACATATGAACTTTGGGGAGACACAACTCTTCAGGTCATAGCATTTAGCTATTATTATCTAAATTTTTGCTAAAGTTAAAAGTTTTTTTGTGAAGAATCAGTATTTCTTTTTTTTTTTTTTTTTTTTTTTTATTATACTTTAAGTTCTAGGGTACATGTGCATAACGTGCAGGTTTGTTACATATGTATACTTATGCCATGTCGGTGTGCTGCACCTATCAACTCGTCAGCACCCATCAATTCATCATTTATATCATGTATAACTACCCAATGCAATCCCTCCCTCCTCCCCCCTCCCCCCTCCCCATGATAGGCCCCAGTGCGTGATGTTCCCCTTCCCGAGTCCAAGTGATCTCAGTATTTCTAAGCGATATTTGGGAATGTCTATAGGGATATTTTATAAGCCCTTCAAAATCAATGTCTTCAAATCTGTACTTATCAGGTTCAGCATTAATACTCTGTCTGCCTATTTGCTGTCAACTCCTCCCCCCAACAAATACATAATCAATAAAACCTTTGACCAAGGAAAGCTGAGTTTGTTAGACCTAATGTGATAACGGATAATACCACTTAGGTAGAAACTTAATACAATACCAGAATAGAGACTTTGGGGAAAGATATTGATATTGATTGAAAGGTGGGAAGCCGATTGGGATTGGACAAAGTTCATGGCATGGTAATTTGGGATTGGCAGGTACAGATGGCAGGAGGGTGGTTAAACTGAGTCACAATAAATAGCTGCCTGTTAGGGGAGGACTTTGCCCAGGTGGGCAATCTATTGTCCAGAAAAGGAGAGCTGCTGTCTCAGAATAAATACTGTCTGTATAAATTAATTTTGGGGGATGTTATAGAGCCAACAGTAAAAATATTTGTGGATTATAGCTTTATATTCCTGACTGAGAGTTTCACTGAAGAAGTGGTTAAGTCATGCTGACACAGGTTGTGTCAGTTTTCAGGTCCAATAGCGTGTGAAAGTAATCTTAATTCTGATACCTAAAGTTCTCATGACTTAATGATTGTCATGCCTAAAGTTCAGATATAGATGCCTAAGTGACAGCAACAAAAACATATTATATTCCCCAATTTTGCTCCTTTTCTCGTTCATATCCCTAGTTTACATCAACCATCTACCAGATATTTTTGGAAGACTCTATCTTCTCTATTGATGTCAGATTTAATGTCAGAACTACCAAAATGACTTTTTAGCTTTATCCTCACTGTCAACACTCTTGTCCTTCAAACCACATCTATAATTTTTAGGATATAATCTCAGTATTATCATTCCACTGCTTAATATCCTCTTTGTCTGTAGTATGAAATGCATCTGTTTCTCAAGATGTAAGACTCCTTATAGCTTGTGGGGTGACCAGTTTTGCAGGCTTAACTTCTTCCTTGGTCATTAGAACCCAAGCCTTGCTGTGCCTTGCACTGCCTTGCCCTTCCCTTCCCTTCCCTTCCCCACTCCCATTCCGTCTTGTTCCCTTTCCTTTCTCTCCTTCTTCTCCTCTCTTCTCCTCCTTTCCTTCCTTCTTTCCTTCCTTCCTTTTCCTTCCTTCCTCCCTTTTCCTTCCTTCCTCCCTTTTCCTTCCTTCCTTTTCCTTCCTTCCTTCCTCTCTCGCCTTCCTTCTTTCCTTCCTTCCTTTCCTTCCTTCCTTCTTTCCTTCCTTCCTCTCTCCTTCCTTCCTTCTTTCCTTCCTTCCTTCTTATCTCTCTCCTTCCTTCCTTCCTCTCTCTCTCCTTCCTTCCTCCCTGCCTCCCTCTCTCCCTTCCTTCCTTCCTTCCTTCCTTCCTTCCTTCCTTCCTTCCTTCCTTCCTTCCTTCCTTCCTTCCTTCCTTCCTTCCTTTCCTTCCTTCCTTTCTTTCCTTCCTCTCTCCTTCCTTCCTTCTTTCCTTCCTTCCTTCCTCTCTCTCTCCTTCCTTCCTTCCTCTCTCCTTCCTTCCTGCCTCCCTTCCTTCCTTCCTTCTTCTCTCTCTCCTTCCTTCCTTCCTCTCTCTCTCCCTCCTTCCTCCCTTCCTCCCTCTCTCCCTTCCTTCCTTCCTTCTTTCCTTCCTTCCTTTCCTTCCTTCCTTCCTTCCTTCCTTCCTTCCTTCCTTCCTTTCCTTCCTTCCTTTTCCTTCTCTTCTTCCTTCCTTCTTTCCTTCCTTCCTTCCTTCTCTCCTTCCTTCCTCTCTCTCCTTCCTTCCTGCCTCCCTTCCTTCCTTCCTTCCTTTCTTCCTTTTTTCCTTTCTTTTTCTTTCTTTCTTTTCTCTCTGTTTTTCTTTCTTTCCTCTTTTTTTCTTCTTGTTCTTTTTCCTGTTTCCTCCTTCTCCTCCTCCTCCTCCCTCCTCCCCCTCCTTCTCTCCTCCTCCTTCTTCTTCTTCTTTCTTCTTCCTCTTCTTCTTCTTTTCTCTCTCTCTCTCTTTCTCTGTCTTCTTGCTTTCATACCTCTGTTCTTAGTCTTGTTCATAGTGAGCCTAGGATATCTTCCGTGGTGTGCTCAGACCAATAACTTAGAAATACCCTTGTTATATAAACAGCAATGTCAAAATAAACCGTTCATTTATCATGGTGTCTTGGATAAGTGGAAAGTAAGAGTTGGCTTCTACAGGTGAGAAAAAGTAGATGACACTTTAGCTTTATGTATCCACTTGTACAAGTAATTGAATAGGAGTTGTTGAAATAGAGGTCATTTCCATTTGCCACTGGTGCCATATCTGATGGACTGTGGTTACACTGGCAGAGGCTTGGCTGTGGAGAACAATGGGGAGCATGGAAATAAATGATCTTAAAGGAATAGTCTGACTGGTTAATAAGAATATCTAGCTTTGAGATGAATTTAAGAATTCCCATCTCTGCATATAAGTATTGATATCCTGGACCACTTTGACATGGAGATATCTCTAGTGTAGGCAAGTGTTATAGCAAAGGTAATGGGGACATATGCGTAATACTTTCAGATTCAGATCTGTTTGTCTGTACACCCATCTCCTACAATATTTCTACCTGCCCAACAATCATTAAAAGAATTGAAAGGGTTTTTCTTTCTGCATTTGATTGGGAGGGGACTCTATGACATAGACATTTGAATGGTAGTCTATTTCTACCAGCTACTGAAGCCTGATAAAATTATAGACAGTAGACTCTAGTTCTACGAACAAAGACCATTTAGTGTCATATTATTACTGTTAACACAGTCTGTAGGAATGAGTGGGTACTTGATGAATATTTACTAAAGAATGGAAGGAAAAAAGAGAGAGAGAGAGGGAGGAACAGAAGTAGAAGTAGATAAGAAAAAAGAGTAAAAGAAAGAAAGGAAGGAGTGAAATATTTGAGGAGAACAGAGCAAGAAAATAAAATTGAAGAAAAGGGAAGCAAAAAGGGAACTAGCATACTTAAAGGCCAACTGTGTTCCTGTGTCTTAGATATAAAAAATCTCTACCCATAATGTAAGATAAAGGGAATATCTTAACTCTTTCACTATGTGAAATATATTCAAAAATATATAATTTTTCTGTGAGAAAAGCCTCAAATATAGTACTATATTTTACTGTTTGCTATGGCCTCTTTTAAAATGTTATTTATAATTGCTAGGTGAGAATGCTGGAGAAAAGCATAGCTACATAAGGAAATATATATATTTATATATTCTATATTATACAATACATATAATTTATATATTATATATTATACAATATATTTTATATATTGTATAAGATTTGTATTAGTATAAATGTATAATTTTATATATTGTATAAGATTTGTATATCTATTTGTATTAGTCTGTTCTCATGCTGCTGATACAGACTTACTTGAGACTGGGTAATTCATAAAGAAAAGAGAGGTTTAATGGACTCACAGTCCTATGTGGGTGGGGAAGTGTCACAATCATGGAATAAAGTGAAAGGCACATCTCACTTTTGTAGGCAAAGAGAGAATGAGAGTCAAGCAATAAGGGCAACCCCTTATAAAACCATCAGATCTTGTGTAACTTATTCACTAACATGAGAACAGTATGTGGGAAATGGCCCCCATAATTCAATTATTGCCCACTGGGGAATAATTACTGTGTTAACGTATTATTACTGTGTTAACAGTAATAGTACGACGCCAAATGGACTTTGTTCATAGAACTAGAGTCTACTGCATAGCCTTTTATCAGGTTTCATTAGCTGGTAGAAATAGACTACCATTCAAATGTCCCTCCCACAACACAGGGGAATTACAGAAGCTACGATTCAAGATGAGATTTGGGTGGAGACACAGCCAAACCATATCATTATTCTATATATATATAAATCTCTCTCTATATATTATATATATATATTATATATATACTTAATTGTTCCTCACAGGGAAAACAGAAGTTATAAAAGTTAGATTAACTGGTTTGTATTCTTTTTCATTCACACCTTCCTTTTCCTCTTTTTTCATTCTGACTCATTATTAAATTCTGCTTTAATTTAATGTATATGAATTGAATTCTGCTTTAATTATATGTAATGTTAATATTTTATATTTATTATAAATATTATGATAAATAAAACTATTTATTTTTACAAAGATTTGGCATAAAGTAAAATAAATCCTAACCTTTTTGATAATTTATCTAAGGTATTTCTACAGAGAAATCACTCTGTGTTCTACAGAAAAATCACTTCTAACCTGTAAGTTTTCATGGTCCTTTTGGGAATTTTGCTTGATGCAAAAGGGATCATTTTGGAAATTATAAAGCTTCAATTTCTTTCTTTTTCCATATATATTGAGTTAGTGATCACCCACCCAAAGAATTTCTTATTAGAGTCATTGTCTATGGTTCTAATTTTTTTTTTTTTTTAATAAACACCAACATGTCTGAGTGACATTACAGAAGTGAAAGGAAAGATAAAATTCTCTAACTTCAGATTCCTTACAACTCAACAGTTTGTTTCCTAGGGTATCTCAACATTTTAGGCTGAATAATTCTTAGCTATGAGGGGAGTGTAGGCTGATCTGCACATCGTATGATGTTTAGTAGCATCCCATTAATTAGATGCCAGTAAGTGCCTCTTCCCAGCTATGACCATCAAAAATGTTCCAGGTACTGCCAAATGTCCCTTGGGGGGCAAAACTTCCCCAGTTAACCATTGAAAGGCTGCATATGTATATGTTAGCATAGTAGTAACATATTTTTTAACTGTGTATTAATATGGATACTCATTTTTCAATGGTAAGATCAAATACATAGTTTTGAAAAAATCTATTTTGTAGTTTGCAATGTTGCATATTAACTTCATCTTTCCCTTAGATCTTTCTACATCAAAATATAATTATGTTGTTATGCTTCTTGTTGGTACATTTAGGTAATATCAGTTGTTGATAATAAAGAATAAATTTTTATAAGAATAGAATTTAAGACAAAAGCTGTACCTCTAAGTACTAACTGGAATTTATAATCTAATTCTGTCAGGTTGCATTGGCATGAAGCTTTTGAGTTTGTGTTACAGAGTAATTGGGCATCTTGTATATAGAGTGGTGAGAAATAACATTTGGTACCTGGATACCATATCTTATTATAGACACTTGAAACATATGGTATCCTAACTTCTGTTTAGGAAGTTAGAATGGCACAGTCACTTTCATAAACAAAAGACTCAATGGCAATCTTCTTTCTCTCATTCTGAATCCCTTATGTGAAATGATATTCAATTCAATTAAAAGTAACTATAGAAAATTTCATGTTTTAGAAGGTAAAGTGTTTTGTGACTCCTAATTGTTCCTCACAGGGAAAACAGGAGTTATAAAAGTCAGATTAACTGGGTTTTGTTCTTTTTCCCTAAAACTTTCTTTTCCTTTTTCTTTTCTGACCTATTATTAAATTCTGCTTTAATTTCCTATCTTCTAAGTAGTATCACAATTATGAGTAAGTTACACTTGAGATCATCTGTAATCTCAAGCTTACCCTAAATTTCCTCTTGCTGAGATAAAAAAGTCCCATGTATCTCTCTGTAGGAACTTGAGGTTGGAACCCAAATAGGACAAACCCTTTAATGGAATGAAATGAACACTGGTTAATCTAGGGGTTCTCTAAGGGTGGTTTCCCAGTAGCGGCATGAGCTGTAGATGTTTGTCAGAAATGAAATTTCATAGTCTCTGCTCTGGATCTACTGGATCAGATTCTGGTAGTAGTGCCCAGCAATCTACTTTATGAAGCCTGCTAGGTGGTAGTGATGACTGCCTACATTTAAGAACCAGTGGACTTATACATCTATATCATCAAACTTTCAATGGAACAGGGATTCAGAATTTGCAAAATGACATTAGTTATATCTATCTTCTTGGAAAGATGGAGTAGAATGTTAAAATAACACACCACATAGGATGCAATTTAATAAAATCCACTGAGATTGTTTGGGTAACCTGTCACCGAGCAATTTCTTATCTTCATAACATGTTTTTCCTTCTCTTCTCTTCTCTTCTCTTCTCCTTTTTCTGCACTCCTCTCCTCCCCTCTCCTCTTCTCTTTTCTGTACTCCTCTCCTCTTCTCTCCTCTCTTCTCCTCTCCTCTTCTCTCTCCTCTCCTTTCCTCTCCTCTCCTCTTCTCACCTCTCCTTTCGTCTCCTCACCTCTCCTCTCCTCTTTTCCTAGTGGTGCATATGGGGCTCCACATAAGTAGGCAATCAGACCTTAAACCATCAATTTATCAGCATATTTATCTAGTAAAAGCCAACTTTTTCCTAAGGAGGGACTGGGTGCTGGAATTTCGTAGCAGTTTCTGGAAGAATTATATTTATCTCTAGTTAGATAGCCATATAAAATCAGCCACATCTAAATGTTAGAAGAAACTTCAGTAATATTCTACAGTTGAGGTGGTGATGAAGGGGATCAGGAGACATATGGTGATGGTTGGATGAGAAGAGAGAATTTAGGAGATTAAATTAGTTTTGGTAGACAAATAATTTAGGCACACCCAGAGCCTGGGACTTAGGAAAAATGTGTTCATGTAAATTGACTTTCATATCTACTTCCCGACAAGCCATTCAAGAATGTCCTCCATCTGTTCCCAGGGATGGGTTTGCAGATCACTGTCCCTAGAAATATCAGGATGTGTTCAGAGGGTAAAGAATCTGCCCAGTTTGAATAATAAAAGGCCACGATGATCCGGAGGTTAAAAACCCAGTGAAATTTGCTATCCCTAGAGAGAAGGCTGTGGTATGTCCTACCCTGAATAGCTCTATGTAGAAACCTCTGTCATCTAAAATCATTATCTGAATTAAGAGAATTAGACTATGTCCCTGTGTTTATCACTAGGTGACAAAATGATTGGTGTATGTACGTGTATGTGTGTGTTTGAGATTGGTGGATGGATAAGATAAAAAAGGAAAACGGGGCCAAGATTGAACCCCTAGGATTTGTCTTGGGAAACCAGATGTTTAATCATGTTGTTCACAATATAAAATGATAAAGGAAATCTCATTTAGTCATATTAGTGTGAGGCATATAAATCTTGGACAGTTTCAGATCACATGATGCTGAAAAAAATAGCTAAGATTACTAAAGTCTTTCTAAATTAGTATGCATGAAAAAATTGGTTAGAATGTATCCACTGTTTACTTAATTTGTACAAAAATTCTCTAGTCACCATTAGGTTCTATAAGGAAACGTGCAATTCATGCCAGCTTCATAATTTTGCTTTCTTATAATATTTTTTCTTGTGTGTAAAATCATAGAGAAAAGTAGGTCATCCATTTGACTCCTGGCAAAGTGCCTTAGGGAGACACTGATAAAATGCGGGATTTGTAGCTTGCAGTAGGGCAATGTTAACGATTTTTTAGTGGTTTGAACTTTGTGCTGGGATCAATATCATTTGGCTGTGTCATATCATCTTTGTCTGACTATTTCCGGGCATCTAATACAGATCAGTTTAGATCGATATTAGGAAAAGCTGTTTTGAATTGAGGACAAAAGAAGAATGATTCTGAGTTTGGGTTCCCTTTAAAACTGTGCAATATTGTTTAATAATGCAGACATGCTAATGTTAAGACATTGAAAATACTGCTCCCAGTATCATTGGAAATTTGATGACACAGCATATACAGCAAATACATATGATTTAGGAAGCCAACTGTACTGTATTTCATATAACTATATATAAATTGTTGTTAGAGATATTTACTTGGGAATTATAATTCTTTTTTTTTTTTTTTTTTTTGAGAAGGAGTCTTACTGTCGCCCAGTGAGTATACTATCAGTATATTAAAAGTAGAACCTGATAGTTTGGAGGACTGAATTAGATGGAGTGCAGCGGCGCCATCTCGGCTCACGGCAAGCTCCGCCTCCCGGGTTCACGCCATTCTCTTGCCTCAGCCTCCCGAGTAGCTGGGACTACAGGCGCCGCCACCTCACCCGGCTAATTTTTTGTATTTTTTAGTAGAGACGGGGTTTCACCGTGTTAGCCAGGATGGTCTCGATCTCCTGACGTGGTGATCCGCTGCCTTGGCCTCCCAAAGTGCTGGGATTACAGGGGTGAGCCACTGCACCCGTTCGGGAAGTATAATTATAAAGTTTAGTGAATAGACACATACATGCTTAACCACAATATTTTTGTTCATTTTTTCACATATATTAAAAGGAGGAAACATTTTTCTCCATCTAATTCAGTCCTCCAAACTATCAGGTTCTACTTTTAATATACTGATAGAAAACAGAGGACGAATTTCTACATTTAGGAATTTTAAAAGTGGGCTAAGACCTAACAGCCATTGAAGCAGCAATAATATAAAATAACGTTGTTCATAATGACTTTCTGAAAACCACTTTATTTACTGAATTGTGGAGACATGAAGTCTTATATTGATGCCACTTCTCATGTAGGGAAAATATGAACGTCACAGTTCACATTTTCAATGTGGTGTGGCTATAAAATAAGAGTTATTAGCTTTAAAATTGATGTAACAAAAATGCATTCAAAGGATTATTACTGAGTTTTTAAAAAGACTGTTTGGAAGCCTCTATAGGTTCCAATATGTTGTATTGCTTTAATCGTTTCTGCAATTGTGCATGCAATTGTTTTCAGAATCAGTAGCAAAACTTTTCACTTTTATTATATTAAATAATTTTCATCTTTTAAAATAGTAGATTCTAATTTCAGAAAATTTAGAACACTTATAAAAGCATGAATAAGTAATTAAAAATACATGTAAATTGTTTTCATAGGTGGAAATAATCTCTATAAATATATTTACGCATTTCCTACCAATGTAGTACTTTGTTACTACCATTATTAATATGGCTAATATATAATGTATATGTGTGTGTATGTGCATTTGTGTGTATATGTGTATATATATATAACTTAGATCATGATATCTATATATCCTGTTCATATTAATATTTTAAATATTTTTGACAATTTAAAAAAATGTGATTGCATAAGCTAATGTAACATCATTTATAACTAGACTCAAATTGATTCTTCTAGTGTAAAAATTGAGGTGCATATTTTTAAACACTCATATTTGTGCATACCTCATAATTTTCTTAAGATATTTGCCATTAGAGAAATTTGGGAGCCAAATAGCGTAAAGTTTTTCTAGGTTGCCTAAACCATGTTGCCACATTACATTTTGAAGATTGCAATGAACTCTGCTGACTCATAACCCCAGATCTGTTTTCAAATGTCTTTTTAAATTTGTTTGTTTTTGGAGACAGGGTCTTAGTCTATCACCCAGGATGGAGTGCAGTGGCTCCATCTTAGCTCCCTGAAATCTCCATTTCCTGGGCTCAAGTGATTCTCCATCCTTAGCCTCCCGTGTAGCTGGGCTACAGGCACGAGCCACCAACGCCTGGCTAATTTTTGTATTCTTTTGTAGTGACAGGGTTTCATCACGTTGCCCAGGCTGGTCTCCAACTCCTGAGCTCAAAACAATCTGCCTGCCTCGGCATCCCAAAGTGCTGGGATTACAAGCTTGAGCAATCGTGCCTGTTCTCAACTATCTTATATTGAACAAAGATACAATTATTAAAGATGTGACAACTATCAAACGGCCATAAGAAATATTCCAAGTGAATCACAACTTGGCCAGCCTGATAGTGTAAGCAGCTGAATTACCTCTAGAAGTCACATTTAGAGTTAGTATCTGAGACAAATAAACTCCTAACTCTTTCAGGCCACTTTTAGGAGGGTCTTCTTTGTCTTGCCTGTTGCCTTTATAATTGTAATGTGACTGAAATTATTTATAACTCTTATAAAGATCTTTAGTAGAGGGCAAATGCTTTTTGTTATTTAATACAAAATAAAAATGTATGCTGTATTAAGTCTAATGAATAGTAACATTCGTGTAAGAGAAAATCTTGTTTGGAAGATAAGTATTTCACTGGGAAAGCAAGGAATCTTCAATATCTTTTAAACTATCTGAAGTTTTTTAAAATGGAAGTTCTGGAAACGTTTCGATTGGATTACATGTGCAGATTCCTAAACCTGGCTGCTCTTCAGGTCACCCTTCCCATTTGAGATTTCAAATCCCATGGATGTATCGAGTGAGGGAGATGAAGAAACATAGATGCCTCCTAAGATAGAAATGGATAGAGGTAGAGATACAGATAGTACAAGAGTGAGAAAGTGAGATACAGAGAGAAAAAGAGACAGAGACAGAGAGACAGAAATTAAAGGGCCATGTTTTCAGTGATTTTGAAAATGTTAGAGAAAAATGGTGTCTAGCTTACTGTTCTCATTTCATTTCGCGTGATGATCTTTAACTCCTGCTCTTTTTACTTCCCTTCTTATAGGAGGAAAATCCTTCCTTACCTTGGCCCATTAATGTATGCAAGCAGAATAAATTGCTAATTCCAACAATTGGCAAATATCCTGAGACCCAAAGTTTTCCCACTGAAAAGAAGAAAAATATCGCTGCACTTGCTGTTATTGAAATATGCCCTACGATAAATAATTTCTTTTCCTAAATTCTTATCCTAAGACACAAATAACATTCGCCTGGAAAATGCAAAGAACCACATAACTGACACACAGGGCAGATAAACTGAAATGAAAATAAACAATTTACAAATTTGTACATCAGTATTTTTCAATATTTGGATAGAAAATGTCAATAGTACAATATGTTCCATACTGTATAAATTCTTTCTGTGAGAAAGAGTCTTTAATCCTTCCATATTTTTTAGTTTTATTAGAATCACTAATCCATATGCATTTTCTCCACACAAACTTTCACACCCTTCTGTTGGGATCTACTCCACCTTCCACACAGAGTTAAAACATCACAACAGTTCCAAAACTACTTTCTGGTGTTTTGTATTCATCTTTCACAAAACCTGAATTAGTTATCTATAGTTTAGATTCTTCCTAAACTCTTACTTCTGCTACACTAACTACAGGGATTCTTTAGAAGCCAATCCAAGTTCTGGAATCATTGGTTTTTCCCACTGTGTCCTTCAATTTCCTGTTTCTGTGTTTACTTGTCTTCCCTAAAATGTCTTAGTTTCATAAAAACAACAGTTATGTCAATCATATTCATCATTTTCTCTCGGTGCTAATTACATATATGCTATTTCATAAATATTTTTTGAATCTTTTTATGTATTAATTAATGTAGAAAGTGACAAATGGTGAGAATCCTAAGAATCACCTAAATCTTTTAATAGTGGACGATAATATCCTCCTAAATTACATTTTAACTTCAATTTCCAGAGTTAAATGTCATCAGATTATTTACATTTTTGAAATATTTTGTCTAAATGGACTTATCAATGTATGAATAAGATATGTTTTCTTATTCTGTATAATTTAGACAACATGACGTTTATCTAGCAATATATTATGTACTTCAGTTTTTAAAGGGCTTTATAGTATTCCAGAGAGCACAGTAATTCATTTTCACTAAGCACTTTATGTCTCCCAGAGAAACAAAATCAAGAGAGGATACATATATGTATACACACACATACATACACACATACATAAACACATGCAATTATACATAGAGAAAGAGGTAGTGGGGCAGGGGAAGAAAGAAAGAGGAGCAGAGGAAGGTTTTAAGAGACTGGCTCACATGATTGTGCGAGGTAGCAAGTTCAAAATCTGAAGAGATGCTAGCAAATTGGAAATTCAATTAGGGGTTCTATGGTGCATTTTTGTTGAGAATTCCTTCTTCTTTCAGAAATCTTAAGTCTTTGCTCTTTATGCTTTTACCTGACTGAACGAGGTCAGCCTGCATTATAGAGGACAATGTGCTTTACACAAAGTCTACTGATTTAATCATGTCTAAAAAATACTTTCACAGTAATATTTTACTGGTGCTTCACCACACAATTGGGCTCTGTAGCCTACCCAAATTGACATGTAAAATTAACCATCACAGCAATCTATACATTGCTCAGGCTCCAAATTAGAGTTATTTTTGTCTGATCTCCTTTATATGGCACAGCCACTCCATAACTAAGTCATATAGGCTTCTTAATTCAAACATATCTACCTTTCTCCATATCTAATCCTCTATACCATCACAACTCAGTCACATGTTTTGTGTGGATTACTGCAGTGGTACCTTAACTGCTCTCCTGCCTTCCACACTTGACCTCCCTCGTATCCCACCTTCCCCAACACATATATATTCTCCACCAAACAATCAGAGTAATTTCATTTAAGGAAACTCCTCTGCTGAGGACACCCCAATAGCTCCCCATCTCAAGCCAAGTAAAATTAACACTCCTTACTTCTTAGAATGTTCCAGACTCTGGGCCCTTGCATCATTTCCTAGCACAGTTCTATCATACACCACTTCAGAAGCATTAGCCTACTTGACGTCCTGTGAACATATCACACATGGCCTCTCTCAGAATATTTTCTTTTTGTCCCATCTGTTAATAACCACCTTTCTCCAGGTATCTGTAATGCATTGTTTCTCACTGTATTTAGGTTTCTGCCTCTAAATCACTGTAACACAGAGTACTCTCCTTATCAGTGTTTTTAACGTACTCCAATCAAACACTGAAAGTCTTCATGCCTATAATTCTCCTTCATTTTTCTTCATTACAACTATCATATTCGGATGTAAAGTGTATATATTGTAAACTTGTAAACGTATCTGTTGGCTTGCTCCTTCACTCCCTGTGCACAGGAATAAAAGTGTGATGAAATTGGAGACCACACCAAAATCTTTCAATGTGGTTTTCTCAAGCAATCGAAGTTAATTTTGGCATATAGTGCCTCCATTTAAAAAATGTGAAGATTTATTACTCAATTTGCAATATTTGTTCAATTCGAATGCCTCTTTTTCTATTTATTGAATTAGGAATTATTGAATACTTACTAATAGTCTACTAAATATTCAAAATATTTTATTTCATCCTTTGAAAATCATTTTATGTGTGTCTATCATAACCCTTTTATAAATAGCAACACTGATGTTCAAATAGTTTAACTCTCTGTCACAGAGCTCATAAGAGATAAAACAAGAATTAAGATGCTGAATTTTGTAACTCAAAAGGCTATGATACCATAAATGACTTACATATTAATAAAATAATGTTTAATTAACAAAATAATGTTTAATTAACAAAATAATGAATAAAAGTGTCAGAGGAATAACACACGTACACACAAGTCATCAGATAAATTCAGAAGTATGTAGTCTGAATCTGAGTATAGAATGGGTAAAAGTATCTTGACTGAATACCATTGAAACAATGAAATAGACTACTATAAAATGACTCTAAAATGTGGCAAGAAGAAAATAAATGTACTAGAGACCTCATGACTTGAAGAATGAGAATGAATTGAATTTCTGTAGCTTTATTTTTATTCCTCATATATTTCAGACTGGGTGCCAGAGAGTTCTGCACACTCAGACTGCCAGCAGAGATAGGTAAAAAATAAGACAAACAGAAAGAAAAGTGTACTCTGTCTGACCAAAGACTGCTAAAGGAGAATCCCAGTAGAGATTTAGTTTGGAGACCTATGCCCAGTGGGAATGGTGGCCCAATCTGCCTGATGAATCATTGCCAGCAGAGCTTGAATGGGCCAAGTTATCCCTTGTTTTACACCCACTGGCAGTAGCAGCTCCTTCTAACTCCAGTGGTGATGTCAATAGATCCAGTGAGGGCTGTCAGAACCTACATTATAAACCTAAACATTTTGACAGCTAGTTAAATTAGAAGATTTAAATAAAATCAAGACTGTCTTAACATACTATCGAATATAACAAGAATATAATTGAATGTCACTCATCATACCAAGAATCAGTAAAATTGCAACTTAAATGAGAAAAAGACAATAAAGTTATGCCAAGGCTGAGATGAAATGGTTAATAGAGCTATCTGGCAAAGAGTTCATATCAGCCATTATTAAGCAGATTTCTCAAATAGTTACAAATTTCCTTAACACAAGTAAAAATAAGAAGCCTCAAAAATAGAAATGTAAACTATAAAAAATCCAAATGAAAACGGTAAAATAACAAAATGCAATAAGATATATGCACTCCTTGGAATGCATCAATAGTAAAGGTAACAAAAACCAGGACGTTAGGATAGATAATTGGAATTTACTTTATCTGAACAACAGAGATAAAATAGCATCAAAAATAAAAAAGCCTCATGAACATGTGGGATGATAAAAGGATCTCAATTTATATCACTGAAATATCAGAAGGAAAGGAGAATGAATGAGGTGATTAAAAAGAATTCTAAGAAATAGTGAACAAAAATGTCACAAATTTGGCCAAACATAGAAACCTACAATTTCAAGAAACCATGTGAATAACAAATAGGTAACTTCAAAGAAATCTATGCCAAGACAGATCATAACTAAATTTCTCAAAACTAAAGACAAGGGAAAAATATTAAAAGCAACCAGAATGACATTCAGAATCCAGGTTTAAGGAAGGATATGTTAGCCTTGACTACAAAAGCATGTTTTATGTAAGGAAAATTGACAAATTGGACTTTATTAAAAATAATAATAAGTTGGTTCTGTGAAGAAGATGCAAAGGTTAACTATAGACTTGGAAAAAAACATTTAAAAATACTTATGTGCCAGAGGACTAATACCTAGAATCTATATAGAAGTTTTTAAACTTCAAAAGTTAAAATTAAATAATTAAAACAAAATGGCAGGCGATATTAAACAGATAGTCTGGCATCCTCACCCTCTGTGGGGTAGATAGAGGTCAAGGAGAGATAGTTGAACAGCTGCACAAATTCCTGCAGTCTAGGCCACTGAAGAATCACGGATGTTGACAACAGCCGAAAACTGTATGAAGACAATACCACAGCGCCTACCCAGAATCAAAGCCAATGCACCCCACGTAACCAAAATCCTATAACACATCTGGAGGTGTGTTATTTTCCCTACAAAAACCACTTTATAAAATTGAAAGAAGCAGTTGTTCTGCCAGATGCGCAGATATCAATGCAAGGACACACGAAACATGAAACAGTAAAAACAAATGACACAGTAACTGATCGCTTGGAAATGGAAATGTACAAATTGTCTGAAAAAGAAACCAAAACAATGATCTTAAGGAAACTCAGTAAGATACAAAAGAATCCAGATAGAAAATACAATGCAACCAGGAAAAAATTTGTAATCTCAATTAGAAATTCAGCAAAAATACAGGTATCATAAAAAATCTCAGAAATTTTGAAGCTGAAAACTTCAATAAATGAAATAAATATACAACTGAGAACTTGAAAAGCAGACTAGATCAAATGAGAAGAAACTGTTTATTTAAGATACAAAGTAAATTTATATTTAGAATCAGAAAAAAATCATAAAAAGGTGTAAATTTAGAAAAAAATCAATAAATGCCAAGCATGTGAGATGATCCAAAAAGCATAGTTTTTTTTCTTAGCTACTTTCATCACAAAACTCTATAGTACCTTTGTCTTCCTTTTTGTTTGGCTGCATACTCTTTGATCACCTATTCAAGTGACAATGATTTTGTAATATTTCTAATAGCTAAGATAGAGTGATTATTTATTTATATCACTTATTGTTTCTTCTAACTTTTATCTTAGCCTTAGAGGTTACATGAGCAGGTTTGTTATATGGGTAAGTTGTGTGTCACTGGGGTTTGGTATACAAATAACTTTCATTACCCAGGCAGTAAGCATAGTACCTGATAGGTGTTTCTTTATCCTCACGCTTCTTCCACACTGCACCCTCAAGTAAGTTCCAGGGTTTATTGTTTCCCTCTTTGTGTCCATGTGTACCTTTTGTTCTCATCTTTGTGTCCATATATTCTTAATGTTTAGCTCCCACTTATAAGTGAGAACACATGGTATTTAGTTTTCCGGGACTGCATTACTTTGCTTAGAATAATGGCCTCCAGTTGAATTCATGTAACAGCAAAGGACATAGTTTCATTCTTTTTTTATGGCTGCATGGTACTCCATGGTGTATACGTACCATATTTTCTTTATTCAGTTCACCCTCGGTGAGCATGTAGTCTGACTTCATGTCTTTGTTATTGTGAAAAGGGCTGCGATGAACATATGTGTGCATGTGTCTTAAGGGTAGAATAATTTATATTCCTTTGAGTATACATCTAGTAGTGGAATTTCTGGGTTGAATTATAATTCTGTTTGAAGTTCTTTGGTAAATCTCCAAACTGCTTTCTGCAGTGGCTAAACAAATTTACATTTCCTCCAGTGTATAGGTTTCCTTTCCCCCGCATCCTCACCAGCATCAGTTTTTTGTTTTGTTTTTACTTTTTAATAATAATCATTCTGACTGATGTGAAATGGCATTTCATTGTGGTTTTGATTTGTGTGTCTCTAATAATTAGTCACGTTGAGCATTTTTCCTTATGTTTGTTGGCTTTTGGTGTGTCTTCTTTTAAAAAATGTTTGTTCATGTCCTTTGCACATTTTTCAGTGGGGTTGTTTGTTTTTTTACTTGTTGATTTGTTTAAATTCCTTATAGATTCTAGATATTAGATTTTTGTCAGATGCTTGTATATATATGTATATATATGTGTATATATGTGTATATATATACATATATATTTGCATATACACAAATAAAAATATTTGCAAAGTATGTGTATATATATACCTATATATATACCTGTATATATACACATACTTTGCAAATATTTTCTTCCATTATGTAAGTTGTGTGTTAACTCTGTTGATAGTTTATTTTCTGTAGAAAGAATTTTTAAACTTGAAGATAGGTCTTTTGAAATAACCAAGTTAGAGAAAAAAGAAAGATTAAGAAAAGAAAAGAAAAATAGCAAAGAAAGCCTATGAGACTTGTGGGACATCGTTAAACCAACAAATATTTGCTTATTTTAGGAGTTTCAGTGGGAGAAAAAGGTAAACAAATGTTCAAAAAGCTACTTAATAAAATAATAACTGAAAACTTCTCAAGTATTTGAAAATACATGGACATTTATGTATGGGAACCTCAAAAAATTTCCAATTAGATATTATCCAAAGAAGGTCGCTCTAAGGTACATTAAAATTAAATTAAATTAAAAAGTCAAAGACAAAGAGGGAATTCCAATAGCCTCAAGGCACATATAAGGAATTAGCCAATAGACAGTCAGCATATTTCTCAGGAGAAATCTTGCAGGCCAGGACAGAATGGGATGATACATTCAAAGTGATGAAGAAATGTAACAACCTGACAATTCAGAATACTATATATCCAGCAAAGCAATCCTTCAGAAATAAAAGAGAAATAATATGTTTTTCAGACAAGTAAAAGCTGAAGGAATTCATCATCACTAGACTGGCCTTACAAGAAATGCTTCAGGGATTGCCTTAACCAGAGGTAAAAGGACATTAATTACTACCACGAAATCACATGAAAGTGTAAAACTTGTGGTGGTGTGTGCCTGTAATTCCAGTACTGGGAAGGCTGAGGCACAAGAATCACTCGATCCTGGGAGGCGGAGGTTGTAGTGAGGTGAGCTGAGATAGTGCCACTGAACTCCAGACTCAGTGATGGAGTTAGAATCTGTCTCAAAAAAAAAAAAAAAAAAAAAAAAAAAAGAAAGAAAGAAAAGAAAAGAACGTGTAAAACTTACTTATAGAAATAAACTCAATCAAGTTTGGAATACTCTATTACTGTAATGGTGTTATATAATCTTTCAAATCTCTAGTGTGAGGGGTAAAAGTCAAAATGATCAACTACAATCATGGCTGCAAAGAGCTATTAAGGAATACACAATATAAAAATATATACATTAAGGCAACAAAGTTATAAATTCTGGGGAAGGATTAAAAAATCTCAAGTATTTTCATGCAACCAAATTTAAATTATTATCAGCTTGAAATAGACATCTATAAGATTTTATTTTATTTTTTTGAGACATAGTCAGTCTTGCCCTGTCGTCCAGGCTGGAGTACAGTGGTGCAACCTCAACTCACTGCAACCTCTGCCTCCTGGGTTCAAGCAATTCTCATGCCTCAGCCTCCCAAGTAGTAGCTATGATTACGCATGCACGCCACCATGCCTGGATAATTTTTGCATTTTTAATAAAGATGGGGTTTCACCTTGTCGTCCAGGCTGGTCTCAACTCCTGGCCTCAAGTAATCTACACACCTTGATCTCCCAAAGTGCTGGGGATTACAGGCATGAACCACTACACTCAGCCTTCTATGAGATTTTTAATATAAGCCCCAGACTAACCACAGTGGAAACATTACAGCAGATACACAAATGAGAAAGAGAATAAAACCAAAGCTTATCGTTACAGAAAATTACCAAACCACAAAGGAAAACAAGAAGAAAGGAAAAAAAAAAAATCTACAAAATAATGAGAAAACAATTAACAGATGGTTGCTGTAAGTTCTTACCTCTCAGTAATAACTTGGAATGCACATGCCTTGAATTCTCCAATTAAAAGATGTACAGTGGCTGAATGAATAAAAGAAAAAGCATAACTCAACTATATTCTGCCTACAAAAGACTACCTCATCTGTAAAGAGACACAGATTGAAGGTACAGGGATAGAAAATGATATGTGTTATCCCTCCCTCAGGGATAGCATTAGGAGAAATACCTAATGTAAATGATGAGTTGATGGGTGCAGCAAACCAACAGGGCACATGTATACCTATGTATCAAACCTGCACGTTGTGCACGTGTACCCTAAAACTGAAAGTATACATAAAAAAAAGATATGTGTTGCAAATGGAAACCAAAAGAAAGTAGAGGTAGCAATACTTCTGTCAGATAACAAAGACTTTAAGTCAAAAACTGTAAAAAGAGACCAATACGACCATTATATAATGATAAAGTTATCAATTCAGCAAGAGGATATAAAAATATATATATACCTCCAACATGGGAAGGCCCAGATGTATAAAGCAAATAATATCAAATTTAAAATAAGAGATAGATTTTAACACAATGACTGCACAAGTTTTCAACACCTCAATTGCAGCAATAGATTATTCAGACAGAAAATCAACAACAACAAAAAATCAAATTTAAATTGCACTCTAGGTCAGAGGAAACAAACAAACATTTACAGAATATTACACCCAACAGCTAAAGAATACATAGTATTTTCCTAACAAATGGAACTTTATCTGGAGTAGTTCATATGTTAAGTCACAAAACAAGTCCCAACAAACTTAAATCATAGAAAGTGTCTCTTTTTTTTTTTTTTTTTTTTACCATAAATGAATAAAACAAATTAATAACAGAAAATAAAACTCTGGAAATGAAAAAGAATTGGAAATTAAACAACATATTCCTGAGAAACAAATAAGTCAATGAAGAAATAAAAAAGTAAGTACAAAAATTTTATTAAACAAATGAAAATATAACATAATATACCACATTATGTTGGAATACCACATTAGTATGGAATACCACAAAAGTAGTTTCAAGAAGTTTATCGAAATGCACACCAACTCAAAAGATTAGAAAGATCTCAAACAATCTAATCTTGAACCTCAAAAAATTAGAAAATCAAGAACAAACTAAACCTAAAATTAGTAGAAGAAAACAAATAATATCAGAGAAGAAATAAACAAAAGAGAGACGAATACGTCAGTATAAAGGATCACTGAAATGAAGTTACTTTGCTGGAAAGATAAATGATATGGTTTGGTTATGTCCCCACTCAAATCTCATCTTGAACTGTAGCTCCCATAATCCATACGTGTTATGGGAGGGACATGGTGGGTGGAAACTGAATCATGGGGGCAGGTTTTCTCATGCTGTTCTCGTGATAGTGAAAAAGTCTCACAAGATCTGATGGTTTTGTAAAGGGCAGGTCCCCTGCACATGCTCACTTACCTGTTGCCAAGAAAGACATTCCTTTGCTTCTCCTTTACCTTGTGCCATGATTGTGAGGCCTCCCCAGCCATGTGAAACTGTGAGTCCATTAAATCTCTTTTTATAAATTACCTGGTCTCAGGTATTTCTTCATACTGGTATAAAAATGGACTAATATAGTAAATTGATACCAGGAGTGGGGTACTGCTATTAAAATACCTGAAAATGTGGAAGTGACTTTGGGACTGGGAAACAGGTAATGGTTGGAAGAGTTTCAAGGGCTCACAAGGAGACAGGGAGATGTGGAAAAGTTTGGAACTTCCTAGAGACTTGCTGAATGGCTTTGATGAAAATGCTAATAGTGATACAGACAATAAAGTTCAGACTGAGATGGCCTCAGATGGAGGAGAGGAACTTGTTGAGAACTGGAGTAACAGTCACTCTTGCTATGCAAAGAGACGGGTGGCATTTTGTCCCTGTCCTAGAGATCTGTGGAACATTGAACTTGAGAGAGATAATTTAGGGTATCTGGCAGAGGAAATTTCTAAGCAGCAATGTGTTCAAGAGGTGAGAGAGCATAAAAGTTTGGAAAATTTGCAGCCTGAAGATGCGGTAGAAAAGAAAAATCCATTTTCTGGGTGAAACTCAAGCCAGCTGCAGAAATGTGTGTCAGTAACAAGGAGCCAAATGTTAATCTCCAAGACAATGGGGAAAGTGTCTCCAAGGCATGTCAGAGGCATTCACTGCCACGCCTCCCATTCTAAGCCTGGAGATCTAGAAGGAAAAAATGGTTTCAAAGGCCAGGTCTAGGACTACTGTTCTGTGTGCAGCCTAGGGACTTGGGGACCTGCATCCCAGTCACCCCAGCAATGGATACAAGGGGCCAAGGTACAGCTTGGACCATGGCTTCAGAGAGTGCAAGTCCCAGGCCTTGGCAGTTTCCACATGGTGTTTGTCCTGTTGGTGTGCAGAAAACAAGAATCAAGGTTTAGTAACCTCCACCTTGATTTCAGAGGATGTATGAAACACCTGAATGTCAAGGCAGAGATGTGCTTCAAGGGCAGAGCCCTTGTGGGGATCTTCTGCTAGGGCAGTGCAGAAGGGAAATGTGGGGTTGGAGCCCCCACACAGAGTCCCCACTGGGCACTGCCTAATAGAGCTGTGAGAAGAGGGCCAACATCCTCCAGACCCCAGAATGGCAGATCCATCAACAGCTTGCACTGTGTGCCTGGAAAAGTCACAGATACTCAAGACCAGCCAGTGAAAGCAACCAGGGGGAGAGTTGTACCCTCCAAAGCCACAGAGGCAGAGCTGCACAAGGTTGTGGGAGCCCACCACTTATATCAGTGTGACCTGGATGTGAGACATGGAGTCAAAGGAGATCATTTTGGAGCTTTAAGATTTGACTGCCCTGCTGCATTTCAAACTTGCATGGGGCATATGGCCTCTTTGGCCCCTTTGTTTTGGCCGGTTTCTCCCATTTGAAACAGATATATTTACCCAATGCCTGTACTCCAGTTGTATCTAGGAAGTAAGTTAACTTGCTTTTGATTTTACAGGGTTATAGGGAGAAGGATTTGCCTCGTCTCAAATGAGACTTTGGACTGTGGACTTCTGATGTAATGCTGAAATGAGCTAGGACTTTGAGGGACTGTTGGGAAGGCATGATTGGCTTTGAAATGTGAAGACATAAGATTTGGGAAGGGTCAGGGGTGGAATGACATGGTTTGGCTGAGTCCTCACCCAAATCTCATCTTGAATTTTAGCTCCCATAAATCACACGTGTCATGGTAGGGAACACATGAGAGGTAATTGAATCATGGGGGTGAGTTTTTCCCATGCTCTTCTCTTGACAGTGAATAAGTCTCATGAGATCTGATGGTTATATAAGGGCAGTTCCCCTGCACATAGTCTCTTGCCTCCTGCCATGTAAGATATAGCTTTTCTCCTTCACCTTCCACCATGATTGTAAAGCTTCTCCAGCCATGTGGAACTGTGAGTCTATTAAACCTCTTTTTCCTTATAAATTACTGAGTCTTGGGTATTTCTTCAGAGCAGTGTTAAAATGAACTAATACAATAAATATCAACAAAACTTTAGACTAAAAAAGGAAAGGTAAAATAAATAAAACAAGAGATGAAAAATGAGAAATTGTAAATGACACCTAAAACTGACTGAAAATGCATCATAAAGAAATAAAAAAAAAATCTGAGCAGACCAATCATGAGTAAAAAGATTGAACAGGTAATAAAAAGTCTCCCATCAAAGAAACACTCGGGACCTGATGATTTCACTGCTGTATTCTACCAAACATTGGAAGAAAAATGAATACCAATTCTTTTAAAATAATTTCAAGACATTTTAGAGAAGGGAATTCTTTCAAACTCATTCTGCCAGCCCAGCATCACCCTAACAAAACTGGAAAAGACACAAAAACGATTAAAAAAACAAAAAACCCCACAAATTTTCAGAACAATATCCATGAAGAAAAAAGTTCCCAAAATCCTCGATTAAGTACTAGCAAACAGAATTCAACAGCATATTAAAATGATCTTTTAACAGGATCAAGTAAAATTCATCCCAGTATATGAGAGTGGTTTAGCATATGGAAATCAATAAATGTGATATATCACATCAGCAGCATCAAAGTAAAAAATATGTATAATCATTTCAATAGATGCAAAAACTCATTTGATAAAATTCAATATCCCTTCATGATAGAAACTCTCAACAAATTAGGTATAGAAGGAAAGTACCTCAATGTAATAAAGACCCACAGCCATTATCAGATTTAACAGAAAAAGTAAGAAAAAAAAATTTCCTTTAAGATCTGGAACAAGACAAGGAAGCTCACTTTCATCACTTTTATTCAGTATATACCAGAAGTTATAATCACCACAATTAGTAAGAAAAAAAAATGAAGAACATCCACATTGAAAAAGAGAAAGTAAAATTATCTTTGTTTGCAGACAACATGATCTTTTACACAGAAAAACCTAACGACTCCTCCAAAAACTGTTACAACTAATAAAACAATTCGTAAAGTTAAAGGATACAAAGTGATCATACAAAAATCAGTAATATTTTTACATACCAATAGTCATATAATTTATCTCAAAAAAGAAATTAAGACAGTAATTCAATTTATAATAGCTACAAAAAAAAGACAAAAAAAACAAAAAAACAAAAAAAACTTAGGGTTATGTTTAACCAAAGAATGAAAGCTCTCTACAATGGAAACTATAAAATATTGATAAAAAATTGAAGTAGATGCAAAAGTGAAAAAATAATCTGTATTCATGGATGGAAGAAATAATATTGTTAAACTGTTTATGCCACCCAAGGCGATACACAGAATTAGTGCAGTCCCTATCAACAAAACAATGATATTTTCACAGACAGAAAAACATTCTTAAAATATACATGGAATCACAAAATATTCAGAATAGCCAAAGCAATCTTGAGGAAAGAGAACAAAGCTGTAGGCATCACTCTAACTGACTTTAAAATATACTACAAAACTATAGTAACTAAAAGAGCATTTTATTGCATAAAGACAGAAACAGACCAATGTAACAGAATAGAGAACACAGAATCAAGTCCTCATATTTACAGCCAACTGATTTTCAACAATGGCACCAAGAACACACACTAAAGAGAGTCTCTTCAATAAATGGTCCTGAGAAAATTGAATATCTACATGCAGAAGAATGAGACTAGACACCCACCTCTCACCCCATACAAAAATTAATTAAAAATGGGTTAAAGAGTTAAATGGAAGACTTGAAATGAGAAATCTACTAGAACAAATCACAAGGGACACACCTCCTGACAATTTTCTGGGCAAGGATTTTTTCGATATAAAAGCACAGGCAACAAAAGCAAAAACAGATACATGAGATAACATCAAACTAAAAAGCTTCTGCACAACAAAAGAAACAACAGAATGAAGAGATGACCTACAGAATGGGAAAAAAAGATATGCAAACCATGGATCTGACAAGGGATGAGACATACATACAATAAGGGGTTTATATCCAAAATATATATGAAACCCAATCAGTTCTATAGAAAAAAAATCTGATATTATTAAGTACAATAGATGTTGTTGATGATGCAGAGGAAAGGGAACACTCACATATTTTTGGTAAGAATGTAAATTATTAAAACCTCTAGTGACTTACACTTGTATGTGTACCTCAGAACTATTCATAATAGCAAAAATATGGAGACAATCTAAGTGTCCATAAACAGATGATTGGAAAAAGAAAATGTGAGATATACAGATATGTATCTGTCACATATTTAGGTGATAGCTACATTAGAAGCCCAGACCTTACCATTACACAATATATCCATGTGAGAAAACCTGCACATAGACTTCCTGAATCTATAATTTGGAAAATAAAATTTAAAAAATAAAAGAGATAAGGAACCTGGAAGACTTTTCTTGGAGTCTTCCAGACATACAAATGGTCAACAGATATATGAAAAAAAGTTCAACATCATTAACCATTAGGGAAATGAACATTACGATTACAATACAATATTACAATAAGATATCAGGTCACACCTGTCAGAATGGCCATTATCAAAAACATAAATAATAACAACTGTTGGCAAGGATGTGGAGAAAAAGGAGCCTTTGCATGCTGTTGGTGGGAATTAAATTAATGCTGTCATTAAGGAAAACTGTATGGAGTTTTTTTCACAAACTGTAAAATAGAATTACCATACGATTCCACAATCCCACTTACAGTTTTTACCCAAAATATTGGAAGTAATTATGTTGAAGATATGTCTGCACTTCTATATTTATTGTATTCGCAATAATCAAATTATAAAATCAATTTAAATGTCCACCCACAGATGAGTAGATGAAGAAAATGTGGTATGTGGTACATGATAAAATATTATTCAGTCTTTGAAAATGAAGAAATTTTGTTATTGTGACAACATGGATGGAACTGGAGAACATGATGCTACATGAAGTAAGCCAGGCACAGACAGACCAATACCATATGTTCTCACTTTATGTGGAATCTAAAACACTCAGCTCAAAGCAGCAGAGAGTAGAATGGTGGTTACTAGAGGCTGGAGAGTGGGGGAAATGTGGAAATTATGGTAAAGAGATACAAAGTCACAATTATATATATATGTGTACACATTTATATATATACACTATATATCCATTATATGTACACATATATATTATTTATATACATAACTAGCCAGGAGAAATGTATATATATATGGAAGTATATATAATATAATATATATTATGTATATATACTCTCTATATATTATATAGCCTTTATCCTCATCACTTTCAGCTAATCCAGGTAGAAAGCTAGTTTAAAATCATGGGAGAGAGATCACCATGGCTGCTGCAAACCTGGAAGAAGTATACTCATATATATTAGATATATTGCACAGCATGGTGAATTTAATACATAATAATGCATGGTACAATTAAAAATCTCTGAGATTAAATTTCAAATTATCTCACCAGAAAAATTATAACTGTTTGAAGTGATGGACATATTAGTTAGCTTGATTTAATTATTCCACATTGTATTCACGAATCATAACATCACTTTGTATCCCATAAATATATGAAGCTATAATTGGTCAATTTACCATTAAAAACATGTAACAGCTAATAATGTACAACAAACGTAAATATGTATTAAAACTGAATAGAACTAAATATGTATACATGCAAATGAGCCATTAAATATAAATATGGTTGATGGATTCTATCAATGTTAATTTCTTGATTGTGATATTGTAATAGAGTTATTCAGTATGTTACTACCGGGAGAAACTTGTAAAGTGTACAAAGGATCTCTGTACTAGTTCTTTAACTGCATGTGAATCTTGATTTTCTTTAAATGTGAAGTATTAAAAAATATCCACTTAAAGCTTTCAGTGTACATCTTTATAGTCCAGTTCTCATACCTCTCAATCTTAATGAATTTTCTGAATTGAGTGCTTATCGTTTCATATATTTATGCTTCTTCTACATGAGAATGTACATATTAACAATGCATGGTGTTGATTAATATATTTTACAACTTTAATTAAGTGAAAATGCAGTATGATGTAGTCTTCATATTCAATTTTGCTAAGCATGTTTGACATATTTGTGCATTTATATTTGTTATTTAATTATAGATTAATTTATTTATATGTATATTTAATTTATATATTTGTTCAGTCTGTTTGATTTTTGAAATATTACAAATAATGTTGCAATAAAAAGTCGAGATTTTCTCCATGCAGAGGTCAATAACAGTCAAAGTGTCAATAATTTTATGTGTGAGGTTATAGTTGACTTTCAATAATGCCTATACCTATTTTAGTCTTGGAATTTTCAGTATAAAAGTAATATCTGCCATTATATTTCTTGAGTATTTTTGTATCTACTGTCCTGTGGAACACAGATGTCTTACATGTTTATTCAACAGAAAAGTAGAGACTGGCTCCTGTGTGTACATCTAAAATGGAATTTCATTTCAAGGCATGAAACTGTGATACTTTGATTTCAGAGTCAGCCAGGGTAGTACCAGGACTACTAAACTGCCAGAATTTAATATTGCAGTTGTTAAACCTTCTGTTATAGAACAGATTTAATCATTTTGGGTAAGCCTCGTCTTTCTCAAGAGACTGGCATGCAGAAAATATCAACTCACTCAAGTGAAGAGATTGCGATTGAGGTAACGTACCTAGAGAACTATTCTTATAAAAGTGCACACTACGTTAAGTATAGCTCTGGCTATAAACAATCCTGAAATTAGAAAGCAGATTGAAGAAGGTGCAAGCTTGACTGTATTCTCTTGTATTATTAGGTAATAATACAAGAGAGGTTGTATTATTACCTCTGAGGTTGCATTAATGCCATTTAATACTAATTCTTAATAACCGTACACATAATGTACTGAAAGGGCAGCCTTTATCCTCATCACTTTCGGCTCACCCAGGTAGAAAACTTGTTTAAAATCATGGGAGAGAGATTAACATTGCTGCTGCAAACCTGACACCAGCTCCGGGGGAAGTGCATGAGTACAGGTATCCTGCTCTCTTTTGTTTAAGGGATGCTTACTTCCTCAAAGGAAGGTACACATTCTCCTGGAATATCAAACTTCTCACTGGATGG
Organism: Rhinopithecus roxellana; assembly: GCF_007565055.1. Classification (NCBI taxonomy): domain Eukaryota; kingdom Metazoa; phylum Chordata; class Mammalia; order Primates; family Cercopithecidae; genus Rhinopithecus; species Rhinopithecus roxellana. The sequence continues at coordinate 94,165,793 of NC_044551.1, forward strand.
GATGGCGAGAGATTATAGTTAAATAAAAGCTCAAATTCAGAATTAGATGTTCAAATTAAATTTAGCTAGAATTTATTTTTATCTTGAAAACCATTAGGATTTCCTTAATGTAGATTTCATATTTAGGAGTACCGTCAGATGTTTGAAGGCTCAGGAAAATAACCTACCCAAATAGTCATATCTTCATTTAGCATCCAGAAAATAAAGCTCTTTCACATCTAAATAGAACTAAATAAATTTCCTAAACCAGTTTTCATAGAATGTGTAAGAGATTTAGCCATGTGACTTTGTTAATATACATTTTGGAAAGAATGTTGAATTTGGCAGGTTAGGGTTTGATATGCTATCATAACAAACTCTGACACTCAATTGCTTGAATCTACAAGTTTGTTTACTACATATACAAATTTCTCACAGGGTGCAGAATTCCTTTTCGAATCATTAATCAGGCTCTCTTTGTCTTGGCTCCACCTTTTTAATATTTGGCATCCGAGGTCAGAGAGAACTGGAGGGATGTGCACAGGATCTTAACTACTTCATTACTTCAGCCTGGAAGTAACGCATGGCATTACAGTCAACAGCTATAGGTTGCAGTTAGTCATGCATCTTTGCCTCAATGCAAGGGAGAGAGAAGATGTGGTCTTTCCATGTATCTATGATGGAGAAAAGAGCTGAATATCATAAAGGCAATATGTACCTCAACCATTTCCTGGACATCAATTATTTTGTTTGCTTTTTCCCCCTACCTAGAGTCAGAGCACACCCTCTTCAAAGAAGACATTACAGAACTTTGTCCAATCCATTGTGTCCAGCTCATAGTTTAAGATACCCAGGGCCCTTGCTGTAGCCTCCCATCATATTTCAATTAACAACTTCTGCTGTATTCAATTATTAGCTGAAAAGATATGTCCACTAAATACACACATACAGACACACACATACATATGAATGTTATAAGTGGAACAGATAACAAATTAAGGTCTTTCTTTTGAATTGAAGAAATAAAGAAAACACAAACAGTTGCATGCATGTAAAAGAAAACACAAACAGTTGCATGCATGTAAAAGAAAACACAAACAGTTGCATGCATGTGAAAGAAAACACAAACAGTTGCATGCATGTATGAATTTTGCAATCTCATGGAGCAGAGACTTAGAAGGATTTCTACCCTGAGGGTGGCTAGCCCTGGTTATGATTTACCTTTGAGATTCTTTAGTCTTACTCTCTTTCCCTTCTGGGAGCATGTTTTCCTCAGGGAGGGTCTATTACCTTCCATTTGTTTTCCTTGGCAAAATTTGTTGTGGATGTTGGTGAATCTGTTTCTTAGCCACCTTACTTTAGTAAAATGGGGTCTAATTTTGTTTTGATTCTTGAGCAAAGTGATATTGAAATTTCTTGGGTAATGCATTTCTATCAAATGAATGGTAGTCTTTTTATCTATTTGACTCCATTAAATTCCATGTACAAGTGTATAAATAAAATTTATTTTTGGACTAAATTAGCTGTTTATTGGTTTTCTCATCTCATTTCCATTTTTTTCATACTTTAGCATTGTCTATTTTGTAACTATATGGAGAAAGAAATGGGAAGAAGATATGTCTTTAATATGAGCCTTGCCCTGAGTCATTTTACCCACCACAGAGGTTCTGATAAACACCATATTCTTCATTTAGCTTTTTGGTTCAATTTCAATCTAATGAAATGTCTTATTGGGTTTTTAATCACTCAAAGTCTTTAACAACATCCCATCTGTAGTCACTCGGGCCCAGGATGGTCAATGTCAGCATCCTTCACAACTCTGAAATTCTAGTATATGTTGTATACATTACGTACTTTGTACATTTTTTTGAAATGACAGAAAGCTAGATCTGACAGTGGCAATTCATTAGGACTCAACAAATCACCAACTACTAGGGATATAATAGAAACCTTTTATCACCATGTGGATGACTGGAATAGGTAAAACTAATGGTCCTAACACAAGGAAATGATCAATGCTTGAGGTGACAGATACTCCAATTATCTTGATTTGATGATTAAACATTGCATGCTTATATCAAAATGCCACATGTATCCCATAAACATGTACAACTGTTATGTATCTGTAAAAATTAAAAATTAAAAATTAAAAATTAAAGATCGTTTGGAAAGCCAATGTTTGTTACTAGAATACATTCGAATATTTATTTAATAATAGGTTAAATTGATTTTAATTTCCCATTGAATTACAAAATACAAAATTATAAATAATCTATTCAAAATTAAACTTGAAACTTATTTGAGGGGTTGACAACAGGTAAAATAAACTCTTCCCCTGACCAAATTCAACTTCTATTTTTGTAATTATTTGTATTTAAATTGCCTGCAGTACAGGCTTGCATGTCATGATAGTGTTGTTTTGTTTCCCTGCACTGACTGGATGCTGCTTGTTTAATGAATTCTGGTAATGGCACTCAAATAGTTCACAGACTGATAATTTTTCTTGTATATATGACAAGCAACAGACAGTGATTTCTGCGAACCACTTATCAACTTATTATAGAAGAAAAGCTTAACTTTATATCCATGTGATTCCTCTGTGAATATGTGAATTTTAAAAATTCAGAATTATTCAAACTATTTTATCTTTGTTAGTGTGTTTCATCAGCTACTTAGACCTTTGTGCTATGGCCCTGAAGGAAAAATGCTTTCTCGTCGATTTACTCACTCACAGAAACTAACGTCATCTTTAACTCTGCTTACTTGCTATTACTGTAAAAGAAGGTCAATAAACAACATTTGGGATCTTTACTTTCTTTATTAGTGAGTTGAAATATAATCAGTGCAACCAATATAATTCTCTGTTCCCCAAAATATATAAAAGCTCAAATTGCAAAGAAGTATATTTGTCACTAACAATTGATTTAATAGCTCAAAATATATATACTTTAAACAGAAACCAAGTTGTCTTTTAACAATTGACTTAATAGTTCAAAATATACATACTTTAAACAGAAACCAAGTTGTCAACAGACATTTTTACCTTATATGTGTTTGACGTTCTTATTTGTTTGACCAATTTACCAATAATAGCATTGCAAACTACCATTATTTTTCAACATAAATACGAATTTTTGCTGAAAAATTTTGTGGATAATACGAAAATTTAAGCAATTCTCGGTGAAATATATATTTAAAGGGCTTGAGGACAAATAATTGAGTAATAATCAGTTTGATTTTCCCTAACATTTTTAGCAAAAGGAATCACAGTCTCGCTAGGTTTCTCTTCAGCGTAACTTCTCTTAGCAGGTCACACATGTGGATGCAACAGAGAACCAGCATATGCAGCTACTGCTTTGAGATCCTTGTCACTAAATAACCTCTCTGTGAAGGACCTCTTCAAGGAGAACTACAAACCACTGCTCAATGAAATAAAAAAGGACACAAACAAATGGAAAAACTTTCCATGCTCATGGATAGGAAGAATCAATATCGTGAAAATGGCCATACTGCCCAAAGTAATTTATAGATTCAATGCTACCCCCATCAAACTACCAATGACTTTCTTCACACAGTTGGAAAACACTACTTTAAATTTCATATGGAACCAAAAAGGAGCCCGCATAGCCAAGACAATCCTAAGCAAAAAGAACAAAGCTGGAGGTATCACGCTACCTGACTTCAAACTATACTACAACACTACAGTAACCACAAAAACATGGTACTGGTACCAAAACAAATATATAGACCAATGGAACAGAACAGAGGCCTCAGAAATAACACCACACATCTACAAACATCTGATCTTTGACAAACCTGACAAAAAACCAGCAATGGGGAAAGGATTCCCTATTTAATAAATGGTATTAGGAAAACTGGCCAACCATATGCAGCAAGCCAAAACTGGATCCCTTCCTTACACCTTGTACAAAAATTAGCTCAAGACGGATTAAAGACTTAAATGTGAGACCTAAAACCATAAAAATTCTAGAAGAAAACCTAGGCAATACCATTCAGGACATAGGCATGGGCAAAGACTTCATGACTAAAACACCAAATGCAATGGCAACAAAAGTCAAAATTGACAAATGGGATCTAATTAAACTAAAGAGCTTCTGCACAGCAAAAGAAACTATCATCAGAGTGAACAGGCAACCTACAGAATGGGAGAAAATGTTTGCAATCTACCCATCTGACAAAGGGCTAATATCCAGAATCTACAATGAATTTTAAAAAAATTTACAAGGAAAAAAAGAAAACATCAAAAAGTGGGTGAAGGTTATGAACAGACACTTCTCAAAAGAAGACATTCACGCAGCCAACAAATGTGAAAAAAATGCTCATCATCACTGGTCATTAGAGAAATGCAAATCAAAACCACAATGAGATACCATCTCATGCCAGTTAGAATGGCGATAATTAAAGTCAGGAAACAACAGATGCTGGAGAGGATGTGGAGAAACAGGAACACTTTTACACTGTTGGTGGGAGTGTAAACTAGTTCAACCATTGTTGAAGACAGTGTGGCGATTCCTCAAGGATCTAGAACTAGAGATACTATTTGACCCAGCAATCCCATTACTGGGTATATACCGAAAGGATTATAAATCCTTCTACTAAAAAGACACATGCACACGTATGTTTATTGCGGCACTATTCACAATAGCAAAGACTTGGAACCAACCCAAATGCCCATCAATGATAGACTGGATAAATGTGACACATATACACAATGGAATACTACACAGCCATAAAAAAAGGGGACATGGGTGAAGCTGGAAAACCATCATTCTCAGCAAACTAACACAAGAACAGAAAACCAAATAGTCTTTGTTCTCACTCGTAAGTGGGAGTTGAACAATGAGAACACATGGACACAGGGAGCGGAATATCACACACCAGTGCCTGTTGGGGGATAGGGGATAGGGGAGGGATAGCATTAGGAGAAATACCTAATGTAGATGATGGGTTGATGGGTGCAGCAATCCACCATGGCACGTGTATACCTATGTAACAAACCTGCATGTTCTGCACATGTACCCCAGAATGTAAAGTTTAATAATAATAATTTTTTTTTTAAAAAAAAAACCTCTCTGTGAAGAAGCTAGAATGAGATTGAAGAAACTATTTGGCGAAGACAAGTTCTGAAATAGAAGACCTCCGTATATGATTCCAGTCAATTGAGTTTAATATCTGCATTAAAAGAATTGGTAACATGCACTCAAATCTTCCCCAGTTGATCAGTATGCTGAATTGACATTGATGGGAACCAGATGACTCAACTGAGCAAAGCTTGAGCAGTACTAAAATGTGAAACCCTGGCAATATGACTCTAAGATTTTGTCCTATGCATGATTTAACGTTTCATCACAATAATAATTTGAGATGCTTTTATAGATTAGTGATTATAATATGATGGAATTTAGCTTACTTTTTCTAACACTACTTAAAGAGAAATATCAAAAGGTTTTGTGGATAATTTAATACATTGTCTAATTTTATTAGAAACTTCAGGTGTGTCATGGAAGGAATTCTGTATCTCCTCAAAGTTCATATGCTGAAGCTTTAATTCCCAGTATTTCAGAGCCTCTGTCTCCTAGGACCTCAGAATGTGACTGTGTTTGGAGATAAGGCCTTTAAAGAGGTGGGTAGGGTGAAGTGAGATGATAGGAGTTGGGTTCTAATCCAAGAGGACTGGTGTCCTTAGTAAAAGAGAAGAAACACTAGGAATGCCGGTGCACAGAGGAAAGGCCAAGTGAGGACAGAAAGAGAAGGCGGCCATCTGCAAGTCAGGGAGAGAGGCCTCAGGAGAAACCAATCTTGCTGGAACGTTGATCTTGGACTTCCAGTGTGCAGAACTATGACAAAATAAATTGCTCTCGTTTAAGTCACCAGTTTGTGATATTTTGTTATGGCAGCCCTAGCAAACCAGTGCAAGAGGACTTACGTTTTCCTTAAACTCCTAAAAATTCGCTTTGTTTTTCATTTCATTTACTCTATGTAAACATGCTTTCAGTATCTCAGACTTCCTCAGAACGTTTAATTCCTTTCCACAAAACATGTGACTCTTTTAATTATAGTATATTTTTCTATACTTACTGAAGCAACGATTTTTTTTATTTTTCCCAATTTAGTTTCCACATTTCAAAGCTGGTTACGTACAGCAAGTCATACTTTTATGTATAAAAAATACCTTGCCAGTAACCTTCTCCAAGGTTATCTTCAGGTTTCTTAATGAAAGGGAGGATTTCAATTCTTTTCTTTGTTGTGCTTCATAGATTTCAATTAATTGAAATAGTGGCTTTCACAGAAATACTAGCATCTCTCGCTCTCTCTTTTTTTTGTTGTTGTTAAAAATGAGTATAATTTTAAAATACATATGTGTTAAATATTTTAATGTTTGATCTCTTTGAAATTATCATTATCAGGAACACAATTAGAATGAAGACACCCAAATGTAGAAGTATTTTATATTTTGCATCCCTTACTGGAGAGGATTTAGAGAAAGACAGCACAGTCACAAGGCATTACTTCAGAGAATTGATTTTTTTTAAAGGCTTATATATGATAGGCTACAAATTATCTCCTGGCCAGAAAGTGAAAACCAGTCAAGGTTGGTTATTACAGTTTTAATCATAGACCCCTCCAATGTTCAATATTTTGAAATTAGTTAAAAGAAGAATTATTATTATTGTCTTTGAAAGTAGCTGTTATTGGAAATGTATGTGTATGTATATGTATTATATATATATATAATTCTGATGTTTCTGTATCCCTTAACCTTATTCTATGTATTTCACTACAAACTCCATTTCGAGCTACTCAAAAGCGTGCTTTCTTTTCTTATGAAATTTCTCAGTGAGGCTATGAAGAACGCTGGGACTTTTTATGATGTTGCTGTTGCTGTTAATACTTGTGTCATTTTATTCCTCTAGAAGACTGCAACTGTGTGCCTGTTGAGAGACTTGACTCTGTAATTTCAGCAATCCCTGGAGAATAAAGCAATCTAAACTTCGAAGTACAAGTTTTGAAATATTTCTGAGGCCAGTTCTTTCTGTATGGAAAGAATAAACACACCAAATATTCTCCCACTTGGTGAGATAAAAGAGAAATTCAGGCTAATCACAAGAATATCATCTTGATATAATAAAGTGATAATTATAATCTTTATCTTGTGTATAGGGAGAAGTATTTTCTTATTGTAAAAATCATTTCAAATAACTTTAATGATTATTCATAGTAACTTCATCAACATGTTAAATAATACTCTGCAATATTGTAGAAATGGAATATATTTTAGTTTTTTTGCATTCTTAAAATATTCTTTCATATATTCATATATTTCAGCCACAGATGTTTCACATCTGCATATATAAATGATGGAGCTACATTTTACTATAATTGTATCTTTTGAGCGGAGTTTCACTCTTGTCGCCCAGGCTGGAGTGCAGTGGCAAGATCTCAGCTCGCTGCAACCTCTGCCTCCCAGCTTCAAGTGATTCTCCTGCCTCAGCCTCCTGAGTAGCTGAGATTACAAGCGTGAGCCACCACGCCTGGCTAATTTTTGTATTTTCAGTAGAGACAGGGTTTCACCATGTTGGCCAGGCTGGTCTCGAACTCCTGACCTCAGGTGATCTGCCCACCTTGGCCTCCCAAAGTGCTAGGATTACCGGTGTGAGATACCATGCTGGGCCGAAAATCAACCCATTTCTAATACCTTCCTATTTACTTTGATTTAGCTTATTCTTAAAAATGTTTTTATCATATACTCAATAAAATACACACTAGTAAAAATAAAAAATTAACTTTTTAGAAAATAAAAAAGTTAAGTATATTTGATATTCACACTGTTTTCTTTCTAAGTAATTTATCTCTTTTATGAATTTCAAAAATCCTGTGTGATTTATAATGTTCCCAAATTACCATATAAACAGGATTTTTATCAGTGTTTTGAATATGCCTTAAACATGGTTTATTTCTTTAAGTTTCTAAGTGATAATGTATAAAATGCAAACTAAATCTAAGGCAAGAATGATCATATTTCCTAACTGTATGGTTATAAAAATGCAAGAGTTTTATCAAAATCTGATTCATAGGAACCAATCCTAAGAAAAACCTAAGTAAAGCCAATAAGCATTTAGAAATTACCTAGTGGATATCCAGCATCGTGCTGAACTTGCTATTGAATTCAGAAAGAGTATAGGTGTAGATTCTGCACTTAAACTATTAATAATCTAAGCTATATATCTAATTAATTGTTTAGAAGATATGTAAAATGATGTATATCAGCATATAACATACTAAATATGTGCATTTTATATGTTAATATATACTCATATTTTATACATTCTTCAGTGTAAAGCAAATGATTTCTTGCATTTCTTTACATGTGTCATCAGAGGTAAAAATAATGACTTTTCTGTAAATGCATAAGGAATGAGGTAACGAACTGAATAGGTCCTCATGAAATAGTTATCACGTCTGTAAAATGTTTTTAGTATAATTATGGGTGCCCATATCACAACTGAACAACTAAATTGCAAGGCCTGAGATTGTGGGGCTGTTTTAACATCGTCTTTTGAACCATGCTTTGGTTTTATCAGACATCGACTATGTTTCAGAGAAGGAATAAAAGACAGGAAAAAAAAAAAAAGAAAAGACAGAAATTGGAAATGAAGGATGGAAGCAGAGATCCAGGAAGAAAGGAAGATAATCAAATTGAAGTCTGCCACAGTCAACAAATTAAAACAAAGATGACTGGAATTGAATAGAAATATGGTTGATAAAAAAGTAAAGATAGAAAAGGGGCATGACACTTGATTTGGTTATCCTCTGTCTCTCCATATCTGCACACCACTTTATATTTCTTTCTCTGCCCTCTACTTTATTCTGGGAGACTGATTCCTACAGACTGTAAGACCTAGGCCGTTATGCTTTCTGGCTTTCAGTTGAGTGGTATCAACGGGGCGCAAACAAAAGTAGGAAGGCAAGAAGAGATGTATAACTCCCTGCCTTCCCATTATTTCACTGTGGATTGGAAGAAAGTTTGTTTTCTCACTTATGACTTTAGCTTTTCTTAGGTAGCTTTGCCCCTGGAATTACAACAATTACTGGTTTCCAGCAGCACTGTTCTCTCCCAAATCATCTACAGATCTAGGGTTATTAATGACTCCTTGCTTTTGCTAGTTTCTGGAAGCTGTACCATCCCCTCTTAATTTCCTTAATCTTTTCCATACCTTTGTAAACAGGCCTTTATTATTTTTTAAATTACCCTTTTATATGTACCATGTATTTTTCTACCCAAATTATGTGACAATTAGTACTAGGGTAGCCTTAAGAAAAAACCCATGAAACTAGATTATGGAATAAAAATGTTCACCTAACGACTCCTCAAAAAATCTCCACGTTGAAAGAAATGGGATTTAACAAAATATGGCATAGAGTGGTGTGTCACAATCGCACACATTATCACTGACACTGCCATGGGCTTGAATGCAAATGGAGGTAAAGACATTGGGAGACAAGAATAAATGACACTCAATGGTATGGTAAAAAGATTGGTTATTGATTGTGTTCTGCGCTGAATGATGTTGATTGTATTACAATGGCACAATCATTGAGCAATGATAGAAAGAGCAGTGATAGAAAACTCTGAATTTATATCTCAAGGTACAGGTCAACCTGTAGCTGGCTACCTCTTTGGCAGATACAGATTCAGGGCATATATGGCTGAAGATTGATCATAAGAATTGATTGTAAGGGTTGCAGCGTTGGAAGCAAATAAATACTTCATAAAGCACTGGTTGAGAAGAAATGGAAAATCTTTTAGGAACAACACATGTAAGGAAATGAGGAGGCACAACAGGCAAAGGGAGAAACTGAAATGTGATACATGGCTACAGATGTTTTAGCTGACCTTATGGGGAACTGTGAAGCTAGGATGATCCTTCAGAGAGTCTTTAATTGACAAAAAGGAACCAGGCTTTCTACCCCTCTATCCACCACCCAGTGGATGTAGGCCTTCCCTGAGAGGGATCATTTCTCAGTTAATATATTACTGGATTAAAAACCATTCCCAAATTTTGAAGCCTAAATAAACAATAATTATTTTTTCATCATTCTCTGTATTACCTTGTGATTCTTCTTTTGGTCTCGCTTGAAATCACTCATGTGGTTGCACTGAATTGGTCATTTCACTGTGGCCAGAATTCAGCCACATTTCTGCCATTTTCCTCCTCACGTTTAGGTTGAGCCCTAAACAGATTTTTTTGTTTGTTTGTTTTTAAACTAAAAGGCCACTTAAAGCCTAGTCTTAGAAATCACTGACTCTCTTCTGCCACATACTATTGGTCAAAGAAAATCATAGTCAGTTCAGTTCAAGAGGAGAGAAAATACATTTCACTCTTTTACAACAGGAGTAACAAATTCTCATTGCAAAAGGCAGGCAGGATGGGGAATGCAGTTGTAGCCATCTTTAGAAACAAACCACTGCAGGCTGCAACCTGTGTGAGGCAACTCTCTTTGGTTCATGAGAATTCTTGAAGAGAGACTCATTAGTGAACCATAGCAGACAGTTTCCTGCATTTGGAATCAGTGAGTACCTCGATCTTGAAAAGATCTAGGCAGTGTACCAGAACTTCCACTACCTTGACTGCACCTCATTTCTTCCAAGTTCTTAACTGGTTGGATCCCAGCAACTCCCAGATGGAAAAGCGCAAAGCATGATCTTCTTGGAAGAGAGTTGACACTCTTACATCTTGACACCATTTTTGGCATAAGTGTGGAGAACATATGGGAATACATTCTTAGGGTGTCAGACCAAAGAAGGCAGAATATAAGATTTAATATTTCTGGATTTATCACTATGAATACACGCATAGTGTTAGAAGGTTGATAAGTTAACTTAAAGGATATTAACAGTCTGCTATGTGATTTAAGTGAAGTCTGTATGTAAGGTTTGTCAAAACACAGACTGCTAGGTCCCACTTTCAGAATTTCTAACTAATACAACATGGGCCAGAACTTTGGGCCTAGCTTAGGTTGGATCCTGCTCAGTGTGTTTAAGGACTCATCTTTTGAGACGTGGTCCTCATTTTGAACTTGGGATGCTTTTTCAAGTCTGTCCTGGTGATTGAAAGAATTTAACTCTTTGAGGTTGTAACACTGAGACCCTCAGTTACTGAATGCTACCTCTTTGTATACGTAGTTTTGAACATCACTGTTTGGTTCTCTTCTTTGAGGTTAGAATAAGAATCTCTTTGATGTTTTAATGTCATTTAAGAGCTCACCTTATTAGGCCAGAATTACCCAGGATAATCTTATTTTATATTAACTTAATGTAAATATATTAATTATTAAACTGAAGCAGCCATATCCAATACAAGGACATCTACACCAGGGACTGGGAATCTTGACAATCATCTTAGAATTCTGCACATCAGAGATGGAAACTGAATATTTCCATTTCTACAAGGTTCCCCTTTACACTGGTGCTGTCGGCCTGGATGGCATACCTAGGAAAACATCAAACAGAGTAGATGAGTTTTGGATACCGTAACTTCCTTGGCATAATGTATAAGAAGGGGTTTGAAGGTTCAAGGAGGTGAGGCTGTTGGAGAAGGTATGTTGTTTATAGGCTTCTCAATCAACACCTACTCATACTTTAATCCATAAAGACCTAGAAGGTTATCTCTTCACCAAAGAATTTAGCAATATTTTTGTAAGAGGGACGCTTTGTTCTTGAACATTTCTGCTGGGGCTGACTTCTTCACTCCAGAGTTCATAGTTGGAGATGCAAGAATTAGACGTGTGGTAATACCTAATTGATCACAAAGACCCTAGGATTGAAGAATAAGGGGTCTAATGAGATGACACATGACATATATAAGTAAAACAGTTCTAGGTCGAGTCATAGCGAGTAATCTTGGCCTGTTTCCCAGTTCACAGACACAAACTAATTCAAAAGACAGTACATTAACTGGTTGAGGGAAGAATATAAATCACTTAACAAATGTCCCAAATATGTTCTGTGACTTTTCCCCCAAACTTTCCCACAGAGACTCTTAATCATTTGTGTGGAAATAAAACAGTTCCTCTTCAAAGTTTCCCTTCTTGTTAAATAATAAATAATAAGTGTTAGAAATAACAGTTTCTTTTAAAGACCAACTTTCTTCATGCCTCCTTGCTTTATGCTAATAACTCATTTTTAAGCCCTATCCTATGTAGCTATTAGATATAAGAGAATGAGTACCTTCTATGTCCTTGTACTTGAACCAAGATATTTGTTCTAGACATGCTCAGGCATGTCCCACCTCACAGCATATGCCCCCTCCTTATTTGGAAGTGTTATTATTTCTCTAAGTATTTTTGTAAGCAGTTTCCTCTTTTCCTTTATTCTCCTTTGCCTTTACTTATTTTGGAAAGTTTTAAGTTATTAGTCAGTCAGGTTTAGCTTAGCATGTGTGGTCTGGCTCCAACCAATGGAGACAGGACACAGTAGCAGGGACAATCTGCATAAGGAATAAAAGTTGCTTCCCTCCTTTGTTCAGGTGTGCTCTCATCATTGTTCTATCTGTGAGGAGCCCCCTTTGTGCAGAAAGTAAAATTGACTTCCTGAGAAAACTTTTTGCCTGAATGCTGATTTTTACTGGTGCTACCCAGGAATAAGCATTTTACTTACAACAATTTCTCAAGGAAAATGTAAATTGGGGAAACGAAAATACCCAGAGCTTCCACAGACACATAAAATACTCAATTTAAACCAGTGCTAATAATATGTAAATCAAATCATATTAAAGACATCTTGTGCTGAGGAAGGCTGGGTCGTAAATGTAGCTATAGCCCTGGTTGCTTTCCTAGTATGTTCAATGTGCATAGGAATCCTGACTTTGCTTTTTATCCCAGGCTATATGCATAGTGGGAATGGACACATGTTATCTGTGAAACTCTGCTTTTGAGTTCCTGACTCACGAAGACTATTATTCAAGAAGGTCCAAGAAGGCCCTAAAACTAATTACCCAACTCTTAACTTAGCAAAACTATACATTTAAAGGAATACCACAACCCAAAGAAATAGAAGAAATTAGCACTACCATCAAACACTTGAAAAATTCAGGATGGTGACTTTTTTCTATATACCAAGTTAGTGCACCTGGTTGGCTATGTCAAGATGTGGATCAATTTTGGATAAAGTATTAATATTAAGGTTTTGTCATCAATTGCTGATGCTTTTCCAGATGTTCTATTTTAATTGAAGTGAATCAGTGACTGCTCTGGCACTTGGCATATAATTATTGACCTAGAATTTTGTTTTGTTTTGTTTTGGGTTTTTTTGGTATTTTCTTCAACTAAGAAAATTACAACCAATTTGCCTTCATTTAATAGAAACAGCAGAATGTTTAGGTTTTCTTATATCAAGAATACAATATTCCTCTTATCTCTCTCATCACAGTCTGGAGAGATCTTGATGAGCTTGACATCATACAAAGCCTAGTAATGGCTCATACGCTTGCCAGATTAAACTAACTGGATTGTCAAACAGCATAAAGCAAATGCACAAGAAGTTATAATGGCGTGTGTGCCAGAGGGTGGGAAATAACATTGAAAGTTCAGATATCTGTTAAATCAGTAAATATTCTAGGGTTCCCCTGGTCTTTGGTATACCCAGGTCTTTCGAGGAGGAGACAATTTACTGGACCTTATGCTGTCCACAAAAGGCACAATGCTTGGTAGGCTTTTGGATTATTGAGGTAATATGAGTTACATTTGTGTGTGCTGTCACCACATATTTACTGAGTATCTCCTACATTTTCCACTTTTGAATGTGCCTAGTGCTAAGGCATGCTTCATGCCAGGTCCCAGTTGCAGGGATCTAGATGCTGTTGCATTAGATATTAGGAACTATCAGAACTATGATATTGGAAGAGTCTGTGTCAAATTGGATTCTTTGATGAAACCTCTCATGAGACCCAGAGCAGAGAAAATTAATAGAGATTTTGGGTAAAAACATTTTTTCATCGACCAATAACTATTTTCTATTTCAGAGAAGGCAGGCTTATTTTTGGAGTTCAGTAAAGAAGGAAGGCCTGACAGTGGCAACCAAGTGACAATTCTTCAGTTTCCATCATGAACTGGTTGTTATCTGGCACACTAAATCATAAATTAAGCTGTGCTCAGCAACATTCCATTTTAAAACACACCATCTTCACTTAAAACAATAAGCCCCCAAGCATAAGTGATAACATGTAAGCATGCAAAACAGATTCCCATTAGCTTGTTTTACAACCTCTCTGCTTGTCCTCTAGCCAAATCTATGGCCCCAACGGTTATTCTCCATATTTAGTTAACAGAGAATGAAGCTACACGTCTTCCTGGTATGCTTGTTTCCACCGGAAGTGGTCCCTATTGAGGGGTAGCCTAAAAACACGAATAAGAAAAATTTCCAACAGTGGATAGCACTGTTGGAAAACACATTTGATTTTTCAAATTTTGATGGAAAAAGAGATGCCCAGAGGCTATAATTATTGGACTGGCCAGCTCTTCATAGGCTCAGTAAAGGCCCCAAAGGAGCATCCACAAAAAAGGTGTTCTCAATAAACATGGTACTAAGTGAAATCTTCCTGTGGATGAAAATCAGCCACCTTCCTAAGTTAATGTGGGCTTGTTCAATGGGCCCATGTACACAGATGTTAAGGACATCAGATATGAGACATTAGTGGACTTAACAAATTTTATTTTACATTATCAAGACCAATTGGGTCGCTGAACCTACCGAGAGGTCAAAATTTCAAGAGCAAAGGTCAATGCTAATATATGTTTAAATAAATAAATAAATATTTCAAAGTCCAGGAGAAATATGGACATAATTATTGATATATTAAGAATGAGAGCCGGCCGGGCGCGGTGGCTCAAGCCTGTAATCCCAGCACTTTGGGAGGCCGAGGCGGGCGGATCACAAGGTCAGGAGATCGAGACCATCCTGGCTAACACGGTGAAACCCCGTCTCTACTAAAAAATACATAAAACTAGCCGGGCGAGGTGGCGGGCGCCTGTAGTCCCAGCTACTCGGGAGGCTGAGGCAGGAGAATGGCGTGAACCCGGGAGGCAGAGCTTGCAGTGAGCTGAGATCTGGCCAGTGCACTCCAGCTTGGGTGACAGAGCGAGACTCCGTCTCAAAAAAAAAAAAACAAAAAAAAACAAACAAACAAAAAAAAAAAAACAAAACAAACAAAAAAAAAAAGAATGAGAGCCAAACTACTAACAATAACAAAGACATGGAATCAACCTAGGTACCCATCAGTGGTGGATTGGATAAAGAAAATGTGGTACATACACACCATGGAGTACTACACACCATAAAAAATCAAACAATAATATCCTTTGCAGCAATAAGGATGCAGTTGAAGGCCACTATCCTAAGTGCATAAACCCAGGAACATAAAACCAATTACTGCATGTTTTCACTTATAAGTGAGCACTAAACGTTGAGTACATGTGGACACAAAGAAAGGAACAATAGACACTGAGAACTACATGAGGATGGAGGTCGGGAGGAGGGCTAGGGTTGAAAAACTAACTATTGGGTACTATGCTCACTACCTGGGTGACAGGATCAATCATATTCCAAAAGTCAGTATCACGCAATATACTCATGTAACAAAGCTGTACATGTACCCTGAATCTAAAATAAAATTTGAAATTACAAAGGAAAAAAAGGGAGAAAAGAATGAGGGCTAAATTGTCTCTTCCTATTTTTAGCTCATAATACCAATTAAATAATAAAGAAGAATATCATTATGTTAGCCAAGGTAATTGATTTCAATTGCCAAGGCAGTTTTGATTGCTGCTACTGAATGAATGCAATTCAAGAGACATACTGGAGTGCCTCTTAGATTTATCATATTCCATAAAAATAGACAATGGGAACTTAGAAAAAGATGGGAATGCTATTAACTTAGATCAGTTAGTTTGGGTTTATCCAATTTGGCTTTAAAAAGACAGAATAAAAGAAAACAGCTGAGGTACTAGAAAATGTTTGAAGGAAAATAGACTGGGTGTTATTCAATTCGGCCTTCTTAACATCTACAGATGGAGAGATGGTGGCAGCTCTTGTATAATAATTAAATATATGTCATCCTCTCATTTTTCAAATACTTTATGTAAAGAGTGCTAGGAGTACATTAGGTAATTACGAAAAGGATTTGCATGTTTTTGATACTTAAAATGTTTGCGAGATGTTCAAACTCACAAAATTGTAGTTGGTGATTTAAATTAGAATTGGGTAATTTATTTTACTATTGTGATTTTACTCTGAGCTATGTGAGAAAAATGTCTTATTTGTAAAAACTGTAAATTGTTCAAATGAATTGCACTTATATTAATAATTTTAATATACTAGATTCACAAGACTGTTAAGTCATTTGGAATATTTTGCTGCTTAAACTTTAAATCTTGCCCACTTTGGCTTTGAAGAGATTTAAATGACTGTCAAAAAGATTACATTCAAAAGTACTTTTTAAAATGATTAATGAAATTGCATTAACTAAGTCCTAAATGTTTTTGAGAACTTAGTCTGTTCAACTAAAATTGATAGAACATTAATCAGATTTCCCTAGGAAATGCTCTAGAATTACACATAGAATATTTTAATTTGTATGTCAAATGAAAATAAGTTTAAAAATATTTATTGCAATAAATTAACATTAACTTTAAATCTAGGACACTACCGGTGGACTTTTTGTGTGGAAAAATCCCTGGATGTTAAGATATAAACATTAATTCTTCAGATACTCATTGTATTTTTTTAAATGCAGAAAGAAATTAGAAACTCATGACTATATCCTAAAAGACATTGTGATACAAAGTTGACTACAGTTAAACATTTATGCCACCCAGTCTTCTTGTTCCCTTGACATGTAACCCAGTGTCTTTGACCTTTCTTCAGATGACTTAATCTATCCTTTTATTTAGGTCTCAACCTAAAAGTCACCTTCTAGAGCGGCTTTCCCTGAACCCTTGACTGAAATAGTCTCTGTATCATGATGGTTTCCCCCTGTATAAGAACACCAACCCCTGGGTAATCTTCTCTGTTTTTTTTATTTATTTTTATTTTTTATTATACTTTAAGTTCTAGGGTACATGTGCATAACGTGCAGGTTTGTTACATATGTATACTTGTGCCATGTTGGTGTGCTGCACCCATCAACTCGTCAGCACCCATCAACTCGTCATTTACATCAGGTATAACTTCCAATGCAATCCCTCCCCCTCCCCCCTCCCCATGATAGGCCCCGGTGTGTGATGTTCCCCTTCCCGAGTCCAAGTGATCTCATGTCTCTCTCTATTGGAAGATAAATTTTGTGAGAGTTAGGTCCTTGTCTGACTGTTTCAGAGCTATATTTCTAAAAGTTAGCCCTGTGATCTTGGATTATGGTATATGCGTAGTTAACACTGTTAAATGAGGTTAACTTTCCCATTCCTTTTCCCCTTTACTGGTATCAATCTTCTGACTCTAAAGTCTGCAATATCAGCCAGAAAGATATGCTGTGTCAGGTTCTAAAATATAAATATAAGTTGAGGTTATTAAGTAACACAATTTTATAAACCAGGTAGCTCAACTTTAGTTCAAAAAAGTTTTTTAAAGAACCATTCAGGACATTAGAATATAGATATAAATAAGCTTAACAGTCTCCCAGACATCATGATGTTTAAAATCTCTATATTGATCTTATTTCAAACTATCAAGCATCTATTTGTTTATACTTTTGTGGTTCTACCAATGCACTTAATACAAGAATTGTATTATTTAATCTATAAAACAAAGGTAATGAAATAAAACTTTGCTCTGGCACTCATTGTACAATGCACAAAGAAATAAGGAGATACAATTTTTATTCTTCAAAAATGCCATTTGGTTTTTACATGTGCATTGTAACAAAAAAAGCTCATGCTCTTCCAATGCTTTATTCATTTTTAAAATCTTATTTAGTTTAGGCCATGCACAAGTTCCTGTCAATAAATGAGATGTAATTGCTTTAATTATGGTCATTTTTAAACTGTCATTTTTTATTTAAAGGATGAGTAATTATCAACAACCATTAAATAAAGGTTTATACAATTATATAAAAAACCCTGATTCCTGAAAAAGTACAAAATCCAAGCCAAATATAATTGTCTTTGATGGTAAAAGACAGGGAAGCATAAAGAAATAACTTCGATAAGGATCAAGTGCTTTGTCCCTTGTCCACTGAAATCCTTATATTGGGAGTTTCTACAAGTACTTTCTCATATAAACCTTGTGAAGTACTTTTACTTCATTCCATAGCATCAACCACTCACATCTCAAGTGTTAACATGATGGTTGTGTTTGATATTGTAAAGACTAAACTATGAATATGAAATAACACTTTCAAATAATACGTCATTATATAGGAGAATGTTGGAAGTAATGAAGTCAAAGCACTACCCCTTCTTCCCTTATGAATTTTAGCTACTTTGTAAAAGAACATAGGCAGTAAAGTCGGATTTAGTCATAAGATAGAGTCATACCTTCATTACTCCACAGGTTCCTGGTAAAGTCTGTTGGAGTACAAATTTTAATCCTGAAGAGAAATTGAGGTTATCAATGAACTCATCCTTCCTACTCTTCTTACCCAATTTATATGTTAGGGTCTGTCCAGGTGAACCCATAAACCCATAAAATTCCTATAGCTTGTGGTTAATATATTTGTAGTCTGTTCACATCTTTTGGATTACGAGAGAGGTGTGTGTGTGTGTTTGTGTGTGTGTGACAGAGAGAGAGAGACAGAGAGAGAGAGAGAGAGAGGTGTCTGATTATATGAGATATGAAGAAATAGAGAAGCAAAGACCAACTCAGAAAGGTCCTTATCATTTTCCTCTTTCAGTCCCTAAAGAAGGTGGCCTAGAAGATTTCAGGTGTCCATCTTTTCTTTTTTTAAAAAAAATTATCTCTTTTATTCTTTTTTTTCTTTTTTATTATACTTTAAGTTCTAGGGTACATATGCACAAAGTGCAGGTTTGTTACATACGTATGCATGTGCCATGTTGGTGTGCTGCACCCATTAACTCATCATTTACATTAGGTATATCTCCTAATGCTATCCCTCCCCCATCCCCTGAACCCACAACAGGCCCCAGTGTGTGATGTTCCCCTTCCTGTGTCCAGGTGTTCCCATTGTTCAATTCCCACCTACGAGTGAGAACATGTGGTGTTTGGTTTTCTGTTCTTGAGATAATTTGCTGAGAATGATAGTTTCCAGCTGCATCCATGTCCCTGCAAAGGACAATAACTCATCTGTTTTTATGGCTGCATAGTATTCCATAGTGTCAGATATAAAGCATAGGTGTGGTCTTGCTCCAAAATAGCCAACTAGAGACAGCCAGAAAGAACACTTCCCACAGAGGGACAAGGACATCAAGAAGACTGGCACACTCCTAGCAGATCTTCAGAGGGAAGGCATTGAGAGCAGACAGAAGAAAAACACAGATGCTGGGCTGAAGCGGGAGGAAGCTGGGAATCTCGGGATATTATGCTACCACATTCCTGACTCCCAGCAACTCCTGTGGAGAGAGCAAGTTGAACAGGCAAAGCACAACCTTCTCTCATCATGGGCCTCTAGAATTCCAGCAAGAGGAAACCCCCTGACTACCATGAACACTTGAGTTGGCAGGGAAAGTTACTTACAGAAGTGGTAGGGGAAGACCCTCTGCTGGTGCAGAGTTCAGGAGGTTTGGTGTAGGAACATCTGTAGTGCAGCACAGCCAGGGATGCCCAGCCCCCTAAGCTTGACTTGCTCCCATAGATGATTTTAGCCCTAGGAGAACTGTGGGACCTGAACCCTACAGGGTGGTCTTGCCCATGAGACTGGGCAAGTACAGCCTGAGCACCTTGTTGTCTAATGGGCTCTCCTAGGGCCCCAATAGGGCTGGACCTGCTTGAAGTGTAGCCCCCAATACTTCCTGGGGGCCTATATATAGCTCCTGCATTGGTGGACTGCACATGACTGGCAGAGTGCTCCAGCAGAGATGTGCCTGTGGACCCACACCAGCCTGCCTGTGCCCTGCCCCCTACTGCAGCCTTCCCCATGGCACTTTGCCTGAAAACACTTGCCCAAGGACACTCCCTACATTGCTTTGCTGGAGCATGTGTTCATGGGTGCTTGCCTTCCCCACCAGTGCCAATTGTGCTTGTGTACCATGCTGTGCCACTACAACTGATGTGAGTACATCCCACTGCCTCTTCCCCCACCACACTACCACTGTAGTCAGAGCATTGGCAGGAACAGAGCCCACCAGCCACACCCCCACCAGCACCCTGCTCCTGCTCCAACACAGCCACCAGTATGAAATTTGGCACAGAAAACAGTGGACCTGACCCCAGTCCTGAGTGGCCAGTACTGCCTTCATAAATGCACACAAAGGATAAACACTGTCTTGAGCCCACAAGTGCCCACCTCCATGCTAACATCCTCACTGGTGTGAACACATGTACAGTAGCTGGCAGGGGTCCCCTCATCCTATTGAAGTGTACTTCCACCACCGCTGCTATGAATGCCCACATAGGGGCCAGCACTCTGGCACCTGCTAGCACCCTGCCTCAGCCATTGAGTGTGTACCCTGCCACACTGCCACTGCCACTGCTGCTGGCATATGTGAACAAGGATGGATCCAATTGCCACTGCCCTACAAAGTGTTTTGGCTGGCACCACCCCTCATAGTGGTGTTACCAAGGGTCTGGGAGCACGTCAGCCCCTCCAGTACAGTAGGTTCCTAACCTTGAGGAGCCAGAGAATAAAGCCAGGGCCTGATGCCAGTCCCCTAGAGTCAGAGCACATAGTCTAGAGGTCCTGAGATGAACCTTGGATGCTTAAAATTTCCCAGTAATGAAGTCAGTCACTGGCCACAATCAAACCCCCAAGGTCATCAAACAGGATAAAAGAAAAAAAGACCAATCCAAGGGACAGAAACTTCAAAAGAATGAAGGAACATCAGACCACAAAGATCAGAAAGAACCAGCACAAGAACTCTAGCAACTCAAAAAGCCAGAGTGTCTCCTTTCTTCCAAAAGATTGCACCAATTCTCTAACAAGGTTTCTTAACCAGGGTGGGATGGCTGCCAAGACAGAAATAGAATTCAGAACACAAATAGGAAAGAACATCATCAATTTCAGAAGAACATTAAAACCAAATCTAAGGAAGCTAAGAATCACAATAAAACAATAAATGAGCAGACAGACAAGATAACTATTATAGAATAAAACATAACCAACCTGATAGAGCTGAAAAACACTCTAGAAGAATTTCATAATGCAATCACAAGTATTAACAGCATACTAGACCAAGCAAAGTAAAGAATTTCAGAACTTGAAGACTAACTTTATGAAATAAGACAGACAAAAATAAAGAGAAAAGGATGAAAAGGAACAAACAGAACATCTGAGAAATATGAAGTTATGTAAAGAGACTGAAACTGTGAGTCATTGGTGTCCCTGAAAGAGATGGGAAGAATGAAAGGAACTTGGAAAACATAATTGAGGTAATATCCATAAGAACTTTTCCAATCTAGCCAGAGAAGACTACATTCAAATTCAGGGAATGCAGAGAACCCCTGAAAAATGCTTCACAAGAAGATCATCCACAAGACACTAAATTATCAGGTTCTCCAAGGTTGAAATTAATGAAAAGAATTTAAAGGTAACTGGAGAGCAAGGACAGGTTACATACAAAAGGAAGCCCATCAGACTAACTGCAGCCCTCTCAGCAGAAACCCTATGAGCTAGAAGAGATTAAGGGTCTATATTCAGCATACTTAAAGAAAAGAAATTCCAACTAGGAATTTAATATCTAGCCTAATTAAGCTACATAAGCGAAAGAGAAATAAAATTCTATACAGACAAGCAAATGCTAAGGGAATTTATTACCACAAGATTTGCCTTACAAGAGGTACTTAAGGGAATGCTAAACATGGAAATAAAAGACCATTATCTGTCACCACAAAAACACACTTAAGTACATAGTACTCTGACATTATAAAGCAACTGTACAGTCATGTCTACAAAACAACCAGCTAACAGTACAATGACAGGAGCAAATTGTCACATATAAATACTAATCCTGAATGTAAACAGGCTATATGCCCCACTTAATAGGCACTGAGGCAAACTGGATAAAGAAACAAGACCCAATTGTATGCTGTCTTCAAGAGCCATCTCATATGCCATGACACCTATATGCTCAAAATAAAGGGATGGAGAAAAATGCACCAAGCAAACAGAAAACAGAAAAAAGTAGAGGTACTAACTTCAGGTAAAAAGACTTTAAACCACCAAGATAAAAAAAGATAAAGAAAAGCATTACATAATGGTAAAGGGTTCAATTTAACAAGAAGACCTAACTGTCTGTATTTTGGGATAGTTATCCTAAATACATATGCAGCCGACACAGAGGATCCAGATTCATAAAGGAAATTTTTAGAGACCTTCAACGAGACTGAGACTCCCACACAATAATAGTGGGAGACTTCAACACCACACTGACAGTATTAGACAAATCCTGGAAGCAGAAAATTAACAAAGATATTTAGGACCAGAACTCAACACTGGGCCAAATGAATCTGATAGGCATCTACAGATCTCTTTACACAGAACAACAGGGTATTCATTCTGCTCAACTGCACATAGCACATACGCTAAAATTGGCCACACAATCTGACATAAAACAATCTTCAGGAAGTGAAAAGTATTAGAAATAATACCACCGCTCTCTCAGACCACAGTGCAATCAACATAGAATAGAAGAAGAAGAAATCACTCAAAACAATACAATTGCATGGAAATTAAACAACCTGGTCCTGAATGACTGTTGGGTAACTAATGAAATAAAGGCAAAAATCAAGAAGTCTTTTGAAACTAATGAGAACAAAGATACAACAAACCAGAATCTCTGAGACACAGTCAAGATGGTGTTAAGAGGGAACTTTATAGCACTAAATGCTCACATCAAAAGAAAAAGACAGATCTCAAATAACAACCTAACATAATAAGTAAAAGAACTAGAGAAGAAAGAGCAAATCAATCCCAAATCTAGCAGAAGAAACGAAAAACAAAATCAGAGCTCACTGAAGGAGACTGAGACACAAAAAACAACTCAAAAGATCAAGAAAACCAGGAGCTGCTTTTTTCTTAAAGTAACAAGATAGACCACTATCTAGACTCTAACAAAAAAAGAGAGAAGATCCAAATAAACACAATCAGATATGACAATGGGGTTATTCCCACTGACCCCACAACAAATGCAAATAACCATTAGAAATTATTATAAATAGTTTTATGCACGAAATAGAAAATCTAGAAGAAATGGATTAATTTCTGGACACATATACCCTCCCAAAAGTGAACCAGGGAATAAATGGAATCCCTCAAGAGATCAATAACGGTCTTCAAAACTGAATAAAAAGTAAATAGCCTAGTGATGAAGAAAAAAAAAAAAAGCCCAGGACCAGATGAATGATTCCCAGCCAAATTCCACCATATGTAAAAGAAAAGCTGGCATCATTTCTACTGAAACCATTTCAAAAAATTGAGATGGGTGAACATCTTCCCAACCCATTTTATGAGGCCAGCATCATCCTGATACCAAAGCCTGCCGGAGACACAACAAGAAAATAAAACTTCAGGCCAATATCTTTGAGGATCATCTATGAAAAAATCCTTGGCAAAATAATAATAAACCAAAACCAGCAGCACATCAAAAAGCTAATCCACAACCATCAAGTAGGCTTTATCCCTAGATGCAAGATTGGTTCAACATATGCAAATCAGTAATTGTGATTCATCACACAAACAGAGTGAAAGACAAAAACCACATGATTATCTCAATAGATGCAGAAAGGCTTCTGATAAAATTCAACATCTCTCCATGTTAAAAACTCTCAACAATTTAGGTATTAAAAGAACATGCAACAAAATAATAAGATCCATCTGTGACAAACCCATAGCCAACATCATACTGAACGGGCAAAAGCTGGAAGCATTCCCCTTATAAACCAGCATAAGACAAGGATGCCCTCTCATACCACCCCTATTCAACATAGTATTGGAAGTCCTGGCCAGAGCAATCAGACAAGATAAATAAGTGAAGGGCATCCAAAGAAGAAGAGAGGAAGTCAAACTATCCCTGTTAGCAGACAACATGATTCTTTACCTAGAAAACCGCACAGTCTTGGCTCACAAGTTCCTAAAGCTGATAAATTCAGCAAGGTTTCAGAATACAAAATCAATGCACAAAAATCACTAGCATTCCTATACCTCAACAATAGCCAAGCTGAAAGCCAAATCAGGAATGCAAACCCTTTCACAACTGTCATGAAAAGAATAAAATACATAGGCATACCAGACAGGTGAAAGACCTCTACAAGGAGAACTACAAAACACTGCTTAAAGAAATTGGAGATGACACACACGAATGGAAAAAATATTCCATGCTGATGGGATAAGAAGAATCATATTGTTAAAATGGCCACACTGCCCAAAGCAATTTAGAGATTCAATGCTATTCCTATCAAACTGCCAGTGAC
The DNA here is from genome assembly GCF_007565055.1 of Rhinopithecus roxellana. NCBI lineage: Eukaryota > Metazoa > Chordata > Mammalia > Primates > Cercopithecidae > Rhinopithecus > Rhinopithecus roxellana. The sequence continues at coordinate 94,190,364 of NC_044551.1, forward strand.
GTTCTTCATAGAACTAGAAAAAAAACTATTTTACAATTCATATGGTACCAAAAAAGAGCCCAAATAGCCAAGGCAATCCTAAGCAAAAAGAACAAAGCTGGAGGCGTCATGCTACCCTAATTCAAACTATACTACAAGGCCACAACAGTATGGTATTGGTATAAAAACAGACACAAAGACAAATAGAACAGAATAAAGAGCCCAGAAGTGAATCTGCATGCCTACAACCATGAGATATTTGACAAAGCTGACAAAGAGATGCAATCAGGAAAGGACTCCCTATTCAATAAATAGTGCTGGGATAACTGGCTAGCCATATGCAGAAGATTTAAACAGGACCCCATCCTCACACCATATTCAGAAATCAACACGAGATGAATTAAAGACTTGAATGTAAAACCCAGAACTATGAAAACCTTAGAAAAATTTGCCAAAAAAAAAAAAAAATAGGTGATAGTATTCTGGACATAGAAACTGCCAAGGATTTCATGATGAAGATGCCTTAAGCAATTGCAATGAAAACAAAAATTAACAAATGGGATTGAATTAAACTAAAGATCATCTTCACAGCAAAGAAACTATCAACAGAGTAAGCAGACAGCCTACAGAATAAGGGAAAATACTTGCAAACTTTGCATCTGACAAAGGTCTAATATTCAGCATGTATAGGAAACTTACACAAATTTACAAGAAAACAAACAACCTCATTAAAATGTGGGCAAATGGCATGAACTGACACTTCTCAAAAGAAGGCATACAAATGGCCAACAACCATATGAAAAAAGGCTCAATATCATTGATTATTAGAAATCAAAACCAAACCACAAGGAGATATCATCTCACACCAGTCAGAATGACTATTCTTAAAAAGTCAAAAAGTGACAGATGCCAGTGAGGTTTAGGAGAGAAAGGAACACTTGTACACTGTTGGTGGGAGTGTAAATTTGTTTAACCATTGTGGAAAGCAGTGTGGCGGTCCCTCAAAGAACTAAAAGCAGAACCACCGTATTGCACATTACTGCGCATACACATAAAGGAATACAAATTGTTCTACCGTAAAGACAGATGCGTGCATATGTTCATTGCAGCACTATTCACAATAGCAACTACACGGAATCATCCTAAATATCCCTCAGTAGTAGACTGGATAAAGAAAATGTGGTGCATATACACTATGGAATACTATGCAGTCATAAAAAACAAGATCATGTCCTTTGCAGGATCATGATGGAGGTGGAGGCCATTATACTTAGCAAACTAATGCAGGAACAAAAACCAAATACTGCGTGTTCTCACTTATCAGTGTGAGCTAAATTATGCAAACACATGGATATAAAGAGAGGGGGAACAACAGACACTGAGTCCCACCAGAGGCTGAAGAGTGGAAAAATGAAGAGGAGCAGAAAAAACAACTACTGAGTACTGTACTTAATACCTGGCAGACAAATTAATCTGCACATAAAAAGCCCAGGACCAGAAGGCTTCTACTGACGAGTTTTATCAAGCATTTAAAGAAGAATTAATGCCCATCCTTCGTAAACTCTTCCAAAAGTAGAAATGTTAGTACACTTCCCAACTCATTCTATGAGGCCAGTGTTACCCTTATACCAAAATTAGACAAAGACATCACAAGAATACAAAACTACAAGCCAGTGTGACTTATGAAGACAGACTAACAAATCTTCAGCAGAGTACTAGCAATCCATTTCCAGTAACTATCCCTCAATTTGGACCTCTACTTCACATGCACACAAAATTGAACTCAATAAAGACCTAAAATTTAAGTGCTAAATCTATAAAACTCTTAAGTAGAAACTGAGTGCAAGAAAAGCACAGGTGTGCACAAAGCAATCAGATGAATCACTCCAAGAGATATCCATAATATGATTAGAGACAATTCCATTTATTAGGAATAGAGGAAACACCCTCCATGACTATGATTATGGATATCTGCCTTTGTTTTTCTCCAGGGCTAGTTGAAACTGCAAAATATTTTAAAGTAATATACCTCTTTTTTAATTTCCAGTAGTAAACATAATGGGACTAAAAATGCCAAAATGCTTTTTTTTGTTAATCAATGAAGAACAAGAGTGAATGTACAACTTCTGTATTGCTATGGTAAAATACAGTGAGTTAATAATTTTCATGTAAAGAGGATTCATTATAAAATCATTGCATTAGTGTCAAAGTCTTTTCTTCAAGTATTTTGTATAGTTGTTTTTATTTCTGTTGCTCTGCATTTCCTTCCTTACAAGAACATAGATTTATAACATTAGATTTAAAAATTTTTAAATACAATGGAATATTGAAGCATTATTTGTGTCAAATGCACATTATCTGCTATAAGTCAGTAACATCTCTGTCTATCAAGAAAGATTTTCTGGATTTTAGAAATGTCAGATGTCATCAAAATATATTGCCAGGTAAAAGTTTGAGTGGAGTGGAGAAAACTTTTTGTTGTGTTTAGGGTTGAAACATTTTTGAGTCTTGCATATACATTAGGCTTTTGCTTTATTGGTAAGAAAGACTATCAATTGGTAATATTACACGACTTTCCATATAGACTTGAATGGGCCTCTGCTATACTTCTTAAAATATTTTAACCTAGGGAGAGAGAAAAATGTGACTAATTTGAAAACCATCCTGCTGTTAACTTTTCAAGATTTGGAGGCTAGGAAGGTACCCCAAATTCTTTAAGCATTCTTTAATATTTTTGACTTTATTTTTAAAGGAGACAAAGAAAAGAAGATACAATTATCGCAATTTGAAAAAGAAGAGGTTTACTCATGGCTTTTCTTAATTTTTGAATATCTTTAGTTACATAGATGAAGTAAATATTTCAATTTAAGACTCAACCAGGCACCACTGGGTATTTTACTGAAATAACAACAATGTAAAACTAAATGCTAAATTGCGACACTCTCAAAGGTTAACATCAGAAAATGATGTAAACTTTCCAATATTTCTGGAGGAGCTGCTGCAAGCTGGAGTCAATAGTGATAAATCTCTGTAAATTTCTGGGCAGGTTGAAGATTTCAGATATTGGAAATTACTGCAGGATGAGTTCTTAAGGTCATTTTTTATTTAATGTTATGTGTTTTTAGTGCTTCGTTTTATTTTGTTTGTACATGAACTATTTTTTTCTTTGCTTAGTGTGTGCAAGTTTTACTTCTGATAAAAAAGCCATAGTGTCAATTTTAAGTTATTATACTATTTACCTTTACGACCTATGGAAATATACAATGACCACGCAGATGAGAAAAACAAGATCATTTATTCTTTACTTGCTATAGCAAGGGAGTTGGACATTGTCACTCGTGTTTGACAGAGACTCAGAGGCAGGCAGAAGAGTGGGAATGTTTTATAGTGGAGAAAGGGAAGGCCTTGGGTGTGCCCTGTTGGTCTGGAGAAGCCGCACATGGGAGGGATTAACTAGAATCAGAACATCCCATGTGATTTGTTAAGGGTGCATGTTTGGCTTTCTCTGGCCCTATTTGAAAGCAGGGAAAAAATTAAGGAAGCTGTCAGTTACTAATCAATTCCTGGCCATTTCGGACCAATTGTTACAGAAGTTACTATTCAGCTTCCTGGATTGTCACTGGAGATAGCATTCTGGCTCCCTGTAAGTCTGCCTTAAAACTGCCTTCATGAGTTGCAGATAAGAGCTTGGTTTCCTGGGCAGCTTGCTCAAGGTTGTGCATCAAAGTTGCTTTTCTATACATGGCCTGCCCATTGTCTGTTTCTATATTCAGTCTTTCAACCTTCATGTTTTGTTTCCAACCCAAAAGACCCTCTGTTCTCTGATCATAGGAGATTCCTACAGACTCACCTCTACCACTGCCTTTCTTACTCATCTTACCTGAGGTGTGATGGCCTTCCTTACCTTAGGCCTTTACATTTTCTGTTTCTTCTTTATGAAATCCTCCTCAGCAAAACATTTACATGACTCTTTTGCACTCTGTTATTTGGTCTCTGCTTAAATATGACTACTTCAGTGAGATTTTCCTTTATCAGCCGACACAAACCACACCAAAACAAAATCATTCGCTCAATATACATGTTTCCTCCTTGTACAAATAATCATGACTGTGCTCCAGCTGTTCAATTTTGTTTGTTTGTTTATTATTTCTCCCTTACTAGAATGTAGACTACATGGCCTCATGTATACTGCCTGTTTTGTTTACTGCTATATCTCTTCTTCTTTGAATAGTAAATTAAGCAGAGTAATTGGCCATGTGTTAGTTAAACACAGCTAAGTACCTGTGGTCCGTGATTTAATAAATTTAAGCAATATTTTTTCATCCACCACATGAATTATGAAGCCTTACTTCATTTTTGTTTTTCTACTCCCCCTTTCCCATATCTTCTCACTATTTTAATTTGTTTTATTATCTTTAGTTTATCAAGATATATTCATTTCAGAATTGTCCTTAATTTAATTGTAAAATCAGAAAAGAATACTGCCAATTAAAAACATTCATGGATTAAAAAAATGAAAAAAATTTTTTTGCCAGTCTTGTTTAACTCATGTCCCCCAACATTAAACCACACATTGCTTCCAAATTGGTAACCGTTACTGTCTTCTATTGTATATGTTCTCAGATGATTCTATATTAATCATGGTAAATGAATGCTAGTTCCTATAACAAGCAAGCTTATTAATGGAAAATACCAGCAACTTGATATATTAAAGGTTTATTAAAGTATGATTAAAATTAGTTGTTTCTCTAGAAGTCACCTTTTAGAAATAAATTTCTCGGCCGGGCGCGGTGGCTCAAGCCTGTAATCCCAGCACTTTGGGAGGCCGAGACGGGCGGATCATGAGGTCAGGAGATCGAGACCATCCTGGCTAATACAGTGAAACCCCGTCTCTACTAAAAAATACAAAAAACTATCCGGGCGAGGTGGCAGGCACCTGTAGTCCCAGCTACTCGGGAGGCTGAGGCAGGAGAATGGTGTAAACCCAGGAGGCGGAGCTTGCAGTGAGCTGAGATCCGGCCAATGTACTCCAGCCTGGGCGACAGAGCGAGACTCCGTCTCAAAAAAAAAAAAAAAAAAACAAAAACAAAAAAACAAAACAAAACAAAAAAGAAATAAATTTCTCTAGAAGTCATCTTTCAGAAAATCAGGAATCCAGTTTCCTTTATATTAAGCAATGGAAAATTCAGTATCATGGTATCTGCACAAGGAGGAGATTGAAAATGAGCAAGAGCTATGCACTGGTCCATAAGTGGTACACATCAATATGCTCGATTTTTTTAAGATTTAATGAAGTACACCAAAACTAACATGAAGGGATGTTGCAAAATACAGTCTTTTATTCAGGCAAAATAAGTAGAAGAGAGGACCTTCTAAGGATAATAGTTGAAGTCAATTAAATAGAAAGCATATAAACAAAAATCTACTTCAAATTAGTTTTTGAAAAAATCAATAATATTAATAATACTGACTTTAGTCAAATTAATCAGTAAAATGATAGAAGATTATCTATCAGAAAATGACTATCAGAAAAAGTAGATGTATTAGAAGTATAATAAGTATAATAAGGGCTATTATAAACAAATGTATAGCAATAAATCAAAAAACTTAGGTGGCATTGGCAAATTCCTTGAAAAACACAGTATCCAAAAACTAATACAAAATGATACAGAAAACCTGAATTGCAGTATATATGAAATACCAACTGGTTATTATTATTTTTTTTTCTGTTTTTTTTATTAAACTCAAGTACTGCCAATTTTAAAGTATCTCTTTAAGAAAACTACAAAGAAATATTTTTCTCCTCTATGAAGCCTGAATTATCCTGATGCCAAAATAAGATAAATATATTGAAAGAAAATAAACAGAAGATGAATAAATGTCATAAATATCAATAGAAAAATTCTTAACAAACATTAGCCAATAAAATGTATCAATGTATTTAGAAAGAATTGTAATAATTTATTAGAGATTATAGTAAGAGTGAAAATTTATATGTCAAAAATGAAATAAACTCTTTTGTTTTGAACATGTGGATATGCACATATAAAGTCTTAGAAAATTTACAAAAAGAATCTGCTAGAACAAGTGAAGACTTTAGGTTGTGGAATACAAAGTCAATAAACAAAAAATCTTGCATTTCTATAAACTTAAAGATCATAAGAAAATATAACAAAATACTATTTTCAATAGTTTATAAATACAAAATACTTTGAGCAAGATTTGGACACTGAAAATTTTGAAACAATGGTAATAGAAATTGAAAAAATTTAAAATGAACAGAGATATGTCAGTTTACGGATTCAGAGACCATATTCATTAAGTTGTTAATTACATGGAAAGTAATCTGGAGATAGAATGAAATTCTAATTAAATTATCTGAAGGTCTTTCTTACATTAATAAGATGCTTCCAAAAGTTATATCAAAATGTAAAATATCTAGAATTATCTAAAGGAATCCTTAAAATTTAAGAATAAATTTGGATGACATACACTACATTATTGCAAGTTAAAATTTAATATAAATATAGCACATAAATATAAACATAGCAATCAAGAAAGTGTAATACCAGCCTAAGGATACATAAGGATCAGTGAAACAAAATAGAGCATACAGACATAGACCCACAGATATGTATATGTTGACTTTCAACAAAGATGCCAAGTTAACTCAGTAGGAGAAAGCCTCATCTGATCCACAAATGGTTCTAGTGAAATTGGATAACCACATTTAAAAAATGAGCCTCAGTCTGTATACCATACCATAAATAAATTAAAAATGGAGCATGAATCATTTAGTAATATAAATCCTAAAGCTCTAAAATCTATAGAAGAAAACAGGATAAAATCTTCACAATAGTTCTGATAGAGCATAAAAATAAACCTATCTTTAAAAAGGAGTAAAATGGACTGCATCAGAATTTGAAATTTGAAATGTCAGGTGTTGAAATATCTGTTCTTCAAAAGATTACATTGTTAAAATTAAAATAAAAGTTGTATCTCCGTGTGTGTGTGTGTGTGTGTGTGTGTGTGTGTATTGGTATGGTTATATGGATGTGTACCTTTGGCAAAATTCATTTAACAGTACTTTTCAAATGGATGCTTTTATTATATGTAAATTACACACCAATAAGCTTCAGTTTAAAAATTAATATGTAATAATGATGTTTTCAGGCAAGCAAATATGAGAAAATTTGTTGCCAGTTATCCTGTACCGAGTAAATTTCTAAAGGTAATTTTATCAAGCAGAAGAAAAATTATCCCAGAGCAACTAAAATATTGGAAGAAATGAAGGGAACTGGACAAATTAAAAACGTGGATGTGGAAAAGCAGATAAACACAAATGATACACAATTATAATAATAATGCTTTGGGTTTATAAAATACCCAAAAATGAAACATTCTGAAAAACAAAAAGCGAAACAGTGGATATGAGGTATTGCAGCTAAAGTGTTCTAAAGTCCTAGCAACATTCAAAAATTAGTAGAAGTTATAGTCCATAAAAGTGTTCACTTTTTATTTTATTTTATTTTTTGAATGGAGTCTTGCTCTGTCGCCCAGGCTGGAGTGCAACGACGCGATCTCGGCTCACTGCAACCCCACTTCCCAGGGTTCTCCTTTCTCAGCTTCCGGAGTAGCTGGGATTACAGGTGCTCACCATTACCCTTGGCTATTTTTTTGTTGTTGTATTTTTAGTAGAGCAGAGGTTTCACCATGCTGGCCAGACTAGTCTGGAATTATCCTTAATTTAATTGTAAAATCAGAAAAAAAGTAAAATACTGCCAATTAAAAACATTCATGGATTAAAAAAATGAAAAAAACATTTTTTGCCAGTCTCATTTAGCTCATGTCCCCCAATATCAAACCACACATTGCTTCCAAATTGGTAACCATTGCTATCTTATGACTACTGGTGATCTGCCTACCTCAGCCTCCCAAAGTGGTGGGATTACAAGCGTGAGCCACCACGCCTGGCCAAAAGTGTTCACTTCTAGAACAGTCTACAATGTTGTAATCATTGAAGTTTTCACTAAAAAGACTATGAAAGCAATTATGAATGTATAATTAGCAAGTGAGTGGATGGGCAAAGGAGAATAATGAAAAATGGAAAAATTCAAGGGAAGGTAAGTAAGTCTTTAAAAAAACCATAAAAGCAGTGGGTCAAATAGAAAACAAATAGTTTTATGATATAAACCCAGATATAGCAGTGATTAAATTAATGTAAATATACTAAAATGTTTTTTACTTGGTGGCACACATGAGGGTACAGAATGGTTGAATGGAAAAGGGTAAAGAATGTATTTCCTAAAACACTAACCTAAAGGAAATTTCTGTAGCTATACTACTTTCAGAAATTAGTGTAGTAATAGTGTACTAGTAGACTACAAGCAAAATAAAATAAATAAAATAAACATTATAGGAAATAAAATGTTATTTTTTTATTAAAAAAAGAGCTAATCCTAAATATGTATGCTGACAATAATATATACATTAAAAGTAATGTAGAAAGTAGAAATAAGCAAATCCACCATAGTGGGAATATTTAATATACCTCTCTAATTAGCTGGTAGAACATAGCAAAAGTACCATAAACAAAATAAAAAGTCATATAATATAATATAATATAAAGTAGGGGTATAAGACTTGTAAAACATAACAGGCAAAAAGCAAACTTTCCTAATACATACAGAGTTCTTACCAATCAATAATGAAAGAACCATTTGCCCAGTGGAAAAAAAAATGGTCAAAGATACGAACACACAGTTCAAAGTAAAGAAACTACAAATTGCACTTAGAAAAACTCTCCAAATAAATGTGTCTAGTGGCAAAGATTTCAGAATATGTATAACACACTATGACTGCAAAGGTGTAAAGAGGTGCAAGTTGTCATAAAATGCTGAGGGGGATGTAAATATGTAAAACTCTCAATGAAAACAAAGTGGTGAATTCTATCAAAATTCTAAATGTACATACTCTTAAATTCTACTCCTCAGAATTTTGCACACTGATATGTTAGTGTTCTTGAAAAATGATTGTCTGCATACAGGGTTACTTATAACAGCATTGTCTGAAATGCAAAACACTAAAGCTTATCTAATTGATTATCAATGTGAAACTACATATACAATATTTACATATATGTTGTATATTATATATTTTATATTCATACACTAACAGACTAATTATATATAAATACTTATTTATATATACTTATACATAAATATCTATAAATACCTTACCCAAAATACCTAATAATTATGCCAGAATAAAGGATCTTAGTAATAGGATTAGGAGAGAGATGTTTCATTTGCCTTTTAGGTAATAGGGCTTGAGGGGAACATTTCACTGTACTGATTTTTACTTGTTGTGAAGGTCAAATAACATGGATACAAACATTCCAGAGGAATGAAACTGAGGTGGAACTCATTTCCCTGAATTGATTATTCTGCTAATGTGCCAACTGTTTAAGTTAAAAAAATTGGATTGGAATGAAAAACTGTTAAATTAATAATATTATTTTATTGAGGCAGTGATACCGTACCTCTTCAATTTCTGTTTCAGAAGAAAAACAGATATAGATGTAGCATCATCTAAATCTGTCAAAAAATATCTGAAGGTAGGAGCTATCTACTCCATCAAATTCTAGCCATAAATATCTGCATTAAGTAGCTTTATTGAAACAAACAATTCTTCTTTCTAGCCACTCTAATGGCACTCTCATCATCATGTTTGTTTCAGTAGGTTCTAGCAAACTATATGTGATAAGCCTAATCTATTTATGCAATCTGAGCTTCCTACAGGATTCACACTCTCTGCTATCTCATATCTAACCTACCTTATTTATTCAAGCCATCTGCATGGATATTGTAGGCAGCTGAATTTTAAGAATACCTATTCCAAAGCATTAAGGATAAGAGAGGGATCTCGAAGGAAGTCAATTGGTGTGATGGCTTAGTTAACTCAGTTAATCTTTACATATCAAGTTTAAGCCTGAAAACAAGGGCTTTAAGCAACTTCATTAAATTAGACTAAAATTGGACTTCTCTGTGTGTGAATCAATATGCAATTTCTTAGATAGTTTTGAAAATACTTTCTAAACCTAACATTAGAGATTAAAACAGCAATTAGAAATAATTATTTAACTATGAAAAACACAGGCACTGGATGCCATATGTATAATACAAAGACAAAGAAGCTGTAAACATGTTTTCAGCAAATAACATAACCTTATGTTTGGTACCTTTAATATGGACAGATGTCATATAATTAGATAAGAGGAATATTAAATTCCAGTTCCAGAGGGGAAATATACATGCTTAAAAATCAGAAAACGTGTGATTAAAAGACTCACTAAAGTAACAGATAAAATGTCAACCACTCCCATATGAATTAACCAAGATTGTAACTTGGCAATACTTACTACTGGTTAAACTGGGAGGAGGTGAATGTGAAGATGGTACTCTTTGTCTCAGTCATCAAAAAGTGATTGGTAAGGTCCTAAGTGGTCTGTTCCCATTACCTATTCTTTTTCTATTTTCCATTGTCTCCTATCACTGTCCTCATTATTCCCTTTGCATCAACTTGCCTGACCTCTGTCTCCTTGAACAGGCCATTTATAAATACTTGTAGATCTTTAACTATTCTCCTTTCTTCTGTCTAAATGTATTTGCCTTATGGATTGCTCACCTGACTCATATATGAAGCTCATATTAGAAATAGTTTCCTTAACCACCAAATGTTAAAGAGCTCCCCCATATAAATGTCTGTTCCCATATTTGGCATCTGTCTTTATTTATTTTTTGATTTGCTTTTTGACTGTCTTCCCCACTTTAATATTCATGAATATAGATGTGTGTGTGTGTGTGTGTGTGTGTGTGTGTGTGTGTGTGTGTGTGTGTGTGTTTTCATTACTGCAGGTTCCAAGAACAATCTGTGGCACAAACTATTTTGTAAATACATGTTGAATGAATCAATGAACAATTAATCTCTCCCTCAATTTGGCAATCTATCCTAAAAAGTGATTAAAATGTAGCCCAATATATACTGAAAAACAATATTCATTGCAATATTTTCAGTCATAGCAAATTATTGAAATGATCCAATATCCTATAATGTACAAATTTTTAGTCAACTTTCAACATAGAAATATGAACAGATATACACAGTGAGGTGTTTTAATAATGTTGGAAAATATGCATTGTATAATGTTACCTATATTGTACAAAAGGCATGACTGCAATTGCAAAAGTAAACAAGAAAATAAATTGTGAGAAAATCCATAAAAATATGAACAGAATCATGGAGAGATGGTTGCCAAGTTTTTCTTTAAATTCTTCTAATTAAAAAAAGTTTTAAAAATAATTATTACTAAGCAAACACCATTAATGAAAGTAGTCTGAGGATAAAAAAATAAGTTGTTTTTGTTTTTTTTTTTTAGAAAATGAAAGTGATAAAGTCACTTAACAAAATCTCGCAAGCTTCAATTTTCTACACCCTTTTGGAATTATTCTATGACCATAGACTTTATTTTTTATGCCTAATGCACAACACATAAATTTGTTCTTTTTGTTATGAGAGAAACAAAGCTCTGAACTGTGGATGGAAGAACCTAATTCTAGCACCCCCAGTAGAAATAAGAACACTGTCATGCCAAACTTTATCAGAGGAATTAAATAAAAGTCTTAGGATCTTTAAATCACTGTATCTCCAAGTGTTTTCAGTAGACATCTAATTCATAAGACGACTTACTAGAAACATTCCAAAACATCACATACCAAATACTGTTTATGTCTCATGTATGTGTGTGCATGTACGTCTCATGTATGTGTGTACACATACACACACAAATACATATCTGAAGTTTAAAAATTTCTTCCACTTCGTTTAAAATAATGCAACTGCTATGGAAAACAGTATGGAGGCCTCTCAAAATATTAAAAATAGAACTACCATATAATCTGACAATCTCATTTCAGGGTGTATATAAAAATATTGAAATCAGAATTTCAAAGAGACATATTCACTCTCATGTTTGTTGCAGCATTATTCATAATATCCAATATATGAAAACAACCCCAATGTCCACTGACAGATTAATGGGTGAAGAAAATGCATATAAACACATCTACATAAATGTACAGAAATACATGGACTATTATTCAGCCTTTAATAATACTAAATCCTACCATGTACTAACATGGATAGATCTGTAAAACTAATTGTGTTACGTATACTAAATTAGTAACAGATTAATACTGCGTGATTCCACTTATATGAGGTATTAAAAATAATGAAACCTATAGAAGTAGGAAATAGAATGATGTATGCCAGGATCTGGGGAGAGGTGGAAATAGGGAATTGTCGTTCCGTGGATATAAAGTTACCATTATACAGGATGGAGAAGTTCTAGAGATAGACTGTACAACATAGTTCCTACAGTTAATATGGTACTGTGCACGTAAACATTTTTGAAGAGGGTAGATCTCTAAATTAAGCCTCCTTGCATTGCTATAAAGAGATACCTGAGACTAGGTAATTTATAAGAAGAGAGGTTTAATTAGCTCACAGTTCTGCCGGCTGTACAGGAAGTAGAATGCTTGTTTAAGCTTCTCAGGGAGGCTCTCGGAGTTTTAGGCAAGGCAGAAGGTGAAGCAGGAACCTGTGCCCCACATGGCGAAATCAGAAATGAGAGAGAGAGAGAAAGTGGTGGAGAGACGGATCACATACTTTTAAATGATCAGATCTTCTGAGAACTCAGATAACTCACTTATCACCACGAAGATGACCCAAGCCATCTGCCCCCGTGATTCAAAACCTTCCACCAGGCTCCACCTCCAACATTGGGGATTACAATTCAACATGAGATTTGGGCGGGGATAAATGCCTAAACTATATAATTCTGCTCCTGGCCCCTCCCAAATCTCCTGTCTTTCTCACATTGCAAAATACAATTATGCCTTCCCAATAGTTTTCCAAATTCCAACTCAATCTAACATTAACTCAGAAGTTCAAAGGCTCATCTGGGAAAAGGCAAGTCCCTTCCACCTAAGAACCTGTAAAAAGAAAAACAAGTTATTTACTTCCAAGATGCAATGGGGATACAACATTGGATAAATATTCTCATTCCTAAAAAAGAAATCAGCCAAACAAAAGGTACTACAGATCCCATGGAGGTTCAAAACCCAACAGGTAGTCATTAAATCTTAAAGCTCCAAAATAATTTCCTTTGGCTCCATGTCCCACATCCAGTGTACACTGTCACTAGGGGTAGACTCCCAAGGCTATGGCAGCTCCACCCCTGTGTCTTTGCAGGGTTCAGCACCAGTGGCTGCTCTCACAGGTTGTTGAGTGCTTACAGCTTGTCCAGGTGCAAAGTGCAAGCTGCCAGTGAATCTATCGTTCTGTGATCAGGAGGCCAGTGGCCTCCTTCTCACAGCTCCACTAGGCAAAGTCATGTTGGGGGTCTGCATGGGGACTCCAATCCCACATTTTTCCTCTTCACTGCCCTAGTAGAGGTTCCCTGTTAGGATTCTGTCCCCACCTCAGGCTTGTGCCTGAGCACCCAGACTTTCCCCTACATCCTCCGAAATGCAGGCAGAGGCTCCCAAGCCTCATTAACTTTTGCATTTTGTATGCCTACAAGCTTAACACCACATGGAAGCCACCTGCTTTTTTAAAGGAGGAAACTCACATTTACTGAGGCAATCAGTGAGCAGTGTACTACAGTTTTTCCTTCCTATATATCTTCCATAAAACTATTTTAATTGCTATTTAATATGGTTTGGATTTGTGGCCATGCCCAAATCTCATGTTGAATTGTAATACCCAAAATTGGAGGAGGGGCCTGATGGGAGGTGTTTGGATCATGGGGAGTGAGCATCCCCCTTGCTGTTCTTGTGATAGTGAGTGACTTGAGATCTCGTTGCTTAAGTGTATAACATCTCCTGTTTTTCCCTCTTCCTCTTGCTCCAGCCACGTAAGAGGTACCACTTTTCCTCTTTACCTTCTGCCATGATTATAAGTTTCCTAAGATCTCCCCAGCCATGCTTCCTGAGGAGTCATGAGTCAATTAAACCTCCTTTCTTTATAAATGACCCACTCTCAGGTAATTCTGTATAGCAATGTGAGAACAGACTAATACATTCTTTTTTTGACAGATAAAATTTGCATATAGTAATGGAGTACAATGTGATGTGTTGATATATATATACATTGTGGAATAATTAAATCAAATTAATTAACATATCTATCACCTCACTTTAAAACAGACAAGAGAATAATTACTATTACCTGGAATTTTATGATTTTTAAAACTGTTAATTGTTTGTGTAAAGATCTTGGTGCAGTGTCAGAAAGTAGCATTATATATATTTTGTTCTTATTGTTTGTGTTTAACCCAGACTTTTTACTAAATTGCTTATTCTTTCAGGTTTTTCCTAACTTCTCTTCATCATGGCTAATCATGGCTAATAGATAAATTATGATGGTACTTACTTGTTCTTGGCATGATGGGGCTCTGGTGTCTATGCTGGTCCTGGCATGTGCACCTTCTCTCATCCTCTGACTTACGGACAATTGGTCACCTGTGGACTCAATCCTGCAACTGGTGGCCTCTTGGTACTGTATGTTTCTCTGAGCCACACCTGCTGTGAGACAGTAGCCTAGGCTGATCTCAAAGCAACCTCTGTCACATTCTTGCCACCCAGTGCCCATCATCCATACTTCTAAAAGGCAGAGAATAAAATTTATTTTGAATTCACTATTCCTTTTACCCACACAATTCAGCAAATACTTGACCACGTTTGCAGAGCTCTGGAGCAGGGAGATTGGATCACACATTTCTACCAGCCTTCCTTTACATCCCATAATGTAGTGGTTCAGAAGAGAAGGTTTCTTTCCTTACCTTCTACTCTGTGGCCTCTCCACTTTATCTAAAGCTTAATGGTTAGGATGTGAGAGGGTGTGAAGAGAGAGAAGCTGTCTTACTAATAAAAATTACACATAAGAAATAATGATGGACACAATATATCTATTGTTCTTATGCTCATATCATATAGATAAAGTCACTGCTCACTCCTCCTTTACCCTGCCCAGCTGAAGTTGATGTGTATCAGCCCTTTTCCACATGTTAGAATGAAATCATCAGTTCTTTCTCTATTCACACCGTGCCTCAGTTTATCCTTGACATTGAAAATTTTATGTCTGAGTTACATTATGGAAAATAGAATGTCAGTTCAAATGTCAGTTATCAATGTTTAAATCAAACGTCTCCCATTTTCAATGAAGACTTTCCTATCTACCTTTGCAAAATAAAGATGTACTTAAAATTCTGGTCAAACAGCAAAATTCACATTTCTGGCTCTGTAATAAATTGCATGTCTCATTAGGCTGTAACTTCCTTGGCAGTACTTTTCACCTTAAGTCCTGCATTTTCAGTTCCTTACATAGTCACAGATACATAGCACATATTTAAAAAATGCCAAATGAGCCGGGCGCGGTGGCTCAAGCCTGTGATCCCAGCACTTTGGGAGGCCAAGGCGGGCGGATCACGAGGTCAGGAGATCGAGACCATCCTGGCTAACACAGTGAAACCCCGTCTCTACTAAAAAATACAAAAAACCAGCCAGGCGAGGTGGCAGGCACCTGTAGTCCCAGCTGCTCGGGAGGCTGAGGCAGGAGAATGGCGTGAACCCAGGAGGTGGAGCTTACAGTGAGCTGAGATCCGGCCACTGCACCCCAGCCTGGGCCTGGGCGACAGAGCGAGACTCCGTCTCAAAAAAAAAAAATAAATAAATAAAAATAAAAATGCCAAATGAATGTTTGTTTAATGAATTGACGGTAGCTAATTCATATTCTTGAATTTAGTAAAAGCCGTTTTTCCACACCAAATAATTGTTGGATGAATAAATTTTGTTAATATATTTAGAGGAATCATCACTGTGTCCAAAAACTAACCATGGAGAGTGAAAAGATAGCCACTAGAATTTTTTGGCATTTGTCCCCCCACAAAAGGGGACCAAATCAACAAATAAACAACTATAATTTGACTGGAGTAACCGAAGATGTATGCTGGAGAGGACCAGGAAAACAGAAAAGTAAGTGGAGGTTGTAAGCCCAGGATAGCACTATACAGAGGGGAGCAAGGCATCCTGCCTCTGCCACACTGTTTCCCCCAACAGGATCAGCTCAGAGCCAGGGGAGACATCTTACAGGATAAAGGTGAGCTGGTGGCCCTATGCAATCCCCGTTACCACCATAGATGCCAGCAGTTATTGCTACAAGAGGATCTCCTAGTTCTCACAGGTCTTGAATTCAATGTGGACAGTTCCTGGGAGTTTGCCAGTTGTTTTGCCTGAGAACAGTAACTCCCTTGACACATCCACCTCACACCTCCAACATAAGCTGCTGTGGCCCAATGCCAACTGAAGTACATTTTGCTCTGGGAGCCAGTACCCACTGGCCCCCTCTATCTCTGAGACCCCTCTGTCAGCCCACTACTTTCATGCAGGTGCCTGCAGCCCCAACACCCTGGCTACCTAGAGCCTAGACATGAAGCGAGGACTAAAATCCCGAATCTGAATCCATGAAGAACCTGATTTACCAGGAAAATAGGTGGGTCTGCACAATAGAGAAGCCCTGTGTGACCTCCCGCTCAGCATGTGTCAGCCACCTGAAGGACAGCAAGCCCAGAGGTGGCCACTATACCCTCTTTACCCACCTGGTACGCATGCTCGCACTCAGTCCAACGTCCAGCCTGACAGCAGCACCACCTTTTTGGAGAGCCTGCCACACAAGCTGCTGGCTTGCTGCACCCACATGCACCTGCCCTGAAAAACAACCTGGTGCCCCTTCCCCTAGAAAATCTACACCATCGCCATCATAAACTTCCACAGCTTACGCCACCAAAACAATGGCAGATATTGCAGATCTGGATTACAGCTAAAGTATCTGTATGGAAACCATGCTACCACATCTACCTGCAATCAAAGCCAATACAACATTCCAACCAGTTAACCAAATGGCAGGAGTAGGTTCTTATATATCAACAATAACTTTGTAAATACATTAAATTCTCCAATTAAAAGATACAAATTCACTGCAGAGATAAAAGGAAGACTCAACAAAATTCTGGCTACAAGAGACTTATCCCTTGTTAAGAAAAAAAGTAGAGTGAAAGTGAATGAATAAAAAATATGTTCCACACAAGTGGAAACCACAAGAAAGCACTAGTAGCCATACTTTGATAAAATAGACTATAATTCAAACAGTATAAAAAGAGACAACATTGTAAAAATATATGCATCCAGCATTGGAAGACTCAAATAGCTAAAGCAAATATTGTTTGATATAAAGGAAGAGATTAATTGTAATACAATAATATCAACACTCTTCTTTCAACAATGATCAGATCATCAATACAGAAAATCAACAACAACAACAACAACAAAAAACTATTGAATTTGAACTTTAGACTAGAAGGACCTAGCAGACATTTGGAGAACAATCCACCTGACAGCAGCAGAATACACATTCTTCCTGACTACACACGGAACATTCTCCAGGATACATCATACCTTAGTCCACCACACAAGTCTTAACAAATTTAAGAAAACAGAGATCATATTAAGTGTGTTTTCAGATCACAATGGTATAAGACTAGAAATCAACAATTAGAGAGCTTTGGAAAGCTTACGAATACGAGGAAATGAAACAACATGCTCTTAAATAAACAATGAATCAATGAAAATCAAATAGAAATTTAAAAAATTTTTGAAACAAATGAAAATGGAAACACGCCATACCAAAACCTATGAGATACAGCAAAAGCATTTCTAAGAGGGAAGTCTGTAATAATACAGTATGCCTACATCAACAAAGAAGAATTATATCTCACAAATAACCTAATCATGCGCCTCAAGGGACTAGAAACATGAGAACGAACTGAACCCAAAAATTGGTAGAAGAAAGGAAATAATGAAGCTCGGAAGAAATGAACAATGTAAACACTAAAACAATTCAAAAGATCAACAAAACACAGGGTTGATCTTTTGAAAAGATAAATTAAATAAACAAACCTTTAGCTAGGCTAAGTAAAAAGAAAAAGTCCCTAACAAATAAAACCAGAGAAGAAAAAGGAATCATTAAACGGATATCACAGAAATACAAAGGGTCATGAGACTATTATAAACAACTCTATACCAACAAATTTGAGAACATATAAAAAAAATAGATAAATTCCTAGACACATACAACCTATCAAGATTAAATTATAAAGAAAGAAAATCTGACCAGAGCAATAACAAATGAGAAAATCGAATCAGTAATAAAAAGTATTCTTTTAAAACAAAACAAAATGAAAAAAGCCTAGGATCTGATTATTTCACTCCTGAATTTTATCATACATTTAAGGAAAACCTAATACCATTCAAACTGTTTCAGAAAATTAAAGAGAAGGAGATATTTTCATACTAATTTTATAAAGCCAGCATTGCCTTTATTTCAAAATCAGACAAGTACACAACAAAAAAAGGAAACTGCTGGCCAATATTTCTGGTAAACTCAGATACAAAACACCTCAACAGTATACTAGTAAACCAAATAAAACAGGACATTACAAAGATCATTCATTATGGTCAAGTGAAATTCATCCCTGAGATGGAAGCATAGTTCAATGTGTATAAATTAATAAACATGATATACTACGTTAAAAATAAAAGTTTAAAAAATTACTTCAGTACATACAGGAAAAGCATTTGACAAAAATTCGACATTCCTCTGAAAAACAAAGTTATAGAAGGAATGTACTTCAATGTAATAAAGACCATGTATGACAGAACCATAGCTAAAATCACATGGAATGAGGAAAAGCTGAAAGCTTTTACTCTAACATCAGGAACAAGACAAGAATGCTCACTTCTGCCATTTTTATTCAACACAGTGCTGGAAGTCTTAGCTAGAAAAACTGGATAAGAGAAAGAAAGAAAAGGCATCCAAATTGGAGAGGAGGAAGTCACAGTGTTTCTATTTGCAGTGACATGATTCAACATACAGAAAACTCTAAAGAACACTTCCTCAAAAGAACTGCTATAACTAATACACAAATTCAGTAAAGAAGCAGAACACAAAATCAGCATACACAAATTAGTAGCATTAAAAACAACAATTTTTCATTTTTGTGGGTACATAGTAGATGTATATATTTGTGGTGCACATGAGACGTTTTGATACAAGCATGCAATGCATTTTAGTCACATCATGGAAAATGGGGTATCCATCCCCTCAAGAATGTATCCTTCATGTTACAAACAACCTAATTATATATTTTTTAGTTATTTTAAACTGTGCAATTGAATTGTTGACTATAGTAACATTTTTATAAGATAATAGTGAACTATCTGAAAAAGTATAAAACAATTCTATATCCAGTAGCCACAAAACAAAAAGAGATACTTGTGAATAAACTTGACCAAGTAGGTGAAAGAGCTCTACACTAAAAGCCATAAAATATTAGTGGAAAAAAAACTGAAGGCACAAATAAATGGAAAGATAGCCCATTTGCATGGATGGCAAGAATTAATATTGTTAAAATTACCTTATTACTAATCTACAAATTTAATGCAAATTCTATCATAATACCAATGACATTCTTTTGAGAAATAGAAAAAAATCTTAAAATTCAGTTGTAGTAATAAAGAAGCATGATACTGGCATAAGAACAGACACATACACCAATGGAACAGAATAGAGAGCTCGGAAGTAAATTCATACACCAATAGCCGTCTGACATTTGACAAAGGAATCAAGAATACTCAGTGAGGAAAAGACAGTCTTTTCAATAAATGTTGTTGCAGAAATTGGTTATGTACATGCCGAAGAATAAGACTAGATTTGTACCTCTAACCATATACAAAAAATAAATTTAAAATGGATTAAAGACTCAAATGTAAAGCCTGAAACTATGAAACTACCATAAGTAAACAGATGAAATGCTTTATGACATTGGCCTGGGCTAGTGTTTTTAAAATAAGACCTCAAAAGCGTAAGCAACAAAAGCAAAAATAGACAAACAGGATTGCATCAAACTAAAAAGCTTTTGCACAGCAGAAGAAACAACAGACTGAAGAAGCAACCTTCGGAATGGGAGAAAACATTTGAAACTACACATCTGACAAGGGTTAATATCCAGAATATGTAAGAAACTCAAGCAACTCAGCAGCATAAAACACAAATAACCTGACTTTAAAAATGAGCAAAATACCTTCAGAGACATTTCTCAGAAGAAGACATACAATGACCAACGGGTACATGAATAAATGCTCAACATTACTAATCACCAGGGAAATGCAAATCAAAACCACAATAAGATACCACTGAATTCTAACTTGAATGGCTATTATCAGTAAGACAAAAGAAAACAAGTATTGGTGAGGATGGGGAAAACAGGCAACACTTAAGCACTGTCAGTGACATTATAAATTAGTATGGCCACTATGGAAAACTGTATAAAGCTTCCTTAAATCATTAAAAATAGAACTACAATATGCTCTAGTGATCTCACTAGTAGATATATATTTAAATAAATAAAATTGGTATATCAATGAATTATCTGCATCTCCATGGCTTTTGCAGTACTGTTTTCAATAGTCCAAGTGTCTTACAACAGATAAATGAATAAAGAACATGTGGTGTGTGTGTATGTATATGTATATATGTACATATGTATATATCTCACATTTCTTTATATACATATATATGGTGTGTACACACACACATAATGGTATACTATTTGGCCATAAAAAATGAAATCCTGTCATTTGTGACAACACGGATGTATTTGGAGAATGTTATGTTAAGTGAAATGCCAGACACAGAAACACAAATACTGCATGATCTCATTAAGGTTTGGAATCTAAAAATAAAAAGAGTTGGTATTACAGAAGTGGATAGCATAATAGTGGTGGTCATTGGGTGCAAAGTTACAATTAGATAGAAGGGACAAGCTCTGGTGTTCTACAGCATAGTAATGTGATGATGTTTAACAGTAAGGTGTGAGTATTACAGAATAGCCAGAAAAGAGGTTTTTAAATGTTCTCACCAGAAAGAAGTAATAAATGTACGCAGTGATAAATTTACTGACTACCTTGATTTGCTCGTCATAGAGATGATCAACATAAATGTTTCTTCAAATTGTATCACATAAATATGTACAATTACAATGTGTCAATATAGATAAATGATTAAATAAATAAACGGCATCACAGTTCATGAGGACATGGTTTATGTATGAACACATACATAAATTTGGGATTAATAATACTCTCATGATTTATTGGAAATAAGCATGTAAAGATGCCCTTGTCAACAATTCAATTGAAGAAGCAACAGAATTTATCAAGCAGAATATTGTGATATCCAGTGGATTTGTGGGAGGCTTTTTGCTCGGACTTGCATCTTAAGGACATGAATATTCTCCCATAGTGGATTCAACTATGAGAAGAGAAGTGGCAGCAATAAGGTAGTCTCTCAACAGTCATGCTGCCAGAGTCTCTAGGGCAAGGAGAAACAACTAGCTGGACAATACTCAATTCACAACTTAGCATTTTGCCATCTGAAGCTTGGCAAACTAGTATCTGCTGTAAAATAACCTGTATGGTATGTGAACCATAGTATTCCTGAGCAAAACATGGCTTTCACCACTTTGTAAAAATTTGCATCTGTTTAGAAACTAGCCTATAAAATATCACCATTGGATGTAGATATGGAGAGAAAAGAAATATGTTGGGTTTATTGCTTAGTGAAATATTTTCTTTTTGTTTAAATAAAAAGTTCATTGTGTTTAAAAAAAAAAAAAAAAAAGATGCCCGTATTAGTCAGGGTTCTCTAGAGATAAAACTAATAGGATAAATATAAAAGGGAGTTTGTTACGGAGTATTGACTCACATGATTAAATCTGAGGTACCACAATAGGCTGTCCGCAAGCTGAGGGGTAAGGAAGCCAGTCCGAGTCCCAAAGCTGAAGAACTTGGGAGTCCGATGCTCGAGGGCAGGAAGCATCCAGCACAGGAGAAAGATGTAGGCCAAAAGACTAAACGCATCTAGTCCTTTCATGTTCTTCTGCCTGCTTTTATTCTGGCTGCTTTGGCAGCTAATTGGATGGTGCCCACCCAGATTGAGGCTGGGTCTGCCTTTCCCAGTCCACTGACTCAAATGTTAATCTCCTTTGGCAACAAACACCCTCACAGACACTCCCAGGAACAATACTTTGCATCCTTCAATTCAATCAAGCTGACACTCAGTATTCACCATCACAATGCCCTTTCTATTTTTAGAATTTGGGGAACATAAAATATCAAGCACTGTAGCCCCCTTTTCTTTGGGCTTTACTTATTGCAAAACAGTTCCCATTGCAAATGACACTGATACACAAGTTTTTGTATGAGATTCATCTCTTCGTACTTGGAAATTATGAATAATTTTTGGAGGAAAAAGAAAACACTTATAGCTTGACAAGTCATGTATACCATTTCTGAAATTTCCCCTAAGTTGATAAAACAAGTAAATAACTTGTACACTATCAGATTTAAAGTTCCTTGCATATATATATATATAATGAAAGGAGATTGCTCCTGTGTCCATATCAAGGATTGTTTTAAAAGTGTTTCTTAAGGAGAATAGAAAAATTTATGGCTTTAAATTTTTAGATTCTTGAGAATTTACTGAGCCTCAGCTATCAGTTTTATATCTTACAGAAGTAGTTTTCATATTTTTCAAATTGATCAAATCACTTTGAAGAAACTCAAACCATTCTACTGGTGTGACTAAAGCTAATAGTGATGGTCAAGGTCACTGGAAATTGAAAAATGCAAGTCGAAAAGAGGAAACAGTGACAAAAAGCTATCACCTATTTGTGACATGAGAGTGAAACTGAAAAGGGCATTAAAGGGAAGCATATTCTATTGCTATTTTAAAACATACTTAGGATTTTATAATTCCAAATGGATACATATAAAAATACATGTTTTTCAAGCTCAAGCACAGCATAGAAAAGAAAAATTTAATAGATAAAGTCATCTATATGCCAGAAACACAAATAGTTTTAGAAAATTGAAGGAGTAGCAAAATAAAGATCCATAACAGAAGGGCATCCATCAAGTATATGATATGGAGAGAAATCCATTCCACTGACTTTCCAATTTTGTTCTTTATCAGGCTTATCCTCAGGCTTACCTTGGTATAATACAGTATATCTTTCTCAGTATAGCCTATAGTTAAGAATACAAAGAGGTAAATCAGAAGCTGTAAAAACATACTGTGTTGGTACAAAAGGAGAGATGTCAGTAATTTCAGCTGCTAACATAGAAGATAAAAGGTGCTTACATCCTGATAAAAGACAAATATTTAGGGAACTAAAATTGTCCATTTCAAACCATTAGACCTGAAACCGGTTTTACTTATAAACTTTACTTGTAAATGTTGTGTCAGTATGGCTAGAACAACACACAAAACCTAGCGTGTGGTCTGTCAACCAATATACTATGATTTAGGAAATGTAAAGAGAGAAAAATGCTCTAATGACAAAAATATATCACTTTATACACAGACAAATTTGTATAAGTACGATGCAAATTTTATGCTTTCATTTATTTGCCTAAGCAACAGATTTTCTCTCACTTACTAAGTGTACTTTCCTTTAGATATCTTATATATTTTGTCATGAGAGGGTGACAATACAAAAATGCAATGCCACTAGTAATTTATTGAAATGGTAAAGACCATTTATTTTAGGTTTGTCTGAACATTTTAACCTATCTTTTTCTTAATACAATATAATATCGAATATATTATTTAAGAATACACTATTGGCTGGGCGTGGTGTCTCACACCTGTAATCCAAACAATTTGGGAGGTCGAGGTGGGCGAATCACAAGGTCAGGAGTTCGAGACCAGCCTGGCCAACACGGTGAAACTGCATCTTAACTAAAAATACAAAAAATTGGCTGCGCGTGGTGGCGGGTGCCTATAATCCCAGCTACTCGGGAGGCTGAGGCAGGAGAATTGCTTGAACTCAGGAGGCAGAGCCTGCGGTGAGCCAAGATTGTGCCACTGCACTCCAGTCTGGGCAACAGTGCGAGACTCTATCCCTCCTGCCAAAAAAAAAAAAAAAAAAAAAAAGAATACACCGTTAATAGTAATACGTATTGGCAAAATTAGTTTATGCACATCTCTATAACATTTTCTGTGTGTGTGTGTGTCTCTGTGTGTGTGTGTGTGTGTGTGTGTGAGAGAGAGAGAGAGAGAGAGAGGTAACGTTTTCATGTCTTAATGGTTTGTGGCATAATATGTTATATTCAAGAAATTGCAACAGACAAGTAAATGACTAAAGACACACCTGGCACTACAAAAATACCTTGGAAATAATAATTTCTTCATTTAGGAAAGTAATTTTTAAGCTCATTTGTGTTTATATATTTTGTATATATACATATATATACCAATAACATAATGCTAACTATGAGAGATTTTAAGGTGTAGCAGACCAGGCTTATTCACCATTTAGTTCTATGTGTGTGCATTTGCATCATACCAGTGCAATGATAGAGCATAGGTTATGTAATAGGACTCTAGAGTTCCAATGTGAACTTTGCTGTATGTTACCTGTGTAGAGTGATTTACCAAATCGCCCTGTGCCATAGTTTTCCTATCTATAAATTGAGTTAATAACAGTGTCTGTCTCACAGGGTTGCTGTGAGGATTAAATGAGTTGATATATGAAATGTGCTTAGGTGATTGGTGAATATGTTCTATTAGCTATAGTAATAATGATAAAAACAATTACATACATTAATTTTAATGATGTTGGCTATTACTATTGATTTTAAATTTAAAAGACAAGCTGATTGATAATTTATTTTATCACTAAATATATATAATTGATGTGGAAGAACCAACTAAAGTTTTCTAATAGTAAACACATTTGGAATTCCATAGAAATACTTTTTTTCAATCAAACTGTCATATCCATATGCTTATTTGCCATCTTCTTTTCTCATTCGAAACTTTATGATGAAGTTATCTCCAGGTCACTAAAGTATATAGTAGAAAATATTTATTTACGCTGTTTCTTTTCTTGGTCTTTCTCCATAAATGAGGTTATTTACAACAGTAGCCTTCATTACTATCTATATTTTGATCATTTCCAGAACTACAAATGCAGCTAAGAATATGACTGAATAGATAGATAGATAGATAGATAGATAGATAGATACATACATACATACATACATACATACATACATACATATATACATAGATGATAGATAGATAGATAGATTTATAGATAGATGGATAGATGATTTTGAAAGCATCTTTAAGCTAATATGTCCCAAACTGAACTGATCATCTTCCACTCACAATGTGCTCTTCCTATTTGGCTCAGGTGTAAACGGCGTCATGCTTCTGCCATGTCCTGAAACTCAAGTCAATATTTTTGCCTACTCATCTCTCTTGTGGCCCAAGTCTCTCATCAGGTCCTCCTGGCTGTGCCTCCTAGAGAAGTTTCAATTATCCCCCTTCCTTCTACACTGATGTTGCTATAAGTTAGGGGATGATCACCTCTCACCTGCCTTGTTAAATAATCTTCTAACTATTTTTCTTACATGTATAAGATTAAAAACTACTGATAGATCTGTGTTTTCTTCAATATAATAATGACATTAAAAATATTGAGCAATTATAATGTGATAGGCACCTTTAAATTACTTTACATATCTTTTTAATTATCAGGAAAAATCTTATGAGAAAGATAATGATTGTTATATCAATTCATCATGGAGAAAACTGAGACAGAAAATTTAAGTAATAACACTATTTCATATAGTTAGAAGGTGCTAGGCCAAATAAAAATTGCCTAATCATATATGGAAGGCCATTATATGTGCCCTTGATTCACCCCAATGTGTTGCTCCACTAATGTCCTTGCCTCTGGCATGCCTCTCTTGTCCGCCCAACACTGGGCTAAATCTCATAGTATTCTCGACTTCAGAAAACACAGTATTCATCCAAGTTTTTAAAATACTCATAGCTATTATGTCCATATCTACTTGTCTCCCTATTACTATAGGCTTTGTAAGAGAGAGGACTGGGTATCTGTGTTCATGTTTATCATTGCATGTGTCTGTCACATGTCAGGGAGGTCAATTAATAGTTTTTGTTAAAATAGTGAATCACTTGAGGTTACCCATGTCTCTTTTCATGGTGGTTTACCAAACTTTTAGCATGCTTTTCTATAACCATAACACCTATGTCAGTTAAAAACTGAGCCATTAAAAGTAGTAATTGTATGCACACTTGGTAGGTGTGGGTGAATGGAATGAAGAAACAATGATCTAACATAAAAGTGTTCTAAGTCTCTTTGTATAGATTTCACCGGGATGACCACTTATCACAGGCCTGAGATTAATTCATGGGCATAATCTGTTGTTATCTTCAATTTCTCCTTTTGGCTTTTGTTATTATCAGGCCAGATTTCTGTATTTGAAAATAGATATCTTTGCTTTGCAATAACTTTCTCTTTTTACCTATTCAGAATTATTTAGCCCTTAAGCAAGCTTTCACACACTTATTTTATTGCCACATCTGAAAAGAGAAATGGCGCTCTCTGTTATTCCTGGGTGTTAACCTTTTCAGAATAAAATTGTTAGTTGTGAAGATTTTATGTATGTATCTTGATTTATTAATGATGGTTTCATGAGACATGATCTATGGATTAAAATGTATATATGTGTGAAAGAAATACATGACATATGGGAAGAAGTCTATGCTATTTATATTGATAGGAAGGAAAAACGCATATAAAGCTAATTTGTGTCAAGTGCTGGATATCAGTCTATGTGTTTTAATTTGCTCTTTAGAAAACCCTATACTACAGGTAAGAAAATTGTGACTTAGACAGGATGTGCTTTATGTAAGACCATGCAGGCAGTAAGAAAAATTTTAATGTTCAACACATAGTGATAATCTATGCTATGAAGAACTGCAATAAAATATAAGGTCTAATGTTCACACTCAAAGATATAAACATTAGTTGAGAAGAAAAATGATATTCATTAAAATCAAAGACAGGAATCAGAAGAGGTAAATTACCAAGGTTATAGAAGGAGAGTGTCTTAGTCCCTTAGTACAGCTATAATAAAATCCTTGTTACTGGGTTCTTTATACAAAACAGAAATTTATTTCTCAGTTCTGTAGCCTTGGAAGTTCAAGATCAAGGTGCCAGCAGGTGATGTTTGGTAATGGCTTGGTTTCTGTTTCCCAGATGGGACCTTGTTGCTGCATCTTCTGGACTGGAGGAACTCTTATGTTCTCACATGACAGAAGGGCAAAAGGGGTGAATACTGTGTGAAGCCTTTTTATTTTAATTGTTAGCTTTTATTTTAAGTTCAGGGGTACATATGCAGGTTTGTTACATAAGTAAACCTGTATCTTGGGGGTTGGTTGTACAGATTATTTCATCACCTAGGTATCAAGCCTAGTACCCATTAGTTATTTTTTTCTGATCCTCTCCCTCCTCCCATCTTCTCCCTTTTGAAAAGCCCCAGTATGGTTCACCTCTATCTCTCCATGTGTTCTCATCATTTGGCACACACTTACAGGTGAGAACATGTGGTATTTGGTTTTTTGTTCTCGCATTAGTTTGCTAAGGATGATGGCTTACAGTTCCAACCACGATCCTGCAAAGGACATGATCTCATTCTTTTTTACGGCTCCATAGTATTCCATGGTGTACTTGTACCACATTTTATTTATTCACTCTACCATTGTTGGGCATTTAGTTTGATTCCATATCTTTGCTATTGTGAATAGTGAAGAACATATGCATACATATATCTTTATAATAGAAGTATTTGTGTTCCTATGGGTATATACCCAGTGATGGGATTGCTGGGTCAATTGGTAGTTCTGTCTTTAGGTTTTGAGGACTCACCACACTGTCTTTCACAATGGCTGAACTAATTTACTCTTCCACCAATGGTGCATAAGTGCTCTTTACTATCCACAGCCTACCCAGCATCTGTTAGTTTTTTACTTTTTATAATAACCATTCTGACTGGTATGAGATGGTATCGCATTGTAGTTTTGATTTGCATTTCTCTAATGATCAGTGATGTTGAGCTGTTTTTAATATGATTGCTAGACACATGTATGTTTTCTTTTGAAAAATGTCTGTTCATGTCTTTGCCCACCTTTTAATGAGGTTGTGATATGGTTTGGCTGTGTCCCCATCCAAGTTTCATCTTGAGTTGTAGTTCCCATAATCCCCATGTGTTGTGGGAGGGACCCAGTGGGAGGTAATTGAATCACGGGGGCAGTTACCTTCCTGCTGTTCTAGTAATAGTGTGAGTTCTCACAGGATTTAATGGTTTTATAAGGGAATTTCCCCCACTTCGCTCTGCATTTCTCCTTCCTACTACCATATGAAGAAGGACATGTTTGCTTCCCCTTCCACCATGATTGTAAATTTCCTGAGGTCTCCCCAGCCATGCTAAACTGTGAATCAATTAAACCTATTCCCTTTATAACTTGTCGAGTCTTGGGTATGTCTTTATTAACAGCGTGACAATGGACTAATAAAGGTTTTGTCTTGTAAATTTGTTTAAGTTCCTTGTGGATGCTGGATATTAGACCTTTGTCAGATGCATAGTTTGCAAAATTTTTCTCCCATTCTGTAAAATGTCTTTTTACTCTGTTGATAGTTTCTTTTCTGTGTAGAAGCTTTCATTCAACTAACTCCCATTTCAATTTCTCAATTTTTGCTTTCATTGCAGTTGCTTTTGGCATCTTTGTTATGAAATTTTTGCCATGCCTATGTCCTGAATGGTATTGCCTGGTTGTCTTCCAGGGTTTTTGTAGTTTTGTATTTAAGTCTTCAATTCATCTTGAGTTAATTTTTGTGTATGGTGTAAGGAAAAGGTCCTGTTGAAATCTTCTGCATATGACTAGCCAGTTATCCCACCAACATTTATTGAATAGGGAATTCTTCCCTCATTGCTTGTTTTTGTCAGGTTTGTCAAAGATCAGGTAGTTATAGGTGTGTAGCCTTATTTCTGGGTTCTCTATTCAGTTTCATTGGTCTATGTGTCTGTTTTTGTACCAGCACTGTGCTGTTTTGGTTACTGTAGCCCCATACTGTAGTCTGAAGTCAGGTAGTGTCATGCCTCCAGCTTTGTTCTTTTTGTTTAGGATTGACTTGCCTATTTGGGCTCTTTTATTGTTCCATATGAATTTTAAAATAGTTTTCTCTAGTTCTGTGAAGAATGTCATTAATAGTTTCATAGGAATAGCATTGAATCTGTAAATTGTTTTGGGCAGTGTGGCCATTTTCATGACATTGATTCTTCCTATCCATTAGAATGGAATTTTTTTCTATTTGTTAGTGTCATCTCTGATTTCTTTGATCAGTGGTTTGTAGTTCTCCTTGAAGAAGTCATCCACCTTCCTTGTTAGCTATATTCCTAGGTAATTTATACTATTTTTGGCAACTGTGATGGGTAGTTTGTTCTTGATTTTACTGTCAGCTTGACTGTTGCTCTATAGATATGCTAGTGATTTTTGCACATTGATTTTGTATCCTGAGACTTGCTGAAGTTGTTTATCAGCTTAACAAGCTTTTGGGCTGAGACTATGGGGTTTTCTAGATACTGGATCATGTCATCTGCAAACAGGGGTAGTTTGACTTCCTCTCTTCCCATTTGGATGCGCTTTATTTCTTTCTCTTGCCTAATTGCCCTATCCAGAATTCCAATGTTATGTTGAATAGGAGTGGTGAGACAGGGCATCTTTGTCTTGTGATGGTTTTCAAGGGGAATGCTTCCATCTTTTGCCCATTCAGTATGATGTTGGCTGTGGGTTTGTTACAGATGGTTGTTATAATTTTGATGGATGTTCCTTCAATACCCAGTTTACTGAGAGTTTTTAAGATGAATGCATGTTGAATTTTATCAAAAGCCTTTTTCTGTATCTATTGATATAATCTTAGGATTTTTGCCTTTAGTTCTGTTTGTGTGATGAACCATTTGGTATGTTGAATGAAACTTGCATCCCAGGGATGAAGCCTACTTGATTGTGGTGAATAAGCTTTTTGATGTGCTGTTAAGTTTAGTTTGTCAGTATTTTGTTGAGGATTTTCACATCGATATTCATCAAGGATATTGGCTTGAAGTGTTCTAATTTTTGTATCACTGCCAGGTTTGGGGATTAGGATGATCCTAGTCTCATAGAATGAGTTAGGGAGGAGTCCCTCTTTTTCAATTTTTTTTGGAATAGTTTCAGTAGAAATGATACCAGCTCTTCTTTATACTTCTAGTAGAATTCAGCTGTGAATCCATGTGATGCTGGGCTTTCTTTGGTCTGTAGGCTATTTATTACTGCCTCAATAACAAAACTTGTTGGTGATCTATTTAGGGACCCAATTTCTTTCTACTTCAGTCTTGGCAGGGTGTATTTGTACAGGAATTAATCCATTTTTCTATAGATTTTCTAGTTTATGTGCATAGAAGTGTTCATAATCTCTGATGTTTGTCTGTTTTCCTGTGGGATCGATGGTAATATCTGCCTTGTTGTTTCTGATTGTGTTTATTTGAACCTTCTCTCTTTTCTTCTTTATTTGTCTAACTAATGGTCTATCTTATTAATATCTTTCGCAAAAACAGCTCCTAGATTTGTTGATCTTTTGAGTTGTTTCTCTATCTTTATCTCCTTCAGTTCAGCTCGGACTTGGGTCATTTCTTACCTTCTGCTAGCTTTGGGATTTGTTTTACCTTGGTTCTCTAGTTCTTTTAGTTGTAATGTGTGATTAATTTTAGATTTTTCTGATTTTCTTAAATGGGTCATTTAGTGCTATAAATTTCCTTCTTAACACTACCTTAGCTGTGTCCCAGAGATTCTGGTCCATTGTATCTTTGTTAGTTTCAAAGAACTTCCTGATTTCTGCCTCAATTTCATTATTTACCCAAAAATCATTCAAAAACAGGTTATTCAATTTCCATGTAATTGTATGATTTTGAGTGAACTTTTTAGTCTTGATTTCAAGCTTGTTTGTGTTGTGGTCCGACAAAGTGTTTCTTATGATTTCAGTTCTTTTGCGTTTGCTGAGGAGTGTTTTAGCTTCAATTATATGATGGATTTTGGAATAAGAGCCATGTAGCAATGAGAATAATATATGTTTTTTAGTGGTAAATTCTGTAGATATCCATAAGGTCAATTTGATTCAGTGATGAGTTCAGGTCCTGAATATCTTTGTTAATTGGCTGTCTCAATAATATGCCTAATATTGTTAGTGGGAAGTTAAAGTCTCCTATTATTACCGTGAGGGAATCTAAATCTCTTTGACGGTCTCTACAAACTTGCTTTATAAATCTGTGTGCTCCTGTGTTGGGTGCATATAAATTTAAGATAGTTAGATCTTCTTGTAGAAATAAACCCTTTACCATTATGTAATGGCTTTTTTTGTTGAAGCCTCCTTTATACAATCCTGAATTCCACTCACTAAGGCTCTGCCTTCATAATTTAATCACCTTCTAAAGACCTTGCGTCTTAATACTGTCATATTGACTTTAAATTTCAACACAAGATATTTGGAAAGAATATTATTCAAACCATAGCAGAAAGAGAACTTTAAATGTAGGTAGTGAGGAAACTCCTTTTCAAAAACAATAAAGCCTGAAGTATTCTTAGTTGAAAACAATCAATGAATAGATTGTGATTACTTATCTTTATTTTAAGAAAGGATTGTAATGGTACTCTAGGAAGCATGCTTGTAAGTTTGAGGTTTTATTAACTGGACAGTATTTTTTTTCCTTCAGCTTTTATTTTAAGTTCCTGAGTACATATGAACTATGTGCAGGTTCATTACATAGGTAAATGTGTGCCAAGATGGTTTGCTGCAAAGATCAGCCATCGCCTAGGTATTAAGCCTGGCATCCATTAACTATTCTTCCTGATGCTCTCCCTCCTCCCTCCCATCTCCGTTCAACAGGTCTCAGTGTGTGTTGCTCCGCAAAATTTTTCTATTTGTTATCATTGTTCAGCTTACACTTATAAGTGAGAACATGTAGTTTTTGGTTTTCTGTTCCTGTACTAGTTAGCTGAGGATATCAGCTTCCAGCTTTATCCATGTCCCTGTAAAGAACATGATTTTGCTCCTTTTTATGTCTGCATAGTATTCCATGATGTATATGTACCATGTTTTCTTTACCCAGTCTATTATTGATGGGCATTTAGGTTGATTCCATGTCTTTGCTATTGTGCAGAGTGCTGTGGTGAACAAACACATTCATGGATCTTTATAATAGAATTATTTATATTCCTTTGGGTATATACTCAGTAATGAGTTTGTTGGGTAAAATGGTATTTCTGATTCTAGATCTTTGAAGAATTGTCACACTGTCTTCCACAATGGTTGAACTAAATTACACTCCTACCAACAGAGGAAAAGCTTTCTTTTTTCTCT
Organism: Rhinopithecus roxellana; assembly: GCF_007565055.1. NCBI lineage: Eukaryota > Metazoa > Chordata > Mammalia > Primates > Cercopithecidae > Rhinopithecus > Rhinopithecus roxellana. Next base: position 94,222,849 of record NC_044551.1, read on the forward strand.
GCAAATTCACCAGCATCTGTTGTTTCTTGACTTTTTCATAATTGTCATTCAGACTGGAGTGAGATGATGTCTCATTGTGGTTTTGATTTGCATTTCTCTAATGATCAGTGATGTTGATCTTCTTTTTTTTTATGTTTACGGGCCACATGAATGTCTTCTTTTGAGAAGTGTCTGTTCATGTCCTTTGCCCATTTTTTAATGGAGTTTTTTATTTTTTGTAAATTTGTTTAAGTTCCTCGTAGACTCTGGATATTAGACCTTTGTCAGATAGATAGATTGCAAAAATGTTCTCTCAATCTGTAGGTTGTCTGTTCAATCAGATCATAGTTTATTTTGCTGTGCAGAAGATCTTTAGTTTAATTAGATCCCATTTATCAATTTTGGCTTTTGGCGTTTTTGTCATGAAATCTTTGACCATGACTATGTCCTGAAAGGTATTGCCTAGATTTTATTCTAGGGTTTTTATAGTTTGCATTTTTACATTTAAGTCTTGAATCTATCTTGAGTTAATTTTTGTATAAGGTATAAAGAAGGGGTACAGCTGCAGTTTTCTACATATGGTTAGCCAGTTCTCCCAGCACCATTTATTAAATATGGAATTCTTTCTCCATTGCTTGTTTGTGTCAGGTTTGTAAAAGACCACATGGTTGTAGGTTTGCAGTCTTATCTCTGAGTTCTCTATTGCGTTGCATTTGTCTATGTGTCTGTATTTGTACCACTGCCATGTTGTTTGGGTTATGGTAGCTTTGTAGTATAGTTTGATGTCAGATAGCCTAATGTCTCCAGTTTTGTTCTTTTTGCTCAGGGTTGTCTTGGCTATACAAGCTTTTTGTCCCATATGCATTTAAAAGTAGTTTTTTCTAATTCTGTGAAAAATATAAGTGGTAGTTTAACAGAAATAGCATTGAATCTATAAATTGCTTTGGGGAGTATGGCCATTTTCATGATACTGAGTCCTCCTATTCATGAGCATGGAATGTTTTTCCATTTGTTTGTATCCTCTTTGATTTCCTTGAGTAGTGGTTTATAGTTATCCTTGAAGATGTCTATTAATTCCCTTGTTAGCTGTATTCCTAACTATTTTACTCTCTTTTTAGAAATTGTGAATGAGGGTTCATTCATGATTTGGTTTACTGCTTGCCAGATGTTGGTGTATAGAAATGTTAGCAATTTTTGCACATTTATTTTGTACCCTGAGACTTTGTTGAAGTTGTTTATCAGCTTAAGAAGCTGTGAACATGAGAAGCTTTCTAGATATAGGATTATGCCATCTGCAAAATAAACAAACAAAAAAAATTGACTTCCTCTTTTCCTATTTGAATACCCTTTATTTCTTTCTCTTCAGTGATTGCCCTTGCCAGAACCTTACTGGGGTTTTCTGAATTTCCTGAATTTGAATGTTGGCCTATCTTGCTAGGTTGTGAAATTCTTCTTGATAATATCCTGAGCTACATTTTCCAACTTGGTTTTATTCTTGTCCCTTTCAGGTATTCCAATTAGTAAGAGGTTCAGCCTTTATATATAATTTCATATTTCTTGGAGGTTCTGTTCATTCATTTTTATTCTTTTTTTCTCTATTCTTGTCTGCCTATCTTATTTCAGAAAGATACTCTTCATGGGCTGAGATTATTTTCTCTGCTTGATCTGTTTGACTATTGATACTTGTAATTGCATTATGAAATTCTCATGTTGTGTTTTCATCTCCATCAGGTCGTTTATGTCCTGCATAAACTGGCTATTCTGGTTATAAGCTCCTGTGAGGTTTTAATCATGATTCTTAGCTTTTTTGAATCATGTTAGAATATGCTGCTTTAGCTCAGAGATACTCATTATCACCCACCTTTCATAGCCCACTTCTGTCAATTCAGCCATCTCAGCCTCTGCCCTGTTCTTTGCCCTTGCTGGAGAGGTGTTGGAATCATTTGGAGGAGAAGAGGCACTCTGACTTTTGAGTGTTCAGTGTTTTAGCATTTATTCTTTCTCTTCTTTTTGGGCTTATCTACCTCTGATATTTGAGGTTGCTACCTTGGAATGAGGTTTTTGAGGGTTCTTTGTTGTTGATGTTGTTGTTGCTTTCTGTTTGTTTTAACAGTTAGATCTCTCTTCCATGGGGCAGTGTGGTTTGTTGGGGGTCTATTTCAGACCCTAATCACCTTCATCCCTCCCAAATCCAGAGGTTTCATCACACAAGGCTGCAAAACAGCAAAGATAGATGTCTGTTTCTTCCTCTGGCAGTTCTGTCTCAGAGGGGCACTGACATGATGTGAGCCCCAAAGCCCCTGTAGGAAGCCTCTGGTGACACCTATTGGGAGGTCTCACTCAGTCAGGAGAAACAGGATCAGTGACCCATTTAAAGAGGCAGTCTGGCTGCTACTTGGCAGAGCAGGTGCACTGTGCTGGGTAGAATCCAACTAGAATGGAAAATATTCAACAGCATAAGGGTAGAGGTTAACTTGCAGATTTTGGTCTGGTAGAGAAGTAAATAATTTTTGTACAGTGGGGAAATAATTACCAGAAATTGATAGATTATGTCTTCAAGTGGAGTAAAGTAACCCCTTATATTAGTCAATTTTCATACTGCTCTAAGGAAATACCTGAGACTGAGTAATTTATAAATAAAAGAGGTTTAATTGACTCACAGTTTCACATTGCTAGGGAGGCCTCAGGAAACTTACTATCATGGTGGAAAGCAAAGGAGAAGCGAGCACCTTCTTCACAAGGTGGCAGGAAAGGGAAGTGCTGAGTGAAGGGGGGAGGAACCTTTTATAAAACCATCAGATATCATGAGAACTCACTCATTATCACAAGAACAGCATGGGGTAACTGCCCTTCTGATTTAATTACCTACACCTGGTCCTGCCCTTGACAGGTGGAGATTTATGGATATTACAGTTCAAGGTGATATTTGGGTGGGGACAAAAAGCAAAACATCATTCCACACCTGGCCCTTTCAAATCTCATGTCCTCATATTTCAAAACATAATCATGCCCTTCTAAAAGTCCCCCAAAGTATTAACTCATTCCATCATTAACCAGCAGTCCAAGGCCAAAGTATCATCTGAGACAAGGAAAGTCCCTTCAGCCTATGAGCCTGTAAAATCAAAATCATGTTAGTTGCTTCTCAGATACAATGGGGGTGCAGGCATTATATACACCCATTCCAAATATGAAGAATTGGCCCAGAGGAGCTAAAGGCTTCATGCAAGTCCGAAATTCAAATAGAGCAGTCATTAAACCTAAAAGTTGCAAAATGATCTCCTTTCACTCCATGTCTTACATCAAGGTCATGCTGATGCGAGAGGTGGGCTCACATAGTCTTGGGCAGCTATGTCCCTGTGATTCTGCAGGATACAGCCCCCCTCCTGGCTGCTTTTACAGGTTGGCATTGAGTGTCTGCAGCTTTTTCAGGTGCACGGTAAAGCCATCTCTGGATCTACTACTCTAAGGTCTGGAGGACAGTGGCACTCCTCTCATGGCTCCATTAAGCAGGGCCCCAGTGGAGACTCTGTGTGGGAGCTTTAACCGCACATTTCCCTCCCACATGGCCTAGGAGAGGTTATCCCTGAGGGCCCCATTCCGGCAGCAAAAGTCTGCCTGGACATCCAGGTGTTTCCATACATCCTCTGAAATCTAGGTGGAGGATTCCAAATGTCAATTCTTGACTTCTGTATACCTGCAGGTTCAACACCGTGTGGTAGTTGCCAAAGTCTGTGACTTGTACACTCTGAATCCACAATCCCAGCTGTACCTTCATGTCTTTTAACCATGGCTGGAGTGGCTAGGACGCAGGGCACCAAGTCCCTAGGCCACACACAACATGGGGTGCCTAGACACAGAACACAAAACCATTTTTTCCTCCTAGGCCTCCAGACCTGTGATGGGAGGGGCTACTGTAAAGGTGTCTGACATGCCCTAGAGATATTTTCTCCATAGTCTTGGTGATTAACATTTGGCTTCTAATTACTTATGGAAAGTTCTGCAGCTGGTTTGAATTTCTCCTCAAAAAATAAGTTGTTTTTTTTTTTTTCTATCACATTGTCAGGCTGCAGATTTTCCAAATTTTTGTGCTCTGATTCTCTTTTAAACATAAATTCCAGTTTCAAACTATATCTTTGTAAATGGATAAAATTCAATGCTTCTAAGGGCACCCAAATCAGCTCATGCTTGGCTGCTTAGAAATTTCTTCTGTCAGATACCCTAAATCATCTCTCTCAAGTTCAGTGTTCCATAGGTATCTACAATGGAGGCAAAATGCCACCAGTCTGTTTGCTAAAGCATAGCAAGAGTCACTTTTATTCCAGTTTCCAACAAGCTCCTCATCTCCATCTGAGATCACCTCAGCTTAGACTTCATTGTCTAAAATGAAAATGAAAATTGCTAGCAGCATTTTGGTAAAGGCCATTCAACAAGTCTCTAGGAAGTTTCAAAATTTCCCACACCTTTCTATCTTCTGAGTCCTCCAAACTGTTCCAAACTCTGCCCATTACCCAGTTCCTAAGTTGCTTCCACATTCTCAGGTATCTTACAGCAATGCCTCACTACCTTCATACCAATTTATTGTTTTAATCCATCTCACACGGCTATAAAGAAATACCTGAGTCTGAGTAACTTATAAAGGAGAGAGGTTTAATTGATTCACAGTTCTGCATGGTTGAGGAGGCCTCAGGAAACTTACAATCATGGTGGAAGACATGTCTTCACAGAGTGGCAGGACAGAGAATGAGAGCAAGTAGGGGAAATGCCAGACAGTTATAAAACCATCAGATCTTGTGAGACTCACTCATTACTATAAGAACAGCATGGGAGAAATCATTCCCATGATTCAATTATCTCTACCTGCTCCTACCCTTGACATGTGGAGATTATTATAATTCAAGGTGAGATTATGGTAAGGACACAGAGCCAAACTATATCAAGCAGGCACCTTCTTTACAGGTGGCAGGAAGAAGAAATGCAGACAGATCAGAAGAACCTCTCATAAAACCATCAGATCTTGTGAGAACTCACTCACTATTATGAGAACAGCATGGGGAAAGCTGGTGCCATGATTCAATTACCTACACCTGTTTCCCCTTTGACAAATGGGGATAATGCGGATTACAATTCAAGATGATAGTTGGGTGGGGACAAAAAGTCAAATCATATCACCCCTAAAAAAGTAACTTGCTAAAAAGACCCTCTAAAAATTGTGTCATATAACCCAGTGGGACACTATCTAGTTTTGTATGAACCTAGAAAATGTATCATAAGACTTATTTTTTAACTTGTATGTGCACATGCACATACACCATTTGCCTGAGAATCATGATTTTAAGCATTTCCAAATTATAATTTAACATGAAATATGGCTATTTATAATAATATTAAGTGACAAAAAGCAGAAAGAAAGAAATCTAAGAATCCAGAAGAAACTTTAATGATTATTGTTTTATAAGTGTGGGGACCAAGCTTATGAGAGATTAAAGGAAAACCACATATTGAAATCAGTCTCCTGTATTTCAGAGAACAACCTCAGTTTAGTTTCACAGCTTAACTATGAAGTTCCTGGGTCTAAAACATACATTTTTTTTTAAACTTTCTTCTTTGTTCTCCACGTTGCCAGCAGGATTCTGACTATGGGTACCAATGGCAGGAAGCTGCAGGATTGGGAGAGAAAATGGTAAATATGTCTCTTTCTTTTCTAATGAACTGTTTGACCTTTCTGATTGTAATTCTAGGTTTTCCCTGGGGACTGCAGCTCCAACTCAAACTGAACCACTGCCTCTGTCTCTCTGGCCTAAGTGTAAAAGAGGTTCTCTCTTTTTTTTCCTAGTGTCTGGGATGCTTCATTGTCTCCTTAGATCTCCAACTATTTTATTAGCTTTGCAAATAATCACTTGCATTAATTTACCATAATTGTAAACAATACTCAAGTGGGGTAATTTTCTTATTGGACATCGGGTATATATACTTAATGGTCTATTTGATTTCCATTTTATTAAGTCAGATTTTTTTCAGGGTTATTCCAACCAACAAACCTATTGTTGAATTTTGATTGGCTTTAAATATTAAATGAGAAGCCAGTGAACATACTTGATTTAATTGGGCCTTGAGAGTGTTAGAACAGATGACAATATGCAGAAACTTACAGAATAATGAGATCAAATATTGAAATTAACAGACCTGGGATAAAGGAGTTCGCAAAGAAAAGGGAAAGCAATTAAAATGACAACAGGTGAGGTAAAAAGGGCAATTTTGCAGGCAAACAGAATTTGATGCAAAATTCTGGCTAATTAAATCCTTGCAAATATAAACATATTAATTAAACTTGCATATAAATTATTTATTTGCTATGTAGAAATAGTACTACCTAAATTCTAGTTTTTTAAAAAATTAATATTATTTGTAATGCATATAGTATAACTTTTGACACATGGTGTAGGCCAAAATTTTGGGTTAGTTTGGTGGTTAGTACTGCTGCTACTACAACAAATGCCACTGTTATGTGTAATGTGAAATATATTTTGTAGAAGAATCAGTAGTTTTGATAACTAAATATATAGGAGAAAAATGAGAGAAAAGAGTCAAATAGTTCTTGAAAAAGTTAAACCAACTCTATTGGGCTACTCATGCAGTTAATTTTAGAAACAGGGAAACTCCAAGCAAGCAAAGAAAATATACTTCTATCCTGTAAAACATGATGTGACTTAAAAAACTATGTCTTCATTATTATAGTTTCTAGGATATCACAATTGAAATACAAAGGGGAGAAGTGTATGTTTATTATATTTTCTGTCTTATTTCTCCTCCAAATCTTTGGTCTACTAGTTACTTCTGAATAACCAATGTGTCAGGAAGATTGTAGTGCAGTTTAAGTAGCATCACAAAACTAAAAGCTGGTAAGGGGTGAATAATTAATATGTAATCTAAGATGTGAAATTACATCATATAAGCAAAAGTTGAAGAATACAGTAGACATCTAGAATATAAATCTAGACCAGAATTTCTCAAGTTCAGCATTTTTGACATTTTGAGCTACATAAACTTTATTTGAGAGTTGGAGGTAGTTTTCCTGTGCGCTACAGGACGTGTGTAGCAGCATTCCTGGCCTCTACCTACTAGATGCCCATAGTAACACCCTCCTTCTCCTCCAACGTGACAAGAAAATGTTAAACATTTTGTTACCTATGCCATAGGGTCCAGAATTGCCTCCAGTTGAAAACCACTGGTTATGTTGACATTTAAAATATATTTTTCTTATTATAAATATGTCTTTTTCTTGCTAAGAATCTCATGTTTTACAAGCAGCCAGTATTTCTTCTGAAAACCATTCCTTCTTCTCCCTCTACCATCTGCATTTGCTTCTCCAACTGTGGAGTCCTGAGGGACTTGAAATTTTTAATATATTATATCTTATTCCTCTCACTTGATCGGTTCAGGTATGTACATCTGACCCAAGCTGGACCAATCCTAATTTTTTTTTTCCTTCTGGATCCAGTTGACTTTTCTGAGGGTTAGCATTTTATTTAAAATAAACTAGTAAGATAATCAGGAGTTTTAAACTTAGCACGAATAAATTTTTAAAAAGTCCAGGGTTTCTTAGGAGGTGAAAGTAGAGTGATGTCTGTACCTTACCATAAATTGTTATTTAAACTGAAGCTAGGTCTCTTTTTTCTTCTATCTCATAACAATTAAACTATGCTATTATTTTGTCATAAGATGTCCTATATAAGCTGCCAGTGAAATGACTCCTATTAAATAACTTATGACACTACAGTCTTATTCTAAAACACAGTATTTAATTCTGAGCCATTGCTGTAATAAGGCAAGTTTGGTTCCATAACTGAAAAAGTACTTACACATGATTTCTAAAAATGGGGTTATCTGGACATATTCTAATAGCAGCCGGCAATGCTGGCTGGCCAACATTCTTAATGTAGATACCATGTTGTAAATCCAAAGAGATTAACAAATTTGGTACTGTAAGTATGTGGTAGCCTAAAGAGAAAGGCCATTCTGAGAATTTTTAAATTATTGTTGAAATGCATGTCACATTTATTTGAAAGGTGACTTCTGACATCTGATGGCTGTCAAAGTGAAAATCGGACTGGATGAACTTGAAGTGATATGGTTAGGCTTTGTGTCCCCACCCAAATCTCATCTTGAATTGCAGTTTCCATAAACCCCTACATGTGGGAGGGACCTGGTGGAGATAATTGAATCATGGGGGCAGTTTCTTCCCTCCTGTTCTCATGATAGTCAATAAGTCTCATGAGATCTGATGTTTTTATAAAGGGCAGTTCTGCACACACTCTCTTGCCTGTCACCATGCAAGATGTGCTTTGCTTCTCCTTCACTTTCCACCATGATTGTGAGGTCTCCCCAGTGGTGTCGAAGTGTGAGTTTATTAAACCTCTTTTTCTTTGTAAATCACTTAGTCTCAGGTATGTCTTCATTAGCAGCAAAAGAACAGACTAATACAACAGGCAAGGAAGACTTTATACAAGACTACTGCAAAAGGGGAGACAGCCTAAACTGAACTCTGCTGAAACAAAAGAAAAAAGATATTCTAATCTCTGTGTGAGCTTGTAGAAGAGTGCTGGAAGACATCAAGGGGTAGGCTGATCAATGATATGTCTGGCATGTTGAGTTATTTCCAAGTTTGTAAGAGTTTTTCCATGTGATTAGGCCATCTATATTTGCTAATTAGTGCCCATCAAAGTGGGAAAGTGCCTACCTTCGTATAGAGACTGGAAGACAGACATGCTGTCTTTCTCGATGATTGCATTTCAAACAGAAGGCTCTGAAATTCTTGAGAAAGATATTGCTGAGTTGTAAAACTGGCAAGGGGTTTTAAGGAAATTTATATGCATCTAAATTGGGCAGAGAAAGAATTTGTAATTACAAGTATTTGTAATACCTCTAAGAAAAAGGAGATCAGGGACCTATAGTCATCAAGAAACCTGTCTGAATTAAGTCAAAATAAAGAAAATATTACAGTCATCTTGCTCATGACTTTGGGAAACAAAAAAGGAATCCCAAGTTTCAGTTGGTTATTTGCTTTTCTAAGTGTTCTAATGGTTCATTTAAATTTTAAAATTATATGATTTCTTTTGATATGCAGAGTATATAAACAAAAATCCATTATTATATCATACATTTATTTTTAAAATATAAAGTTTGATTTATTTCTTATAGTTCTACTGATATTCTTAATTACAATCCTTAGATATAACAGTAAATGACTGTTTAGACTAAAATTAATTCTAGTGGTTAGACGAGGTCTTAAATCTTCAAGGATAGTTAGCATTATAATTGACAGGTGTGTTGATTATTAAAACACATATATATAAATAGCTTTGAAAATATTCTATAATGAAGAGTGGGGTGGGTTAGTAAAGTAATTTAATTGCTACAGTAGTTACTTTTTGGTATCCACTGCAATATTTTCATAGCCATATTAATTGGTCTTGTCACATACATGGGTCAATCCTCATTTGCTAGGTATTTATACTACTAAAACTTGGAAAAACAGAAAAATTTTGAATGAAAGAAAACATTAAATCAATCTTTTAAAGTTATCTTAAGATACATTAAAAATAATTTGAAAAGTACTTGTTTAATTCCAAGTTCTTTGATTTTTATTTATTCAACATTTTCCCCAATGAATTTATATTTTCTTTTATACTCTCTTTCTTATGGTAATTTCAGTAAAATGCTAATATATGTTATTATCACAAGTTTTTCTACTTTTAGTTCAGTTGCTTGACATGAGACAATTTTTAAATTATATCTATTTGACATACCTGGAGAATGTTTCATTAGATCATAGGTAGTATAGTCACCAAAAACAATGATTCAAAAATTACCATATTATCATCACAAGTCAATAGTGTATTAGTCATTTTATAGTCTTTGTATTAAGGCAATGCATTCTACGTTTGCTTAATATATGATTGGAAGATAAATTATCTTAGAGAAGCACTAAGGTTGTTGATTTGTTAGTGACCTTTAAATCTCCTACATTTATAGTGTTATAACCATTAAATGAACAAAGATGCATGTATTCTGAGAATAAGCCTCTTTGGGATCAGCAGCAACATTTGATAAACAGGGAATATTACTTTTGCAAATTGGCTTTTCATATCAGGAAGAAAGTGTTTCTGTTTTGCATTTAACTACTTAGTCTCCAAAATGCAACAGTATGGCTAAAAGAATTTTGAAAAATCTAATAACATTATTTCTTCTTTCATATATTGTGTTAGTCCATTTTCACATTGCTGGTAAAGACATACCCAAGACTGGGAAGAAAAAGAGATTTAATTTGACTTACAGTTCCACATGACTAGGAAGTTAGGAAGGCCTCAGATTCATGGCGGGAGGTGAAAGGTACTTCTTACATGGTGGCAAGAGAAGATGATAAAGAAGTAAAAGTAGAAACCCCTGCAAATCCCATCAGATCTTGTGAGACTTATTCACTATCATGAGAATAGCTGTGAAAGACCAGACCCCATGACTCAGTTACATCCCCCTGGGCCCCTCCCACAACACGTGGGAATTCTGGGAGATACAAATCAAGTTGAGATTTGGGTGGGGACACAGCCAAATATATCATTTCAACACTGGTCACTCCAAATCTCATGTCCTCATATATCAAAACCAATCATGCTTGCCCAACTGTCCCCCAAAGTCTTAACTCATTTCAGCATTAACCCAAAAGTCCACAGTCCGAAGTCTCATCTGAGACAAAGGGGTAACAGGGCCCATGTAAGTCTGAAATCCAGTGGAGCAGTCAAATTTTAAAGCTCCTAAGTGGTTTCCTTTGACACCAGATCTTGCATCCAGGTCATGCAGATACAAAAGATGAGTTTCCATATTCTTGGGCAGCTCTTCCCTTGTGGCTTTGCAGGGTACAGCCTCCCTCCCAGCTGCTTTCAAGGGCTGATATTGAGTGTCTGTGGTTTTTCCAGGCACACAGTGCAAACTGTTGGTGGATTTACCTTTTTGCAGTCTGGAGGATAGTGGCTGTGTTCTCACAGCTCCATTAGGCAGTGTCCCAGTAGGCAATCTTTGTCGGAGCTCTAACCCCAGATTTTCCTTCTGCACTGCCTTAGCAGAGGTTCTCCAGGAGGGCACCACACCTGCAGCAAAGATTTGCCTGGGCATCCAGACATTTCTATATATCTTCTGAAATCTAAGCAGAGGTTTTCAAACCTTATATATTATCATTATTATTTTTTTGAGACTGAGTTTTACTCTTGTCCCCCAGATTGGAGTGCAATGGCTTGATCTCAGCTCACTGCAGCCTCTGCCTCCCAGGTTCAAGTGATTCTCCTTCTTTGGCCTCTTGAGTAGCTGGGATTACAGGCACCCACCACCATGGCCAGCTAATTTGTGTGTGTGTGTGTGTTTTTAGTAGAGACAAGATTTCGCCATGTTGGCCAGGCCAGTCTTGAACTCCTGACCTCAGGTGATCTGCCTAACTCAGTTTCCCACAGTGCTGAGATTACAGGTATGAGCCACCTTGCCCAGCCCCAAACCTTAATTCTTCACTCAACACCACATGGTAGCTGGCAAGGCTTGGGGCTTGAACTCTCTGAAGCCACAGCCTGAGCTCTACATTGGCCCCTTTTAGCTATGACTACAGTGGCTGGGACACAGGGGACCAAGTTCCTAGGCTGCACACAGCCTGGACCCAGCCCGTGAAACCACTTTTTCCTCCTGGGCCTCCAGGCCTGTGATGGGAGGGGTTGCCATGAATGTCTCTGATATTGCCTGGAGGCATTTTCCCCATGGTCTTGGGGATAAACATTAGGCTCCTTGCTACTTATGCAAATTTCTGCAGCCAGCTTGAATTTCTCTCCAGAAAAATGGGTTTTTCCTTTCTATCATATAGTCAGGCTGCAAATTTTCCAAACTTTTGTGGTCTGCTTCTCTTTTAAAACTCAATGTCTTAACAGTACCCAAGTCACCCCTTGAGTGTTTTGCTGCTTAGAAATGTTTTCCATCAGACACCCCCAATCATCTCTCTCAGGTTCAAAGTTCCAGAAATCTCTTGGGCAGGGGCAAAATGCTGCCAGTCTCTTTATTAAAACATAACAAGAGTCATCTTTGCTCCAGTTCCCAACAAGTTCCTCATCTCCATTTGAGACCACCTCAACCTGGTTTTCATTGTCCACATCATTATCAATGTTTTTGTCAAAGCCATTCAACAAGTCTCTAGGAAGTTCCAAACTTTCCCACATTTTCCTGTCTTCTTCTGAGCCCTCAAAACTGTTGCAATCTCTGCTTGTTACCCAGTTCCAAATTCCCTTCCACATTTTTGGGTGTCTTTTCAGCAATGCCCCACTCTACCTGTACCAATATATTGTATTAGTTTGTTTTCATGCTGCAGATAAAGACATATCCAAGACTGAGAAGAAAAAGAGGTTAAATTTGACTTACAGTTCCACATGGCTGTGGAAGCCTCAGAATCATGGTGGGAGGGGAAAGGCACTTTCTATATGGTGGCGGCAAGAGAAAATGAGGAAGAAGCAAAAGAGAAAGCCCTGATAAACCCATCAGATCTCCTGAGACTTATTCACTATCATGAGAATAGCAAGGGAAAGACCTGCCCCCATGATTCAATTCCCTCCCAGGGTGTGATATGCTTTGGATGTTTGTGCCCTCCAAATCTCATGTTGACATGTAATCTCAAATGCTGAAGGTGGCACTGGTGTGAAGTGTTTGGGTCATGAGGGCGGATCCCTCATGAATGGCTTGGTGCTTTCTTTGTGGTAAGCAGTGAGTTCTTGCTCTGAGTTTACAGGAGATCTTGTTGTTTAAAAAAGAGTGTGACATCTTCCTCCTTTCTTCCTTGCTCCTGCTCTCACCATGTGACATGCATGCCAGCTCTCCCTTTACCTTCTGAAGTCCTCACTGGAAGCAGATACCGGTGCTATTCTTCCTGTATGGCCTGCAGAACCACAAGCCAAAATAAACTTTTCTTTGTAAGTCACCTAGCCTCAAGTGTTTTTTCATGGCAGATATCACAGCATGGATACATTACTACCTGGTAAGCAAGCATATTTTAGAAATGTTGTGCTCATTACAGTAGTCACTAATCCTTATATGGCTTTAAATTTAAATGTAAGTGTTCTATACCCATCTATGGTTAGTCTCCACTGTCATAAAAAGCTCAGAAATAGTATATTTCCATAATTACAGAAGGTTTTCGTTGAACCAATGTATTGTAGAAAGAACTGAGAATCTCACTAGATAGAGCAATAATAGTAAAGATACTCACCTTTAGTCAAACGAGAGTAGATTGACTTCATGTTTAATTAATATGGCAGAGGGTGCAGCCAATTCCTAAGACAAGGATTAAAATCTACAAAAAGTGTTTCAGAGAATATGAGCATCCAACACACATATGTGCGTGCATGTACATGTGTGTGCACATGGGCACACACACACAAGTCCTGATTGTTTGAGATAAAAACAAACAAGGTTAAACTGTATTTTTTTTTTTGGTGTAATGGTATTTTTTAACATACATTAATGGTTTTAAAAACTGAGACAGAAAGCCAGAAAAAAGTTAACAGTTTCCTCTAAATTAAAATTACTCTTCAGGGAAGAGCATATCACAGCTGGGAGGTAACTGAATCATGGGGGAAGGTCTTTCCCGTGTTATTCTCATGATAGTGAATAAGTCTCAGGGAAATATTCACTAGTTACAAAAAAAAAAAAAAAAAAATAGAGCAGGGATGTGACCAAATATTGAATTACAGTAGCTGGTCTTGAACAAGGAATTATCATCTACACTATAATCTACTTGATAAAGAAATGCATGGAGTTCATCAATAGTTGTGAGTCATTGCTATGGTTTGAATATTTGACCCCTCCAAACCTGATGCTAAAGTTTGATCCCCAAAGTGGAGCCAAAAGGGAGGTGTTTGGGTTATGGGGGCAGATCCTTCAGGAATAGGCTTATGTCCTCCCTGGAATGCGGAGGTAGTGGGTGAGTTCTCAGCTGTTAGTTCCAGTGAGAGCTGGGTGTTCAGAAGAGCCTGTTGTCTTTCCTCCCCATCTCTCTTGCTTTCTCTCTCATCACGTGATCTCTCTACATGCTGGCCCCCATTCCCCTTTAGCTTTGAACGGAAGAACCTTGAGGCCCTCAGCAGATGCAGATGCTGGGCTGATGCCAGGTTTCTTGTACAGTCTGCAGAACCGTAAGCCAAATGATCCTCTTTTCTTCATAAATTACCCAGTCTCAGGTATTCCTTTATAGCAACACAAATAGGCTAAGACAGTGATCCATGAGCAAATGAGATGTATTCTCAATATAAGGAAGTAAAGTAGAAAAAAGAAGGACATACATTTTAAAAAAGAAGAAGAATTTGGAGGACTATCATGAGAGCGAACATGATAGTTATATCACATCTATCATGATGTCCAGTGAGCTCGACTTTATAAGTGTTAAATTCCACCTACTGCTTTCTACCTGTTGATAAAGGGACTGTTTTGTCAGGGTGGGGGGTGGGGGGATGGGAAGTGGAGGGTAGGGGGGTGGGAAGTGGTGGGGGGGTGGGAGGTGGTGGGTGGACGGGTGCTGAAGAAAGGTGAATCATTTCTGTTTTGATATGTTAAGAGTGAGATGCCAAGTGGATATGTAAGTGAAAATGTCAAATACGAATTCTGATGACTCATAAGCCTGGACTTCAGAAGAGAGGTCAGTGATGGAGGTTCAACGTTAGAGTCCTTCATTAATACATGATGTTAATGCTCTGGAACTAGGTGAGAACACAGGAATTAAATATGGATATAAAGAAGAAACGTCAGGCCCAAGCCCGGGGAACCTCCAACATTTAGAGCCGTGAAATACAGGAGCTAATCAGAAAACTATGAACAAAAACTCATGAAGGGGGAGGTAGTCTGGGATTACACATTTCCTTAGAAGCTTAAGGAAAAAAGAGAACAAAGAAGGGAGACTAGTCTAGTACGCTGAATTAGCTGCTGAGTGTTCAGATAAAGGGAAGAAGAGAGGTGACCCCTGGATTTGGCAAAAGATAAATTATTATTTACCTTGACAACGTAGGTGCAATGGATTACAGGGAACAACAATGTAACTAACTTGCACAGAGGGGATAATTCAAGGGGAATAAGTAAAGGCAATGCCAAAATGTGCCTTGTGTGGCGAAAATAAAAACATAGAGATGATTTTAACTCTGTCACAGGATTTCTCAATATAATAGCTTTACTCAGATATTTAAATCATTAGTTAATTCTGAATCAAGTTTGTAATAATAAATAGTACTTTGGGGTAATCTTTATTTGAATATAATGCATATACTTGAAATAATTTCCTTATCCATGAAATGTTTTACCATATTTATTGATCTCTTAACACAGTTAATTGACACTCATTTATGAAACATGTTGCCTACCTCTGAAGTAAATGCTTTCAGAAACACCTAGATGAGAAGACAATAAGAATATCTTCAACCAGCAAATTCTAATGGATATAAAGCAGCTAAAACTGATATTTATATTACAATTAATTTACATAGTGATATAATTTATAATGATTAAATTACATAGTGACATAGTTTATGTCACTATTAATAATAAATTAAATATAAATAATTTGAGGAAGGCAAAATAAAGACCTTTTGGTAATTAGAGGTGATCAAAGGAGATATCTGGTGGTAAATTCAGTAAAAAAGGAGATGTACTTACAGTTGAGTTCCAAAATATATTTAAGATTTGTAGGCAATTAGAGTCAAAAGGGAGCAGTATGGGCAGTAAGCATTGTTTAGTGTGCTTGGAGGATGACTTCTTGTCAGGCCTCTGAGCCCAAGCCAAGCTGTCGCATCCCCTGTGACTTGCACGTATATGCCCAGATGGCCTGAAGAAACTGAAGAATCACAAAAGAAGTGCAAATACCCTGCCCCGCCTTAACTGATGACGTTCCACCACAAAAGAAGTGAAAATGGCCAGTCCTTGCCTTAAGGGATGATATTATCTTGTAAAATTCCTTTTCCTGGCTCATCCTGGCTCAAAAAGCTCCCCCACTGAGCACCTTGTGACCTCCACTCCTGCCTGCCAGAGAACAACCCCCCTTTGACTGTAATTTTCCTTTACCCACCCAAATCCTATAAAACAGCCCCACCCTTATCTCCCTTCGCTCTCTTTTCGGACTCAGCCCGCCTGCACCCAAGTGAAATAAACAGCCATGTTGCTCACACAAAGCCTGTTTGGTGGTCTCTTCACATGGACGCGCGTGACACTTCTCATTTATTCTGACTAGACTGTGAGATACACCAAGGGAAGTGGGAAAATTGCTTGTGTGATTAATTCGAGGGCATGGTGGGATGTAAAGCTTTGCTAGTTTATACCCTTTTCTATGTTGTGACTATTTTATACTACCTTTTAATTAATTTTGTTTTGCAATAATTATTTAAATAGAATTACATATTATAACAACAAAAGTTATTCTTATTTTCTCATATTTTGATTATTTTGTTTTGTTGCAATACATGATTTCAGAGTAATACTTAGTGTGTCTTCAGTGATGCTCTCTCAGACGTAACATGCATTCCTATATATTAGTTAATTTGACTTCAAAAATTAAATTAGGTCAAAATCATTTTATCTTAGAAACTTAAAGGTATTTTTCTACAGCGTTTTTCTAAAAATAATCTTTTTTCTTTTGCAGGAGTTTTAATTATTACAGAGGGTTTCTATGTGCCTCTCAACTAGTTTTCCCTGTTATTGACATCTTATATAAGAACAGCACATTTGTTATAATTATAAGACAACATTTACACATTATTATTACCAATATCCATTTTTTTATCAGATATGCTGTTTTCCCCTCATTATCTATTTTCTGTTTTCATTCTCCCAGCTAGTACACATCACATTTACTCAGCACATCTCTTTACACTTCTCTTGGTTTCAACAATTCCTTGAATATTTTCTGTTTTTGATGAATACTGGTTAGATATTTTATACAATGTCTTTCAATTGGCCCGAGGCTTATATGTTTTGAGTAGAAAGACCAAAGAGGTAATGTGCCATTTCATCACACCATGTTAAGGGTAAATCATTTCAACATGACTTGTAATTGTTGATGCTGAGTTCACTCACCTGGGTGAGAAAGTGTTTGTCAGATTTCTCCACTGCCATGTTACTCTATTTTCCCTAGTTATTGTACTCTTTAGAAGAGGTCAGTTTTTTCAGACTACATTTACTATGCAAGGAGTTACACCCCACCTTCTAGAAAGTATTTATATAAATTATTTGGAAATCCGACCTATGAAAGATTTATCTATTGTCCTTATTTGTTTATTTATTCAAGCATTTATTTATACCAGAATGAACTTATGAATATTGATTTCATAGTTTGGGTTATAACTCAGTGCCACTTCATTTTTTTTTTTTTTTTTTTTTTTTTTTTCTCAAATGTTTTCAGTTTTGGCCACTGAAAATTCTTTCACTTGGCTTTTATGTCCATTTGTCACATCCCCACACCCATAATTTTATTTTGTTTTGTTTAAGTACTTTCTTACTCCTGGCTTTATGCTTGAGTCTTTTTATTGGAAAAGAGTATGAGAAAACAAGATCTGGGTGAAAGAGGTGCTTCTTCCTATTGGGGTGTTATGTCTTCTAGTCCCTCTAAGCTGACACTGTTTTCTTTGCATTTCCATATGGGAAATTTCTATTGACCTGTCTTCAGCAAATTCTTCAATTCTTGATAAGCATTTTTGACAGTCCATTTTTTTGTTGTTGTTTATAGCAGAATACATGAAACTAGATAATTTATAAAGAAAAGGAATTCATTTCTTACACTTATGAGGTGGAGAAGTCCAAAGTTGACAACCCACATCTCATGAGAGCCTTCTTGCTGGTGGAGACCATCTGAAAGTCCAGAGGCAGCACAGGCATTGCCTATTGAGGAAGATGAATGTGCTAGTTTCCTCTTTTTGTAAAGCCACCAGTCTCACTTCCATAACTTCTTAATTCATTAAACCACTAATCTATCAATACATGAATGAATTAGTCCATTTATGAAGGGAGAGTTGTCATGACCCAGTCACCTCTTTGAGGTCATACCTCATAATGCTGCTACATTGGGGATTACATTTCAATATGAGTTCTAAAGGGAAAAATTATTGAAGCCATAGAAGTTTCCATTTTTCCACTTATGTTACCTATCTTCAGTGCATGTTACTTACTTTCTCAATTAGAGCCCCTCACAAATTTCATTGGAAACTTCCAACATCTGTGTCATATCTTTGTCTGGTTCTGATGCTTGATGTGTTTCTTCACACTGTGTTTTTTTTTCCCCTTTACTATACTTGCAATTTTTTTTTTCTGTGCTGAAAACTGGGCCTGTTAAATCAGGTAATAAGAGAGATAAATAGGAATTTAATATGAAAATTTAGATTATAAGAGTTAGGCTGTATCTAACATTTGCTGTATCTGTTTATGTAAAAGGTTTAGATTTCTTAAGTATATTTGCTCTGTCTTACTTCCTGAGCTTGGGCTTCCCTAAATACTCCTCCTCAAAGAGAGTCTGTGTCTTGCAGATGGCTTATCTGTACTTTCCTTTTACTACACTGAAGCCCTGTTGCTGTGGAGGTATGTGGTGAAAGGTGTAGCATCCTATAATCTTATAACTAAGTCCCAGTATTTTAGTGGGTCTGAGTCTTTTTTCTGTGACCTCCACATGTGTTTCTTAGTGGTATAATTCTTCTCACCTTCTTACCCAACTCAGGGAGGTTAGAAATACTTAAAGTATGAGGAATGTCTTTCCTCAAAGGGATAGAGTTCTTGTATATTCTTTTCCCTTAGAGAGTAAGCCTTTGTAGTTCAAAATACTCAATGTATGTTTTACAATGATAATTTTTCCCTCCTTCCGCCACAGCCATAAGGGAATCTTTGTAGGATTTCCACCTTGACAATCTGGTGGTGATCCTACAAATAGAATTCAAAAAGTGTTAAGGTTTCTCTAAGACTGTGGCCCCTGGAGTTTCTCAGAGTCAGGCTAGTTGGTATACACTAGACCTCTGGAAATTTGTCAAAATTATCGTATATTTGTTCCTGCCTGTTTATGATATCAGTGGCTTCTGCTCCAGGTAAATATATCTCATCTGTGACTCTGTTATACATTCACCTCTCCAGATTTTGGAGTGATGTTTGTCCTGTAACCTTAGATCTCTAATGGGTAAAAGAAAAGTGGTTGATTTACAGTTTGTCAAGCTTTTTCTTATTATGCGTACGTAAGTGATTACTTCCACTGTCTTTGTACGTTGGAGGCAAAACTGGCAGTTCCTCTTCATTATTTTTTTACTTCTTATTCTCTCATCATCATTTTTTCTCTCTCTGAGAATGTAACAAAACTTATTAAAAATTTGTATCTAGAAATGTTACATAATGTTTATGGTTTTAGGTCTGTTTTTATTCGTCTTACTGGACATACAGAAATCATATTTAATCCGATTTTTGTTTACCATTTAGCTGTGTAAAATGTTCCAACACTATGTTTTTGAGTATATTTTTCTTCATTCTCCCTCTTCTAATGTTTTGGAGCCCTTATTGAAGGAGTAAAGATAATTTAAAACATTCCCCTCTCTTATTTTTTGTGACTTGTAGATGCTACTTATTTGGTGTAGCCTGATGACAGAACTTCTGGAAAAGAGACACGTTGTCTAGACAGGGCAAAGTAGGTCTCCAGCTTTTCTGGTTCCAGTGGAGCCTCTGCTTCTCTTGGTGTTCATAACTTAAATGAACCTAGCCCCGCTTCCATAGCCCAACTATGTGCAGGTCAAACACCTCTTCTTTGAACCTATCTGAAGGCTCTCATATTTTCCATTTGTTTTCTCCTGAATTGATTTCACATTATGGCTTTCTTTCTTGGCCATTAATTGTCTGCCTGTCTTCAGGTATTCATTATATTCTGATGTCCTGATGGGAATTCCTTTATCCTCCAGTGATATTCTTTTTTTTCTTTAAACATTTATTTTACGCTCAAGGGATACATACACTGGTTTGTTACATGGGTAAATTATGTGTCCTAAGGGCTTAGTGTACAGATAATTTTGTCACCCATGTAATCAGCATAATATCCAATAGGTAGTTTTTCAATCCTTTCCCTCCTCCCACCCTCCACACTCAAATAGGCCCCGATGTCTATTGTTTCCTCCCTTGTGTCAATGGCATTCTAAATCTTTTACTTTTTAAAGATTAAATTAGTTTTACTCAATTTTTACCTACAAATTAAAATGGTAGATAATTGTAGAAGTCTTTTTTTTTTAAGATAGCATAGTAAAACTATGCAGCGAAATAGCTTTAGAGGCTTGCATTAACTGTTTAATCAGTCTTGTTTAATGATAAAATACTTTGCAATGTACAAAAACAATGACCAAGAAGCGTACCATTTATGAACCTAAACATTATTTCTCATTACTCCTGGTATCTTTGTGACAAATTATGCTAAACTTATTAGTCACCTCAGAGAAACTTGGTACTTTGTGGTATCTACACTTACTAGGGCTGGCGAGCACTCCCCCTGAGGTGCCAACACTGAATTTATCACAGCTAAATCACAATGTGTCAGTTGTATCATGATAATGAATTTCTTTATCTAGAATGTATTCCTGACCCAGACAATTAATTAGTCAATCAGCAATGTTTCTTGACCCCTAAGTATAAGGAGGATTAATTCTACTCTGCATAGTGGGGAATTAGTAGTAGATTTTCTTTCAAGTAGCAATGTACTCCAATTGTTAGGCAAATTATGCTCAGATGATAAGTTTAAGTTGAGGAAAGGATATTCCTCTTCTGAAATCCTACGTCTGTGTGAACAATTCATTGAATTTACAGAGGGAACGTAGCCAAAACATTTAAAACTGTTGCAGCATAAGAACCAGCCAATCAAAACAAGTGCCTCTGATGCACCATACACAGGCAGAAACGTGGCTAAATATCACTCATGTTTAGCAACAAAAGGAAAAAAAGTCAGACATGTATAGATAATGGGGATGGTAATAGTGTTTCAGTATCTACTCAGGTACACACAATTTGCAGGCATTGGAAAAAAAATCTAAATCTACCTATGTAACTAACTGAAGAGACGAATATTGCTTTTTCTCAAACTTCCCAAACTCTTGAAAATAAAATTCATCCAAAAATATTTATTGACCACTGTCTACTTTTGTAATGTGTCAAACACCGTGAAATATGCTTATAAGAGAATTCTAAATAGACTGTGTAGTAGTTTTCTGGGAGCTAACATTCTCTTAGATGGAGATAGGCTAGGTAAATTTATAAAATAAAAAAAATTATCAGATTGTATTAAATTCCATTAAAAAATTAAACAAAGTGATGTTATCTTGCAGAAATAATTTTAAGATAAGTGTCCAGTAAAGTCACTTGCAAGTGAGAGTTGAGTAGTCACCATCTGAAGTTCTGTACATTTATTAAGCAATGTAATTCTCATATAAATCCAGTGATCCAAGCAATATTTTTATTTCCACCTTTCAAATGATGGAACAGAGGCACAAAAATGTCAAGTAATGTGCCCCAAGTCAGTGCACTCAGATCTTAGGTCTATGACCTTTATCAGTATAACACAGTGCATCTACTGATGAGAACCCATGAAAGTCTGAAATGATGAGACAGTTGACCACCTGACCACCTGAAAACATAATAGAATAAGTTTCTATTTAGAGACGACAATTCTCACAAAGCTAGAGGAAGACATGGACGACGAGCTGAAGTTAGAAAAGGGTCCTGGCCCAAACCATGGAGAGCTTGCAGGTGATATTAAAAAATATATATATACACACACACATATAAAATTTACATTTACATGTATATGTATTTATATATGTAAATATACATGACCAGATACTATGTTTTAAGAATCGTTTGAAAAGTGATAAATAACTTCAAAATAAAGATCATTACTGTAATTTATCTAAACAAAGAGATCCTTAAATCATAAAAACTTATATTACCATATGAAAGTAGTGACTATTACACAGCAAATGAGATACTCTTCTTCTAAAGCAGTAAAAATATTGTTTATAATAATAGCTAACATTTTTGAGTACTTACTCCATGCCAAGCACTGCTCTGCTAGATGTTCTATAAGAAATATCTCACTTAATTCCATAAAACACCAGGAAGCAATACAATAATTTACAGAACAATATCTAATTTTATCTCGATTAAAAGCCTCTATCGTAGTATTTTTGTCCCTTGACAGTAGTGATTTTTATGTAGAATAAGTTCTGCTACTTTGATTCCTGTTCAGAAGTTCAAAATTATTTTTAAAATAGAAATGTTACTTGTGATATATACACCAAATAGAAAAACAGAATTCCTGATGACTTAATTGAGATAGTGAGTTTTACAGATTGCGATTTTGTAAAGAAAAAAATTAGATGCATCACCTTTAGCCCATATCATCACCATTTTATTTCAACATTGTTAATTATTTACATAAGAAGAGGACGTCTGCTTTTGATTGGAAAACCTATCCTAAGCGTTTCTCATGTTTAGATTTTGACACTGGTTGTTCCTTATCTCTTTTTCTCATTTTTTCATCTATATAACTCACTGATCATTGCATCAGGCGATCTTACAAGGAAGCAGGAGGCAGGACAGGGAATTTTATCACAGACTGTTGCTTCCTCATGCAAGATCCACTCTCTCAGGAAGACGTGCTGAGAAAAATATAATTCATTTTCCTGGCAAACCTCTGGCCTCTGAGAAACCCATGAGACAACTGAAGCCTACTTCTGTAAGTGAGGCAGTCAGGGAGCAGTTGCCTCATAAAGCAGATGGTGGTCAGCTTGATTATGAAACAAGAAACTAAGGTGACAAATTCCAGTGATGTTTTACACTTATCTGTATCTGACTTTGCTCTTGGACAGTCAATATCAATCCTGCCTGTTCCATTTTAGAAATCAGTGGAACTACTCTAGTCAGTTGTACAGGTGGCCTCAGGTGAAAACTCAAGGCAGGACAAAAATTCAAGAGATGAGAACTAGGGAAAACAGATGACAATGGACAAGTTACAGTCATTCTTTCATCCATCATCCTTCTATAAATGCCTGGTGAGTGGACTATGACTTAGCCAGCGATTCCTCCCAATGCATCTCCAGAGGTTTTGAAGTTGAAGCCCTAAGCTTTGGAAAGGCATAAGTTCTTAAATTTTATTAAGTACTATTACTGCTTTTTCTTTTATTATATTTCAATGTCATATCTAAGAAATCATTAACTAATGCTAAATCACACACATGATTAATGCTAAATCATGTTAAATCCTGCTATGTTACCTTCTAGAAATTTTATAGCATTAGGTTTTACATTTAGGTCTATAATGCACTTTGAGTTATTTATATGATGTGACTTATGAATTGATTTTTTTTTTTTTTGCATATGGATGCTAACTTGTTCTGACAACACATTACAAAACACTATTCTTTCTTCATTGACTAGGCTTTGCATCATTGTGAATAATTAATTGACCACATATCAATGTATCTGTTCCGATTTTTTATTTTGATCTAATGTATTTGATCATTAGACCAATACCATCCTGTCTTTATTAACTAGTACTATCTATACTATGTTTTGAAGTAGGAGACTGAAACTTCAGTAACATTTTCTGTGAAAGTTGTTTTGCCTATTCTGAATTATTTGCACTTGTATATAGTCTGATTTACACAGGTTTTTTTTTTAAATTCAAATTTCCTTTTACACCCAAGTTTATTTAAAATATTGTTGGTTTTAAGTTTAGTGTCCTGTAATTTGTGATCTTACCATCTATACTTTGTTCCTTTTTCTTATTTTTCAATACATTGGCTAAGTTTCTTCCTAGTATATTTTTATTGTTGGCTTTAACTATATGTCTTGTTTTTAATGGTTGCTTTCAAGTTTATACATCTTTCGTTTATCTAATTACCTATTTACCTTCAGGCGCTATTATACAATTTCACATATAAGAATCTCTAAACATTATACTTTATTTCTCACTTACCAGAATTCATGCTATCCTTGACAGACACTTTAATTCATATATATTATATATACCCTATATATAATATACCCTTTATATTATATATATCATGTATACCCAATTAATTTATATATATTATATATACCCATATCTTTTAAAATATAATTTTCAATTTAAGACAAGTTAATACAAAATATATTTGGGTATATAAAATATATATAATTTAAAATGTCTGTCAACTATAGCAGAAACCAAGACCAACCTGCCTAACATGGTGAAACCCCGTCTCTACTAAAAATACAAAAAAAAAAAAATTATCTTTTAAAAATAATCAAATAAAAAGTAAAATATCTTTGTTTCTAAAATTTACTTATATTTTCCATTTTTGTCATTCTTCCTTTCTCTGTGTAGATGTAGGTTTCTCACATTTGAATAGGACCTTTCTCAATATTTATTGTATTACAGGTCTGCTAAGGTTAAAATCTTTTATTTATTTATTTATTTATTTTATTTTATTTATTTTTTTTGAGATGGAGTTTTGCTCTGTGGCCAGGGCTGGAGTGCAGTGGCGCCATCTTGGCTCACTGCAAGCTCCACCTCCCGGGTTCACGCCATTCTCCTGTGTCAGCCTCTGGAGTAGCTGGGACTACAGGCAGCCGCCACCACGCCCGGCTAATTTTTTTTTTTTTTTTTTTTTTTTTTTTTGTATTTTTAGTAGAGACGGGGTTTCACCGTGTTATCCAGGATGGTCTCGATCTCCTGACCTCGTGATCTGCCCCTCTCGGCCTTCCAAAGTGCTGGGATTACAGGCGTGAGCCACCGCGCCCGGCCAAAATCTTTTATTTTTAAATGTTTTGAGCCAAGATGGCCACCTAGACCTAGCCAGGAAGAGCTTCTTCCACCTAGAGGGACTAGATCATTAATTAGATTGGCACATTTCAAAGATACCTTCAGAAAGAAAGCACTGAAAAGGGACAGGGGAAGAATGCAGACTCTGGGTCGGAAGGGGATCAATCTAAGAACCCTGCATGACGTTGTCAAGCCCAAGGACTAGTTCCTCACCTGAGTGGCTCCTGGGGAATGGGTGAGTAGAATAGATACCGTTCACTCGGCCACAGACCTCTGGTAACCTAGGTACAGGAGACTCCATTGCGAGGTGACAATGTGCTAGCAGCCCTCACTCTCAGCGCCTCCTCAGCCTCCGGCCTCAGCGTCCACTCTGGCGGCGCTTGAGGAGCCCTTCAGCCCGCCACTGCACCGTAGGAGCCCCCACCATCTGCTTGCTGGGAGGTGTGGAGGGAGAGGCGCGGGCGGGAACCGGGGCTGCGCGCTCCGCTCGCGGGCCAGTGTGAGTTCCCGCGGCCCCGGGCTCCGCGGGCCTAGCACACGGTGTGGCAGGCCGGCGCCGGCCCAGGGCCGTGAGGGGCTTAGCACCCGGGCCAGCAGCTGCGGAGGTTGCGCCGGGTCCCCCAGCAGTGCCGGCCCGCGGGCGGGGCACTCAAATTCTCGCCGGGTCCTAGCTGCCTTCCCGCGGGACAGGACTCAGGACCTGCAGCCCGCCACGTCTGAGCTCCTCCCCCTGCGTGGGCTCCCTGGCGGCCTGAGCCTCCCCCACGGGCACCGCCTCCTGCTCCTTGGCGGCTGGTCCCTTCCACAGCCCAAGGGCTGAAGACTGCAGGCGCGACTCAGGACTGGCAGGCAGCTCTGCCTGCAGCCCTGGTGCAGGATCCACTGGGTGAAGCCAGCTGGGCTGCTGAACTGGATGGGGACTTGGAGAACTTTTATATCTAGCGGGAGGATGGCATGTGCCCCAATCAGCACTCTGTGTCTAGCTCAGGGTTTGTAAATACACCAGTCAGCACTCTGTGTCTAACTCAAGGTTTGTAAATACACCAATTGGTACTCTGTATCTAGCTAACCTAGTGGAGACTTGGAGGACTACCACTCTGTGACTCTATGTCTAGCTCAAGGATTGTAAATGCACCAATCAGCACTCTGTGTCTAGCTCAGGGTTTGTAAATACACCAATCAGCACTCTATGTCTAGCTCAGGGCTTGTGAATACACCAATTGGTACTCTGTATCTAGCTAACCTAGTGGAGACTTGGAGGACTAGTACTCTGTGACTCTGTGTCTAGCTCAAGTTTTGTAAATACACCAATCAGTACTCTGTGTCTAGCTCAAGGTTTGTAAACACACCAATTGGTACTCAGTATCTAGCTAACTCTGTATCTAGCTCACTAGCACTCTGTGACTCTGTGTCTAGCTCAAGGATTGTAAACGTACCAATCAGCACTCTGTCAAAACGCACTAATCAATTCTCTGTAAAATGGACCAATCAGCAGGATGTGGGTGGGGCCAGATAAGGGAATAAAAGCAGGCTGCCAGAGCCAGCAGTGGCAACCTGCATGGGTCCCCTTCCACACTATGGAAGCTTTGTTCTTTCACTCTTTGCAACAAATCTTGTTGCTGCTCACTCTTTGGATCCACGCTGCCTTTAAGAGCCGTAACAGTCACCACGAAGGTCTGCAGCTTCACTCCTGACAGCGAGACCACAAACCCACCAGATGGAAGAAGCCCCAGACACATCTGAACATCTGAAGGAACAAACTCCGGACACACCCTCTTTAAGAACTGTAACACTCACCGCAAGAGTCCCTTGCTTCATTCTTGAAGTCGGTGAGACCAAGAACCCAGGAATTCCAGACACACCATGACCACCATAGAAATTTCAGCAGACAGGGGAAACTGCCTAGAGAGTTGGCAGAGACAGAACCCCAGCCTTCCTGGAGGCCATAGGACTTGGCCTGGGAACAGCTGCAGTAGAGCATGGCCAGAAGGCTTGCCATAATCCTCTAGGTGGCTTTTGCCTTTACTAGCTGTCTGACCAAAACAGAGCAGGTCTATCTTTCCTATTGGATGGACCCAGGCTGATTTGAGCACCCTTTCACCCCTTGACTGCTGGCTTTTCCCAGGATTCCTGCCTGTCCACACCTGCTTGCAGCACAGCCTCAACTGCCAGCTGAGGTGCTTGCTGGTGGCCCCCACTGGCAACCATATGTCCACAGCTCTTGCACTACCAGTATGCACTTGCCTGCAGCCTCCCATCCACTGCTTCACCACCACTCTCACATGCACAAGGAACCTGCTTCTCCCTGTTGCTGCTGGCATATATGAACACAGGGACTCCCTACTGCCCACTGCCTCTCCACTAAAGTGCTTTTTGCCAGAACCCTTCATCAGAATGTTGTTGCCAGTGGACTGGGAACAGTTCAGTCCCCCAAGTACAGCATGTACTTAACTTTAAGAGGACAGAGGAAAAAACGCTATGGGCCTGGACCTGCCCCCAGGATAGAGCACACAGCCTGGGAGTGCTGAGCTAAGCCTTGGCTCCCTGAAATTATTCAGAAATGAAGCCAACTGACTAAATCCAAATTAGACCATAGTAAAATCCTCAAGAGAATCGAAGAATATAAAAGCAAAATGTTCCATTCAAAAGACAGCAACTTCAAAGATTAAAGTAACATTAACCCCTACATATGAAAAAGAACCATGGAAGATATCTGGCAATTCTAAAAACCAGAGTATCTTCTTACCTCCAAACGATTGCAGTAGCTCTTCAGCAATGACTCGTAACCAAAATGAAAAGGCTAATGTCTGGATGGCAATGAAGATCATCAAAATTATGAGAAAGTTGAAAACCAATACAAATAATCTAAGGAATTTGATAAGATGATACATAGAGCTGAAAGATGAAATAGTCATTTTAAGATAGAACCAAAGTAATCCTCTAGAGCTGAAAAATTCACTATGAGAATTTTGTAATACAATCAGAATTATTAGCACCAGAAGGGACCAAGCTGAGAGCAGAATCTAAGAGCTCAAAGACTGGTTATTCAAATGAACTCAGTCAGATAAAAAATACAGAAAAAATAATTTTCATTATTAACAAAACTTCTGAAAAATATGAGATTATGTAAAGAGATCAAGTCTGTGACTGATTTGTGTCCCAGAAAGAGAAGGGGAAGAGCAAGACACTTGGCAAATATATTGAGAATATTATCCATGAAAATTTTCCCAATATTGCTAGAGAAGTCAAGATGAAACTATAGGAAATTCAAAGAAAAGACAAGAAAATGCTAAAGGTATTTATTACCACCAGACTGCCTTACAAGAGGTAATTGAGGAAATGCTAAACATTAAAACAGAAGAATGTAACCAGCCACCATGAAAACATGCTTAATACATAGCACACTGACAGTATAAAGTAACAATCAACTGTCCATAATAATCAGCTAACAACACAATGACATGATCAAATCCTCACATGTAAATATTAACCTTGAACATAAAGGAGCTAAACACCCCACTTAAAAGACACAGAGCAGCAAGTTGGATAAAGAAGCAAGATAAAACTGTATGCTGTCTTCAAAAGACCCATCTCACATGCAATTACACCTATAGGCTCAAAGTAAAGGAATGAAGAAAGATCTATTTATCTAATGCAAAACAGAGAAAAGTGGTTGCTGATACATTTGGGATATATGTTTCCACTCAAACCTCATGTTGAACTGGAATCCCTGATGTTGGAGGTGGGGCCTGCTGGGAGGTGACTGGATCATGGGGCAGATTTCTCATGAATGATTTGGCACCATCTCTTTGGTGGTGTCTTCAAGATAGTAAGTGAGATATCATGAGATCCAGCTATTTATAAGTGTGTGGCACCTCCCCTTACCCTTGCTCCTGCTCTGGCCACATGAGGTGCCTGATTTCCCTTCACCTCCTGCCATGATTGTAATTTTCCTGAGACCTCCCCAGAAGCTGAGCAGGTGCCAGCATCATCCTTTCTCTATAGCCTGCAGAAACATGAGCCAATTCAACTTTTTTTTTTTTTTTTTTTTTGAGTCTCACTGTGTTACGCAGGCTGCAGTGCAGTGGCATGATAACAGTTCACTGCAGCCTTGACTTCCCAGGAGCAAGTGATCCTCCCATCTCAGCCTCCTGAGTAGCTGGGACAACAGATGAATGTTACCACTTTTCATCTATTTTTGTATTTTTTGTAGAGAAGGCGTTTTGTCATGTTGCCTAGGCTGGTCTTGAACTCCTGGGCTCAAGTGATCCCGCCCTAGCCTCCCAAAGTGCTGGGATTACTGGCATAGGACACCATACCTCACCTCTCTTTTCTTTATAAATTACCCAGTCACAGAATTTTTTTTATAACAATGTGATAACAGCCTAGTACAGATTGTAATTCTTATTTTGGACTAAACATACTTTAAGCCAACCAGTACCAGAACGTAAAAGAAAGTCATTACCTAATGCTAAGCAGTTCCATTTAATAATACTTACCTATCCAAAATATGTATGCACCCAACACTTACCCAGATTCAACTTTTTAGAGATGTACAAAGAGGCTTAGATAACCACACAATAGTAGTGAGAGACTTCAGCACCCCATTGACAATGTTAGATCATTGAGGCAGAAACCTAACAAAGATATTCAAATGTGCAGCCAACACTTGACCAAATGGACCTAATAGGCATCTATGGAACACTGCACACACCAGCAACACAGCATACATTATTTTCATGTGCACATGGTGCATACCCTTAGATTGACCACACACTTGGACATAAAGCAATTCTCAAAAAAATTCATAAAAAGAAAAATCATACCAACCACACTCTTGGATCACAGTGCAATAAAGATAAATAACTATGCCAAGAAGATCTCTCAAAACTAAAATTACAAAGAAATTAACCCTTTTCTGGTTGGCCCCAAGAATACTTGCCCGCAGTGCTTGTGGCTTGGTGTTTGCCCTGAGATAACTTTGCCATGAAACATTTCACTTTTTATTTTTGCATCACTGTAGTATATTGACTTTGGAAACAGAAGACATTGTTCTATTTATAGCATTCTGGTTTTAGTAGTGGTATTTCCATGTATAAAATATGGTAATTCTTGATAGCTGAAAATATCAAATCCTAGAAAACATAGCATCCCCAAACATGATGTTAACATTGTTCTCAAACAATTGGCCAAAGATTTGTTTGATGAATCCATTTTTTTTTTAAATAAATGACTCTGATGATTCAGGTGATTCTGATGTTACTTCTGTTTAGAAATTACTTCAAGAGCAGTTTTTATATTTTATTTTCATATAGAAAATCTGTCAGATTTGCTTCAGCCTCAAAGAGCATGTTTATGTAAAATTAAATGATTACGGACAGTGAGCTGCATTTATGTTTTTAGACTGGAAAAGGGTTAAAGAACTGACTCCTGAATGATTTAGGGTAAAGAATAAAATTAATACAGAAATCAAGAAATTCACTAAAACTGATGAAAACAAAGATAAAACATTTCAGAATCTCTGAAACATAGCTAAAGCAGCACTAAGATGAAAGTTTATAGTGTTAAATTCCTACATCCAAATGTTAGAAAGATCTCAAATAAACAACCTAACATCACATCCAGAGGAACTAGAAATACAAGAGCAAAACAACTCAGATGTGAACAGAAGAAAACAATAACTATAATCAGAGCTGAACTCAATGAAATTGAGGCATGTAAATTCATACAGAGAATCAACAAAACCAAAAGCTTGCTCTTTGCAAGAATAAATAGAGTTTATAGACAACTAACTGAACTAATAAAGAACAAAAGAAAGAAGGTCTGAACAAACACAATCAGAAATGACAAATGTGACATTATCACTAACCCCACAGAAATATGAAAAAATCCTCTCAGAGCCTATTATGAACACCTGTATGTACACAAACTAGAAAACTTAGAAGAAGTGAGCAAATTTCTTGAACACAAAATATTCCATGATTGAGCCAGGAAGAAATAAAATCCCTGAACTGACCAATAATAAGTTCCTAAACTGAATTAGTAATAAGAAATTTACTAACCAGAAAAAGGTCTGTACCAGACAGATTTGCAGCCAAATTCTACCACACATAGAAAGAAGACCTGGTACCAATCCTAGTGAAACTATTCCAAAATTTGAGAAGAGACTCCTTCTTAACTTCCTCTATAAGGCCAGTATGATTCTGATACCAAAACTTGGCAGAGACATAATGAAAAAAAAAAAGAAAATTTCAGGCCAGTACCCTAGATGAACATAGACACAAAAATTACCAACAAAATACTAGCAAATCAAATCCATCAGAATATAAAAAAGCTAATCCATCATGGTCAAGTAGGCTTTGTTCTTGGTATGCAAGTTTGGGTCAACCTATGTACATCAATAAATGAGATTCATCACATAAACAGAACTTAAAACTAAAGCCAGATGGTCATTTCAATGGTCATAGAAAAAACATCTCTTCATGTTTAAAACCTTCAACAAACTGGGTATTAAAGGAACATGTCTCAAAATTATAAGAGCCATCCATGACAAACCCACAGCAAACATCATACTGAACAGGCAAAAGCTGGAAGCCTTCCCATTGATAACTGGAACAAGACAAGTGTGTCCACTCTCACTACTTCTATTCAACAGAGTACTGGAAGTTCTAGCTGTCAATCAGGTAAGAGAAAGAAAGAAAATACACACAAGTAGAAAGACAGCAATCAAATTATCTCTCTTTGCAGATGACATGATTCTATACTTAGAAAATCCCATAGTCTCTGCACAAAGGCCCCTAGAACTGATAAACAACCTCAGTAGTTTCATGACACAAAATCAATGTTCAAAAATCAGTAGCATTTTTATATACCAGGAACATCCAAGCTGAGAGCAAAATCAAGAATTCGATCTTATTCACAATAGCCACAAAAAGCTTAAAATACCTAGAAATGCAAATGACCAGGATGGTGAAAGATGTTTAGAATGAGAATTATAAAACATGGCTGAAAGACATAAGAGATGGCACAAATAAATGGAAAAACCTTCCATGCTTATGGATAGGAGGAGTCAATGTTGTTAAATGGACATCTGCCCAAAGCAATATACAGATTTAATGCAATTCCTATCAAATTATCAACATTATTTTTCACATAATTAGAAAAAGCAATTCTAAAATTTATGTATAACCCCCAAAAAAGTCCAAATATCCAGAGCAATCCTAAGCAAGAAGAAAAAGCTGGAGGCATCACCTTATCTGACTTCAGATTTTAATTATAAGTCTATAGTAACCAAAACAGCATGATACTGGTACAAAAATGGGCACATATGTCAATGGAACAGAATAGAGAATACAGAAATAATAAAGACACATACCTATAACCTACTGATCTTCAACAAAGTTGACAAAAACATACAATTGATAAAGACGACCTTATTCAATAAATAGTGCTGGGAAAATTGAATTACTATATACAGAATAATGAACCTGGAACCCTATCAGTCATTAAATACAAAAATTAACTCAATCTGCATTAAAGACAAATGTAAGACCTGAAACTATATTTTTTGTTTTGTTTTGTTTTGAGACAGAGTCTTGCTCTGTCTCCCAGGCTGGAGTGCAGTGGTACGATCTCGGCTCACTGCAAGCTCCGCCTCCCGGGTTCACGCCATTCTCCTGCCTCAGCCTCCCAAGTAGCTGGGACTACAGGTGCCAGCCATCATGCCCAGCTAATTTTTCTATTTTTAGTAGAGACGGGGTTTCACCAAGTTAGCCAAGATGGTCTCCATCTCCTGACCTTGTGGTCCACCCGCTTCAGCCTTCCAAAGGGCTGGAATTAC
Organism: Rhinopithecus roxellana; assembly: GCF_007565055.1. Classification (NCBI taxonomy): domain Eukaryota; kingdom Metazoa; phylum Chordata; class Mammalia; order Primates; family Cercopithecidae; genus Rhinopithecus; species Rhinopithecus roxellana. The sequence continues at coordinate 94,255,530 of NC_044551.1, forward strand.
TAGGCGTGAGCCACCGCACCTGGTCGACCTGAGGCTATCTTAATTATGGAAGAAAACCTATGAAAATCTCATTTAGGCATTGGACTAGGAAATGAATTTATGACTAAGACCTCAAAAGCAAATGCAACAAAAATAAAGCTAAACAAAAAAATGAGAACATATTTAAATTAAAAAATATTTTGTACAGTAAAAGAAATAATCAACAGAATAAATATACAACCTCCAGAATGAGGGAGAATATTTTCAAACTATTCAAATAAAAGAATGCTTCCAATAAAGGACTAATATCCAGAGTCTATAAGGAACTAAAACAACTTAGCAACAACAACAAAAACAATAACATCATTAAAAAGTGGGCAAAGGACATGAACAGACATTCCTGGAAAGAAAACATAGAAGCAGCCAGAAAACATATGAAAAAATGTTGAATATTATTAATCATCAGAGAAATGCAGATTAAGGCCACAAAGAGATACCATCTCACACCAGTCAGAATGGTTATTAAAAAGTCAGAAAACAACAAATGTTGGCAAGAATGCAGAGAAAAGGGAATGCTTTATACACAGTTGATGAGAATGTAAATTAGTACAACTTCTATGAAAAATAGTATGGAGATTTCTCAAACCATTAAAAATAGAATCACCACTTGATCTGGCAATCTCATAACTAGATATTTACCCTCCACAAAGTAAATTGTGATATCAAAAAAAACCTGTACTCCTATATTTTTGCAGCACTATTCATAACAGCTAAGTCATGGAATCAACCTAAGTTTTGATCAACAAATTGTTGGCTAAAGAAAATGTGGTATGTATACACCATGGAACAGTACTCCAAGTAATAAAAAATAAAACCATGTCTTTGCAGCAACATGCATGTTGCTTGAGGTCATTATACTAAGTGTTTTTTTACTCAGAAATAGAAAAGCAAATGCCACATGTTCTCATATATAAGTGGGTGCTAAACAATAGATACCTATGACCATACAGAGAGGAATGATAGTAACTGGGGACTCCAAGAGCAGGGAAGGTGTTTTTGTGTGAGTTTCAAAAAATTATCTATTTTGTACAATACTATTTGACTGTCCAGGTAATGGATATACTAGAAAGCCAGACTTTGCCACTATGCAATATATCCATATCACAAAACTGTACATGTACCCCCTCCGAATCTATAAAAATTTAAAAAATACATTTTAACATAATAAAATGTTGACAGAATTGTAAATTTAAATTAAATAAGTTTTATTCAAAAGCGACTTCTTAGAGACTGCCAATAGACTCTACATACTTGGCAAAGATTCTTGAAATACAGAAAAGGGGCAAAAGAAAGACCCAGGCATGTAATGCAGTTGTACAAATTGGAAATAAAAGGACAAATAATGAGTAGGAAAAAAGGCAAATGATACAAAAGACATGTCATGAAATAGGAAATACATGTCACAGGAACATTATTAAAGATGCTGAGAAATCACTTAACAGGTACAACATACAGTGTTTGGGTGATGGTTACATTGAAAGATCAGACTTCACCACTATGCAATATATCCATGTAACAGAACTACATTTGAACCTCTTACATTTTGTTTAAAATACACTCAAAATTATTTATAGGTAAATTCCAATGAAGTCCACACTCATTCAGTTGGTAAACATTAAGAATGTTGCAATATCATATTCTGTGGAGCACCTGTATCAGTCAGATGACTTGTATATTATGCTCCTGAGTTTAACATATTGCAATCCATTTTGTTAAATGGCTTGGCATTATATTGTGAAGACCAGTTTCCATATACAATGAGTCAATAAATCCACACACTTGTCTACACTCATAAGAATTTTTAGTCCTTGTATCCCAGCAGAGAGTTACAACAATACTTAAAATGGCACTGCACCAGATGTCAAAAGACAAAAAGAAGAGGAAATATAATCTGCCTTGATAGAGAAAATGAATAAATTGTAACACATTGCCACAAAGTAATCCACACATTACAGAAATAAATGATAACTACACTTAGCAATATGAATATCCTGTCCTAATCTCTAATCTCTAGTGAAGAAAAAGAGAGGCAGTTACAGAAAAATATATACCCTCTGATATTATTTTTGTAGAATTAGCAGCCATTGTGTGTGTATGTATTTTTGTGTACGTATGTATAAGCACATTTATATGAAGCACTCACATAAATGATATAATATTTTAATAAGTGATAAAATGATATTTAAAATTTTATAAAAGGGACAACAAAAAAATGCATTAAGGGAGGGCATAAGTAGATGAACATGACTGTTAAAGTTCTAGAGCACCGAACAATGGCTGTTAGTTACATTATGAGAAACACAGATGGGTATGCATATGTAAATCTCTTACTGCACCAATAAAATCTAAATTGTTTCTCTTCTCATATCAATTAATAAAATCATCTGAATATTGCTAGCTGTTGCCTCTTTTTGTATCTCTTTTTCTTCTATTTCTTGCAACACCTAGAATCTGATTTTTCTAAATTTCAAAGTGAAGCTGAAATAAACTTAGTTCCTTACATGGTGAGATAGAGCCCTTTAGGGAACAAGGAAATGGATTTCTTTGGCTACAACGACAAAAAGGAAATAAATATTTCACTACATCTTGTTTCACAGGGCTAACCTGGTCCTGGGCCAAACTGTCCTTGGGGAATCCAGTGCTATGTTGAGGAAATCCAGTTTCCCTCTCAGATTCTTTTTGAGTTCTTTTTTACTAAGTGAATAAATTATGCCATTTTCTGGAAGAAAAATGAAGTACTAATGAAATAATCCTCAGAAAAATCACCTACTTAAAATGTATATGTTACATATGTTATACATATTATAAATGTATATCAATGAATTTCTAACAGGTAAATATAAATAAGAAAAATTACAGTATCTATAAATGTCTTCTAAATGACTTTAGACTTGACAAATCAGTGTCAATTAAGATTATTTTTCTGTTGCTTAACGGACACTTGAGCAAAATAGATAAACAATCAGACCCTGGATTTAGTACTGAAGTCTTGTTTGACATCTAAATCAGCCATGTATAAAAAGTTGTAACCCAAATCAAGTTATATATTCACTTGTGCCTCAGTGTCCTCAACTATAAAATAGTAGCTCTTCCCTCACTGTACTGCTGTATTAATTAAATTAAAAAATAAGGGCCATTTTTAAAAATTCTGGTCAAAATAATACTATACATTGATTTGCTATTTTTTCCATAGCAAATCTTTTTTCACCCATCAAAAATTTGCATGCATTGTAATAGATTCCAGACATATTGACTATGCCAGACATATTCATTTCTTCCTGGATGGCTGTTATAATCTAGCAAGGATGACATTGTGAACAGTAAACATAAAAAGGCATTTGTTTCTCATGAAGGAAGATGGTATGGGTGAATAAGCACACTTGGGAATTCAGGTACGGGTTTCTTGAGGAAATAATGTTTTAGATTGTACCTAAATAATAAAATGGACACTTTGGGAGGCTGAGGTGGGCAGATCACGAGGTCAGGAGATCGAGACCTTACTGGCCAACATGGAGAAACCCCATCTCTACTAAAAATACAAAAATTAGCCAGGCATGCGCGCCTGTCATCCCTGCTACTCGGGAGGCTGAGGCAGGAGAATCGCTTGAACCAGGGAGTCGGAGGTTGCAGTGAGCCAAGATATCACCATGGTTCTCCAGTCTGGCGACAGAAGTGAGACTCCATCTCAAAAATAAAATAAAATAATAAAATAAAATAATAAAATAAAATGGAGTAAGCAAGAGGTGCAAGATAATTCCCATGAGAATTAACCAAATGGGCCAAGATGTGAGGCAAAAAAGGGAATGGTGGGGAAGATTAAGTGAAGAAAAGAGCAAAGACTAACATAAAAATGAAAGAAATTACACTAAATATTAGCGATTTTAGAGGGAATAAAATAGGAAGCCATGAATTAGTTTCTGGAAAATAAAAAGAAAATGATCCGATTTACATTTTTTAAAAAATCTGTTAACATTTGGAGAAAGGGTTTGGAGAAGATGGCAAGAGCAGAAGTAAGGAGACTAGTTCACATGCCTTTGCATGATACTGTGTTGGGCTGAGCTACAGTGGCGGAGGTAGGAAAAAGAATTTAAATGACTTCAGAAACCAGTTAGGTGCAGAATCTATAAAACTTGGCATGAGCATAGACGGGAGGAGTAGTGAAGAAGAGGAAGGTGTTAAGAATACATTGAGAAAAAAGATCGATTATTATCCGTTTTAAATATGGAGAACCCTTTGGATTTAGGAAAAGATATAGATATCGGGTATGAATTGCGGAGTTTCTGAATAAAATGAGACAATAAAGTAAATATGTCAGCCTGGGATTCAAAACAGTATGTAAGTGTGTGTATGCTTGCATGTTCTATGTTTGTAGGTACATATATATCTACATATATAAGGCAGATGCAAAATAGAACATTTCAAAGCATGAGAATGAAAAGTTGCCCAGCGATAAAATTGAGAGAGATAATGTGTCCAAGACTTTATTTCTATAAAATTGGGGAAATTAAAATAGAAGTTAAGGCCATGTGTTAAATAAAAAAGCCAATGTCTCTACAAGAAATGAAGAATCAACTATATTGAACATATCTGCAGTTCCAGGAAAGATGTGGACTCAAAAGTTCCAACTGCCTCGGAAATGGTTAATAAGTCTAACATTAGCAATAGTCAATTTCCTGGATATTAAAAACTAAATTAAAACCAAGACTAAAAAGACTTGGTTGCAGAGTGTGGGGAAAATGTGAGTGGGGACAAGTATCGTGAGAACATGAATGTTCTGAGCCATGTGAAAGAGACATGAGTGCAGTCATTGAGTGGATAGAGTGTAGGGTAGATTGGGGCACCATAGTACATTTTCAGGTAGAGGTGCATGATCTAGGAGAAGGATGGGAGGAAGGTTCAGGAAAATAGTAAGATAAAGAAAGTTCCTGAGAAAATGAACAGGGATAGGGTATTAGTCTGTTCTCACGCTGCTAATAAAGACATACCGGAGACTGGGCAATTTGTAAAGGGAAGAGGTTTAATTGACTCACAGTTCCATATGGCTGGAGAGGGCTCACAATCATGGTGGAAGGTTAATGGGGAGCAAAGTCGTATCTTTCAAGGTGGTAGGCAAGAGAGCGTGTGCGTGTGCAGGGGAACTCTCCTTTATAAAACCATCAGATCTTGCGAGAGTATTCACCACCAGGAGAATGACATGGGAAAGACCCGTCCCCATGATTCAATTACCTCCCGCTGGGTCCCTCCCATGATGTGGGAATTATGGGAGATAAAATTCAAGATGAGATTTGGGTGGGGACACAACCAAACCATATCACTTGGGTTCCGAAGCTCATATGGAGAAATGGCCTTAGGAAGTGAAGAGCAAACACCTTAGGAAGGAAAAATTCTACTCTCTGCTTTTTAGTTTATTGCTTATGCTGGAAATATCTCATATGGTACTACAGTTGTTTTCTAATAATGTCTGTGTTATTACATGAAACTTTTCCCAAGCATGCTTGCAAAAATGTAGGCTATTGTGTATTTTTTCTAATGTAGTCTGAATATTGGTAGAAAAGTTGATAGAAAACTTTTGTTTCCTTCATTCAACAATGTATAGTTTCAACATAAATGACTATATTTTAGGAAGGAAAATATATTAATCTGTTGTCACATGACATATCAGTTATAAATGACTGTTAACATTCAACATTTTAAAATTAGTTTTTTAACATTATTGCATTGTGAAACTCCTCAATTATCTTGAGGGAGGAAGACTCTATATACAATTTGACCCTAAACTACATTTTTGTTATTATTATTATTATTATTATTATTATTATTTGAGATGGAGTCTCACACTGTCATAGGTGTTTGTGTGCAGTGGCACAATCTTGGCTCACTGCAACCTCCCCCTCCTGGGTTCAAGCAATTCTCCTGCCTCCGCCTCCTGAGTAGCTAGGATTACAGGTGCCCACCACCCCGCCTGGCTAACTTTTTGTATTTTTAGTAGAGATGGGGTTTCACTATGTTGGCCAGGCTGGTCTTGAACTCCTGACCTCGTGATCCACCTACCTTGGCCTCCCAAAATGCTGAGATTATAGGTGTGAGCCACCGTGCCCAGCCTATTATTTTTGTTTTTTTAAATTATTATTTATTATTACATATATATATAATGTTTTATGAGTCTCACATCTTTAAAGGACTATAGTTGACCAAATACATCTTTAAAAAGTTCTGTAATTCCCAGACAATATTATGCAAGTTAATAAAAATTAGTTTTGATTAGGCTACACAGACTAGTTGAAGATGGACATGATTTCTTTGTATTGTGAAATTAAGAATTTCAATTTATAACATATGTTCAGAGCTAATTATAAGATACCAAGCATTTTGAACAAAATTGGAGATGTATATTTGCAGATATCTGTGACTTGTATTTACTTCCATGAGGGTACACTGTGTTTCTGGACATGAGTGAAAGTTACAGATTCATGGGTATTTCATTGAACAGCAGAAGGAGGACAAAAAGTACTGTTGAACTGTAGGGAGGCTAAAGACACACCCTTCTTGGAGACCAGTCTCATAAAACACCACTGCATTCCCTCATTTCTTCATTCATTTGTTTATTCTACAATTCTTTTTAGATTTTAATACATTTCAAGAACTATGTTAGCTGTTGTGAGTTGCATAAATATTCTTATCCTGATCCTTCAAATACAAATTGAAGTATGAGAAAGACACACCATAATAAAACAATAACATTGGCTCATGGAACATCAAGTGCAGTGCCCTGAGAGGAGAATTGGGTAGAAAATATTTTGCCTGCCCCCTGCCCTTGTCGGGGGGTATTTTCTCCACAATCTTGGAAGATTTGGGAGAAATCTCATAGATCCGCATATATCCCAAATCCTCGAATTCTATGTGGATAAAATTAATATAAATATGGACCTCCCTCTCTGTTCTTTAATTTCATCTATCCTACTTTAATTATTTATCTGATTGAAAACTAAAATGAGAGAAATTGAAAAAAGAGAGAGAGTGAGTGAAACTAGGTAAGCTTGACTCAGTTTTGCATTTCTTCCTTTTAGGAGAATACTGCACTCTTGGGTTGGCAAACTGCTCTGCTGTACTGTCAACAGGCATCCTCCTGAGGACAAGAAGTCTGGCATTTCTAGGACTGTGCCTAGGAAAAGGTAACAACTTGCCCTTCATCTTCTATTCTCTGCATCATTTTAAAACTTGTTTAGAACCTGGGAAGGGAAGAGAAGTATTAGTTTTTTGATTCCCCTCAGAGTATCCCCAAGCGACTTCAGCATCCTTCTGGTTGGTTATTATCAGTAAAGTGAAATCTGAACCTAAAATATGTGTCTTCAGAGAATTTTAAGAATTTAGCCAAGAGTGTTTCAGTAGTGATTTGAGGAAAGAAGAAAGACGAAGAGCTAAGTTGAATTAGCTCACTCAGATATATATAAATAGTATATATATGATCTATATATATCTGAGAATACATATTTTATATAGCATATATATTATATATGACATAAACTTATAATATATTTATGTGAACAATGGAGAAAATTTTACTTATAATGGAAAAAGTTACTAACAAGATTTTTTGAAAAATTACCCTAGGAAGCCCGGGCTTGGTGGCTCACGCCTGTAATCCCAGCACTTTGGGAGGCCGAGACGGGTGGCTCATGAGGTCAGGAGATCAAGACCATCCTGGCTAACATGGTGAAACCCCGTCTCTACTAAAAAATACAAAAAATTAGCCGGGCATGGCGGCGGGCGCTTGTAGTCCCAGCTACTCGGGAGGCTGAGGCAGGAGAATGGCATGAACCCGGGAGGCGGGGCTTGCAGTGAGCCGAGATCGCGCCACTGCACTCCAGCCTGGGCAACAGAGCGAGACTCCCTCTCAAGAAAAAAAAAAAAATTACTCTGAGAAACAGGGTATTTTCATTGTACAAAATTTTGAGGAATTAAGGGTTTAGAACTAAACATGAACAACCTGAAATAAACCAAATTTAGAATAAGTTGAAGACATACTTGGCAGAATGTTAAAAAGGAATCAAAAAAAGGAAAATACCATTGAGTGATTTATTATTATTTACATGGAAAAATAAAACCCTACAAAATAAATTCTTTAGATAAAAAAACAACAGTATGAATAATGGGGACATATTGGAGAATATCATAGAGTAGTCAGTGAAGGCAAATAGATAAAAATGAGTTCCAAGAATATTATTCCTCTGGACACAGACACTGTGATATAAAATGCCCATAATTGATGTATTTGAAAGTAGACCAGGAAAAATGAAACAAAATATTCCAAATAAACATAGGAACATTTTCTATAATAAAAGAAACCTGAATAGGTAGATTCAAAACACTCAATGTATTTCAGTGACTCAAAAAGCATTAATAATGATCAAAAAGACTGAGACAGATTCAGGTAAACATACTGATCTTCAGGTTTAAAGAAGGAAACCTGCAAGCATCCAGGAAAAAGACAGGAGGTCATTTAAAAAGGGAAATACGAAGATGATTTTATATTTCTCAGTAACTTTAGGTGACAGATGACAACAGAGAAACCTCTGCAATGCATGAAAAAGAAATGAATAGACCCAGCAATCTTATGACCAGTTAGCATGTTATCCATTGTATAGCACAAAATGAAGATGAGTTTGACAAACCCAAGGTTCAGGAAATAAAGATTCACTAACTCACTGTTAAAGAATATACTGGTGGCCGGGCACGGTGGGAGGCCGAGACGGGCGGGTCACGAGGTCAGGAGATCGAGACCATCCTGGCTAACACGGTGAAACCCCATCTCTACTAAAAAAAAAAATACAAAAAAAACCAGCCGGGCGAGCTGGCGGCCGCCTGTAGTCCCAGCTACTCGGGAGGCTGAGGCAGGAGAATGGCGTGAACCCGGGAGGCGGAGCTTGCAGTGAGCTGAGATCCGGCCACTGCACTCCAGCGTGGGCGACAGAGCGAGACTCCGTCTCAAAAAAAAAAAAAAAAAAGCATATACTGGTGAATGTGTCCATTCATCAGAACTATAGCTAAATAACCATAAAAAGTACAAATATGAAATGGAATGTAAAAGCTACACCTAAAAAAAGATGCTTAATATGAAAAATATTATCTTTCTTATACACTGATTAAGAATGTATCCAGATATTTTCCACAGTCTCTTTTGAGAAAAAAATGACTAATTGTGGAAGTATATTCATTTATTTATGCCTAAATAAAACAAATTATTTACAGGCAGACTTTCTGGGACAGTAACCAGCATCTCACAAAACCAGATGCTCCACAGATGACAGGCAGTCTCTGAAGAAATGGTTGGTCTTGTCCATTAAACAGCGGTAGAGGGAGTTAAAATGTCTCCATTTGCTTCATTTTGGTTCATGTGACTCTATTTTCTCTAGAGAAAACAACAACAGCAGCGACAAAACCAACAATAAGAAAACCCAATTTTCCATGAAGTATTTCTCCTAATATTTATTTATTTATTATTGTGTGTGTGTTTGTTTTATTTTTACAGATAGAATCTCACTCTGTTGCCCATGCTGGAGTGCAGGGCATTATCATAACTCACTGTAACCTTAAACTTCTGGGCTCTAGTGATTCTCCCACCTTGGCCTCCCAAAACATTTGGATTACAGGTGTGAGCCACCATGCCCAACCTTATGCTAGCATTTATTTTGTGTCCATAGACTTTCTTTGCTAGATTGAGTAAACCTTCTATATTTGATAGAAGGGAAAAGAGAGTCATAAGGCAGTGTAGAGTTAAGAAAATTTGATGAGCTTTGGTGTATAGAAAAAAGTAATACATGTGCATTAAATATGTAATTATTTAAGTGTATAAATATGTTACAAATGAGTGCATAACAATATCATTGTTATTTGGTAGGGAAGTGGTGACACAGAGGACATTAATACTTTATGCCTCATCTTCTTAGAACACCTCTGATTTCCATAAACAATTCTGTGCAACATCAGCCTCTGCCCGTGAATCCCTTCTTATGCCTGGACTGAGAGTCTTACCATTTCCTATCCAGTGCCATCTCTAGGTCTTTTCCAAGATATGTAAGTGTTACTCATAATGTAGAAAGATTAAGGGACCCAGGGTCATTCCTTAGCCATATGAATTAATAAAAGCTTTCCTGTGTTCCAGGAGGAAAATTCAGACAGGCATTTTATACATTGGTTGGGAAGTTTCAGCAGAATTAATTCCGGTAGCCACAATCGTGATCTTGACAAAACACTCTCCATATTGGCTTTTCCAACTTCTTTCCCTTCATCTCATCCTCCAAAACTGCCCCTCTCTGCCATCATCTCCCCTGTAAAATATGTCCACCTATTCTATTGACCTCAAGCTGTGCTTTGGGGAGGGAGTTATTAACCATATGAGAGTTTTTATTTCATAGGGAGAACTCTGTGTTTGCCAGTTGCTACATTTATATGCAGGAAAAGGGAAAGTCCAGTGGGCAGTAAGAAGCAACTGAAAGAGAACAAAATGTTTTACAAGGGAAGGGGGTACAAGTTAATCTATTAAAGAGAAGACTGATTTTTACATAGTTTTATATAAGGATGACTCTACTTATGATCAAGGAATCTCACAGATATTCCAATTTTTTTCTAAGTAAACATTAGTTTTCATGACAGATTATTTAAAATTTCCTTCCTTATGCTAAATAAAAGTCACTTTTTGGGGACAAATTTATAAATAGATTTATAGGGAATATAATTTGGAGAATGAGATAAGTAGGGACCTCAAGATATTCCACACAATCTGGAGGTAAAGAAAATAAAAGTTTAATAAGAAGTGTCTCAGGATATTGGAAATCAGAAGTAATATTTTTTTTTTTTTGCACAAAGTTATTTTAAGATGTAATGACACCTAAAGGAACATATTAACACAGACAGATTGAAGGAACTGCACACAAAGTAATTCATTGACGTTTACTCAGGAAAGAAATATAGAAAGAATCCTGGAATCAAATCCCAGGAGAAACAAACCCAAGTCCCAATCATAATTTTAATCACATTGTGTGAATGGACACATTAGGTCATTTCCAATCTTTCTTATTTTGACTTTATGCTCAAAACAACCTTAGGCTTGGGAATGGAGAACAGAACCACTTTTCTCCAAGAATTAGCAGAAAAGAACTACTTTGTTACTATATTAAAACATGATGGAAATTTTAAACATTCATAAAAGTAATGATATAAATTTGTCACACACAGGCAATCGTCTCATACACTTAGAAACAACTTTCAAGTTTTTATCCATTAGATATCAACGTGAAACAGTTAATACCAAAGAGCAGCAACTATTGCTTATAAAGAATTGCTTGAGTTTAAGTGAATCATAGTTTATCAAGATTATAGACTTAAGAAACTTATTTATCTTTTAATTTCAAGTTTAAAAAGTAAGTTTTATGTAAAATAGAATCAATCCATTTATAAGCGTGATTAATGTTTGCATGTATACATTTCTTGTAAATAAAGTAGTTCCATTTATAGACTCATTTCATGATTTTCCTTTAAATATTTCAAACTGTATTTATTAATTTTCTAGGTTTGATTTTATTTTAAGCAGTTAATTGCTTCCTGATTGAACAAGTTTATGAGTTTACCAAGAAAATATTCCTAAGTACTTAAACAACATATGCAAATCCAGTAAATTAAAGCTGTAAATACAGTAAAAATAGTTTGATAAAATATTCAAACATTTTTTATGTATTTATTAAAATATATATTATATATTTTAAATTAAAATAATGAATTTGAAATCAATTTTATATTGTTAGATTGAGATTTTAAGGCTGATCTGTCAGGTTTTCTAATGAGCCAAAGTTTTTCAAACATAACAACACTTCAAATGTTATTCAGATTTTTCCTAATAACAAAAATAGCTCTTGTGATATATCTGACCTACTGTTGTAAATCACCTCTATATATTTATCTTTTTTTAACACAAACTTGGAAAATCACTTATCTCTTGATAAAGCAGATTTTATGTTTCAAATAGTTGTAGTCTGCAGATCAATTATGTAGGACCAGGTAATGGTGAAGGTGTCAGGTAGATTGAGGTCACAATGAAGTCCTGGAGGCTGCATTCATTGAACTGAATTATTTTCTCCTGTACATGAGCATACCGAGGACTTTTCTCATTTTGATGCCATGAGGAATCTTCACTAGGAAGGCTTCTATAACTCCATTAAGATTGATTTCAGGGCTGGGTGTGGCACCTCACATCTGTAATCCTAGCACTTTGGGAGGTTGAGGGAAGAGGATCTCTTGAGCCCAAAATTCGAGATCAGGCTGGGCAACTTGGCAAAACTGTCTCTACAAAAAATAGAAAAATTAGCCAGGCATGGTGTTGCATGCCTGTAGTCCTGGATACTCAGGAGGCTGAGGTGGGAGGATGGCTTGAGCTTGGGAAGCAGAGGTTGCAGTGAGCTAAGATCAAGCCACTGAACTCCAGCCTGGGCGACAGGGTGAGACTCTGTCTCAAAATAAATAAATAAATAAGTAAATACATGGATTTTAAAACATTAATTTTTTTTACCTGAAATACTTCACATGTACTGCATTCATCTAATTAGAATAGATATATATTTGCACACACTCTTATAGATAACTAATTTTACAACTTATTTTACTCTGCATTACAATAAAACGATGTTTTCTAATATTTTAAAATATATTGTAATTCTTAATTCTCATACATAACTTTATCTGACTGGTAGCAATTTGAATGTCAGGAAAATGAAAAGACGGAGATAGAAATTGAATTAGAAAATCAAATTCTCTTCCTGAATTAAGTAAAGCCATTTCTCAATCATTTTAGGTATGCTGTATCTATGTTTCCTAAAAAAATAATAATAATCGGTATTCTTATGTCTTTTAGCAGGAAAACAATAGAGTTCCACTAGTTGTCAAAGAAAATGTAAACAGCCATTCCACTTTATATACATTAAACTATTGGGTTTTGTGCAGAATCTCTGAAGATTAATTATGCAATTACAAGTGTAAAACAGAAAGGTAATTCCTAAGGTGATGTAGAGATAGGTGGAACATCCTTGGAGAAGGGAGATTCCTTAGGAGACTCCTTCAGAGGAGTAGGCATAGCATCATGTTGTGAACATCTTGGCAGATGTTGAGGAAATCCAGTTGTTAGAAAATGTGTGTGAAAAACAGTTGGCTGTCTAGTACAGCTGTGAGATTTTTGGCTTGAGCTGATGGAGACAGTGTCAAAGAATGTCATCTTAATTTTGTGTTTCTCCTGACATTTGGTGAAAGGAATTGGGAGGAAGCCAGGAAGGAAGGAAAGAAAGATGGAAAGCAGGAAGGCAGGTAGGCCAGGCTCTAGGGAGGCTGAATGGAACATTCTGTAACCATAGCCACTCAGGAAATGGTATTGAAGCTGTTAACTCTTGTGATTTTGGAGCTCAGAAATAAGTTATCGACTAAGGAAAATGGTTAAGGAATTACCAGCCCTGCGTATCCATGCAATTTCTGAACAAATCTCCTACATTTTCATGGGACTACAGATAAGTGGAAATGTTATTTAAGATAAAAACATGAATCTGTTTAAATAAACTGACATAAGAGGCTATACATAGGAGGAGAAAATCCCAGCAATGAGCAATTTTATGGAAACCAAGAGAGAATCACTTGCTATTGCCACTAAATCTATGTCACTATTGGGCTTTCTTTCTCGTTTTGTTATGCCCAGACCGTTTATTCCCCGAAGAAGACCACCAGAGTCCAGAGTCAAAGCCAAGCGACAAGGATCTTTACTGCAAGTTCGAACTTGGTCCCTCCGTTCCACAACATACAAGAGGGCCCCGAACAATGCGTGCGCTCGCTTTTTATAGCCCGATGTGAATAGGACTTGTAAGGTTCCTATAGAGGAACAAGGGAATTCTTTAGGTTACAGCATTACAATTGGTTAACATGTTAAGTTATACATTTAGCAGTGATCTATTGGTTCCCGTGCTTTCAGTAAAGCTACAAACAGCTGTGTCGTTATCAGGGATTTTTTTCAGATGGTGTTTTTCTAAAGTTGAGATATATGGTGGGACAGTGTTTGTACTGGGCTCAGGAAGTTGAGAGATATGAGAGATATTTGGTGTTTGTACTGGGCCCAGGAAATTGAGAGATATATGTTGTTTGTACTGGGCCCAGGAAATTGAGAGATATATGTTGTTTGTACTGGGCCCAGGAAATTGAGAGATATATGTTGTTTGTACTGGGCCCAGGACTGAGGAATGTGCCTGATTTCTTTCAGTTTCACAGGAAAACTAGTGAATGACTTTGAAAATGCCCATTCTCTGTCTATCGGGAGTACCTGCTCCCGATGTTTAACTTGGGTTCTTTTCTATTTCCTAAGTGTCTCGGCTGGGTTGAGAAATAAAGGGAAAGAGAACAAGGGAGAGAAATTTAAAGCTGGGTGTCCAGGGGAGACATCACATGTCGGCAGGATCGGTGATGTTCCCTGAGCGGTAAAACCAGCAAATTTTTATTAGCGATTTTCAAAAGGGGAGGAAGAGCACGAATAGGGTGTGGGTCACAGATATCACATACTTCACAAGGTAATTAAATATCTCAAGCAAATGGAGGCAGGGCGAGATCACAGGACCACCGGATGAGGTGAAATTAAAATTGCTAATGAAGTTTCGGGCACCCATTGTCATTGATAACATCTTATCAGGAAACAGGGTTTGAGAGCAGATAACCTGTCTGACCACAATTTATTAGGTGGGAATTTTCCCATCCTGATAAGCCTGGGAGCACTATAGGACACCGGGGCTTATTTCATCCATTCAGTTTCAACCATAAAAGATGGGATGCCTTAAAAAGGGGCCATCTATAGGCCTACCTTCAGGGCGCATTCTCTTTCTCTGGGATGTTCCTTGCTGAGAAAAAGAATTTAGTGCTATTTCTCCTATCTGCTTATGAAAGAGGAGAAATACAGCTCTGTTCCATCCGGCTCACCTGCGGCCAGTTCAAAGTTACCTCTCTTGTTCCCTGAACATGGCTGTTATCCTGTTCTGTTTTTTTTTTTTTTTAAGATGCCCAGATTTCATATTCAAACACACATGCTCTACAAACAATTTGTGCAGTTGACACAATCACAGGGTCCTGAGGCGACATTCATCCTCCTCAGTTTACAAAGAAGATGATGGGATTAAGAGATTAAAGACAGGCATAGGAAAACACAAGGATATTCATTGGGGAAGTCATAAGTGTCCACGAAATCTTCACAATTTATGTTCAGAGATTATAGTAAAGACGTGTAAGAAATTATAAAAGTATTAATTTGGGGAACTAATACACGTCCATGAAATCTTCAAAATTTATGTTCTTCTGCCATGCCTTCAGCTGGTCCCTCCGTTTGGGGTCCCTGACTTTGCGCAACATCTGTCCAGCCACGTTACACATTAGCTCTGCTCCCGCATCATTTTTCACAAAGAAAATAAAGGCAACGTATATTCATTCTGCTCATTCACAAACCTACACATCAGTCTGTGTTTGCTGCCTTTTCCTCTTTCTTGCCTTCTGTGTAATGAAGGAATCAATACTCCTATTTATCTTCTACTTTCATCAACCCCTTATTGTCTGGGAGTTTGATCTCTTGCAACTCTGTCTGTTGTGGATCATGATTCTCTCCCTTTCTTGGTTGGATATATATCCCATCTCAATTTTTAAAGTGACTAAATATATTATAATAGAATTTCCTTTAGTTTTCCCACTAAAAAAATCTGGACTTAAAATGGTTTTTAAAATTGCATAGTGTTTTTCTATCACATTAGGAAGTCTGGAGATGAACTGTGACTACCACTATTTCATGGTTACACAAGTTCAGGACCATTAGCTCTGCAATTCTTTTGTACATTAATTAATCCTTGTACTCCTGTGATCACGAGATGCATCACGCAGCCCCAGAAATCATTTTTAGGTATAAAACATGAAGAAGGGTAAATATTTGACATAGAACACTAAACTGTCAGATGAAGTTGTTAGGACGATTTGATGTGTAAAATTTGTAAAGCACTTGAAACAGTGCTTCGTATAGAGTAACCACCATAGAGCATAGTAAACAAATGAAAAACAACAAATACACATAGAAGCAGCAATCTCTACTCTATTTATCTTTTAAAGTGATTTATGAGTCCATTCCTCTGCTCTTTTTCACAGAGTAACTTCAAAAATAATTGCATAATTATCTTCTCTCAATTACATCACCTTCCTTTTCTTCATTCAATTATTTTAATCTACCTCATGTTATAACCACTCAATCAAAACCGATTTATCAAGTTTTATGATAAACTTGATAAATTTTATCATTTAAAATTTAATGAGATTTAATGAGGAGTTGAGTAAAACCTCATTTTACTCAGCTCCTCATTAGTAGACCTTGTGCTCTCTTCTGAAACATGTATGTCTTGGCTTTCTTGAGACTGCAGTTTTCTGCCTCACAAGGTACTCCTTTGCAATCTCCTGTGAGTGTATATTTGTCCTCTAATTATAGACAATTTTCAGACTTTTTGGTTCTATACTCATTCAGTTCTTTCCCTGCAAGGTCATATACAAGAAAAACTTGAGATCAGTGTAATTTTCTATGTCTCCACTCAGTTATCGACACTAACATGATGATCAGAATTTGCGCTTGCCCTTCTTCAACCACCTACATCATGCTAAACATACACACAATCAATGGCTTCCTTTATATTCTCTGAACATGGTTAAGTCCTTGTAATTCAGGGCTTTTTTGTTTGTTTGTTTGTTTGTTTGCATTGCAGCTTATCAAAACACATTCAGCCTTAGCTCAAATGTGTTTTACCCCCTGTTTTGTTCATTTTGAGGTTGGCATCCTGTTTGTTTCCTTCACGGTATGTGTCACAATTTTATTTGTGTATTTCCTTTTCTTACCCCCTCTAGACTTTATGCTCCATGAGCTTAACATAGCCTAAATTCTCATTTGGCTTTAGACAATACATTCAGATGTGATTTGCCTAGAGTCACGATGTTAGTTAGTGGCAGAGGAGGGCTAAGTGAAAGGTTTCTATTGCTGCTGACCACTCTCCTTATTCTCTCTTCTCTACTCACAGGTACTGAATATTTAGGGGAGTGGGCACTGCAAGGCATCAGTGGATTATTCTTACTTTTCTCAATTTAATATCAGAACATTTAGATTTCCACAGGTGGACCTATTTGTAATTTCAACATATTAAGGAGGGGAGGCAATAATATATTTGAGAAACACATGAAAGCTCCTCACATTCATCCAGAATTTTTGGCCCTGGCTGTATTGCATTTCTCATAGGATTTTATTCATATGTAACCTCTCAAAACAACCTCCCTCTTAACTCACAACCCTGATCATATTTTAAATTTGATTTGTATTCTTTCATAACAGCTTCTGAAATCTCAAGTCCCTACCGAGTGGAGCATTAATAAACAAGTGGTTATGGGAAAGGAAATCTTTCCAGTTTATGTTCATAGCTATTATTTATGTTCTACAACTTTATCTATTTTATGTAAGAAAAAGAAAAGCTATTGTAAATGTTAAAGAGTAGCAATACAAGAAAAATTTTAAGTTACTATCTTATATTAGTCTATTTACTTGTGTTATTTTATATGCTGATTCAGAAAAACAAGATATTTTCATTTAAAAATGTGTGTATAAATTAAATGATATGGTAGTCATAGAGGAAGTTATCTAGTAAAATAACTTACTAAAGTTATTTATGCATCGTTTTTTCAAGAAAATATATTTTATTTTACTGCTTGACTGTTTTCGTTATATATTTCATTATGTGAATGTGAGGATTATAATGTTAGGTTTCATGAATTCCATAGAGACTGACATTTGAATTTAAAGATTATTTAATAGACATTTATGCTGATATTTACATATTAAATACTTTTTAAGAGTAAAACGTATAATAAAGGAAAACGATGGTATGCAAACCTATTTTTTACATAGAAATTTAATCTGAATCAACAATAGTGCTTTTGCACAACTAAACTCATTATATTGCTATGCAGCTTTGTTGACATGGAACACTATTGTCAATTCCAGGCCTTAAGGGCCTCTTATAAAATGCAACACTGCCATTTGCCAGAAAAAGCACTTATTTATTATGGATTTTACATCTTGGATATGGAGAAAAATTGTAATAACAGTATCATCATCATCATTGTCATCATCATTTGAGCTTTGTACCTGGCCATTACCATGGATGTTTTATATATGCCATTTTCTTTGTTTCTTATTTAACTTAATTTGGGTTGGGTATCTGTAGCATGTAAGCAACAATACCACACATCAAAACTCATCTAAGACACGCACACTATACTTCACAGAAGCCATTTTTGGAGTTGTATAAATGGGAAGATAAATGTATGTCTGGCAGCTAACATACAAAAAAACAACCAAGGAAAAAGATTCCCAAAGGTGTTCCACTGTCTCAGTAGAGCACTTAAGTTCCTTTGAATGTCTTTTCAAAGTTTCTTAAGTAAAACTTCTCTCATTCTACAAAATAATCTATTATTCTTTGTGGAAATTTTCCTTTTCCTGTGTTAGGTAATGCTAAGTTTATGTTCTTGACAACAAAAAGACCTGACTAATTCAAAAAGGTTGTTAAATATTTTGTCAAGATAATTGTCAAGATAATTTCCTTCACGGTATGTGTCACAATCGTATACACACATGCGTATACACACTTGTGTATAAGTCCATGTGAATGAATTAGATATAATAAGTGCCTTTATAAATAAACAGATGAAAACAGGAATTGGGAAAGTTGTGATTGTAAAGTAACATAATAGAACAGGATGTGTAAAATACATTTACAAATAACACTTGTTAAATGTTAAATTTCAAAGTAGAAAAACAAAATATCTTTAAGGACACTTATGATGAATGAATGAAAACTGGTGTTAATTCAAGTTGAAACACAAAACAAGGAGAAAAGATCAACTTTTTCAGACCCTAGAATGTAAAAATACATGATTATGATCTTAGAAAACAAGATAAAATTATGGAATAATAGTATTTTAGGGTTATATAAGCTAATACAACCTCACCTGCTTACATTACAAATAAGGATATTAAAATTCTGTAATGTAACATGACTATTACTATTATTATTTTAGACACATGTATATTTAACACCAAATATTATAATATAAAATATTTGAGAAAAACCCAATTAGTTCTTTTTCCGATGTAGTGATCACCAGACCACACTGTAATGACAAATTCAGTATGCAGGGTTAATATGCATATGGCAAGGGAATGTCTAAGATGCTTCTATATGTGTTAAATTATTTAATAACTGAGGGTCATGGAAATCTTCAGTCTTTGTCAAGTCATTCCAGTTACCAGTATTAATTAAGAAGTTATTGAATAAGTAGTTGATGTACAATAGTATCTATCTACAAAATCCACACTGTCACTTTTTAGAATGGAAATGAAAAATACACATAGATGTACATTTCAAATTTTATTGACTTTGTTTTATTGGAATCTAGAAGAAACACTTTTTAAAATTTAATGAAGTTTCTCCTCAAACCTATTTTGACGTGATCTTTGAAAGATCATAATTCCATAATATTCTTTTAGACAGGAGATAATGTATCAATTATTCATATAACTATTATATTACAGATAAATGTAAAGGGCACAATAACACTCTTAATAATGCCAACTAGAAATACTTTTCTTATAATTGAAGATTTATATAAAAATATTTTAAAAGTAGCTGATACTTTGCATATGATACATAAGTACATAATTTTTATTTATACTTAGGCTAATTTGAATGACTATATTTGACTATATTTGAATGACTAATTTGAATGACTCTGCTTAATTATTAATTACAATAGATTGTCAAAATGTATATAAAAATTCACCCAAAAACTAGTGTCTTAGTTAATACGTAAAACAAAACTTCAGTATGAAAGTTTTATCTCGTTAATATTTATTATTATTATACTGTTTGCATATCTCAAAGACAATGGTGTGTTGAATAACAGAATAGAAAATTATCTCAATAAAGAATACTACTGGGCTGGGCGCAGTGGCTCACACCTGTAATTCCAGCACTTTGGGAGGCTGAGGTGGGCGGATCATGAGGACAGGAGTTCAAGATCAGCCTGGCCAAGATGGTGAAACCCCATCTCTACTAAAAATAAAAAAAATTAGCTGGGCGTGGTGGTGGGTGCCTGTAATCCCAGCTACTCAGGAGGCTGAGGCAGAGAATTGCTTGAAACTGGGAGGCAGAGTTTGCAGTGAGCAGAGATCACGCCACTGCACTCCAGCCTGGGTGACAGAGAGAGACTCTGCCCCCCCAAAACAAAACGAACAAAGAAAGACTACTACTTCTGAATACTACTAAAATTTTCAAAATGATTCTAGCTATTGAGGTGTATTTTGATCTTTTAAGAAAGATACAGGAAGCAGTTATGTCTTCCCTGATTTGAAGAGTCTCCTAATGTAAAGATTAAGTAGGCTATGTGTGTTTTCATGTAATAAGTATCATTAAATTTGTTGTCACAAAAGGCATTGGTGACAATATACATTCTTATTTTTTATTTTCCATGTTAATTAATTTTCAGTTATGTGTGTATGTGTGTGTGAGAAATAAGAATTTTAAAAATTTTAACATTCTTTTCTTTCCAAATATTAGACACCTTCTTTCATGAAAAGTACTTTATACAGCTTTAAGTGTTCTCAAATGTTGCATATTGACTTATAACATCTAAATTACACAGACACTTTTCCTGCATATTTACTTTAAGCTGTCTAATGTTGTTATTATGTTCCTTTTTTTTTTCTGAGAGGAAGTATCTCTCTGTCACCCAGGCTGGAGTACAGTGGCATGATCTCTGCTCACCGCAACATTTGCCTCCCGGGTTCAAACAATTCTCCTGATCAGCCTCCCAAACGCCTGGGATCGCAGGAACGTGCCACTGCACCCAACTAATTTTTTGTATTTTTAGTAGAGAGTGTGTTTCACCATGTTGGCCAGGCTGGGCTTGAACTCCTGACCTCAGGTAATCCTCCCGCCTCAGTCTCCCAAAGTGTTATGATTACAGGCGTGAGCCACAGTGCCCAGCCATGTTACTTTTTGCATAACAGAAATAGTTATGCTGATAGTCTTCTGAGAAGGAAAGTAGAAAACTACAAATCTTAAAAGAAGTATAGACATTTTAAATGTTGAGATAGAAAGCCCCTAAGGGAAAAATTCTAAACATACATGCATGTGACCACCCCCCGGGCTTACACAAACAACTTATCTAGAAAACCCCTAGCCGTTTGAGGTTGCAACATACAGGCATGTGACCACCCCCCGGGCTTACACAAACAACTTATCTGGAAAACCCCCAGCCGTTTGAGGTTGCGAAAAAGGCGGGAACCAACCAGAAACTGCCGAATGTTCAACTTTAAATGTTAACCAATAATAAGCTTGTAACTACTATTTCTTTATGACTTGTTTGTACCTCGCAATAAAGGAAACCCTAAAACAGCAACCGGGGCCTCTCTCTTTACCTGCCATTGTATAAAGTGGAGAGGTCCGGGTTCGAACTCGTAATAAAGCGACCCCGGCTATTTGGCTTTGACTCTGGACTCTGGTGGTCACTTACTGGGGTCTCGCGACTTCGGACACAACATTTGGGGGCTCGTCTGGGATTCCCCTAAGCCCACTAGACCCCAGGTCAATGGGTCGTCACTGTGAGCAGATTCGGTAAGTCGGCCGGCTTGAGTCTCTGTGTTGTCTGTAGTCTCTGTGTCGTCTGGAAAAATCCCGCGGGGTCTGTATGGGTGGTTGGCATAGTCTTGGCGGACGCGCTATAAGACAGCCACCAGGGGCCGGTGGGAGACGTCCCCCGGCACCCGTCTGGGGCTCTGTATTTATTAGCCCATCTGGTTCTGATCGGGAGCTAAACCCGAGACGCGCTGGCGACTATTGTTATGTTAATTACTTAACTTACTTTCATTTTTCAGGACCTACTTGGCAAGGAAAAAAAAAAAAGAGTACAATACTTCTGGTTTTACTCTTTTCTCTATCTCTCTTTTCTATATCTCTCTTTTCTCTATCTCTAGGATTCTACTACCATGGGTAATAGCCAGAGTACTCCACTCTCCATTCTTATAAATAACTTTAAAGATGTTAAGGCAAGGGGCCATGACCTTAGCATAGAACTCAGAAAAGGGAAATTGGTAACTTTCTGCTGCTCGGAATGGCCCACCTTCGGTGTAGGGTGGCCAGCTGAGGGGACCTTCTGTCTCCCCATTATCATTAAGGTAAAATCAAAAATTTTCCTGCCGGGGCGGTCAGGACATCCTGATCAGATTCCTTACATCCTGGTGTGGCAAGACCCTGTGGAAAACCCACCCCCTTGGCTAACTCCTTTTGTGCTGACGCCAGAGTCATGTAGGGCTCTGGTCGTACAGTCAACAGAACACGCCCGTAGGCCAAAAACACTGTCCGCTCCCCCACCCCCTGTGTTAGAAGACAGTCAGGATCCCCTGCTTTTAGAACCCCCACCTTATCATCCCCCTCCTGGCCCTCAGCCCCAAGCCCCCCCAGGGGACCTCGAAGAGCGGGAAGCAGCAGCTGCTGCTGCAGCCGGGGCCGTCGAAAGTGAAAGTAACTCCGGGGGGCCGGCGGGGCGGACGTGCGGACGTGCTCAACAGGAAACAAGCTCGCGCCCCCCTGATTCCACTGTGGCTCTCCCCCTGAGGGAAATAGAACCCCCCGATGACACGGGCAACCCTAGACTCCAGTACTGGCCATTCTCCACTAGTGACCTGTACAATTGGAAAACCCAGAATGCTCGGTTTTCTGATAACCCTAAAGATTTAACAGCTCTTTTAGACAGTGTTATGTTTACCCATCAACCAACCTGGAATGATTGTCAACAACTCCTCAGAATTTTGTTCACAACAGAGGAACGAGAAAGAATACAGGTAGAGGCCAGAAAACTGGTTCCAGGAGATGACGGCCAACCTACCGCCAACTCTGACCTCATTAATGCTGCCTTTCCCTTGACCAGACCTGCATGGGACTACAACACGGCAGAAGGTAGGGGAAGGCTACTCGTTTATCGCCAGATTCTAATGGCGGGTCTCCGGGCTGCTGCTCGCAAGCCCACCAATTTGGCCAAGGTATATTCCATGTTACAGGGAAAAACAGAAAGCCCAGCTACCTATCTAGAAAGATTGATGGAAGCCTTTAGACAGTTTACCCCCATGGACCCAGAGGCACCCGAAAACCAGGCAGCTGTTGTCATGTCTTTTGTAAATCAGGCAGCTCCGGACATTAAAAAGAAACTCCAAAAATTAGAAGGTCTAGAGGGAAAACAAGTCCAGGACCCCCTCCGAATTGCCCAAAAAGTATACAATAATAGAGATCTCCCAGAAGAGAGACAGATTAGGGCCACTGAAAAAATGACCAAAGTCTTAGCCGCAGTAGTTCAGAAAGAACAGTTACAGTCAGAGGGCACCCAAACCAAGCGTACTCCTAGACACAACTTAAAGAAAGATCAATGTGCATACTGCAAGGAAACGGGTCACTGGGTAAAAGATTGCCCCAAGAAAAAACAGCGCCAACTGGGGCAAGAACAATGGCAGCCCAAGGCCTCATCAATATTAGTAACCCAAGATGACTAGGGAAGACGGGGTTCGGACCCCCTCCCTGAACCTAGGGTAACTCTACAAGTGGAGGGGTCCCCGGTTCAGTTTCTGGTCGATACCGGGGCACAGCATTCAGTCTTGGTCAAGCCTTACGGGAAATTATCTAATAACTTATCCTGGGTACAAGGGGCCACAGGAGTTAAAAGATACCCTTGGACAACTCAAAGAACTGTAAATCTGGGAACAGGAGAGGTAACCCACTCCTTCCTGGTTATTCCCGAGAGCCCTTGTCCTCTATTAGGGAGACATCTGCTGACAAAAATGGGATCCCAAATCCATTTCCAACCGGGGGGCCCCAAAGTAACCGATTCTCAAGACAAGCCAATATCTGTCCTCACAATTCCCCTAGAAAATGAGTATAGACTCCATCAGGAACTGGCACCTCCTGACCAGAATATTGGCCCCTGGCTACAGCGCTTCCCAGAGGCCTGGGCAGAAACAGGAGGTTTGGGACTGGCAAAACACCGTCCTGCCATATTTGTTGAAGTTAAACCTGGGACAGATCCTGTTCGGGTACGGCAGTACCCGATGCCCCTAGAAGCCAGAGAAGGTATTACACCACACATCTGCCGGCTCCTAGATCAGGGAGTTCTACGCGCCTGCCACTCAGCATGGAACACCCCGTTGCTGCCCGTATGCAAACCTAACAGTAAAGATTATAGGCCAGTACAAGACCTAAGAGAAGTCAACAAAAGAGTCATGGACATTCACCCCACTGTGCCAAACCCATACACCTTCTTAAGCACCTTAAGCCCTGAAAAACAGTGGTACACCATCCTGGATTTAAAAGACGCCCTTTTCAGCCTGCCTTTAGCCCCTAAGAGTCAGGAACTTTTTGCATTTGAATGGACAGATCCCGAGAGGGGCATAAATGGCCAGCTAACATGGACCAGGCTACCACAGGTATTCAAAAACTCCCCAACTCTGTTCGACGAGGCCCTCCATGAAGATCTGGGTGAGTACCGGCGACAGCACCCTGAGATCACTCTTTTACAGTATGTTGATGATCTTTTAATAGCAGCTGAATCCCCAGAGGCCTGCCTACAAGGAACCAAAAGCCTCCTAAAGGCTTTGGGAGATCTAGGCTACTGAGCCTCGGCAAAGAAGGCTCAGATCTGCAAATCAGAGGTAACCTACCTAGGATACCTGTTAAAAGGGGGGCAACGCTGGTTGACGGATGCCCGAAAAGGGACTGTTCTACGTATCCCTAGACCCCAATCAACACGACAAGTAAGAGAGTTCTTGGGGTCGGCAGGGTTCTGTAGACTCTGGATACCGGGCTTTGCTGAATTGGCTAAACCACTATACCAGGCAACAAAAGAGCAGCAGCCCTTTAATTGGACAGAAGAGGCTGAGCTGGCTTTCCAAGAAATCAAAACTGCTCTGCTATCAGCCCCTGCGTTGGGACTCCCTGATGTCTCCAAGCCATTCCACCTATACGTGGACAAAAGCCGGGGTGTAGCCAAAGCAGTATTGACTCAGTATTTAGGTCCTTGGCGGAGACCGGTTGCATATTTGTCGAAGAAACTGGACTCAGTGGCTGCTGGGTGGCCTCCTTGCCTCCAGGTAATCGCGGCCACTGCCTTAATGGTCAAAGATGCTGATAAACTGACCATGGGCCAAGAATTGCAGGTCACTACCCCACATGCCATTGAAGGCATACTCAGACAGCCACCTGATCAGTGGCTTAGCAATGTCCGGCTCACCCACTACCAGGGACTGCTACTAAACCCCTCAGAATAACTTTCATGCCCCCAACGGCCCTAAACCCTGCATCCCTACTGCCAAATCTGGACTTGGAGAGCCCACTCCACGACTGCTCCGAGATATTGGCCCAGGTACATGGAGTCAGAGAAGACCTACAGGACCGGCCACTGCCAGACGCTGACCTCGTCTGGTTCACCGATGGAAGCAGTTTCGTCCACCAAGGATAAAGGTACGCGGGAGCGGCGGTAACCTCAGAAACCAAAGTCATTTGGGCAGAACCCTTGCCCCCAGGAACGTCGGCCCAAAAGGCTGAACTGGTGGCATTGACTCAGGCCTTAAAATTGGGGAAAGACCAAAAACTAACGGTATATACTGACAGCCGATATGCCTTTGCCACCGCTCACATACATGGAGCAATATATAGGGAAAGAGGGCTCCTCACGGCAGAAGGAAAAGACATTAGAAACAAAAACGAAATCCCGGCCTTATTAGCTGCCCTCTGGGAACCCAGAAAACTGGCGATTGTCCACTGTCCAGGACACCAAAGAATGACTGACATGGTCTCCCGGGGAAATAACCTGGCTGATCAGACTGCTAAAAATGGGGCTCAAACCCCTTCACAGCTCCTAGCCCTTCAGCTGCCTGACCTGGGGCCCCCAGAGCTACCCTCTAACCCGGAGTACTCAGAGAGCGACCTCCAGTGGATAAACGAGCTCCCTATGGCTCAGATCCACGACAAGTGGTGGAAAGACTGTAAAAACAACATTATTCTCCCAGACAAATTAGGACAACGGGTACTAGAACGAATCCATCATAGTACCCATTTAGGCTCAAGGCGAATATTGGACTTAATAAGACACTCAAAACTAAAAATCAGAGATGCTTCTAAAAAAGTTGAACAAGTGACTAAAAATTGTGTAGTATGCCAACTCAATAATGCAGGAAACCAACCCCAAACCACTGGAAAAAGACAAAGAGGAAATAGACCTGGGGCTTATTGGGAAATTGACTTCACTGAAATAAAACCAGGAAAATTTGGATACAAATACCTACTAGTTTTTGTAGATACTTTTTCAGGATGGACAGAAGCCTTCCCAACCAAAAAGGAAACTGCCCAAGTCGTAGCCAAGAAAATCCTAGAAGAAATCCTGCCCAGGTATGGCTTCCCAGCTATGACAGGGTCGGACAATGGGCCGGCCTTCATCGCCAAGGTAAGTCAGGGTCTGGCTTCCATTCTCGGGGCAAATTGGAAATTACATTGTGCATATCGCCCCCAAAGCTCAGGACAGGTAGAAAGAATGAACAGAGCATTAAAGGAGACCCTAACTAAATTGACCATGGAGACTGGCGCTAACTGGGTAGTCCTTCTCCCCTACTCCCTGTTCAGGGCAAGAAACTCCCCTTACAGATTAGGTCTCACACTTATGAAATAATGTATGGCAGACCTCCCCCTATTGTCCCTAACCTAAAAGATAATCTCATCAAATCTGACGTCGATGATGGTGTTGAACTCTTATTTTCCCTACAAGCCTTACAGGAAATTCATGAAGAAATCTGGCCTAGACTAAGAGAACTATACAAAACGGGACCGCCACCCGTTCCACACCAGATCCGGCCAGGAGACTGGGTTCTCGTCAAGCGACACCGACAAGAAACCTTAGAACCAAGGTGGAAAGGGCCGTTCCAGGTGATCCTAACCACGCCAACAGCACTCAAGGTAGAAGGAATCGCTGCCTGGATCCACTACACCCACGCCAAGCCAGTGGACCCCCTCTCAGACTTCGTCGGGCCCTCCACAGAGAGAACCGCAGCCTGGACAATTGACCGGACTAAAGACAATCCTTTAAAACTCACCCTGCACCATCAACAACCGTAATTATGGTGTCCATCTCCTTTGTGACGCTCTTGCTTTTGTGGGCCTTCAGCTGGAAAATCCAAGCACAGCAGGCTTCATCCCCATTTGCCTGGCGTTTTTTCCTGACAGAGAATTGGACCAACTACGCTCAGACACAGGTACAAGGCCATCTTCTGGCCACAGCTGATTGCCCCCCTCAAGGTTGTAGCTCTCCTATCTATGTTAATTTTACTGATTTCCAGGCACAACCGGGAAAAGTCACCCCAGCTATTTGCTTTCTCTTTGACCAACAAATCCCCTATTGTAAAACCACATGGGTTGAACAAAGCATTGGTTGCCCCTATAACTCATGTAAAATCCACACTGTCAAGACTCTCACGGCCTCAGAAACCCTCTAGAGCCAAGTGTGGAATTCTCATAATTTTTTTTAAAACTGCCACAGCCTACACATGGGTTATCTGGGATCCCTGGGACTCCCGTTGGACCTCCCAACAGAAGGGAGCCATGTACATGACACCTGGGACAAAGTGGCCTAGCAGCCGCCTCTATCTATGGCACTCACTTGTTCAGATCCAAACCACCCTCCACGCTAACATTCAGAAACAGGAAACAGAATTAAACAAACAACTCTCCACTTTAACCTCCTCCCGCCCTTTCTCCTGGTTATCTCTGCTGAGGGAGGGGTTACTTCTCGCGAACGCCACGGGTCTGGGAAACCTCTCTGCATGTTTATTTTGCGCTACCCTAGGACAGCCACCCCTGACAGCCGTCCCGCTCCCAGCCCCCTTCAATAATTCCCTAACAACTTCCAGCCAAGGATCCTCCCCATCTCAGATGTTCCTTTGTTCTTAAACCCCGAACAAACACAGGTTTTATTTTGCTATTCAAATGCTAGCACCTCCCTTTGCAACATAACCTCTCCTCCCAACTCCACTCTGTACGCCCCTCATGGCTCATTCTTCTGGTGTAATGGAACTCTATATAAAAATCTCACTGTTCAGGCCACTAAGAGCCTCCTATGTCTCCCTGTTACAATAGTTCCCCAACTAACCCTGCGAACCCCTGCTGAATATCTAGAAGGAGACTACGTGCCTTCCTTCAGGACAAAAAGGGCTGTATTTCTTCCCTTAGTAGCCGGTGTCTCACTCACCACATCCGTAATAGCGACAGGGTTAGTAGGAGGAGCCCTAGGCCACGCTCTCGCTCTCGTTACTACCACTAAGCTCTCCCAACAATTCTCCATAGCAATGGAAGCTTCAGCCGAATCCCTAGCCTCATTACAAAGGCAACTGACCTCCCTCGCCCAAGTTACTTTGCAAAATCGGCGCGCCCTAGACCTGCTTACTGCCGAAAAAGGGGGAACTTGCCTTTTTCTCAAAGAAGACTGCTGTTTTTACATAAATGAATCTGAGTTAGTAGAGACGCAGGTCCAACAGCTACACAAACTCAGCCTAGAACTACAAAAACAAAAATTCAATTCCGCAGCTGATAGTTGGTGGAGCTCCTCCATGTATTCCCTCTTAATGCCCCTAGCAGGACCATTGCTAAGCCTACTCCTCCTCCTCACCATAGGGCCATGCATACTAAACAGAATAATAAACTTTGTGAAAGATAGAATCAACACTGTCCAGTTAATGGTCCTTAGAACACAATATCAACCCATCATCAATAAAACAATTGAAACAGACATATAAGACCCAAGATTGGCTCTTGAAGACACAACTAAAAGGGGGGAATGAGATAGAAAGCCCCTAAGGGAAGAATTCTAAACATACATGCATGTGACCACCCCCCGGGCTTACACAAACAACTTATCTAGAAAACCCCTAGCCGTTTGAGGTTGCAACATACATGCATGTGACCACCCCCCGGGCTTACACAAACAACTTATCTGGAAAACCCCCAGCCGTTTGAGGTTGCGAAAAAGGCGGGAACCAACCAGAAACTGCCGAATGTTCAACTTTAAATGTTAACCAATAATAAGCTTGTAACTACTGTTTCTCTGTGACTTGTTTGTACCTCGCTATAAAAGAAACCCTAAAACAGCAGCCGGGGCCTCTCTCTTTACCTGCCATTGTATAAAGCGGAGAGGTCCGGGTTTGAACTCGTAATAAAGCGACCCCGGCTATTTGGCTTTGACTCTGGACTCTGGTGGTCACTTACTGGGGTCTCGCGACTTCGGGCACAACAATGTCATAAAAATTATTAATGAGGAATATATTTTTAAAGTTATTTTTTACCTAAATTGAAAATATAGCATTAAGAATAGTCAAATGCCAACTTATATGGACATTGGGTAATTGATTTTGTGATTTCATATTTTGTTTAGTTTAGCATTGAAAGGCATAGATTAGTTGTTACTCAATTTCATTTTCGGTACATTAGGAAACTGAGAAACCTGACGTGCATGTGTTGATTTTGTTGATAAACCAGCCAGGGACTTTGTGTGTGATCATTATATTAGCTGGTCTAATGGAAATTGTTACACTCTCAATGCTCTTTCAACCTGCAGTTTCAAATGTGTCACAAATCATTGTGGGTACTCCTACTGTAGCTAGATCACCTCGTCAGTGTTAAGACAATTGCAAGGCACAGCCAGTATCTGGAATTTTGTTTTCACCTGCTGCCCATAAACATTATTTTCATATTATCTACTCTCTTCACAGTCAGAGCCAAAACTTAATCCTAAAGTACTACATTACAAAAATTTTAAATATCTTAATTTCTGACTATATTGACAAATATATCCAGCCTGCTTACTCACCTTGTTTGTTCAATCGATCTCTCTGTTTGTCATGTCCTGGTTCTATTTATATTTCTATCCAACTTAGATCTCTTGGGCCATTATTTCAATATTTTATTGCCACTTCCAGAAGGAATTTTGTTCACTTTCTTCTAACACAACTATAATTCTGGAAGAGAGCATGTCATCCAATATCAATAAATGCTTATAATTGCACATGATTTATATCAAGCTTTTCTAACCAATAATTTTGAAAGGTAGGCCTGGCTACGTAATTTGTTAAGACTAGTGCAAAATAAAAATGAAGGTCAAAAGCTTTATTTTGGTACCAAGAGCTGTACTTAAAGGCACTAAAATATGTAGCTTTCCCCATTAAAAATATTTTACAACTTATAAAATGTAATAATGATACATGAAAACAATATAAAATTGAAAAATTACAAAAAAGTATTATAAAATACAATAAATAATAGCACCTTATTAATGTAAAATCTTGATTGATAAAATATTTTCCTGAATATTTATTTATTAGGACATTAAAAGTTATGTATTTATCAATTTTATTTTTAATTGAATACAAATAAACAGTGATATTATTCACTCTAAAAATGCATGGTTGTAAATAATTTTTGATACTTTTTGATTCTGAGAAGGATCTTTCTGCTGATGCAACTGCTATAGAAGCGGTTATTTTGTAGACTTAATATATTTAGATAAATCTTTGATAAATTCTTTTGAAGTATAAATTTTAGTACTTCTAGAGCTAATAATTTTGTGGAATGAAATATTTTTCTCAAAAGATTTAACTGTATACAAATCTGTTTCATATAAATATGAATTTAGTTTTAAATATAAATGTATTCAATAACATTTTAACATTCTCTCTGACATTCGCTGTGTGGTGGTGACAAAGAAACCAAAGTCACTTTATGAGTTGTATCTAACTTAAAATTGTTACCTAACCACCAGAGGTTTGGTCTAGGTCCTGGTGCTCACTGCACCGAAAGCCTGTGACTGAGACAACAGGTATTACCAAGGAAGAAGGCTTTAATCAGGCGCTACAGCCAAGGAGATGGGAGCTCAGTCTCAAATCCCCCCTCTGAGGAGCCAAAACTAGGAGTTTATATAGCAGGGAAGAAATGTAACAATGTGTAAGAAAACAGGAAGTAGGGAGGGGCAAGGAAGCAATCATGATAAATGAGGGATCTGGCATTTCATCGTTTGAATCGTTTGAATGTGGTGATCTGGTGAGTTTCAGTTCTTTGATAAGTTTTTTGGGGGACCTGAACATCATTTTCTGAGGAAGTAACTTGGATAAAACAAATGTAAGTTTTAAGTTTTAAGGACAGAGGGTCCATTTCAGTTTATCAAAAACAACAACAACAAACCTGTCTATGGGACTGCTGGGTCAGTTTCAAAATGGCTGTTCGTTTCCTAATGCTATATTTTCAATTTAGGTAAAAAATAACTTATAGCCTTGGTGTGTTTAGTAGAATGACATAGATGAAATGTGGATAAATAGTAGTATGATGTATTCTTCCTCCTTTCACCCCAGGATGCATCCCCTAGTCTTCAGATTTCAAAGTTGGCTGAGATAGATATTGATATAGAGAATGCTTTTGTGGATTATTGCCTGTTTGCTCAGTGAATTCCGTATCCTACTTTTCTAAATGTCGCTCAGATTCATTCCCTGGAAAGCTGACTTCTATAAACTATATAATCTAGGCAACTTTCCTCTTTGGGTTGAATCTAGATTTGAAAAATGGCAGGAGTTACTCGGAGAGAAATTGTTTGTGAAATTTAAGTCAGGCTAATTTCCTGGTAAGCTGTTTTCATGGTCACCCTGATTATCCTAAAGTGTACAGATCCTGACAGATTGCAGTTTTCCTTATATGTTTAGATACATGTTCCTTATCAGATATATGATTGCAAATATTTTCTTTCATTGTGTGGTTTGTCTTTTTTTTTCTCTTGACTTTCATTTTAGGTCCAGGAGTACATGTGCAGGTTTGTTAGATGAGTAAATTGCATGTCTCTGTGGTTTCATGCATGAATGACTCCATCACCCTAGTAGTGAGCGTACTACCCAACAGGTAGTTTTTCAACTTACTCCCCTTCCATTCTCCCCAATAGTCCCAAGCATTTATTGTTTCTGTGTTTGTGTCCATGTGTACTCAGTGTTCAGCTCCTGATTCTAAGTGAGAACAGGCAGTATTTGAATCTCGGGAGATTCAATCTCAAAGTAGTTTCAGTCTCGGGAGATTAGTTTCAGCCAAACAAGAAACATAATGAGTCACAAAACTGAGGACATGGGTGATTTTGCTTTAATAAGATGGATTAAGAGACTCTATGGAATATTGCAGACACTCTTACTATCTTTAATCTGTGCTATTCCTGAATTCTTATTGCCCCATTTAAGAGACCAATAAGAGGGTGCAGCTTGGATGAGGGTAAAGTGACTGCAGGTCTCTCCAGACACCTTTTTGAAGGGAGATGTGGCTACCAGATGCCCTGCTTTCCTTACTGTGTGGCATCATAGACATGTTATGGTTGTTTTTAAATTATATATGAATGGAATCATAGATATTATTTTGTCTTTTTCCTAAATAATATGTTTGTTAAATGGACCTATGCTCTTGCGTAGAGTATCTATGTTAATTGTTACTCCTATAGGCTTGTATTAGTCTGTTCTCATGCTGCTGATAAAAACTACCCGAGACTGGGCAATTTACAAAATTAAGACACTTAATGAACTTACAGCTCCACATGGCTCTGGAGGCCTCAAAAGTATGGCAGAAGGCAAAGAGGAGCATATCACGTCTTACATGGATGGAAGAGAGAGCTTGTGAAGGAAAACTTCCTCTTATAGAACCATCAAATGTTGTGAGACTTATTCACTATCATGAGAATAGCACAGAAAAGACCTGACCCCATAATTCAATTATCTCCCACCAAGTCCCTCCCACAACAGTGTGAAGTCAAGATGAGATTTGGGTGGGTACACAGACAAACCATATCATTCCACCCCACCCCCTCCCAAATCTCATGCCATCACATTTCAAAATCAATTATGCCTTCCCAAGAGTACCCCAAAGACTTATCTTATTTCAGCATTAACTCAAAAGTCCATAGTCCAACGTCTCATCTGAGACAAGGCAAGTCCCTTCAGCCTATGAGCCTGTAAAATCAAAAGCAAGTTAGTTACTTCCTAGATACAATGTGGGTACAGGCATTGTGTAAAGACATCCATTTCAAATGGGAGAAATTGACCAAAAAAGTGGGGCTGCAAGCCCCATGCAAGTTTGAAATCCAGCAGGGCAGTGAAATATTAAGGCCCCAAAATGATCTCCTTTGACTCCATGTCTCACATCCGGGTTATGCTGATGCAAGAGATGAGTTCCCATGGCCTTGGGCAGCTCCACTTCTGTAGTTTTGTAAGGTACAGTCTCCTTCTCAGCTGCTTTCATGGGCTGGTATTGAGTGTTGGTGTTTTCCAGATGCACGGTGCAAGCTCTCAGTGGATCTACTATTCCAGAGTCTGGAGGATGGTGGCCCTCTTCTCACAGCTCCACTAGGCAATGCCACAGTAGAGATTCTGTGTGAAGGGCTCCAACCCCACATTTCCCTTCCACACTGCCTTAGCAGGGGTTCTCCATGAAGGCCCCATCCCTGCTGCAAAATTTCTGCCTGGACATCCAGGCATTTCCATACTTCTTCTGAAATCTAGGTAGAGGTTCCCAAACCCCAATTCTTGATCTGTGCATTCGCAGGCTCAACACCATGTGGAAGCTGCCAAGGCTTGGGACTTGCACTCTCTGAAGCCATGGCCCATGCTCTACATTGGCCTCTTTCAGCCATGGCTGCAGCAGCTGGGGTGCAGGGCACCAGGTCCCTAGGTTGTACACAGCATACAGACCCTGGGCCTGGCCCAAGAAACCACTTTTTCCTCCTAGACCTTTGAGTCTGTGATGGGAGGGGCTGCCATGAAGACCTCTGACATGCCCTTGAGACATTTTCCCCATTGTCTTGGGGATTCACGTTTGGCTCCTTGTTACTTACGCAAATTTTTGCAGGCAGCTTGAACTTTCTCCTCAGAAAATGGGATTTTCTTTTCTAGCACATCTTCAGGCTGAAGAATTTCCAAAATTTTATGTTCTGCCTCCCTTATAAAACTGAATGCCTTTAACAGGACCCAAGTTACCTCTTGAATATTTTGCTGCTTAGAAATTTCTTCTGGGAGGTACCCTAAATCATCTCTCTCAAGTTTAAAGTTTCATAAATATCTAGTATAGGGGCAAAATGCCACCAGTCTCCTTGGTATAACATAACAAGATTCACCTTTGCTCTGGTTCCCAGCAAGTTCTTCATCTCCATCTGAGATCAGCTCAGCCTAGATTTCATTGCCAATATCATTATCGACATTTTGGTGAAAGCCATTCGCAAGTTTCTAGAGAGTTCCAGTTTCTCACATTTTCCTGTCTTCTTCTGAGCCCTCCAAACTGTTCCAACTTCTACCTGTTATGCAGTTCCAAAGTCCCTTCCACATTTTTGGGTATCTTTTCAGCAGTGCCCCACTCTATTGGTACCAGTTTACTGTATTAGTCTGTTCTCACACTGCTGATAAAGACATACCCAAGCCTGAGCAATTTACAAAAGAAAGAGGTTTATTAGACTTACAGTTCCACATGGATTGGGAGGCCTCACAATTATGGTGGAAGGCAAGGAGGAGCAAGTCTCATTCTACATGGATGGCAGCAGGCAAAGGGAAAGCTTGGTCAGGGAAACTCCCTCTTATATAACCATCAGATCTTGTGAGACTTGTTGATTATCATGAGAACAATATGGGAAAGACCTGCCTTCATGATTCAGTTACCTCCTACAAGTTCCATCCCACAATATGTGGGAATTCAAGATGAGATTTGGGTGGGGACATAGACAAACCATATCAAATATCAATGCTATAACATTATATCAATATTCTGTATTACATTTATGCATTTCAGTTTGATATATTAGGTAGTTCCCAGATTTAGGATATTATGAAAAACATTGTTATTAATATAGCATTACTTTTTTTGGTGCTGTGTGGTAGACATGAAGACATCCCACCTAGGTCACTCTTCAAGGAGGACATCTATGTAGAGCTTGGAAAGCACCTCTTCACAGGGCAGTAGGTGATTGAATGAGTGCATAAAGGGGAATTGCCAGATGCTTATAAAACCATCAGATCTCATGAAACTCACTCATTATCATGAGAACAGCACAGGGGAAACTGACCTCTTGATTCCGTTACCTCACCTGGTCCTGCCCTTGACATGTGGGGATTACAATTCAAGGTGAGATTTGGGTGGAAACACGGAGCTGAACCATATATAGAATCTTTTAGATTATTTTTATTCATATTATTTTGAATGAGGAGACACCATGATGTTTATGAATATATTATATATTGAATTTTTTGGGTTTTTTTTGTGTTGTGCTATCTTAGATCACTGGCACAAATTTGAACAGAAGTAGTGAATGTGGGTAACAATATATTTGTAATAATTCATGATAGTTTTCTCTATACATGCATTAAAAAGGACATTTTATTTTTTCAATTTGCTTTGCTTTTAAAAGTTAGTATTTGTTAAATTTCATCAAATGTTTGAATACATCTATAAAGACAGTCATAAATATTTAATTTCCTATGTGATGATGCAGAAAGATTAATGTTAATTCTACATTGTCTTTGCATTCATGATTTATAAAACAGACATCTGTAATTTAATACTAATCTTATTTGTTTCTGGATTTTTATTTACAAATGTTTCATTTAATTTGTTTTTATGTGTATATATAAACTCTATGTTCTTGTCAGATTTTGTTATCATGGTTCTGCTGGCTTCACAAAAATACTTTTTAAATACTTTCCCTGTTTCTTCACTTTAGAATGATATGTGTAGAGTTGCTATTATTTTGGCTTTAGCTATTAGGAAAAAATCACCGATAAGGTAATCTGTTTGTGGGATTTTTGGGGGGAAAATAATAGTTCAATTTCTTTAACTGGCATAATATAAGGTACAAGTGATTTTAAGTTGCCACACAATAAAAGGAACACAGAACATAGGTGAGATGCAAACTGTGACAGCATCATTTGCTTATCGGCCTCCTCAACTCTGGCTTCACTGAGCATGTCATTCCTCTAGACTCAGTGGCTCATGCCTGTAATCCCAGCATTTTGGGAAGGTTAGGCAGGCAGATCGCTTGAGCTTTGCAGTTTGAGACCAGCCTGGGAAACATGGTTAAATCTTGTCTCTACTAAAATAAAAGAGTAAATAAATAAATATAGAAAAATTAGCCAGGCATGCTGGCATGCACATGTAGTCTCAGCTACTTGGGAGGCTGAGGATTACTTGAGTTCAGGAGGCGGAAGTTGTAGTGAGCCAAGATCGCACCACTTCACTCCACCCTTGGTGAAAGAGATAGACCCTGTCTCAAAAAAAAAAAAAAAAGTCTAATATTTTGGTTCTTTTGCTTATCAGATACCAAGAATTATAATTGAGAATATTTATAGAATTTTAAAACAAAAATGTGATATAGTTAGTGAGTTGAATGATATATTCTCAACACATATGTTCAACTGAAACCTCTTATTTAGAATGAGTGTTTGCAGATGAAATGAAGGATCTGAAGAAGAGCTCATCCAAGATTTAACCAGACCCTAAATCTAATGATGAGTTTCCTCATAGGAGACAGAAAAGAAGACACAAAGATACACAGAGAATGAGTGAATGTGAAGACGGAGGCAGAAATTGTAGCAATGTGTCTCAGTCAGGGAACGCTACAGATTTCAGAAAACTACCAGAAACTAGGAGAGAGGCACGCACAGACTCTCCCTCAAAGCCACCAGGAGAAAGTCATTCTTATTTTAGGAGGCATCTAACCTCCTGAACTTGGAGATAATGAATTACTTTTGTCTTAAGTCACAAAGCTTTTGGTAATTTGTTATAGTGGCCCTAGGAAACTAAAACATGATCCTTCATGTATGGACAATAAAAGACAAAGTAACTTTGAGGTTCTACGATATTGAAAAATGTGATTAGTTTTTTTTCCACCTAGTTGTCTCTTGACAAATCCCTGAAGGCATTATATCTGTTCTCTCCTTCCACAGAGAAACTATTTGCTTTGGAGGAGAGTTTGTTTTCTCACGAAGGAAAATAATCCATTGAACATGTAAGCCTCTGATCCTTTTTTTTAATCCACAGGAGAATCAGAAGATGATTTTTCCATGACTAACACCCTGCCGACGAAAGAAACAAATACCCCTTAAATTCTTATATTCTGTCTTTAAACAATTGAAATGCCTTTGACAATTGACCTGTACCGCAAAGTCTGTTTTCCACTCTTGATTCTATCGATCAGTAAACAAAGCCAGAGCCAGACTCTGTGCCTTTTTCTTGCTTAGAAAGCCTCAGTATAATCCTTGACCATTTGGAAAATAAAATAATTGTGAGCACTGAAATGATTTTTAATAGGTAATTCACCAGTTTTAAAATTTTCATTTTATAGAATAGTCTTGGCTTCAGGCACATAGAAAACTTGTTTGATTATTCAAGTTACATATTGTAATTAGTTATTTTTGTTTAAATGAGCCTGGTAAATTCTGTTTAATTATTTTTTAAAACATGGTCTGGAATTAAATCTTCTCTGTTTCAGAATACCTTCTCTTTATTATCTCAGAGTAGCATTAGAGCGTTTGATCATTCTGACTGTTTGTAATGCATAAATGATGAGTCCAGTGATGGCTTGTACACTTTTATTAACTGAAATTACATGGACCCGATAGATAAACCAATGAACCTAATGAAGTCTATGATATCTTGTACAATCAAGTGCCTGTGTATATGTTCATTTTGCTGGTCCAAGGGGTATCTGAACCTCAAAAGGCAAAGAATCCCATTAATACTAGATGCAATTTGAGAACAGAAGCATAATCTTTGTTACTGAGATTTCAGGTGGAGCATCCCACAGCGTCAGACTTTGTTAAGCTCAAATAAGAGAAGATATCCTAAGATAATTGAGAGCATATATCGTAGAGCCAGAAAATTGTTATTCTACATTTATACACCCTATCATCATCTCTACTTCTACCATGATAGTAATACTCTGAATTCTGGAATTATGTTGATGGGAAGTACTTAAATCACACATTTTCCTGGTGTATCATGGTACGTGCACTTTGCATCAGTCTTTAAATCTTCTATTTTTCAAACGGTTGTAGTTCTGAAATGGGAATCCTGTAACCTGTTCGGTAAATGTTATAGTTACTAACTTGCACAACTAGTAAATATGGACAATGCAAATGTCAAAATAAAAATTGATAACACAAATTCTATAAAGTCAAAGAGAATCAGAGAAGATATAGGACACAACTATTTCGTATGTCCTTGAGAGCAAAGTGCCCTCATTCATCACAAATATTTGAAGTACATTATTCACCACTAATATTGAAGTACCAATGTGAGGTAAAATTTACGGATTGAGAAGAAGCAAATAACAAAAACAATGAAACAATCTTTTGATGTATATGCACCTGTCTTGGTCTGTTTCATGCTATCATAATTGAACACTGAAGACTGAGTAATTTAGAATAAACAGACATTTATTGGTTTACAGTTCTGGAGGCTGGAGTCTATTATCCAGGTGCTGGCACCTGTGAGGGCCTTTTTGCTGCATCATCAAATGGCGGAAGGTGAGAAAGCTAGAAGCGCAAGAGGGGGATGAATTTCCCCATTTATAATGGCACAAATCCACCCATGACGATGGAGACTTCATGGCCTGTCACCTCTTGAAGGTCTCACCTCTTAATACTGTTAAATGGCAATTAAAATTCGAAATGAATTTTGAAGGAAACAAACTTTCAAATCATAGCAGTGTGCCGTTACAAATAATAATTGCACATGTTATCATTTAGTATTCATAAGGCCCTCATTCTATATCCTACAGCTGCCTTTTCTATATATGGCAATGTGAAGGTAGGGGTGTGGGAGGAAAAATTTGTTGTCTATGAAGCTTGAAAGGTTTAGAAAAATACTTTTCAAGCAAAGAAATAATACAGTGGCATAAAAAATAATAATTAAAAATTTAAAGATTACACAAGGACAACCACCACCACAAACATGTAATACCTGTAGGCTACGCCATTTTTTTTTTTTTTTTACTTTGCTAATGGAAAATTAGATCTATTTTATGCAAAGAACTAAGTATTCAAACACAATATGAGAGAAAAACTAAAATGTTTTTAATTGTTGAATTTGTCCATATTTTACAAATTCAACATGGTTGGTTATGATTTCTGAAAAGTACCTAGGGCTCTGAATAATAAGCATTGCCTAGTATTCACAGTAATATACATTTGCTAGACTCAAGAGTGTAGCATAGTTCCTGTAAATAGCATTTCTCCCCTTCAAAGAAAGAGTTACCATGCTGTATGAAAATCGTGTGATCCTTTAACTTCTCTCTGCATTTAAGTAATTAAGATTGATTTGAGAGTGAGTGTGGTGACATGCTGCACTTGCATGGTTATTCATTGTATAATGCTAGAGCAAAGCCCATAAGGCAT
Source organism: Rhinopithecus roxellana (assembly GCF_007565055.1). Taxonomy (NCBI): domain Eukaryota; kingdom Metazoa; phylum Chordata; class Mammalia; order Primates; family Cercopithecidae; genus Rhinopithecus; species Rhinopithecus roxellana. The sequence goes on from NC_044551.1 coordinate 94,295,188, forward strand.
CATTTATTATTTTTTTATTTTTTATTATTATACTTTAAGTTCTAGGGTACATGTGCATAACGTGCAGGTTTGTTACATATGTATACTTGTGCCATGTTGGTGTGCTGCACCCATCAACTAGTCAGCACCTATCAACTCATCATTTACATCAGGTATAACTCCCAATGCAATCCCTCCCCACTCCCTCCTTCCCATAATAGGCCCCGGTGTGTGATGTTCCCCTTCCCGAGTCCAAGTGGTCTCATTGTTCAGTTCCCACCTATGAGTGAGAACATGCAGTGTTTGGTTTTCTGTTCTTGCGATAGTTTGCTGAGAATGATGGTTTCCAGCTGCATCCATGTCCCTACAAAGGAGATGAACTCATCCTTTTTTATGGCTGCATAGTATTCCATGGTGTATATGTGCCACATTTTCTTAATCCAGTCTGTCACTGGTGGACATTTGGGTTGATTTCAAGTCTTTGCTATTGTGAATAGTGCTGCAATGAAGATACATGTGCACGTGTCTTTATAGCAGCATGATTTATAATCCTTTGGGTATATACCCAGTAATGGGGTGGCTGGGTCATATGGTACTTCTAGTTCTAGATCTTTGAGGAATCACCATACTGTTTTCCATAATGGTTGAACTAGTTTACAATCCCACCAACAGTGTAAAAGTGTTCCTATTTCTCCACATCCTCTCCAGCACCTGTTGTTTCCTGACTTTTTAATGATTACCCTTCTAACTGGTGTGAGATGGTATCTCATTGTGGTTTTGATTTGCATTTCTCTGATGGCCAGTGATGACGAGCATTTTTTCATGTGTCTGTTGGCTGTATGCATGCCTTCTTTTGAGAAATGTCTGTTCATATCCTTTGCCCACTTTTTCATGGGGTTGTTTGTTTTTTTCTTGTAAATTTGTTTGAGTTCTCTGTAGGTTCTGGATATTAGCCCTTTGTCAGATGAGTAGACTGCAAAAATTTTCTCCCATTCTGTAGGTTGCCTGTTGACTCTGATGGTAGTTTCTTTTGCTGTGCAGAAGCTCTTTAGTTTAATTAGATCCCATTTGTCAATTTTGGCTTTTGTTATATAAGGCATCTTTTAAGGACAAGGAGCTCCACACAGGCAGATGAGCTATTTCTGTAGGACATTATTTTGCTTTCTAAATTCAAGAGAAATATTTTAACAAATTGACATTTTGTTTCTCTCTTGAGCACTTACCATGTTCAATGAAATAAACCACTGTTTGTTTCTATTGCTTACTATCTTCTATGAGTTCTTGCATGAAAAAGAGCTGAGATTTGCCTAGTTCGAAATTTTAATTGTAAATATAATTGTTTTCCTATTCTGCTAATTCTAACTAAATTGTGATGAGTCAAAATCATTTTAAATTGAGAATATGGAGGTTGCATTATTTTTTGTAGAAAATGAATCCACAGAGGACATGTAAATCCTATGAATTCCAGCTTGTTATGAATTGCTTACAAAATGGAAAGACTATAGAGTCAGTAATACTTTGCAATGATTATAAATTTCAGATGGTTTATGCTAATTTCCATTATTTGTATAAATGTCTCTATCTGGGCACATGTACAGTTGGAATCCTTGTAAGTCATAATTATTTGCTGCAATTCATAGGTGGGTGTTCACATCAAGTGTTTTTTCCCTGCTTCAGTGAACTTCCTCAGAACTTATTTACGTGATTAAAAATAATCTGGTTCTGAGTTCTCTTGAAATGGTTTACTGTTTTTCTCTCCAATATAAGTGTAATATGCAGACTAAGAAACTAAAATTGTTTGATTTTTTATGTGCTAACAGAGGACAAAGGCAGCACAGGCCATATCTGTCTTCAATTGGATGTACAATTGGTAGGGTAACAATAGACTGCTCTTGAGGTAAGCAGTAAGAATAAGAAATTAAATCAAAAGTCATTTTGCTTAGTATACTACAACAATGGAGAATTTTTTTTTAATATGAAGGTTACTTAATTTTCCAGAGTAACTCTATTGCATCCAGTGGTGTAATTCACAATTTATAAGGATGAAGCAAAGTTACCTATGACCTATTACATAATGTATAAACCTCTTCTTACAGAGAATGATGTGTCTAAGAGGAATAAAAGTGAAGCATTACATTTTATTTTCTTCAAAATTAAATATTAACAACTTTCTTAACCTGATCATGGGAAAAGTAAGCTGCTACCACCCATTCCAATCTATATGTGGTACTTTTATTTAAGAATTAAAACTAATGATTCAAGAACTAACTTAAGTCCTATTTTATTTACAATGGTTCCTGAATATAAGAACACATACTGTATTTGCTCTATATCCATGTAGGACCTAATTAGAAAGCTGGGCTCCATATAGAAAAACCAATGAATATTTTTTGATTGATAATGTCCAAAATGACAGAGTTTCCCATCTGTAGCCATACAAACATGCATTTTATTTTGAACTTTCATTTTGTTATAATTCTTTATGATTTTATTGGCAAAACCAATAAAATAATACATTATTCTTAAAGATAAAGGAACACATGCTAAAACACAGGTACATTATACATGTTTACCTAAAGTACTGTAGGGTTGTTTTCACGTTGAAAAACACATTTGTCTGTATACTTTGGAAAATCAAACTGATCTAATATAATTTCATTAAGTCTTTAAACAAAAAATTCTTTAGAAATGTATGCAACTAACAAATGGAAGCACATTCCATGCTCATGGATAGGAAGAATCAATATCATGAAAATGGCCATACTGCCCAAGGTAATTTATAGATTCAATGCCATCCACATCAAGCTACCAATGACTTTCTTCACAGAATTGGAAAAAAACTACTTTAAAGTTCATATGGAACCAAAAGAGAGCCCACATTGCCAAGACAATCCTAAGCCAAAAGAACAAAGCTGGAGGCATCATACTACCTGACTTCAAACTATACTACAAGGCTACAGTAACCAAAACAGCATGGTACTGGTACCAAAACAGAGATATAGACCAATGGAACAGAACAGAGGTCTCAGAAATAACACCACACATCTACAACCATCTGATCTTTTTTTTATAAAAACAAGAAATGGGGAAAGGATTCCCTATTTAATAAATGGTGCTGGGAAAACTGGTTAGTCATACGTAGAAAGCTGAAACTGGATCCCTTCCTTATACCTTATACAAAAATTAATTCAAGATGGATTAAAGACTTAAATGTTTCACCTAAAACCATAAAACCCTAGAAGAAAACCTAGGCAATACCATTCAGGACCTAGGCATGGGCAAAGACTTCATGACTTATGGCAACAAAAGCCAAAATAGACAAATGGGGTCTAATTAAACTAAAGAGCTTTTGCACAGCAAAGGAAACTACCATCAGAGTGAACAGGCAACCTACAGAATGGGAGAAAATTTTTGCAATCTATCCATCTGACAAAGGGCTAATATCTAGAATCTACAAAAAACTTAAACACATTTATAGGAAAAAGTCAAACAACCCCATCAAAAAGTGGGTGAGGATGTGAACAGACATTTCTCAAAAGAAGACATTTATGCAGGAAACAGACACATGAAAAAATGCTCATCATCGCTGGTCATCAGAGAAATGCAAATCAAAGCCACAATGAGATACCTTCTCATACCAGTTAGAATGGTGATCATTAAAAAGTCAGGAAACAACAGGTGCTGGAGAGGATGTGGAGAAATAGGAACACTTTTACACTGTTGGTGGGAGTGTAAAATAGTTCAACCATTGTGGAAGACAGTGTGACGATTCCTCAAGGATCTAGAACTAGAAATATCATTTGACCCAGTGATTCCATTACTGGGTATATACCCATAGGATTATAAATCATGCTGCTATAAAGACACATGCACATGTATGTTTATTGCAGCACTATTCGCAATAGCAAAGACTTGGAACTGACCTAAATGTCCGTCAACGATAGACTGGATTAAGAAAATATGGCACATATGCACCATGGAATACTATGCAGTCATAAAAAAAGCGATGAGTTCATGTCCTTTGTAGGGACATGGATGCAGCTGGAAACCATCATTCTGAGCAAACTATCACAAGGACAGAAAACCAAACACTGCATATTCTCAACTGTATGTGAAATTGAACAATGAGAACACTTGGACACAGGGTGAGGAACATGACCTACTGGGGCCTGTTTTGGGGTGGGAGGAGGGGGTAGAGATAGCTTTAGGAGAAATACATAATGTAAATAACAAGTTAATGTGTGCAGCACACCAAAATGGCACATGTATACATATGTAACAAAACTGCACATTGTACACATGTACCCTAGAACTTAAAGTATAATTTAAAAAAAAAGAAATATATGCAACTTTGCATAAAGCAAGAACATTTAATTCTGAGTTAATGTAACTATGTTAATGCTCAATGTTTTTACATTTAAGTGAATAAAAATTTTCCTACGAAACTGTAAAACAATTTAAATTTACATACACCTCTAACATTTGTGAGGCTCAGGGAATGAGTATAAGTGAAGATGTCTACATTACATGCCAAGAATTTAAGGTTATAAACCAAGCTAAGAAACAATTAAATAAAATATGCTTGTCCTCCTACCTTAACAAATGAGACTTCAGTGTTGAAATTGAAAAATGTATATAAAGTTATCTGTGCATATTACTGCTAGACAACTATCAAAAATAATTGAATGTAAATTTTAATGCCCATGGTTCTACTGATAGCCAACAACGTGGTGGAGGATGTAATTTATAAATCATTTTATATTTATAGTAAGCATAATTTTTCTTGCCTTCCTTTCCAGATAAGCAATAATTAGGTTATTAAATTTAGGCTGTTTTCACATGTTTTCTTCTATCTATAGCACATGTATAAGTGCTTAGACTACAATTTTATTCAATTGTATTAGAGGTGTACAATATTTTCCTAAAGTACAAATGGAATGAAATATTTTTTAAAATATAAGAAACAATGTACATTTTTATAAAAGCCAATATTCTTATAAAATACCTAAATTGATATTAAAATGTAATAAAATAAAACTAATTTTAACCAAATATCATTGAATGTTTTTGTAAAATAAAACTACAATTTCACCCCCAAAGTCTCTCTGATTTTCAACATAAGTTATTAGCATCAAGCTTTACACATTTTACATGTAAAATTATATATACATAGATTTCAGAGAGTCATAAATTGTTGAAAATTATGTATGTTCCTTACTCTCCAATTCCTACACGTGATGCATTAATTTTTGAATAATGATACAACTAAAATTATAGCAATAAAGAGATTCAAGATACCCATGTTAGCGTTATTAGATGATACTACTTAACAAAATATATCTTTCATTGGTGCAATTTCAGTGGAAGGAAATGACAATTATTATTGTTTTTTCTTCCTTCCTAGTTGCTTCTGCCACTGATATCCTCCTCACACTTTGAATCAATATCCATCTCTAAAGTCTGTTGGGGCACACAAACCACACAAATTCACAGAATCTAGATGAGATAATCTTTTTTTTTTATTTTTTATTTTTTGGGACAGTGTGAAACAGGACTTTTTTTTTTTTTTTTTTTTTTTTGAGACAGAGCCTTGCTGTGTTGCCCAGGCTGTAGTGCAGTGGCACAATCTTTGCGCACTGCAACCTCCACCTCTCGGATTCAAGCAATACTCCTGCCTCAGCCTCCCAAGTAGCTGGAACTACAGGTGTGTGCCACCACACCCGGCTAATTTTTTTGTTTTTTATATTTTTAGTACAGACGGGGCTTTGACCATGTTAGCTAGGATGTTCTCTATTTCCTGAGCTCGTGATCTGCCCACCTCAGCCTCCCATAGTGCTGGGATTACAGGTGTGAGCCACCGCGCCCGGCCATGATATATGTTTTTAGGGCTAAAGTCACTCTGTGTCAGTGTTGCGTGTTAGACACGTAGTGAGAGACTGTGCTTGATAAATGTATTTTTTTGAATTTGTGATATATAGAACCTTTGAAATCATGAAATCCAAGGCAGAGGTACCTCTTGCTTAGGTTTAAATAATTATTAATTACATATATTTTATTGAGCAAACGTTGAACAGAGGGACACTGGATTTTTACTCAGGTTTCTATAGGTGATTAAGATTCACTAACATGGTAAACAAAGAATAAACATATATTAGAAATGTTCTTAGTATCTTCAAAACTAGCTTTAATGGGATAAGAACTCACTCCAGAAAACATAGCAGTGGCAAGTCAATTTTCAAAAATATGACGCCAAAAACATTCAAGCTGAGACCCGAATACGAAATGCAATCTCATTTACAACAACCACAAATAGAATAAAATACGTAAGAATACAACTAACCAAAGGGGTGAAATGTCTCTATGAGGAGAATTACACACCACTACTGAAGGAAATAACAGATGACACAAATAAATTAAAAAACATACCATGCTTATGGATTGGAAGAATCAACATCATTAAAATGGCCATACTGCCCAAAGCATTTTAAAGATTCACTGCCATTCCTATGAGACTACCAATGCCATTTTTTACAGAATTAGAAAAAAAATTCTAAAATTCACAAATAATTCAATACCCAAAAATGAAAACATGAATACAAGGACATTTTCTGTGTGGAACAGTGGAATTGTTCCACAGTAGGAATTACCAGCATTCCTACTGGATTACCAGCAGTAGGAATTTGAGACTCATCTTAATCCTGGTCATGAAATAAACCAGAACATGCCAATATCAAGGGAAATGTTCCGTTCTTAGAAATGTTTCCACTGACCTGTTTACAAATAGCTTCTCTTTTTGCACAAATATATTTATTGCAGCATTATGTATATATGTGAATGTATTATGTATATATATTACATAAGTATAAAAAATGAAAAAGTACAAATATCTATGCTATATGGGTGACATAATATTTTCATCTACAGATTTCCATACAAAGGTTGCAAACCAAAAAATGTAACTTGTATTATGAAATTTTTAATCTTTGAAAGTACCTAGAAGTTCCCTTGAAAGATTCCATGCCCATCTGACAAATAATTAAACAGTTAAATTTTTATCAATTGTTTAAATTTTTATTTTATTTATACTTGCTCTACTATTTAAGGATGGTGGCAATAGCAGTAGAAGTAACAACTTTGTTTTCAAATCTAAGTGGCTTTATTCTACATTGGTTTGTAAAACATTCTTCCTTTTACCTACTATATCATGAACATATTCTCATGTAAACACACACATACAAACACTGTTTCCTCATACGTAATACCCCTTTTCACTCTCTATTCTATCATGTATTTATGTGTGTGTGTGTGTCTGTGTTTAGCTATGGGTGTAATTCTCAGTATCCAAATATTTTACATATGTATACCTTCCGATGTGTGCTTTTGGTGGATTGAGGGTGGTTAGTGGTGTTTTTATTCTCTTTTTGGAGTCTTTCTGTTTTTAGAAGTGCCGGCTTTTTACTTCATAATCTTTTATTTGTTTTATTAGTAAATTAGTGTATTTGTGCTGGTACCTAGTGAGAAGAATCTCTTGAATGCATTTAGTTTAATTTTATCTTTGGAATAACATGGATTTCCCTTTTGCAGCTTAATAAATAACCTGAATTATGAAGAATGTTCCTTTACACATACTAGATGCAACTACTGGTCCATGAGTGGTTTTACAGAAGCATTTCATTATGTCTGCAAACATCTTTACAATTATTGAGACACCATCTCTCAAAAAGCGCTCTTCTGCCTTTGAGTATAAGAAGATTGGTAGTTTTTGCACACTTTGCACCAACTTTTTATGTATATGCCTTTTGTTTGGGGGGGATGATACCATTTTTATATGACTCTTAATTAGATACATTACACATAGAAAATTGTGTGTGTGTTGCTGGCCACTTTGTGTTTCTGACAAACCGAAGTAACTTGGAATTGAATCATGGTAGTTTTCAGAAGTTTTCAGAAGTTTTTAACCTGACAAATCTAGATGTAATTTTCTCAACTATAAGCTTTCAAAAAATTTAGGTTGTGTTATCTTCTAAATTTATGGAAGTTTGTTCTTTAGTAACACTTTCGTCTATGTTATTATCCATTACTCTTTATTTTTCTTGTTTTAGTTTGTGAGTAGAAGAGCCGTGACATTTATTTTCAATCCTAGTGTGAAATTCCTTGGGCCTCTCAATTAGTACTAACTAAAAATGTGTTTTACTTATCCACTCAAAAGGTACAGTAATGGCTAAGTAGCTAAACCAACCCATGTTCTCCTTGGAGTTTGATGCTAAACCAGCAAAGCTGATATTTTCTTGAACCCCCCCTTTTTTGACACTATTGACTATTCAAGAGCATTCCAGTGAACAAGACTTCTTGTTTGTTTTTAGATCACATTTTTATAGGTATGTTTAAAATAAGAACGTAAAATGTGTAGATGGGAGATTCACTCCTCCTCTTGTTGATTAGCCTTCACTTTCTTGTAAATATTCTTTTTCTCAAAAGCCTGTGGGAAATCACAGGAGATATTTCTTATTGGACATGTCATATGTATGTGGTTTAACTCACAACTGTCTGAGGCATGTTATGACAGCAAAATTATATGGCAGAGGGCAGGCAAGTATATACAAAGATTGAGAAAGTAAGGATTTTTAACATGCCACATTGTGAAAATGTACATATAGGAGGCTAGCAATGACCAGTGATACACTCCAATAGGCAGATTTCAAATTTATGAGACTATTTTGAACACATTGTTCTAAGGTTGTTCATAAGTACTGCACACTTATTCTTCTGGAAAGTAAAGCTTTTGTTATTTAATCCATGAATCAGACAAATTGTTTGAAAATTCTATTACTTTTAAAATTTAAAAATCAGTCATAATTTTATATTCCAATCCTATCTGAAATTGAGTTAGATCATTTCTGTATTGGTTGCTTTTTATGCATCTGTTTTTTAAAGTATTTTGGAGACAATGACCTTAACAACAGATTCCAGATTGTTTTGCCATTGTTTTCCAATTCTCAAATCCTAATCAGTCCGTTGAGAGCAGGGGTCATACTACATCTGCATTTGTGACTTGAACATATAACAAAATGGTCTATAAATATAGAACAGGTAAAAAGCAAGTAAATAAAACAAGCAAAACTTTGGCTTAATTAGATATGCTTTTTAAAAAAATTAAGATATCATCGACTGGTTCAAATACTGATTCATTAATATATTGAAATCTAGAAAGATAAAAAGATGAAACTACTAGTGTGTTTATTCTGTTTCAGTTACTAAGACACATGGTAAAGAAATTAGTTTTAGTAAATTATCTTTTACAGGTGATATTAAGATTGTGTGATTACAGAGTTTTTTTTTTTTGAAGAAGTACCAAATATAACTAAACTTTAAATATTTAATCATATTTTGTTCAATATCAATGTAAAACTTAATTAAATCTTATATTAAAGTTAAAAGCCATATTACATAAAATATTGTTTATGAAAAGCAATTATAACAATATACTATGAAACGTTTGCTCTTAATTCAGCTATATGAATTATTTTTTCCATTTTAAAATAAATATAAAGCATTGTCATCATAAAATATTTTTCAGCCAGGTGTGCTGGCTCACACCTGTTATCCCAGCACTTTGGGAGGCAGAGGTAAACAGATGTTTTGAGCCCAGGAGTTGGAGACCAGTCCGGTTAACATGACGAAACCCATCTCTACCAGAAATACAAATATTAGCCAGGTGCGGTAGCTCACCTCTGTAGTCCTGGTTACTCGGGAGGCTGGGGTGGGAGGATCACTTGGGCCTGGGAGGCAGAGGTTACAGTGAGCTAAGATTGTACCACTGTACTCCAGCCTGGTTTCATAGGAGACATTGTCTCAAAAACACAATATTTTTCTCTTAAAAGTTTTATATTATATATAATTAACATAACTATTTTATATATTTATGGGATACAGTGTGATGTTTCTTTTTTCTTTTTTTCATTTTTACTTTTTGTGGGGACATAGTAGATGTATATATTTATGGAACGCATGAGGTGTTTTTATACAGGCATGAAATGCACAATAATCACATTATGGAAAATGAGGTAACCATCCCATCAAGTATGTGTCTTTTGTCTTACAAATAACTCGATTATATTTTTTAAATGTACAATTAAATCATTGTTGACTATAGTCACCCTGTTGTGCTCTTAAATACTCGGTTTTATACATTCTTTCTAACAATCTTTTTTTGTAGCCATTAACCATCACCACCTTCCCACCACCTCACACACTACTTTCCCAGATTTTGGTAACCATCATTCTACTCTCTATATCCATGAGTTCAATTGTTTGGAATTTTAAATTTCACAAATAAGTGAGAATATACTATTTTAGTCCATCTGTGCCTGGCTTATTTTACTTAACATAATGACTTTTTGTTCTATCCACATTGTTGCAAATGATAGGATCTCATTCATTTTTACGGCTGAATAGTACTCCATCGTGTATAAGTGCCACATTTTCTTCATCCATTCATCTGCTGATGGACACTTAGGTTGCTTCCAAATCTTAGCTATTGTAAACAGTGCTGCAACAAACAGGAGTGAAGAGATCCCTTCAAGATATGGATTTTCTTTCTTTTGATTTATAGGCTGAGCAGTGGGACTGCTGGATCATATGATAGCTCTATTTTTATTGTTTTGAAGAACCTCCAGACTATTCTCCATAGTGATTATACTAATTTACATTCCCACCAACAGTGTACAAGGGTTTCTTTTCTCCACATCCTCTCCAGCATTTGTGTTATTCCCTGTTTCTCCACATCCTCGCCAACATTTGTGTTATCACCTGTCTTTTGGATATAAACCATTTTAACTGGGGTGAGATAATATCTCATTGTAGTTTTGATTTGCATTTCTCTGATGATCAGTGATGTTGATCACCTTTTCATATGCCTTTTTGCCATTTGTATGTCTTCTTTTAATAAATGTCTATTCAAATATTTTGCTTATTTTTCATCAGATTTTTAGATTTTTTTCTATTGAGTTATTTGAGCTCCTTATATGTTCTAGTTATGAATCCTTTGTCAGATGAGTAGGTTGTAAATATTTTATCCCATTCTGTGTGTTGTCTTTTCACTTTATTAACGGCTTTGTTTGCTATGCAGAAGCTTTTGTACTTGATATAATCTCACTTGTCCATTTTTGCTTTGGTTCCTGTACTTGTGGGGTATTACTCAGGACATTTTTGTCCAGATTAATGTCCTAGAGATTTTTCCCAATGTTTTCTTGCTGCAGTTGTATAGTTTGAGGTCTTAGATTCATTTTGATTTGATGGTTTTTTTTTATATTGCAAAAGATTCTGTAGGTATGCTGCATTATGGTTTATGCTTTTTTCTTTCGTCTGCTCTGTGTATTTTCAAAAACAGCCTGTTTTCAGTCTCACTAATTATTTCTTCTGCTTGGTCAATTCTGTTATTAAAAGACTCTAATTTATTCTTTAGTATATCTGTTGTACTTTTTAGCTTGAGAATTTCTGCTTAATTCTTTTTAATTATTTCAATCTCTTTGTTAAATTTATCTAATAGAATTCTGATTTTTTTCTCTGTTTTACCTTGAATTCCCATGAGTTTCCTCAAAACAGCTATTTTTAATTATCTGCCTAAAAGGTCATATAGCTCTGTTTCCAGGATTGTTCCCTAGTGCCTTTTTTAGTTCATTTGGTGATATTATGTTTTCCTGGATTGTCTTGAGACTTGTAGATGTTCCTATGTGTCCAGACATTGAAGAGTTACGTATTTATTGTAGACTTTGCAGTCTGATTTTTTACATGTCCTTCTTGGGAAGAATTTCCAGATATTCTTAAGAACTTGAGTGTTGTGGTCTAAGCGGTATCTCTTTTTATGGGAACCCCAAGTCCAGTAGTATTGTGGTTCTTGCAGACTCCTAGAGTCTACCATCATGATAGTCTTTGATAAGATCAAGAAGAATTCTCTGTATTACCAGGCAGAAACTCTTGTTCTCTTCCCTTCCTTTCTCCCAAACAAACACAGTACCACTCTCTGTTCTGAGCTACCTGAAGTTAAGGGTCAAGTGACACAAGCGCCCCTGTGGCCACCACTATTAGGGCTGTGCTGGGTCAGACTTGATGCTAACACAGCACTGGGTGTCACTGAAGTCCTGCTGTAACCACTCCTTGGCTACCTGGGCTTCTACAATCAGCAGGTGGCAAAGCCAGCTGGGCCTGTGTCCTTGCATTCATGGTGGTGAGTTTCCCCAGAACCTGGGTAGGTCCAGAGGTGCTTTGTGGGAGCCAGGAGTTAGACTCAAAACCGTAGAAGTCTGCTTGTTCAAAGGTACATGGCTGAGCTGGCACTCAAACCAAAAGATGCAATCCTTCATATTCTTTCTTCCCCTTTCCAAAGGCAGAGGAGTCTCACCTCATGACCACTGCCACCACAGACCCACAGGGAGTACTGCCAGACTACTGGCAATGTTCCTGTTCCTCTTCAGTCATCCTGTGGTGAATGCTGCCTGTGTGGTCTAGGACTCACTCTTTAGGGAAGTGGTCTCCTCTGTGGCCCAGGGCTGGATCAGAAATGCTGTCAAGGAGTGAAATCCTGGAATTGGAGACCCAATGAGCTTGCTTGGTGTTCTACACCTCTGTGGTTGAGCTGAAACCTAAGGTGCAAATAAAGTCCCCTTTACTTTTCCTCCACTTTTCTCAAGCAGAAAGAGTCTCGCCCCATAGTCACTACAGCGTGGAATGTGCTGAGTCTCACCTGAAGTCAGCAAGTCTCAGAGTTTCACTCAAGACCCTCAACATAGTATCTGGTTATCACCATTCTTTACACAATTAGACAAAAGCTATTTAAAAATTCACATGGAACCAAAAAAGGGCCAAATAACCCAGGCAGTCTTAAGCAAAAAGAACAAACCTGGGGGCATTATGCTACCAAAGTTCAAACTATACCACAGGGCTACAGTAAACAAAACAGCATGGCAATGGTACGAAAACATGCACATAGACTAGTGAAATAGATTAGAGAACCCAGAAATAAGACCACCAACCTACATCTGAACTACAACAAATCTGACAAAAACAAGCAATGAGGAAAGAATTCCCTATTCAATAAATGGTGCTGTGATAACTGGCTAGCCACATGCAGAATATTAATACTGGACCCATTGTCTTCTAATACTGCTCCAAGAAATGAATCAATTAAAAAAAACCTCTAATCAAAGTCATCATTTTTCATAAACATTATTTAGTAGGATTATTTTCTCCTGTTGGAGGAATGTGATAGCATTAATACAATTCTATTGTTTGTGATGGATATCTTCATTTTATCTTAATGGCATAGCTTGTCATAATTTTAATGACATACCTTGTTTTTTAAGATTAACTTGTATCAATTTTTCATCATTACTCATTATGAATGTGATTATGTTTTTGATCTCTTTTTTCTCAACTTAATTTCTAAACAGTCAATTTAGTAAACATAAAACAAATTTATGAAACATTTGAATATAAGCAAAAATGAAAATAACATATCACAATTGCTCATTGAAAAGGATATGTTTAATCTAGAAATAAATAAAAATGATGTGCTAACATTTTTTGGAATAGCTATGTCATTATTATCAATGTCTGTATCCTATAGCATTTTGCTTGTACATCTATGTATTAAATAGTCCAATAATGCCTATATATGCATTAAGTAATCATATTTACACATATGACAATTATATGTTATATGCAAACACACACAAACATATACACACTCAAATAAAATACAACACAAACCGCCCTTCAAAATGACAACAACTTGGTTTTCAGTTTGTTTTCAATAATCTTTGAAGAGAAAATATATTGTGATATATCCATGCTTAGTAACTGTTATTTTGAAACCTTTTATTGATAGCTTTTTAGGACATTTTAGAGAACCCAGGGAAGATTTATTTTCAGTACTTTGGAATCACTCAATAAAAATTAATCAACTGTGATTAACTAAATGATAATGCCATTCTAGGAGATATCCTGCTTAGTGACTGCAAAATAGATATGTAATTAATGAGGACAAACTTTTAATAGACATCACAAAGATAAGCAGCTTCTAAAGTCTAGACACCAGGATATCTTAGATTTCCTTTATCCCCAGTCCTGACACTCAACTTTTTATCCCAATTTCTCTACTCCCCCCTTATTTTTTACTCTCTTCTTCCCTTCCCTGTTAGTTTTTTGACAGTCTTATCCAGCTCAACGCCCTTGCTAAATTTTTGAGAAGTCTATTTCAGCTCTTTATTGCCTATATCCCCAACCTAGGATTTCTTCTAATCATGATTTGGATCCCTATTAATCCCCATTTATCTTTATTTCCAATGGGCAGAGAATTTTACCTTTAAATTATTGAGTGTAAATAGATAAGTTATATTACTGAGAGATGTTTAGTTGGAGATATATCTGTATTTTTTTTTCCTGAATGTATAAAAGAGAAGAATAGTTTAGATTTACAAACAGAGGTAAGAGTAATTTATTCAATTGAAACACAATACTGATACATCAACTTTTATTTACTCTCTACTGTTATGTTTCCAGCTATACATGTTACAAATATAACATACAATTCCTCCCCAGAGTGCTAATAGGAAAATAATATGTACATATACAAAGGCAGCTAATAATATTATTGGATTATCCAAATATGTATCATATTGACTTGTGACTTTAAATGCTATAAAAGTTTAGAATAGGGTAAGAGACGACTATACAGTTTTTTCCTTTTCAATCACAGTTAAATTGGAACATATTTTAGATTACCATAACACCACCTAGAGAGGCTTAAGAAAAAATTATTTCAAGTTCTCAGGTTTGATAATTTGTATTTCATCTTCCACAGTTTCTCAGAAACTCTGTCAAATAGTGTTTGAAAATCTTGAAATGTCCTATAATCCTAGTACTTTGGGAGGCCAAGGCAGGAGGATCGCTGGGCTCAGGAGTTCAAGACTAGCCTGGGCAACATAGCAAGATCCTGTGTCTACTAAAAATTAAAAAATTTAGTCAGGCATGATGATGTGCACCTATAGCCTCACTTATTTGGGAGGCTGAAGTTGGAAGATCGCTTGAGCCCGTGAGGTCAAGGCTGCAGTGGGTTAAGGCTACAGTGGGTTAATGTTGTTGAGCTTATTCTTAGCATTTTTTATGAAATTCTTGTGCAAGCTCCATGGTAGCTCAAAACTTATACCTATCTTAGGTATAAGTCATCCTGTCCAGTGTGAGTCAATGCTTCTTCTGCAGTGGATGCTCTTCGGTGAAAATAAACATGTGATATAAAGATCCTTATACCTTCTGCCAACTCTCATGTGCCCATTCATTCACCATAGCCAAAACTTCCTTTGGATTAAGATCCCTTGGCATTTTTTTTTTTCTGGCCTCTCTTCCCATTGTTTCATATCCTGGGATTAAGTTACTCCATTTACCAGCTGCTGTTCTGGATTTCTACTATCTCCATTGTCACTAGGATCTATAATAGCATCCCCTACATGAGCTGCACATAGTTGTCACCTGAAGAGCATAGTTAGGCACTAGTGAGCATGTCTATGCTACCATCGCCTTTTTGGTAACATATGTCTTACTGTATTAATTCTATGAACATCTTCTGAATCCTTTCAAGAAACAGAAGCATCTGTTGCCTTCTCCATTATTGTACACTCAATTTGTTTAAGCATGCTGGATATTTTATTCTTTCTTCAGAATCCTGCAAAGACATTTTCGGTATTTACAACTTGTTTAATATGGGGCATAATTTTTCCCAAGGTTCCAACAGCCAGGCCAGTGGCATGTTAGTGTTAGTCCCACTGGAAGCACATTTTATCATGGCTAAAGGAGACTTCCCAACATCAAACATTTAGAGAGATGATTGTCTCTCTAAATGTTAATGTGGAAGCCTACTGACTTTTCCAACATGCCTTATAATGGATTATGCTGGCAGTATCATTTTTATGTTTTAATGGAGCTCAGTAATAATTGCCCCATTTTGTAGACCTGATAGTGACAGTTTACCTTTTTTCTCCAGGCCATATCCACTGCAGGAGCCAGTGCATCTCCTTCCCCTGTACTGCACCCTGATTCCCTCAGGCAATCTGTTGGCAATCAGTATGCTATAGTATGCCAGGGACTTCCAACTATCTATTTATCAACAGCCCTGGTTTATTTGTTGCCATATTACTGGCAAGTGATATACCTCAGAATCTCAATCTTAATTCTTACAAGATATGAGTTGTCTAATGTGACACCTGCAAGAGTTATAGATTAAAAATTCATGTCCAGGAGATTAATTAACTCCTCCCAGGAGATACTGGTAAAGTCCTGAGGAAGGCAGGCCAGGGGAGGAGTGGAAGCCAAGCAAGGATGAAAGTTCAGGCAAACACCCACACAAGCTTCAGCTCGACTACATGAAGGAAGGCTGGCATCAAAATTACATTCGGAATTGTAATGACATGAAGCATCCAATAATGTGCAATGTTCATGAAATTATATGCCTTCTTAAATGTCAATATTACTATTTATTTTATAATACATGTAATTTGATATTTTATTTTAAATTGCATGACAATACTAGTCTTTTAATATATGGCACAATCTAATAGTATTCAATAATTATATTTTAGAATATATTAAGGATTTTTCACATTGTGTCTATTTTTTCTTTTAAAATAAAACAAAATCATTTTTTTACAATACATCTTTGCTTTGAGAATTTCTTTATTGTTCTTTTTAAGGTGCAACAAGTTAATATTAGAAGAGTGATATATTTATAGAAAAAAAAGAAATGGGTCTATTTAATCCAAGGACCACTAGTTCCCCTTTAAATATCACATTATATCCACATGGACAGAGCTAAAGAAAGCTGGAATAAACAGAATGTTAGAGTTAACCTGTAGTTACATTTCATTCAGAATGCATTATTTCTGAATGCATGGATTTCCCTTCTTTTAATTTCTCTACCATTTCCTTACTTTTAGAAGATGTTTTCAAAACAGCCTCAGAAAAATAAAAAGCAGTTGTGCAATGATTAAAAAAAAAACCTTAATTTAAGCTATTGTGCATTGAGACTAAATGAAGTGATATTTCAGGGACCAATTACTTGCCTTAATGACAACCAAGTTTTATTTACTATTAAAGCAAAACAAAACACAAAAACACTTAGCTCATATACACCATGGTTACTATGATAAAAGACAATAAGGCATATGGTTCCATCTAAATCTGAAAGTTGTATACTTTACATAGAAACTTATATAAAATAATGCAATAAATTAATAAGGAAAGTAACCTATTAGTAATTTGGAAAATAAGTAAAATTTGGGATTTATTATTATTTTTTGAGATGGAGTCTTGCTCTGTTGCCCAGACTGGAATGCAGTGGTACAATCTCAGCTCACTGCAACCTGAACCTCCCAGTTTCAAGCGATTCTCCTGCCTCAGTCTCCTGAGTAGCTGGGATTACAGGTGCCCACCACCACACCTGGCTAATTTTTATAGTTTTAGTAGAGACAGGGTTTCAGTACATTGGCCAGTCTGGTCTCTAACTCCTGACCTCAAGTGATCTGCCCTCCTCAGCTTCCCCCCAAAATTTGGGAATTTGTCTGAGCAAGTAGTACTCTAGAATTGTTTTTTCTCATCTAATGGGTTCCAAGTTTATGAAATTCAATTCAACCTTAAATGTCAAATATGTAACTTCTTACTTGTTATATTCATAATGTATGCATTTTGATATTGTTTGTACACTAGAGACTATGCAGGCAGTTAATTTGTAGATGAGGAAATTTAAACACAAATAATTTAAGTGACAATCATTTGTGATAATTATAAATAGTGCCTAAGACAAAAGCCAGTTGAATGTTAGCCCCATGCTGTCTTCTTGGTGCTTCACAGTCACACTGAAGCAGCAGGAAGCTCTGTAGTTTGTACCCCTGATGTGTTAAAGTTATAAAATGTTAGAAAATGTGTTGTTGTACAATAAGTAAGACAGATCTCCTAAGAAATTTTACTCTGGCTACTAAAATATGAACTATGATCTTGCTTCGCGGGAATGCTTCTGACAGAATTCTTGAAAGTATTGCTCTTCCTGAAGATAAGTGCTGTAGAAACACACAATTGTGCCCTTCATGAAAATCAAAACCTTCCCTTCTATGAACCAATATACTTCTCTCTCTCTCTCTCTCTCTCTCTCTCTCTTTTTTCAAGAGAGTAAGTCACTGTGTGAAAACTTAATGAATACAAGATTCTTATGAACTGGAGTATTTTTAACCTAAGTAAAATTCAGTTTTACTTTCATGGTCAGCCTTCCCAGAGAGCAACCTGTATATAAAAACTAAACTCACAATTAGAATGGGCAACAATTTTATGGTTAATAGTCTAAAAAGGAAAAGTATTAGAAAAGTTTTTTTTCTTTTTGTTATTTAGAGGAGACAGCAAAATATTTCTTACAAGAATCCTTCAGAGGCAATGAAAAGTAAACCAAGAACTCTTAAATACTAAAGAGATGCGAAAAAAAAAAAAAAGTAATCCCTCTGGGCAATATATCACATATAGTAGATTGTAACACAAAAATCAATGAGACATAAATGAATGTAAATTCCCTATGAGATTTAGAATATTATGTCAAAATGCATGTATAGATCATCATCCACATGTTACAGAAGCACCAGCACCCTAATTTGCCTTTCAAAATATTATAACAAAATTATGAGTCAACATGTATTACATTTTAGATGCTTAAATATTTCAAGACACAATTAACATTTAATACATGTAACAAATGTTAGCAATTTTTAACAAGGTAGGTAATGATAAGGTCATATATCAAATTTAATGTAATAGAAAGCCCATTTTATAAAGAATGAAATTTGCAAGTATACAGAAAAGTTATTCTCTTTTTGACAATTTTAGTTGATAAAAAGGCACTAGAATATAATTTTCTAGGAATAAAGTAGAAAGTAAGATGAGGTTTTATTATCTATAAAACCATAGAGGCTATGACAAGCAGTTTAACAAAATCAATGATTGAGATTTTCGTTGAAATACATTAGAGACTTAGAAAAAGGAAAAACATAAGATATATATGTATAATCATAATGTATTCATTTTCTTCACTTAGAAATTCAGTACTTTGCAAAGAATAGTATATGCTCTCAACTTCAGTTACATTTATTTTCTGATGTCTCAGTACAATATTATATATCTTAAATATACCATGGCTTTCAAAATACAGCAAAAGGGATACAAGTTTAAAGTTAGGAAAATGAGCTATAAAAAAGTGATGATTAAATAGAAGAATTTATAAGGATTGTAACTATGAGTGAGAAGGCATACACAATAAGATCCATCAATTACTTCTTCCAGGAAAACCAAGCTTTAATTACAGAATGGGAGAGTACATCTTCATTTAAACTTATTTCTCACATCAATGTTCAGTTGGGAGAATGTTTCTGCATGGATTTTTGTGGCTTCTTTCTCTATTCCTAAACTAGAAAGTAGTGTAAGAGTGTGTGTGTGTGTGTGTGTGTGTGTTTTCATCAAGATTATTTGAAGAAAAGAATAGTACTACATCTAAGGAGAAAACCATGTTAAGGAGAGGAGAATTATTAACAAAAACATTGGACACAGAAGAAAAAACAAAAGAGGAAAGCCATATGTAAAAATTTCACAAGAGCTTTATTACAAAACGTAAAGAGACTCAGAGTTTCAAGATTATACGATAATTTTCAAAACTCCATTAAAGACATAGGAACATCTATTTTCTACAGAAAGAGTCAACTTACTCTTTAAATGAAGTAAACATGGAATAGCAATTTCTGAAGGCAGGTCATAGCAACTTGGGCATGAACTTATATGACTTATTACAAATAATTAATTACATACATTTTATTTCTTTTTGTTGAATTCTATGAGATTTACAGGTTATATGAAACGCAACTAACTCTATCAAATTGATATAAACAAAGTTATTCTTGTAAAAACAGTTCAATGATTTTAGCTTTTAATGTTGAATAATTTTTAACTTTGTAAAGGAAACATTTACATTAGAATTTTAAACAGGATTCAAAGTATGTGACCACTGATAGTTGCTTTATTTCTCAGATTATCTAAAATTAATGGGGGGGAGCCCATAAAATGTATATGGATATGAGATAAAATATTTTGTATTAGTTACCAATCTAAGAAACATTGGCAAATGGTAACAAGCTTTTACAGTTTAGAATCCACAGATATAAAATCTGAATAATAATTGTAAATACTGAAGTAACATTGAGAACTCCTCTTTATTATTCAAATAAAAGAAAATAAAAACTCTGTAGAGTGAATATTGAATTAGTTCATTTGTGTAAAATTGGAGTTTTCCCAATGTATTAGTTTTCACACTGCTATAAAGAACTACCTGAGACTGGGTAATTTATGAAGAAAAGAGTTTTAATTGACTCACAGTTCTGCAGGATTTGCTGAAGCTCGACTGGAAGGCTTCAGGAAACTGACAATTAAGGCAGAAGGTGAAGGGGAAGCAAGGCCCTTCTTCACATGGTGGCAGGAGAGAGGCAGAGAGTGAGTGAGGAAGTGCCACAAACTTTTAAACTATCAGATCTCCTGAGAACTCTATCACAAGAACAGCAAGGAGGAAGTTTGCCCCCATGATTCAATCACCTCCCATCAGGACCGTCCTCCAATTTGACATGAGATTTGGATGGGGACTGAAATCCAAACCGTATCACCCAACATGCAGTACGTGTTTTTATAATTCTTTTGCTATTATAATACTGGGATATGAGAAAAGACGTATACATCATGTATTCCTTGACTTGTCTACAGTGTCCCTAGTTTAATAATTCTGGGAACTGCTAAGTAAAGCAAATTCAACTGGTCTCTTTGCTCAAGCTTCCTTCAAATATCCATATTAATTGTTAATATCCACTGTAAATCTTTGAATGGTATACGTTATCCATGTGCAATGCTTATTTTAATCTAGCTATTTTTTTTTTTTTTTTTGAGACGGAGTCTCGCTCTATATTTTTTTTAAACATCCAAAAGCCTTTTGATATAAGCACAACTTACCTTCCACATTACACACAGAGTAAATTCTTAACTCTCCAAATACTGGTTGTTAGCCTCAGCAATGACTTTAAAAGCTTTGAAACAAATAGTTAGTTAAGAACAGTATGTTCATTTTGTTTTAGCAAAGGTAAAAATAATCTAAGTCATAGCCCTGTTTTTCTTAACCAGTGTGAAGTAATAGTAATTTGTTATTTTAATTTGAAAGGCAATGATTTATGAGAGCCTGTTCAGTTCGTAGAATCTCAGTTTACTTCAAATCTAAACCAAAATTGAACGAAATAGCAAATAGATTTTCATAAATAATGAGAGATTTAAAAGGTGTGATCTAGCTATGATTAGAGAATATGGAGTATCTAGATGTTGTTCCTGTTCTTTTTTTTCATTTTTTATTTTGTAAAAGACAGGGTCTTGCTCTGTTCCCCAGGCTGCAGTGCAATGTTGTTATCATAGCTCACTGCAACTTGGAACCCCTGGTCTCAAGAGATCCTCTAGTCTCAACCTTCCTGGTAACTAGAACTACAAGCAAGTGCCACCATACCTAGCTAATTTTTCTATTTTTATTGTAAAGATGGAGTCTTGCTATGTTGTCCAGGCTAGCCTGTAAATCCTGGCCTTGAGGGATCCTCCTGCCTAGGCCTCCAAAAGTGCTGAAATTACAGGCATGCCACCATGCCAGGCCTGTTCTTGTCCTTAAGTAGGTCCATTGTAAGTGATTCTGGGCAGACATTTATCTCATTATGACTGTCAGCTTTAGAAAAAGTCACTTAGGTAACTTTGGGCTGTGAAAAATTGTGTAATCAGTTCAGGAACCCACTTTGGTTTTCTATCTTGATTTATTTGTCCATAGCACTTCGATTAGAATTGGGTACTTAAATCAATTCAAGAAAAATATTAAGAAAGCCATTATCTCATTATATAATGAATTAAGCCAGGAATGTTGGCCTGTGCCTACAGTCCCAGCAACTCAGGAGGCTGAAGTGGGAAGATTGTTTGAGCCCAGGAGTTCAAGGCTGTAGTGCTCATGATCATTCATGCCTGCAAATAGCCATTACACTCTAGCCTGGGCAAGTAGTGAGACTCTGCCTCTAAAAAATAATAATAATAACATAAATTACTTCTATAAAAATATATTGTATGATAAAATGTGAACATTGAATTGTGTTTTATAACAGGGGTATGCAGTGTTCATTTGCTGTATCTTCTTCACTTTCAAAACCAATCTCCTATCTTTATAGTACAATAATATATCTTTATGTTAAATACAATTGGATATTTTTCTAATAAAGGATTAAGCAAATAAACAGTAAGAAATTTTTTTAAAAATATTTAATTCTATGTGTGACTCATTTTCATCAATACCTGTCTGTAATTCAAAATTATTTTTAAAACAACATAATATTTTGTTGAGATGTTCCATATTACTTGTTCTTAACTTGCAAAAATCTAATCAGGAAAATGCAAATGATTTGCTTTGTGTTCTGTTTGTAGATGTTTGTTGTTTATTGGAAATATTTAGAAAGTGGAATAATTCTTATTCTACCTTCCTTGATATTTCTTACTCGCTCATTTCCTTTGATTCTATTTTCAGTGATAATGTTTCTGAAATATATAAATCTATAACAGTAAGTTTTAGAGAAATGTAGTAACTATACTGCATCATATGAAGAGAGCTTGTATCCTTTTCTATTATTTATTTAGGAACGTTTAGCCCAGAGTGTAGTAGATATTAATTTTTTTGTGAGTGTATAAGGGAAAAAATTAATCAATGAAATGTATAACTTTTTAATCTATTGGAATCACCTAGTGCTTTTTTGTTATTCATTTACATTTCTAGTTAGAGCCAGTTTATGTGCACATCTTTCATATATACTAAACACCATCAATTTTTTTTCTGTCATTACACGATCAGCATACAAATTTTACAAGGTTTAAAATTAAGTATTTGATTGACTAAAAATGCAAGCATATTTACTTATGACTTTCTTCAAAAGGAGTATGGATACCTCACAAAACTATGCATCAACCCACAATATTCTCTTAGTAAAACCACTTATTTTTAAAAGAAGTGCTTTGTCCTCAAAAACACTGAAGGCTTTCAATGACAATGGAAAAACATAGATTGTTTACACTTTTTATGTTAAAGAACCAAGTGTGAGAAGCCTTTTACATTTTGTTTCTTTTAATATTTGTTGTGAATGAGCAGATAAAGTAATTAAAATTATAGAGCAGCTCTACGCTGCTACGCTGCTAAGCTGCTATGCTAACTCTACACTAGCCCCTGTTACTTACAAGCAACAGCTTGACAGACAATGTAATAAATTCTTTTGTCTTACTGTCCTTATATAGACCTGACCTGAGAAAATATCACTCTAGTTTCACACACATGTTTCATATTTTTCCATGTTTGATAATTGCTCTCACTTTGATAAGATTCCTGGCCATGAATTGGGACAGTTGGAGTCCCCACAGTGTCAAGTGATCCTGTTATTTCTCCCTTGCAAGAGTTCTATACACCCAAAGTTTTCCCTTTAAAACTTCACTAACTTTTCTCCAAAGAACAAAATCTCGCTTTTCACTTGATACAAATGGCTCTTCCACTCAGATCACATATAAAAGGAATAAAAAGTTTTGTGCTATCTGTTTGTCTCTATTGTGATATCAGATTGGTTTGCATAGTGGTCATGAAAGTCTATGTAACCAGGATAATTCTACGGTTGAGTGTGGAAGAGTGGGCAGAGATAGGTTTTGCCCTCTGAATCCACAACTTTGGCGTCTAGTCCATCTGTGCTCTTCAGGTTAACTTGACCACTGGTATCTGTACTTTGAAAGGCACAGGACTTCTCTTAATGTAACTCAATCCTTGATTCCCATTACACATGCTGCTTCTGTTATCTGTGGTTGGAACTTTTAGGAAGAGAGAGGTATGATTATTAGACACCCTATCTATAAGAGACCATGTCCCTTTTATTAAATGCAATAAGGACCCAAAGTTAACATCATCTTGTTAAATTAACAAAAACATTCCAAAAAAGAAAGATTGTGAATCCCTTTTATTGCTGTCAAATGTATAAATATTTATTACTTTAAATGGAATATAAATGACACTAGGCATTGAGTATCATTCAGAAGGGTTTCCTTGTGTTTTTGTTTGTGTTTTTGTTTGTTATTTTTACTTTTCCTTTAAGGTTTTCTAGCTCATAGTTGGGAGTGGGAAACATAGTACTTATGAGACTGCTTGAGGCACATTAAAGCATTAAGCAGCCATTGGGCAATCGAGTCTTAGACAGCTCCCTTGTGAACAAATATGTACAAAAAGGGGACAAAGAATTCTGAAAGATTTCATGCTGAAAAATATATAGAGTATGAGAAAATAATTTATAAATCTGGGTTTTTCTACCATTTGTGAGTTTTTCTCAGAAAAGAGATAACTCATCTGGAATTATTTCGGATTAAATTACTTGGACAAAAACAAGGTACGTTTTGTTTCCCATTTTAAGGGCTCATTAGAGTCCTACCTTGCAAACCCCACTGCATGTTAGATCAGACAGACAGCACCCTCTTCTGTCACTTAATTTTAGAGCCAGTATACTTTTCTCTCAGACACCAATTTCATAGGATTTTGAAAAGTTCTTATGAGGTATCATGACTAAAAGTATTTAATTGACAAAATAGTCCTGAATCAAATCCGTGGAGTCTTTACAAGAGTGTGGCTGTTTTGGGAAGGTGTTTTTTTAATCATCTTAGAGATTCCGTTTGATGTTCAAAATGGCTTGTAAATACTACCATGGGGTAAGTGATTGTGAGTTTCTGTGTATAAAAAAGCCCATTCATGACAACTACTGCTTCTACATTAAATACATTACTGGCTGTTGTAAGGACTCTGTCCTCACCACAGCAAATACAGTAGATGATGCTTCTAGTGTCAGGAAATAAGAAGTCTGAGCACTGATGGTCGTACATTTTTATCTTGGATCTATCCACAATACACCAGAAACTTATATTCTCATAACATTTAATCTACTTATGTAGTATCTATCAGTGACTTTTTTTTCTCATTTGAGAATTTGCACTTTAGAAATAATACCTGGTTATAAGTACTATGATGTGAATTTATCCAGGGAAATTCTAAAACTAGATTTAGAGTATTTGCATATTGGATCCCCTGTTCTCTTTCTGATTTAACAAGAATTCTGCTTTAGAATACATGAAAACATGTGTGTGTACATATGTATATATGTAAATATGTATATAAGTATATACGTCTGTATATACACATGTATATACTTATATACATATTTACACACACATATTTACATGTTTGTATATGTGTAAATATGTATATAAGTATACATACATATACTTATATATACATACACACATACTTTTATAAATATTTACATATGTGTATATATTTAAATATGTATATAATTATACACATATTATATATAAATAAACATATACACACATATATATTTATACACATATATATGCACACACATTCTCCCAATAAACTACTAAGCATATTTTGTATTTATCTGTGTATTTATATCTCTGGCATTTCCCTAAAATGGGTTTACTAGATGATAATAAAATAACACAAAATTTCAAGTATACATTTAAAAATATATGCACAATGCAACATAACAGAGTTAATTCTTCTTGAATCAAAAGTTTCAATGATCAGTTCTCAGACTACAAATATTTCTTACATTTCTTACTTTTCATAATTCTGCATTCTCTTGGTTCGTTTCTCATTCAATTACTTTTTTTATTTGAATCATTCCTTTTTTTACAATATTCTTTTCTGGACCCAAAATATATTATAGAAAATATGTAGGACTGAACTCAGCTCTACTATTTGTACCCTGTTATTAAAAAACCTCATTTACTCCCAAGGCTTTGTCCTGTCACTTTATGTTTTTCTATCTACAGGTGGCCTTTCTCCTGAGTTCCATTAGTTCAGACTGCTTGTATGTAGGATGTCTTCACGTTGGATACCCTTCAATCAACTTGAATCCATCTTTGCTCAAAAAGCTACAGTTTATCTAGACTTTTCAATTTTAATTTTTTTTTTTTTTTGAGACAGGGTCTCACTCTATCACCCAGACTGGAGTGCAATGGCTTGATCATGGCTTACTGCAGCCTTGACTTCCCCCACTCTAGTGATCCTCCCACCTCAGCCTCCCAAGTAGCTGGGACTACAGGCATGCACCAGCACTCAATTTTCATTTTTGAAAGGATAATTTTTCCATATCCCAAGATTAAATTTTTGTGGCTACCTTTGTCTCCCTCCTAGCTCTCATTTTTCTACCTACTCACATTTCTACTTACTAAGTTCTTTTCATTCCCTCTGAAACCAGTTCAATGCAGAGCCCTTAGGACTTGGTAGCAGGAATTTCTATTATTCTTCTAAAGCCCTCTCTGCCCCTTTCTTTATTTCTGCAAAGAAATTTCAAAAACACATTATTGAAACTTTACTTTACATGTTTTGTTTCCTAAGTTCTCACTACCAAAGCTTTCAGGAACAATTTCCTTCTAGAAGATCCCATATCCTGCTGTCCTTATAACCAATGAGTTCAATACTTACACTGTTATACTTCTGCCAGGCTTCCAATTCCCTCAGGCACCTATGTGACTAATCCCTGGTTCATCTGAAAGTTGACCAGGTACTTTATAACAGGTTAAATGCCCATGTTAACATGCTCTTTCCTCCTATGTAGTCACGCTTAATTTTGGAAGTTTGTTGGTCACTAAAAAAAAATAGTAATATTTATTGTATTTTAGTCTATCATTAAATGTTATTTCATTGTTTTATTAGGACTTTTCTGACACCTAACACATATTCCCTTAGCACATTTCCTAATACTTCTCATTCTCATTCAAATTATCTGTTTAGCCCTAGTTTGGACTTTCTGTAGAGGTCAGTGGGATCCACGTGATCTTTGCAATATATGTGATTAGGCAATTGATGTTTTTAAAACAAATGCTCGTGCTTAGTACCATACTCTTCATTAGGAATAGAAAAAAATCATAAATACAGAATTAGTGCTTTCTCCATATTTCCAAACTGTCTTTTTTGACGTTACATATTTCTATCCTACCATAAGATATTCTTATTCTCTTCTCTATTCTATAATGAAATTTCTTCTCATTCTATTCTATAACTACTGATTTATAAATTAGATTTTCTCTAATTTAATGTATTTGTTTACTCATACATCAGTGACCACAGAGTACAGTATCATATTCTAACATTAAGCTTGATTAATATCACCATTTCAGATTGTTTTTGCAAGCATTACTCATTTTACCTTGAATACTATCTTAGAGGTAAATGACATAATACTATTGTAACCATTTTACATATGGATAAAATGAGTAGCACAGTTTCAAAGCAAAATGATGATTAGACACACATGGCTGGTATTCTTACCACTCACATTCTGTTTTCCTCCATGTGTATATGTGTGTAATGACTTGCTCATTGCTATAAACTGTTAGCTCTTATTATGATAATTTTTCCTATAGTTTGATCAAATAAACTCTTTTTATCCCCCAGAGAATGAAAACAAGTCAATAACCACACAAAGATTTTCATTCTCAAGGGCAGCATATTTCATTTGCATGATTCAGAAAATGTTTAATCTTGGCAGGGTTTTCTCAACGTCTTGAACATGAAATATGTGAATACAATTTTCTGATATTGTTTTAAAAGTACACATTTTAAAATTGGTGCTGAGATGAGATGAAAACTGAATGCATTGTGGATTACCCAAAAATAATAATAACTTTGGTTAAAGATATAATTTCTAACATTTTGCCTAATTGAAATTTAACTCATCTTTAAATCAATCACTAATTAGCCTTTATGTTGCCTAGAAAATAAAAAATGTTTTAAAAAATATTTTCTTCTTCCTAAGGTGTAACATTTCTTAAAGAATGTGTGGTATTTCTCAAAACACTCAACTCACTGAATTTTATTTGTACTCTACATAGAAAAACAAAATTGAACACTCATCTGTATAGAAAGGTGTTGCAGACACCCATTCCTGATGTGGATATACAACATCAACTGTTTTTCTTCCACCTCTGAGTGATCATTTTATGCAGTTTTAGACAATAAAATAGATGTGGATATCTGTTGTCTTTTCTCTAATTTTTCATCTTTTTCTGCCTCGTACATAGACATGTTTAAAGCCATTGGAGCTATGAATTAACAAGTATGTGGGGGAATAAAACAAATCAATTTCTCTGCACCCATCCTGCTACCTGCCACCTCTCACCATATATTTACATAAAATAAGTTCTTATTTAAGTTGCTATTAATTGCTTTTTTAAAAATGTATACAACAATAAGCATTTACAGCAGATACAGAAGGGTATCACTATATACAGAAAAAATGTTGTACATCAAAAACAAATTGTGGATTCAACAAGGAATATTATTATAGTGAATAATCTAAAAATGAGATTGATGCCGAATTTTAGATATTAACTTATATTTTGTATCAAACAAAATTGCAATGTAAAGTAAGAGGTATATTTTCAGTGGCATGAGTTTGAAGTTTTTTTGTTTAACTTTTGAATATTTTTTCTTTAGGAAAGCTCAGAAAATAACTCGGTGTCTCTATATATTTTCACTTAAAATATTTTAGAAGTGGAACAAAATCCTGGTAAACTATCTCTAGGTAATGTAGTGACATATGGCTAGCTATTTAGTTCGGTCTAAACTTTACATAAAATTTCAGTCTTTGCAGAAAGTTTTGGTATAAATTACATAAAGGTATCACCTCTGATTTGCTCCAGTTGGTTTTATATGGTGTCTTGACAGCAAAGAGAAATTATCCATGATTGATAGAAGCTTGGAGATACGGCATCTACTTGAAACATTAGAAAGAAGGAATATAATCAGTGTGGCGGAGGAGAAGCTGAAAGGGAGAAATGTTTCTCAATGATTTTATTTTCAGTGTTAAAAAATGCATGCCAAACTTTAATAAGTAATAATAGCAGTTACATAGTGCTGAGACAGGTCTGAATTCAAATGCATGCCAATGATGTGAGACTCTGTTACACACGTTCTCTTCAACAGTGTGTTTCTGATGAGAACACAGAAGGTTTAAACTCTTGGAGCAAGAGTATACCTAAAATAGACGAGCCTTAAAGATATTTGTATAATTTTTCATATAATTTTTCATACATAATGTCTGGAATACAAGTAAAATTTTTATAAAAAGCAGGAAAAGAAACAGTAACAGAAGACACTGAATCACAAAGAGATGTTATGAAATAGTGAACAAATTCTGGAGATGGTTGGTGGCGATGGTTGCTTAACAATGAGAATGTGTACTTAATACTTCTGAATTGTACACTTAAGGGACATTGGATTTCTAACACTGAGTCTGAAAGAAGAGAGAAAGGAGATAGAAGCAATATTTTTTAAATTACTATCTGATAATTTTCTAAAACTGATAAAGGATATTAAGTTTTGAGCAAAAATCAAGGTTAAAAACATCCCCACCACAAAACAGTCACAAAAACAACATAAAACTTAGAAAATCAGAGTTAAGCTTTTGAAAAAAAGAAATAAGAAACAGAAATACAGTTACAAAGACAGAGACACAATTCAGCTTACCTTTTAGAGATCAATGTTAAGACAGACTGAAATTCTCAAGAAAGTTCCAAGAAGCCTGTTGATAGAATATAGTGGAATGACATCCTTAAAGTGCTAAAAGATAGCAAATATCGGCTTATAATTTAACATCCAGCTAACATATTTCAAAAATGGGGTCAAAATTCATAGGTATTCCTAAAAAATGTTGTGATATTTAATTGTTAATAGTTCTATACTAAGGGGAAATACTAAAGAGAGTTCTTTAAAGTGAAAATATGTCATCACAGATGGAATTGCAGAAGAGAAAAAATCAAATCTTCTGAGGGCACATAAATATAAACAAATATTAACTAGTGCTGTACTTGGGAGACTAAATGTATGTAGAATTAATGTACATTATAATTATATATAATCAAATCAAAATCACAAGATAAAACTTCATATTCATTAGGCCGACGGTTAAGAAAAAAATAAAAAATAACAAGTATTGGTGAGGATATAACAAAATTGGAATCCTTGTGCATTGTTAGTGGGAATGCAAGATCATACAACTACTGTAAAAAATAGTACAGCAGTTCCTCCAAAATTAAACATGAAATTAACACATGATCCACCAACTCCACTTCTGGGCATATACCCAGAATAACCAAAAGCAGGGAATAGAACAGACATTTGTACACCAATATTCATAGGAACATTATTTATAATAGGCAAAAGACGGAAACAACTCCCAAGTGTCCATTCACAGTTAAATAGGTGAACAAAGTGTGGTATGTGCATGCAATGGACTATTAATTAACTTTTGATAGGAATTACACTTTGACACATGCTACCACATGAATGAACCTTGAAGACATCATGCTAAGTGAAATAAGCCAGTCAGTCAGAAAAGGACAAATGTTGTATGATTCCACTTATATGAAGTACGTAGACTAGTCAAATTCTTAGGGACAAAAAGTAGAAGGGAGCTTACCAGGGGTAAGGGGAACTGGGAATGGGGGATTATTTTTTAATGGGTAAAGAGTTTCTGCTTTGTATGATGAACGGATTCTGGAGATGATGGTGATGATGGTTACACCACAGTTAGACTACTTAATTTTTCTGAACTGTTTACTTAAAATAGTTAAAATGATAAATTTTATGTTATATGTATAGTTTACCTTAATTAAAAATAGTATACAAGAATGGATTTGGGCAATCAAAATGTTATGTTGGTTTTTTTTTTTTTTTTTTTTTCAGCCAATAAGTGGTAAAAATACTACTTTAAAGAGGATATCAACAAGTCAAGGCTGTGTGTTTCAGTTCAGGGTAAACACTAAAATAATAATAATAATCTGTACCAATCAAGAAAATAGAAGGTACATTTGGCTACTGAAAATAAGTTTGAACTTTGGGAGGCCAAGGCAGGTGGATCACTTGAGCTCAGGCATTTGAGATCAGCCTAGACAATATGGCAAGATCTGTCTCTACTAAAAATACAAAAAATAGCCAGATATGGTGCTTTCTTGTCCCAGCTACTCAGGAGCCTGAGGGGGAAGGATTGCTTGAGTCCCAGGGGCAGAGGTTGCAGTAAGCTGAGATTGTGCCACTGCACTACAACCTGGGTGACAAAGTGAGAACCTGTCTAAAAAAAAGTTAGAAATCCAAAATAGGTTACAAATATTAAAGAAAGAAAGAAGAAACAACTAGAAAACAGAAAAAATGGTATTACACATATACATATACAAATATATTATTTACATTATATATAAATGGAATAATTTTTTATTAAAAGATAAAATTACCAGACTGAATATATAAGCAAAAGAAAACAATATCATGTAAGAAGGTTGATATCAAACAGATAAAGAAACATGTAGGCATCATGTAAACACTAACCAAAAGGATAAAGGTATACATTCTACCATCAGAAAAAATAGATGTTAAGAAATATTAACAGATCTAAAGAGGGATTTTTTCTTAGTAATAGCAAGTCTTAGTTTGAGAGGATGTGACGATTTAAGAGGAGTTTGTCCCTGCTGGCCACTGTGGAAACCCAGAGTCCCTGTTCCTCAGTTTCAGGACTGGAACCATGGAACCATGCACATCCAGACCATGCTGGACCCTGTTCTTCAACTCAGACCTCGATATTGGAAAGAAATGTTAAAACCATGTGCCACATTTAGCCCATTACCTGTTGAGATAATATTCTGGTCATTCATGGAAGGTGTGTACACATAATATTAGAAAGTTACTCTCAAATTCTCTCTGCACCCAAACATTTTACAAGAAAACATATTGTAATATCCAGGTGTTCTGCATGTAAAGGAGTTGCTGACATGTAATAGAGTTACAAAGTTACAAGTCTTATAAAAGCAAAACAGCATGTAAAAGAAATGTCTTCTGAAAATAACTTTCAGAACCTTGAGAAGCCAGCGTGAAGCTACACATCCACATTTGTTCACGGGTTAGAGGAGTTGGAGCAAAATGTCCATAAAGACAGAAAGAGGAAAGTTCTTTGGCAGACTGGTAGTATTTAGAAGACATTTTGCAATATAATCACTGTTTTGCATGTGCATTTTATTCCTCACTGCTGTGTGTATTGACAACACTAAGTCTTAAGTGCTCAAAGTATTTTAAAAGTAGAAGTATTAATCTCTATACAAATAAACCTCTTTATAAACCTCATTTAGTTTCTATAAAGGACTGCCTTCAGGGGGCGACTTTGTTAATCCAGCTCTTGGGAGCTAGCCTTGTTTCTGTACGTGATTGAGATGGTGTAGTGAGGAGAAAAGAAAGAGTGAAAGAGGGGCAAGGATCTACTTCGGTTTCTGTCTTTTCTTCTTTTATTTTTTTTTCTGTAAAGTACTTGCATTTATTGTGGACCAGGTTCTTCATTTTGCAACATCTAGGCTTTTTAGATTTACTGAGTTGACAATGTGAAATAAAAAGTACAGCTAGTAAATAAATTAATTTGTAAATACCTTCTGGTAATAACTATTAGAAAATAAACATCTCAATGCAGAATTTGTGAACCACCTCTGAGCAATATAAATCAGGATTTGATCATGGGGTTAGCAGTAGAAGGGTGGAAAGAAGTTCTGGGTAAAAAAAGGTATGCAAATCTGTTCATATTTGTGTTTGGATTATAAGCATTTTGTTTATGTATATATTTTTGGCCCTATATAAATACATTGTTAAATAACTCAATGGAAACGTATCTTCCTCCTAACATTCTAATAATATAGCTTTGATAATGAATTCTCCTGAAAGCATTATACTTATCACATCCTTGTTATGTCTCACTTTAACTTGAACATTCTGGGAATTAACCCTGACAATATTTTTGGCCAGTGGCCTGTTGTCATTTTTGTTTGTATAAAATTTTCATCCTCATGAAAGGGAGGATTGCGTTATTTTCTTGATTGAGGTGGTGTAGTATCTGCTAAGTTATCAAAACATTAATGGCTTTCAGAATCTAAATAGGTAAACATTTATAATGTGTAAAAAAATGATACATATTATGTTATCTCAATCACATAAAAATGTATATGCTGTGTTGTGTATTTATACACACAAGGACTTTGCAGGACCGTTTGAACCATAAACTGCTTATAATTAGAGATAATTGCTCTTTTTTTCTAAAATGTACATATTAACATTTTTAAGATTAAAATCTATAAAAACAAAAGAAATATTATGAGGATTATTCAAAACGTTTTTAAAATACAAAGTACATTTTCTGATAATAATGGAATTAAGCCAGAAATCAATAAACAAAGGACCACTTGAAATTTCCCAAATGTTTAGAAATGAAGTAATGCACATATATATAATTCACGTATTATAAAGGAAATCACACTGGAATATAATTCGCACCTGAATAAAATAAAATACAATGTAGTCAAATGAATTGGATATAGTTAATTTGTGTTTAAGAAAAATTATTACTTTAAGTGTGTGTATATATATATACACTTAAGTATATTTATATCTTATAAATATATTTTATTTATTTAGGTGTATATTCAATAATTTTATTCAAATATAAATTTGAATGAAAACTAATTATACAAACATATATGCTATTATTAAAAATATAAAAAGCCTAAAGAATGTAGGAGTATTAAATGTGACTACAAAGATCAATGACCAGCAAAAGAGAAAAAAATAGAGAAAACTCATGAGAGTTAAAATATTAATGGAATTTATTTTTTAAAAATAAGATACCGGAACTTAAAGTAAAAAAAGAAAAGAAAAAATAGTGGTAAAATGACAGATAAAGGGGAAAATGTTACTTTCAGGTGTTAAATATATACATTTTCTAATACTACAGATTAAATACAATGAAAAAATAGTTGAAGATACTGCTCTATATTATGTACATTTGTCTATGTTTATTTTTTGATGTATACTGCTTTCATTTATTTAAATTTTATTTATTCATTTTGATAACATATTTTAAATAGTTCCCTATTTCTATATTGTCTATTGCACAGCTTCCTACTTATTTAATATACAACTTCCTTTTTAGACTGAAGACTTGATTTACCTTTGATTTCTCATTTCTAGGCAACTACTATAGAACAATGCAATCTATAATGTTTTCTTGAATCAATGAATACGCACTTCTACCCATTTAGTGAAAAAAGGGATTTATATTTTTCAAATGTACTTTTCTTGGAAAACAAACTGGAATCAGGGCTTTTTTCTCTTCTTCTTACAACTAAAAGTTGTTTAAACTTTATTTTTTTATTTATTTTTAAAGTGCTGGGGTACATGTGCAGGACGTGCAGGTTTGTTACATAGGTAAACGTGTGCCATGGTGGTTTGCTGCACAGATCATCCCGTCACGCAGGTTTTAAGCCTAGCACCCATTAACTGTTCTTTCTGGTGCTCTCCCTCTCCCTACACCCCGGACAGGCCCCGGTGTGCACTGTTTTCCCCCGTGTGTCCATGTGTTCTCATTGTTCAGTTCTCACTTGTAAGTGAGAACATAGGGTGTTTGGTTTTCTGTTCCTGCATTAGTTTGCTGCAGATAACCTCTTCCAGCTCCACCCACGTCCCTGCAAAGGACATGATCTCCTTCCTTTTTATGACTGCACAGTGTTCCATAGTGTATATGTAACACATTTTTTTATCTAGTCTACTCTTGATGGACGTTTGGGTGTATTACACGTCTTTGCTATTGTTCATAGTGTTGCAATGAATATATGTGTGCACATATCTTTATAATAGAATGATTTACATTACTTTGGGTGTAGACCAAGTAACAGGATTGCTGGGTCAAATGATAGTTCTGCCTCTATGTCTTTGTGGAATCATCACACCGTCATCCACAATGATTAAATTAATTTACATTCCCACCAACAGTGTAAAAGTGCTCCTATGTGTACACAATCTTTCCAGCATCTGTTGTTTCTTGACTTTTTAATAATTGCCATTCTGACTGGCGTGAGATGGTATCGCATTGTGGTTTTGATTTGCATTTCTCTAATTATCAGTGATATTGAGCTTTTCTAAAATATGTTTGTTCGGTGCATGTATGTCTTATTTTGAGAAATGTCTGTTTATGACCTTTGCCCACATTTTTTTGATATTGTTTTTTTCTACAAGTTCCTTGTAGGCTCTGGATATTAGACCTTTGATAGATAGATAGCTTGCAAAAATATTCTCCAATTCTGTAGGATGCCTATTCACTCGGATGCTAGTTTCTTTTGCTGTGCAGAAGTTCTTTAGTTTAATTAGATCCCATTTCTCTAGTTTTGCTTTTGTTGCAATTGCTTTTGGCATTTTTGTCATAAAATCTTTGCCCCTACCTATGTCCTGAATGCTATTGCATAGATTTTCTTCTAGGGTTTTTATAACTTTGGGTTATACATGTAGGTCTTTAATCTATCTTGAGTTAATTTTTGTGTAAGGTGTAAGGAAGGGGTCTAAGTTCAGTTTTCTGCTTGTGGCTAGCCAGTTCTCCCAGCACCATTTATTAAATAGGAAATCCTTTCCCCATTGCTTGTTTTTGTCATATTTCTCAGAGATCAGGTGGTTGTACTCTTGTGGTTTTATTTTGGAGTTCTCTATTCTGTTCTACTGGTCTATGTGTCTGTTTTTGTACCAGTACCATGCTGTTTTAGTTACTGTAGCCCCACAGTATACTTTGAAGTTGTTTACCACGATGCCTTCAGCTGTGTTCTTTTTGCTTAGGATTGTCTTGACTATTTGGGCTTTTTTTTGGTTTTATATAAATTTTAAAATAGTTTTTTTTTCTAATTTCGTGAAGAATGTCAATGGCAGTTTAATAGGAATAGCCTTTAATATATAAATTACTTAGGGTAGTACAGCCATTTTCACAACATTGATTCTCTCTATCCATGAGAATGGAATGTTTTTCCATTTGTTTGTGTCCTCTCTGATTTCCTTGAGCAGTGATTTGTAGTTCTCCTTGAAGAGGTCCTTCTCTTCCCTTGTTAGCTGTATTCCTAGGTATTTTATTCTCTTTTTAACAATTGTGAATGGGAGTTCATTCATGATTTAGCTCTCTACATACCTGTTGCTGGTGTATAGAAATCTTAGCAATTTTTGCACATTGATTTTGCATCTTGAGACTTTGCTGAAGTGGTTTATCAACTTAAGAAGCTTTTGGGCTGAGATGTTTGGGCTGTCTAGATATGGGATCCTGTCTTCTGTGAACAAAAATAATTTGACTTCTCCTCTTCCTATTTGAATACTCCTTCCTTCCTTCCTTCCTTCCTTCCTTCCTTCCTTCCTTCCTTCCTTCCTCCCTCCCTCCCTCCCTCCCTCCCTTCCTTCCTTCCTTCCTCCTGATTGCTCTGGCCAGAGCTTTCAATATTACGTTAAATGAGAGTGGTGAGAGAGGGCATCCTTGTCTTGTGGGGGTTTTCAAGGGGAATGTTTCCAGCTTTTGCCCATTCAGTATGATGTTGGCTGTGGGTTTGTCATATATGGCTCTTATTATTTTGAGGTATGTTCCTTCAATACCTAATTTATTGAGAGATTTTAACATAAAGGGATGTTGAATTCTATTGAAGGCCTTCTTTTCATTTACTGAGATAATCATGTAGATTTTGTCTTTATTTCTGTTTACCTGATGAATTACATTTATTGATTTGCATATGTTGAACCAGCCTTGCATCCTGGGGATGAAGCCAATTTGATCTTGGTGAATAAGCCATATGATGTGACTCTGGATTTGGTTTGCCAGTATTTTACTGATGATTTTTGCATAAATGTTTATCAGGGATATTGGCTTGAAGTATTCTATTTTTGTTTCATCTCTGCCAGATTTTAGTATCAGGATGATGCTGGCTTCATAAAGAGAGTTAGGGAGGACTTCCTCCTCTTCAATTTTTTGAAATAGTTTCAGAAGAAATGGTGCTAGCTCCTCTTTATACCTCTCATAGAATTAACCATAAATGTGTCTGGTCCTGGGCTTTTTTGGTTGGTAGGTGATTTATTACCACCTCAATTTTAGAAGTCGTTATTGGTCTATTTAGGGATTCATTTTCTGATTCAGCCTTGGGTGGGCGTACGTGTCCAGAAATTTATTTATTTATTTTTAGATTTTCAAGTTTATGTGCATACAGGCATTTATAGTATTCTCTGATGGTTGTTTTATTTCTGTGAGGTTTGTAGTGATATTCCCCTTATCATATCTGATTGTGTCTATTTCACGCTTTCCTCTTTTTTTCTTTAAAGTCTAGCCAGTAGTGTATTTAATTTATTAGTTTTTAAAAAAAGACCAGCTCCTAGATTTGTTGTTTTTTTAAAGGGTTTTTCATGTCTCTATCTTCTTTAGTTCCACTATCATCTCAGTTATTTCTTGTCTTCTGCTAGCTTTGGGATTTGTTTGCTCATGGTTCTCCAGTTTATTTAGATGTGATGTTAGGTTGTCAATTTGAGATCATTCCAGCTTTTTGATGTGGGCACTTAGTGCTATAAATTTCTCTCCTAACACTGCTTAGGTTCATCCCAGAAATTCTGGTATGATGTACCTTTATTCTTCTTACTTTCAGAAAAACTTTGTATTTCTGTCTTAATTTCATTATTTACCCAGGAGTCATTCAGAAGCAAGTTGTTCAATCTCCATATAGTTGTGCGGTTTCAAGTGTGTTTCTCAATCTTGAGTTCTAATTTGATTGTGCTGTGATCTGAAAGACTGTTTGTTATGATCCTATTAAACTGCCATTGACATCCTTCAAAAAATTAGAAAAAAATAATTTTAATTTATATAAAGCCAAAAAAGAGCCCAAATAGCCAAAACAATCCTAAGCAAAAAGAACACAGCTGAAGGCATCATGGTAACCAAAATAACTGTATGTTATTTTGCATTTGCTGAGGAGTGTTTTACTTCCTATGATGTAATCAATTTTACTTAAGTGCCATATGACAATGAGGAGAATGTATATTCTGTTGTTTGGGAGTGGGGAGTTCTATAGATATCTCAGGTCCACTTGATCCAGAACTGAGTTTAGGTCCTGAATATCTTTGTTAATTTTCTGTTTCAATGATTTGTTTAATATGTTCAGTTATGTGTTAAAGTCTCCCACTATTATTTTGTGGGAGTCTAAGACTCTTCATAGGTCTCTACAAACTTGCTTTATGAATGTGGGTTCTCCTATATTGGGTGCATATATATTTAGGAGAGCTAGATTTGCTTTGTAAATTGAACCCTTTACCATCATGTAATGCCCTTCTTTGTCTTTTTTTATCTTTGTTGGTTTAAAGTCCATTTAGTCATAAACTAGGATTGTAACCCTTCTTTTATTGTTTTCCATTTGCTTGGTAAATTTTCTAATTGTCTAATTTTCTTTGTTTTGAGCCTATGCGTGTCTTTGCATGTGAGATGTGTCTCTTGAAGGCAGCATACTGATGGGGTTTGACTTTTTATCTAGCTTGCTATTCTGTGTCATTTATTTGGGGCATTTAGTCCACTTACATTTAAGGTTAATGTTGTTATATATGGATTTGATCCTGTCATCATGATGTTAGTTTGTCATTTTGCAGACTTGTTTATGTAGTCGCTTCATAGTGTTGCTGGTTTGTATACTTCAGTGTGTTTTTGTAGTGGCTGGTAACAGTTTTTCCTTTCCATATTTAGTACTTCTTTAAAGAGCTCTTGCAAAGCAGGCCTGGTGATGATAAATTTTCTCAGCATTTGCTTGTCTGAATAGAATCTTATTTTTCCTTTGCTCATGAAGTTTAGTTTGGCCAGATACGAAATTCTGGGTTGGAAAATTTCTTCTTTAAGAATACTGAATATTGGCCCTCAATCTCTTCTGGCTTTTAGGGTTTCCACTGAGAAGTCCACTGTCAGTCTGATGGGCTTCCCTTTGTAAGTGGCATGTCCTTTCTCTCTGGCTGCTCTTAACATTTTTTCTTTCATTTAAACCTTGGAGAATCTGATGGTTATGTGCCTTGGGGTTAATTTTCTTGTGGAGTATCTTACTGGAGTTCTCTGCATTTCTTGAATTTGATTATTGGACAGTGTGGCTAGGTTGGAGAAGTTCTCCTGGATGATATCCTGCAGTATGTTTTTCAAGTTGGTTCCATTCTTCCCATCTCTTTCAGGTACCCTAATAAGTCATAGGTTTTGTCTTTTTTACATAATTTTATATTTTCTGGAGGTTTTGTTCATTGCTTTTTATTCTTTTTTCTCTATTCTTGTCTGCCTGTCTTATTTCCAAAATACAGTCTTCAAGCTCTGAGATTCATTTCTCTACTTGGTCTGTTTATCTATTGATACTTGTGATTGCATCATGAAGTTCTTGTGTTGCGTTTTTTAGCTCCATCAGATTGTGTATGTTTCTCTATAAACTGACTATTTTGGTTATCAGTACCTGTAATGTTTTATCGTGATCTTAGTTTCTTTGCATTGGGTTAGAACATGCTCCTTTAGCTCAGCAAAGTTTGTTATTACTCATCTTCTGAAGCCTACTTCTGTCAATTCATTCGTCTTAGCCTCAGCCATTCTGTGTCCTTGCTAGATAGGTGTTGCAATCATTTGGAGGAGAAGAGGCAGTCTGACTTTTCAGGTTTTCAACATTTTTGCATTGATTCTTTCTCATCTTTGTGGGTTTATCGACCTTTGATATTTGAGGGTGCTGACCTTTGAGTGGAGTTTTTGTGGGGTCTTTTGTTTATGTTGTATTTTTTTCTTTGTTTTTCTTTTAAATGTCAGGCTCCTTTTCCTTAGGGCTGCTGCATTTTGCTAGGGGTCCACTCTAGACCCTGTCACCTTGGACCCTCCTGCACCAGAAGTTATCATCAGTGAAGGCTCCAAAACAGCAAATATAGCAGCCTGCTCCTTCGTCTGGGAGCTCCATCTAATAGGGGGCACTGACCTTATTCCAGCTGAGATGCTCCTGTAGGAGGTTTTTGGAGATCCCTATTGGGAGGTTTCACCCAGTGAGGAGGAACAGGATCAGGGTCCTACTTAATGAAGCAGTCAGGTAGCCCTTTGGCAGAGCAGGTGTACTGCACTGCAGGGAAGTCCCCTTGTCCAGATTGCCCAAACTTTCCAGAGCCAGCAGGAAGGAAAGTCTGTCAGCTGAGCTGCAGATACGGTGGCTGCCCCTCCCCCTGGTGGCTCCATCCCAGGGGGAGATCAGAGTTCTGTTTATAAAACCCTGGCTGGAGTTGCTGAAATCCCTGCAGGGAGACCCTGCTGTGTAAGGAGGGCTGGATCAGGGTCCTACTTAAAGAAGACGTCTGGCTACAATCTGCCATAGCAGCTGTGTTGCACTGTGGGGAATTCCTCCCAGTCTGGACCACCCAGTTTCCCTGGATCTGGCAGGTCAAAACCAAGGTTTTTAATATTGCTTTTGATGTAGACTTTTCATTTTCCACTGACCAGTCTTGATTATTATAAAAAGAGTTATTTGCTGTAATATATCGTGCCCTTGTTAACATGAAACTGCTAATGATTCCCCTTTAACCCCCTTTAGACCCTTGGTGTTCATTAGACAACATTAGAAATAGTTAATTAGACAACATTAGAAATAGTGACAAATAAGCAACTTTTACAAAATATCCTGTTTTGTTACAGTGAAGAGTGTGAGTTAGTTTGACCCAGTAGAGAAGCTTTGAAGCACGTATAGGCTGCAGCTTAATGTCTTACCAATATTTCAAACTCCAAATTTTTATTTTACTCCTTGGGTGTTTCTGGATATATAAAATTACATATTTTAATACCTTTGAAACTTTCACTTATGATATATTTAGATACAGGATTTACTCAGAATCGTGGTAATTATCTTTCTACTCATTGTAAGGATTATCATTTGATTTTAACTACACTCAATATTTAAATATGTAGTGTGGTAACACTGACAAAACAATAGGCAAAAAGAAAAATGCAGCGTGGAGGTTCTTCTATTTTACTTTAATGTTATGATTATGTGTTGTATGTTATAACAATGTACTATCCGTGTAACAGTGGAGAATTATTGTGAAATGTCAAACTGTAAATTGTGCTCATAGTATTGCTTCTATGAGAATGAAACTCACATAAATGAATTGTGGTCTTTGCACTTTCAACCAGTCTAGGAGAGGTGTTTGAGAAGAGTCTTTGAGAAAGAAAAAGCATCAGCTTGTCTTTATCAGGAGCCTGAATATCAGCTAGTAAGTGATTCGATTGCAGTATTGGTAAGTCTTAAATCAATTAAAATTATCATCTCTAGTGTTTTGGCTTAAAGGATTACATTCTGGAAACAGGAAGAGAACCGATTAAAAATAAATAAACAAGGTTTTCTGACAAATATACTTCCATGAAAGAAATTTAAGAATTTGTGAACCACAAACTACCAACCACTGTATCTCTAAATCTCCATGAAGAGATGTTGGTCAAAATCTAGACTTTGACTGTACTTCTGGTGAACATTCAAAAGGAAGAGAAGAACATGCTATTGGACATTAGACAAAGGAATATCTTTGCTATGTGCTGGAAGAAATCTTAGCAAAATTGTTTCCCTTAGAGTCAAGTTAATATGGAAAGAAGAAATTTGTTGTCTACCTAAGGAGATTTCCAAAATAAGTGTTGAAGCTATGGGCCTATTTATTTTTGTTGCTTATAACAAAATTTGAGAGGAAAAAGAGAAATTGAGAGAAGAACTTGTAAACTGAAAAAAAGGAAGGGCTTGACCATTTTGGATATTCTCAGCTTCTCCAGATAGTAAAAATGCTAACATTTTGAAAAAGTTTCCAAATAATTTCAGGAAAATAAGATCAAGAACAAAAGCCAGGAGTGTGACTGAACAAACTTCTGTTAAAATTTCAGAAAGACAGAAACATGGACATGGTACTCAGTTACACAAAGGACTGTCATAAGAGATTAAGAATGTGCCTTGCAGACTTCTCAACCAAACCACAGAATTTCTAGGAAGCCTGTTGAGTATGTCACCAGCACTGTCAGCAGAAGCCCAAGAAAGAAGAGCTTATCTTAAAAGCAATCTGTGGGTATGACTTTTTTATAACTCAGTGAGCCACAGGGATATTTTTCATGAGACCCACAAAAAATATTTGATTTATTTCAGCAGACATTACCAGCTTGGATCAAAAAAGACAGAGAGAGTACAAAATGAAAGAATATTGTTTTGTACCCCCAATTCTGCTGACAAACAGAAGACAAGCAAAACCACTCAGCTGCAAATACTTGTTGGCTTTCATGAAAAAGAAAGAGGCCAGAACCAACAGCACAGAGAGTTGAGTCCAGAGTAACTCAGAGTTCTCAGTTCTCAGTTACTTTACGAAGCCCTTAAATCCCAACCATGGAACTCTGGACATTTACCCAGCTGGATTTCAACATAGCTATTGAACAGTGACTATTTTGTGCCTCCGCTTTCACCATTTTTGAATAAGAATGTCTGCACCCGTTATGCTATGACTGTGCCACCATTGTATTCCAAGTTTGGAGGGCAAATAACTTGTTGGGTTTGCTTTCCACATTGCCAGATAAAGGTTACTATATGCAAGGAGTCTCATCCACATGTGGAACTAATTTAGATGATGACTTTTGGGGTTTTGAGCACATGTCATAATAGGATTACAGACTTAGGGACTTGAAAGGGAATGAACGTATTTTGCCTGTAGGAGGAATGTGAACTGAGACTCTGGAGTGCACTCCATGATGCTCAACTTTTGCACTTTCTTGATTCCCTCCCCTTAAGTGGAAATGAAACCTGTGACCTGCTTGTAACAAACAGGTCACAGGAAAGGTGGTCTGTGCAATTACCTCAACCTGACTATTATGTAAGATTATAGTGGATCTTGCAAGGAGATTTTTGTCTTTTCCTTTTTTTAAGGGAAAGGTTTTAAGAAGCAGGCTCTTATACTGTAAGCTACCACACAGGAAGGAGGCAAGGACAGCCTGTGATGGACAGAAACGAACCCAAAACTTCAGTTC
This sequence comes from Rhinopithecus roxellana, assembly GCF_007565055.1. Classification (NCBI taxonomy): domain Eukaryota; kingdom Metazoa; phylum Chordata; class Mammalia; order Primates; family Cercopithecidae; genus Rhinopithecus; species Rhinopithecus roxellana. The sequence continues at coordinate 94,338,249 of NC_044551.1, forward strand.
AGCAGCTGGCATGGTCTATTATTTGCAACCTCCCAACATTTATATGTAAAATCCTAAACTCCAGAGTGATAGTGTTAGAAGTTGGGGCCTTTGAGGGGTCATTATGTCATAGGGGTAGAGTAGAATTAGTGCTCTTACAAGACAGACTTCAGACAGATCCCTTTCTCCTTCCATCACGTGAGAACACAGTGAGAAGGTGTCATCTGTGAACTAGAAAGTGTGTCCACACCAGACACCAAATCTATTGGCAAGTTGATCTTAGCCTTCCCAGCCTCCAGAATTATAAGAAATAAACTTCTATTGTTTATAAGCTACTCAGTTTGTAGTACTATATTATAGCAGCTGAAAGAGACTATGAAAGCAGCCCATGGAAACTGAGTTCTGTCAAAAACCATCTGAGTTTGGAAATGTCCCCTTCTCTAGTCAAACCTCAGATGAGATCACCACCCTGCGCAGTATCTCTATTGCAGCCTTGAGAGACCTGAAGCAGAAGACACAAAAACTGTTCCAGGACTCCTGATCCACTGAAACTTTGAGATAATAAAGGTATTATTTTATTATTTAGAAATATGTTTATAGTTTTAGTGGCATAAGTTTTTTTTTTTATTGTTCTTGTTGTTGTTACATGGATGAATTGTATAGTGGTGAAGTCTAGGATATTAGTGCACTCATTATTATTCAAGTGGTGTACATTGTGCCCAATACATAGTTTTTCATCCCTCATCCAAGTCCCACCCTCCTTTGTTTTGAGTCTTCGATGTCCATTATATCACCCTGTATGTCTTTGTGTACCCATAGCTTAGCTCTCACTTACAAGTGAGACCATGCAGTATTTGTTTTTTGATTCCTGAGTTACTTCACATAGAGTAATGCCTTCAAGTTCCATCCAAGTTGCTGGAAAATACAATATTTCATTCTTTGTTATGGCTGAATAGTATTTCATTGTGTGTGTGTGTGTGTGTGTGTGTGTGTGTATACATATATACCATGGAATACTACTCAGCCATAACAAAGAATGTATATCACATTTTCTTTATCCACTCATTGGTGGTTGGGCATTTAGGTTGATTACATTACTTTGCAATTGTGAATCATGCTGTAATAAACATATGGATGCACATGTCTTTTTGATATAGTGACTTTTCCTTTGGGTGGATACTCAGTAATGAGATTACTCGATTGAGTGGTAGATCTACTTTTAGTTCTTTGAGAAATTGCCATACTGATTTTCACAGAGTTGTACTAACCATATGTGCACCAGTAGTGTATAAGCATTCCCTTTTCATCACTTCCATGTGAACATCTATTCTTTTTGGCTTTTTAATAATGGCCATTCTCACTGGGGTAAGATGACATCTCACTGTGGGTTTAATTTTCATTTATCTGGTGTTAATGATATTGAGCATTTTTTCATAGTTTTTTTTGCTCATTTGTATATGTTCTTTTTTTTTTTTTTTTTTTTTTTTTTTTTTTTTTTTTTTTTTTTTTTTTTTTTTTATTATACTTTAAGTTCTAGGGTACATGTGCATAACGTGCAGGTTTGTTACATATGTATACTTATGCCATGTTGGTGTGCTGCACCCATCAACTCGTCAGCACCCATCAATTCATCATTTATATCATGTATAACTCCCCAATGCAATCCCTCCCTCCTCCCCCCTCCCCCCTCCCCATGATAGACCCCAGTGCGTGATGTTCCCCTTCCCGAGTCCAAGTGATCTCATTGTTCAGTTCCCACCTATGAGTGAGAACATGCGGTGTTTGGTTTTCTCTTCTTGTGATAGTTTGCTAAGAATGATGGTTTCCAGCTGCATCCATGTCCCTACAAAGGACGCAAACTCATCCTTTTTTATGGCTGCATAGTATTCCATGGTGTATATGTGCCACATTTTCTTAATCCAGTCTGTCACAGATGGACATTTGGGTTGATTCCAAGTCTTTGCTATTGTGAATAGTGCCGCAATAAACATACGTGTACATGTGTCTTTGTAGTAGACTAATTTATAATCCTTTGGGTATATACCCAGTAGTGGGATGGCTGGGTCATATGGTACATCTAGTTCTAGATCCTTGAGGAATTGCCATACTGTTTTCCATAATGGTTGAACTAGTTTACAATCCCACCAACAGTGTAAAAGTGTTCCTATTTCTCCACATCCTCTCCAACACCTGTTGTTTCCTGACTTCTTAATGATTGCCATTCTAACTGGTGTGAGATGGTATCTCATTGTGGTTTTGATTTGCATTTCTCTGATGGCCAGTGATGATGAGCATTTTTTCATGTGTCTGTTGGCTGTATGAATATCTTCTTTTGAGAAATGTCTGTTCATATCCTTTCCCCACTTTTTGATGGGGTTGTTTGTTTTTTTCTCGTATATTTGTTTGAGTTCTTTGTAGATTCTGGATATTAGCCCTTTGTCAGATGAGTAGGTTGCAAAAATTTTCTCCCATTCTGTAGGTTGCCTGTTCACTCTGATGGTAGTTTCTTTTGCTGTGCAAAAGCTCTTTAGTTTAATTAGATCCCATTTGTCAATTATGGCTTTTGCTGCCATTGCTTTTGGTGTTTTAGACATGAAGTCCTTGCCCATGCCTATGTCCTGAATGGTACTACCTAGATTTTCTTCTAGGGTTTTTATGGTATTAGGTCTAACATTTAAGTCTCTAATCCATCTTGAATTAATCTTCGTATAAGGGGTAAGGAAAGGATCCAGTTTCAGCTTTCTACTTATGACTAGCCAATTTTCCCAGCACCATTTATTAAATAGGGAATCCTTTCCCCATTTCTTGTCTCTCTCAGGTTTGTCAAAGATCAGATGGCTGTAGATGTGTGGTATTATTTCTGAGGACTCTGTTCTGTTCCATTGGTCTATAGCTCTGTTTTGGTACCAGTACCATGCTGTTTTGGTTACTGTAGCCTTGTAGTATAGTTTGAAGTCAGGTAGCGTGACGCCTCCAGCTTTGTCCTTTTGACTTAGGATTGTCTTGGCAATGCGGGCTCTTTTTTGGTTCCATATGAACTTTAAAGCAGTTTTTTCCAATTCCGTGAAGAAAGTCATTGGTAGCTTGATGGGGATGGCATTGAATCTATAAATAACCTTGGGGAGTATGGCCATTTTCACGATATTGATTCTTCCTATCCATGAGCATGGTATGTTCTTCCATTTGTTTGTGTCCTCTTTGATTTCACTGAGCAGTGGTTTGTAGTTCTCCTTGAAGAGGTCCTTTACATCCCTTGTAAGCTGGATTCCTAGGTATTTTATTCTCTTTGAAGCAATTGTGAATGGAAGTTCATTCCTGATTTGGCTCTCTGCTTGTCTGTTGCTGGTGTATAAGAATGCTTGTGATTTTTGCACATTAATTTTGTATCCTGAGACTTTGCTGAAGTTGCTTATCAGCTTAAGGAGATTTTGGGCTGAGACGATGGGGTTTTCTAAATATACAATCATGTCATCTGCAAACAGGGACAATTTAACTTCTTCTTTTCCTATCTGGATACCCTTGATTTCTTTCTCTTGCCTGATTGCCCTAGCCAGAACTTCCAAGACTATGTTGAATAGGAGTGGTGAGAGAGGGCATCCCTGTCTTGTGCCAGTTTTCAAAGGGAATTTTTCCAGTTTTTGCCCATTCAGTATGATATTAGCTGTGGGTTTGTCATAAATAGCTCTTATTATTTTGAGGTACGTTCCATCAATACCGAATTTATTGAGCGTTTTTAGCATGAAGGGCTGTTGAATTTTGTCAAAAGCCTTTTCTGCATCTATTGAGACAATCATGTGGTTCTTGTCTTTGGTTCTGTTTATATGCTGGATTACGTTTATTGATTTGCGAATGTTGAACCAGCCTTGCATCCCAGGGATGAAGCCCACTTGATCATGGTGGATAAGCTTTTTGATGTGCTGCTGAATCCGGTTTGCCAGTATTTTATTGAGTATTTTTGCATCAATGTTCATCAGGGATATTGGTCTAAAATTCTCTTTTTTTGTTGTGTCTCTGCCAGGCTTTGGTATCAGGATGATGTTGGCCTCATAAAATGAGTTAGGGAGGATTCCCTCTTTTTCTATTGATTGGAATAGTTTCAGAAGGAATGGTACCAGCTCCTCCTTGTACCTCTGGTAGAATTCAGCTGTGAATCCATCTGGTCCTGGACTTTTTTTGGTGGGTAGGCTATTAATTGTTGCCTCAATTTCAGAGCCTGCTATTGGTCTATTCAGGGATTCAACTTCTTCCTGGTTTAGCCTTGGGAGAGTGTAAGTGTCCAGGAAATTATCCATTTCTTCTAGATTTTCTAGTTGATTTGCGTAGAGGCGTTTATAGTATTCTCTGATGGTAGTTTGTATTTCTGTGGGGTCAGTGGTGATATCCCCTTTATCATTTTTTATTGCATCTATTTGATTCCTCTCTCTTTTTTTCTTTATTAGCCTTGCTAGCGGTCTGTCAATTTTGTTGATCTTTTCAAAAAACCAACTCCTGGATTCATTGATTTTTTGGAGGGTTTTTTGTGTCTCTATCTCCTTCAGTTCTGCTCTGATCTTAGTTATTTCTTGCCTTCTGCTAGCTTTTGAATGTGATTGCTCTTGCCTCTCTAGTTCTTTTAATTGTGATGTTAGAGTGTCAATTTTAGATCTTTCCTGCTTTCTCTTGTGGGCATTTAGTGCTATAAATTTCCCTCTACACACTGCTTTAAATGTGTCCCAGAGATTCTGGTATGTTGTATCTTTGTTCTCATTGGTTTCAAAGAACATCTTTATTTCCGCTTTCATTTCGTTATGTACCCAGTAGTCATTCAGGAGCAGGTTGTTCAGTTTCCATGTAGTTGAGCGGTTTTGATTGAGTTTCTTAGTCCTGAGTTCTAGTTTGATTGCACTGTGGTCTGAGAGACAGTTTGTTATAATTTCTGTTCTTTTACATTTGCTGAGGAGTACTTTACTTCCAATTATGTGGTCAATTTTGGAATAAGTGCGATGTGGTGCTGAGAAGAATGTATATTCTGTTGATTTGGGGTGGAGAGTTCTATAGATGTCTATTAGGTCCGCTTGGTGCAGAGATGAGTTCAATTCCTGGATATCCTTGTTAACTTTCTGTCTCGTTGATCTGTCTAATGTTGACAGCGGAGTGTTGAAGTCCCCCATTATTATTGTATGGGAGTCTAAGTCTCTTTGTAAGTCTCTAAGGACTTGCTTTATGAATCTGGGTGCTCCTGTATTGGGTGCATATATATTTAGGAGAGTTAGCTCTTCCTGTTGAATTGACCCCTTTACCATTATGTAATGGCCTTCTTTGTCTCTTTTGATCTTTGATGGTTTAAAGTCTGTTTTATCAGAGACTAGGATTGCAACCCCTGCTTTTTTTTGTTCTCCATTTGCTTGGTAGATCTTCCTCCATCCCTTTATTTTGAGCCTATGTATGTCTCTGCATGTGAGATGGGTCTCCTGAATACAGCAGACTGATGGGTCTTGACTCTTTATCCAGTTTGCCAGTCTGTGTCTTTTAATTGGAGCATTTAGTCCATTAACATTTAAGGTTAATATTGTTATGTGTGAACTTGATCCTGCCATTATGATATTAACTGGTTATTTTGCTCGTTAGTTGATGCAGTTTCTTCCTAGCCTCGATGGTCTTTACATTTTGCCAAGTTTTTGCGATGGCTGGTACCGGTTGTTCCTTTCCATGTTTAGGGCTTCCTTCAGGGTCTCTTGTAAGGCAGGCCTGGTGGTGACAAAATCTCTAAGCATTTGCTTATCTGTAAAGGATTTTATTTCTCCTTCACTTATGAAACTTAGTTTGGCTGGATATGAAATTCTGGGTTTAAAATTCTTTTCTTTAAGAACGTTGAATATTGGCCCCCACTCTCTTCTGGCTTGTAGAGTTTCTGCCGAGAGATCTGCTGTTAGTCTGATGGGCTTCCCTTTGTGGGTGACCCGACCTTTCTCTCTGGCTGCCCTTAAGATTTTTTCCTTCATTTCAACTTTGGTGAATCTGGCAATTATGTGTCTTGGAGTTGCTCTTCTGGAGGAGTATCTTTGTGGCGTTCTCTGTATTTCCTGAATTTGAATGTTGGCCTGCCCTACTAGGTTGGGGAAGTTCTCCTGGATGATATCCTGAAGAGTGTTTTCCAACTTGGTTCCATTTTCCCCCTCACTTTCAGGCACCCCAATCAGACGTAGATTTGGTCTTTTTACGTAATCCCATACTTCTTGCAGGCTTTGCTCATTTCTTTTTCTTCTTTTTTCTTTTGGTTTCTCTTCTCGCTTCATTTCATTCATTTGATCTTCAATCGCTGATACTCTTTCTTCCAGTTGATCGAGTCGGTTACTGAAGCTTGTGCATTTGTCACGTATTTCTCGTGTCATGGTTTTCATCTCTGTCATTTCGTTTATGATCTTCTCTGCATTAATGAGTCTAGCTGTCAATTCTTCCACTCTTTTTTCAAGATTTTTAGTTTCTTTGCGCTGGGTACGTAATTCCTCCTTTAGCTCTGATAAGTTTGATGGACTGAAGCCTTCTTCTCTCCTCTCGTCCAAGTCATTCTCTGACCAGCTTTGATCCGTTGCTGGTGATGGGCTGCGCTCCTTTGCAGGGGGAGATGCGCTCTTATTTTTTGAATTTCCAGCTTTTCTGCCCTGCTTCTTCCCCATCTTTGTGGTTTTATCTGTCTCTGGTCTTTGATGGTGGTGACGAACTGATGGGGTTTTGGTATAGGTGTCCTTCCTGTTTGATAGTTTTCCTTCTGACAGTCAGAAGGACTCTCTGTTGGTCTGTTGGAGATTGCTTGAGGTCCACTCCAGACCCTGTTTGCCTGGGTATCAGCAGCAGAGGTTGCCGAAGATAGAATATTGCTGAACAGCGAGTGTACCTGTCTGATTCTTCCTTTGGAAGTGTCCTCTCAGGGGTGTACTCCACCCTGTGAGGTGTGGGGTGTCAGACTGCCCCTAGTGGGGGATTTCTCCCAGCTAGGCTACTCAGGGGTCAGGGACACACCTGAGCAGGCAGTCTGTCCGTTCTCAGATCTCAACCTCCGCGTTGGGAGATCCGCGGCTCTCCCCAAAGCTGTCAGACAGAGTCGTTCGCGTCTGCACCGGCTCCCGCTACTTCCCCTGTTGGCCTTCAGCTGTGCGCTGTCCCCAGAGGTGGAGACTACAGAGACAGGCAGGCTTCCTCGAGCTGCTGTGAGCTCCACCCAGTTCGAGCTTCCCAGCGGCTTTGTTTACCTACTTAAGCCTCAGCAATGGCGGGCGCCCCTCCCCCAGCCTCGCTGCTGCCTTGCGGATAGATCGCGGCAGACTGCTGTGTTAGCAGTGAGGGAGGCTTCGTGGGCGTGGGACCCTCCCGGCCAGGTGTGGGATATATTCTCCTGGAATGCCTGTATGCTTACAGCGCAGTATTGGGGTGGGAGTTACCCGATTTTCCAGGTGTTGTGTGTCTCAGTTCCCCTGGCTAGGAAAACGGATCCCCTTCTCCCTTGCGCTTCCAGGTGAGGCGATGCCTCGCCCTGCTTCAGCTCTCGCTGGTCAGGCTGCAGCAGCTGACCAGCACCGATTGTCCGGCACTCCCTAGTGAGATGACCCCAGTACCTCAGTTGAAAATGCAGAAATCACCGGTCTTCTGTGTCGCTCGCGCTGGGAGTTGGAGACTGGAGTTGTTCCTATTCGGCCATCTTGCTCCGCCCCCCTTGTATATGTTCTTTTGTGAAATTTCTATTCATGTTATTTGCCCACATTTTAATGGGATTATTTGTTTGTTTCTTGCTGATTTGTATGAGTTCCTTGTAGATTCTAGATATTCATCCTTTGTTGGAGGCATAATTTTCAAATATTTTCTCCCATTCTGTAGGTTGTTAATTCTGATGATTGTTTATTCTGCTGTGCAGAAGCTTTTTAGTTTAATTAGTTTCCATTTATTTACTTTTATTTTTGTTGCATTTGCTTTTGGAGTCTTAGCCATAAATTCTTTGCTTGGGTCAATCTCCAGAAGAGTTTTTCCTAAGTTTTCTTCTAGACTTGTTATGGTTTCAGGGATTAGATGTAAGTCTTTAATCTATTTTGAGTTAACTTCTGTATATGATGAGAGGAAGAGATCCAGTTTCAATTCTTCTACAGGTGGTGATCCAATTTTCCAGCACCATTTATTGAATAGAGTGTCCTTTACCCAATTTATGTTTTGCATGCTCTGTTGAAGATGAGTTGGTTGTAAGTATTTGGATTTATTTCTGGGTTCTCTATTTTGTTTCGTTGGTCTATGTTTCCACTTTTTTATTAGTACCATGCTGTTTTGTTTATTACAGCCTTTTAGTATAATTTGAAATCAGTTCATGTAATGCCTCCAACTTTGTTCTTTTTGCATAGAATTGCTTTGGCTATTTGGTCTTTGTTTTCTATATGAATTTTAAGATTCTAATTCTGTGAAAAAATGATGTTGATAAATTGATAGAAATTGCATTAAATTTATAGATTGCTTTGGGCAACACTGTCATTTTTACAATATTGATTCTTACAATCCATGAGTTTGTGATATATTTCCATTCATTTCCATTCTATAATTTCTTTCAGCAGTGTTTTGTAGTTCTCTTTGTAGAGGTGTTTTACCTCCTTGGTTGAGTATTTTCCTAGGTAATTTTTACTTTTTGTAGCTATTATAAAAGAAATTGAATTCTTTATTTGATTCTCAGCTTGGTTGCTGTCAGTGTATAGCAATGCTACTGATTTGTGTATATAAAGATTTTGTAAACTGGAACTTTATTTATTTATCTGATCCAGGAGTGTCTGGGAGGATTCTTTAGGATTTTCTAGGGTTAAGATTTTATCATTGGCAAACAGCAGTAGTATAAATTCCTCTTTTCTAATTTGGATGTCTTTTATTTCTTTCTCTTGCCTGATTGCTCTGTAAGATTTTAGTACTATGTTGAACAGAAGTGGTAAGAGTGGACATCTTTGTCTTGTTCCAGTTAATAGTGGAAATGGTTTTAACTTTTCTCCATTCAGTATGTTGGCTGTGGGTTTGTCATATATGACTTTTAATATTTTGAAGTATGTTTTTCGTACTTAGTTTGTTGAAGGTAAAAATCTTTATAAAAATCCTAAAAGATGTTGGATTTTATGAACTAATTTTTTTATGTCTATTGAGATGATCATATGGTTTTAATTTTTAATTTAGTTTATGTGATGAATCAGTTTTATTGACATGAATATGTTGAACCATCCCTGCATCCGTGGGAGGAAACCCAGTTGATCATGGTAAATTCCTTTTCGATGTGCTGTTGGATTTGTTTGCGAATATGTTAATGAGAATTTTTACACCTATATTAAGCAGAGATATTGGTCTGTAATTTTCTTTTTTTGTTGTTATATCCCCTTCTGGCTTTGGTATCCAGATAATGCCAGCTTCATAGAATGAGTTACATAGAATCCTCTCCTTCTCAGCTTTTTAGAATAATTTCAGTGGAATCGGTCCTAATTTTACTTTGAGTATAAAACTCAAATTTCCCATTTTAAAATTCAAATTTTAGAATTTGGTTGTGGGTGCATCTGGTGCTGAGATTGTTTTGTTGGCAAGTTTTTTTTTTTTTTTTCTTTAAATTACTGGTTTAATCTCACTACTTGTTACTGGTCTGTAAAGGATTTCTATTTCTTCCTGATTCAAGCTAGAGAAAGTAGTATGTTTTCAGGAATTTATTCATTCAGTTTAGATATTCTACTTTATGTACATAAAAACGTTCATGGTAGTCTCAAATGATCTTTGTGTTTCTACAGTGTTGGTTGTAATGACTCCATTTTCTTTTCAAATTGCACTTGAGTCTTCTCTTTCTTTTCTTAGTTAATTTAGCTGGTGACCTATCAATTCTGTTTATGTTAAAAAAAACAAAAAAAGAAAAACCACTAACTTTTGTTTCAGTGATCTTTTGTATTTTTGTTTCAATATTATTTGGTTCTGCTCTGATCCTTGTTGTTTCCTTTCTTCAGTTAGCTTTGATTTTGGTTCATTCCTGTTTCTCTAGTTCTTTGAGGTGTGATGTTACATTGCAATTTGTGATCTTTCAATCTTTTTGATACAGGTATGTAGTGCTGCAAACTTGCCTTTTAGTCTTATAAGCTTTCCTTTTAGCACTGCTTTTGCTGTATCTCAAAGGTTTTGATAACTTGTCACGTTATTATTTACTTTTTTAAAATTTAATTTCTATCTTGATTTCATTGTTCACTCAAAAGCCAATTAGAAGCAGAATGTTTAATTTTCATGTATTTGTGTAGCTTTGAGGGTATTTCATGTCATTGATTTCTAGTTTTATTCCACTGTGATCTGAGAAGATGCTTGATGTAATTTAAATTTTAAAAAATTTATTGAGACTTGTTTTGTGGCCTATTATGTGGTCTGTTTTGGAGTATGTTCCATGTGCTGCTGAGTAAAATGTATATTCTGAAGTTTTGGGGTAGGTCCATTTGTTCTACAGTGAAGTTTAAGTCCAGTGTTTATTTGTAGGCTTTCTGCCTCAATAATCTGTCTAGTTCTATCAGTGGAGTATTAAAGTTACCACTATTATTCGGCTGCTATCTCTCTCTTTTTTTTACCTCTAGTAGTCATTGTTTTATGAATTTAGGAGCTCTGATGCATATGTATTTAATGTTATATATGTTATATATTCTTGCTCAATGGATCCATCATTATATAAGGACCTTCTTTGTCTTTTTTGTAAATGTTGTGGCTTTAGTGGATGTTTCACTTGATACAAAAATAGCTACTCCTGCTCACTTTTGGTTTCCATTTGCATGAACTTTGTTTTCCACCCCTTTACCTTGAGTCTATAAGAATCCTTATGTGCTAGGTGGTGCATCTCCTGAAGATAGCAAATATTTGGTCTGTAATTTTTATCCTTTCTGCCAACCTGTATTTTTAGTGGAGCATTTAGAGCATTTATATTCCTCATTAATAACTGAGAAGTGAGGTATTGTTTGTGTCATCATAATGATTGTTATCTAGTGACTTTGTTTTCCTCATTGTGTTGTTATTTTATAAGCCTTGTGAATTTTATGCTTTCAGGAGGTTCTATTCTTGTGCATACTGGCAATTTGTTTCAAGGTTTAGAACTCCTTTTAGCATTTCCTGTAGGGCTGGTCTTGCAGTGACAAATTCAATCAGCATTTATTTGAGATAGACTTTATTTCTCTCTCATTTATAAAATTTGTTTTTCTGAATACAAAATTCTTGGCTGACAGTTTTGTGTTTAAGGAGAATATAGAAAAGACCCCAATCCCTTCTGGCTTGTAGTTTTAGCTCCCTCAGTTCTTGGCTGAGAAGTCTGTGTTAATATGATTCCTTTATAGGTTGCCTCATTCTTTTTTCTCACTCTTCTTAGGATTCTTTCCTTCACATTGACTTTAGATTGCCTGATGATTATAAGCCTTAGTAATATTTTTTTGCAATGACTCTCCCAGGAGTTCTTTGAGCCTCTTACACTTTAATGTCTAAATTACTAGCAAGGCCTACTTTAATGTCTAAATTACTAGCAAGGCCAGGCTTATAACATAACACAATGAGGAAACCAAAGTCACTAGGTAACAATCATTATTCCAGCAAGTTCAGGAAATATTTTTCAACTATTCCCTCAAATTGGTTTTTCAAATTTTTTTAGTTTTTTTTTTTTCCCCTCAGGAACACCTATGATTCTTAGGTTTGGCCATTTTACATAATCCCATATTTCTTGAAGATTTTGTTCATTACTTTAATTCTTTTTCTCTATTTTTGTGTTACTAGGTTAATTCAAAAGCCTTGTCATCAAGCTCTGAAAATCTTTCTTTTACTTAGTCTCGTCTATTGTTAAAACTTTCCACTGCATTTTGTAGCTTTCTAAATGTATCTTTTATTTCCAGAAATTCTGATTATTTTGTTGAAATATCTATCTCTTTAGCAAATTTCTCTTTCATATTTTGAACTGATATTTTTACTTCTTTATGTTGGTTGTCACCTTTCTATTATATTTCATTGAGTAAGTGAATAATCAACCTTTTGAATTCTTTATCTGTTATTTCAAAGACTTCATCTTGGTTTGGATTCAACTGTTAGTGAGAATTAGTGTGATCTTTTGGGGATATTTTAGTACCCTATTTTTTTAAATATTGCCAGAAATATTTTTCTGATTTCTCCTCCATTTGCATAGAATATTTCTTCTAATTATTTTTGCATTTATTTTTAATTCAATGGTTTTTTTTTAACTTCTTTATTTTTTTCACCTTAAGGGTGTGTTTTTACTTTTATCATTTATTGTCACTCAGCTTGGCTCAGGGTGCTTTAAGTGGTGAAGATTATATAATTTCCATGATTATAGAGAATCTTAGTGTGATGACTTTTCAGATGCTGATTGTAGTAGCAATGTGCTAGGTGTGTGAGCATTGTCTCCTTTGAGATTGGAATGGCAGAATCTCATGAATTTTATCTTGTCCCTCAGTGGTGTGCACTTTAAAAACATTTTCCCCAATATTTTTTTCTCTGCGTTGAACAGTTTAGGCTTTAATCAGTATAAAGTACCCATTGGTAAGAAAACAGCTGTGGCTATAGCAGGTTGGTAAATGCAGTACCCAATGGTGGACAACAGCCACAGGATGGACAGAAGCAGCTGGGGAAGCTCTCACTGAAATGCACTGAGGTATTTTCAGGGGTAAGAAGGGGGCCATCCCAGCTCTCCTTCCATGCTAGCAGGAAAGAAATGTGCCTCCAAGTCACGCTGGCCCAGTCTTCCAGCTATTCAGAGGAGACAAATATCTCTTTTTATTTGCCAGAATGCTGTAAAATGGGATTGTGACTCTCCCCCTTGTGGAAACCTGAACCTAAAAGTCACTCCTCTTGTGGGAATGTAGTCACCCTGAGTATTCCAGAAAGGCTGTCTACAGATATACCCCTGCAGAGTTCACATGGGAGAAGCCCCAGCAGTGTCTTCACTGGTGGATGAGGGGGAGAATAAGTCCCATTCTCATAAGCATTAGGGCTGCCTGACTGTTGTGTGAGAGCCACAGGCTTTCCTACTGAGCCCAGAACTGCACCTGTGCCTCTGTTGAAGGAAAATTTCCAGAAGAGGAAAGAAAGTTCAGAGACACAGGGCCTGCAGTCTAGTTTCTTTTGTCCTATGGGGTGGTCCCTTAATGTCGTGCACTTCCCCTTCTCCTAAGAGTAGCTGTCCCTGAGGGCTAGGCAACTGTGAATTCTCCTGCTCCTCAGTGTCTAGCCACCCAGTGGGGCTGCCATGTTCTGGTATGGTGCTATAGAATACTTGCATGGGATTCAGCTATGTGATTTGTTCTCTAGTCTCCCAGCATCAGATACCAGCATCAGTTCTGATGGGGGTAGGAGAATGACAGATTCTTCAAGACTTTTTGGTTATAAATAGCCTTATTGTGTTGGTTATCTCAAATGCAAGCTGTAGTAGTAATGTGCAGATTCAAGACCTCCTGGTTATCCAGGATGATGCAGGCAATGCTAACAGCTACAGTCATGCAAAAGTTTTCTCCTAAGTAAGCACTGTTATTCTGTCTGCAGATGTTGTAATAGACTGTGCCAGTTGGCTTCCAGCTGGGAGGTGATGCTTTCCAGAGTACCAGCTGTGATGGTAACAGCAAAATTTCTGCTTGTCTTATTTTACATAGTGGAAGTATTCTCATGCCTCTGGCAATGGGCAGATCCACAGAGCTCTCAAAAGTCCCTGTGTGTTATATTATGCTACCAGGGCAAGTAGAAGGGCAAAGCTGGGTGGGGGCTTAGTCATGCAATTCTGGTTCCCCACATGTGGGTTGGTATAATTTGAATGTGTGTTTCCAGTTAAATCTCATATTGAAATGTAATCCCCAGTGTTGAAGGTGGGGCCTGGTGGGAGATGATTGGATCACAAGGGCAGGTTTCTCATGAATGGCCTAGCGCTACCTCTGTTGGTACTGTCCTTGCAATAGTGTGTGAGTTCTTGTGAAATCTAGTCTTTTAAAAGTGCGTAGCACCTTTCCCTCACTCTTGCTTCTGCTTTTGTCATGTAACATGGATGCTTCCCCTTTGCCTTCTACCATGATTAGAAGTTTCCTGTGTCCTTCCCAGAAACAGATGCTGCTATGCTTCCTATATGGCCTGAAGAACCATGAATCCACTAAACCCCTTTTCTTTACAAATTATTCAGTCCCAGTATTTTTTTACTGCAATGCAGAATGGCCCAATACAGAAACTTGGTACCAGGAATGTGGCATTTCTGTAAAGATACCAGAAATTGTGGAAGCAATTTTGAAACGGGTCATGGGAAGAGGCTGGAAGAGTTTGGAAGGCTCAGAAGAAGAGAGAAAAATCAGAGAAACTTTGGAACTTCTTAGAGACTGGTTAAATGGTTGAAACCAAAATTCTGATAGTGATATGGACAGTAAAGGCCAGGCTGATGAAATCTCAGATGGAAATGAGAAATTTATTGTGAGGTAGAGCAAAGGTCATACATGTTATACCTTAGCAAATAACTTGGCTGGGTTGTGCTCATGTCCTAGGGATATGTAAAAGTTTTAACTTCAGAATAATTACCTAGAATATCTAGCAAAGAACATTGCTAAACAGTAAGGTGTTCAAAAAGCAGTGTGGCTATTTCTAACGGCCTATGCTCAAATGCACGAGCAAAGAAATGTGTTGGAATTTATATTTAAAAGGGAAGCAGAGTATCTAAGTTTGAAAAATTTGCAGAATGGCCACAAGGTAGAAAAGAAAAGCCCATTTTCAGTGGAGGAATTCAAGCAGGCTGCAGAAATTTCATAAGCAAAAAGGAGGCAAGTGCTAATAATCAAGGCAATGGGAAAAAGGCCTCGAAGCCTTTTCTGAGAACTTCCCAGCAGCCCCTTCCATCACAAGCCCAAAGTCTAGGAGGACTGAATGGTTTTGTGGGCCAGGCCCAGGACTCTGCTGCTCTGCACAGCCTGGGGACACTGCTCCCTGTATCCCAGCCACTGTAGCTCCAGCTGTGGTTCAAAAGGGCCCAGGTACAGCTTGGTGATTGCTTCAGAGGATGCAAGCCATAAACATGGTGAGTTCCACATGGTGTTAAGCCAGTGGTTGCATAGAGTACAAGAGTTAAGGATTGGGTGCCTGTGCCTAGATTCCAGAGGATGTATGGAAAAGCCTGAGTGTTTCAGGTAGAAGCCTGCTATAGGGGCAGATCCCTCACAGAGACTCTACTAGGGCAGTGCAGAGGGAAAAATGTGGGGCTGGAGCCCCCACAGAGTCCCCACTGGGGCACTGCCTAGTGGAGCTGTGAGAAGAGCACCACCATCCTGCAGACTGTAGAATGGGAGACCATCAGCAGTTTGTAGGCAGTATGTGGAAAAGCCAAATGCATTCAGCTACAACCTGTGAAAGCAGCTGCAGGGGTTGAACCCTACAAAGTCACAGAAGCACAGGCGTTCCAGGCCTTGGGAGCCCACCCCTGCATCAGTGTGGCCTGGATGCGAGACATGGAATCAAAGGAGATTATTTTGGAGTTTTAAGATTTAATGACTACCCTGCTGGGTTTCAGACTTGCAGAGGGCCTGTAGCTACTCTCGTGTGGCCCATGTCTCCCTTTTGGAACAGGAGTATTTTCCCAATGCCTATATTTCCATTGTATCTTGTAAGTAACTAACTTGTTTTTGATATTACGGGCTCATAGGCAGAAGAGACTAGGCTTGTCTCAGATGAGACTTTGGACTTTGGTCTTTTGAGTTAATCCTAGAATGAGTTAACACTTTGGAGATAATTGGGAAGGCATAATTGTATTTTGAAATGTGAGATGAGCATGACACTTGGGAGGGGACAAGAGTGGGATGATATAGTTTGGATGTGTGTTCCTGGTCAAATTTCATATTGAAATGCAATTCCCAATGTTAGAAGTGGGAAGTGGTGGGAAGTGATTGGATCACAGGGGCAGGTTTTTCGTGGATGGCTTAGCACCATCCCCTTTGGTACTGTCCTCAGAACAGTGAGCAAGCTCTTGTGAGATCTGCTCATTTAAAACTGCGTAGCCCCTCCCCACTTTGCTCTCTGGCTCCTGCTCTCACCTTGCGATGGACCTGCTCCCTCTTCACCTGCCACCATGATGTTTCCTGAGGCCTCCCCAGAAGCAGATGCTGCTGTTATGTCTGTACACGCTGCAGAACCATGAGCCAACTAAACCTGTTCTCCTTATAAATTATCCTCTCTCAGGTATTTCTTTATAACAATGCTAGAACAGACTAACACATAGGAGCAAGCAGTGGGACCAGTGGGAATCAGAGGGCAGATCTCTGGCTGCTCAGGTAATGTTCAGGGAGGGGTGCAGCTGCCTGTGCTACATAAAATAACACACATGGGGGCTGGGCGTGGTGGCTCACGCCTGTAGTCTCAGCACTTTGGGAGGCTGAGGCAGGCAGATCAGTTGAGGTCAGGAGTTCAAGACCAGCCTGACCAACATGGTGAAACCCAGTCTCTACTAAAAATATAGAAAATTAGCTGGGCATGGTGGCACATGCCTGTATCCCAGCTACTCAGGAGGCTGCAGCAGGGGAATCGCTTCAACATGGGTGGCAGAGATTACAGTGAGCTGAGATCACGCCACTGGACTCCAGCCTGGGTGACAGAGAGAAACTCTGTCTCAAAATCAATAAATAAGACCAGAAAAGAATACACACAGGAGCAGGCGGCAGGCAGCCCCACTCGGCTTTCATGCTCTCGCCAAGGTGGGTCTCACACCCACAGTGTTTTGCTAGCAGCAGCTAGCTAGTTTCCAGGTAGCCTGCACTCAGTACACCAAACTGCTGCAGACCATCAGCCTTCCTAACTGAGAGAAAAACAGTGGCTTTCAGGCTGTGATCCTCCTGGTCCACCCTCAAAGGAAGGGTGCCCAGCTGGGGTTATGTAAGTGGCTATAGCACACTTCCCGCTTCTCTCTTGGTTCTGGCCCAGGGGGTTCATCCCCACTTGAGATTATTTTGCAAACCTCAGTTAGGAACTTTTATCAACCTGTAACAACCACCTGAGTGAGCCGACACACTTCTGTGAGGTCTCCCGTGAAGTAGGATTAGGAATGATTTTCCTATGTCTCTGTTGGAGTCTGAGAGTACACACAAATGCTGCTCCTTCTCACATTCTCCCTACTGCTCACTCAATCAGCTCCAGCACCGAACAAGGTGAAGGCATTTCCCTGTGGCCTGGGTAGTCCTGCTGCTCAGCGGGAGTGTGTCATGAAGGCAGTCTCTCCCCTCTCACATTCTGAAGACCCACAGTTTTCTGCCTCACTCATGGTGTAGGTTGCTGCCTGCTGCTTCTTTCATAAAGTCTGTAGTTATTTTCAGTTTTTCTGTTAAGTTCCTCTGTTGTTTCCTGGGGAGGGGGGGAACCCTCACAGAATGAATATCTGCACATTATTTTGTCCTTCCAAGTGACAGAGACATGCTAACAATGACCTCAACCTGCTACCTCGGAAACAGAATTAAACAAAGAAGAAACAAATACATTGTTGTAATCTGAAATGTTGGTGGGAATATGCGTCAAATATAAAATTACAACAAATTTAAAGATCTTAATTGGTTTATATTTTTAATTCTAGAATTGTTCTAATAGGCTGAGTAAAGGATGTTATTTCACAGACAATAAAGGACTGAGAAAAGTAGATCTAGAGAACAAAAAGTGGATTGGTTAATTCAAAGTTACTTTTCTTATAAAGATTAAAGCAGAGGAAACTTTCTTATCACACCAACTAAAACTGGCCTGTTTGGGGATTTGGCTAGTATTTATCTTCCCTCTAATTTCCTGGAAAGTCAGAAGAATATCTTTTGGTTTGGGGGTATACTTCAGCATGAGTAATTTTGTACTTTTTGGGCTGTTGAGCCTAACACAGGAGCTCAGTCCAAACCAATGGCCTCCTATAAATGTTATCCAACATAAGTTGGCTGGACGTGGTGGCTCTCGCCTGTAATTCCAGGACTTTGGGAGGCTGAGGTTGGCAAATCACTCAAGGTCAGGAGCTCAAGACCAGTCTGGCCAACATGATGAAACCCTATTTCTACTAAAACAAGCAAATAAAATCCCCCCCCCCCCAAAAAAATAGCTGGGCATGGGTGGCACACACCTGTAATCCCAGCTACTCAGGAGGTTAAGGCAGGAGAATCGCTTGAACCCAGGAAGCAGAGGTTGCAGTGGGCCAAGATCGATCCATTGCACTCCAGCCTTGGTGACAGAGTGAAACTCTGTCTCAAAAAAAAAAAAAAATGGTATTTAACATAAATTATGCAGTGATACATAAGTCACACACAGATGCTGGTATAATTAGATAATGACATTATACTTATAAGTTATATGGATGGGACCACTAATTGTTGCTGTTTATTAACAGCTTTAAGCAACTTAAATCTCTGAGAAAATCATGCTGATGATAATGATAATGTTTATATAACAC
This sequence comes from Rhinopithecus roxellana, assembly GCF_007565055.1. Classification (NCBI taxonomy): domain Eukaryota; kingdom Metazoa; phylum Chordata; class Mammalia; order Primates; family Cercopithecidae; genus Rhinopithecus; species Rhinopithecus roxellana. The sequence continues at coordinate 94,356,655 of NC_044551.1, forward strand.
TGAATGGTTCCAGTTATTGTTATAATTTTTGTGTTATTATGTATTATATATTATTTTTTGTTTTAATTACTGCAAAGTCCCCATTCTATAAACAGATATATTGAGATGCAAAGAAATTGAGAAATTTCCCCAAAGTCACATGGCTTGTGAATTTTGTGTCACTTTTTTCTACATAATATTTATCCAATACTTTATCTAGTTTAGCGGACTGCTCATATTTTTTTACAGTTTTTACTTCATCCTGTCACATATTTTAAGGAATAGATTGAGACATCATGAGCAAATACCTTTAACCTTAAATCTGTGAGTATGTGAATATTTCAGCATGAAGTTATAGGAGGAAAAGCTTAATGATCCTCAGCAAGAATTATTATACCAAAGTATTGCAGAAACTCAGAAAAGGTGGAGAGGAAATTCCAGATATGTAGTAATTGGTTACAGAAATCCCACATATTTATCTGTTAGTATTGGCAGAATTGTTAAAGCCTTGAGTTTGTTCAAGACAAAAGGTACAGAAGGATATTAGACTTGATTGTTAGAGTGGAAGCAATAATACAATTAATGTTAAAAATTAGCCTTTTTTGCATTATAAATTCTGCAAGAATGTAAAATATCTCCCAATTGAGCAAAAAAAAAAAAAAAAAAAAAAAAAAAAAAAGGTTGCAGAAAGCACACCAAATGCACTCTTTTGAAGAGCATAATTTGGGCTACATGTTGTGCTTTGCCTGTGAAGAAACAGCACATAATAAACACATTATCCTGGACCAACCAGACTTTCGGGGCTCACACACATGTTTGTCTCCATCGAAATTAAATTTTCAGTGAATAAAATACCTGCTGGAATGTGTATTTTTCCTGCCTAGGCTTATGCTAACTGTTTATGATTAATAAGCTTCAGAAACCAATGATTGTGGAATGAAAATGACATTTAACATAGCATAAGCCTGAATGGGAGTCAGTGACCCAGATAACATCAACATGCTGACACTGCATGCCAATATTTTGCTATAACACTCTTTCTTTGACACATCTAGGCTGGTATGAGATATCATCTGTGCTCTACAGGCGGCCTCTAGGCAAACTGAGAAGAAAAATGTGTGCATATATACAGGACTTAGTTTCACCTTCTCATTAATCATCTAGGAATTGGGCGAAACACTTTTGCAATAGTAGTGTGATAAATGGACTGATTTAGATTTTCGTTAAAAATTAAGTGCAACACATTTCAGATGTATAGAATATTTTTAAAGGATACCTCTAGAACTACAAACCAACTGTCACAGATATTAACGTGTTTGACATAAACTTAATGTTTTTAATGAAAATTTTATAGATTCAATGGACCATTGATGTCTTCCATTCTCTCTCTCTCCCTCTTAAGAGGTAATTATGACTTTAAATCTCTATGTATTCTCCTTATCCATATTTTTATATAGTTGATGTATTTATTGGTATTGATAAATATTTTTGCATTTTTGTGACATTATAAAAATGATATAATACACGAATTGTTTCATATTTCCTTTACTGACTCTATGCTCTTGTTAATTATCTAAAATACATGTAAATATGTCCATGTATTTGTACTTTGTACTTATGTCTACTTTATCATTTGTATGGTATTTCTTTCCTTATTGTGATATGTATTTCAATATTCCCCTTTCGAAGATCATTTATGCAGTTTCTTTTTCTGCCTATTAAAACATATCTCTGAAAAAAAATCCATCAACAGTTGTGTATTCTAGTGATAGGTGTTCAGAACTGAAATTAGTTTACAAGGGAGATGCATATCTTCTATTGCACCAGATAATATAACAATAATTTTCTAAGTGGTTATAATAGATGACATGGTTAGCAGAAAACTAATGTCATTTCATTTTCTACATTTAGACAAAAACTAAAAAAAAAAATTTGAATTGAGCCAACAGAAGTTGTGAAATATATGTTATATTTGTTCCATAATTTCTTTTGATTTATTACAAGTGACATTAAACACTTTTTCCTATGTTTATTGTCTTATTTAGGTTAACTTTGAGTTAACCATCCACCTAATTTTCCTTTTCTATTGTGCTGCCTAAATTTATTTATGTATTTAAAATATTTATATATCTTGGACACATATCACTAATAATTATATGTCTGCAAATATAGCTTTACACTCTCTCACTTATCTTTTAACCTCATGCAGTTGCATTTTACCATGCGAAATTTGAAAGCATTCATTTTATCAAAATTCATTATTATTTATCAGGTCATGTTGTCTGTAACTTGAGTTATTATTCTACTGCAAATAAAATAACTACATTACTCTTATTTACTCTAAATTCTTTTCTATTTATTTTTATGTCTAATATCTATCTGGAATATATATTTTTTGTGCATGGGATATCATTGAAATCTAACTATATCTCTATACATATACATGTATGTACACATATACATATATATTTATACACTCACATACATACATACACATATATGTCTTTTTCTAAAAAATGGAGATGTCTTGCTCTAGAATCACATATTTTCTAGCTTATTATTTATTCCTTTGATTTTACAATGTCACTTCTATTGCATGGCAATATTTATATGATCATTAGCCTAAAGCTTGTATCTCTATGTTATTCCTGTTTTCTTTTGTCACCTTTAGATAATAAGCCATTAACATGATTTACTGTAGTACAGGTGAATTTCTTTTTGTATTTTCTTTCTTCAACTTTTTAAACTTAGTTTTTATAAAACTCTGTTTTTATGAATTTTAGAAAGAATATAACAAGTTTATTTACAAAATATGTATATTTACTAGGAATCCACTTAGAAATAGACAAATTGATAGTTTTACATATTCCTTATATATTTCAAAAATTAATTTTAGTTTAATGTAATACCTTAGTAGAAGAAAATATATCAAAATATATTTATAAATTCAAGGTAAGGATGTACCCCTACAGCAAGTCCCAATAAGCAAAAGCTATAAAATTAAACTTCCAATAAATTTGATTGTAACAAAAATTAAATAAAAAGCAACAAGCAACTTCAGTATGCTAAAATATTCTTATAAGAAAGTACAATTTTATATGTGAATCTGAAAGAATCCGTTTTCAAATAGACATAATAGACAAAGGATAAGTGGTCAAAACATATTGAAAAATGCTTCTAATTGATTAGACAGATCAAAAAAGTCAATTAAAATATTGGAACAATAAAGACATGAAACTGAAAAAAAATGAATATTTGAAAAGATACTCTAACTCACTAATCAGAGTATTGAAGATTTATCCAACCAAAACACCATTCGTTTTGGAAACCTAGAAAAATACATTCATTTGGGACTGGGCGTAGTGGCTCAATCTGTTATCCCAGCACTTTGGAAGGGCGAGGCAGGCAGATCACGAGGTCAAGAGATTGAGACCATCCTGGCAACATGGTGAAAGGCTGTCTTTACTAAAAATACAAAAATTAGCCAGGCAGGGTGGCGGGCGCCTGTAGTCCCAGCTACTCAGGAGGCTGAGGCAGGAGAATCCCTTGAACCCAGGAGGCAAAGTTTGCAGAGAGCTGAGATCGTGCCACTGCACTCCAGCCTGGCGACAGAGCGAGACTCAGTCTCAAAAAAAAAAAAATTGCATTTTGTTTGGAGTTCAGTTTTGTGTAGCTATTTTAAGAAGAAATTAGATACTTCTAATGAATTAAAAATCTGCATGACTATTTCCTATCAACTTCACTTCTTGTCAAGTATCAGAGAGAAATGTGTACATAAGCACAAGGGTCATGCCCAAGGAAAACATATCCAACTTTGTTTTCCTAGTGGAAAATAAAACATTTTCATTGTTCATCTCAACGATATAACCCTTCGAAAGAATACAATACAGTTTGATTTTCTTTTAACTTTTCCCTAAATCAACTTTTGCAGAGAAACCTCCCAGCCAGGTTACAAACCCACTCCCTTACCTGCTCCTCTTCCTGAGAAAAAACTTCAACCGTCACGACTCAACATTATCACAAATGGCTTTCCTTCATTCTTTTGCCTTTCTTTTGTTACTGCTACTAAGTCAGTGAGGCTGGCTGCATTCTCACATGTGGTATACAGAAAATATCGCTGAGCACTTCCTTTGAAGGTATGAGCTTTTCTACAAGAGGGAGTCAAGGCATACATTTTATCAGATATCCAAACCATGTCCTCCAAATTTGCTAAAGAGTTGTTGACCAGCCTGACCAACATAGAGAAATCCCATCTCTACTAAAAATACAAAACTAGCCAGGCATGATGGTGCATGCTTGTAATCCCAGCTACTCGGGAAGCTGAGGCAGGAGAATTGCTTGAACCTGGGAGGCAGAGGTTGTGGTGAGCCCAGATTGCACCGTTCCACTCCTGGGCAACAACAGCAAACTCCGTCTCAAAAAAAATAAAATAAAAAAATGTTTACTGCGTTCTTGGTTTCTCAAGTACTTGAGCCTTAGAAGGCGCAAATGCTTTATTTGCCCTTTAATGATCAATTTCCTGTCTTTATACCCAATGAGATCCACAAGACTATATTCCAAATATATATGTCTAAATTCAGTTTGATTTACTCCCACACTTCTGAAAACACAATTGAAAGTAGTTGTCACTGTATCACTTAGGTATCAACTGCAGGCAGCAATTCTCCGTAATTCATCCTGGCCAAAGGCAAGATCCCCTTTTCTCAACATGCCCTTATTTATTCTGTGGAGGAACATTCCTGTGCTCCTTTTCAGCACCATTATCATTTCACAATATTTTCTCTCTTCTTGATTGTGAGAGTGGCACGGAAGGCAAGATACAGTAGGGTATTTTTTCAATATTTTGATTCCCCAATAATATTTCAGGCAATGGCATGATTGTACTTCTGGTTGTCTTTGAGATTGGTTTTGGCTATGTTGCTAGTTTTGGCTGATGGGCTGGAAGGGAAAGAGAAACGCAACACTTCTGGGCTGATGTATATAATGCTGATGTAAGATCCTCTAGAAATCTCTTTGCCTCTGCTATGTTTCAAAAACAATGTTCTAGACTGTTGGCTGATCCATAAGCCTGGGTCCTAGAATGAGGTCAACCGCAACGTGAGAGCAGAGCCTCAGACTATCTTTCAAAATTGTGATGTGACTGAGAAACCTCTGGTGTTTAAAACCACTTTAGTTGGGTTTAGTTTGTTAATGTGTATAACCCTAGCATATATATTCTTACTGATACACAGACTATGCTTTTAGTTAACAATCTCTTGCTTTTAAGTTACAACATACTTTAAAAATCATCACCTCCTTTGAATGTTTTGTGACAGTCTTCCAAATTTTTAGATTTTGAGACAATTTGAAATCAAGGTTTCTCTAGTATATTTTCTAGTTCTGGAGTTTAATTTCACAACACTTTTGAACACATTAGATTATGTAAGAGCTCATTAAGCTCTCTCCACAGTTTAAATGAGTAAGAACAAATCTATTTTGTTGCTGCAAGAACCAGGCATGAAAATAAATAAGAGGAGAACAAGTGACATCTTGATATGACTTTCTACCTGCCAAATTTCTATCTTGTAAGTCATGCAAATATTCCCTGATTTTCAATCTTCAACCCTATCTTGTTGAGCTATTATTAACAACACCTCGGCCGGGTGCAGTGGCTCACGCCTGTAATCCCAGAACTTTGGGAGGCCGAGACGGGTGGATCACGAGGTCAGGAGATCAAGACCATCCTGGCTAACATGGTGAAACCCCGTCTCTACTAAAAAAATACAAAAAATGAGCCGGTCGTGCTGGCGGGCGCCTGCAGTCCCACCTACTTGGGAGGCTGAGGTGGGAGAATGGTGTGAACCTGGAAGGCAGAGCTTGCAGTGAGCCGAGATCACGCCACTGCACTCCAGCCTGGGCAACAAAGCAAGACTCCGTCTCAAAAAAAAAAAAAAAAAAAAAAAAAACCACTTGTGTATGCATTCACACACAAACGTTCATACACACACATATACACACTCATAGCTTAGCTTATTAAGAAGATTTAGGTAGGACACGTCAGCATCTCAGCAAACTTTGTCACTAATGCTCCCTTTTTATCTAGGAAATCACGGTTTCTGCTGAGTTTGAAAACTGACCCTTTAACTCATTTATACTCATCCAAATATATCTCCATATTCACATTTCTGAAACTTAAAAGCCAAGAATTTATCTCTTAGTTTAGGCTTGCCTTCTCCATCAGCTTTTTATTGAGAAAGTAGGTTCTGATTATGGAATTGGAAATGCAGGTTAGGACATTAAAGGCAACAAGTCAGTGACAGGAGATTTAAGGACAGTGGGGTTTTATTCCTTTCTAATCTGCAGTTAACACATTGAGCACTAACTCTGTGAATGGGCCTAAAACATGCTGTCTTTTCTAAAACTCTCTCACCATTTACCCCAGGAGGCAGGTATTATCAACCCATCTCACAGATGAGGGACTTGAGACTTGGAGCTTAACAAGTCTCAGGATCAGTGAGGTGGTGGCCAATCCAGGTCTCAAAAACAAGACGTGCTCACTGCAGGGCCCACCCTCTGTCCCTTATGCTATGCTGCACATATTGTTCTCTTTTTGTTGACACTCTTTATGGGCTTTTCTGGTAGGTCTAAGTCATGAGACCTAATCAAGACCAATGTAGACAACAACAAAAAACTTAGATCATCATCTCCCAAGAGAACAAAGTGTCAATTTTTAAGTCCTTCCAATAAAATGTGAACAGAAAAAAAATAAAAACACGGAAAAGAATCACTACACCTGCTGCATAATTGAAGATTTTAAGTACTGAGGGTTTTTGTTCCCTGCTATGAAATGATTAGTTTATTTAAATACAAAGATACAGAACATTTATCTGGAAATAAAAAAAATAAAATACTTCAATAATAACCTGGAGTGAATCCTTTCTCGAGTGATTCCCCTGAAATCTAGTAATGACAGTTTGAGTTTTCTGTTAACTTTCTCAATGGGACAAGACAAGAGTTCAATAGAAATAAAATTTCTAATCTTAGGCAGTTCTTTGTGACTTATGAGATATCATGATCCCCAAAGTTCTTAAAGGAAAACACATACCTATGATTGAGCAAAAACTATTTTTAAAGCCTTCAAGGCAAAACCAATACGTATTCGTGGTTACACTGTTGAGAGCCTGTCAGAGAGTATTTAATGAAGAGCTAAAAAGTTCTGCATCTTGGTTAGAGGGCATGCAATCTTTTCTTATATGATTATGGTATCATGTGCTGTGACTTCATTTTGTTTTGTGGATATCCTTATCATAAAATATATAGTCATTTATGATTTTTCTGGAGTCATGTAGTGCATTACAAATCATAGGATCTCAACAGGGAGAAGTAAAGATAAAAATAGCCTGAAACATTTACAATATGAAAACACATTTTAGAAATTGAGGTATAAAGTATTGTCCATATAATAATGAAAGTATATGGATAAAAGGAGTCATGCAATACTTTCAAGTGCTAAACACCTTCTAGACTAAATAGTAGAAACTAAATAGATTCTACAAAGTAAGTTCTCAACAGGATGCATTTTCTGAACTTGTAGCACATGGAGAAAGTATAAGGGAATTTAGCAAAGTAAGCAAGAATTTCAAAATGCAGGGCCTTAGAAGGTACAGCAAAAGGTTAAAATTTTACTCTGACATTTTTGGGAAATCATCACTATGTTGGCAACATCTAATTGCCTCTGCTTGTATGTGGTAACAAGAGAAGAAGGAGGGAAACAAGTTAAGTTCAATAAATTATTGTTAAATTTTAAAAGAAAAACTTTAAACAAATTAAATTTAATAGAGTTTATTTGAGCAAGGGAAAAAAAAGCTATTCAGGAATCAGATAGCTCCTAGAATCACAGCAGATTCAGATAGACTCTGCAGCAACTGTGCTGCTGGAGAAAATGCATAAACTGAAAAAGATACGTGATTACAGAAAGTGGAAGCGAAGTACAGAAACTGCCGGACTGGTTACATCTTTGCATTTGCCTTATTTGAACATGGTTTGAAGAGTTTACTGCGGGTGAGTGGTTGACATCTGACTACTGGAATAGACTTAAACACTGCTATTGTTAGAAAAGCATACCATTAAGTTCTCTTTTCAGTTTGCCTACCTATTAAGTTAGAATACGGGTCGTTCCATAATGACTCACGTATTTAAGTACAGAGGCTTTCTCAGGTCAGGTTTAATTCGATTTACCATAAGGTACAATGAGTGAGACAGTGTGATGACAGATTGCGTTAGTGGTAATGGGAGTTAAATTAAGTGAACAGATAAATTTAGGATATAGTTTTGACTTTAAAATGGCGTGATTTCCTGGTTGCATGAATGTGAAATATTGAGAAATACAGAGGAATCAAATTGTCTCCTATATTTTAGTGTAAACCATTGGAGCAATGTAGTTTTATGCAGAATAACAAGGAAAGCAGAGGGGGAGAATACTTACTGGGGGCAGAGAGTAGGAAGTCAAGTATTTGGTTTTGGAAATGATACTTGTGAGATGACTATGAGATATTTAAGTGCTAATGTTCATGAGTTTGTTTAATGTTTAAATCAGGGGTGCAGAACAGGAACAAGATACCAGCATTATTGGCAAAAGTCCTAGGGAGGAGGGAATAGACATTGAATCAGAAGAGCAGACGGATCAGGATTAAAAAGGCCAACACCGAGAGGTCATTTATAAAGAGAAAAGTCAATAATTAAAAGATTCCAAGGAGGAAAAGCAGAACACTTTTTCTTTATTCGGAAATTAGAGAAGGAGAATGCTTCAAGAAAGCAATAGGGAACTGGTACAAATTATATTTATATTTATAAAAACAAGTAAACAGAATCATTTTTGCTCTGCACTTTCTTAAAATTTTACTGTATGTATTAGTCCATTTTCATGCTGCTGATAAAGACATACCCCAAACTGGGTAATTTATAAAGAAAACAAGGTTAATGGACTCACAGTTCCACATGGCTGGGGAGGCCTCACAGTCATGACGGAAGAGCAAGGGATGTCCTCTTACATGGCGGCAGCCAAGAGAGCATGAGAGCCAAGTGAAAGAATAAACCCCTAATAAAACTATCACATCTCAGGAGACTCATTCACTACCAAGAGAACAGTATGGAGGAAATTGCCCCTGTGATTCTATTATACCCTACCGTGTCCCTTCCACAACACATGGAAATTATGGGAGTCAAATTCAAGACAAGATTTGGGTGGGGATGCAGTCAAGCCATATCAGTGTATTAATATAAGGTATACTAATATAGGCATGTTAATGTACTGTTTTACTGTTTTCTAAATAAAAATTTAGAATATGGCTTCAAAACTTTTCAACATTTTATACAGCAGAGTATTAGTGGAATCATATATCTTGGCCATATATGCTTCCTTCTGAAGGAAAGTGTTTGTTAGCCCAAAGAAATTCATAAAGATATATTTATTTTAGGCTGAAGAATAAAGTGATGAAATCATGTTGATAAGTGCACTTAAGAAAAGTTGGAATACATTTCTGATTTTAAGAGAAAAAAACTACTAACCAATAAGAAATAGACACTTTGAAACCATAATGTAGTGTAACTATGTTCATACAATATATACAACAATATAGGTATGTATATTTATGATATAGTGAACTCAACTTTTTTTGAGAAACTAATGGGGAAAAGACATATCTATCGGTTAACACTTAGAAGAAGTCTCTTTCAATCAAGAAGGAATGCCTAAATCATATATTATTGCAGTATTTGTTATATATTCAATCAACACTTCAAATCCAAAAGAAAACTTCAATCAATTTCCTTGTATCTGTCTCAACTGTATTTATTACTCAGTCTGCATCCCTAACATGTCACTCAGAGAATACAGCAATAGTATACTAACTGGCGATTTTCTTCAGCCTTGTTTCTCCCCAATTTATTAGCTGCACTTCAGGTAGAATTACGTGAAAACACAAATTGTATCATGCCATTTCTAAATGTTTCAGCTTTCATTTAAGGCAGAATTCATACTTAGTATTCAAATTTACAAAGCCCTAAGTGATATCCACCTTGTCCACTCATAAAACCTCATCTTGCATCATCTTGCTTTCTTCTTGGTACGCAGTCTCTTCTCCACATCTTTTAAGTCATTTCAACTTCTCAAATTTTTAAATACAATTTTCGCTTTTATGCATACCGCTTACTCTGCAAGCAGGTCCTCCCTTCTTTGCACACACAGACATTTTGCCTGAGGGTACACTACCTACCTTTCATGCCTATGTTTAACTGTTTCTATTGTTTCTGGAAAGGTGCCTCAGAACTGTTAATTATGGGTTATATTTGCCTTTTTATATTCTGTTTCACATATAACTTTGTGCTTCCTCTATCATTACATAACCATGACTTGTCTAACTAGTATTATCTGCTAATTTTTCCATACCTCAATGAAACTACAAAGTCTATTGGAAGAGATACCATGATAGCGTTCTTCCTTGAATGCTGGAGTTTAGTGGAGGACCTTTCTCATATGATGATTAGATAAAGAAATAAATAAGTAAAACATATTGTCTATGGAATTATAAAAAATGATACTAAGACTATGCATTTTGTGAATAAAATATTGAAGGATATATTTTAATATCCTTATTTGAAATAAGTGTGATTGTCGACACAAGACTCAGAGCTCTCAAATCTATTATTAGATGATAATAAAAAATGAAAATATGATTTTTCAATGAAAGAACACATGCTATAAAGAACAGTAATTAAATAAAGAATATAAATAAATCAAGACTGTTAGGGTCATGGATACACTAAATTTAGAAATAAATAAAGTTGAATGGATTTTCTGGAGCAGAGACAATAGCAATTCAAGAAAAATAGCCATAAATCTAAGAAAAGACCTGGCAGATTTCATTCAAGGAGCACAAACAAGTGAGTCTCTAAAAAATTCCAGGAAAACATGAAAAAGAAAACTAAAACAAGATGTGGAAGTGGATCAAGTGGTCCCTTGTTGATGTGGTCAAGGTTGACATTTCATTTGAGTTTAACTGAAAGTTACTACGTACTTGTGAGCAGGTCAGAATCATGATGTAATTTTTATTTTTAAAAAGATCAATAGGGATGATATGAGAAGATAACACAGAGCAAAGATTTGGACCAATTAGGACCAACCTGTCATTACTAAAATGTTGATAGTTTGCTGAGCATGTTTTCATGAGAAAGGATGTTTAATTAAGAAAAAAAAGCAACATACTGCACTAAAAGATTAAATTTGGGATGCTTTAAACTTTACACCTGAGGGAAGTACTTCACCCTAAATCTGGCCCTGATAAAACACAGCAGTTTTAATGATAGACCACATAATCTAAGCTGATTAAAAAGGAACTTAAGGATTTTAGTATGTAAGTGACAGTGAGAATGTGGTAGGATCAATGCAGTAAACGCTTAGTAGCATAATTACTGGAAATAGGGGACTGGAGACAGTGACCTTGAACACAGAATGTATGTTCAGAGAGTTAGTCTGTAAATAATACTACTATTTAGTATAAACTTTATTCAAATATAAAGGTATACAAAATAAATATTTAAAAAATAGACTGTTTCTTCTAGATTTTCTAGTTTATTTGCATAGAGATGTTTATAGCATTCTCTCAAGGTAGTTTGTATTCCTGTGGGATCAGTAGTAATTTCCCTCTTATCATTTTTTTATTGTGTCTATTTGATTCTCCTCTCTCTTCTTCTTTATTAGTCTGGTTAGTGGTCCATCTATATTGTTGATCTTTTCAAAAGACCAGCTCCTGGATTTGTTGAGTTTTTGAAGGTTTTTCATGTGTTTATCTTTTTCAGTTCTGCTCTGATCTTAGTTGTTTCTTGTCTTCTGCTAGCTTTTGAATTTGTTTGCTCTTGCTTCTCTAGTTCTTTTAATTGTATGTCAGGGTGTTGATTTTAGATCTTTCCAGCTTTCTCCTGTGGGCATTTAGTGCTATACATTTCCCTCTAACCACTGCTTTAGCTGTGTTCCAGAGATTCTGGTACATTGTGTCTTTGTTCTCATTGGTTTTAAAAAATAACTTTGTTATTTTTGCCTTAATTTTGTTATTTACCCAGTAGTCATTCAGGAGCAGGTTGTTCAGTTTCCATGCAGTTGTGTGGCTTTGAGTGAGTTTCTTAATCCTGAGTTCTAGTTTGATTTCGCTGTGGTCTAAGAGACTGTTTGTTATGATTTCTGTTCTTTTGCATTTTCTGAGGAGTGTTTTACTTCCAGTTATGTGGTCAGTTTTAGAATAAGTGTGATGTGGTGCTAAGAAGAATGTATATTCTGTTGGTTTGGGGTAGAGAGTTCTGTAGAAGTGTATTACATCTGCTTGGTCCAGAGTTGAGTGCAAGTCCTGAATATCCTTGTTAATTTTCTGTCTCATTGATCTGTCTAATATTGACAGTGGGGTGTTAAAGTCTCCCACTATTATTGTGTGGGAGTCTAAGTCTCTTGGTAAGTCTCTTAAGAACTTGCTTTGTGAATCCAGGTGCTTCTGTATTGGGTGCATATACATTTAGGATAGTTAGCTCTTCTTGTTGCATTGCTACCTTTACCATTATGTAATGCCCGTCTTTGTCTTTTTTGATCTTTGTTGATTTAGAGTGTGTTTGTCTGTTTTATCAGAGAGTACGATTGCAACCCCTAATTATTTTCGCTTTCCATTTGCTTGGTAAATATTCCTCCATCTCTTTATTTTGAGCCTGTGTGTGTCTTTGCACATGATATGGGTCTCCTGAACACAGCACACAAATGGGTCTTGACTCCTTATCCAATTGTCTTTTAACTGGGGCATTTAGCCCATTTACATTTAAGATTAATAATATTATGTGTGAATTTGATCCTGTCATTATGATGCTAGCTGGTATTTTGCCTGTTAGTTGGTGCAGTTTCTTCATAGTGTCGATGGTCTTTACATTTTGGTTTGTTTTTGCAGTGGCTGGTACCTGTTTTTCTTTTCCATGTTTAGTGCTTCCTTATAGAGCTCTTGTAAGGCAAGCTTAGTGGTGACAAAATCTCTCAGCATTTGCTTGTCTGTAAAGGATTTTATTTCTCCTTCACTTATGAAGCTTAGTTTGCCTGGATATGAAATTCTGGGTTGAAAATTCTTTTCTTTAAGGATGTTGAATATTGGCCCCCACTCTATTCTGGCTTGTAGGATTTCTGCAGAGATTCACTGTTAGTCTGATGGACTTCCGTCTGTGGGTAACCCGACCTTTCTCTCTGGCTGCCCTTAACATTTTTCCCTTCATTTCAACCTTTGAGAATCTGATGACTATGTGTCTCTTCTCAAGGAGTATCTTTGTGGTGTTTCCTGTATTTCCTGAATTTGAATGTTTGCCTCTCTTGATAGGTTGGGGAGGTTCTCCAGGATAATATCCTGAAGAGTGTTTTCCAACTTGGTTCCATTCTCTCCATCACTTTCAGGTACAACAATCAAATGTAGGTTTGGTCTTTTCACAGTCCCATGTTTCTTGGAGGCTTTGTTCATTCCTTTCTTTCTTTTTTCTCTAATCTTGTCTTCATGCTTTATTTCATTAAGTTGATTTTCAGTCTCTGATATCCTTTCTTCCACTTGATTGATTTGGCTATTGATACTTATGTGTGCTTCATGAAGTTCTCGTGCTATTTTTCAGCTCAATCGGGTCATTTATGTTCTTCTCTAAACTGGTTATTCTAGCTATGCAGCCATAAAAAAGGATGAGTTCATGTCCTTTGCAACAAACTAACACAGGAACAGAAAACCAAACACTGCATGTTCTCATAAGTGAGAGTTAAACAATGACAACACATGGACACAGGGAGGGGAACGTCAAACACTGGGGCCTGTCAGGGGGTGGGGGGCTGGTGGAAGGACAGCACTAGGAGAAATACCTAATGTAGATGACATGTTGATGGGTGCAGCAAACCACCATGGCATGTGTATACCTATGTAACAAACCTGCACGTTCTGCATGTGTATCCCAGAACTTAAAGTATAATTTTTAAAAAAATTAAAAATAAATAAATAAAATTTAAAGAGCGAAAAAATAGATTGAATCTAAATGATGTGGTTGTGATTATTTAGCATCTTTCTTCCTCTTAAATTTTTGCTATGACACGTATTATTTATATAAACAAATTTTTCAGTGGGCCAGTAAATTAATTTACTTGATTCATTAAAAATGTTTTTTTCTAAAAATAATATAATCATTTAATGATACCAGGGTAATGACAAATTGAATAATTCTTTCAGCATATTGTTTCATAAGTTGTTCATGAGGTGAATTAATTCAGAGATCGATATCTTAGTTCTAGATCTGTTTCCATTTATTTAGCCCTCTAGGTGTCATACAAAACAATGAAAGTAAAATTGACAAAGATCCCACCTGGATGAGTGCTTTCCTAAACTTAATGAGTTTACAAGTCACCTGAGGAGCTTATCAAAATGAAAAACTGATTTATTAGATCTGGGAATGGGCCTGAAATTCTACACCTCTTACAGCCAACCTTGACCCAGTGCTGTTGGCTTATGAACCACACTTTTATTACCATGTCCCAAGGTAAAAATTCTTCTGAGATTCTACTCTGGATTTGGAGACAATGTATTTAGTCCTAAAGGAACAGGTGAAGGTTAACCGATAAATTTGACCAACAAATTATATGAAACATTCCTCTGGTGAGCTGAAAGTAGTCTAAAGTTCACTATAATTCTATGCACAGGAGATAGTGCTGTGTCCTGGATCACTGGACAGAGGTGTCCGGTGATACCTCTTCTGTATCACTTCTAAATAAGAGGCCTCAATTTTCTCTTTTATTCCATGCAGTCCAGTGACTAGTTTCTCACAACTTCCTTTCATCTCCAATGTGAATTATGGCAGCACTTTGCCACAGGAGGATTTTGTGCTCTTTGCTTCCATATTAAAGGATTCTCTGTTGTTACTGCAGTGTGAGCTTCTGAGGGTGACTGTTCTATACCATACTTGTGAACCAACAGAGTTAATGCTCTAGAGGGTAAACTTTTTTGGACAATGAGGAACGAAAGTCAGTAGACAAATAGTTTTCCCCTTCTGTCTTGCAGTCATGGATCCAGCCAAAAGTAACCCTAGCAGTGGGTCAAATTGAAGATACATCCTGTATTGTATTCTCTTTCTTTCTTGCGTCTCTCCTCCAACTCTTATTCCCACCTCTGGGCCCACAGTTGTCAATAAAAAGACTTGTAAACAAGGCTTTGCCTCTGTACTGCTTTCCATTGAGCCCAGGCTACGAGGTTAAATGATTTAGTTTGTCCAGGATAAAAAGATTACTTATCTAGATTACTTCCCTACATGAACAGGGAAGATCAATATTTCTAAGGAAATCATGTCCAGATTAAAGAGTATTGCTTTATATAGCAAATCCCTTTAAACACATGCCACCTTTAGTTAGTTACAAAATAAAAAAAAGTTGATTAGAATTACACTATTTCCTTAGACTTTTGGTTTTGGTGGCAATTTAAATTTAAAGCTCCT
Organism: Rhinopithecus roxellana; assembly: GCF_007565055.1. NCBI lineage: Eukaryota > Metazoa > Chordata > Mammalia > Primates > Cercopithecidae > Rhinopithecus > Rhinopithecus roxellana. The sequence continues at coordinate 94,372,147 of NC_044551.1, forward strand.
TACTACTTGTGACTCTTAACCGCACTGACTTTGAGATAAAATTTCTCTACCTAACGTCTTTAAACATTTTAGTTTGTATTTGCTTTGAGGTTTATTTTATATTTTCTGGCATCAGACTTTCCTGTTTTCTTATTATCCTGAGTCCCATTAGCATTTCACTTTAATTTATTATGTTTGATAGTATTAACTTTCTTTTTTTTTGCATTGACTTGTTTTGATTGTAAATTTAGTCATACTATAGGTGAAATAAAAGAAACAAATACAAAAACAAAGAAGAAAAAATAACATTACTGAATAATGTTTATATCTAGTTAAGATACACTGATAGGCATCTCCTTTGTATTGATACCTGTGCAAAATGAAACCTTTTATGTTTTCTTGTTAAAATAGCTAGAATCTTCTTCAGAGGTATTTCCTGCTTTTGTTTTATTTTTATATACTTCCATTACCCATGTATAAAAATTATTTCCTAGATTGCCAGTTCCTTGTTAACAATTTTCCAGATGACTAAGAAGTTTAGGCAGGTTTGAAGTTGCATCACCCTTTTCATGCAATTGGCTACCACCTTGTGATTTCCATGTCCTGCTGACACAAGATATTTCTTGCCATTAGTCTGTTTTACCCCTTAGCTGTATATCAGACTTTGCATAAGTCATCTGTTTAAGTCTATAAAATAAAAATGTGAAATGTAGCATCTCAATAACTTTTCCCAGTTTTCATGAATAGCATCATTCATCATCTATAATGGCATCATTTTAAGTACTAAAGTGCAACATATTCAAACAATGAACACATGAATAAAAACAGGACATTATTTATTTGAAAATAAACTCTATTAAAAGTATGCAGTTAAAATGTTTAGCATAAACATTATGACCTTTGCATAATCATAACCTTTTACTGAAATAAGTAACTATGGGTACTAAATTAAATTTAGTTTACACATATATACTCACTCTCAAATATTTAGAAAATTTATTTTCTAAATATTTGAGAAATATTATTCTGGACTTGGTTATATATTCTGTCCTTAGTGTTGACAATGGCACAAACCTAGGCATCAACAATTATCTTTAGCTACCCTATGTTTTTATAGGGTATTTTAAAACTTTATCCGTATTTACCTTCTAAGTGATTTAATTCAGGATCTGAACTTAGTTGCCTGATGACCAAGAAACTAATTTCTCATACCCTTAATATAATTATAGGATTGGTGATCTGAATTCCTCGTAAGAGCTAGAAAGTCTCACCTAAAATTAGCATATTAACAAAATTCTCAATACAGGGAAATAACAAGAAAATTCAGAAAATCACAGAATTAGGGCATGTATTTTAGATATGTCAAAAGAAAATGAAGAGATGGGATGACATGAAAGAATAAGAAAGTATACAACCATATATGTGGAAGTTTAAAAATAATATGTAGATAGAAAAAAGGATAAAATTGATTATATAAGTGAAACAATATTTATTACAATTAAAATAATTGTAGGTGGAATAAGTTCCAGTCTGGAAAAACATAAGAGAAAGTTTAAATTATTTAGAGAATTCTCAAAGAACACAATTCAAATATCGAAGTGTTTAAAATATGTGAAAAATGTTAAAGGAAATAGAAAGCACATTTAACAGCTTGAGAAAACATCTAACAGGATTCCTAGAATGAGACACTAGAGGAAATTGTGAAGAAACTGGCATTTGAAGGGATAATAAAAGGAGATACTTTCTTACCGATAATTATTCAGGTGTGAAGAAAATAATGAATCCTCAGAAACAATGAGTTCTGAATACAAAGAGAAAATGTAAAAGTAAATCCATATGTAGAGGGCAGGAAAATGTAGAATATTAAAAATGAAGAAAGCTTGTTAAAAATACTGAAAAAAAAACATTGTGCTGTCCTTCAAAATGAATAATAGACTAACAGTTGACTTGGTATTAGGGAAAATACAATACAAAATTGAAATATATCTTCAAAGTGCTGAAAGGAAACTGTGCTATACTACATATCCCTACTCAGCTAAGCCATCGGAAAAATCCTTATAGACATTGGCTAGACAAAGAGTCCATGGCAAAGAACCCAAAAACAAATGCAACCAAAACAAAGATAAATAGATGGGATTTAATTGAACTAAAATGCTTCTGCATAGCAAAAGAAAGAATCAGCAGAGAAAACAGACAACCCCCGGAGTGGGAGAAAATATTACCAACTATGCATTTGACAAAAAACCGATATCCAAATTCTGCAAGGAGCTCAAACAAATCAGCAAGAAAAAAAACAATGCATCAAGAAGTGGGCTAAGCTCACACATGGGGGTAGCTTACTGCCTGGGGTACTCCCCTTGCCCATGCCTCTAGCTACAAAACAATTCAATTGTTGTTTTTGTTGTTGTTTCCCCAAATAAAATCTCAGCTAGCCCTGCCAATTGCCAAAAGAAAAAAAGAAAAAGTGGGCTAAGGACCTGAATAGACCATTTTTTAAAATATGTAAATGGCCAATAAACATGCTCAGCATCACCTGTTATTAGAGAAATGCAAATCAAAACCACAGTTTGATACCCCCTTACTCCTGCAAGAATGGCCATGATAAAAAAAAAATAACAGATGTTGACATGAATGTGTTGCCCATCAATAAATAAGTGGTTACATACATAAACATACATATACATATTATATTTACTAATTTTAGAAGGATGCATGGATTTAGTTCTTGTTTTCTTAAGATGAAATTTGCTTTTAGGTGACACTATAATGTAAAAAAGACATATTTATAAATTTCTAAATTTGCTTTATTGTTTTAAATGGTTAAATATATATTTCAAAATTTTAAATATAAAAATACAAAAATTATAGTAAAATTATGACCTTATAACCAATAAAATGATATTTAAGAGGCTTATAGAATAATTTTGATATAAATTAAATAGCAAATAAAAATAATTACACTCAACATTTATTCAGGAATAATAAACAAATAAATGCTTTCCTAGAAAACTAGAAAGAGATATGAATATGTTTAACCTGATAAATATATCCAGAAACTGATAATTAGTTCTTCCTATGGACATTTTTCTGTTAGTGTGAGGAACAGAACGAGTATGCCCTCATAATTGCTTCCATTCAGCACAACACATTCAGATTGATCCAATGCTACGATACAAATAAATAAAATCCTAAGAATTGGAAATAAACAAATAACATTGCTTTTATTCAGAGATGGTATTTGTGATGATTTATACTGTCAACTTGATTGGATTGAAAGATACAAAGTATTGATCCTGGGTGTGTCTGTGAGGGGAAATTAGCATTGGAGTTAGCAGGCTGGGAAAGGCAGACCCATCCTTAATCTGGTTGGGCACAATCTAATCAGCTGCCAGTATGGCTAGATTTTAAGCAGTCAGAAAAAGGTGAAAAGAGAGACGGGCCTAGCCTCCCAGTCTACATCTTTCTCCCATGCTGGATACTTCCTGCCTTCGAACATTGGACTCCAAGTTCTTCAGTTTTGGAACTCGGACTGGCTCTCCTTGCTTCTCAGGCTGCAGATGGTATATTGTGGGACCTTGTGATTGTGTGAGTTTAATACTTAATAAATTCCCCCTTTACATATATATATATATGTGTGTATATATATATATATATATATATTCCATTCACTCTGTCCCTCTAGAAAACCCTGACTAACACAATATCACTACCGTATGTTGAAAAAATATCAGAGACTGTATAAATTGACTAACAATTTGTACTCAGTATGATTATTGCATTCTAGATCAAAATATTTAAAAAGTTCATATACAAATTTGAAAAATAACAGATTATGCCATCTACTCATATACTAGAAAACATACAAAACATGAATGAATCCATTTAATTAAATATGATGTATGTTTATTTTAAAATATAATATTTTTAAGAACATAGAAGACCTGAGTAACTGCAGAATATATATATTTTTTCCATGAAAACAAAGTAGGATAAGATAATCAATCTTATACAAATTAATCTTTGAAGTTTTGCTATGCCAGCAGAATTTCACACAAAATTTGACATACTACTCTTAAAATTCACATAGAAAATTAGGGAATGGATGAAAGCTAATACTGCTTTAAAGAAAATGTTGTGAATCATTTGTTAAAAAGAGATACTAAAAGGTCCTATAATACTATATTAAATTGAAGGCTGTAGTAACAGTGAAAGTATATAAAGAGTAGCCCAAAGAAAAGAATGGAGAGCAAAGAAACAGGCTCAACATGATAGAGGATTATGATATATTATTATGATTACAAATTGAAATAGAATGTTTAAATGAAATATACCATCAATGTTGCTTGGGCAATTCTTTATCACATAAAAAAATAAAAAAACAAAACCTACCTTAATCTATTCACCCAAAAAAGTAACTGAGACAAGAAAATTTAAATATATCATTATATTTTATTTTTGTTCTTGTTGCTGTTGTTATTGTTTTAGTTCAAACAGATCAGTGCCCAGTTGTATTAGTCCATTTTCACACTGCTGATGAAGACATACCCAAGACTGGGCAATTTACCAAAGAAAGAGGGTTAATGAGACTTACAGTTCCAAATGGCTGGGGAAGCCTCACAATCATGGTGGAAGTCAAGGAGGAGCAAGTCACATCTTACATGAATGACAGCAGACAAACTCTGGCTTATAAAGCCCTGAGATCTTGTGAGACTTATTCACTATCATGAGAAGAGCACAGGAAATACCTTTCCCCATGATTCAATTGCCTCTCAATGAGTCATCCCACAACAAATGGGAATTCAAAATAATATTTTGGTGGGCACAAAGCCGAACCATATCATTCCACCCACAGCCCCTCCCAAATCTCATGCCCTCACATTTCAAAACCAATCATGAATTCCCAACAATCCTCCAAAGACTTAACTCATTTCAGCATTAACTCAATAGTTCACAGTCCAATGTCTCATCTGAGATCATGCAAATCCCTTCAGACTATGAGCCTGTAAAATCAAAAGCAAGTTAATTACTTCCTAGATACAATGAAAGTAAAGGCATTGGGTAAATACAGGCATTCCAAATGGGATAAATGGGTCAAAACAAAGAGGCTACAGGCCCCATGCAAGCCTGAAATCTGATGGGGCAATGACATTTTAGAGCTCCAAAATGATTTCTTTTGACTCCATGTCTCACATCCAGGTCATACTGATGCAAGAGGTGGGTCCCATGGTCTGGGCAGCTCTGCCCCTGTGGCTTTGCAGGGTACAGACTCCCTCATGGCTGCTTTCCAGGGCTGGCATTAAGTGTCTGTGGCTTTTCCAGGCACACATTGAAAGCTGTCAGTGGATCCACCATTCTGTGATCTGGAGGATGGTAGTCCTCTTCTCACAGCTCCACTAGGCAATGCCCCAGTAAGGGCTCTGTGTGGGGGCTCCAATCCCACATTTCCCTTACACACTACCCTAGCAGATGTTCTCCATGAGTGCCCCAGCCCTGCAGCAAACTTCTGCCTGGACATCCAGGCATTTCCATACATCATCTGAAATCTAGGTGAAGGTTCCCAAACCCCAACTATTAATTTCTGTGCACTTGCAGGTTCAACACCACATGGAAGATGCCAAGGTTTGGGGCTTTCCTCCTCTTAAGCCATGGCCAGAGATATATGTTGGCCCCTTTCAGCCATGGTTGGAGTGACCAGGACACTGGGCACCAAGTCCCTAGGCTGCACACAGCATGGAGACCCTGGGTCCAGGCCACAAAACTGCTTTTTCCTCCTAGGCCTCCAGACCTGTGATGGGAGGGGTTGCTGTGAAGACCTCTGACATACCCTGGAGATATTTTTCTCATTGTCTTAGGGATTAATATTCAGTTCCTCATTACTTATGCTAATTTCAGCAGCTGGCTTGAATTTCATCTCAGAAAATGAGATTTTCTTTTCTATTGCATTGTCAGGCTGGAAATTTTTCAAAACTTTTATTCTGTTTCCCTTTTGAAACTGAATGCCTTTAACAGCACCCATGCCACTTCTTGAATGCTTTGCTGCTTAGAAATTTCTTCCACCAGGTACCCTAAGTCATCTCTCTCAAGTTCAAAGTTCCACAAATCTCTAGATCGGGGCAAAATGCCACCAGTATCTTTGCTAAAACATAACAAGAGTCACCTTTGCTCCAGTTCTCAAAAAGTTCCTCATCTCCATCTGGGATCACCTCAGCCAGGATTTCATTGTCCATATTATTATCAGCATGTTGGTCAAAGTCATACAACAAATCTCTAGGGAGATCCAAACTTTCCTACATTTTCCTGTCTTCTTATGAGCCCTCCAAACTGTTCCAACCTCTGCATGTTATCCAGTTCCAAAGTCGCTTCCACATTTTTGGGTATCTACAGCAGTAACCCACTCATGGTACCAATTTGTTTTCACACTGTTGATAAAGACATACCTGAGACTGGGAATTTTACAAAGGAAAGAGGTTTGATGGGACTTACAGTTCCACTTGGCTGGGGAGGCCTCACAATAATGGCAAAAGTCAAGGAGGAGCAAGTCACATCTTACATGGATGGCAGCAGGCCAAAAGAGAGTTTGTGCAGGCAAACTCCAGCTTATAAAACCATTAGATCTCATGAGACTTATTCACTGTAATGAGAACAGCATGAGAAACACTTGCCCCCATAATTCAATTACCTCCCACTTGGACCCTCCCACAATTCATGGGAATTCAATATGCGATTGGGGTGGGGACAGAGCCAAAACATATCACCAGTGAAGAAAACAAAATCCACACCAGGTAGTTTGATAGATGGGATTTACTGTGTCAACTGATTACAAAACAGATAAAAAAGGTAAAGGGAGATATTGGGGAGAAAGAGACAAGCCAGCTATTTATAACAGCAAAAGAAAAATCAATGGAGGGAAATGTGAAGGAGCTGATGAAACCAGACACAAGAATTTTGAGTTGCCAACTAGAGAAGGAATTCCACTGGGCTGTCAGTGGGAAGTAGGACTGTGAAAGAAGCTGCATTAGGGATGCACCACAGGAGAAGGGGATGTGGCTATTGGATGGGCCACCCAAAGTAGAGAGAAAAGGGGGCATATAACATGTCACATCCATCTTATTCATTGTCCAATCTTCTCTTTATTTATATAAAAATGTATAGTAAAAAGACTTGCCTGACATAACCAGAAGCTAGAAAATTCTGGGGAAAATATCAGCTTCTTCAAAGCAAAACTACAGGAAAAAGGTCACAGTGAATGTGACATCAAGAAGACACAAAAGGAAAATGTCAATATCAATTATATATTGGTTAGGAAGTATTCATAAACCCATAAAAAAAGACTAATGGAATATTTTAACACTTTATATATATATGTAAATTTTATTGAGGTATAATACTCATAAACTAAAACTTTCTTAAAGATACAACCCATTACAAGATATACATTATTTATAGAACCATAAAAATTCCCCCCATTTTCCTTCCAGTGAAAATTTCCCCAAAATATAACCACTCTGACTTCTACTAACACAGAGTAGGCTTGCCTGTGTTTGAAATTAATATCATAATACAGTAGATTATACTATTTTTATCTGAATTCTCTTGTAGATCATTGTAACTGTCAGATTCATTCATGTGTTGCAGTACTGTGGCAGCACATTCATATTCATTCTTTTGTAGTAATGTACAATATAAAAAGCACAAATTATTTCCTATAATGTTGAGAAATATTTGAGTAATTCACGTGTTCATTGTGAATAAACTATTGTTCTTTTGCCATTTTAGTCATCATTTGTGATTTTCAAAAATTTTAATGAAGTTTAAATAATCAAATCTTTTAGTATGTCAATGTTTTTGTTAACTGCTTAATAAATATTTGTCTTCTTGAAAATTGAAGAGATATTCTTCTCCATTTTCTTCTCAAAACTTTATCATTGTACTCTGAACATTTTGGTCTACTATTCATTTTAAATTGATAACTCTGTGTAGTATAAGGTAGTAATTTAGATGATTTTTTCCCAAAGTAGGAATCTAATTTAAGCATTTTTTAAAGCATTTACTCACTGCACCACTAAATTTCAGGAGCAAATCTGTCATTATCAGGTGATATTATTTGTGTGGTATGATTGTGTTTCTAGATTCTCCACTAAATTTTATTGATGTTTATACTTGTTTCTATCAATAGCATTTAAAAATTTTACTGTTATTTTATATGAATTGGTATCTGGTACTATATTCTGCAACATTGTTATCCTTCAAAACTGCTTTCAATTTTTAAGTCCCTTGCATTTTTGTTGTATCATCTTATCAATAACCACCAAAAGGAAAAAAAATCAGTTAAGATTTTAATGGAGTTTTGTTGAATCTGTATATCAATATAAGAAAAAGAAATATTTAGACATTAGTATTTATATATAAGATGATGCATATGGAGATACCAAAATCTATATCTCATATGTGCCTATGAATAGATGAATGCATGGGGAGTTAATATGTATTAAAAATAGACACAAAATTGATTCATTAAGCATTATAAACATAGATTAACATCTATCATGAGGCTGAACAAGACAAAAGAAAATTTAAAATATAAACATAATATGAAGGACTCTTTGAATTTTAAAAATTAGGTGAAATGAATGCATTCCCAAAAAATACAACTTACCAAAGCTTACTAAAGAAAAAATGGAAAATTCCTGTCTGTCATCTATCGCAGAATGACTATGTAATTAAAAATAAGTCTCCGAAAATCCCAGAGGTTTGGAAACCTCCACCAATATATATTTTCAAATGTTCATGAAAAAAATAGTAACAATTTTATGCAATCTCTTTGAAGACGATAACAGTAAAAATTTCACAACTCACCTCATGATGCCAGCATACTTTGCCACCAAAACTTGACAAGATGTGAGCACAAAAAAATTATAGTTCTATTTTTTCATCAACATAGTGGATAAATTATTGCTGTAATTTTATGAAATTTATCCAGATATATGTACATATGTATAACAAATTAAATTTAATATATGCAAGTTTATTTAATATTTACAATTAATGGATATATTCTACTATATTAATAGAGTGTATTCATTCATTCTCATGCTGCTAATAAACACATATCTGAGACTGGGTAATTTATGAAGGAAAGAGGTTGAATTGTCTCATGGTTCAGCATGGCTGGTGAAGTCTCAGGAAACTTGCAATCACAGTGGAAGGCACCTCTTCAACTGGCAGGAGGAGAGAGAAGAATAAGAGCATAGCAAATAGCGAAGCCCATTAGGAAACCATCAGACCTCGTGAGAGGTTAGTCACCATCAGGAGAATAGCATGGGGGAAACCGCCCCATGATTGAATTACCTCCACCAGATCCCTCTCAAAACATGTGGAGATTATGGGAACGACAATTCAAGAAGAGATTTGAGTGGGAACACAGCCAAACTGATTCGCTCAGGAGGCACGGAAAAACTGGGTAGAAGAGAATGGTTCCCCAGCAAAGGTCCCACCCTCAAGTCAGGATACCCATGGTCCTAAATGAAGACAGGCATTCCTGTTTTCATGCCCGAAATGTTGCCTTTCGGCCCACCAGGCCCCCTCTCCTGTACCCATGTGAACCCTAACCCCAGGCTCCAGACAAAGACGAGGAGGCTAGGAGATGCAGAGACAAGCAGATGGACAGCAGAACGATGCTACAGAGAAAGAGAGAAGAGGAGGAACATGTCTGAACAGAGACAGGAGTTTGGTTGGGGTGGTCAGAGAGGAGTTCTGCCACTGGATGGCCAGGCTCCAGCGGGAATGATCACCTTCCCACTCCATCCCCTCCCTTCTGGCTCCCCATCCATCCTGCTGAGAGCCACCTCCACCACTCAGTAAAACTCCCGCATTCATCCTTCCAGTCCATGTGTGAGCCTATTTTTCTGGGACACTGAACAAGAGCCTGGGATCCAGAAAGCGGACATACTGACCCTCTGCCCTTGCAGAAAGACAGAAGGTCCACAGGGTTAACACAAGCTGGTTAACACTCAGGCCGTCCGTGGAAGGCAAGGCTAAAAGAGCACCCTGTAACACATGCCAGCTTGGGCTCCTTACCTGTCTGAGGCGTGCTCCCTGTCCCCTAAGGAGTTAGAGCAGCAGCGGTGACAGAACAGGCAAGCCACACCCACATCGCATTTCCTGTGAGGCGAATCAGGGAAATCTCTAGTTTCAAAACTATATCACAGAGTCAATAAAAAGACATGTGACATATCAATGTATTTTAAAACTGTAATGTTTGTTCACAATAAATACACAAGAAACAGGAAAGAAAATGACTTTCTTGGTCAGATGAAGTGTTTCCTCAATATGCCAGCAGTCAACATTATAGTTAATAATAATATTGTAAGCTTTGACCCTGTTAGTTCAAGGACATAGCGAAGACTTACATTTCTGAGTTATAATAAACATTGTATTAAATGTTCTAACCAGTTCAACAAGAAGTGAATAGAAATAAAAGGCAAACATTTTTGGAAAGAACAACATAAAATTTTCATTGTTTGCAGACTCTTAGTTTTCTACCAAGAAAATGCAAAAGAAAGCACTAATTATTATAGATTTAATAAGTGAATTTGTTGAAAGTCTTTGGATACAAGACAATTATATAAAAATGAATTTTGTACCTAGTAACAAGCAATAAAAATTAGAAAGTTTAATTTAAATTATACCAATTTAAATAGCATGAAGTAAGTTTAAGAACACAGTAAAAAACAAAAAAAGTTGTACAAGTCTTCTCAGAAAACTGGAAGTATTACTTTTGTACATATTAATTATACTGATTTTTAAATACTGTCTATGATAACTCTAAAATATGGATCACCCTATGGTCTCTTCTTTACTTGAACTGAAAGGAAGTCCTTCTCAGATATAAAGCTCAAGTCTCAAAAATTAAAAGATTTTTCTAAGAAATTCCAACATAAAATGGGTAGGGAGAAAATGTTAAAACCTTTTGATATAAAGCAAAACAAACAAAATAGATCATTATCAATAAGATAAAAGTTTACATTGGCGGCATACTTCTTATCAAAAACCCTGGCTGCCTGTAGAAACACAAGCCAAACTCTCAACATCTTTATTACACATACAATTCCATTTATAGCAAAAATGCACATGCAATACATGTCTGCATGTGTGTTTGTGTATGTGTGTGAGACAGAGAGAGAAAGAGAGGGAGAGAGAGAGAGAAGGAAACAGATTAGCATATTATCCAAAGTTTTGTGGTTCCAGTCAAATTTGGACTTGTCAAAATTAAACACATCCTCTCTCAGACACAGAAACACACACATTAAATAACAGTGCATAAAGATGGAAATTGTAGTTGTTAATATATTTGGTTAACAAAATTTAAACACATCATAATATTCTATGTTGATAAGGGTGAGTTGAAATCAGGAAATCCCAACTGGAGAAGCATTTGAGAAACACAAATTGTTAAATATATATTTATAAATATAAATAAATATATATTTTATATATGTAAAATAAATATATATATATTTGATTATACCTTTCTTTTACCCAAATTCCATTTGCTTAGAAATTTATTTTATTGAAAAAGTCATATGTTCCAATAATTTGATCAACTCTCTTTAATCATAGCTATCCATCAAAAACATGCCATCCATATTTGATTCAATGGTGAAAATACAGACATGGTTTTGGATGGTGTATTGTGTATATTTTACTAATAAGTACAGGGAGAATAAAAGCAAATCTTTAATACTAAGTAGTAGTAAATAAAAAGATGGTAATCTAACTAAGAAGTAGTAGAGATTTAACTAAAGCAACAATCTTAAGTGGAGATCGAAATTAAAGAGTCATTTTGGCCATGTAACAATAGCATGTTAACATGTGGTGACAGGGGGTGGGAGAAAGAAGGCATGGGTGGCTTATTTCAGGCCCAGAAGAAGCAGGGTGGCTGGGTGTGAGGGGCCAAGAGGGAGAATGAAATAGTTTGGCTGTGTCCCCACCCAAATCTCATCTCGAATTGTAGCTCCCATAATTCCCATGTGTTGTGGGGAAAACCTAGTGGGCGATTACTAAATCATGGGGACGGTTTGCCCCACATTATTCTCGTGGGACTGAATAAGTCTCACCCAATCTGATAGTTTTATAAGAGGTTTGCCCTTTCACTTGGCTCTCATTCTCTCTTGCCTGCTGCCAAGTAAGACGTGCCTTTCGCCTTCTGCCATGATTGTGAGGCCTCCCCAGCCACGTGGAACATGAACATGAGTCCATTAAACGTCTGCCTTTCTTTCTGTTCCTTCTTTCCTTCCTTCCTTCCCTCCCTCTCCCTCCCTCCCTCCCTCCCTCCTTCCTTCCTTCCTTCCTTCCTTCCTTCCCTCCTTTCCTTTCTTCTTTTTTTTTTTTTCTTTTTTTTTTTTCTTTTTTGAGATGGAGTCTGGCTCTGTCACCTAAGCTGGAGTGCAGTGGCCCGATCTTGGCTCACTGCCTCAGCCTCCTGAGTAGCTGGGACCACAGGCACCCGCCACCACGCCCGGCTAATTATTTGTATTTTTAGTAGAGATGGGTTTCACCGTGTTAGCCAGGAAGGTCTCCATCTCCTGACCTCTTGATCCGCCCGTCTCGTCCTCCTAAAGTGCTGGGATGACAGGCGTGAGCCACCGCGCCCGGCTTAAACCTCTTTTTCTTCAAAAATTACCTTGCGTCGAGTATATCTTTAGAAGCAGCGTGAAAACAGGCTAATACAGAGAATAATGGAAGCTGAGGCTGGACAGCAGTCATGGCAAGGAGAGCAATGCATGGTCGCCGTAACAAGAAAGGGCTCTGTTAGTTTTTAGGGCTGCTACAGTAAAATCCCACAAACTAGCTAGCTTGCATAAGCAGAAATTAATTCTTTCGCGGTTCTATGTGCTAGATTTCTGAAATCAGGCTGCTTGCAGGATTTGTTTCTACTGGAAATTTTGAAGAAAATCTATTCTCTGCCCTGCCCTTAGCTTCTGGAGATTGCAGTCACTCCTTGGCACCCAGATGCAAGGCTCAAAATCTGTCTCTTTCTTCACATGGCCTCTCTGTGTGTCCCTCTGTGCCTCTCTTTCCAAATTTATCTCTTAGAAGGACATCAGTCATTGGATTAAGACACATATTGCACATAACCAATACATGATTACAACTATACAAACTCAAAACCAATATACCCTTTTGGGAGATGACATTCAATGGGAGATCCTGCATGAGTTTTAAGTCAGAAAGTAATTTTCAAATATTTATATAATTTATTTAGAGCTGAATTGTATTGAGCTGGAATAGAAAAGCAAGACTGAAAGAAAAAAGCCAACTGGATTACTTCTGAGGTAAATGATAGAATTGGAGAAAATAAAATAAGGTAAATAAGTAGAAGTGGAGAAAAGAAGAAGAAATATATATTTTGAGATGAAATTCAAATGAATTTCTTTAAGGAGATTAAGAGAGTATGGAAATTAAGGAATAATAACATGTATCTATGTATATATAACTATATTGTTGACTGCACAGTCTTTAGCATAATGTGATTACTGCTAATATAGATGCTTATCCACAGAAGAAAAAATTTATTAGTATATAGTCCAATGGTATACTAATAATGTGCACTCTCTAAAAAGAACAAAATGTCCCACAGGTAATGGCATAAGCATAGCATGTCTTCCATATTAGTTACTAGTTGATGAAAGAAAAACAAAATGGACATAAAATATAATATTTATATACATTTATATAATCTTATATACATGTGTATTTTAATTAAAGGACATCATTAGAAAATCTTAACAATGCTTTCTTTTGAGTATGGACCAGGAACTGGATTAAGGAAAAAAAAGAGAAGCCTTTGAAATTTCTATTTACATATTTCTTTGTTTGCATGTTAAATGATGTATACGTGTATTATGCTTGGAATAACAAACAGATGCTGCTTTTGTTATTTTTATAACATGATCATTTACCCAACTTTATGGTTTAACTCTAAAAAGTTCAATTCAGTATATTTCTTAATTCAATAAAATTATAATATGTGATTCATTTTACTTGATTTAACAAATAAAAATATAAATACATTGTAATTCATTTTTGATCAACCATTTCACAAAAGTATGGGGAAATTAATTTGGGAACTACTCTCCTCATTGAAAAATATCTCATTTGCTAAAATAAGACAGTAAAACAGTACAGTTTAAATATTTATAAAAATTGGAAAGTTTGGCAAAAGAGAGGAGTACACACCTGTGACTACTGAGTGGCTGTGAAAGTTCTATTTCCTGATACAAAATTGTCTAAAGCACTTGGCTTTTGTTCAGGCACAATCCAAAGAACAAAACCAGCCAAGTTTTATATAATGAACATCTAGTTCCCTAGAGCCTTGTATCAGAAAACCTACACAACTTTTTGAATTTTCTAGTTAAATTTGCAATAAAGTTTTTAAATGTTTTTGGGTATATCACCCTCAAATTCTGAGTGCTACAACATTCAGTTCTGAACACTACTACCATTGCTATTAACTCTTGATTTCCAGAAATATTTATGTAAATCTATAAACATTACAAAGACTCTAACATGGTCTCCTCCCTTCAGTTTTCCTTGAAGTTCAAATAAGAGCTGTCTTGTAATAGCTTTTATTATTTTGAAGTATACTCATGTAACCAGCAATATGAGATGTGACATTTAGTATGAGTGAGAGTTAATATATATGGTGGTTTAATTTACTTAATATATTGCATTGGGGTTAAACTATATTGTGTCAAAATCAGCTCCTTTCTTGCATGTGGTGTAAAATTCTGCCTGATGTGTGTCTACCTAGCTCTCTATCCTATCTAAGACACACCTTACTTGACTAGATCCTTTATAGGTACCAATAATTATATTTTTTTTTAGAAAATTTTGGCCGGGCGCGGTGGCTCAAGCCTGTAATCCCAGCACTTTGGGAGGCCGAGACGGGTGGATCACGAGGTCAGGAGATCGAGACCATCCTGGTCTACACGGTGAAACCCCGTCTCTACTAAAAAAAATACAAAAAACTAGCCGGGCGAGGTGGCGGGCGCCTGCAGTCCCAGCTACTCGGGAGGCTGAGGCAGGAGAATGGCGTGAACCCGGGAGGCGGAGCTTGCAGTGAGCTGAGATCGCGCCACTGCACTCCAGCCTGGGCGAGAGAGCGAGACTCCGTCTCAAAAAAAAAAAAAAAAAAAAGAAAAAGAAAATTTTAAATTCACTGAAAGGAGTTGAAAGAAGGACAAAAGCAGAAAGGGTGAAATATGTTATTTTACACTCAGGGCATATTTTGAAATGCTTTATTTAGTATGCAGCAGGAAGGTATAATAACAGCTGTAACTTCCTTGACTGGTGAAATGTCACTCCATAATACAAGTTTATTTACTTTTCAATTATTAATTGAAAAATCTTATCACTATTTCATCCTATTACTGATGAAACCAATTACTAAACCTATTATTAAAACCAATACTAATCTAACATCAAACTGATGGTGAATTCTATAACCTTATTTGTGGATCCAAATCTTAACCTTTTAAAATTCTATTTTGCATTATGACCACTTCCTTTCCCCTTATACCCGTGACAATCATGGAAATTTTTTCATTTCTAGGCCTATGACAGGAAACATAAATTTTATTAAATAAGAATGTCCAAAAATAATTAGAAAGTTTCATGTTACTGATATCAGTGATGATTACATGGCTATTATCACGTTGTGAAAAATTTCTGCTGAAATATATTTATGATTTAAGCTTTGTTTTTCATAAATGGTGTATATCAATAAAATCTTTACAGAAAATTATCATCCAACTAAATACCTTATGAAATTAGAAAATCATACAAGTCTAATGGACTAAAATTTAAGGGTGAAAACCACAGGAAGTCTTGATGATTTGAAGCTTTCTTTTCCCTGTGTATTTGTCACCTGAGACACTGAGAATCGAGACTTAGCCAAGGCAGTTGGTCAATGCTGGAACAGAAGAATGAGCAGAGTATACGGCTTTCTGTCTTCCAAAAATTCAGTAATATTTTTCTCAAATAGGAAACCTTTTTATCTTTACAACTTTCTTGTGAATTTATTATCTTGATATATCATTCTTGATACTTCAATGATGTTTCTAGATCATTGTAATTGCTGCATATCTACTAAATTTTATATTTCTTTAGGTTCATTTGTATTTTATTCTTGAAAACTGTCTATTAGAATTGTGTATTTTACTCCTTAGTGTGCTTTCTTTCATGGAAGGCGTTCTTTAGTTCTTTAGCTTTTTATCTTTCATTGCCTTTTCATTTTACCCACTTACCAATATCTGTGCTTATTTTTCTTGCTGGTTATTATGTTAACACAATTTAATTACACAAATTATACTCTAATACTTTATCATTTGTAACAAACTGAATACTTTTCCACCATAAAATCACACTTTTTCTTATGATTCATAGTGTGTCTAATAAATGGCATAATGTGAAGACAAACATTCCCCTAAGTCCTTTTGGGTCTTTAAAATAATTTATATAAATAGTCATATCATTATAGAAAATATGACATCTGATTTTTTCAAAATCTTCAAATATCTTCTTATATTTTACTTTTCTCATTTTTATACTTGATTCTACATGAGTTATTGAAAATTACCAAATATTTTGTGTACTGCAAGTTCATCATCTGGGATTGAAACAAATTTTGGGGCTTATAGACATACTGTGTACAAGACTGTGTGTTTGCATGTGCGCACGTGTGTGTGTACATGCTTGTATGTGTGTGTTTAAGCTTCATTTTCATCTGCAAGTATAGAAACATTTTTCAGTGAGAGCTTTAAAGTGTTTTTCTGCATATAATCCACAAAAATGTTTTTCTTCTTACTTGGTAATTTATAGTATCACTAGTATTTCTGTCTAAGGGGAGGATGGAGAATAAACATAGAAGCATCAGTGTGTTCTACATTATTGTATTGCTGGTATATTTACCCTATAAAAATTAGAGACAAATTTAGCTTCTGGCTCTGAGTGTGCATAGAGTTCAGAATGACATTTCTATTAAAATGTCTTCAAAATTGAACAAAAAATTGGAAACATTTTTCTTATATCAGACAATAGGCAGTGTAAGGCTATGATTCTTAAGAGACAGGAAGCTAACAAAGTAAGCTCAACATTTTCCCCAGACGTTTTGGCCAAGGACAGTTCTACACAGTGGCTAAAGGAGGAGAGACCGGAATCAAAACTGGCAATCTTGCTGAGTGGAGCAGGCAGAGCACAAAGTTAAGGGAAAAGAAGAAAATGCAGAAAAGAAGTGTTCCAAAACTCTTCATAAGTTTGGCCTTGAGCCTTTGGTATGCATAGAGTGAAATTCTACAAGGGAGAACTAAGAAAATGTTCCTGGAAAATAATTATGAGGGAGCTATAATTCAGACAATTTCCAGAGCTCATGGATGGCAACAGACCTTTGCACCCTCACTAGCTAGAGAATAGAAGATGGGTTAAATACAAGCAGTATTGAGTAGAGACCAATATGCTTGCAAAAATGAACTAATATAAAGTAAAATATTATTATCTCTTAAAAAATAAGACATTTAAAATTTGTCTTTCCTATGACCTTTGGCAGATTTTGAAATTAATGTGCCATTTTTCATAAAGTTGGATAAATATTTAATATTGAGAACATTTTCCAAAAATAATTTTTATTTCTGGAATTCCAAAACTATTAATACACAAATTTTTCTGCACCTGTACATTTTAAAGCCATATTTTTTCTTCAACTTTTATTTAAAACAAATTTACTTTTAAAATTCTTGACTGGCCATGGTGAATTACGAATGTAATCTCAGCACTTTGAAATGCCAAGGTGGGAGTATTGCTTGAGCTCAGGAGTTCACGACCAGCCTGGGAAACAGGGTGAGACCTCATCTCTTACAAAAATTAAAAAATAAAATAAAATTCTAGTATGTGGCTTCAATATGTTCACTTTAATTACATTGAGTAAGAGATGAGAATATGCTCACATTTACGCTTTCTTCTTTAAAAGTTTCCCTTTCTAAATAACCACGCAAGAGACCATTTTCCCCACACGTTAACATGCTCTAAGATATAAGTCTAGACTGTTATAGTCTAAATTGCATTTGTATATTCTCTCTCTGAAAGTATTGACTAATAACTGCTTTAAAATTATGATCATTATAATTATCAGATCATGTATTATCACCAAATTCATTTGATGGCATCACCAAATTCATTTGATGATAGTCATTCTTTTTAAATAGTTAAACCATTCGTTTAGTAATAATTTGAAAAAGATACTTGAACACACATGTTTATAGCAGTACAATTCACAATAGCAAAATCATAGAACCAACTCCGATGCCCACTGATCAATGAGTGGATAAACTGTGATTATATATATATATATATATATATATATATATATATATAATCATGCATATATATATAATAGATATATATATAATGGATATATATATAGATGATGGAATACTACTCAGTCATTAAAAGGTATGAATTAGCATTTGCAATGGATTAGAGACTATTATTCTAAGTGAAATAACTCAGTAATGGAAAATCAAACATTGTATGTTCTCACTAACATACGGGACCTAAGGTATGAGGACCCAAAGGCATACGAATGATACGACATATTTTGGGGAAGGGTGGGAGGGGGACGAGGGATAAAAGACAACAAGTATGGTTCAGTGTATACTGGTCAAGTGATGGGTGCACCAGGATCTCACAAATCTCCACTAAAGAAGTTACTCATGTAACCAAATATCACCTGTACACCAATAACTTAAGGAAAAATAAAATTTAAAAAAGAATTTTATACACCAAGTAAACCCAGGAAGAAAAGGTAATAGTATTTTTTTCTGGGAGAAGAAAACAAAAAACACTCTTTTAAAATAGCTAGCCATTCTTCTTAAATAGTTGTTACATTGTGAGAAAGAGGTGATGAAGAATGATAGCATATCTCACTCTGTGCACATTTGCAAAGGTATTGCTTTTGATCCTAAGGATGATACCATGCTTTTATCTTTAGTTTTTTTTCTGATTATGCTGAGATGTCTGCATTTGTTCTTTTTCATGTTAATTTGAAAACAGTTTTAATTTTCCCATAGTGAAGGTGAAATTATAATAAACACTCATGTATACTCTACCTAGAATTTAAAATAATATTAAAATTTAACATATTTAACTAAATCTGTCTTCTTTAATAAAAATTGCAAATTTTACAGACACAGTCAAAATACTTTAAAAAATTCTTCCCACATTCTGTTCCACTCCCTTTCACACTCTCCCAAGCATCATTCTTCTTAACTTAGGATGTTTATTTCTAAATGTTGTTAATTTTAAATGCTATTCCTTATATATTCATTAATAATAAATGTGTATATCTTATATACAAGTGTTTTTATTAAATTTATATTGAAACTGTGGTATTTAAAGTATAATCTGGTGACTTGTTTCTTGATCAACACTTGACTTTGAAATGTATCTGTATAAAATTGCCAGTTCATTAATTTCAACTGTTGTATGACATTAATAATAATGCAATTTATTCATTCATTCTCCTGGGGATGGCTATTTTTGTTATTTCTGAATTCTACTACAAAAGAGTGCTGCAATAAAAATCTTTGAACAAGTTCTAATGCCATTAAACTGGAGTTGAATTGTTCAATCATTGAATGTCAAAATTTAATTAGATTGTATATTGCTCAATTACTTTCAAATTATGTTCACCAAGTCATGCTTACTCTGGCAAAATAAGAATATTTTCATTAATATATCATTCAACTTGAAATTGCTCAGCTTTTCCTTCTCATTTACCCCCATTCAAATGAGTTGAATTAATACTGTCTAAAAATATATATTCATTTGCTTACCTGTTAGTATTTGTTCCATATATTAAGAAGTTTTGCTAATATATGAAAATATATGTATTAGTATGTCTTGTGAATTAGTACTTTTATCTTTTTGAAATGTTTGTTTTCATTTCTGCCAGCCGTTCTAATCTGGATATTTATTTTGACTGGATTTTGATGTAACCACTAACATCTTTTTATGTTCAACACTTTTTCACCATTTTACTTTCAATGTCCTTATTTTTAAAATGTATCTTCTGTAGATAGTTTAGAGGTGGTCTTGTTTTGTAAATCAAGTGACAATCTCTGTTTCATAATTGACATATTTAATCCATATATAGTTAATTTAATTGTTGTTATTTTGAGACTTAATATCCAGTTTTACTATTTTGTCCCATTTATTTTTGGTTTGTTTTAGATGTCTTGCCTTATCTTAGATTGATTGATAGTTTTAGTATTTAATTACATTTCTTTTATTGGCTAAATTTCTTTGATGTTTGTTTTTATTTTAGCAATTTCTCTGGGAATATAAAAATCATCTTTAAAATCAATTTAGAGTTAATGGTACTACTTTATGCAGTAGGTAAAAACATTTCACTAGCACAATTTCATTTGCAGGCACCTAACCTTCTGTGATAGTATTGTCTTATATTGTTACATTTATGAGACACAATCTTCACAGTAAAGTACTATTTTCTATTCATTGTGTCATCTTGTAAATAAACAGCTGAATAAACAGATATTTTTGAACTACTTTCACTAGCCAAGATAAAGTAATAGGGGCCAGAATTTCCCTTCCGATAGAAATAAACAAACAAAAGTTTGAATAACATAAATGTCAACTGTTTTCAACATCCACAAGACATCAGGCATTGAGGGGCAGTGATTCCTGATAGATGGAGAACAAACAAGACTAATCTGAAAGGGCTTCTTCAACTTATTGCCTTTGAGCAAGTTTCCAGACTGCAGCATTGGGAAGAGAACTTGGAGAGAGCCCTGAAGACTCCTGGGTTGAGGCGATGGAGCTAAGATTCCAGGAAGACCATGGCAACTAGATCTAGAATAGAATATCACATAACTTTTGGGATATACTGTCTCCCCTCCCATGGGCATTTGAAAGATTGCTGATTGATATATTCATGTGATAAAAGCACATGGAAGAATTAAAGGTAACAACACCTCAGGCTATACAGGATATGGAATACTTCTTGTTTCCAATATCAAGGCTAGAAAACCTTTTAAAGTACGTACCATTGGTAGAATATTTAGAAGATTCCGACTGCAGTCGTGAGCAACAAGTAAGCCTTAGACGAAGCACAGATCAAATCACACCTAAAAATGTTAAAAGCAAAATGAACAGTGATCAAGTAACTTAACTTCACGCCAGAAATAAGCAAAAGTATCTATCATCTTTCTATCTATCTATCTATCTATCTATCTACCTATCTATCTATCTATCTATCTATCTAATGTATCTGTCTACACACATATATATGCACACAAACATATTTGTTACTCAACAAGATAAAATGCACCACCTGTGATAACCAATCAAACTTTACAAGACAGGCAAAGAAAAAAGAAAAGATGATCCATGCCAATGAATCAATAACAATCTGTCGAAACAGTCCTCCAAATGACACAGATGTGAGAAGTGGAAAACAAGGAATTTAAAAGTTATTATAATTGATTTTTTATGTCGTCAAATTAAATAGAGACATTTTCATTAGAAATAAATAAGAATAAAACTAAGAAAAAAAATTGACAATATTTGAAATAAATAAACTGGATAGGGCAAATGCACATTCAACGTTGCAGAAAAGTAAAGGATTAATGAGTAAGAACACATAGCAGAAGCCAAGGGGAAACAATACAAAACAAAAAACTAGAGAATCAGGGGAAAATATTATTAAATATAATGAGAATAATTGGCATACCCAAAGGGAGAATAAGAAAAAACTACTGGAGAAGTGACAACTGAAAATTCCCCCGATTTGAAGAGTATTGTAAATGCTTAGATCCAAGCAGTTCAAAGAACCCTAAGCACAGAAGGAGGAGGAAGGGGAGGAGGAGGAAAGTGAAAAGGACAGGGTGACAATTACACCAAGGGGGATGATACGATTTTTCAAATCCAGTGACAAAAAAAATCTTAAAGAAAATCAATGATAGAAGACATATTTGTAACATACTGTGAAATAAAAACAGGAATGTTAGCAGATGATGCATCAAAAGCAATGGAAGTGAGAAGAAAGTAGAGCAGCACTTTCCACTCATAGAAAACAAGAAAAAAAAACCTCTGTTTTAGATATCTGTATCCAGGAAATATTATCTTTTAAAATAAGGACAAAATGAAAGACTTGTTCAGATTTACAAAACTTTGTTCTGATGAGAACAAAAAGGAGTCACCACCCGCAGACCCACAGTACAGCAAATGTTGAAGGAAGCTCTTCAAATGGAAGGCAAATGATATAAGATGAATTCAGATTTCCATAAATAAAGGAAGAGCACAGTAAAAGAGAACAATGTAGATACATGCATAAGAATGTTTTCCAAACAATTAAATATTTTTATGACTTACTTTTTAAGCAAAAGTAATATTAACTATACTCATTATAGCCTTAGAAAAACAAGACCTATAAATGTAAACATAGTGATACACAACTTAGTACAGTAGCTATTTGCAAAGAGATACCTCACTTGCAATACATACTAAAAATTCCTTTAAATAAATTATTTTATTTTATTATTACCTTTAATACTTTTCTACAAATAAGAATGCTTAAAGGTTAGAATCTCAGAATAGTAATCTCTCTTGCTATCAGTAATATGTAGTCTGCTAAATTATCCTTAAAGTCAAAGTTAAAAATATAGTTTTTGTAAATTTTTGCTAAACACTAGACTATTGAGTAATTTAACTCATTTGCCAAAAAATTACGTTTAGAGTTATCTTTGATTTTACTGTAGAGTGTTTATTTTTTTAAACTTTTATTTTAGGTTCAGGGGTATATGTGCAGGTGTGTTCTATAGGTAAACTCGTGCATGGGGGTTTGTTCTACAGATTATTTCGTCACCCTGGTACTAAGCCTAGTACCCAACAGTTAATTTTTCGGATCCCCTCTCTCCTCCCACCCTCTACTCTCAAGCATGTCCTATTGTCTGTTATTCCCCTCTTTGTGGCCATCTGTTATTATTTAGCTCTCACTTGCAAGTGAGAATGTGCAGTATTTGGTTTTCTGTTCCTCAGTTACTTTGCTAAGAATAATGTTCTCCAGCTCGATGCATGTTGCTTTAAAGGACATGGTCTTGTTCTTTTTTGTGACTGCATAGTATTCCATGGTATATACGTACCACATTTTCTTTATCCAGTGTACCATTGATGGGATTTAGGTTGATTCCATATCTTTGCTATTGTTAATAGTGCTGCTGATCATTAGAGAAATGCAAATGAAAACCACAATGAGATACCATCTCACACTAGTTAGAATGGCTATCATTAAAAAGTCAAAAAACAACAGTTGCTGGTGAGGCTGCAGAGAAACATTTATGTAGGAACATTTATGCTAGTGAGGCTGCAGGAACATTTATGCACTGTTGGTTGGAATGTAAATTAAATAAACTGTTGTGGAAAGTGGTGTGACTATTCCTCAGATAAGCATTCTTACTTGTAGAAAAGATCTAGAAGCAGAAATAGCTTGACCCAATAATCCCATTATTGAGTATATAACCAAAGGAATATAAATCATTCTATCATAAACATACATGCATATGTATGTTCATTGCAACAATGTAAGGCATTTTAATTTTCATTCTGGCTTCTTTCTTGATCGCCTCTATATTAAGTCATTTTTTCCTTTACTAATTAAAAGTTTCTTAAGTCAAATGTGTTAACAATGATTTGCAATTTTTTAATTTGAAGCACACATTTCCCATATTTCTCATACTTATTCTTTTCTCAAGACTATCACTAACATTATTTTTCCTAAAATGAATCTTTTACATCACTTTTCCCCATCAAAAGTTTTCGGAGTCTTTTTCTAAGAAAGTATTACAATCTGGTCCCAACTCAATGAGTTGTCATACAAAGTGCATTGGGTGAATCTAACCACAATAGGTGCTTAATACAGTCACTTAAATGACTTTATTCCCTGTCACTCCAACTCATACGCCATTTATTCCAAACATGGTGAGCTCTTCATAATTATTTGAATATAACTCAAGATCATCCCTTTTAACAGTTTCATGCTTTTTCACCTATTATTTTCTGTCTTCATTCCTACTTTGATCTTTTTAATAACATCAGAAGAAGTGTTCATGGCCTTCCTAATTAGGAATAGTTACCACCATCTCTGGACTCCCTAGTCCTTTGCTTGAACAACACCAAAACTGTGGTTTAATGGACCTTGCTAGTTGCATATTTTCAACCGTAAAATCATTGTACATGCTTAGGAATAACTCATTTCTGAAATTATGGCATGAGAATAACAAATAATGTTATTTACAGAACTCAGTAGATCCTGGTTAGCCTTTAGAAGTGATCCCAGTGGGCTTATTTATAAAATATATTTTTATCCATTAAATATTGACATCCCTACATCTGGCATTGCAAACTATTCAACTGCAAAAGAAATATGGTCCCGTCGGTGAAAACAGAAAATGATTTTAAGATGTAATTTTTATAGATTTTGGTAGACTAAGGTGTCATGTGGCAGGCATTCAGAAAGTCTTTGCATTGATATTTTACTAAAATTTTGAATAGCTTATAAATGACATTAGATAGTGTTTTTCCTAAGACATTTTCTAGAGCATGTTTTAGAAAGAAGGGATGGATAATCCTCCAACCCAGATGACGCACAAGGGCCCAGGAGATCTCAAGAGTTACAGGAAAACAGGATGTGAAGAGATGCCTCAGGTGTGTTTGAATTGTAAACACTTCAGCATTATTTAGGAGCACTCTAATCCACCCTTCTCAGAGAACTGCTAACACACTTCAGGTTAACCCTAAGTCCTATTTTTAGCTTATTGAGAAATGTAACTTCCAGATGTGCTTTTGGTTATGCCAAAATTTTGCAGTGAACATATTTTCAGGCGGTACAATTGCAGAAACGTGACTAACAATTTAAATGTCAAACAAAGTTCTGTCATGAGTGCATTGATTTTTTAAAAATCATATAGTACTAAAAGTCTTATACCAAAACCAAGTCCCTTTTGAAACCCATATTCTCAGGCCACAGTCTGTTCCCCAGAGTTAGTGACTTTCACTGCTTTATTTTTACCCTTGTATTTTAAACAATAAGTTTATAATTTAATTCCTTACAGTACCCACTTTAGACAATATGCATTTATTTATTGACCTTTAGTGGCTGAAGGATCCATCTTGTTTATACAGCCATTTCTCATCTTTACTTTCTCATCCATCTAAAATTCAGCCCTATCACAATATGTGGTTTCACGTTATTATTGCATGCATTATCACGCTCTTTTTGACCACATGGTCTACTATGATTGTTTCCTTTATTTTACAACTTATATTTTTTACTTAAATTAATACATTGGATTTTTGATTTTTCTTTTGTTAGTTTAACATTTATCCGTTGATAAAATACTTTGCAAGAATTGACAATCACTTGGAAACTGTTGTCTGGGGTATATTTGCTGGTTCTTGGTTTGGGTAGAGAAAGAATTCAGGACATGGGCACACATGAGGATTTAGGAGCAAATGAGGAGTGGATTTAGGAGTGGAAAGTTTAATGGAAAATAATAAGAGAGAGAGAAAAAGCTTCCCCATGCTGAGAAAGAGAGTTGCCCAAAAGAGGGTCTCCAGTTTGCCGAGGAAGGCAGTCTGTTTTGTATAGAGGCTAGAGGAGGAGGTAATTGGTTTACATAGGGTCCAGGGGATTGGTTTCACCTAGTGTACCATCTACATAGCGGTGAAAAGATTGGCCCTCCCACCCTAATCTTTTGTTATGCAAATACATATTTCATTCCAAATGGCCCCTTCCTGGGGCCATGATGCCTTTACACGTGGTTTTACCTGGAGGCTGCCATGATACCAGTAAATGTTGTGGCAAGAAAAGGAGAGGAAGAGATGCCGTATTGAATGTACCTGGCTTCCAAGTATAGCTGCCAGCCTTTACATATAAAGTCTCCTAGTTTGCATATCTATGCCTGACTTCTCAGGCTGCTTTCTGTTAGGGAAGAAATGGTTAGGGGGCTGATTTTTATTAAAGGATAATTCCACAAGAACTTTCACCCTTTCTAGCTGCCTAAAAATTATTTCTTAATAACTCCTGTGTTACAAATATTTAAACATTTTAAATGATCTGTCAGTGCTGGCTGCTTTTGTTTCATGATTTGTGGCAACTCTTTCACCACAGTCACACCCTTTTCAAAATAACATGCTCACTAGAGCTGGCATTTGCTGTTAGGATCTTTGGCTGGATGTTCTGTTTCATGGATTACATATCTTTTTTTATTTACACCCTTATTTCACTGGTGCATATTCTCTGGTAACTTCCTGCTGACTGTGGTTGTGCATAAAAGGAAGCACTGAACACTAGCTATGATGGGCCAAGTTACATGGTAGTACATATGAGTCAGTAGTCAAGACAGTGTGTTATTTGGAAAAGGCCAAAAATAAATAAATAAATAAATAAATAAATAAATAAATAAATAAATAATTACATTGATCAATGAAAGGGAATAGAGAGTCCAGAAACAGATTTCCCTAAATATTGTCAACTGATCGTTGACAGAAGAGCTAACGTAAAACAGTGGACCAAAGATAGTCTTATCAACAAATGGTGCTGTACTCACTGGACATCCACATGCAAAAATACGAGTGTAGATGTTGATTTTATGCTTTTCATAAAAATTAACTCAAAGTGGATCACAGGTCTAAATTTAAACTCAATACTAAAACTCCTAGGAAATAACAGGGGATAACCCAGATGACTTTGAGTTGACTCATGACTTTTTAGATTTGATACCATAGGTATGATTCACAAAAAAAATTAATAAGCTGGACTTTATTAAAACTGAAATTTTCTGCTCTGTAAAAGAAACTGTCAAGAGAATAAAAAGGCACATCACAGAGCAGGAGAAAATATTTGCAAAAGAAATATCTGACAAATGACTGTTATTAAAAATATACAAAGAACTCATAAAACCCAACAGTAAGAAAAGGAGTCATCCAAGTATAAAATGGGATAGAAATCTTTACAAGCATCTCATCAAAAAGGTATACAGGTGGAAAATGAGCATATGACAAAATAGTTAACATCACATATTATCGGAAAAGCAAATGTAGGTAGGGTGTGGTAGGGTCAGATGTTAGTCTTTGAATCTCACAGGCTTAACAAAGAAGAGACCCTTTTTAACTTAGGCTGCCTTTACAACAGAGAACAGGGGCTTCTGCTAATTGCAGCCGACCAGAGGCCCAGGCTGCTTTTTCAACAGGCTTCCACTTCTCTAGAGCAGTAGAAATGGGAAGAGAGTGGGGCCAACCTCACATTGGCTTTTCAAGCCCTGATAAAAAAGTAGCACACCTTATTTTCATGCACATTTCTTTTATCAAAGTGAAGCAAGGGAAGTATTTGTGGAAACTGTAAAACAGATAAAAGCTATACTCTACCTCAGTGAAGTTTATTTGACACCACCAGCATCATGACACTAATCAGACACCAAAGACAGAACTAACTTTTATTTTGATGATTTCATTTCCCTAATTCCTTTCATGCATAGCCCTCATTCTTCAATGCCATATGCAGAGAATGACATTAGCTTGTCTCCCTGATCATGCTGTTGAGGACATCCAGTCTCTCATAGGCAACACGCAACACATACCACACTCAGTTTATTTCTTCATGTCTGTTTTCTAATATGAGAGTTTAACAACCAAGGACATTTTCCCTTGCACATACCGCATCGGTGATAGTCTGTTTGTTACTACTTCCCAATTTTTATGAGCTTTAATAACAAAAACAATCATGATCACATTAAAAGATCATTGATATGCAGTTTGAGTAAGATGATATGTGTTGATAAGATCAGACCTTGCCTTTCTTTTTTTTTTTTTTTTTTTTTTTTTTTTGAGACGGAGTCTGGCTCTGTCGCCCAGGCTGGAGTGCAGTGGCCGGATCTCAGCTCACTGCAAGCTCCGCCTCCCGGGTTCACACCATTCTCCTGCCTCAGCCTCCCAAGTAGCTGGGACTACAGGCACCCGCCACCTCGCCCAGCTAGTTTTTGGTATTTTTTAGTAGAGACGGGGTTTCACCGTGTAGACCAGGATGGTCTCGATCTCCTGACCTCGTGATCCACCCGTCTCGGCCTCCCAAAGTGCTGGGATTACAGGCTTGAGCCACTGCGCCCGGCCCAGACCTTGCCTTTCATGATGAATATGTCTCTAAATTGCCAGAACTGTTCCTGTAATCACTTGTTCCACCAAAGCGTCTTGCCTGGGATCTGAATGGGAATGTGAGTGGACATTAGCTCTCCTAGTGAGTAGTCCACACTGCTAATGGGCCTAATTTGCAGACTTTATTCATGCTACTGAGTGTGTCTCCAGGAATTTCCCCAGAATCCTGGAATGTCATGTGACCCTCTAAAAACTAGTGGAATTCATGTCCTTATTGAAGAAGGAATTCAATTCTATTAACACGCTATGTATAAAAATGCCAAAAGTCTTTTGTGTGACATTCATAACTCCTCATTAGCATAATCTTTCCAATATTTGGAAATCCTCAAAGCTGCGTCAGAGCTTACCTAATTTTAAACTTGATAGGTGAGTAGATTATTTTAGACAGAGTCAAAAACCTTTTTTACTGTCGATTTCACTATCATTTATTGTTTATTCTCAGTAATATGGAACTTGCTAAACATGTGCACAATTTAGTGGATACTTTTCATAATTAATAATGCAAATCCATTCTAAGAATCATGATCAAGTTATTCAGTGTTAGACATTTTGAAATGTTCCTTCATAAATATAGTCTGGAAAAACATCTAGTACATGTAAGAAAATGCGGATATCATTTTCTTTAATATTTAGTACGTTTGAAATATGCTTGAAATTCAAAAGCAAAAATGAACCAATATCTCACTCCAGTGAGAGCTTAGATTTAAAATAACACAAACAGATTTTTAATAATACAATTAATGTGTAATCTTAAAATGTCTAGCAACGTGATACTTGCGGGACTTCCATTTTCCAAAAGCACAGGGCTGAGTTTTTCTATTGATACTTAAGGCTGCATAATAGCCCTTCAAAGTGTAGAGTAGTATAGAAGATTGCTGAAACCTATAGCTTATTCCATTTTAACATATGCCTCTTTGGTTAAAGGTAACATTTCCTTTTATTTCCATTACACAGGATTGAGATATTAATTTTGATTTATTTATTTTAAAACTAGTTTCTTCAGTAAATTCTCAGCCCCTACTGTATGGTCACGGTGAGAAAGACCTTGAGTGCCCATAGGCAATATTTAGTCATTACATTATATGACAATATTTCCTAGAACACATCATATTCTGTGTAATAATGAAATAGAAGTGGATTTTACTTATTTTTATTGTGATCGCATTTTCTGCAGGAACCATTTGTCTTTCTTTAGGTAGGAGTCTTCTGCCTTCCAATTTGTGAAAGTTTTTCATAGATGGTTCATAATCCCTGGGATTTTACCAGTCTAGAGCTATTAGTGTATTTATGCCACATATATGAATTTAGACACCACATTGAAATATACCAGAGCTTTATCAACCCCATTTATAATATTTATTTTCATCCACTTGTTCATTTACTTGAAGATCATTTTTCCCAACCCAGTACTTTGAATGACAGAGAAGCAAACTTTCTTGGACCTTCCCTAGGTCAGAGAATAGTGTTTCCTAGTCATCTGTAAGAAAAAGGACCACTTCCTTCTAAAGTTCTATCTTATACAAGCTAAGGTTAATTCTCCTTATCATCTTTACTTTCTGCCCCATGCCTCTGAGGAGAGACTCTTCCCACTTCTCTGTTCTGCTCTCTGAACTCCAAAAATTAACCTGTTTGGATGACATCCAGGCTCTTCCTTCCCTTCTGTCTTCTTTTTGTGTCTGGGCAGTAGGAAGCCCTATCAAGACGCTGAAAGGAGAGAAAAGCGAGGTCAGTGTGGTTGATTGAAGCCTGGGGTCCCTTCTGCTTAGTCACCTGCCTCCTCCTGGCCGCATCTGCTGCAGAGTAGCTCAGTTCCCGTATGATGGGACTCCCCATGGCCCTCTCTATTTCCAGTTCAGATAGCACAGCCTTTCTTCTGCCCATCGGGCGTAGGTTACTATCAGCCCATCTCATAGCACAGGAATCACCCCCATTTCATGTGATTTCCCAGTCACCTTCCTGTATCTATAAAATCTGCCTTTTTAGTAAAATCTTCTCATGGTGTCTTAATCTGACTATGCTGTTTTCTGCTTAGACTGTGACTGATTATCAGTCACAGAATAAAGTTTTGAATCCTGTTAATTCCTAATGCCTGCAATTTATCAATACATAAGTGCATTTGTTCCTAATTTGGTTTTATCTGACCAAGCGTTTCTCTCTCTTTCTCCCCATCCTCTGCCCTTGCGTGTGTGTGTGGGGTGATAGGGGAATGTATGTCTACATGTGTGTGTGTCTGTGTGTGGTGTTGTGAGAGAATGAGGCCAATTCCTACCATCATACTGACAGAAATTTACTACCATTATATACAATCTAAACTTGGATTCTATTTCTGGAAAGATAACTCTGGGGCAATGGCTGAAATGTGACTTCTACAATTTTCTTCAGAGACTTAAATAATGCAGGAAAGCAGAAATATTGGAATGAAGTAAAGAGATATCTCTGGATGAGTTCCATTAAACCAATAGTGATTCAATAGTAGGAAGTTTTACTTTGTGGTTTATTAATCAAATTTACAATGCAAAATGATCCCTCACGTTGACAGTCATTAACACATAAGCTAGGCTTTTTTTTTTTTTTTGGTCTGAAGCTTTGTTTTTTTAATTAAATACACATTGAACTGTGCTTGCAGAAAAAAAAAAAAAAAAAAAAATCAGAGAAAGACAACCACATCAGCGGGATTCCTGAGTGCCAGTGGCAACATGAGAGGCTGGAGCTTAGAAAAAGAGGCTGTCTTATATTTTTCCTGACCAAGAACACATAGAGCACAATCAGAATCCATGTGTCAAGGGCTACTTTAGATAAGTAATAAGAACATGTTGAGTGTCCAAGGCAGGCAGACGCTTGAGCCCAGGAGTTGGAGACCATCCTGGACAACATGATTAAACCCCATCTCTACAAAAATGTAGTCAGGCTTGGTGACTCACACCTGTAGCTCCAGCTACTCAGGAGGCTGAGGTGGGAGGGTCACTTGAGCCTGGGAATTTGAGGCAGCAGTGAGCTGTGATGATCACTGTATTCCAGCCTGGAAGAAAGAGTGAGATCATGTCTTAAAATTATAAAAACAAAAATAAAAATAAAAGAGCATGGCCAAATCTATCTTAAATTTTGAGAATTGACCAATTCCAAGGTAGGAAGTTGAGATTACTCAGAAAACTTATTAAAATTGTTGAAGTGCTATAAGTTAGTTGAAATTATAATGAAGCATTTTAATTATCAATGGCCAGGCACATAAAATATTTGACTCTTAATTTCTCACAGAGGTTGAAATGCTTAGAAATAAAATGCATAAGGAGAGTGATTGTTGAGAGGAGATTAGTCGGACTAGCAATTGAAAGAAAAGGCAGGAATGTGAAAACAGACATGAACAAATGGGGTTATGGTTGGTCAAATCATCTTCTCGCAACTCGTAACACCTTTATGAGAGTTCTCTGCAATTTCTGGATGTCAGTGTACAGTTAGGCTGTAGGAGGTCCAAATTTATATAAATAACTCTACTAATCATCCTGAAGTCTAAATTTTCCTGAGGCAAATCAGAATGATCTTCTACAGACAGAAATAGCCTCTTCATGCGGTGCAGATAAACCAAGCTCTTTTTTCAATCCCTGCCTTAACCTCAGTATACTACTTCTTAATATCAAATATTTTGACATGTATCTGTTTTCTTCCAGAAAAAAAATTCTCTACAGTAGCAATTCTATTTATGTAAGTAAAACTTTTCTATTTTTCTTTTTCATAACTGTAAAGGGAATTTCAGAATTTATTTTATAGAAGTAAATATACAAAAGAATTACGTCGATGGTTTTAAGTTTCAAGATATAAGTGAAAGAAATATGGCCACACAGTGGAAGCATTAACAGTATCTTTTTATTCTCAGGAGTAACACTTAGTGACAGGTCAAGCTGAATCGTAAAGTATTTATCTACTCAAACCTGTGTATTAAAATTAACAGTAAGTAATCACGGTCAACATGAATTAAACGCTTGTATGGGATAGAGATTGTTCAAAGACCTTTCTATGTACCAATGTATATTTTGTTCTTTTATGTAGGGGTGGCCTGCCCCTCCACACCTGTGGGTGCTTCTCGTTAGGTGGAACGAGAGACTTGAGGAAAGGAATAAGACACAGAGACAAAGTATAGAGAAAGAAAAGCGGGGCCCAGGGGACCTGTGCTGTGCTTACAGAGGACCCACACCGCCCCGGCCTCTGAGTTCCCTTAGTATTTATTGATAATTATCTTTACCATCAAAAAGATAAGGGAGTGGCTGGACAATAGGATCATTGTAGGGAGGAAATCAGCAGTAAGACATATGAACAAAAATCCTTGTAACATGAATAAGTTTAAAGGAAAATGCTGTGCCTTGAGATGCATATGCGAACATCCCCATAAGCCTTTTAGCAGCATTGCTCCAGCAAGCCCCACCTTATTCCTAAAGGTGGTTTTCTCCTTGCTCAGTAAACAAAGCACACAATGGGTTTTACCCGGAGATGTTCCATTGCCCAGGGACGGGCAGGATTTTTAACCAGCAAGCTGCCTTCAGGTACTTGTTTAACAAAGACACATCCTGCACAGCCCAATATCCATTAAACCTTGAGTCACCACAGCGCATATTTCTTGCAAGGACAAGGTTGGGAGTAGGGTCACAGATTAACAGCATCTCAAATACAGAACTAAAGGGAGTCTCTTATGTCTACTTCCTTCTATATAGACACAGTAACAGGCTGAGCTCTCTTTCTTTTCCCCACACTTTTACATACTCCATTCTTTATGACATAACAAACAATATTACATCATCATTTTAAAAAATCAAAATAGGAGAAAATAAAATTTCCTTCGATGCTATGCAAATCCTACTTTTTTCCATGGAGGTAATAATTGTCATCCATTGGATATTAGCCAATACTGCCAGTTTAGACATTTTTTATATCATATACACACATATCTCTGTAAATTCAGATGTCAAGACATCTCTTTGGGCATGTCACCATAGTTTCATTTTGTTTACAAAATCATGTTTGCTTTTTTTTGACATTTCTACTCACAAATTCAGTAAAAAAATCTACCTGAGATTCAGTCCTTTTGTTTGGAGATAAAGAGAGAGATAATTATTTTCAAGTAGAGAACTTCAAAATTTATTTGATTTATAAAAGCATGTAAACAAATTTTTAGAAAACTCTCTTTTATTCTGAGACAGAATCACATACTGGTTTAGAATTTGTGATGAAGAGAAAATACTCCTAAATTTAGGTCTTAATTTTGCTTCCAATTCACTGTTAATTAATGTCTCTAAGCCCCAGTAACTGCAATATAAAATAAGGATGTATATAATATCTAAGTCAATGTCATCCTGTGAATGTAATAGGTCATAATGTAGTTTCTATTTTATAATAAGAACTTACGAATATCATGATTATTTTACTACCATTTCTGAAAAATGTAAGTTTAGGAAACGTCTCCTTCTGAATAACATTAAGTGGATAGACATCTATAAGAAATAATCATTTAAACTTTTCAAATAAACACATAATTAAAACATTGCAGGACTAGACATATTTATAACCTATGTTTAAAAAGTAAGTCATCCAACAAAGAATAAATAAAAAACAAAATTTATGAAGTCCTTTAATATTTGTGCTAGATGGTGCAAAATTATTATATATAATCTATAGTCATCATCATTATTCTGAAGATGGCAAGCAAAAATGGATATGAAGATTTCCATTTGGTAGAAAAGTATATTCTAAAATAATCAAGAGAATAGATACAACTTTTTGTCGTGAGAATAAGATGCTGAATTTTTTACAGTTGGAGAGGTTGTAATATACAAAAAGTGTGTGCTTCATATCCCTCAGGTATATTATGACAAGTTAAAAACTATGTGAGAATGGAAGATACACTTTATAAACTAGCAAGCTCATAATCGTTAGAGTACTCATGCAGAGCTTAAATTCTTATGGACTTGTGCTATTGGGGAAATGAGTCCTAAAAATGTCTAAATTCTCATTTGAAGATATAATTTTGTGATTTTATGCCTATGCTAATGACTTCTCATTAGGTAGTATATATATATAATTTTTATTTAAAATATAATGAAGTGTGATTTTATATCAGCTAAATCGTTAATATACAAGCAGTAACTAGTTTGGAATTGTGTAACAGAAAAGTCAACTGAAATTTTTGCAAGGATAATTGAGTGGTTCATTAAATGAATTTTTTATATAAAATAGATATTAGAAAGATTGAAAAGTGGCCAAAGGGCCTTTCTGATTGTACTTTGTAATATAAAGAGATGGTTTCCTGCTATGGCTGGTGTCCTTGCAGGAGTGGGAATGTCATAGTAATATTCAACCCAACATGCTTCCTCATAAAGTCCAGTTAGATTTTAATGATGCTTTCTGAAGTTCTTCCAAAAACAAAAAATAATAATAAGGAACCTTCTTTCCCAAAAGATACAAACACGTCTATCCTCATATATCACTGGTCTGAATGGACCACAGTCTTTTCTAGTAAAAGACTGCGGCAAGAGTTATAAAACTGTTATAAGACCAACAGGTTTGTAGGACTGCTGCACAGCAACAGAGCATTACGCTGAGACAGCAGAACTTGCAGCAGAGAAAGAGTTTAATGATCACAGGGCACTGAGCGAGGGATGGAAGGAGAACTTCAAATCCATCCCGTCTTCTGGTTTCGGGATTTTGAGGGGATCATGGAGGGAAAGGGAACTGGAAATTTGGGGTCATTGATTGGTATGGCTATTGGAATGTGGAAACTGCATTTTTTTGGCGAGTCAGCTATTTGTAGGATCTTTCAAACCAGCTAGTATGAGTAGTTTCACTGGTATGCAGAACCTAAAGGAATATCTCAAAATGAAAAGTTAATATTTCTTAATATTCAAGTTGTTATCTATAGAGCAGTTAAGTCAATCATAATCTTGTAACAAGGTCTATGTGATTCTGAGGCAATAAGCAAGCAACTATGTGGGAGTAAGTCAGAGAGTGTATTACTCTCTTCTCACATTGCCATAAAAAAACTACCTGAGACTGGGTAATTTATGGTGAAAAGAGGTTTAATTGATTCACAGTTCCACAGGCTGTATAGAAAGCATGGTGAAGAGGCCTCAGGAAACTTACAATCAGGGAGGAAGGCAAAGGGGAAGCAAGCATGTCTCACCATAGCGAAGCAGGAGAGGGAGAGCAAATAAATCAACACAGAAACCAAAAAAACAAAACAAAATGTGTGGAAGAGAGAAGGTGACATTGAGGGCATAGAGTGCACAGACACAAGTGAGGTAGTCTTGAGAAGACGACGCTTCTGAAGGAGAAGCAGGTGAAAGGGAAGCTGCAGGTGAACTTTGAAAGCAGGTGGCAGAGGAAAAAGAAACAGAAAAGGAGATCTCACAGGATCCTGAGAAGGAAGACTTGGACCAAGGGAATAGAGTGAGCCTTAAATGTACTTCATTCTAGATCTAAGATTCCAATAAAACAGGAACAAGGATGAAAACTAAGATATAAATATTTAACATACTGTCACACTAGAAATAATGCAACTAAAACCATGGGAGGGGAACAAAGTGGGGAAGAGAAACAGCACATTAATGGTAGAAGCAGTAGATGGAAATAAAAAACATCATCGCCACTAACACAAGGATAATAAAAGGGTAAATATGGAAACAGGGGGTTAAGTGTCCCAAAAAACATATGAGCACAAAGGTAACCACTAGAACAAAAATATAAACATTTTTAAATTCCAAAAGAATTTATAAAGAACAAAAACAAGACAGCAACCAGTACAAAAAATAAAGCAGGGCGAACAAAATGTATTACACAAAGTAATAATTATAACAGAATAATAAGACAGAGAAGACATCAAACTGACCTATCCCGTCAATAAAAAAATTATAAAATTATCGTAGCCACTTATTTACAAAAAAAAAAATTTCAATTCAACTTACAAAGATTTGTTTACTGTATATAAGACACAATGCATTAACACAAGATAATTCAGGTGGCTAAAAATAAAGAGATTGACAAAAGAATACCAGATAAATGAAAATAAAGAGAAAGCAGAATTTGTATTCTTAATAATAAACAGCTTAAAATGCATGCCAGAATAACCGGAGGAGCCAAGGGAAGACACGTTTCGATGTTAAATAATGAATCACAGTAAAGATATAAACCAGTATACACAATCACCAGATAAGACAGAAACTTTGTAAAGCAGAAACAATAGTAGATTCAAGGAACCATAGATAGAAATAAACTAATAAAAGTAATTTAAATAAATAAGAAGCCACCACTGTCAGCATAATGCTGATAAAACTGACAAGATGTAAGACCTAACTGCATCATGAGTAAAGTCATTGGTAAATACACATATCAAACTATATACCCTAATCATAGAGAATAAAAATTATTTTTATGCACTTAGAATCTTTATTTTTTAAATGTTATGAAGAGAACAGCAATAAATGCCATAGAGTAGAAATAGTTTTTAAAATTTCTAATAATAATACATTAAAACCAGATATCTGATAGTAATTGCAAAGCCAAAGGCCATTTTAACTGAAAATTAAATGAAAATATTATATTTGATACCTCTTGCTTGAAATTGGTATATAAAAAATGTAATAAAAGAATCATAATACATACCATATTACTACACGTTGTATATTTAAAACAGTGAAGCACATATTTTATGCCTGAAACATGTATAATCAAAAATTAAAAAAAAAATAAAATCCAATCTCAACATAGCAAAAAAGTACAAGGATAGAAATCATAAATAAAAAATCAGAAATTATAAGACTAAAAACAGAAAGATAAAATTACTAATTCTAAGTCCTCTTTTTGATTAAATAAACAACGAAACAAGCAACCTACTATCAAACCTAGTAAATAAAGATATAGAGTACAAATCTAGAAAAATTAAGATGTGAGAGAAAGAACTTGCAACAAATTATATTAGCAAACGAGATTTTGCAATCTTTATGTAAATAAATTGAGAACAGAAAACAAATAGAAGTATATAATTTATCAAATTTGAGCCCATAATCAAATATATCAATTTCTGTTGATGAAGAGAAATAGTTATTAACAGATTATACTGTATAAAAGTATAATTCTGGCTAGTTTAATCTTCAAAAACCACATAGGCTTAATACTCAATGAATTATTCCAGAGCATATAGAATGAAGAAAAATGTCCAAATTATTTTTGTGACTAAAGGGTAACATTTATATCTAATTTTGAAATTTTAGCTTCCTAGATCTGCTTTCATAAAATTCCATAACCTGAGGGACATAAAGAACAGACATTAATTTAATGTCTTACAGTTCTGGAGACTGGAAGTCCCAATTTAAGGACTCAGCAGGGCCATGTTCCCTCTGAAACCTTAGGGGAATTTTTTCCAGCATCATAAGAAAAGCAGTCATGGTACACTAAAGTGCAAGATACAAATGAAGACAACTTGCAATTGAAGTTAATTCAAAAGAACATTCTGAATCATTTTATATAATACATATTTATAATTAAATAATTCAAAAATATTTATTTAAAGATTATTGATACAAAATAAAACATATTTGAAAGTTCTATCAGGATTCTAACAGTCTCTGCTTAGTTAGAAAGCAATCAAGCATTTTGAAAATATTCAATATGTAATTCAAGTATCAAGAAGATATAAGAAAAAATATTTCTATGGTCGTAGACTTATGATTAAATTTGTGGCAAAATATATATCTACTAAATGAGAAAATAACTTAGAGGACATAAATTTGAAAACTGATAAATATTTCAGTGTGTCAAATAAAAATAAGTTTCTGATTTACCTAAAATGTAAAATTCAAAGCTTAGGATATAGTATATTGGGTTTTGTTTATCTTGAAGTCTTGGAAAAAGCAGCATCTGAAATAATATATCAAAATTTATTATCAGAGTGCAATGGATTAAATATTGTGTTCATGTGTACAGAGTGACCATAAAATGTGAGATACAAAGTCTGAAGTTATGGTCAAATATTTAGAAAAATAATGGAAAGTTGTATTTACCTCTATGTTAGTCTATTTATCTGTGCATGATTAAATAACAGATACAAATTAATTATCACATTATCTTTTTGTTATATTGGATATTTTGTCATCTTCATCAAAGAAAATAAGAAAGATTTTAATAATACATTTGAAAAGTTGGCACTTAAAATTATAAAACATAGACAATATCTGTAGCTTGAATGGAAGTGTGTCTGGTATTTGGATACATAAATCAAGTTGAAATTTTAGCAAGTCTCAGATAGTCATTGTCACAGAAATAGAGATTTGAAAGTACTTGGGTATTGACAAAAAAACCCATAAATTTTATCTTAATATGTTACATTATGACAGAGATGAAAATTGTCATGTAATGGGAGAATAAATAAATATTTGATTAATCCAAACTGTCAAATTTATTGGAGCAAAAGAATGATTCCATAATTTAGATTATGAGATACTGAATATAAAAATATATATATATATATAATGAATAAGTATAATAGGCTAGTATGCATAGAGTTAAATTTCTTCTGATTGGAAGTATGTATAAAGCACCTAGCTAGCTATTTTTAGAGTAGCTCTAAGGTATTCAGGCATTACTAACTTTGCAGAGATGACATTGGAAGACAGAAAAAAAAGAGCTGGTGTGATTTTCACTTAATAAGAAGCTTAATTATTCCTTGTAGCTCAAGCTTGAACAAATGGTTGTATTAGTTCTGCATAGCATATGATGAATTTTGATTGTGACCTTACTTACAAGTGAATACTTTTCTCTAATAGAGAATATAACTTATTTTATCTGAATATTGTGTATGTATTATTCACTGTAAACTTTTGTGGTAATGGAAATGCAAACAAAACACCCCCTGTAGAAGTTATTGATGTTGTACTTAGAAAAGTATAGTGTGGTATGCATTATGTGATTTGCTGGGTGATTTTATAATATATATATTATATGCATACATATCTTGAATTCTTAATATTTTTGTTCCATCACCATACACAGACTGTACAATGCTTTATTTTAAAAAACAACATTTATGTGTGTTTAAGTATTACTTTTACAATAACTATTCATTATCTCCTATAAATATGACTTTGTATTTGTAAGATAGATATTGCATCATATAATAATAAAATAAATAAAACATTAAAATGTATATACTAATGCATATATAAAAACATATACATAAGCTAAGGTATAAACATATCCTAATGACTAGATAAATTCTATCAGAAGATTTTAAAATGGAAATTAAGTTTTTAAAAATTATTTTGAACTGAATCTTTCAGGGTCAGAGGTGTACGTACCCTCAAGCACAATTTCTCCCTTGTGTTACAAACGATTCAATTACACTCGTTTTTTTACACTCAATTACATAATTATTTTAAAAGGCACAATCCAATTATTATTGACTATAGCCACCCTGTTGTGCTATCAAATAGTAGGTCATTCTTTCTTTCTATGTTTTTTACCCACCTACCACCACCGCAGACCCCCACTACCCTTCCCTACCTCTGGTAACCGTCCTTCTATTCTCTCTCTCCATGAGTTCAACTGTTTTGATTTTTAGATTCCACAAAAACATGAGAATATGTGATGCTTATCTTTCTGTGTCTGCTTATTTCACTTAACATAATGATCTCCAGTTCCATCCACATTATTGCAAGTGACAGGATTTCATATCTTTTTTTTTTTTTTTTTTTTTTGTAGATGGAGTCTCTTCCTGTTGCCCAGGCTGGAGTGCAATGGCACAATCTCAGCTCACTGCAACCCCCACCTCCCAGGATCAACCAATTCTCTTGGCTCCGCCTCCCAAGTAGCTGGGATTACAGGTGCCTGCCATCATGCCCAACTATTTTTTGTATTTTTAGTAGAGACAGGGTTTCACCATGTTGGCCACGCTGGTCTTGAATGCCTGACCTTGTGATCTGCCTGCCACAGCCTCCCAAAGTGCTGGGATTACAGGCATGAGCCACCGCCCCTGGTTTTCATTCTTTTTAATGGCTAAATAGTACTCCATTGTGTATATGTACCACATTTTCTTTCTTTTGTTAAATTATACTTTAATATCTGGGATACATGTGCAGAATTGTAGGTTTGTTACGTAGGTATACACATGACATGATGATGTGCTGCACCCATCAACTCGTCATCTACACTAGGTATTTCTCTTAAAGCTACCCCTCCTCTAGCCCTCCAACCCCCACAGGCCCTGGTGTGTGATGTTCCCCTCCCTGTGTCCATGTGTTCTCATTGTTCAACTCCAACTTACGAGCGAGAACATACAGTGTTTGGTTTTCTGTTCCCGTGTTAGTTTGCTGAGAATGGTTTCCAGTTTCATCCATGTCCCTGCAAAGGACATGAACTCATCCTTTTTTATGAATGCATAGTATTCCATGGTGTATATGTGCCACATTTTCTTTATCCACTCTATCATTGCTGGGCATTTGGGTTGGTTCCAAGTCTTTGTTCTTGTGAATAGTGCTGCAACAAACATATGTGTGCATATGTCTTTATAGCAGACTGATTTATAATCATCTGAGTATATGCCCAGTAACGGGATTGCTGGGTCAGATTGTATTTGTGGTTCTAGATCCTTGAGGAATCACCACACTCTCTTCCACAATGGTTGAACTAAGTTACACTCCCACCAACAGTGTAATACCATTTCTATTTCTTCACATCCTGTCCAGCATCTGTTGTTTCCTAACTTTCTAATGATTGCTATTCTAACTGGTATGAGATGGTATCTAATTGTGGTTTTGATTTGCATTTCTCTAACAATCAATGATGTTGAGCTTTTTTTTTCCACACGTTTGTTGGCCACATAAATGTCTTCTTTTGAGAATTGTCTGTTCATATCCTTTGCCCACTTTTTAATAGCATTATTTTTTTCTTGTAAATTTGTTTAAGTTCCTGGTAGATTCTGTATATTAGCTCTTTGTCAGATGGATAGATTACAAAAATGTTCTCCCATTCTGTAGGTTGCCTGTTCACTCTGCTGATAATTTCTTTTGCTGTGCCGAAACTGTTTAGTTTAACTAGATCCCATTTGTCAATTTTGGCTTTTGTTGCCATTGCTTTTGGTGTTTTAATCATGAAGTTTTGCCCATGCCTATGCCTGAGTGGTATTGCATAGGTTTTCTTCTAGGATTTTTATGGTTTTAGGGTTTACATTTAAGTCTTTCATCCATCTTGAGTTAATTTTTGTATTAGGTGTAAGGAAGGGGCCCAATTTCAGTTTTCTGCATATGGCTAGCCAGTTTTCCCAACACCATTTATTAAATAGGGAATCCTTTCCCCATTGCTTGTTTTTGTCAGTTTTGTCAAAGATCAGATGGTTGCAAATGTGTGGTATTACTTCTGAGGCCTCTATTCTGTTCCATTGGTCTATATACCTGTATTGGTACCAGTACCATGATGTTTTGGTTACTGTAGCCTTGAAGTATAGCTTGAAGTCAGGTAGCATAATGCCTCCAGCTTTGTTCTTTTTGCTTAAGATTGTCTTGGCTAAATGGGCTTTTTTTGGCTCCATATAAAATTTAAAGTACTTTTTACTAATTCTGTGAGGAAAGTCAATGGTAGCTTGATGGGAATAGCATTGAATCTATAAATTAGATTCAATGGTCTCTGATGATAGTTTGTATTTCTGTGGGATCAGTGGTGATATCTTCTTTATCATTTTTATGGTGTCCATTTGATTCTTCTCTATTTTATTCTTTACTAATCTGACTAGCAGTCTATCTAGTTTGTTGATCTTTAAAAAAAAAAAAAAAAAAAAAAAAACAGCTCCTGGATTCATTGCTTTTTTAAGAGGTTTTTCATGTCTCTATCTCCTTCAGTTCTGCTCTGATCTTAGTTACTTCTTGTCTTCTGCTAGCTCTTGAATTTGTTTGCTCTTGCTTCTCTAGTTCTTTTAATTGTGATGTTAGGGTTTCGATTTTAGATCTTTCCTGCTTTCTCCTGTGGGCATTTAGTGTTATAAATTTCCCTCTAAACTCTGCTTTAGCTGTGTCCCAGAGATTCTGGTACGTTGTATCTTTGTTCTCATTGGTTTCAAATAAGTTATTTATTTCTGCCTTAATTTCGTTATTTACCTAGTAGTCATTCAGGAGCAGGTTGTTCAGTTTCCATGTAGTTGTGTCGTTTTCAGTGAGTTTCTTATTCCTGAGTTCTAATTTGATTGCACTGTGGTCTGAGAGACTGATTGTTACGATTTCCGTTCTTTTGCATTTGCTGAGGAGTGTTTTATTTTTGATTATGTGGTTAATTTTAGAATGAAAGTGATGAGATGGTGAGACAAATGTATATTCTGTTGATTCAGGGTGGAGAGTTATGTAGATGTCTGTTAGTTCTGCTTGGTCCAGAGCTGAGTTCAACTCCTGAATATCCTTGTTAATTTTGTGTCTTGTTGATCTGTCTAATATTGACAGTGGGGTGTTAAAGTCTCCCACTATTATTGTGTGGGAGTGTAAGTCTCTTTGTAGGTCTTTAAGAAGTTGCTTTATGAATCTGGGTGATCCTGTATTGGGTGCATATACATTTAAAATAGTTAGCTCTTCTTGTTCACTGATCCCTTTACCATTGTGTAATGTCCTTCTTTGTCTTTTCTGATCTTTGTTGGTTTAAAATCTGTTTGATCAGAGACTAGGATTGCAAACCCTGTTTTTTCTTTGTTTGTTTGTTTCTTTTTTCTTTTTTCTTTCCATTTGCTTGGTAAATCTTCCTCCATCCCTTTATTTTGAACCTATGTGTGTCTTTGTTTATGAGATTGGTCTCCTGAGTACAGCACACTGGTGGGTCTTGACTCTTTATTTAATTTGCCAGCCCTTGTCTTTTAATTGGGGCATTTAACCTGTTTACATTTAAGGTTAATAGTGTTATGTGTGAATTTGATCCTGTCATTATGATGCTAGCTGGTTATTTTGCCTGTTAATTGATGCAGTTTCTTCATAGTGTCCATGATCCTTAAAATTGGGTATGTTTTTGCAGTGGCTGATACCAGTTTATCCTTTCCATTTTTAGTGCTTCCTTCAGGAGATCTTAGAAGGCAGGCCTGATGGTGACAAAATCTTTCAGCATCTGCTTGTCTGTAAAGGATTTTATTTCTCCCTTGCTTATGAAGCTTAGGTTGGCGGGATATGAAATTCTGTGTTGAAAGTTCTTCTCTTTAAGAATGTTGAATATTAGCCCTCACTGTCTTCTGGCCTGTAGGGTTTCTGCAGAGAGATCTGCTGTTAGTCTGATGGGCTTCCCTTTGTGGGTAACCCAACCTTTCTCTCTAGCTGCTCTTAACAATTATTCTTTCTTTTCAACCTTGGTGAATCAGATGCTTATGTGTCTTGGGGTTGCTCTTCTTGAGGAGTATCTTTGTGATGTTCTCTGTATTTCTGGAGTTTGAACGTTGGCCTGTCTTGCTAGGTTGAGGAAGTTCTTCTGGATAATATCCTAAAGAGTGTTTTCCAACTTGGTTCCATTCTGCCCGTCACCTTCAGGTACACCAATCAAACCTAGGTTTGGTCTTTTCACATAGTAACATATTTCTTGGATGCTTTGTTCATTTCCTTTTATTCTTTCTTCTCTAATCATGTCTTCATGCTTTATTTCATCAAGTTGATCTTCAGTCCCTGATACTCTTTCTTCTGTTTGATCTATTCAGCTATTGATACTTGTGTATGCTTCAAGAAGTTCTCATGCTGTGTTTTTCAGCTCCATCAGGTCATTTATGATCTTTTCTAAATTGGTTATTCTAGTTAGCAGTTCTTCTGACCTTTTTTCAAGGTTCT
Organism: Rhinopithecus roxellana; assembly: GCF_007565055.1. Classification (NCBI taxonomy): domain Eukaryota; kingdom Metazoa; phylum Chordata; class Mammalia; order Primates; family Cercopithecidae; genus Rhinopithecus; species Rhinopithecus roxellana. The sequence continues at coordinate 94,416,219 of NC_044551.1, forward strand.
TAGCCTCCTTGCATTGGGTTAGAAAGTGCTCCTTTAGCTCGAAGAAGTTTGTTATTACCCACCTTCTTAAGCCTACCTCTGTCAATTTGTCAAATTCATTCTCCATCCAGTTTTGCTTCCTTGCTGGCGAGGAGTTGTGACCCTTTGGAGGAGAAGCATTCTGGTTTTTGGAATTTTTAGCCTCTTTGCACTGTTTTTTTCCTTCTCTTCATGGATTTATCTACTTTTGGTTTTTGATGTTGGCGACCTTCAGATGTGACTTTTGTGTGGATGTCCTTTTTGTTGATGTTGATGCTATTCCTTTCTGTTTGTTGGTTTTTCTTCTAACCATGAGATCCCTTTGCTGCAGGTGTGCCAGAGTTTGCTGGAGTGCTGGAGGTCCACTCCAGACTTTGTTTGCCTGGGTGTCACCAGAGAAGGCTGCAGAACAGCAAATATTGCTGCTTGTTCCGTCCTCTGGAAGTTTGGCCCAGAGGGGCACCCACCAGATGCCAGCTGGAGCTGTCCTGTATGAGGCTTCTGTTCACCCCTGCTGGGAGGTGTTTGCCAGTCAGGAGACATGGGCGTCAGGGACCCACTTGGGGAGGCAGTCTGTCTCTTAGCAGAGCTTGAGCGCTGTGCTGGGAGATCCGTTGCTCTCTTCAGAGATGGTGGGCAGGAACATTTACATCTGCTGAAATTGTGCCCACAGCTGCTCCTTCCCTCAGGTGCTCTGTCCTGGAGAGATGGGAGTTTTATCTATAAGCCCATGACAGGGGCTGCTGCCTTTCTTTCAGAGACGCCCTGCCCAGAGAGGAGGAATCTAGAGAGGCAGTCTGGCTACAGTGGCTTTGCCAAGCTGCAGCGGGCTCTGCCCAGTCTGAACTTCCCAGCAACTACTTTTACACTGTGAGGGAAAACTGCCTCCTCAAGCTGCAGTAATGGTGCATATCCTTACCTTCACCAAGCTCGAGCATCCCAGTTCAACTTCAGACTGCTGTGCCGGCAGCAAGAATTTCAAGTCAGTGGATCTTAGCTTGCTGTTCTCCATGGGGTTGGGATTCACTGAGCTGGACCACTTGTCTCCCTGGCTTCAGCCCCCTTTCCAGGGGAGTGAACGGTTCTGTCTCCCTGGTGTTTCCAGTGCCACTGGGGTATGAAAAAAACTCGTGCAGCTAGCTGGGTGCCTGCCCAAATGGCCATCCAGTTTTGTGCTTGAAACCCAGGGCCCTGGTGGTGTAGGCACCTGAGGGAAATCTCCTGGTCTGCAGGTTGCAAAGACTGTAGGAAAAGCGTAGTATCTGGGCTGGAATGCACCATTCCTCAAGGCACAGTCCCTCATGGCTTCCCTTGGCTAAAGGAAGGAGTCCCATGATCCCTTTTGCTTCCCAGGTGAGGCAACACCTCACCCTGCTTTGGCTTGCCCTCTGTTGGCTGCACCCACTGTCTAACCAGTCCCAATGATTTGAGCTGGGTACCTCAGTTGGAAATACAGAAATCGCCCACCTTCTGTGTTGATCTCACTGGGAGTTGCAGACCGCAGCTGTTTCTATTCAGCCTTCTTGCCAGCCACCCTGTACCACATTTTCTTTGTCTATTCATCTGTTGATGGACACTTAGGTTACATCCAAATCTTGATTATAATAAACAATGTTACAGCAAACATGGTAGTGCAGGTATCTTTTTGATATACTGAGTTCCTTTCTGTTGTGTATATAGTCAGCAGTGGGATTGCTGGATCATACACAATAGCTGTATTTTAAGTTTTTTGAGGAACCTCTATACTGTTTTCCATAGTAGTTGTGCTAATTTCCATTCATTTCAGCTGTGTACAGGCTTCTATTTTTCTCCACATCCTCACCAGCATTCGCTATTGCCTGTTTTGTTTTTTTTTTTTTTTTTTTTGGATATAAGCCATTTTAACTTAGGTGAGAAGATATCTTATTGTAGCTTGATTTGCATTTCTCTGATGATCAGTGATGTTGAACAATTTTTCATATGCCTATTTGCCATTTGTATATATATATATTTTTTTTTGGCGGGGGGTTATTTTTAGTTTTTATTTCTTTTAGGTCCTGGAGTGCACGTGCAGGATGTGCAGGTTTGTTACATAGGAAAACATGTGCCATGGTGATTTGCTGTACCTATCAACCCATCACCTACGTATTAAGCCCAGTATGTATTAGCTATTTTTCCTAATGCTCTCCCTCCCCACCAGCACCCTCAACCTCTGACAGGCCCCCATGTGTGTTGTTCCTCTCTCTGTGTCCATGTGTTCTCATGTTCAGCTCCCATTTATAAGCAAGAACATGTGGTGTTACACATGGTGTTTAGTTTTCTGTTCCTGCATGTGTTTGCTGAGGATAAAGGCTTCCAGCTCCATCCATGTCCCTGCAAAGTACATGATCTCTTTCACAGGCTGGGCGTGGTGGCTCATGCCTGTAATCCCAGCACTTTGGCAGGCCCAGGTGGGTGGATCACCTGAGGTCAGGAGTTCGTGACCAGCCTGACCAGTGGAACCCTGTCTCTACTAAAAATATAAAAATTAGTTGGGCATGGTGGCAGGCACCTGTAATCCCAGCTAGTCAGGATGCTGAGGCAGGAGAATTGCTTGAACCTGGAAGGCGGAGGTTGCAGTGTGCCGAAACCGCGCTATTGCACTTCAGCCTGGGTGACACAATGAGACTCCTTCTCAAAAATCAAAAACAAATGCTTGTGGACCACGTAAATTTCTTATTTTGAGAAGTGTCTGTTCATGCCCTTTTCACACTTTTTAATGGGATTTTTTTTTTTTTTCCTTGTGCGTTTGTTTAAGTTCCTTGTAGAGTCTGGGTATTAGACCTTTGTAGATGGATAGATTGTAAAAATTTTCTCCCATTGTGTAGATTTGCCTGTTCACTCTGATAGTTTTTTTGCTGTGCAGAAACTATTTAATTTAATTAGATCTAATTTTTCAAGTTTTGTTTTTGTTGCAATTGACTTTTAGCATTTTTATCATGAAATCTTTCCTCTTGCCTATGTCCTGAATGGTATTGCTTAGATTTTCTTCTAGGGTTTTTACAATTTTGGGTTTTACATTTAAGTCTTTAGTCCATCTTGAGTTAATTTTTGTATAAGGAAGGGATCAAATTTCAACTTTCTGCATATGGCTAGCCAGTTCTTCCAGCACCATTTATTAAATACGGAATCCTTTCCTCATTTGCTTGTTTTTGTCAGGTTTGCTGAAGATCAGATGGTCGTAGATGTGTGGTCTTATTTCTGGGTTCCCTATTCTGTTCTATTGGTCTATGTATCTGTTTTTGTACTAGTATTATGCTGCTTTGATTACTGTAGCCTTGTAGTATAGTTTGAAGTCAGGTAGCATGATTCCTCCTGTTTTGTTCTTTTTGCTTAGGATTGTCTTGGTTATATGAGTTCTTTTTTGGTTCCATATGAATTTTAAAATCCATTCAAATATTTTGCTCATTTTTTATTGGATTATTAGATTTTTTTTCTTTGGAGTTGTTCGAGCTTCTTATACATGCTTGTTATTAACCCCTTGTCAGATGGGTAGTTTGCAAATGTTTTATCCCATTCTGTGGGTTTTCTCTTCACTTTGTTGATTGTATCCTTTGTTGTGAAGAAGCATTTTAACTTGATGTGATCCCATTTGTCCCATTTTTGCTTTGGTTGCCTGTTCTTGTGGGGTATTGTTCAAGAAATGTTTGCCCAGACCAATGTCCTGGTAATTTCCTCTAATGTTTTCTTGTAGTAGTTTCACACTTTAAGGTCTTAGACTTAAGTCTTTAATCTATTTTGATCTGATTTTTGAATATAGCAAAAGATGGGAATCTAGTTTCATTTTTCTGTATATGGCTATTGTTTTCGCAGCACCATTTATTGAAGAGACTCTTTTCTCTAGTGAATGTTCTTTGGCTTCTTGGTCAGGAGGAAGTCTGGGTTCTATATTCTGTTCCATTGAGCTATGTGTCTATTTTACTTTTGTTTGTTTGTTTGTTTGTTTTGCTAGTACCATACTTTGGTTAATATAGCTCTGTAGCCTAATTTGAAGTCAGGTAACGTGATTCCTCCAATTTTGTTCTTTTTGCTTAGGATAGTTTTGGCTATTCTGGGTCTTTTGTGGTTCCATATAAATTTTAGAATTGTTTTTTCTACTTCTGTCAAGAATGTCATTGTCATTTTGATAGAGATTGCATTGAATTTTTAGGTTGCTTTGTGTAATGTGGACATTTTAACGATATTAATTCTTCCAATTCAATATTTTTTCCTTCTTTGGTGTCCTTCTCAGTGTATTTCATCAGTGCTTTATAGTGTTTATTATAGAGATCTTTCACTTTCATTAATTCCTGGGTATTTAATTTTATTTGCAGCTATCATAAATTGGATTACTTTTTTGATTTCTTTTCAAATTATTCACAGTTGGCATGTAGAAGTGCTACTAATTTTTGCTTGTTGATATTTTGTCTTGTAATTTTACTGAATTTATCAGTTCTTATAGTTTTTAAAGGAGACTTAAGTTTACTTCAAATATAAGATCATATCATCTGCAAACAAGGGTAATTTGAGTTCTTCACTTCAGTTTCAATGCCATTTATTTCTTTCTCTTGTCTGGTTGCTCTAGCTAGGAATACAGGTACTCTGTTGAATATCAGTGGTAAAAGTGGGCGTCTTTGTCAAGTTCCAGATCTCAGAGGAAAGGCTTTCAGTTTTTCACTATCTGGCATGATACTAGCTATGGGCCTGCCATATATGGCTTTTATTGTTTAGATATGTTCCTTCTATACCCAGTTTTTGAGGGTTTATAATATGAAGGGATATGGAATTTTGTCAAATGCTTTATCAGCATAAATTGAAATGATCATATGTTTTTTATCCTTTATTCTGTGGATGTGATATATCTCATTAATTGATTTGCTTATGTTGAACAATCCTTGTATAACAGAGATAAATTCCACTTGGCCGTGATTAATGATCTTTCTACTGTATTGCTGAATTCTGTTTGCTAATCTTTTGTTGAGATTTTTTTTCATCAATATTCATCAGAGAATATTGATCAGAAAATATCTTTGTCTGGTTTTGGTATCAACATGTTTTAGAATAAAGTTGGAAGCATTCCCTTCTCCTCTATTTTTTGGAATAGTTTGAGTAGGTTTGATATTAGTTTTTCTTTAAATGTTTGGTAGAATTCAGTAGTGAAGCCATCAATCAGGTCCTGGGCTTTTCTTTACAGGGAGATTTTTTATTACAGTTTCAATCTCAGCACTTGTTATTGTCCTGTTCAGGTCCCAGATTTCATCCTTGTTCAATCTTGGTAGGCTGTATGTATCTAGAAATGTGTTCATTTCTTCTAGGTTTCCCAATGTATTGGCATATAGTTGCTCATAGTAGGCACTAATGATCCTTTGAATTTCTTCAGTATAATTTGTAATGTGTCTTTTTTCATTTCTGATTTGCTTTATTTGTATCTTCTCTCTTGTTTTTCTTAGTCTGGCCAACAACTGGTCAATTTTGTTTAACTTTTCAAAAAAACAACTTTTTGCTTGATTAATTTTTATATTGTTTTCTTCATATCTTTTATTTATTTCTATTCTGATTTTGATTATTTCTTTTGTTTCATTTTTTGATATGATTTGCTATTTCTTTTCTAGTTCTTTAAGATACATTGCTAGATTGTTTATTTGAAGTTTTTCCTCTTTTTTGAAGTAGGCACTTATAGCTATAAACTTCCTTGTGAGTACTGATTTTGCTGTATCTCATAAGTTTGAAATATTGTATTTTCTTTATCACTTGTTTAAGGAAATTTTCAATTTCTTTCTTAATTTTTCTATTGACCCAATGGTCATTCAGGAGGATATTGTTGAATTTCCTTGTATTTGTATAATTTCCAAAATTCTTCTTGTTATTGATTTCTAGTTTTATTCCATGTGGTCTGAGAAGATATTTGATATTATTTCAACTTTTTGAATGTTTTATTATCACTTGCTTTGTGACCCAACAGATGGTGTATCCTTGAGAATGATCCAGCTGCTGAGTAAAATATGTGTATACCGCAGCTCTTGGATAAAATTTTCTGTAAATATCTATTAGAGCCACTTGGTCTATAGTACAGATTAAGTTTAATGTTCTTTTGTTGATTTCCTGTCTGGGAGATCTGCCCAATGCTGATAGTGGGGTATTGAAGTCTCCAACTATTATCATATTGAGGCCTTTTTCTCTCTTTAACTCTAATAATATTTGTCTGAAATATTTTGGTGCTCAACCATTATAAATGCATCAATATAAATATATATAAAATATATATATATATTTTAAATTGTTAAATTTTCTTGCTTTATTAACCCTTTTATCATTATATAGTGTCCTTATTTGTCCCTTCTTATAGTTTTGTCTTGAAATCTGTTTTATCTATTATAAACATAGTCACCTCTGTTCTTTTATGGTTAACAGTGGCATGGAATATTTTTTACTTTCCTTTATTTTCAGTCTATACGTGTCTTTATAGGTGAAGTGTGTTTCTTATAGGCAACACATCAATGGGTTTTGTTTATTCATTCATTCAGCCAGTCTATGTCTTTTGATTGGACAGTTTAATCAATTTAAATTCAATGTTATTATTCACAAGTGAGGACTTATTCCTGCCATTTTGTTACTTGTTTTCTAGTTGTTTTGTGGTCTTCTCTTCCTTCTTTCTTTCCTTTCTTTAGTGAAGGTGATTTTTCTCTGGTGATACAATTTAGTTTCTTGCTTTTAGTTTTTTGTGTATTCATTGCATGTATTTTGGCTTGAAGTTACCATTAGGCTTGCAAACACTATCTTTTAAGGCATCATTTTGACGTGATAACACGTTAACACTATTTATATAAACAAGCAAACAAACAAGCAAAAAGAAAACTAATAAAAACTCTATGCCTTAACCATCCCCCCATTTTTTAGCTTTTTGTTGTCTCTATTTATTTCTTATTGTATGGTCTATGTCTTGAAAAGTAGTCGTTGCTGTTATTTTTGATTCATCATCGAGTCTATCTACCTAAGATCAGAGTCGTTTACACACCACAGTTATATTGTTATAATATTCTGTGGTTTTCTGTCTACTTACTATTACCAATTAGTTCTCTACCTTCAGGTGTTTGCTTTTGCTTACTAATGTCCTTTTCTTTCTGATTGAAGTACTCACTTTAGAGTGCCTTGTAGGACAGGTATGTTGTTGATGAAATCCCTCAGGTTTGTTTTTTTTTTTTTTTTTTTTTTTTTGCCTTGCAAAGTATTTCTCCTGTATGTTTGAAGAATATTTTTACTGGGTATACTATTCTAGGGTAAAATATTTTTTTCCTTCAGCACTTTAAATATGTCATGCCAGTCTCTGATGACCTGTTAGGTTTCCACTAAGAAATCTGCCATCAGAAGTATTGGAACTCCATTGTATGTTATTTGTTTCTTTTCTCCTGCTTCTTTCAGCATCCTTTCTTTATCCTTGACTTTTGGGACTTTGATTATTAAAGGTAGGCTCCTTTGAGTTAAATCTGCATGGTGTTCTATGACCTTCTTTTGTACTTACCTGTTGGTATCTTTCTCAAGGTTTGGGAAGTTCCCTGCTATTATCCATTTGAATAAATTTTCTACCCCTATCTCCTTATCTACCTCCTCTTTAAGGCCAATAAGTCTTGGATTTGCACTTTAGAGGCTATTTTCTATGCCCTATAGGCATGCTTCATTGTTTATATTATTTTTTCTTTTGTCTCCTCTATCCATGTATTTTCAAATACTCTGTCTTCAAGCTCACTAACTCTTTCTTCTGCTTAGACAATTCTGCTATTAAAAGACAGATGCATTCTTCAGTATGCCAATTGCATTTTTCAGCTCTAGAATTTCTGCTTTTTTTTCAAGTATTTCAATTTCTTTGTCAAATTTATCTAATAGAATTCCAAATTTCTTCTCTATGTTACCTTGAATTTTTTTTTTTTTTTTTTTTTAGTTTTCTCAGCACAGCTATTTTGAATTATCTGTATAAAAGGTCACATATCATTGTTTCTCTAGGACTGGTCCCTGGTGTCTGATTTAGTTCATTTGATGAAGTCATGTTTTCTTGGATGGAGTTGATGTTAGGTGATACTCTTTGATGTCTGGTCTTGAGAGTTAGATATTTATTGTAGTCTTTCCTGTCTGGGCTTATTTGTATCTGTCTTCCTTGAGAAGGCTTTCCAGGTATCTGAAAGGACTTGGGTGTCATGATCTAGGCTGTATCTGCTTTAGGTGTCACCCTAAGCCGAGTTATGCTGTGGTTCTTGCAGACTTATAGATATATCACCTTGATGAACATGGATAAGATGTAGGATAATTCTCTGGATTACCAGGCAGTCCCTTGTTCTCTTCTTTTACTCTCTCCCAAACAAACGGAATCTCTATCTCTGTTCTGAGCCATCTAAAGATAGAGATGGAGTGACCTAAGCCCCTTTGTGTCCGTCACCACTATGACTGTGCTTGGTCAGGCCTGCAGCCAGCACAGCACAGGGTGTCACTAAAGTCTTGCTATAACTACTCCCTGGCTACTGTCTATATTCGCTCAAGGTCCTAGGTCTCTGCAATCAGTAAGCTGGCAAAGGCAGACAGGCCTGTGTCTTTCTCTTTAGGGTGGCAAGTTCCCCTAGGCCCAGCGTGTGTCCAGAATTCCCAGCCAAACTTCAAGGACCAAGATCAAAAACCTTAGTAGTTTACCTGGTGTTCTACTGTACTGCAGCTGAGCTGGCATTCAAACCTGAAGATGCAGTTCCTTCCTCCTTTTCTCCACTTTCCAAAGGCAAAGGAGCATCACCCAGTAGTCACTGCCACTATGAGCCATGAAGAGTACTGCCAGAGTACCATCAAATGTTCCCATAGGGCCCAAGGGTTCTTAAATCAGCTTGTGGTGAATGCTGCCTGGCCTGAGACTCACCCTTCAGGGCAGTGGGCTCACTTCTGGCCCAGAACAGGACCAGATATGCCAATAAGAGTCACTTTATGGAACTGGGGACTCCAAGAGCCTGCTTCGTGTTCTACCCCACTGTGGCTGTGCTGGTACCTAAGGTGCAGGACAAAGCCCCCTTTACTTTTTCCTTTGTTTTTTTTCAAGCAGAAGGAGTTTTGCCCCATAGCCACTACAGCTAATAATGTACTGAGTCTCAACTGAAGCCAACAATTTTCAGAGGCTCACCCAAGGCCCTCTGTGTAGTTCCTGGGTATCACTGCTGGTTATACAGGTCCCAAGGGCTCTTCAATAAGCAGGTGATGAATACTGACAGGACTGAGTCCTTCCCTTCAAAGCAGTGGGTTCCCTTCTGGCCCATGGTGTGTCTAGAAATGTCATCCAGGAGCTAGGCCCTGAAATGGGGGGCCTCATGACTCTGGCAAGTGCCCTATCCTGCTGTGAGTGAGCTGGTATCTAAAATGTGAGATATAGTTCTCTCCACTCTTCCTTCTCCTCTCCTTAAGTTGGAGGAAGGGGTCTCTTTTGGAGCCATGAGCTGTTTAGCCTAGGGTTGTGAAGGGTGATGTCAACACACCCTGAGCCTACCCAGCTTGTGTATCAGTAGGTCACGTGACCCCTCCCTGCCTGGGTCTCGTTCTGCACCAATTCAGCACTAAGCCTTACCTATGAGTTGTAGTCTTTATGGCCTAGATTGTCTTTCAATGAACTCTATATTTTTGTCCATTTTTTAGTTATAATATTTATTCATCATTTTAATTATAATGAATACATCAAGTTTTCTCAAGTATGGCACAACTGACATCTTTAGCTGAATAATTCTTTGTTACTCATTGTTGTAAGTTGATGTCTTGTGCATTGTAAGATAGTTAGCAATGTCCTAGTCCTCTATCCACTAGATATCTGCAGCTCCCTGCAGTTGTGACAATCAAGAATATCACCAGATATTTTCAAATGTCTCCTGTTGAGCAAAATCATCCCCAGTTGAGAAACTTGTTAAGAATATGTATTCCTTCCAATACTATTTATACTGCTCTTAGGGGATATAGTATCTATACATTTACTTTTATTTGCAATGTAGCTTTTGAATATGAATACTCAAAAAGATGTATCACTGACAATCCTTTAAAACTAGAACATAATGGGAGCATACATAGGAATACATTGTTAATATTTATCTAATTAATACTTATTAAACATTTTTATTTAGTTATAGCCAAAATAATACTGTGTAACAAACAATTCTATAATACTCAGAAAAGGTATCTTGCTCTTTCACCATTCTGAAGGTTTCATTGGGTTTTTCTCATGTTGGCTGGCCTCAGCTAGGTTTGACTGGTTTAGATAGGAGGATCCTCAGGCCCCAGGTCAAGGTCCAGTATCTCATGCCCATACTGAGCCTCGCAGCTCCCCAGGGTAATGTTTTATTATGGAAGTGACAGAAGCTCAAGGGGGCAAGTTAAATCTAGTAGACGTATTTACAGTCTTTGCTAAGGTGACCACTATTATCACTCCAATTTCCAGAGAAAGCCACATGTTCAAACACAGCATTAATGAGGAAGTGATACATAGTTTGTCTTAGGTGAAACAAGACAAAAGTTATTTGGCAGAGGACAGACATGTGAAAGCATATAGTGGTCCAATTTGGAAAACATTTTGGTCGTTCCTCAAAAGGTTTCACATAGTTACAATAGTCTGTTAAAAAAATGCATATGAATGTTCAGGGTAGTTTTATTCACAAGAGCCCAAAATGAAAACAAATCAAAAGTCAATAAGCTGTTGAATGGATAAATAAAATGTGACATATCCATATAACTGAATATCATTTAGCAATAAAGAGAAACTGAGTACTGGACAGATGAAGTACTGGTACATTCTACACCACGAGTGACCCTTGAAAACAATTTGCTAAGTAAAAGAAGTCATTTATAAAAGATCATACATTGTATATTTTCTTTAATATAAAATGTTTAGAGTAGGCAAACTTATAGGGACAGAGAGAAGATGAGTTGTTTCTTAGAGATAAGAAAGGAATTAAGGGGAAATGGGGATTGACTACTAATGAGTGTGGGGTTCCTTTATGGAAGACAAAAATGTTCTAATACTAGATTGTGATGGTGGTTGTATAACCCTGGGAATGAACTGAAATCATTGAATTGTACACTTCAAATAGGTGAATTGCATAATATGTGAACTATATCTTAATGAAACTGTATTTTTAAAATAAAATTCTATTGAAGGAATAAATAATACTAAAAAATTATCATAGATGACACAAACACATGGTAAAACATTCCATGATCATAGATTGAAAGACTGAATATTGTTAAAACATCTACACTGACTGATATGCTTGGCTCTGTGTCCCCACCCAAGTATCATGTCTAATTATAATCCCCAGTGTCATAGGTAGGGCCTGGTAGAAGGTGATTGGATCATGGGGGTCGTTTCCAGTAATTTAGCACCATCCCTCTAGTGCTGTCTTGTGATAGAGTTCCCATGAGAGCTGGTTGAAAGTGTATAACACCTCCCCATTCATTTTCTCTCTCCTGCCAGCCATCTGAAGATGAGCCTGCTTCCCCTTCACTTTCTGCCATAATCGTAAGTTTCCTGAGGCCTTTCCAGCCATGCTTCTTGTACAGCCTACTGAACTACGAGTCAATTAAACTTCTTTTTTTCATAAATTACCCAGTCTCAGGTGGTTCTTTATATCAGTGCAAGAATGGATTAATTCAGGAAATTAGTACCAGAGGAATTGGCTGTTGCTACAAAGATTCCTGAAAATGTGAAAGTGACTTTGTAACTGGGTAACAAGCAAAGGTTGGAATGGTTTGGAGGTCTCAGAAGAAGACAGAAAGATAAGAGAGTTTGGAACTTCCTAGAGATTTGTTGAATGGTTTTGGCCAAAATGCTGATAGTGATATGGACAGAGAGGGCCAAGCTGATGAGGTCTCAGATATGGAGAGGAGAAACTTTTTGGGAACTGGAGTGAAGGTTACTCTTGCTATGCTTTAGCATAGAGATTGGTGACATTCCACCCCTTCTCTAGGAATCTGTTGAACTATTAAATTGGGAGAGATGACTTAGAGTAGCTGGTAGAAAAATTTTCTAAGCAGCAAAGAGTTCAAGATGTGGCCTAGCTGCTTCTAAATACCTACACTCTCATCTGCATAAACAAAGAAATGACCTGAAACTGTAATTTCTATTTAAAAAGCAAGCTGAGCATTAAAGTTTGGAAAATACGCAGGCTGACCATGTGTTAGAAAAGAAAACTCCATTTTCTGAGCAGGAATTCAAGCCAGCTACAGAAATTTGCATAAGTAAAGAGGAACTGAATGTTAATAGCCAAAACAATCGGGAAAATGCCTCCAAGGCATTTCAGAGACCTTTGCAGCAGCCCATCCCATCGCAGGCCTAAGGCCTAGGAGGGAAGAATGGTTTCATGGGCCGGTCCCAGGGTTCTGTTGCTCTTTGCAGCCTCAGGACATGTTGCCCTGTGTCAAGCCACTCCAGTTTTAGCTGTGACTAAAAGAAGCCAAGATACAGCTCATGCCACTGCTAGAGGGTGCAAACCAGTAGCCACCAAAGTTTCCATGTGGTATTAAGCCTGCAGGTGCATGGAGGGCAAGAGTTGAGGCTTGGGTGCCTCTGCCTAGATTTCAGAAGATGTATGGAAACACCTGGATATCCAGGGAGAAGTCTGCCTTAGGGGAAGAATCCTCATGGAGATCCTCTACTAGGACAATACAGAGGGAAAATGTGGGGTTGGAGCACCCACACATAATGAAATCACGTTATTTGCACAACATGGATGCAGGCAGAGGCCATTATCCTAATTGAATTAATTTAGAAACAGAAAACTAAATACCACATGTTCTCTCTTATAAGTTGAAGATAAATATTGGGTACATGTGGACATAAAGATAGGAACAATAGATGTTGGAGACTCCAAAAAGAGGGAGGGAATGAGGGGGACAAGGATAGAAAAACTACCTACTGTGTACCAAGTTCACTATATAGGTGATAAGATCCATAGAAGCTAAACCCTCAGCATCATGCAATATACTCATGTAACAAACCTGCACAGGTACCTCCTGAATGTAAAAGTTTAAAACAATAATAAAATAAAAATCTTGCCTCCCCAAAGTCAGCTACTTTGTTACATTCATTCCCTCTCTTCCCCAATGCAACATGTGCTTACTTACTTCCCCTTACATTCTAAAGTTTCTTTCAGTTGCAGCAGCAAAATCAAATTTTAGAAGTCTATCTTGTTGTTGTTGTTGTTGTTGTTGTTGTTGTTGTTTCAGTTTTGAGTATACCTTCCCTTGATCTGGAGACTTTTAGAAAATAAAAAGAATATCCACTCCCCCTTGCCCCCCCAAAAATAATATAAACAACACACAGGCACATTTAGATTACACTGTTGTAATAATGAGAGTATGACTTCATTAAATGTTTCAATTTGACCAAGGGGGAAATCAGACACATAAACAGTCAATGCTCCTTGGCAATTCTGAAATTCCTCTGGCTAAGCATTGGTTGCTACTTCTTCCTAATGAGGGTTCAAGGGAAAATCTACCAGGTGGCAGAGAATGTCTCCTGACTACTCTACAGTAAATTTCTCTGGAGTAGCTGGAGTTCTCTGGAGTAACACCTACAGCTCACAGGTGGCAAAGCCCTCACCTGTGTCACAGATCACAGCCAGTCAGGCTGCAAAGCTGAGCACATATGGAGGAAACCCTGCCGTGGCCACACAGCACCCCTCACCATCCCACAAAATGGTAATGATTGAACAGTAATCACTGCTTGGGAGCATGTTGCTAAATATACTCTCTTTTGCTACAGAAATAAAACTGAAGCTTTTGAAATGAAAAAGGTAATTTTGTTACTAGTTAAAACGTAGAACTTTCAACCTCTCCTGTTTCTTTTTGGGAAGTGATTAACAACTAAATATTCAAGAGTTTCTAAGTCTTTGAAAGAGTCTATAAGTATAATTAATATAAAAATATTGTTTAAAATGTAATATGCATATGTAACCATAGAAAAATGTCATTTTATCACTATCATTAGAGATTAACTTTTCAGAAACCTGTTTCTGAAAAATGGCTCCCTCGGAAAATGAAATAGAAATTTTTGCACATTAAAAAATTTGATTGAAGTGAGACTAATTTTCTGTACTCATTAGAAGAAAGAATAAATATAGGCAGAGAGAAAAATATCTCATGCTGATGAAGTGAAAAAGCGTGATCACATGAAAAGCTATTTGTTATTGCTTTTAATAAATTATGAATTAAATTCTCTTTACATATTTATATATTTTAATTAAATTAAGTTTAAATGTTTGTTAATTTTGCTAACAATATGTTAGGTAAGGCAATGAAGGAAGGAAGTTAACTTCCATCATAAAGAGACGTATGCAAGGATAATGTGCTATAATGTGATATACAATCTATAAAAGTGAAAAATCACTTTGCAGGTATTTGAATGATGCATATATGTTAAAAAAAAATAGGTAACCTGAAAAGTTAGTGCCTGTAGTGACTGATAGAGAAGATCATTGAAAAACGAGTCAGTAAATGTTGAAGGCAGCTGTGATAATTTCAGCATTTATGTTATTTTGATAAATAAGATCCTTTCTGAGGATCTAATTTTTTTCTTGCAAATTAGTAAAATATCAAGTTATAAAGTCTATAGTTACCACCACAGTTCATTCAAACATATTTTTATAGACCATAATTTGTCAAAGTACAACCCAAGGAACTTTGTTCTGCTTTATTATTTTTTAAAATAAAAGCAAAACAAAAAACAAATGTCTAGGATCATCTATATTTGAAAATGAAAAATATGTCTTTTATGGAACGTTATAAATTTCTTTAGCATAGTACCATTTTAAAAAGTTCTCCAGGAGTAAAATTCTGCCAGGTTTGTTAGAAAACTCATAAAGGAACATAAAACATTTCTTTCATCAGACTAGTGAAAAAAGAATACAGTGTTCTGGAAATGATCTTTCATATCTGCTTCCATTTCCCACTTGTAGATTCTCCATTTTTAATACACAGTTAAAACTCAGTTGCTTGAGTTTTTATTTTCTCTATATCTTTAAAATATGGAATTATTTATTTCTCTTTCTTTCTTTCTTTTCTTTCTTTCTTTCTTTCTTTCTTTCTCTTTCTTTCTTTCTTTTCTTTCTTGTTTCTTTCTTTCCTCTGTTTCTGTTTCTTGGTTTCTTTTTTGTTCTTGTTTTATGCCTTCTCTCTAATCACGCCTTCCTGCGTCCTCCCTATCATTCCTTACACTTCCTCTTTCCTTCATCCTTCCTCCCTCACTCTTTCCTTCCTCTCCTTTCCTTCTCCTCCTGTCTCCTTTTCCTTCCTTCCTCCTTTCTTTCCTTCCTCCATCCCTCTTTCCCTTTCTCCCTTCCTCCCTCCTTTCCTTCCTTCCTTCCTTCCTTCCTTCCTTCCTTCCTTCCTTCCTTCCTTCCTTCCTTCCTTCCTTCCTTCCTTCCTTCCTCCCTTCCATCTTTCCAGACAAGGTCTTGCAACGTCACCCATACTGATGTGCAATGGTGAGGTCATAGCTCACTGCAGCCTTGAAATTCCAGCCTCAAACAATCCTCCCACCTCAGCCTCCTGAGTAACTGGGACCACAGAAGCATGTCACCATGCCTGACTAATTTTAACAAATTTTTGTAGGGATAGTATCTCTTCACGTTGCCAAGTCTGGTTTCAAATTCCTGGGCTCAAATGATTCTCCCACTTGGGTCTCCCAAAGTGCTAGGATTACAACTGTGAGTCCTTGCACCTGGCCAAATGAGGAATTTTTCTAAAAATAAGCCTATACTTGTATTGTAAACATTGGCTTGACCATATGACAAATATAGTTTATACATCAAATTTTCATTGTTATTAATTTCTGCAAACTCCAATCGCTACAAGACCTTACAGCACCTATCTTCTATTACAATGAAAAAGTATTTATTCTTAGTGTTTGGAGCATATGTCTTTGAACATATATGTATACTTGAATAACAAGAAAAGTTATAAATTCCATGTCTAGAATTTAATGTACTAATAACATATTGTCACAGAGATCTCATTCTAGGTCATATAATCTTCACTGAGCCATATGTTTTTATTTTTTTTTTCATGAGTATATAGCTATCGACTTTGGTTTCTTTCTGGTGAACACCATACCGTAAGAATGATCCATGGTGCTTTACATGTTTGTTCTCCTAGTTTTTGTCATTATTTTTAAAACTTATTATTTTTGAAATGGGGTTTTGCTGTGTTGTCAGGCTAGACTTAGGCTCTTGGGCTCAAGCAATCATCCTGTCTCAGCCTCCCTAGCAGCTGGGACTACAGATGTGCTTGGTCTCATATTGAATCCAGTTGATGGCTAGACAGACACTAAGGGGATTGTTTCTGTGCACAGGATGATGGCTCTGTGTGACCATTCTGGAAAATGATACAGGTTCAGAAATAAAATTACTATGTCATCACAAACACACACACATACAATATATATTTATATCCATCAACATAAAATTAGATCCCTAAATCTTAACATGTACATCAACACTTTGTTTCTATCTACTTTTCATTTTTATTTTTCCAATCTGTTAGTAGCAAACAATCTCATTATTTTGTTTTGTTATGGTCCCATTTAACTAGAAATAAGTCTAAAGCCTCTCCTACACATGTTTTTTGAGTTGTTTCTCTGGTTAGTCCATTCTATGTTTTACACCTTTATTTCCCTTAAATTCCATCACTTTTCTTGTTGATTTGTTTAAATTTCTCATCCACATTATTCATTAAGCCCTTCTCCGTTTTTGATTTTACAGATCTCTGCTTTACATACATAATATTTTTACTAATTTGAAAGAATTTTACTTTGTGTCATTTTTTTGCTTATAATGTTGGTCCTGGGGTGGCATTACTTAAATAAGTCATTATCATCAATAGGCCACTATATATATTTTTGTACTTTTTCCCCCATTGGCTATTTATGTATTTATTTATCTAGAGACAAAGTCTCGCTGTCTGTCGCCCAGGCTGGAGCGCAGTGGCACGATCTTGGCTCACTGCAACCTCTATCTCCCGGGTTCAAGGGATTCTCCTGCCTTAGCCTCCTGAGCAGCTGGGACTACAGGCATGTGCCACCATGCCTGGCTAATTTTTGTCACTAAGTTGGCCAGGCTGGTCTCGAACTCCTGACCTTGTGATCAGCCTGCCTCAGACTCCCAAAGTGCTGGGATTACAGGTGTGAGCCACTTTGCCAGGCCAACTTTGTTGTTTTATCTTAAAGAGACTTTGAATTCATACGGCAGCCTCCCTGACATCCTCCTGGCCACCTAATAATGGAAATGAATCTACATTGTGTTTTCTCCATATTCAGGGCCACTTTTTAAAAAACTAATTTATTTAGCAAAGAGCCCTCTGGTCATTGATTTGTAAAGTCATTTCTATCATATACACATGAGTCTATTGCTAAGCTTTCTATTTTTCTCTATTGTGTCATTTTTGACTTTCTACTGAAGGATTGCATTTTAATACCTAGAAGAGTACATTTTCTTGATTCATTCATCTTTTCATATACAACTTAGCTAGTTGAGGCTCTTTACCCTTTCATATATTCTTGCTTTAGTAGAAGATTTCAACTACATTTAAATTTGGATTATATCTAATTTATAGATAAATTTGGGGTCAGAATATGAAGTAGTTCCAGAATTGGCTGTAGTATAGCTCTGCATATTTCAGATCTTATCATTTGGATTATTTTATAGTTCCTATGTAGAAAATCATGTTATTTAAAAGGATTTGTGTATCTTTCCTTCAAGTTCCGACATATCTTATTGGGTTTTTTTTTTGAACATATTATTTTATATGTTTCCAACTATTTGATCATTTTCTTTAGTTTTCTGAGTTCATTAAATTGATTTATTATTATATTTTTAATCTTAATTTATTGCTTTTGTTTTATACTTTGTTTAGTTTCTCTCTCTCTTTCTCTCTCTCTCTCTCTCTCTCTCCCTTCTCAGTGTTAACGTAACTTCACGGAACTTCATCTTTTAAAAGAAAGGGGTTTTCAACAAAAATGTAGTACAACAGTCAACCAAAACACTGACCTTTAAAGCAGTGGACATAGGATCTATTATGTCCAAGTGTCTGGAAATTCTGCTGACAGTGCCATCTCCTGTGTTGTAATGTGTTTAACAGAATACAAGCCTGACTTTATCTATAGCAAATGGCCCACCTGGAAAATAAATGGCTATTTGTGGCTCAGGTGTCTAGCTATAGAATAAGAGTTTGTAATTAATTTACATAATACCAAAGAGTCTTGCTCTTATCCTCAGTTGACTGCTTTTTTTTTTTTTTTTTTTTTTTTTTTTGAGGCAGGGTCTCACTGCCACCTAGGCTGGAGTACAGTGGCACGATCTTGGCTCACTGCAAACTCTGTCTCCCAGACTCAAGCAATCCTCCCACCTCAGCCTCCCAGGGTAGCTGGGACTACAGATGTGTACCACCACACTCAGCTAATTTTTTTGTATTTTTGATGGAGAGGAGGTCTTGCCATGGTGCCCAGGCTGGTCTCGAACTCCTGAGCTCAAACTATTTGCCTGCCTTGGCTTCCTAAAGTGCTGGGATGAGAGGTGTGAGCTACCACATACAGCTGACTTTACTCTCAGATACATGTAGTATATAGTGATATAGCATATTGTTTGCCATGGACCCATGTGGTGATAAGGAAACGCTCTTAGAGGAAAGGTATGATGCTTAATTTGTAACGTTATATACCAAAGTGTTGCTGATACTTCAATGAATGTTATTCTTTAAACTTAAAAATTATAGACAACATGGACTTTAAATCAATGTGGAGATTCATATGTGTAATAGTTTAGCTACAGTTGATAAATTTAAGCATAGATTTTCCAGGCATATTTTTAAAAAATATACTCAGCTTGTCCAGTAATATTTATTATATGCCCTAAGAACTTCTAAATATGTCTATATTGGCTTTCATCCTTGTCTGCTAAAGGTTGTGAAAGATATGGAAAGGCGATATTAGTTTTCAACTGTCTTCTATAGATTTTCTACTGTGGCTGGTCCTTTTCTCTGAGGCAGTTTTTTTTTTTTTTTTTTTTTTGCATTCAAATTTAGTGTATTATGTTTTTATGTTCTCTTTGTTTTAGTATTCGCTGCTCCTGCTGCTTTTGTGTTTCGGTGTTTCTGTGTGTACATATTCACCACTCTGGATAATTTTTTCCTTCTCGAGCGTGTTTGTTATTTAAATTCCACTTTCTCCTGGTAGCCACGATCTCACTTTGGTTTCTGACAGCTGGGCGATGCCTGGAGGTTATGTGCTCTAGACCTCAGTGCCCATCTCTCTAGGGCAGCACTGCCTCTGATTTCCCCTCTGGTTTACATCCGGCTTGGCTGCTACAGAATTCTGCCTTCTGCTTGTTTGTTTTTAGGCTCACTGCGTTTTACTCATAAATATGATTTATTTTTCTTTTCAAAGGGAATTTGTCCTTTTTTTTGTGTGTTGTTACTGTCTCTGTACCTGTAGACAATCATTTTATAATTCCTGATGCTGTTTTATAATGAATTTCAATACTTCTGTACAGCTGGCTCTGAGCCTCTGTAAAAATTTCAGTTTTATATCATTTCATATTTTATTTGGCTCGTTTTATAAACTTTATTATGTAGATAATACTTCAATACACTGAAAATCACTCTAATAAATAGAGGATAAAAACAAATATGTGGCAAAATTATCATTGCCAAATTGATATTTATAAAGAGGTGAGCATTATTTCATGTAAAAACCTTTAGTTTTAATTATTCATACAATTTTCCTTTACAAAAATTTTAATAAATTGTTTTTATTCAACATTATTTTTACCATGATCATTTTATTCTTAGTTAAAAATCAAGTAATTCTATAAATTTACCATTAAAGCTCTCTATCCCCCACTATTCAAATTATTAGAGGCTATGGTACTAAATATATATGTGTACATATATAAATAAAATATATTAAAGTATAGAAATATATAAACAAACATGTATAATATAAAATATTAACTATACTTTAAGTAATATGATTATATGAATATTTCTACACAAAACTTCGAATTTATACTATATATTGGCTAAAAACCATTAGAATTTAGATCTTATACACAAATTTCTATTTCATGCAATCTGTTTTATCAAGCTGATTATATGCTATACAATTCTCTTTTTTAATAGGTAGATAACTGGATAGAGATACAGATTACAGTTAGCTATATAATTATTAAATATTTGAAAGTTTAGAATTTATAAACTATATTGTCATTTATACCATGCAGTGTTTATATTTCTTTTTCAATACAACTTTTTGGTCTTTTTCTGCATTTAATTGTTGTCTGAATTATTTTATTTATTTTGTTTAATATATGGCTTTCACTATTTCACAACCAAAATCTCTAACTGAAGTCTAAAATCCCTTGCAATATTGCCTCACACCTCTATTAATCTAATGCAATTGTCTGTAAGTTTTTCCAAATTTATAGCATCATTGACCTTTTCTGGCATAGTAATAGATGTCATTGGATATACATTTTTCATTGAATGGAGTATTGGCCTACTTTTTGAAGATGGTCAGCTATATTTAAATAATAAATTATTATTTAAACATGAAGATTATTGTTTTAAAAAGTGGAAATCATTTTGGTTGAATCATCTAGTCACCTTTAACTAGAAATGATGACTTATTTGCAGGTTCACCTGCTTTATTATTTCTAGATCCAAGAACAAAGATCCAAATTTGATACCATCTATTCTTTAGAACAGATACATTGGCCAAATGTCACATCTGAACACTGTTTCATAAGCAATAAGAAAGCCAAGACTTTTCTAATTTTAGAACATCCAAAATGTTTTTGTCATCCTAATTTGTCCTGAAATATCCTAGGCTTCCAATCAATAGAGAGGAGAGTAATTTTTTGATAAACTTTATGTAACAGAATTTTATGTAATTTAAATACAATAGAATTTTTTTGGATAATCATATTTTAGCAAATGAAAAACTCCAAGAAATATTAGTATAAACATGTTTTTTCAAGTTATGATTTTAAATATTTTTAATGAATTATCTCCATGTTTTTAAATACATTTATGTCAAATTATATTATTCAGAAACACAATTTTCAGGTTCTAAAGCCTTCAATTTTCAGGTTCTAAAGCCTTCTATTTGTCTCAATTATAAATGTAGAAATAAAGATATCTGAAACAATGGACATATGAAAGTACATTGGTTATAAAGATTTTTTGATTTAAGTTTTCAAGCAAATTTGGAGTGATGAAGATGAAATATAGAAATATGGTATGCATACATCAACAAGATAACTTTAACTTCTCCTTACTGACTTCACTAGCAACTATGTTAGGTGTAGGTATTTTCAAGAAATGGTGAAATTTCCAGATTTTACAGAGCAAAACAAACTTTTAAATTCTGAAAAGATGAATATTCTTCTACACTGTGCTTGTTTTCTTCTTTTTTTTGTTTTTTTGAGACGGAGTCTCGCTCTGTCGCCCAGGCTGGAGTGCAGTGGCCGGATCTCAGCTCACTGCAAGCTCCGCCTCCCGGGTTTTAGGCCATTCTCCTGCCTCAGCCTCCCGAGTAGCTGGGACTACAGGTGCCCGCCACCTCACCCAGCTAGTTTTTTGTATTTTTTTAGTAGAGACGGGGTTTCACCGTGTTAGCCAGGATGGTCTCGATCTCCTGACCTCGTGATCCGCCTGTCTCGGCCTCCCAAAGTGCTGGGATTACAGGCTTGAGCCACCGCGCCCGGCTCACTGTGCTTGTTTTCTAAAAATATGTTCTTTATTCTCCTTATCATTCATTGATTTCCTATTAATTGATTATAATTTGTTAACTGGCTAACACTCAATATATAACTCCAGGTTTTAAGTTTTGGACATGAGAACTCTAGGAATCAATTAATGGGTACTAAACAATTTTTGATCTCCTAAAACAATGAAATATTTCATATCTTTATGAGTAGAATCAGGGCTTTCACCAGATTTTTATAGGTTTCTCTACATGAAATGGTAAAAAGTTGTGTAAAGGGGAGAGGAAGAAGGAGACAGTAAGACAAAAAGAGAAGGATCACTATATACTGTTTGTATTGCTAAATAAATTCTTTGCTGCATAATTTTTATTTTTTTTTTTTTGAGACAGTCTCACTCCGTCACCCAGACTGGAGTACAGTGGTGCGATCTTTGCTCACTGCATCCTCTGCCTCCTTAGTTCAAGCGGTTCTCCTGCTTCAGCCTCCCGGGTAGCTGGGATTACAGGCACGCACCACCATGCCTGGCTAATTTTTTGTATTTTTAGTAGAGATGGGGTTTCACCATGCTGGCCAGGCTGGTCTCAAACTCCTGACCTCGTGATCCACCCGCCTTGGCATCCCGAAGTACTGGGATTACAGGCGTGAGCCACTGCGCTGGGCCGAAATTAAGTGTATATATATCTGTATCTATATACATTATATATAATTATATATTATTATATATAAATATATATTACATGTTATATATATAATATGTATATATTTGAATGAGATTGCCAAGGGAATAACCAAAGATAGAGTTTAAAAAGAGGGATGAGAATGAGCCATAACATTGTAACATCCCAGAAAGAGGAAGAGAACCTTGGAAATAATCAGAGGAGAAATGAGTTGTGAGGTATGGAGTAAGCCAGGTGAGGATAGCATCCTAGAAAGCAAATAAAGAAAGTTTTTTCAAGGATCAGGGAATAATCAGCTTTCTTAAATGCTGCTCGGTGGTCAAACAATGTAAGTATTGATAATTGATTATTGGATTAGCAAAGTGGATGTCATTAGTTACTTTGAAAAAGGTAGTTTCAGAGTAGTGATTTGGAAAGAAGCTAGCCTGAAATGAGTTTAAGTGAAGAGAAAAGGAAACAGTGAAGACAATAAGTATAAACAACATTGATAGGATTATTGCTCTAAAAAAGGGGGCTAATAAACATAGTGGGGATGTCGTGTGGAGAAGAAAGAGGGAAAGTTTTGTAGTGTTTGTTTTTGATCAAACAAAACCATGTTGTGTGTTGATAGAAATGATTCAATAGACAAGGGAGTGGGAGATGATCAAGCGAGAAAGTACAATTCCCAGAGCAATATACTCTCAGTACAAGAAGAGAGGAATTATAGAGTAAATGTGGAGAAATTGGCTATTTATGGAACTCTGGACAGTCTAGCTACAACAAAAGAAGAGGAGTATATAGGCACAGGTGCAGGTAGGCGAGTGTATTAAATGGGATAACTTTGTAGAAGTTTTATTCTGATTTCTCTTGTTTTCTCAACGAAATAGGAAGCAAAATCTCTAGTTGATAATGAAGATGGGAGAAGAGGTTTTGAAAATGTAAATGTGATTAGATCAGGGAAATGTATGATATCTGTGAAGCATCCAGGGCTCACTTAAGGGTAGTGGTAATGAATCCAAACTTTACCTTTAACTGAATGGTTTTCAGAGACTGAGTCTATGACAGGCCATGGAAGTTAATTTGTTAATAGACAGGGAGATATGCAGTATTTTGTCTTGAACTGAATGTTTTTCAGAGACTGAGTTTATGACAGGTCATGGAAGTTAATTTGTTAATAGACGGCGAGATACGCAATATTTTGGACGGTGAAAAATTGGTAGGTTAATGAGATTCTTGATTCTGGAGTAAAGTTGCTACATAAAATACGAGGTGCCTAGTTAAATTTGAATTTCAGATAAACAATGACATTGAAAATAAATATGCCCCAAATATTGCATGGGGTATACTTATACTAAAAAATATCTGACGTCTATTTGAAATTCAAACTTACCTGGTTGTTTTGTTTTTGGTTTAATTGTTCTTTTGTTTACTTTTTCTGCATCTGACAATTCCATTCCAGAGAAGTTAAATCATTTTGGAATATTGGATGCGTGACATGAAACATAAGAAGTGATAGCTTGTGTAATAATTAATATTGAGGCAATAGAGCGGTTATAGTATCTGTAGTGAGACTAATTGATTGTGACTGGTCAGTGGAATACGGAAAACAAATTTATCACAGGAGAAACAATCAAGGACTTGAGATTACTTACTATTTGAAGGATTATTAACAAGGATGTTCAAATCACCAAAAATTAAGATGGAGGTGAAGACACATGTTAAGAATACTAAAGAAATTTTAGCAAAACCTTAATGAGTCTTAGATAAGGCAAATGGACCATGAGACAAAAATAAAAGTCTATGATGATAAAGCTGGAAAGAAAAGAAGCATTGAAATTAGAAAATGCATAAAATATACTAGGACTAATCAAACAGAGGTAATTACTACTAGTAGTTCACCACCTATGATAGAAATAGAAAGTCAAAACTATGAGTGCTGTCATGAGTTGGATATTTTTCTCACAGTTATACATTCTTCCTTGTATTAAATGTTAATATTTCTTTTATAATAAAAATGCACAATTATAAACAAAGCAAAGAGATAGGATTTTAATTGAATATTTTTTACCATTTTATCTTATGATTAGTAATTGACAAGCACATTTTCCTTCTATAAAAGTTGGATATGTGACATTAAGCAATATAGTTAAGAATTGAAGCGAGTTTTATTTTTACAGTGAAATATAGAAATATATGCAATGCTTATGTTTACATTGAAATTATAAATACTTCTAAAATAGTATATTTTATGACTAAAATCTTGTTTGTAAGAAATCATACCTGTGTGTTTTGTTTGTGTGTGTGTGCGTGTGTTTGTGTGTGTGTATGGATATACCATAAAATTTAGTGCATGGTATTTTTGAACCAGGGAAATGGATGTTGCTAGAGTACACTAAAGTGTGAGACCACATAATGCTAGGTTAGTATATAGTATCAATACTCCATTAATATTTTTCCTCAGTACCAAGGCTCATAAACGATATTCTCAATCCTGAGCTTCTAAATAACTGTAGATTTCTCTGGTTAGATTTTTCTGAGTAAAGATAATATAAAACATATAAAAAGGAAAATAAGTATAAAGTTTATACTGAGTGCATTGACATAAAGTTATTCTAGAACAAATAAATGTGTTTTATAAACAGCTGAAAAGGAGTCTTGGAAACATACACTAAATTACTGCAATTAGAGAGAGTGGTTGTTACTTGTGGTGAGACTGAAGTACACACAACTTCCACGTGAGATTGTTAATTGTAGGTAATTTGTTGTAAACAATAACAAGAGAGCAGTAAACTTTGAATCTGGAGGCTGGATTTTAGTTGTGTTTTGCTACTAATTAGCTGTTTATTTTGGGGAAAGTTGTATATCTTTTATGGGTGCATGTGACCTGTTATTAAAAATGAGTTGAAGGGCTAAGAGTCATTTTTAATTTTAAAAGGCTTACCTTATATAGAATTATTTATGTAAAAAATAATTGTTTATACTTCCATTTTCAGCTCCAACATGTAAATAGCTTGGAAGTCATAATTTCCATCCTTACGAAAAAAGCTGTACAAATGAAAAATCAGTGACTGGTTTTGGATCCATTAGGTAAAAAAACAGGGTAAAGTAAAACACCACATTTCTATGTAGAAATTGGTATTTAGTGGGACAGTTGTATTTTAAAAGTCTTGATGGTGGATGATATGGTTTGGCTGTGTCCCCACCCAAATCTCAATTTGAATTGTATCTCCCAGCATTCCCCTGTTTTGTGGGAGGAGCCCAGGGGGAGGTAATTGAATCATGGGTGCCAATCTTTTCTGTACTATTCTCGTGACAGTGAAAAAGTCTCACGAGATCTGATAGGTTTATCAGGGGTTTCTGCTTTTGCTACTTCCTCATTTTCTCTTGCCACCGCCATTTAAAAAGTGACTTTCACCTTCCACCATGATTCTGAGTTCTCCTGAGACATGTGGAACTGTAAGTCTAATTAAACCTCTTTTTCTTCCCAGTCTCAGGTAAGTCTTTATCAGCAGCATGAAAACAGACGAATACAGTAAATCGGTACCAGTAGAATGGGGCGTTACTGAAAAGATACCTGAAAACATGGAAGGGAGTTTGGAACTGGGTAACAGGCAGAGGGTGGAACAGTCTGGAGGGCTTAGAAGACGACAGGAAAATGTGGGAAAGCTTGGAACCTCCTAGACACTTGTGGAATGACTTTGACAAAAATGCTGATAGTGATATGAACAATAAGGTCCAGGCTGAGGTGGTCTCAGATGGAGATGAGAAATGTGTTGGGAATTGGAGCAAAGGTGATTTTTGTTATGTTTTAACAAAGAGACTGGTGGCATTTTTCCCCTGCCCTAGAGATTTGTAGAACTTTGAACTTGAGAGAGATGATTTGAGGTACCTGGCAGAAGAAATTTCTAAGCAGTAAAGCATTCAAAAGGTGAGTTGGGTGCTGTTAAAAGCATTATGTTTTAAAGGAAACAGAGCATAAAAGTTTGGAAAATTTGCAGCCTGACAAAGCAGTAGAAAAGAAAAACCCATTTTCTGAGGAGAAATTCAAGCTGGCTGCAGAAATGTGAATAAGTAGCAAGGAGCCTAATGATAATCCCCAAGATCATGGGGAAAATATCTCCAGGCCAGGTCAGAAACCTTCATGGCAGGCCCTCCCATCACAGGCCCAAGGCCCAGGAGGAAAAAGTGGTTTCGTGGGCTGGACCCAGCGTCCTTGTGCTATATGCAGCCTAGGGACTTGATGCCCTGTGTCCCAGCAGCCCCAGCCATGGCTGAGGAAGGCCAACATAGAGCTCAGGCTGTGGTTTCAGAGGGTAGAAGCCCCAAGCCTTGGCAGCTTCCACATGGTATTGAGCCTGCGGGTGCACAGAAGTCAAGAATTGAGGTTTGGGGACTTCTACCTAGATTTCAGAAGATGTAGGAAAACTCCTGGATGCCCAGGCAAAAGTTTGCTACAGGGGTTGGGGCCCTCATGGAGAACCTCTGCTAGGGCAGTGCAGAAGGGAAATGTGGGGTCAGAGCCCCCATACAGAGCCCTATGGGGGCAAAGCCGAGTGGAACTGCGAGAACAGGGCCACCGTCCTTCAAATCCCAGAATGGTAGATCCACCTACAGCTTGCACTGTGTGCCTGGAAAAGCTTCAGACACTCAACACCAGTCTGTGGAAGCAGCTGTGAGGGAGGGTGTACCCTGCAAAGCCACAGGGGCAGAGATGCCCAAGACCATGCGAAAAAGACTGGCCCCCATGATTCGATTACCACATCAGTGTGACCTGGATGTGAGACCTGGAGTCAAAAGAGATTATTTTGGTGCTTTAAAATTTGATTCCCACCACCTGGATTTTGTACTTTCATGGGGCCTGTAACCCATCTGTTTTGGCCAATTTCTTCCATTTGGAAAGGCAGTATTTATCCAATACCTGTACCCTCATTGTATGCAGGAAGTAACTAGCTTGCTTTTGATTTTACAGGCTCGTAGATGGAGGGAACTTGCCTCATCTCAGATGAGTCTTTTGGACTGTGAACTTTTGGGTTAATGCTGAAGTGAGTTAAGACTTTGGGGAAAGGCATGATTGGTTTTGAAATTTGAGGACATGAGATTTGGAGGGGCCCAGGGTGGAATGATGTGGTTTGGCTGTGTTCCTATCCAAATCTCAACTTGAATTGTGTCTCCCAGAATTCCTATGTGTTGTAGGGAGGATCCAGGGGAGGTAATTGAATATGGGGCCCAGTCTTTCCTGTGAATAAGTCTCCAGAGATCTAATGGGTTTATCAGGGGTTTCTGCTTTGCTCCTTTCTCATTTTGTCTTGCCACCGTCATGTAAGAAGTAGCTTTCACCTCCCACCGTGATTCTGAGGCCTCCCCAGCCATGTTGATTTATAAGTCGAATTAAACCTCTTTTTCTTCCCAGTCTCAGATATCTCTTTATCATAAAATGGACCAATACAGTGTAACTAATCTCTGAAATATTTTAGAAATGCAGCATTGCTTTTGGTTTACTATTTTTCTAGGTAGAAGCCATTCTACTGGCTTCCATTTGACCTGTCCCATCATAATAACTGATACGATTTGCCTGTGTCTCCACTCAAATCATACCTTGAATTGTAGCTCCCATAATCCCCATGTGTCATGGGAGGGACCCAATGGGAAGTAATTGAATCATGGAGATGGGTTTTTCCCATGTTGTTCTCCTGACAGTGAATAAGTCTCACAAATTCTGATGGTTTCATAAAGGGCAGTTCCCCTGCACATGCTCTCTTGCCTGTCGTCATGTAAGATGTGCCTTTGCTCCTCCTTTGCCTTCTGCCATGATTGTGAGGCCTCCCCAGCCATGTGGAACTGTGAGTCAATTAAATCTCTTTCCTTTGTCAATTACCAGTCTCTGGTATGTCTTTATTAGCAGCATGAGAATGGACTAATACAATAGCCCTTACTGCACAGATCGGGAAACCAAAGTGGGGATTCTGCCAATTGCTAAGGATGTCTATTCTAATTATGCATCTGAAACTGGGGAATTAGCCACAGATTGGTTCTGTGAACCATTGGATCCACTACAAGATAGACCTTACTTAGCTAAAGCTGTATGGAATACATGTTCTCCATAAGCCCTAAGCTGATGGAGGGCCACAGTGATGCTTTGGGTCTCCTGGAGTCAGTGTCAGTTCAGAGCTTTTAGGACAATATCTAAAAAAATTCTACATTTTTAAATGTATATTTTTATCAGCTTTGCTGACTTCACTCAATAGTGGGTCTGTGGAACTTCTTGTGCCAACATCTTAGAGTGGAAAAAACAGTTTTTGTTTTTTGAAAGTCTTTATTTTTTGTTATCTTTCACTGTAGAAAGGATTACAAAAAAACTTGGAAAATATAGGAAACAAAATAAAATGGCCAATGCAAGTCTAACTATGTCAATAATAACAATAAAAGTATATAGATTAATAAAAAGCAGAAATTATCAGAATGTATACTAAGAAAACAAGATGCAATTACATGATCTAAAGGAGACAATCATATTCAAAAATACAAATAGTTTTAAAGTTAAATAAAGTAATAAAATATGATGCAAACTACAACCATGAAAAAGTTGAAATTGACATAAAATTATCATATATAAGAGACATTTAAAAATGTTACTGGACAAAAAGATAGATATTTCATAATGATAAGAAGGTCAATCTATATGTTGGTCACTTGATTCCTCCATTTTCAATATAGAACACAAAACAACAACAAGACAAAAACATCAACTACACAAACATCACAAGGATATAGGTGAACAATATTGGACACAAACTCTACCTAATAGACATCTGCAGGACCCTTTACCCAACAAAAACAGAAAACATATTTTCCTCAATAGTACATAAAACATATTCTAGAATAGACTATACACTAGGCTATATAGAAAGTCTTTAAAAATTTGAAAAGTTCAAAATTGTATAAAATATCTTCTTTGAAAAATTGGAGTAAAATTAGAAATTAATAGCAAAGGGATTAGGCTGTTAACAAATATGGTCCCCAACTTATGATGGTTCCACTTACAATTTTAATTTTGGGGGATAGCACAAAAGCCATTCCGTACACACTCATTCAGTAGAAAGTGTACTTTGAGTACTTATGCAACTATTCTGTTTTTCTCTTTCAGTACAGTACTCAATAAATTAAGTGAGATCTTGTACACTTTATTATAAAACAGTTTTGTATAAGATGATTTTGTCTAAATACAGACCAATGTTAAGTGCTTTGAGTGCTTTTAAGGTAGGCTAGGTGAAAATGTGCTATTCAACAGGTTAGTCATATTAAATGCATTTTTGATTTATGGTATTTTCAGTTTACAATGGGTTCATCAGGACGTTACTCTATTTTAGTTGAAAAGCATTTATAATAGTGTTTGGATGTTTGTCCCCTCCAAATCTCTTGTTGGAATGTAATCCTCAATGTTGGAGCTGAGGTCTAGTGGGAAGTGTTGGATACTTCATGAATGGCTTAGTGTCATTTTCAAAGTAATGGGTGAATTCTTGCTCTGAGTTCACATGAGATCTGTTTTTTTCAAAAGAGTCTGAGACTTCCCCTGTCACTCTCTTGCTCCCTCTCTTGCAATGTGACATCGCCTGCTCTCCCTTTGCCTTCCACCATGACTGGAAGTTTCCTGAGGTCCTGCCAGAAGCAAATATGGGCTCTATGCTCCCTGTACAGCCTGCAGAACCATGAGCCAATTAAACCTCTTTTCTTTATAAATTACCCAGCCTCAGGTATTTCTTGATAGTGACACAAAAACAAACTAAAATAATGTATATATTAAAACTCAATCCAAAGTAAGTGGATTGTAAGTAAGAAAGAATTATGAGAATTACAGTGGGAGTCAATAACATAGAGATCAGGAACAAACTACAAAAATCAACAAAGCCAAAGATTGGTCAATTCTTTGAAAAACTCAATAAAATTCAGAAAAAAACTTAGCTGAACTACTCAATAAATAAGAAATAACCAAATTATCAAAGTCAGGAAATAAAGTAAATATATTACTGTGGAGCTTATATAAATATAAAAAAGAATTATAATGTAATACTACAAATAATTGCATGCCAGCAAGTTATATAAGTTTGATGCAATGGACAACTTCCTAAAAGGCACAAACTACTCAAACTGACTCAATAAGAAATTGGAAATCAGAGTAGAGCTTTAACAAGTAATGAGGTTGAATTAGTAATCAAAAACATTACACAAAGGAAATCCCAAGACCAGATGGTTTCCCTGATGAATTCTACTAAACTACTAAAGAATAATTAACACAAATTCTTTACAAAACCCTCCAAAATACAGAAAATGAAGACATCACAGGAAAACTACAGACTGATACCATTAGCAAATCACATATAACAATGAATTAAATGATTATACAGTACAACCAAGTGGGCACTTTTCCAGGAATGCAAGGCCAATTCAACATTTGAAAATCAACAAATACAATCTACCTTGTCAACGGAGTAAAAAGAAAAAAATCATATAATCATATTACTTGAATCATTGCTGGGCATGGTAGCATGTGCTTATAGTCCCAGCTACTTGGAAGACTGAGGCAGGAGTCCAGGTACTGGAGAGGAGCCTGGGCAACATAGTGAGTGAGACTCACCTCTTAAAATAATAATAATAATAATAATTAACAAATATATTATTAATGCAGAAGAAAAACATTTGAAAAAAAAATCCCAGAGTTATTTATGGTAAATAAAAAAAAAAACCTATCGGCCGGGCGCGGTGGCTCAAGCCTGTAATCCCAGCACTTTGGGAGGCCGAGACGGGCGGATCATGAGGTCAGGAGATCGAGACCATCCTGGCTAATACGGTGAAACCCCGTCTCTACTAAAAAATACAAAAAACTAGCCGGGCGATGAGGCGGGCGCCTGTAGTCCCAGCTACTCGGGAGGCTGAGACAGGAGAATGGCGTGAACCCGGGAGGCGGAGCTTGCAGTGAGCTGAGATCCGGCCACTGCACTCCAGCCTGGGTGGCAGAGCAAGACTCCGTCTCAAAAAAAAAAAAAAAAAAAAAAAACCTATCAATACTTTGTTGGGGAAATTTTATCACCTTGATAAAGAAAACCTTAACCTACATAGTACTTAAGCATAAGAAATGAGAATCTTTCCCTCTAAAATCAAGACCAAAGCCTGCATGTCCGCTCTCATTACTATTTAACATTGTACAGAGAGTTCTAGACTTAACCTCACTTAAAAGAAGGGGATAAGGAAGCTCTCTTAGGGCCTCTTTTATGAGGGCATTAATTCCATTAGGTGGGTTCCAGTCTCATGACCTCATCATTTTCCAAGGCCCCACCTTCTAATACCTTCACACGTGGGAGATTAGGGTTTCAGTGTGTGAATTTTGAGAGGACAAAAAGGTTCCGTTTGTGGCACATTGTATCCAAAACTATAAGCTAAATATCAATGAGCTTATAATGATAAGATGAATGAATGGACAAATTCATGAATGAATAAGTAGATAGATAAGATAGATGATACATAGACAGATAGCTAACAAATCTCCCATGTGGAAGAATTTTAGCCAATATACGCACACACCCTCAGAAAGATGGAGCTTAACCACCATCTCCTTAAAAGTGGGTTGTACATAGTGACTTTCTTCCAAAAATATGACATACAAAAGAGAAAAACAGAACAGCCTGACAGTGGAGAAACTTACAAACACTGTCTCAGTTATTAATCAAGGTCAACATCAACAACCATAACTCATGTTGATAATAAATACTCCTATGATATGATAAAAATGAAACTTTACTACTTTTGCCTCTCAAAAACCCATAACCTCAATCTAATTATGAGAAAAACACAGATGAATTCCAAAAGAGAGATAATCTGTAAAATATATGACCATCACTTCGCATAAATATCAATAGCCTCAAAAATATGAATGTCTAAGAAACTGTCACACTGTAGAGGAGCCTCATGAGACATGACAATTAAATGTAATGTGGTATCTTGGATGGAATCCCGGAACAGAAGGAGGACATTAGGTAAAAACTAAACAAATCTTCGTAAAGTACGGACTTTATTTTAAAGCAATGTGACAATAAAACTTCATGATTGTAACAAATGTACCATCATAATATAAGATGTTAATAATAAGAGAAAACGGGCATAAGGGGCATGATAACTCAATGTACCATCTTTGTGATTTTTACTGTAAATCGCTAAAGTTATTTTTTAAATTAAAAGAATAATTGTTTCAAAGTGCTGACAAATATTTATACTTGCCTGTGAAGGGGAATTAAAATATTCATATGATTTATTTCTCATGATTCAGACTTTTCTAACAAATAGAGAAACAATCACAGTTTCTTAGAAGCAGACCAAGTTCCAAAAGCAATGCTTCATAGGTAGCAAGCAGAAACATTGTTCAGGAATATAGGCAGGATGGAGAGCCAGAAAGGGAAGATGCAAGGGAGGGAGGCGAAAGAGAAGGTAGGAAGAAGAGAAGAAAGGAAGGAAGAAGGGGAGGAAGGGAGGAAGAGAGACCATTGTATTAATGCCATTTTCCTCCTCTATATATGGTAATAAAGTATATACATATATACTTTATTTTATATATACTTTAACATATTAAAGTATATATACATACTGCTATTTAATTGGCAATCTGCCATTTAATTGGAAGATGAGACTCCTACATTGAGATAATTGGAAAGAAAAATAGTGTGGCTTGTTACAAACTTCTTGTTAGTAATATGTAGTCATTAGCCTGCCTCTGATTTTCCTATGATGCTGTTCATTCTACCTGCAACCACTAACTCCCACCCACAGGCTATTTGTGAAATGTGAGGGTCTGGATTTACCAAATTTTTCACATAATGTTCATACTCCAAAAGCTTCATTCAAATAAAATATGTATATAGAATGTCTAAGGAATATCCATAAATCTTTACTTTCTAAAAATTGTTCTTGAGTTATACTAGACTACCAAGCAGATTTTTGTATTTTGGCTGAGAAATTGCTTTTACTGAAAACATCCAGGCATTATGCTTTCCACCTAAACACTATGATCTTAAGAACAACTATATGTATTTTTAATTACTCAAGAGATAAAATAGATGATCAAGTTATCTCTGTTACTCAATATTCATTTTATTATGACAAATAAGAGCAAATTCTCTCAGGCCTGAGTACCAGGAAGCATTATACAAAGCATCACATTATTTTTAAAACAGACATCCCAAACCATCATCATCATCACAATTATTCATGATGACCATTCATCATCATCGAATTTATTCTCCTTGGGCTGTCTGTAATGAATTATAGAAACATTCGTGGCTGTCTCATTTTGTAAACACATTTCAGATCATTCATTTATTTTAACTTCAACTTCGGTTTTTTTTTATGTTAATATGTTTCAATTTTTTAATATCCACTTACCTCAGTGTTCAAAACACACTCTGAAAAACCACTTAAAACATTTTATTTTAGGTAGTTTATAAATTTATTGGATATTCATTAAGAAAAGTTTGGATACTCTCTAATTGTCTGATTTCTCCCTGTTTTCTGATTCCTCTCACACTGAGTTGTCTGTATTCAATGCATAAATGGAAAATACTTTTGCTTGGGCAGTAAGAAGACTTGTTTGTCTTTAAGAAATTTGCCTAATATTTGAGCCTAAGTGTTCCTCTTCAGGTTTCCTTCAAAGGTATTTTTGTTTTGTTTTGTTTTTAAATGGAAAGCTGAGCTATGAATAGGCACCTAGAAAAAATGCTAACAGTCAGGTGGACTTTATGGCTAATAATAAGTATTTAATGAATAATTATGTAATGAATGAATGCAAAAATAGATTACTTCCAGCTAAAATCTAGAAAAAATATCCCTGAGGTTCAACGACGTTCTCTGATACTCATATAGCTTTCCAATATGCAGTCAAGTTTTCTTATTATACATGAATGTACTTCTCATTACCTTACCTTCACGGTGGCAGTGACTTGAGGCCTTAATAGATGAAAGCAAGCAGTTCGATATACTTCAATAATCTCTAACTCTGAAGCCATTATTATTAATATTAAAATATTATTTTCACATCTGTGAAGTTTATGTATGATGAGTATTTAAATTTATAATGTTTGCTTTATAAAAAAGCTAAGATTCCTAATAAAATTTAAGGTTCTCATTAGCTATCTGATAAACAGAAAATATAATCGGGAGTACCCATTAGCACTTTTGACAACTAATTTTTTCTTAATAATTTGTTAACCTGTGATTAAATAAAAAATGATAGCTCTTCAAAACATACACAGATATAGACATTTACAAACTAAAATTTCAGTCCCTAAATTGTGTAAGTTCTTAATTTCATATAAAATCAGAGAAAAATACATAAAGTATAATTGTACAGCCCAATTAATTACCATAAGAAAACACATACTTGGCCGGGCCAGTGGCTCACGCCTGTCATCCCAGCACTTTGGGAGGCCGAGGCAGGCAGATCACAAGGTCAGGAGATCCAGACCATCCTGGCTAACACGGTGAAACCCCATCTCTACTAAAAATACAAAAATTTAGCCAGGCATGGTGGCACCTGTAGTCCCAGC
The DNA here is from genome assembly GCF_007565055.1 of Rhinopithecus roxellana. Classification (NCBI taxonomy): domain Eukaryota; kingdom Metazoa; phylum Chordata; class Mammalia; order Primates; family Cercopithecidae; genus Rhinopithecus; species Rhinopithecus roxellana. The sequence goes on from NC_044551.1 coordinate 94,451,238, forward strand.
TACTCATGAGGCTGAGGCAGGAGAATGACTGAACCCGAGAGGTGGAACTTGCAGCGAGCAGAAATCGCACCACTGCACTGCAGCCCGGGAGACAGAGTGAGACTCTGTCTCAAAAAAAACAAAAACAAAAACAACAAAACCAAAAACAAAAAAAACAAAAAGAAGAAAACACACACTTGGGGTGGGCACTCCTGTTAAGATGTAGGATAGAAAAAGCTCATAATGCCTGGTTCCTCCAAACCGTAACAGGCTCCCCTTCTCCAAAGTAACAACAATCCTGAATTTCAAACTCACAGATTTCTTTCCTAAGTTTTTAACATGATACAAATAGAACCATACTAAATGTCTTATTTTCATTCTGGCTTTTTTTGTACAACGTAATTAGGAGATTGGTGCATGAGACATATATATGTGTAACATATATTTAGAAAGATATATATGTGTGACATATATTTAGAAAGATATATATGTGTGACATATATTTAGAAAGATATATATGTGTGACATATATTTAGAAAGATATATATGTGTGACATATATTTAGAAAGATATATATGTGTGACATATATTTAGAAAGATATATATGTGTGACATATATTTAGAAAGATATATAGTGTGACATATATTTAGAAAGATATATATGTGTAATATATATTTAGAGATTGGTGCATGAGATATATATATATAAGATATGATATGCACCAATCTCTAAATATATATGTATATTCTAAATATATATACACACAATGGCATATATAATATATATATATCTTCTTTCAATATTTTAAAATATTGTAATTGGTATGCCTATTGGGGTTCTGCAGAGATTTTATATATGTGTATATATAGAGAGATATATACACACATACACAAATATATATATTCTCTGTGTGTATACTCTGTGTGTGTCTTTATGTGTGTGTGTATATATACATATATTTTAAAAGGGATTTGTTATAAGGAATTGGCTTACACAATAATTATGGAGGCTAGAAAATCCTGAGATACACAGGTTGAGTGGGTAAACTGAAGGGCCAATGATGTAATTTCAGTGAAAGGCCACATTGCTCAAGACCCAAGAGGAACCAATGTTTAAATTTGGGTCTGAAAGTAAAGAAAGTTAATGTCCTACTTCAAAAGGGCATCAGGCAGAAAACAGTCTCTCTATCTGGGGGAGAGTCAGGCTTTTTGTTCTATTCTAATGTACAAATGATTGGATGTGACCTACTCATATTAGGAAGGGCAATCTGCTTTACTTAATCCATTTTATAATTTAAATGTTAATCTCAAACAAAGTCCCATCACAGAAACACCCAGAATAATCTTTGACCAAATATCTGAGCATCCTGTGGTTCAGTCAAGTTAACGTATAATATTAACCACCACAATATGTGTTATTACTGTGATGTATTATAGTTATCACGCTACACAATGTATTACATTGTTTATAGTTCAAGTGTTTTATCCCTTCCAATGTTGAGATGCATATAGCTTCTTTCCTTCTGGGATTAGTTCCAAAAAGATTAAGGAAGAGTATACACATCTTTGGGTACCCTACGTTTTGCAACAACTGTCTTTTCCCCTGCTGCCTTTCAAAGCTATCTTCATAATAAATCAAATGTCTGCACACATGTGGACTTACAATTTTTTTTTTTTTTTTTTTTTTTGCTGGCTCTCTCCTGACATGTTCTATTCTTTTGCTGATACCCCACTGTTTCAAACATTATAGTTTATAATAAACTTGATATTTGATAGAGTAAACACCTGCATTTTTTTCTTCTTCAATATTGTCTTGGTTAATCTTAGTTCTTTGCATTTCGTTATATTTAAAATCAGCCTGATGATTTACACAAAAGTGAAAACCATTTTATCGATATTTTATTGTTTCAACAGTTTGAGGAGAATTTACATCTTTAAAATATATTCTATAAGTTCTATCAATATACTTTTGTAGCTGTTTGTGCATTGCTTAATATCCAAATATTTAATATCTTAATATCCAAATATTTGACTACACACTAATTGTCTGTTGTTTATTCTTAGCTTGATTTTGCTGTGTTCTGGTAATATGATCTAAATATCTAATAACTATAAAATAATGACTAATTTATTTGCCTTTAAACTACTTTTCTGCCTATTCGACCCACTCATGCTTTGTATGTTGTGCTATCTTCATTTCTTGATCTCTTATTAGATTATTAGAGTACCTTTATCATTTTATTTTCCCTATTACAATTTGTTTAATTATTGGGGGAGGCTGCTATCCTAGAGATTTTAGAATGTAAGCTTGAGTTAATAAAGTCTAAAATTAATCTGTGCTTTAACCACTTATCAGGCAGTTCTTTTTCCATCTTTTACACTCAATATGCCATATTGCAATCATGGTCATATATTTTTATTTCATATGCATTTTAAACTTAACAATGTATTTTAATTATGCTTACTACATCAATGTATATTTATATATATACAAACATATTTGTCTCTTATATTGCTCTTTCTTTCTACCTGAGTTTTCATTTTTCTACCTGGGATAAATTTTATCAGTCTGAATATTCCCATTTTTATAGCTCTACTTTGACAAATTATGTTATGATTTATCCTAATTTATCTTTATGTTGTCTTCAGCATAAAAATATTTTTCCTGTGAACAGACTTCTCAGCTGGCAGTCAATTTAACACAACAGTTTAAATATATTGCCTCCTTGCCTTCTGATTTTAATACAAAATTGTTATATACTCTGTAATAAATAAGCTGGGATGTTGTTGCTTTTTAGAAGTATGATATCACTTTTTTTATGAATTACTTAAATATTTTTATCTCTTCTTTCCAGCATTTTAACATTTGATATACCTAGATTTCTTTTTACTTTACTTTTTGAAAAAAGCTTTGCTCGAGGTTTATACTGCTTTCTGCATTTGTGATTTAGATGTTTTTATCACATGAAAATAATAGTCAGAATTCTTGTTTGGTTAGTTCTCAACGACTCCTCTTATTTCATAATCAGCAAAACCTTTGGCAAAGTGGATCTTAATAATTTTACTCTTAAAGATTCTGGCATTTCTTTCACAGATAAAAGCTCTACTATCCTTCTCTAACTTGATTTTCTTCCACATTTATATTTAGATTTTTAAATTTATTCTGAGATTGAGAGATAATCCAAAACACTGAAAGCTGTTATTTCTAGAACAACAATAGAAATAAAGTTTTAGAGATAATCAATAGTAATTTTTTTCTAAAATATCCTAGAATCTCAAAAAGTTAATACATAAGTTACTAAAGCATGATTATTCTGAATAATTGTTTTAAACTAACATCTGCATTTAAAAGAAAATATGCTTACAAATATGTCTATTATTTTCTTCAATATAGAATTATGGCAAGAATTGTGGTTACCAATTTGACTATGAGAAGCTCCATAATATAGTATCTTCATTAAAACGCACACACAAAAATGTTTGAAATGTCAGGAATTTCCTTTATAGTTATTAGCCTAATATATATAGTTTCTACCTATAGTATATTAGTGTATACTAGATATGGTAGCATAGTATATATAAATATACAGTTAATAGCATATATCATTTGAAGGATGAATTTATGATTAAAAAATATATAGCTATTTACTCTTTCATATATATTTCAAGTAACTTCATCAGGATCCTAAAACAAATTACAGCTGTTACATTTGAGAAGGATGACATTGCTCTTACTGATCAATTTTGTGAGACTATTATTTAATAAAATTTGTTCCATTGAGGAATGTTAATGTGCGTGCCCTCAATGTAGAAGCATTAAGAACTTTCTGGTGGTGCTTTTTTTTTTTTTTTTTTTCTAGATGGAGTCTCGCCCTGTCGCCCAGGTGCAATGACGCGATCTCGGCTCACTGCAACCTTCGCCTCCGGGTTCAAGCGATCCTCCTGCCTCAGCCTCCCCAGTAGCTAGGATTACAGGTGTGCACCACCACGCCCGGCTGTCTGGTGATGCTTTTAATCAATGAGGTTCAATAGTTGATGAACATTTTTTTTAGTTCCTTTACACCTTGGGTGTACACTAAGGTGTAAGGGAACTAAAGACATGAGGTGCCTGTCTTAAACTGTCTTCCAACGGTACCTTTCTTCAGAATATCTCTCTAGGAGCTTCTTTTGCTTCACTTTCTCATCTCCTCACTTCCCTGTTAAAGTTTCCACAGATCCCATTCCAAACGAAACACACTTGAAATCCAATCCTATTTTCAGAGTCTACCCAAATTGACAGAACAGCCTTTCTTGTTCCCTTTGTTTATTCAGCGTTATCTTCCTAATCCTCAGGCACTGGCTTCCCGAATGTGTCATTCCTCTCAGTATGCCTTTAGCTTGGGTCATTCTTTATGTCATCTCATCCTGTGCCATGACTTCAAGTATCCCTGTTCTGTTAAGACTCAAATTTACATCTCCCATCTCTTCTTCCTTTCTCTCAAAACCCTAGACACACGCATCTACTGCACACTCACCATTTCCATTTGCAAACCTGAAAAAATTGTTCAACTTACTGTATCCAGATTTAAGCCTTACTTCCTCTATCACCCATTTATCCTTCTGGGTCCTAATTTTTTCTTTTCTGGGTAATGTCAACTACATTTTTCGTGGTTTATTCATACAAATTATTTAGAGCCATTATTTACTCCTGTCTTTCAAAAAAATGTTTGGCTGAGCTGATAGGGTCATCTCTACTTTTGAAACGCAGATGAAATCTGACCATTTATTTATACTTCTGCCCTTGTCAAAACTACCATATTTAGATTCCAATATTTCTTCTTATTTTCTGCCTTGCCACTCTAGGACAGATACAGCCTCTTGTAAAACTTATGTCAGACCATGGTACTTTTCTGTTCAAACCTCCATGAACTCTTTGTCACTCATAATTAGATATAAACATCCTACTTTGGTTTATATTTCTTGACATGATCTGGCCTCTCCACCCACTTTGAACATCTTCTGTCACTGGCCTCATCACTCATTCCATGCACCCATGGTGTCTGCAACACATCAATACTGCTCTTTCCTCTAAGCAATTGCTTTTGCTTTTCTCTACACCTGGAAGACTATTCCAAAAAATGGCTCCATAATTTCTTCTCTACTTTATTTTATTCCTCTATGAAAATGTCTACCAGAGAGTTGCCTGAAAACTCTATGGTAAAATCATATTCCCGCATCATACTGTATTTCCATACCCTGCTTACATTGCTTCATAAAATTGATTCCGATCTGATATTGTTTTCTGTGTGTGTTGTGTGTCTGTACTTCTGTATTTGCTTATTTTTTTCTCCTCCATTAAAGTGTAAGTATTATGGTGGCAGCAATATTGTCTATTGTGTCAGGTATTGCATCACCAGTGCCTGGTTCATAGCACTTGTTTAACAAATGAGAATGTGGATGGATGAATGCTTTTGTTGCAGTGTAAGTTAAAAGACAGTGGAGCCATTTTTATAGGCTACCAGAAGCAATACAATATTTGGTACTAAGTCAAACGAGTAGAAGGACTCTGAAATGGTTTTGTTCTTATACAATTGAAGAATCAAAAAGTTATTTTATGATATTATTTTCTTTAATAATATTTCTAATTTCTAATTAATTCATACATCTCCTGTAGCACATTGTAAAATAACTAATTAAAATGCAAGAACAAAAGGGAAATACATATGTTGTCCAAAAGACCACCAGATGGTTAATTATTAACAGTAAAATGGAGAGCTTTATTGCTGACATTGGTTTGCAAAATGGGAAGAGATAACAATCTCTGGTGTGTGCCAAAAGTGCTCTCTCTCAGAAAAGGGAAAAGGCAGGTAGTTTTGTGCCTCACAGGATCTGTTTCACACAGTAGAGTCATACATATTCACCAGGTTTGGGGGGAAATCTATAGATATTTATGAGGGAGTTGAGCTCATGAGCAATGGGTAAATGTATGTATACTATACGTCCCACATTCACTTTGGAGTAAGATTTTAACATTAAAATTAGGTAGAATTTGGCTCTTAAAGTCAAAAGGTGAACTATAGGACACAAAGACAGTTTGTGTGCAGTCTATATAAGCTGACTGAAACTGACTTAAAGTCTGCATTTCCTTATCAGGAAAGAATATTTGTAAAGCCCTTCCTCTGTCCAATCAGAGTTGTAGTGGTCTGGTTTGTAAATCAGTGTTAAGAGGTGTCTTTACGTTTGCCTGATAGCTCTTTTTCTTACAGAGTTTAGCAAGAATGAGATTTTCTTACAGCCAGAGGAATTTAGAGCTTTGCCATGCCAGCCAATTCCTGAACCCTCAACTCATAGCAAACATTTTTCCTTAACCTTGGGGTCCATCTTAGTTGATAAAGGTATGTCTGTTTTGTTCTCTTAGACCACACATATATATCCAAGTTTATAACATGAGTTATTATTCACCTCCTATCTTTATTAGCTTGTGTACATCCATTACTTATGACCCGGAACTGAGAGCCAAGTATTCATCCATGATTACTACATTGGTAGTAGCTAGATGAGTTATAATGTTTTGGTTATTTTTTTCTGTGATTATTTTCTGTTATGTAAATTTGCATATGTTAACACAAAAATGTGTATGTGTGTGGGCATGTGCAGGTGTGTGTGTATATGTCTATGTGAATTTCTTTTGGGAAAAATGTTTCTAGTTTTTAGAACAAATTTAAAAGTCAATGTATAGAAACCCTTAAGAAATCCTATGGATATCTGATTTGAAGCACGTACTTGTTTTGTAGATATACAACATGTAAAACATAATTAAAAGCAAGATGAACATATGTATATAATTTGTAGGACTGGAAAATGGCCCGATGTGCAACGGTTAAGAAAGGACTGAGACAGCGAATCTTTTGGTTCAGGGTCTGGAAGTATGCAAGGAAGGTGAGTTGTTTCCTATTCAAGATTCTGAGACTAAGTTTGCTCCATGGAAAATGTGAAACTTCAGCTAAGGAAGTTTAGCTGAAGAAATGTCAGCTAACACAGGAAGAGATGGTTGTCTGGTTCATGTAGAATCTGACAACACTGTTTTCCTCTGCTACCTGAGGGCATAGCTCCATGAAGTGCATTGCCTACGGAAGATAAAAGGCAGAGACAAAGCCTTCAAAACAGGAATTGAGTAAGCACACACAGGCAGAGTGATTGGATTTGTGATGTCACGTGCTGACTCAAAGATGTGGCCCTTGAGGCTCCCAGTAAATAGAATCCTCAGGATATCAGACAAGAGTTGGGAAAAGATGACAAGATAGAAGAGACTAGAAACAAATATATAGAAATGCGCACAAAATGAAACTTTAAACCGGAATTACATGAAGAAATAATAAGAATCAGAACTTGGATTCACTGTAGGCGATATAAAAACATTCTCACATTTACAGAAACACAGAGAGCAGAGCTATCCACAGTCATACACTCACCACAAGTATTATTAATGAATTTATTTCATTAGGCAGAATATGCAAGCAAGTGTAAAGAACAATAATGGGCAGATCAATTCATTAATACCTAAAAAAGTAATAAGTCACGGACTTTGAAAACATATTAACAAATATATTAACAAATTTTCCTTGTAATTTTAAAAGCAAATGAACACTGTGGACCCCATAAAAAGAAAGAAATATGTACAGAGCTCAGGATTTTCTGGTGCTAAAGTATACTGAGATATATAAAGAAGAACAGGTAGAGATTCTGAGACATTTTAAACTTCTAGAAAATATAGCAAAATATAAATTTTAAAGAGACTTATATAGGCACTATAGGAAGAAACTATGTTTTACAGCTTCTAAGCCATCAGAGATAATGCTTCAGAGGGAAGTGTGTTTAAAAAGTTGCCTTGGGCTGGGTAAGGTGGCTCATGCCTGTAATCCTAGCACTTCGAAAGGCCAAAGCAGGTGGATCACAGGTCAGGAGTTCGAGACCAGCCTGGCTAACATGGTGAAACCCCGTCTCTACTAAAAATACAAAAATTAGCTGGGCATAGTGGCACACGCCTGTAATCTTAGGTACTCAGGAGCCTGAAGCAGGAGAATTGCTTGAACCTGGGAGGCAGAGGTTGCAGTGAGCCAAGATCACGCTCCTGCACTCCAGCCTGGGCGACAGAGCGAGACTCCATCTCAGAAAAAATAAATAAATAAATAAAAAGTTGCCTTTGGAAAAGTACATAATAGAAGAAATAAGACAAAACATGGGAATTTACATTCCTGCAAGACAACAGAAGATAAGAAAGAACACACAACTATTCCTCCTTGCTACCCTCCACACAAACAACAAACAAACCATAGAAAAAATCACACACTTCATCACACTGACAGGTCAATAAAAAGAGGAATCTTATAAATCAGTGCAGAATAGCTCCTTACAAACATCTTCCTAACTACAAAAGAAAAGACAGTAATTTACACTGGAGAAAGTTGGCAGACACTTCTCCAGCAAGAGATCCTGGTTAAACTCACAGCTAATGAGACATGTCAATACCATGTACCAGCTGATCTAAGGCACTTAGAAGAACACAGCATCAACTCTGTGATGTTCCTGCAAATATTATGTGACCTAAATTATATCATGAGGAATGATCAGAAAGACCTAATTGAATGGACATCCCAGAAGTTATGCTATCTGCAACTCACTGCCAAATGATTCTGGAGAAAAAAAAGAGAGAGAGAGAGAAGGGAAGACATGTAGAGGAGATAAAAATGACAGAAGGGGAGAGAGAGAGAGAGACACAGAGAGAGAAAGGAATAGAAAGAGAGGAAATAAGAGAGTTTGAGAGATAAAAAAAAATGGTAAAATACTTTGCATATGCAAGAAGTGGGGGAAGGGTATACGGAAAATTTACATATTCTTGTAATTTTCCTGTAAGTGTAAAATTAAATAAAAATAAAAAAATTTAATCATAAAGAAAACTGTAACATTAGAAAGAGAGCAATAATTAATGTTTTACTTACATTTCTGTTTTAATTCATAAATAATAATCGTATATATTTATGGGGTACACTACAAAAGTTATAAGTATTTGAGGTGATGGATTTGTTAGTATTTACACATTTTTAAAACTCATTTAGTAACATACTTAGACTAGGAGTTTAGTGTTTGTTTTAATGAGCTGGTTTTGGGGAAATACAGCATAAAACAAGAAGAAATTAGATAATTTATAAATGAGAAGAAATTAGATAATTTATAAAATGGAAAATGCAAAGAACAAAACCACCAATATTTCAACAAGAATGTAAAACAATGATGGACTTGTAGTCATGAATATATGCTCAAAGTGTAAAATTATAATTCATAATAGAACAAGAATAATTTTATAAATATATTATTGATAGAATTTAACCTGTTAAATGTTTTTCAACCAAGTATAAAATGAACCTGTTTTCTCAAACAGGAAGATAGCATTTAAAAATTGTTTATGTAGTGACTGACACAAAAGTATCAGTAAATTAAAAAATGTAAATACACCACTGATTACATTGTCTGATCAAAACGAAATTAGTTCAAAAATTCAAAATCACACTTAAGCAAGTCATATTATGTTTAGAGATGTAAACATGTAATCCTAAAGAAAATATTTTGTAAGTTGACTTTAATGTTAGCATGAAAGTTACTCAAATATTATACAAAATAAGAATATTATAGACTTTTCTCATTTATAAACCTAAGTACAAATATGTCGACTTAAGTAGGAATCCATCAGGGGAGTAAATAACACGTTATTGTTATGTAAACATTTACTTCTAACTTCTCATTTCCAGTCCTGTATATGAAAACGAAAACAAACAAAAAATCCTTTTCTTCTATCCCGAGAACAAGGAAAAAAAGAACAAAAAAAATCAACTCTCATTAGATCCATTAGAGAACTGAGGTCACAGGGCACATTCTCACCTTGAACACTGGAGAAACAAGCTGATACAAACAACCATCGCTTAATGGAGCTATTATTGGAAGGGATACTAAAGGCTAATTGATTAATTGCTTTAGAGTGAACATGGACAAGCGTAAGAGGATCATACTCCTGGAGAAACAGCCTTACTGAGGTCCTGCACTTTCATGAGTTATAACTTTAGGAGTCCCACCAGATGTTCACTGTAAGAATTGCAGAAACATTCCCTCATGTTTCCAGAGGTGAAGAAGAAAAAGTAACAATTTAGAAATATACTTCTTCTGCATATTTTTTTTTAAGAAATGCATGTGAAATTTACAGTAAAGAATATGATGTATTTTTATTTTTGTAAATATGTTACATATCTTTTACATCTGCAAATTTTCTAATAAACGTATGTGTGTGTGCATGTATATATGTATATTATATACATGTATGTAAACATCTTTTCCTGGAGATGTGGTTAAACATTTACAAGATCATTGCGGCATACAGTTCTTGAAGTGAAGTTGGAAGTATTTTAACATATGCCTGACCTCAAGGAAAACTATTTTACCAGATCCTAATTAACATGCATTTTACCAGAGCCTAATTAATGTGAAGAAAGGAAAACACTCACCTCCATCTCCTTCTAGCCTCTCTGTTTCACCCAACTGTACACCACCAAACAAACACAAAACCTGAGAAAAAGCTGCAAACGTCACAGCGCAGGAGGACAGACAGACCAAAAACCTGAGAACTAATCATAGGATTATGGAGAACATCGCCTCCTCCCACATGTCACTATATCATTAATAGGGATTTTGTAAATTTACAGGTATTACAGCTGAAAAGGTCTGCAAGGTTCTGGCCCTATTTAGGAAGAAGTCTCCAGGGTAACCCACATTCATCAAGATGTTACCGGTGAAGGGTGTGCAGGTTCTTGGTGTCTTGAACAAATAACTGGACAAAGCACACAAAGCAAGGAAAGAATGAAGTAACAAAAGCAGAGATTTAATGAAAATGAAAGTATACTCCACAGTGTGGGAGCAGGCCCAAACAAGGGGTTCAAGGGCTCCGTTACAGAATTTTGGGGAGTTTACCCTCTAAAGGATTCCATTGGTTACTCAGTGTACGCCCTACGGAGAGGATGAAGTAAAGTTACAAAGTAATTTACTTGGTGTAAGTCCTATGGAGAGGATATGTCCTGTCATAGCTGTGAACTGTCTTATGTTCCCTGTCTCCAGACTCTATTTTCCTGTCTCAATGAGAGCTAATAAAGACCCACAAAATTGAAGCCACTGACATCTGCAGCTGCAGAAAACAGTGAACATACCCCAACTCCCAGTGAGATAAACATAAAATCCTGCACTAAGATTTTATTTATCTTAGTTCCTTTTATTCAGAACATAATGTTTAGCATTCAACAAAAATTACAAGGTGTGTTAAAAAGCTGAAATTTTTTAAAAATTAAAAAGTCTGAAGAGACAGAAAAGCAACATAATCAGACTGAGATATGGTAACATTTTGGAATTTTTAGATCAGAAATTTAAATTATCTATTATAAATGTACAAAGGCCTCTAATGAAAAAGGTGGACCACAGGCAAGAATAAGTGGACAATGTAAGTAGAGAAATGGAGGTTCTAAGAAAAACTCAAAATGAAATGCTAGACCTGTTGTTTTACTTTCTTTTTAAAAATAAAATTTTGAAAGTCATTTTGACTTCTTTCTATGCAAGACTAAACATAAATTAAAGAAAACTATAGCAAAAAACGTCTAGATTCCAAGTCCCAGAAGCATTATTACAGTCCCCGTCATCTTCGGGAGGGTTTATAAGCAAAATGTTAGCCTGCTTGGGAATCAAGCTGAGGCCTTAAGAGAGGAAGATAATTGCTGGCATTCTTTTCTTTTATTTTTTTACGCTGTATCATAATAAAGACTCGTTACTTTAACCTTGTGCATTAAGAGTGATGAAAAGCTGTCTGAGAAAGACAATAAAAGCAGCAGATTTCCTACTGGAAACAATTCAAACCAGAAAAGAGTGGAGAAACATCTTTAAATGACTCAAATCATAAAGTGAACAATTTAGAATTCCATATCTCCCATATTATTCAAAAAAGTGAAATTATAATATTTTTAGATGTATGAAAGCTGAATGTATTCAGAAACAGCAGCTCTTCACTTGAAAAAATGTTAAAGACCTTCAAAAAAACAAACAAAATTATATCAGATGGAAATCTGGATCCATACAAAAGAAGAAATAGTACTGGAAATAGTACAAATAAGGGTAAATATGTTTTTCTCATTTTACAACATTTTAAAAATCAATCAAATCTACAGAAAAACTAATAGCAATGCATTGTAGGGTTTACAATGTAGGGGTTTTCAGTTATATTTCCATATAACTGGAAAAGTTATATCAAAAAGGCTAGACATATGGAAATGAGCATAAATTATTATTAGGCTTTTTATGGTATATGAGAAATATGTTACTTTGAGAAGGTGAGACATCTATACTATAAACTCCATAACAAACATAAACATGCGCACACACACGCACACACACACATACACGCACACATACACAGCAATATTCACAAACGCAAGCATTATAGATAATAAAGGAACTAAAATGGAATCTTTAAAAGTACTCAACTGAATTGAAAGGAGGCAGAAAATGGAGAAAATTATGCAACGTAATGGTACAAATAGAGAATATATAGAATGATGACAAATACAAAGCCAATCATATCAAAACTCATGTAAAATAGACATGCTTCAAAGACCTCAATTAAAAAAACAAGATTGTTAAATGAAGGAAATAGTTTGATCCAAGTATATTCTGCTGAAAAGATATCTGCTGTAAATATAAAGGCATAAATAAGTAAATAATACAAGTACAAAAAATCACAAAACACTATTAAAAATATTATGAAGAAACATGTTAAAATATTTCTATTGAAATTAATAGGAGATTTTTAAAATAAGTTTAATACAGGATATTTAAGATATCATAATCAGGCTGGGCACAGTGGCTCAAGCCTGTAAATCCCAGCACTTTGGGAGGCCAAGGTGGGTGGATCACATGAGATCGGAGGTTTAAGATAAGCCTGGGCAACATGGTGAAACCCCATCTCTACTAAAACTACAAAAAATTAGCGGGGCATGGTGGTGCATGCCTGTAGTCCCAGCTACTCAGGAGGCTGAGGCAGGAGAATCACTTGAACCCAGGAGGCGGAGGTTGCAGTGATCGGAGATAGTGCCACTGCACTCCAGCCTGGAGGCAGAGTGAGACTCCATCTCCAAAAAAAGAAAAAAAGAAAAAAGAAAAAGAATACCAAACCAAAAATAAATTAGCTGAGTGTGGTGGCAGCTGCCTGTAATCCCAGCTACTGAGGAGGATGAGGCAGGAGAATCACTTGAACCCAGGAGGCGGAGGTTGCAGTGATCCGAGATAGTGCCACTGCACTCCAGCCTGGAGGCAGAGTGAGACTCCATCTCCAAAAAAAGAAAAAAAGAAAAAAGAAAAAGAATACCAAACCAAAAATAAATTAGCTGAGTGTGGTGGCAGCTGCCTGTAATCCCAGCTACTGAGGAGGATGAGGCAGGAGAATCACTTGAACCCAGGAGGCGGAGGTTGCAGTGAGCCGAGATTGTGCCACTGCACTCCAGCCTGGGTGACAGAGTGAGACTCTATCTCAGAAAAAAATAAAAGTCATAATCTTGAAGAAAACAATGCCACAGTATCCTTAGTCACATTAAAATAAACTCCTAGGACACCAAAGTTAGTGTCTTACACATTTTTAAAGAATAATATGGAGGCTTCATGTAAATGGCAATGAGTATTTCATTGTCCTTATTTTGACTTCTATTTTACTTCTGGTCCAGGGAATAAAAGGAGTAATATCTTCCATAAATTAAAAAAAAGAGTAGTGTTAAAATTTAATCTGAGGATAAATCCTTTGTCTTTTGGGTCATGAATCATATAATTAACTCTTTATCTAATACGATTCCATCTGGGACAACTTCCCTGACTCTATTTCACCAAAAAATGTATGATGTTGATATTTGTGTAAAGATTAAATAAAAGTTTTTGCATGGGGTGCATGATTTTCATCATTGCTAACTAGATATGGTGTACTCAAACATATGACCATAGGTAAAACAAAAAAGAATGTATTTCAAATGTATTTTTGCTCTCAGATCTGAGAATTTGGGCAAGGTCATTTTCCTGTACTTCAACTTTTTCAATCGTGAAATGAGATTGATTTGTCTATAGCAGTGAAATTTTATAAATACAACCTTACTTTGATTATAAAGATACATGTTTAATGGGAACTTTTTAAATGACTTTCATCAGAAGAAATATTTTTAATACCTCCTCTTTCAAAAACAGATCTATGAAAATATTCTAGTATATTTCTCTCTGAATGGGGCACTAGACTTTCCTAATTACTAACATTAAACTAATTATAAAAGAATTTTAATGTATTATAGTTTTTAAATATAAGTTAAAGTTGCTGTAATACGTTTATCTCTTTTTCTGTCATAATTAACGACTACTGTCAGGCATATTATGAATAAGCAGAATTCAATGTGATTTTTCCAAACTACACCAGACATTTAAACCTCCTGCATCTTCTGAGTAGATATATCTTGGATTGTGCATTAACATATAAAAGGATTGTAAGAAAAAAAATACAAAACGAGAAAAATACACGTTGTTTGACTCAAATGTCAAAATTATGTGAAAAGGAATATTGTAGCTCTACCTCTATAATCAAAGGTAGTGTTTCCATACTCAGGCTCTCTGTTTTTCTACTATTGGTGGGTAATCTCAGGTTCAACGTTTTGAGAATGTTGTTCTTAAGATGATATTCTTTTAGATTTAGTACTTAACATGATCAAAGTAAAACAGTGTCCTTTGTTACAGTATCCTTTAAGCTGTCATAGAGTAACATGGATCTTCTTTTAGCCAATTCGATAAATGTACCACTGCTATAGAAAAGACAATATGTTTATTAACCAATATTTACACAGATCTTACTACAAAGTAGGCATGATGTACTAGAAATGATAGAATGAGAAAGGCAGCTCTAATAGGGACTTGCACTTTAATCAACATAAATACAAACACAACAACAAAGTAAAATAATTTAGATTGGTGTTGCTAAGAACCATAAGGAAAAAACAAGTCTGGATGGTAATGGAGATAATTTATGATAATTATCTGTGATAATCTGGAGAAGGAAAGCTTCTCTAATGAATGAAATGTTGGCTTCTCCGATGAACCTGAGAAGAAGGAAGAGCAAATTGTGGAGAGTTGGGAAGAGCATTCCCGGAGGAGGGATCAAAATTTTAAAAAAGCATGAGTAAGAGATGAGATGTTTCATGAAATGGGAGGGAAGCCAATACATAACATAAAAAGGCAAAGTTAAAAACATAAAAGAGGAATTTTGAAAGATCTCTGAAATAGGGAAGAATCCAGAATCCAATGTGGAGCAGCTTGTCACTATGAAAATTAAAGAGGAATCCTGGGACTGATAATCCAGATGATATGGATGTCTGTGTGTGACCTTCAATATGCCTATTTTGAGATAATGGCATTTGGACTTGCCAACAAAAGATTTGGAGTTGAGAGTCCTCTCCATGAAGATGGTAATTGAAACCAATGGAAAAAAAAAATAAACAACACAGATAATGTGCATCAAATTTGGCCAAAAGTGAGTCCAGGACAGAATACATGAGAGTACCATTATTTAAAAGAAAGCCAGAGAATAACCACTCTGAAAGGGGGACAGAGTGGGAATTGGCAGATACTTGTTTGAGGGATTCTGGAAAGAACAGAAAGCAATGGACTGTTTTAACACTGGGCACAGTGACTCACACCTTAATCCCAGCAATTTGGGAGGCTGAAGTGGCTGGATCACTTGAGGTCAGGAGTTCAAGACCCTTGGCCAACATGGCAAAATTCTGTCTCTACTAAAAATACAAAAACTAGCTGGGTGTGGTGATGGGTGCTTGTAATCCCAGCTACTCAGGAGGGTGAGGCAGGGAGAATTGCTTGAACCCAGGAGGTAGAGCTTGCAGTGGGCCTAGATCATGCCACTTAATTTCAGCCTGGGCAACACAGCAAGACTCTGTCGCTCCCCACCACACACACACACAAATAAAATAAATAAAAAAGAAAAAAGAAAGAAAGCAATGGACTCTTTTTAAGAAGGTACTGATTTAGATTTAAAACGCATTTGACAATGTTCTAATGGTATGTGTTGAGGCTGGCTACCATTACAAGGCCAAAGTTCATTGACTTGTGAAGGCAGAAGCCAGATTGGCTGCTATTCTTGTAAATGCATGGGAGGAGATAAGTTTTAATGCTTCCCTGCCTGTGGGCATATATATGTGTGTGTGCATGTGTGTACATTTGTGTTACCTAAACAGAAACTATACAGTAGTGTTGGAATGTAGATAGAGTATGTAATGTTAAAAACAATTAGATTGGTTTATTTTCAGTTCAAATTGTTTTTTCTCTATATAGAACCTGTTATAATATAGAACCTGGCACATACAAGAATAGGTAACTTAAATTAGTTGCTTTGTGAAACTGTGTCATTATTCAGTGACTTTCTCATTATTAAATAACTGATGTTGCTAAGACATATGTGTGTATATATATGTGTGTATATATCTTTAACTTTGTGGCCTTCTGGCTTTAATTTTTACATTAGGGTAAATTCATATAATTATGTTACACCCCTCCCCCTAAGTTTTTTGCGTGCACTCATAGAGAACTAATGGGCTTTATCTAGCATTACAGTTATTTTAGCATGTTTTCAAGAGAGCAGGTTTATTATCTATCTTTACTTTTAATAGGCATACGTTTTCAATGTCTACAGTTACACCAATAGTTTAGGCTTATGGAGAAAATGTAAACAAACCAAAGCTTAATTTTTCCTCAACTTGAAATTACACTGCCCCCAAACCTTGTTATTACACCCTCAAGAAAGTTACTAGATCGTATCCCTTCAATTTATATTTTCTAGGAAAAATAAACATATGTCTACTTTAGCCTATCTTTCCTGAATATGTCTACATCTCTTTGCCAAGATTTTATACAAAATAAAGTTTTCTCTATCTTTTGTTTTATTACTTCTTACCTCCAAAAGAAACAGCCATCACAAACACTATGCCTAGAGAGTATTAAAAAGTGTCAAATCATCAGCTTTCCATTGTCTTATTCTTACAAAGCAGAACTCCAAGTGGAAAGAGAGCATGTTAAGCACACTACATTACCATGTGATTTAACATGACAAATTGAAAAGATCTGATATGGGTAATGAAATACAGTGCTCAGGTTATGTTTCTATTCATAAAACTCATGCTTTCACGATGCATTCTGAAACACTCTAGCAGCTTAAGATGCTAGAGTTAAGAGAGAGTAAATGCCATTTTAAGGAGAGAGAAATGGAATATTCAAATGGGTGAAAGGTGTGTTTCATCAGTTACAGTTCAGTGTCCATCTTCACTGTTGAGTCAATATGTACTTCACCACCAGTCCCCGAAGGAAAGAGAAACAAATCAAAACACTACTCTGACATCAGAACATATTTATGAAGAACTCTTTCTATAAACTTTTGTCAATTTAAGATTTTTCTATATTAACCATAATGCTGCCAGATGATTATATCTTTCATTGAAATATAACAAGAACTTTACATCTGAGATACAGGGTGTATGATTTATTTTTGGAGGGCCTGTGTAGAGTCAGGCTAGTCAAGTGCCAGTTGACCTTTTGTATTAGTCTGGATAGCATGACATTAACTCAGAAGGCAATTTCCATTTTTAAGGTTATGTCTCAGAAAACTGTAAAAGGGATTTTAGTATGATGAAACATTTGACTATTTTCTCATGAGAGTCTATCAAACTGTAATTTCAGGTTGAATTTTAAGATAATATCAGATCTGTGGATTGTGCTTTAACAATCAACAAAGTGCCACAAGATCTCCGGTGTATTTTATGAAGAACTTTTAACCTGACAAGCCACAGGTTACCCTATTCCTCTAAAGAATCCCCAGGGATATTATACTCTAGGAGTATAAAAATAAAAAGCTGGGCTTGGCATATATTTAGCTAGAGAAGAGGTTTGAAGTGTTTCTGAATCTACTCGAACTCTTGTCACATGGCCACATCGTTCACTTTTTGTGATTCTCTCACATCTCTGACTTCTGTCTTTGATGCTGTTTATTTTGATCTTGTCTTTTGTATTCTGGTGAGCATCCCCATACTGTGTCATGATGGCTTCCTTATGTAAGTTGCTGTCAAGAAGATGGGAAATGATATTTCAGTGCAATGCACTGAGAAAATGTGTAATGTATTTGGAAAGTTTTGACATCAAAACAGTACTTTTAGAATCACATTAAATCATTTAATTAAAAAAGAAAACTTAAGCCAATAAGATAAAACCGGTGACTATGACAATCAGCAATGTGGCAAATGTGGCACTCATTATAATCAGCAATAATATTCACTAAATTTTAAATACCATTTCTCAACTTTCAATTTCGGTAATAAAATAGTTATAGTAAAAACAGCATGGAATTTCTGGGATACTCTTGCTAATCAGTCAATGCTCAACATCAAGAAATGCTAACTACACTTAAAAAGAAAAAACTAATTTAATTCATCTCCTTCATGGTAATCTTCTTAATTTATCTATGTTTTCCTTCTGTTCATCTTTACTTTTCAACAATTAATATTTAATCTCTCCATTATTGTCTCCAGGAGCCTTTCTTACTGCTCAACTCTCTCAATGGTATTCCCTTTTCTAGTTCCTTGGACCCTCATTAAATTTTGTTTTATTTATTTTATTCATTCTTTCTTATCAATTCCTTTGCTAAATATGCTAAGGTAATTCAATGAGGAAATGGCATTAATTTCAAGAAGCTTATAGAAAGTACTGAATATCAATATGGGGAATAAATGAACCTAAAAACTCAATTTATGCCATAAACAAAGATTAAATTAAAATGGATCATAGATTTAACCATTCAAACTTATACATAAAAGTCCTAGAAAACAATATAGAAGAAAGTTTCTATAATATGGGGGGAAAGTAAAGATTTCATAAATAGAAGAGATAAAGCAGGAACAAATAAAGATATGATAAATGAATCAATGTATAGTCTTCACCTTATAGGCATCATTAAGAGAATAAAAAGATAATACACAAATTGGGAAGTTATTTTATATAACATATATCTGTTAAAAAACATGTATATAGACTATATAAAGAACCATTTAAATAAAAACCAAATTATTACAAATAAGACATAAAAGCAATATGGACAAACTATTTGAGCTGACATTTCACTAAAGAATGTTTATGAATGGCTAATAGATACATAATCTCATTAGTCATCAGATAAATGCAAATTTAAACTGCTATTGGATACTAATACATACTCCTTATAATACCTATAATTAAATAATAAAGATATCAAGATTTGCCGAGGATGTGGAGCAACCAATTACATATGACTGGCGGGAAAGAAAAATATTTTAACTATGTTGACAAGCAATTTGGCAATTTTTAAAAATGAAGTTAATGCTGGTGTCGCTTCCAGGTATTTGCCCAAGAGAAAATAAAATTTAGTTCATACAAATTGTTTCACATGAATATTCATAATAATTGTATTCTTAAATACAAAAATTTGGAAACAACTCACATGTCAATTAACAGGTAAATAGAAAAACAAATTTGGATGTATTTTGTAGAGTGTAATACTACTCATGCATATAAATTCATAAAATGTTGATATGCACATGGTATGTCTACCTCAAAACATTTTGTTGAGAAAAACAAGCCAGCCAAAAGTGTGCATGCTGTGTGACTCCATTTGACTCCTCCTCACCAGATGATCGGACATGTCCCACAGAAAGACTTCACCTTCACCTCCGATCTCAAAATGAGAAGGAACGTGGATGAGATCCAAGCAAAGCTAAGCCAACTCAACCACAGTGGAAAGAACACAGCTGCCACTGCAGACGGGGCACAAGAAGCAAATCTCTTGAGGAAGTTACTGAGATTCTGAGATTTTTGTTATTGCAGCAAACCTGACAAGCACAAGAAAATACAAAAGACCCAGAAGAAAATAGATAAAATTTCAAGAGTGATTTCTTTAAGCTCGTGAGAAAAAGTATGATCTCATACACAATGCCTATGTCTGTGTAGAATATAATCTAATGAAAAGTTGAATACATGCAAAAATAATAAATTACATAAAATAATTATATTTATAAATATGTAGGGACAGGCAGTAAGAAACTCTGACATGTACATTTACACTTTTCAAAAAATGGGCTGGAAAGTTTATTTAAATTACTTGAAACATCCATCCTTCAATAACGGAGAAATCACAATGACAAATTTCTTCCATGTATCTCTTTTTAAAATTTAATTACCTTTTTGTTAATGTATTATTTTATTATCTAGAAAACTTGATTAAATTTCTTAATATAAAGTTACACTCTTACTTCTCTATAATAGATGTTATTTTAATTTGTATTTTGTATAGTAAACAGATTCCTAAGAAACGCATTTAAGACCAATCTCTTAAAATCATACTACAGGTAGATATTTGAGGGTGGTTTGAAGATCACTATAATTAGCCTTCACATGTATCTACAATTAAACCCCATCCTCTTATACTATGAAAATCCAATAAATCTCCAACTTATGCCCATCTCTTAAATAAGTCCCAGAATTTCTATTTTTCATCTTGACTAAGTCATAAATTTATCTGGTTCTTCTAATTTATAGCACACAGCTTTATGTATTTTTTCTTTATTTCATTTCCTTATGATCTATTTTATCACCACTATAAAAATAGTGCTTGTAAAATAAGAATCAGAATATATCTTTAACATAATCAGTAATGTACTATAAATTCCAAAATATCTACTTTAGTGTTTAAGTAATTCACATCTGGCTCCTGTCTAAATTTGCAGAAGAACCTTTAATTTTACTTCAGTACGTGTTCCATAATCTGACCATATATACTAATATGTAATGAATTGTTCTTTGAGCCAAACTGTCTTCTAAAAACTTTGCAGATATTAATACATTTAAGAATCTCACCAATTCTATGGGATAGAAAGTCTGGGAGCAGTCTGTCTCTGAAACCACCATGATCTAACAAGACTTGAGGGCCACTGCAAACACTGTCTTATAACTTTTCAATCGCTTTATAAATTTGGTATTTCCCCTATCTTGAATGCCCCCTCTCCCTGTATATAAATAGAAATTCAGTTTTTTCAAGATCTATTAAAATGGTTGCATTTTGTTAAATTGGTAACATTTTACTTTAATTCTTAAAAAAATGTGAAACCAAAATTTAGTTGTTTAATTCACCGCTTCCTTCCTTCAGTAGAGAATGCATTCTTTGAGTATTGGCATGTTTTACCAAACTTTAATCTTCACTGAGCATCACATAGATGTGGTTTATACATGCTGAGTGAATAAATCAACCAAATTTATGCATTAGTACTGAAAATCATAAGCCAAAACATTTAACATAGCCTTGGCAAGAGGACAATTGGGACAGAAAGGTCTGGAGTTCATAGGGAATCAACATAATGTGGCTGTCTTCATTCAGCACTCCATCCCACAGAGGATCATTCTGAAGGTCATGTCTTACATCATAAATATTTTTCATCCAATACATAGAGATCAGTGTGTAGCTTTGAGGACATAGGGAGGTTTCATCCTCTCTCTCTCTCTTTCTCTTCAAATTAAAATATGTATCTCTCCAGGCCATTCTCCACTTCCGCAGCATCATGTTTTTAGTGTTTATCTGGATGGGTTTGATTTTATTCAGTGTTCAGTAATTCTTGATTGTCTTCTAGTTTGATCATGGAGAAATTGCTGATGCTGAATTCTGTGGAATTTCTTAAACTAGCTTGATGGTCAGTCATAGGTTTTAATTTAAAAGTCTATGTGAATCTTCCCTACTCTGCAATGTTTAAAAACATTTAGCAACCACAGAGGAATATATATACTATCTGAACAACTTCATGATAATATTGAAAGACCATTTACATTGCGTTTTTATTTTTTTCCTTTTTCTCAAAATCTTAAAAACTAAAACCTGGTTAGAGTGCAAATGTCCATTTCTCTGTGATTATACTGGTACAGTATTATAATTAGATACCAAAAAGATTTGTAGTTATACTTTTGTCAAAATCCTGGTAGTTTTATTTTTTTGAAAAAGGAATTTAAAATATAATTACCTACTCTCAATACAGATAATACATGCACATTCACACACACAAGTGCACATACATACTCATGCATAGGCATACAGATGCAAATTAAAAAGTAATTTAAATTTTAAGTTGGTATAGTTCTGCAAAAGGTTGTCTAAGTGTTTCTCTTTGTGCATTCTGTTATTTCAAGTGAACACATCCATTTAAGTTGACCACTTATGATGGCATATTTCTTCTATTACATATCCTATGCATACTGTCTAGTAAAAATGCAAATGCATCTTCTGTAATTATGAATTTCAATCAAATCTCCTTTTTAGGTATTAATTTTTCTACAGTTAATTATGAAGTCCTAATTACTCATATTGCCTTTACTAAATACATTAGTCCCACATTATACAAACACAAATAATATTATAATAAATAAACTACTAAGCAAATTTCATTATAGTAAAATCCATGATTAAATCAAATACCACTAACTACACAGTATAAAAATAGGGCGTTTATGTATCTTTTAGCCCTTCTTGACTATGAGCTGATCAAGAGTGGAAATTTATTTTATTTATTTATTTTTCAAACCCAGTACCAATTCTTTGCCTTCCATAAAAGATGATAATTACTTAATGATGACTTTTGATACATTGTAGTTTAGTAAATCATACATTTATTAGAATTTTGTGAAAAGAGCTTAAGGATTCAGGAGTCAAAAAAGATTTATTATCACCTTAGAAAAGCTATTTAATGATTTAAGCTTCATATTCCTCCTCTGTAAAGAACAAAAATAATATTAACTGTGATTAAATTACCTAATGAATATTGATAGGTTTTAATTAGAGATGTGACATAAAATTTTTGCATATTATTAATATCAATAAAACTGTGATGCTAAAAACATTCCTAACTCACAACTATAGACAAGAAGGGTTCCAAATTTCTCTGTAGGAAACTTGCAAATACAATTTTTGTTATTTTAATTCATTGAAACAGAAGACTAGAAACCTGTTTGTTTCTGGTTTCTTTCAACTCTGTGAATTTTGAATTTCAATTTTGTAAAGTAAAGCCAAAGATTATTTACTCTGATTTGATTTTCAGTTCATTTGTGAAAATGCATTTTTCAATAAAAACAATTATTTTGAAATATTAAAATTAATATATCAAATAAAATGAAAAGAATAGACTCTAAAAATATTTTTAAAATATGTATTATCTACCTACATTGCTATGAGTACTCTAAGTTCTATAAAACTTTGCTTAGAAAGTTGTACTTGAATTTTCTTTATCATCTTTTTTTTTTTTTGACATGGGGTCTTGCTCTGTTGCTCAGGCTGGAGTGCAGTGCCACAATCATAGCTCACTTCAGCCTCAGACTCCTGGGCTCAAGTAATCCTCCCACCTCAGCCTCCCAAGTAGATGGGATGGGACTATAGGCATGTGCCACCACACCAGTCTTGTACCTAAATTTTAAGTTAACTTAAGTTAAATTTTACTTAATAACTAGATAATTTAAATTATACAGTCATCACTACATTTGCAAATACATCTTTTCTATAATATTTAAAATTATCTGTTTTAAATAATACAGACTTTTTTTTTCTTTTTAATCCTCCAGAGTAATATATTGTGTAATACATTTAAATATAATGGGTCTGAAATTTTTAAATTTCTTCTGATGGAAAAGATAGGTAACTAAGTTAAATATTTCCAGCAGAAATATCACAAAGACTATTGCAATAATCTTATCCAGATTTTGCATAGTTATGTTTTTAAAATCTGAGGTAAATTTAGTAATATTTTGATTTATTTTTTCCTTTACTTTCAAATATATCAGCTTTATTTTATTTTGATATGTAATCAGAGTGCTTTGAGAGTTCCTATCTTCAGGTGATGATAATACCTTAATTCTGAGGCTTGCTAAAATACAGTATACTTTGCTCACCAGGAGAAACCATTCTTGGTAGCATCATATTTTTTCTTATGGATACTTTCCTCCCTTTCAGTATCCTGGAATATTTAGATGGCTGTTATATCTACCAGTAGTAGTAGTGGAAATCAGAAGTGATCAAAATTCTTATTATATAGTAAAAGAATTTGCTAATGGGTTGAACATGGGATATGTAAAAAAGAGAGGTGTTTTGAATGAATCTAAGGCCCTATTAAGTAAAGAGATGAGACGTCAAGTCTTTAAACATAAAAATAATGCAAGAAGAACAATTTAGGAATTGGGAAGAACAGGATATGTATAATCACAATGTCATCTTTCATAGAGAAAAATACTTTTTCATGTCTACTAGAGACAGAATGAAAATACTTCATAGAGGGTTGTTTAATAATTTTATAAAATGTTCAAGGGATGTCAAGTAAGTGATTTTTATGGAACTGGAATTCAGGAGAAACATCTGGTTGGTCTACACATTTTGAAATCATTAGCAATTAGGTGATACTGAAAATTCTAAGACTAGATTAGACAACTTAGAAAGTAAGTATACATAAAGAAGAGAAGAATCATTAGAGAAGGTCCTATGAGGGTAAAAGTTGGGAGAAATGGAAAAGAAGACTAACAAGGGTGGTTATAATTTGGAGAAAAGCAAAGGAGAGTGAGTTCTGCTGCTATACAAATGAAACATTAATAGAAGAGAAAAATCAACTGTATTAAATGACATTGAAGAGTCAAATACGACATTCTCCTACTTCTGATTTCAGCTGCTCACTTCCATGGTCATACTGTAGCCGTGTCATTAACAATACAGAAATCCTTCAATTATCTACATTTTTATTATCTCCCTTTTTCATGCCAACTTCTCAGTTTCCACCTTATTGCTTCTATTATCCCAATTTGACTTTCCTTCAATGATACTAGGACTCATAAGCCATTAGTTTTATCACCTATTTAATGTTTCACAGTCTCATATTCCTTTATATAACATTCATTATGTGGTTAATCTTATAATTATTCCCCTACCAATACCAACTTCCCTGCCCTACCTTGTGTATTGCTACACTGTATCTCTGGTTGAATTCAACTATATGCCTGTTCCATGCTTGTGCCCTCAGTCCAGAACATGGCTGGAGAACCGCATAGGACAGCACAGACACTTGGCTGTCACTCCTCACTGGTCAGTTACTTCAAAACATATGCAGACCCCTTAATGTGGCCCAGACCTTGTACATTGCCTTAGGACATTCACTGTCCTTTCTCCTGAAGATACATGACAAGATCTGTCATATATCTTAATCCTTCATTGCCTTCTCCTTCCTACTTAATTGGAAAATAATGATAAGCTTTCTTCTGTGTTCAATGAGAAACTAGTAAACAAGAAAGCCATAATATTCTCCAGCTTCACCAAAATTAAACAGGTTTCTTCCAGACTATAAACCACCGAACTACTCTTTTTGTATTTTTTTTATTTTTATTTTTTAGAGTATTAACTTTAGAAAACTTGTAGTTCTCTATCCTTTCTCTGCCCATTTGAGATGTAAATCTTTTTTAAACTGCCTCTAACCAGTTTGTAAGCCAGGAATGTCTTTCTTAAGGACCTGGGATCCATCGCTTTGAAATGTAATCATCCAGGAAGATAGAGTCCCTACCTCCCAGCCTCTGTGGGAGAAGAGAAGCCTAATTTCAGCAGTGGTGGCTTGCTCCACGCTATTAAATTACTCCCTGCCAGGAGGACAGAGGAAAATTTACTTTTCTTTTTTGGTAAAGCTAATGGAGAAATGTGAGGGGCCTGGAGACAGTTATTGCTACATTTCTGAAGCTAGGAACTATTGGAACCCAGATGCCCAAGTCAGAAGCTCAAACTCTCTCTCCAGGACTGCCACCACACATTTCTGAAGGGCCACTACGAGTCAGAAAAAAATGTAACATAAAAAAAGAGTAAGAAAAGTCATTTTCTCTCAGATTGGGAGTCAGATCTCCCAATCTGAAGGTAAGTCAGTTGCAGAGGGAACCTGAGAAATGTGGTCTTCCGGCTTACCATTGTGGGGTGCACAGCATACTAGAAAAAAGTAAGCATGAGGTTTAGAAGTGGAGAAGTAAACACTTTCCAAAATAATTAGCCTCTGGATATTTAGCAACCTAAACCACATCTAAATGTACCATTCTACACATAAATAAACTTCTGTACCCGAAGAGCAAAAACATTATGTATCTACCTAACGGGAAGTAACTGTCTTTGTGAAAAAAACAAGGACACATTTATCCTCCAAAGTTGAGACAAAATACCTCAAGAGATCCTGTGTTCATTTCTGGTTATGTTAAATACCCTTCCTCTTCCAGTTCATTCCTCATATAGCCTGCATATTCTGTAACATAAAGGGAAATTACAGAAATGATCATAATAGTTGATATATATGGCATGATCGTGTAATTTGTCTTTGAACGCTCTTGATAGTGAAAGGATATAATAACTACTCCTGGATAACAAGCAGTAACTAGCAATTTTCTGGGCAAACAGGTATCTGTATTGCACTCTTTATATAAAATCATTTTAAAATGGGAAAGAAACGTTTGATTATATGTTTAAGTTTATTACAAATATGAAAGGAAATTTACATAGAATTGACTATATTTTTATATAAATGGCCATATTTGATCTTTATCACTTTTTTTCCATTATGTTGTATTATTCTCAGCAAGTACATCAGTAAATTGTTACTTACATAATGGAGCAATTCAAATTTTAGTTTTGCAGGATATGAGACATTGTTGCTATTAGATTTAGAAGGTTACTGTAATCCTAAGAGTACTAAAGATCCCTCAAGAGGATGCCCTGGATTCCAGACAAATTCTTTATGTGCATTTCCCCTGATAAACACATTTAATTATATGAGGGATTACAGGAATCCCTTAATTTCTTGTTGGCTCAGTATCAACATGGTCAAATATTACATGTATAACTGTAAGGAATCATTGTGAGCTTTGAAATAAATATTCCTTTCTTTGAAATTAAAATATCAAAAACCATTAAAATTCAAAACATTAGGGAAAGATTTAAATGAAGGTACTGTTAGGAATAATAAGATAAGCCATTCCCACTTAGACTTTTAATTTCATGTATTCGGGCTTTGAGGAAAGCCATGCCAAATGTTACTCTCTACTTAAATAATTCATTATGTTCTTGGTGTAACAACTGAAATTTCTGCATCTCACTTAGCCGCAAAATGATTTTCTTGTTAGAAAGCAATGTTGTATAGGACAGGATAAGAGTGAATTGCAGGAATTCTGAGAAGATGGTGGCAATATAGATGGAAATGTTTGATCTTCCTGGACAAAGCAACTTGAATAATAATAAAAAAACTACATGGACAACTTTTCAACAAACAAACAAACAAACAGACTAGGTCTGTTTCAGTTATGTATTGCTGCAAAACAAATCACCTTAAATATAAGTGCCCTAACACACACTTTTTATTATCCCTCACAATTTCACAGGTCAAAAATTTGGGGAGGGCTCAAGTTAGCAATTCCACTGCATGCTGCATTGACTGAGGTCTCCTAGTGATATCTGACTGGCAGCTGGTCTGATCTGAAGGGCCAAACACAGCATCCGTTACGTATCTGTGACCTTAAAAGGGAGGGCTGAAATACTGAGGTCAGCTTGAACTATCAATTAGTTGACCTACTCAAGGACTGTCCTTCATGTAATCAAAAGGTAGAAAGATTTCCTGTGTGATAGCTCCCGGCTTACAGATGAGCATTGCAAGAGAAAGATACTAAAAGCTAGTGGTGTCCTGAGGAATGGTATGGTGTCATTTGCACCATCTGCTATTTATTTGTCAGGTACTCATGAGGACCTCCCAAGTTCAAGGTACAGAACATAGACCTCATCTTTTGACAGAAAAAAAAAAATGTTAAGAAGTGACAGCCATATTTAATCTGCCACACTAGGTGACAACATATGCTAATAAACGCCAAAATAAGAGCAGGTAAGAATAAAACAAAAGCAAGACAATTCTTGCATTGTTATATTAAAAGAACCAGGAAAGGCTGAGGCGCTTGTGATGTCCCAGATAAAGAAAACCCCAAAATTGCTGTTGGAGTGTCACTGAAAGTTTTGGAAGCAGAAATTGGGAAGGCAAATTGCAGGGTGGGAAAAACCTCCTACTTTTCTCCCCTAATTTAGCTGCTCTTAAGTAGGAAAGGGGAGACTCTTCTCTCTAAAAGCCACCACCACCATTCTTGTTTCTCTTTCTGCCTCCCATCATTCAATTCATACACATATCATTTGTTCTACCTTCAAAGTACATCCAAAGTCTGAGCGCCTCCCTTCACCTTCCATTATTTCACACCTCTTTGATTTCAATACATTTCGTAGTTACCTTCCCAGCTTCTTCCCTTGACTTTTTATTACAGAGCAGACTCAACTCCTAAAGTGTTTGTCAATGATCCTTTCAAAACGCAATTCAGATCTGGATTTTGTAGTAAGCAGGATTAACATTCCTTTGAAGGGCAAATCAGGTGAAAACTCTGCTGAAAACTCTTCCAGTACTTTCCATCATCCTTAGTAAATGCATCTCTTGAATATGAATGGCCTCTAAGGCCCTGTCAGATATGGTTCCTTTCAGTCCTCTAAGGCTCTTCCTCTACTGCTCTCTCCTGAGCTCACTGGGATGCAGCCTGAAGAGCTTCTGCTGCTTCTAGAACCTGCCTCACCTGAGCCCATCCAAGGCCACTATGCTTTGCTGTTCCAGCTGGCTGGAATCTCTTCTCTCCTGTGTGCACCTGGTTCTTTCCTCAACATTTTCAAGTATTATCTGAAATGTTACCTTGTCAGTATATGAATCTTTGGCTACCCGAATGATATTTGTAATCCCCTCTGGCCCAGCAATTCCTAATTTTACTTTTACATCTTAAGTAATTTAGCATGTTATGTATTCAACTTATTTTGTTTATTTTCTAACATTTCACGCTAAAATGTGAACACCACCAAGTCAGGGCTACAGGAATTTTTATGTTTTGCTCATCGCTCCAAGTACAGTGACTGGCACAGCATCTGGTACATCAGAGATAACGTTGAGTAAACTTGTGGGGGGCATGAATCAATTACTGAATGACAAGGCCCCACTGTAATCATAATAACATGAGGGGATATCTACTTCTCATTT
The DNA here is from genome assembly GCF_007565055.1 of Rhinopithecus roxellana. Classification (NCBI taxonomy): domain Eukaryota; kingdom Metazoa; phylum Chordata; class Mammalia; order Primates; family Cercopithecidae; genus Rhinopithecus; species Rhinopithecus roxellana. Next base: position 94,480,481 of record NC_044551.1, read on the forward strand.
CATGTATTTCCAAGAATCTGTTTAGAACTTTTAGCAATACTTGTTTTCAGTTTTCAACTTTCATGATAATGTAGAATTATTTTCTAAGAAGAATGTTTTAATCATTGTAATTCATATCTATAGTCTGCAAAATTTTCAACTAACCCTTGTGAACTCAAAATATCTGAGACAGGTCTCAGTCAATTTAGAAAGTTTATTTTGCCAAGGTTAAAGATGCACCCGTGACAGTCCTGATGGCATGTGCCCGAGGCAGTCAGGGTACAGCCTGCTTTTATACATTTTGGACACATAGTACATCAATCAATACATGTAACATTTACATTGGTTTGATCTGGAAGAGAGATTGAAGGAGGATGGCTTCCAGGTCACAGGTACATTTAAACGTTTTCTGATTAGCAACTGGTTGGAAGAGTTATCAGTAGAAAGAAATATCTGGGTTCAGGAAATCGAGACCATCCTGGCCAACACGGTAAAACCCTGTCTCTACTAAAATACAAAAAGTTAGCTGGGCGTGGTGGCGCATGCCTGTAGTCCCAGCTACTCAGGAGGCTGAAGCAGGGAAATCCCTTGAACCTGGGAGGCGGAGGTTGCAGTGAGTCGAGATCCTGCGACTGCACTCCAGCCTGGCAACAGAGCAAGACTCCATCTCAAAAAAAAAAAAAAAAAAAAAAAAAAACAGTCTGGATTATGAAGAGATGTTGGGGGCACTTCGGTTTTGCCATGCAGATGAAGCCCCCACTAGCAGGCTTTAGAGAGAAAAGACTGCAATGTTTCTTATCAGACTTAAATGAGGCATGTCTGACACTCACTTCCTGACATGGCCTGAACCAGTCTTTCATGTTAAATTTTAGAGTATCCCGGCTGAGGTCCATTCAGATGGCTGCAGGGGGCTTTCAATTTTTATTTTTGATTTTCACCCTACATGAAGCTTAGAATTCAATGTATTTAGGTATGTTATGTTACAGATATGTTACTAATAGTACTGATTTTTCTGGGTTTTATGAAACCGTGATGACCAGTTGCTGCCATTTTAAAAGCCTAGGAAAGTGAGCATAATTCAGAGAGCTTCTAATTTATGCTATCTCCAAATTTTGCTGATATATTGTTGGTTATACATAGGCAAAGTTAAAACATTCGTTCAAAAATAACCATTTTCATTATTTATTGAGTGTTTATTTACCGAATGGTCTGGCATCTTCCTTTGTAGAAAAGTAGTGATTTGTCATTTTGCTCAAGCATAACTTTGCATTGTGATTTTGTGACAATTTAGCTTAAAAGCTACTGAGTTTTAATTAGGCTAATAGCTTAAAATTATTGTTTTGATTACTACATAAATGTATTCAAAACTACTAGAGTATCCTGATTAAAAAGAAGAGATCCTGATTGAAAAGATTGGAAAAGAAATCAAATATCAAAACTTTTTGTAATTTTTTTAATGCTTTGTAGGTACTGATTAAATACCAAAACTTTTAGCACCAATACTCATATTTAAATTTACATGTATACACGCAATACAATCTAATGTCTTGCCTAGCCCAGGTTACTAAGTTGATTCTTGGTAATGAAGTCAACTTTTTCTAGGTAAACTCTCTAATGGAAATCATTAAATATCCTGAAGAGGAGTGTATGTGTATGTATATATGTGTGTGTCTGTGCCCATGCATGTGTGTATACATATATTTCATGTGAATGATTTTTCAAAATGTACAACCAGATTTTATTAATAAGCACTTTATATTAAAACAATGTATTTTAATAAAGCAATGTATTTAATGATGAAGCATAAAGGTGTTCTTTCTATACCTTTAATACATGACTGCATATACCAACATTTACTTTCTAATTTTTATAATATTTGAAACCAGAAAGGGTTACCATTTTTAAGAAAGTGAAAACTGTAACCCTCAATTGTCTCTTAATATTTATGTATAGCTTCAAATTAAGAAGCTGAGGATTTTCGTCATGTTTTCATGGACTTTGGAAGCTGGTCATTCTTGCTCAGTTTGCCCTTTGAGAGTTAGTAGAACCGCAAATTTAAGTAAGTCATTTGCATTTATATATTGAAATTTTCCATTATATAAAGGGCATTATTGTAAAAATTAATTGAAAAAATGTATATCGAGAACTTAGCAAAGTATGTGGTAAAAATGAACAATAAATAGTGACAACAGTTATTTTTGAATGAATGTTTTAACTTCTAGTTAGAGGGTGTTTATCAATTGTATATTCATCTTTTTGTTTTGCATTTTACACCAGTGTGATTTTTATTTTATTTTATTTTTAGTTCCAGGATACACGTGCAGGATGTGCAAGTTTGCTACATGGGTAAACATGTGCCATGGTGGTTTGCTGCATCTATTAACCCATTACTAGGTATTAAGCACAGTAAGCATTTTTTTTTCCTGATGTTCTCCTTCCCCATGCCCACCACTGACAGACCCCAGTGTATGTTGTTCCCCTCCCTATGTCCATGTATTCTCATTGTTCAGCTCCCACTTATAAGTGAGAACATGTGGTGTTTGGTTTTCTGTTCCTGTGTTAGTTGGCTGAGGATAATGGCTTCCAGTTCCATATATGTCCCTGCAAAAGTTGAAGTGTGCAGTAAGAGTATACATTGTGCTGTGAAATATGTTTTATATTTTGAAACACTTTAAAATATGCATGGTTTTATATAGTTTTAAATTATCTAAATGCATTCCTTGTTTGATTTGCCAATAATTGAGAACAAGCAAATGAGGCAAATGAATATCTTTTGAAGTTGAGTGAAGTAATAGAACTCCATAGAGGCTTAACTCTAATATGACTATAAAAATATATTTTAATAAGAATTATTTCATTTTCTTACAATGATGTAAAGAAGAAAAACACTTAAGTTTGATCTAAAAACAACCATTAGTGCTCCAAACCCAGAACAGTAGTAAAAATAACACAGTTATTATTGAATTATTATTATAAAAGAAATATCAAATTAAGGGGGCACTTAAATTCGATAAAGTAGAGCCCCCTATTTATATGTTCTAGAGAAGAGCAAAATGTTATAAACTCAACAGAGCATTTCTGAAAGGTGTAAACTAACAGCTATCAACCAGATAAAATTTTGTTTGCCACAGGGCATCTGAAAATATCTAAAGACTTTTCTGATTGTCAACTAAGAGTAGGAGTTCTACTGTGATCTAGCAGATGGAGTCCAGGGCTGTTGCTCAACATCCTACAATTACAGGATGACCTCCCACAACAAAGAATTACTCTACGAAATGTCAATACTGTCAAGGTTCCTGATATATAGAAACTTGAAAAGAACATGAAATTTTAAAAAAAGAAACCTGTTGAACTACTATGAGAAGGACATAGCCAAAGCTACTCAAGACCTGAAATATCCAAAAGCTAAAGCAAGCCAATGTTGTAGGGAGTGCATGGGAGAAGTTGCTGTTGTTGTCGTTCCCCTTGTCCTTTATACACATGATGTTTGAAAGCATCCATAGCAGCCTTAGGTCTGACATCTTCTACATGATGAGACGGCTGAAGGAGAGGACACTTTCCCAATAGAGCAGATTTCATAGGTTAAGTCAATTCTGAACCTGCTGTGGCCTAAAGTGAAAATGCCTGATTAGAAGAGTGGTCACAGCTATGCTTAATCTCACTAGATTATCCCAGTGTGAACGTTCCATGGTTGATAGAAAAGATGACAATTAAGATGATGAAATATGTAAAATAGGAATGAAAAGGGATTATTTTGAGATATCTCAGACACTAACTCAAAGTTTAGAGTACAAATAGTTTATGTGGAAGGCAATCCCAGGATTCACTAGAAGGAAAATCAATAAAGAGTGACTACGAAGCAATTAAACGCAGAACACCTGAAGCTAAATGCTTCTGCAGAACACTATCAGACAAGTAAAAGCATATGCCGTAGAGCTATCTCTAAATAGAGAGTCAAGGCACTGAAGTTTTGGTATACGAATATTCATCAGTCAATGGATGAGAGCTGCTCTCTTGGGAATATTTTGCTGTGTAGGTGGAAATATTCCTATAGTTACTTTGCCTTATTGATCCTTGTTTCCTTTGGAATCATGCTGGATGGTAACCACTAGTATGTTGCAGCTGGCCTGTATGGCTGTGAGGGAGGGCTAACTGTGCCTCTCTCCCCAGCTCAGTGGTCAAGGATATCATATAGGTGGCTTCAAATAAATCCTGAAGAATTTGCACCAAGGAAAACAAGGTAAGAACGTCAGACGTTGGAAAAGTTTTTGCGATGCCTTTTTCTCAGTGAGTTGGTTGTTAGACCTTTATCAGCACAGCACAGCTCCCACTTCATGGTCTTTCCTATAGGCAGCCAAATTCACTGCCTGGAGAAAAGGCACAGCCTGGTCAGCATACATTTGCTAGATCCATTCTCGGTTGCCTCTGACTATTTTTTCTTTAAACACCGTATATACTTTATAATACTCTTATAATATAATACATGAACCAATATTGTACAATATTTTATATTGAACCAAAATGAACCAATAATACAATAAACGAACCAATTAATGAAACAATATCGCTGTCAAACAGCACCTTTTACCATGCATATCAAATCTAATAAATTTCCCTTATGGAATATCAGAAAGAAATTGATTGTTGATCTTTCTTTGTATCAGCTGTTTTAATAATTTATCACAATAATAAAATTACAAGTTAATGCTTCAGTATAATATGAAGGAGAAACTACTAATAAGGAAATACCATTGTCTTTTCCAAAATATTATAAAAACAGTTTTAACATTTTTTAACTGTCATGTTTAGGTGAAATAAAGCTTAAGTAGAAGAAATACTCTATTGGTATATAATGTAACTGAGTTTGAAAATTGTTCACCTTTAATAAGCAATAAGAGCCCTGCAGTGTCTTCTTTAATTCCTTTAAATAATTTATCATTTGAATCTCCCCTGCCTGGAAGTTATATAGGTTAAGTTACTACATTTTTTTTCTTCATCATGCCCTTTAGCTTATAACTACATCAAAGATAGTTCTGAGCTGCTCTGAAAAAGTGGCTCCTCTTCAAAATGCATGCCGTTATTTTAAAAGATGTTATGCAACAACATGGCTTATTTGAAAAGACCACAGGATTTATTTTAAGATGTCAAAATAGCACATTCAACATTGGCTTTAATCTTTATTTCTTTATTTAACATGGCTTTGATATAGTAAGCATATTAATTTGGTCTACTTAAAACATTTATAAGTGTTTTTCTATGCAAAGCAATGAAATAATTAGAAAACTGAATATCAAAGTATGGTTGAAAATGCCTGTGACAGCCAAACCTCAGTCTCACAAGTATTCATGAGTATCATTAATACTCTTCAATTTGTGATATATAAAAATGAGGTCTCTAGTAAATGAGAAAATGTTCATTTTGGTTTGAGTGTTTCACTTAACCCTGATTAAAAAATAAATAAAATATTTAATAGGCCAAGTGCAAATCTTAGATGAGTATAAATCAACTATCATTCTAGATGTTATATTACTATTTCATTGTCCCTACCCAATTCATTATGCCTTTTCATCAAAGCTTAAATAAAGTTAAACTGAAACTTTCAGTTGAATAATGTGGCATGGAAGTTGAATGTTAGAATGATTTCTTTTAACATTTTCCCTCTTGTCATTTATTTTAACTACTGGCATTTCCGCAATCCAACTCCGTTGAAAATTTCCAATGAATGCCCATATTTGTGATTAAGTTAATTTACTTAGTAGGCAGAAATTCTTCCTAGAAGATAAGCAGAGAATATAATAAAATCAAGACAATTTATATATGCATAATCTGATACCTTACAAATGCTGTGATAAATATGCACATTTTTATAATCCTTAATTGTAGTTTATGTTCTAACACTCTGAAATATCAACCACTATAACACTCCAAAGCACTGGGCACTGAAATGAGATAAGGAATTTTTCACTAAAATTGTATTTAATTTAAATACATGTAACTTAAACTTTATATTTAAAAGTAACACTTTTATCTTGTAAAATTGGTCTTCAAATATTATTTTCTTTAAATATATGATCAGTAATTTAGAAAGCATTTTCATATAATGGTATATCTTTATTTACAGGTATTGAAATAGTTGATGACCAACAAAATTACAATATTATCTTTTGCTATCCAAGTTTTCATTATCACCATATTTGCTTTTTCTCTGAGGATATGCAAAAAAAATATGCAAAATTCATTGTCTAAAAATTCATCATAACTAATGCCCAAATGAATATGAATGAAAATGTTTATTTTTGTTCAAGTTCGAGAAGCTATAGGAGGTAGTGTGTCATATCCCAGTTGTGTGTATGACAGGACCACCTCTTGTGCTCAGTAAATGTTACTTAAATGTGTTTGTTGTCCCTCTCATCTTCCCTTTTCTTACCATGAGGGCTTATTGTTTCTGGGTCCTAAAGTTTACTCTACCAGGCAGTTGTAACACAACCACTCTGGTCTCAAATATAAGTGAGGAAAGGTGATGGACCTCCCTCCAAGACTAATCCTCCTTGTGAGAGTAAGCTTGGATGCACTTTTCATCCACTCTTCCCAGAGACAGCACTCTATATTTAATTCAATTTAACATGAATGGTTATTTTACCGCAAATTTGTTTAAAAATTAGTTTAGTAAAATAAGCAATAAGCAAAAATTATCATTTGCTGACACATGCATCATCTCTGTGAATAGAATAGAAGGAGTGTAACTTAATAAGCAACACAGTAATTGGATAAACTGCTAACAGGGATCATGAGAATATAATCTTTAATCAGCATGAATATCTAACTAGGTTCTCTATTCCTCCAAAAATACCAACTTGTTAATATGAATTCTTGATCAAATACCTGTATGACTACATTAAAATGAAAAATCCCACTTAACTTTCAAAGTTACCTATTTGATTTATCTATAAGAAGTCTGCTTGAGGGACAAAAAAACCTAACATTGTATTATTCTTGTAGTACTTCTTTTACTTTTACTTCTGTGCTATGGTTCACAAGATCTCAACCAGTCTAGTGGTTTGTACTGTATCAGTTTAGTCAAGCTTGAAGATTATACCCCTTAGTTAAACAGCAGGTCGTCAATATGCCAAAACTTTAGGTATGTATAAGAACAAATTAAGGTGTACCATGAACTATCTATTAAAAGAGAGAGAGAGAGCAATTGTTCAGTAAATGGTTTTCCTGTATATTTTCTGGCTATGATATATTTCTAATTCATTAGAGATAAACCAGCACTTCTGGAGTTGCGTACTGTTACCAACACACCAGGGGTTTGATCTGGATCCTGCTGTTCACTACCCAGAAGCCCATGACTGAGATGATGACTATTACCAAGGAACAAGGCTTTAATTGAGTGCTGCAGCCAAGGTGGGAGCTCAGTCTCAAATCCATCTCCCTGACTGACTAAAGGTAGGGGTTTATGTAGTAGGGAAGAAACATAACAATGTGTAAGAAAACAGAAACTAGAGAGGGGCAAACAAATCATGTTGAATCAGTAGTCTGGCATCTCATTTTCTGGATATGGTGATCTGTTGAGTTTCAGTCTTTGGTAGTATTTTTGAGAGGCCTGAAGGAAGGAACTATGTTAAAACAATGTAAGTTTCAAGCTTGAAGACCAGAAGGGTTAATTTATGTGTTTATTTAAAAAAAAGGAAAAACGATCTATGGGACTAGTGGGCTGGTTTTAGTACTAAGCTTCAAGACACCCATTTGCATATAGAAATACACGTATGTCCATACATGTATTTCTATACATATATTCATTTATGAGTCTATATGTCAACTTTTTAAATGAATTGTCCAATAAAATAATTTAATAAAGAGCATTATTGATGGCAATGGAGGCCCATCTGGAGCAGCTGCTGCCATGATGCTCCCTGCAGTGGGAGAGGCGTGGCCAGGCCTGCATGCTCCATGGAGCCAGTGGGAGCTGGGAACAGTTGGAAGCCCTGCCCCCTTCTGAGTCGGTAGGGTGGGAGCTTCATGCTACATGGCCACAGCTGTGGTTGCCCAGCCATGGCTTTGGACGCAGGCATCCCTGTTCTCTTGTGGGTTGAGAGCAGGCAGGAGCCCTATGCTCCTGGACACTGTTGCAGCTGCCCAGCTGCAGCTCTTGGCCTGGGAGTCTCTGTGCTCTCAGGCACCAGGGATACCCCCACAGGCTTAGAACTGCCTGCTCCTGCTGCCTGGCCTCTCTCTACTCTCAGTGCTCAGTCTGATCTTGGAGCAAAGTTGAGGCCAAGCCTAGGCACTATTGCAACCCACCCAAGTATGCGCTCAGGGCACTACTGACATGAAACCCCCTTCTGACTTGGTCCCCTCCAGAATTTGGGTCCTAATGAACATGAGAAGGAGGCCAATGAGGGAGCTGAAAGCAGTTGGGTGCTGACCTGCAGGCACCCCTCAGCACAAACAGCCTAGGTGCCATGGATGAAGGTCAGAGGCAGACAGGCTCCTGGCTGGAAAGGGGCAGGTCCCTGGTGAAGTCCCACTCAGGCCAGATACCACCTGAAGCCTGGAGGATGGGCTGATTAACCAGAATAGGAACTTATGGTGCTTTTTCTGGGCCCACCCATGCCACCTGTGAACCAATCAGCATGTACATCCTTCCCTCTGAAGCCCATAAAAGCCTTAGACTCAGCCAGACTTGAGGAGATGATGGGACAGCCAGCTGCAGAGTGGAGCTACCCACTACAGGGTCTCCTCTCTGCTAAGAACTGAACACTCATTGGGACACCCTGGCTGCTGAGAGGAGCTACCCACTGTGAATCTCCTCTGAGCTGTTCTATTTGCTTGATAAAGCTCCTCTTCATCTTGCTCACCCTCCATTTGTCCACCCACCTCACTCTTCCTGGAAGCGGGACAAGAACTTGTGACCCACCACATGGTGGAGCTGAAAGAGCTGTAACACAAAGTTGAAACAAACTTCTTGCTCACCACATTGCCAGAGACAAGGAGAGAAGAGAGAAGGAGAGAAATGCTATGACCCTTTGGAGATCCCAGACCTAGGAGCTCCCCAGCCAGGACTGTGATACCCTCTTTGGGGCTTGGCAGTTCCTGGCATCTCCAAGCTTCTGGGTACAACCTCATTCCCTGGTGCTAGCTGTGGAAACTGTTTGAGGTATGCCTGGTCCAGCCACAGTCTTTAAGGGAGCTAGCACCTATCCTATGCCAGCTTCTGGAGCTGACCAACCCACTACAGCCAACATGCCTGGCTGTGCATAGTGGCTGGAGCTCATGCTGACTCGCTCACACACCCCTCTCTGCTTGTCTTGACTTTGGAGGCATGGGATCCAGGGTGGCAGTGTGAGCTGAACACAGCCTACCAGACTGAGTGGGGCCAGCAGGCCCAAGCAAAACTTGGGCAAAGGTGTCATACTGTCCACAGAGGCTTCCTGCTGGTGAAGTGACATCTCAAGGATCCTTTAACATTATATTTACAAGACTGTTCTCAAAGTATTAACAGGTATTTCAAATAATATTATTTAAATATATGCCTAACCATTTAAAAATACCATTTAATCTAACCTCTTAAGAATTCTGAATGCAGAGGTTATAATTGCCCATTTTATAGATATTTATAAATATTTACAGATATTTAGCAAATTGAAAGATTTATTAAAAGTACAGTTCGGTGGTGTGCCAAGATCTATCTCTAATATGATTTTCATTGAATTGATTTTCACTTGAATTATAGCTTAAATAAATATCTTTCTTTACAATACCTAGAATTAAATAAAATCAATCTAGAGATTACATATATGTGTATATAATTGTAAAACAATGTTATACATAATTCCATATAAATATATGTAAATATATTTATACAATGTACGTATAGATAGCATTCAGCCACAGTATAATTTAAAAGCCTTCCATATTCTGCTCTGCAAATTCATTCATTCATTTAAAACTTACATTATTTAAATGAATCCTAAGGACCAACCTAGACTTCAGATTTTAAGGATACATCTTTATCTTCACCAGCACTAATAATTCCTCAGCTGTAGTCAGAATGATGATCCCTCCTATGGTGTGAAGTTAGGCAATAAAAGTATGAAATCTGCAATTCTGTGGCTCCAGTGACAGCCAAAATTATATAATCTATTTCATAGGGCAAGTTGGGAGGTCTTTAAAAAGTACTTAAAGCAGAACCAGGAATCTGACATGTTCTGTTTACAGGTATCTAATTTGGTTGTATATTTATTTATATATTTATTATTTTTTGAGACAGAGTCTCACTCTGTCACCCAGGCTGGAGTGCAGTGGTATAATTATAGTTCACTGCACCCTTGATCACCCAGGCTCATGCAATCCTCCCACCTTAGCCTCCTGAGTAGCTGGAACTACAGACACATGCCACCACACCCAGCTAATTTTGTACTTTTTGTAGAGATGGGGTCTCACTATGTTGCCCAGGCTGGTCTTGAGCTCCTGGGCTCAAGCAATCAATCCACTTCCACCTGCCGAAGTGTTGGGATTATAGGCATGGGCCACCCCACTTGGGCTGTTTGTTTTATTTTGTTTCTATAGCAAATAGGCCATACATATGCATGGAGAATGGAATTTACTAAGTCTTGCTTTTATAAAAATTGTACTATGCTAAAAAAGTTATTGAAAATATTATATAATCTGGATTTCATCAATCAATTTAATACTTTTGAATTGGAAAACCTAAAGAAGTTGTGTTCATTTTATAAGTTTTAAAATATGTAGGGCCAGGCATGATGGCTCACACCTGTAAGCCCAGTACTTTGAGAGGCAGAGATGAGTGGATCACGAGGTCAGGAGATCGAGACCATCCTGGCCAACATAGGTGAAACCCCATCTCGACTATAAATACAAAAATTAGCTGGGCATGGTGGTGGGTACCTGTAATCCTAGCTACATGGGAGGCTGAGGCAGGGGAATCACTTGAATCAGGGTGTTGAAGCCTTCAGTGAGCCAAGATCATGCCACTGTACTCCAGCCTGGTGACAGAGCGAGACTCTGCCTCCAAATATATATATTATTTAATATATATATAAATACATATATATTTTTATAAATAAAATATATAATATATATATTAAATAAAGAAGTAGTGGAAAATGTTTAGTGTTTCTCCCAAAAATCTTTGTGTATAAATATTTGCCTGCCTTGTTTCTTTGCATAAAACTACCAATTATTCTGTGAAGGCATCATTGTGCAGCGAATAGGAGTAAAGCTGTAATTTTTAAAATGTACGAAATTTTCATCAGCATTCTAACAAGCAGGCAGGTTTACGTTCTATTCTGTAAATGCTACTGCTGCTTCTGCTTCACAAGCCACTACTTACTCTACAAAGCTTTTGGTAGCTGGGAAATCTTTGGGAAATGAAATAAAAACTGGTGAAAAGTATGGCTGAATTTGACACAGATTAACACAGTCAATGCACCACTAAGACACAAGATTTAATTTTGATAATATCATTGTCTCAAGATGGACATGGGACTTTTCACATGTCAACAGAGTTCTGCCTGCACAAGAGAAATCTGAGCCAAATTGTTCCGTATAAGAATAGCTGCAAGATAAGATAGTACCCAGCAGTGCAAAAATCACTTAGGATTCTGTTACAGGTATCATGCAATTCAGGCGAAATTTGTAAGCACCTGTGTTATCTATTTCTCTGTATCTCTGAGTGAGAGAGGTATGTTGTGTTGTTAAGTGTGCCCATCCTAACACCACACAGAAGAATTGCCTCAACTGCACTGAAGCTGATTTCTCATGTCTCTGTCAAGACATCTATTATTTGATATGATATGTCTTAAAATGTACATTCTTTCTCTACTTCTAATAAGCTACGTGATAGTGAAAAAAATCAATGAACATTTCTGATCTCCAGTTTCCTCATCATTAAAATGTTGATAATATTGCCTGCTTTTATTAACTTCCTGGTAAGTGTAACATTAAAGGAAATATTACTTATATGCCTACATTTTAAATACTGGAATTCTAGGAAAATATAAACTCTCAATGTTAATTCAAATTATTATGTATAAAATACATATCTATAGAAATATTGCCTGAAACAGTGCACAAAAACATTTAACTTTATGTCAGAATTATTTCTCTTAAAATAGAATAAAATATAGGAAAATATCAAGAATTACTATTTTTGTTCATTCAGTTGTTAAAACTCTCTAGAATAATTTTAAATACTTTCTTGCTAGACTCAAACTCATTTACTCTGCTCTAATTATTCCATATTCAAGGGAAAAAGGATAATTTCACTGCATTTTATGTAGAGCCCTGCAACTACTGAATTGGAAAGCTTGGCAGGTACGCCTAAGACAGGAGAGACATTTAATAAAACACATTCAACTTTTTGGAAACACAATCACTATAAAAAGAACATCTATATATCTATATAGATATATAGATACATGTGCATACATATAGGTATACACACATATATATATGTGTTTATAGCTGTTAAAAGGTAAATACCTTTCTTGAGGTACTTTTTTTGCAGTGAATCATTTTCTTCTTGCAACAATGCTTATTTTGTTGTCAGTCAACAGGAATGTGTACTTAAGCTCATCAATTTAAAAATGAGGAAGACTTAGCTACCATTTCTACTTAATACCAATAATCTTTCAATTTTTTTTTTTTTTGCACAAGAAGCTTGGGTAATTCTAATATATCTGTAGATCAAACATGCATCCTTATAAGGAGGTTAATAGGTAGTTTCACAAGAGTCAACCAAGTTTCTTTGGATATTTATCCAAGTATTTGAGTAAATGGATTGAAATGCATCAAAGCAAGCTTTACAAACACATAGTCATAATTACAAATTTAATAACATATGAAAATATAAGCACAAGCCTTGCATATGGAAGATTCTAAATAGATATTAAATTATTCACTCCCTACTCTCAACATTGTTGGTGTCTAAATTAAGTCAATGTTACTTGTGTACTTCATGCAGGACAGTATTATTTGGTTATTTATCAGTCAATCATACTCTTATTGCTTGGAGAAAACAAAAAACAATAAACAAAACCACAAATTTGAGGGTGATAAGAATATTCCATGCTTCTTTCCCAGATACTTGGTCTGTAAGCATGGTTTGTGAACAGGCATGGCCATGAAACCGGGTTATCACCTTTAAAGTGAAATCTGGTGGGATTACAATAAAGGTAAGATTAACTCAAAGAACAGCCCTTTTTGCTCACCCTTCACACTCTTTGAATTTACGAATGAGATATGAAGTTCAATGAAGAGGCTGTATAATGACACTCAAGGGCAGCACACTAAAAATGACTAAAAAGAGCTATTGACTGATGAATTTGATGGTATGCTATTTGATCCTCTTTGATCCTCTGGCAGTAGGATAAATAAACCTGTTTCTTTAGGTACCATTAGTTGAACATTCTGGGGTTTACCATTGATATAATTCTAAATTGCATAAACAAATATTATTACACCTGTACAAACTAATTTTGGACTGTAATCATAGTTACAAATATAATATACTTTAATTCTGTTGAGTTAATATGAAATAATTCCAGTTTATGAATGTAATATTATCTGGAAAATCTGGGAAATGAATAAATGCCTCAGGCTGAGTCTCTATCTTCAGAGATCTTTCAGTCTATTGTAAAGATGAGAGCAATTTTTAATGTTTTTTTTTCTATGCAAAGACTTTCTTACTTCTTCCCAAACTCTATCCTATCCCCATCCGGAAGAATCATGTCAATAGCTCTAAAATGGCAATTTGTAGATATTTTAGTGTACTTGCAACACATTTTCTTATTTCAATAAGTAAAATTACCCAGCATCAATAACATTCAATGCCTTGAACAGACATTGTCCACTCAGCCTCATAATTCATGTATTCATACATTACCTAATTTGTTTATTAACAGACATTTCTTGAGCCGTCATGATGAACAGATTCTTGATGGAGGTAGGCACACTCTCTGCCTCTAGGAGCTCATGATTTACCTTCACAAATTAAAGAAAATGCATGGTCATACTCTTAGAGTGCATTGCTACAAATTACTAATAAACTAAAAACGAAACAAAAACACCACCACCACTAATAATAATGTAATTAACTCCATCAGAACAACTCGCAAAGTAATTCACAGAAAAAGAGACATATCAGCTTAGCTGTGAAGAATGTGTAGTAATTTCTAGGGGAGGAGGAGAAGTAAAAGAAGCAGCAGAAGGGAAGAAGCAAATAGGAGAATAAGAAGAAAAATACTATTATAAGAATGTGGAGAACATGGGAACATAACCTAGTTAGGGATTTTGAGAATTAAAACACATTTTCCGCTAGGCACTCAAGCCTGTAATCCCAGCACTTTGGGAGGCCAAGGCAAGCGGATCACGAGGTCCAGAGATTGAGACCATCCTGGCTAACATGGTGAAAACCCATCTCCAAATGGGTTTTCTAAAATACTAAAAATACAAAACATTAGCCGGGCGAGGTGGCGGGTGCCTGTAGTCCCAGCTACTCAGGAGGCTGAGGCAGGAGAATGGCGTAAACCCGGGAGGCGGAGCTTGCAGTGAGCTGAGATCCGGCCACTGCACTCCAGCCTGGGGACAGAGCAAGAGTCCGTCTCAAAAAAAAAAAAAAAAATTAAGAAAAAAGAATTAAAACACATTTTCATAATCTGTCCCTAATAGAAGTGTTCAGAGACTTTGTTTATGTTAATTCGAAAATATGTATACAAGGTATAATCAATGAAAGACCACAGTATTTATGTCTGAATCTTGTGGCTTCTTTGGACACTAGCGCATCGGCATTTCTGGTTTTCTTTCAGGACCAATAGGACGATTGCACTTTCCCTTCCAGATTGCCTCCTTAAAGTTCAACGTTGCTTTTTGATGACCCAGAATTTACTGTGGTCTTTACTACATCCCAAATTATCTTCAAGTAATTTTGACACAGTTTTAGTGTTCTACCTCCCCAAATTTATAATTTCCATCTTGTTTGATGAAAATATATTCTCCCTTCCCTAATGTATTTAGCTCTCTTTTATTCATTCTTATTCAGACACTTGACAATGCCAATTCTTTTTCAGCCTTGAAAACAAACAGTATTAGCAAAACCAACAATAGCACCCTTCCTTTGGAGAACATGGTATCTCTCCATGTTCCTACCCAGCGAATATGGAATGAGTGCACACAGCCATGCTTTCCTGTTTTCTACCAAACATTCCATGAAGTCACTGTCATCTAGGGAACACGTGCTGGCTTGACCGAGCTCTTATCATGTTTATGTTAATTTCCTCTTCTCATAGCCAAGTGGCAATTATGTCTTTAGTCTATTTATCAGCAACGGCACTATTGACCACATAGTCCTCCATTAAACACAAGACAAATAAACAAAACACAGTCCCTTTGCCTCTGTGACATTATGTCCCCCACGTTCTTCCATCTCTTTGTCTACTTTAAACACTTACAATCGGTCTCCCTTTTGGGGTTTTCTTCTTGTACATAGGCAATAAAAAGGGGATTATTTTTTTCAAGATTTTGACTTGAAATTCTTCCTCTTCTAATTTTATTGATGATTTACATTACTTTCTATATCTGAAGATTCATAATTCTCTATTCTTACCAGCCTCTGTCTTACGAGTTATAGAAATATGCATCTTGCCTTTTTGAAATACTACATATAGGCCAGGCGCAGTGGCTCATGCCTGTAATCCCGGCACTTTGGAAGGCCGAGGCGGGCGGATCACGAGGTTAGGAGATTGAGACGATCCTGGCTAACACGGTGAAACCCCGCCTCTACTAAAAATACAAAAAGTTAGCCGGGAGTGGTGGCGGGCGCCTGTACTCGGGAGGCTGAGGCAGGATAATTGCGTGAACCTGGGAGGTGGAGCTTGCAGTGAGCCGAGATCATGCCACTGCACTCCAGCGTGGGCGACAGCGAGACACTGTCTCAAAAAAAAAAAAAAAAGCAAAAGAAAAAGAAAAAGAAAAAGAAATACTACATATAGCCAATATAAATATATATCTTGCCTTTTTTAAATACTACATATATAGTCAACATTAGAATACAGGTTTTATTATGTTCTATTTTTTGCCTATAACACTCTCCTTACACTATTCAGTTTACCCGTCAAGTCTTGTTATCTTAATTCTTAATATTTTCTTTCTGATCTGCCTCTCCACTCTCTGTCTCCACTGGAAACAAGATGTTTTCTCTGGATATTTGCTTCCAATGTTTCTTCACTCCATAACTGCCTTCACCATCACATTTGTTAGCTCACTACCTATTGAGTGATCATTTTTTTTAGATAAAAATCTTACATGCTGTTACTTTACATAAAACTCTTCAGTGTCATTTAATTGTTCCTTTTTATAAGCTCTAAACTAGTTCACTCTCTTTTTGTAGTCCTACATGATCTGAGTTCTCATGGTCTTTCTATTCTTCTATTGCACAACAGTTTCTTTCATTTTCAAAATAAGTGTACAATTATTTTCAGTTTTCTAAATACTTCTAATGTTCTGTCATTGCTGACATTTGTATATGTTGTTTGTTCTGTTTCTCCTATTCATTCCTCATGTCCAAGCCTAAAGATTAATTCCTACTGTACTTTTTCTCTGGTCTTTCATGTCTGAATTAGAAGCTTCTTAATCAGTCAAATAATAATTATATATGTACTATGTAATATATGACCTATTGCCATATGACCCTACCATAACAGTAACTATGCTGTGCTTTACTTGTGTGTTTTAAATTGCATACCAATAAAATTGTGAATCCCATATTCACTTCCTTTATTAGAATATGCTTAGCACATAGCATTTATAGCTGGCATATTACTATTTAAATAATTGTTGAATGATGAACAATATCTCACATTTATTCAGTAAGCAGTTCCTCTATCTAATATTGTTTTACCATCTCTGTAGTATTTTAATTTTAATTTTATGTTGTTACTATTTTGATTTAGCACCTTCTAAACACCTCTTTATAATACCACAAAGTCTCTACAAACCTTTTTCACTGGCTATACATTCTTTATGAATGAAACAGTTTTTCTTTATAACACAACAAAAATTTTGCTTACTCATTGATTAGATTCTACTCTCTTACTATGATATCATTACAGGCTCTACAACTACTCATAAATTCTAGCAAATAAATATGCTTTAAGTTCATCATAAAATATTGTTCTGGAATGTATCCCTAGCAATCACATAAATAGCCTATACATTACAGATTTAAAATTAATCCTCTTGATTTCACAAAGAACTAAAAATAGATCTACCATTCGATCCAGCAGTCTCACTACTGGGTATCTACGTAGAAAATAAAGAAGTCATTACGTTAAAAAAGACACATACATGTGTATGGTTATCACAGCATCGTTTATAATTCCAAAGATATGGAATCAACCATCAACCTAGATGCCCATCAGCTGATTAGTGGATAAAGAAATGTGTTACACACACACACACCCCATGGAATACTTCTCAGCCATAAAAAAGAATGAGATAATATATTTTGCAGTAACTGGGTTAAAACTGGAGGCCATTATCATAAGTGAAGTAACTCAGAGATGAAAAACCAAATACCTCATGTTCTCACTTTATTATTATTATTATTTTGAGGCAGAGTCTCACTCTGTCACTCAGGCTGTAGTGAAGTGGCGCTATCTCAGCTCACTGCAGCCCCCAACCCCTGGGTTCAAGCAGTTCTCATGCCTCAGCCTCCTGAGTAGCTGGGATTACAGGCTTGCACCACTGGGATTACAGGCTTGTGTCACCACATCCGGCTAATTTTTGTATTTTTAGTAGAGACAGGGTTTTTCCATGTTCTCCAGGCTGGTCTTGAAGTCCTGGCTTCATATGATCTGCCTGCCTCTGCCTCCCAAAGTGCTGGAATTACAGGTGTGAGCCACTGTGCCTGACCTGTTTTCACTTGTAAGTGGGAGCTAAGCTGTGGTTATGTGAAGGGATACAGAGTGGTATAAAGGATATTGGAGATTCAGAAGGGGAGCGGTTTGGAAGAGGGTAAAAGATTAAAAATTACCTATTGGTTATAGAGTACACTATTCAGCTGGCAGGTGTACTAAAAGCCCAGACTTCACCACTATAACATTTATCCATGTAACCCCAAACCACTGGTTTCCAAACAGCAATTAGAAAGGAGGAAAGGAAGGGAAAGGGAAAGGGAAGGGGAAGGGGAAGGGGAAGGGGAAGGAGAAGGGAAGGGAAGGGAAGGGAAGGGAAAGGGAGAAATCTCTTGGCTTCCAGGATTCAGTAGATCATCCATGATTAAATTTTCTCCAACACAAATTTTTGAATCACGTATATTTTACTCTCTCTGCTCTCTTAGTCAGTCCTTTCTACCGGAAACAAATGCATTCTCAGCCATCATCTTTGATTAATAAATTAGTGTCAATGCTATTGTTCATTTGAGTGGAAATCTATAACAATCTGTTTGTGATGATAGTTGTAAAGTGACTCTCCACAACAGTTTGTTTTGTCATATGTAGTTTATTCCATCATAAGTATTGAATTAATTTATTTTACTCCCTTTCTAGGTACTCATAGTAAATGGTCAGCTACACAGTGAAAAGGTCATGTTTGCACAATTCTGTGTCTTCTAAAGCAGTGAACTGCATTTTAAAAATCATACAATATTGTAGCAAACAATAAACATAAATACGTATATATGTATAATCATAATGGAAATGGATAAACTGTTACAAATTTAAATGGAAATGGAAAGAGTCAAGATAATAGTGCAGTCCTATAAGGAGCACAAAAAAGATGGAAGACCTTTACTACCACATAGCAACAATACAGTGGGTCTAAAGCTATAGAATTCAATACAGTGGACCACTGGTTCAAAGATACATGTATAGATCATAGGAAATCATAGAAAAGAAGCATACCCATACATAAAAGATCACCTAATTTATGAAAGAGATAATATTACATCACTGTGAGGAATTGTTGGTATTTCAAAGAATTGATGCTTGAACATTGGATGCCATAATACACTATATATTCACCAGAATGTTCAGGCAAAAAGACAAAAAGTACCCAGTCCTGCAGAAGACTTTTGGACTTCTAGAATTTTAATACAGTGATGGTACATTCATAACTTGGACAAGGAACTTGAATAACTGTTACTGTCTACCAAACACAACCATATACATAATCTGGAATCTATACATTCTCAAAAAAGGTGATCCCCCAAAAGAGAAATGCTAAAGTACATGTAGAACAATGTTCACAGCAGCATTATTTGGAGTGGTTAAAACTGAGGCAAAATGCTAAATTTTAGACAGGAATAAATATGTAATTTGTAACATATTCATATGCAATACAGCTCAGCAATGATTATAATTAATTGCAGCTATGTACAACATGAATAAACTTTACAAAGATAATATGAAAAAATCTTAACAAGTGCTTTTGTTTACATAACACTTAACAACAGGCAAAGCATATGTTTTTTGTGTGCATTTTATTTTTATTTTAGTCATATTTATTTATTTATTTATAGTTTTGGCGTCTGTTTTAGATTCAGGGAATACCAGTTTGTTACATGGACATATTGCATGATGCTGAGATTTGGGGTGCAACTGATTCCATCACACAGGTACTGAGCATGGTAGCCAATAGTTAGTTTTTCCACCGTTTCCCTCCTCCCTTTCTCCCTGCTCTAGTGGTCCCCAGTCTCTACGGCTGCCACCTTTTGTCCATGCATACCCAATGCAAAACATATCTTGAAGGGATTCAGTATATTTATTGTCCTTGGTAATACATCGAATGTAGCAAAGTGGCATATTATATTATTCTGGTAAACTATTAGGTTGGTGCAAAAGTAATTACGTTTTTTTCATAAAAATCATGGCAAAAACTGCAATTACTTTTGCACCAACCTAATATATATATTTCCAGGTACGTGTTTTTTATTATATCTATGAGTAAGCTTTTAGAATTTTAGCCACAAACTCAATTTTGTGCAATATTTTGCACTTTCCAATGCATGTAAGATTTTACCAATTTAAAATTCATGGGAAACTGATACTAATGGGACCGAAATGACAAAAAATGATAGTAATGGGCTACTAAAAACTGGTATGTGGAAAATAAACCAGGCTTTCATTTGAAATATCCAAAGAGCTTTCTGTGCTATATAACTCATGGTAAGCTGTATATTACAGTATCCTCTCAAAGAAAATTCTCTATCTGAAGTAGTTTCAATCTCTGATTAGGCTAATCTTATCCAGAAACACCTTAACTTCTTTTCAAACTGAAATATATTTATACTTTAAAAGAAAATTACATCCTTAAGAATCCAAATATTCCTACAATTTCAACTATTTAAAAATTTTTTAAATGGCTGGAATTCAAGAAGAAAATGAGTCGTACAAAAAAAGAATAATCAACCAAAATCAAGTGAAAAATGACTATAAATCGGCTTACAGGAAATGCAGGTATTGGAGCTATAAGTAAAAACTTAAGAATATATGTGACTGATATATTGCAGAAACTGTAAACAAAATACAAGGAAATTATAAAAGTAAATTATTTAAACATTATAGTTATTCATCACAATTTATATTATCTGAAAACATATTATGTACAGCTTAAGCCAATATTAGTGGACCATAAAATAGGTCAGTAGAAAATAGGTCAGCACACAAAGAGAAAAAGAAATGACATTCAAAGTAAGAATATAAGAGATGTACAGGTGACCCTTGAACAACATGGGTCTGAATTTTGCGGGTCCACTTACAGGCAGACTTTTTTCTGTTTCTGTCACCCCAAAACAGAGAGACCAATCCTCCTCTTCCTCCTCCTCTCCAGCCTATTCAACATGAAGACAAACAGGATGAAGACCTTCATGATGATTCACCTCCACTTGAGAAATAATAAATACATTTAATCTTACTGATGGTAAACATATAGTATTTTTAAATATGTGTATTTTAAATAAATTTTTAAATAAAAAATTTTAAAATTAAAAAAATTTAAATAAATTTTTAAATAAAAAAATTTAAAATTAAAAAAATTTAAATACTTTTAAAAACATACAAAATATGTGTTAATCAACTGTTGTTGTTATTGGTAAGGCTTCTGGTTAACAGTAGGCTATTAGTAGTTACAATTCTGGGGAGTCAAGAGTTATATATAAATTTTCGACTACATGTGAGTCAGCACCCTTAACCACCACTTTGTTCAAACATCAGATATACATTGTTACTTGGGTTGGCAAAGTGAGATAGAGAACATGTGGGCAAACACTATTTGAAAAATAATAGTGGTTAAAAACTTGGCATAATTGAAGAAAAAATAAACTCTTCAAGTAGAAGGCAAGGTAAGTGCAAAGACAACCTTGCTTAGGTATATGACAGAAAATTGCTAGGGAAAAAAAAACTGTTTTAAAAAGCCAGAAAATCACCTGTTGCTTGGAAATGCTACCATTAGCTGACAAATAACATTTCTAAAGAAACTACGTAATACAGAAGATAGTAAAATGTCTTCAAATTTTTAAAAGAAAATCACTGCCAATGTACAACTCTATGTCCAGCAATAGTATCCCTCAAAATTAAGACAAAATAAAGACTTTTGAACAAATAAATATTGAGAGAATTTGTCCCCAAAACAACTAAATTAAACAAAAATTTTAAAGAGTTCTTCAGGCATACACAAAATGTTCATACATGAAAGTGTAAACACTAAACTTTTTTTTTTTTAATTTCTGCAATTTTAATCAGTTGCTCATTTAGTCATCACCTGAACATAAATTCTATGAACACCCTTAGAAGTTATTCATTCATTTAAGCTAACATTTGAAAATATTTTTACAGACATATACTGAAGAAATAAGTTAAATTGTTAAACAGATGCAATATTATCTGAGGATAATCTCATAGAAATTGTTACTCTTTATTGTAAACAGAAATAATAAATTTTCAAATGTTGCCAAACTCTCAGCCCAGCTACTTTAAACACAAACTATTGATATTTTGAAAATATATGGGCCCCAAATTTTGTATTTGAACAAGATATGTATGTTATGACTTAAAGGCCAAAGGCATAACTTAATTTTAGTTGAAAACAAACACCACAAGAGGCAAATAATTCAAATGACTTCTTGGGAGCCTCCCCCCTCCCCATGATAGGCCCCAGTGTGTGATGTTCCCCTTCCCAAGTCCAAGTGATCTCATTGTTCAGTTCCCACCTATGAGTGAGAACACGCGGTGTTTGGTTTTCTGTTCTTGTGATAGTTTGCTAAGAATGATGGTTTCCAGCTGCATCCATGTCCCTACAAAGGACGCAAACTCATCCTTTTTTATGGCTGCATAGTCCTCATGGATAGGAAGAATCAATATCGTGAAAATGGCCATACTGCCCAAGGTTATTTATAGATTCAATGCCATCCCCATCAAGCTACCAATGAGTTTCTTCACAGAATTGGAAAAAACTGCTTTAAAGTTCATATGGAACCAAAAAAGAGCCCGCATTGCCAAGACAATCCTAAGTCAAAAGGACAAAGCTGGAGGCGTCACGCTACCTGACTTCAAACTATACTACAAGGCTACAGTAACCAAAACAGCATGGTACTGGTACCAAAACAGAGCTATAGACCAATGGAACAGAACAGAGTCCTCAGAAATAATACCACACATCTACAGCCATCTGATCTTTGACAAACCTGAGAGAGACAAGAAATGGGGAAAGGATTCCCTATTTAATAAATGGTGCTGGGAAAATTGGCTAGTCATAAGTAGAAAGCTGAAACTGGATCCTTTCCTTACCCCTTATACGAAGATTAATTCAAGATGGATTAGAGACTTAAATGTTAGACCTAATACCATAAAAACCCTAGAAGAAAATCTAGGTAGTACCATTCAGGACATAGGCATGGGCAAGGACTTCATGTCTAAAACACCAAAAGCAACGGCAGCAAAAGCAAAAATTGACAAATGGGATCTAATTAAACTAAAGAGCTTTTGCACAGCAAAAGAAACTACCATCAGAGTGAACAGGCAACCTACAGAATGGGAGAAAATTTTTGCAACCTACTCATCTGACAAAGGGCTAATATCCAGAATCTACAAAGAACTCAAACAAATATACAAGAAAAAAGCAAACAACCCCATCAAAAAGTGGGCAAAGGATATGAACAGACATTTCTCAAAAGAAGACATTCATACAGCCAACAGACACATGAAAAAATGCTCATCATCACTGGCCATCAGAGAAATGCAAATCAAAACCACAATGAGATACCATCTCACACCAGTTAGAATGGCAATCATTAAGAAGTCAGGAAACAACAGTTGTTGGAGAGGATGTGGAGAAATAGGAACACTTTTACACTGTTGGTGGGATTGTAAACTAGTTCAACCATTATGGAAAACAGTATGGCAATTCCTCAAGGATCTAGAACTAGATGTACCATATGACCCAGCCATCCCACTACTGGGTATATACCCAAAGGATTATAAATTATTCTACTACAAAGACACATGCACACGTATGTTTATTGCGGCACTATTCACAATAGCAAAGACTTGGAATCAACCCAAATGTCCATCTGTGACAGACTGGATTAAGAAAATGTGGCACATATACACCATAAACTTTTTTTTTATTTTTAAGATTCTACCTTTCTTTCTCTCCTGATTATCCTAATCTTAAAAGGTGTATCTTAAAATGAAAGATTTTAATCATTTGAATTAATGATTAATGAAAGAGGTATATTTGCCAATGCTTCCTTGATTTTTTTGTGTACTTTATGTTAATTATTCTTCACTTAGTTTTTAATCATTTTTTTTTACTTCATTTATTGGAAAGTTTTAAATTATATGTCTACTTTTAAATATTTACACTAAAATGTATCTCAAAGGTTGACTTAACATTAAATAATAAATTTTGACGATTTAAAGAACTTAGATATAAGTGATTGATGAAATGAAAGCAGTGCTAATTAATATAGCATTGTAATTGTCACACTATCCTTTATGTTTTAAATATATAAACTCATTTAAGCACATCATACACATATGACATGTGTATATTATATATAATATAAACTTTTTTACTAGTAAATTAACTGAGTCAAGGAGAGTTAATTTTTTTTCTAAGTAGCATATATAGCAAATGATGGAGCTAAGATTTGAACCACAGTCTGTAACAATATCTTCCTATTCTTTTCACAGCGCTGTCTTACACTCCTGACTATCTTATGTCGTCTAATGCTAATTTAACTTCATACTTGATTTAGATTTCTACCTTTTAGGTTTTGGAAAAATCTCAATGAGTAAAAAGCACTCTCATGCCTTTCACTATGTGCTGAGTTTCATTTTCTTCTTGAATTACATTCCACAGGATATTCTCTTATGTGAACCATATAATGATAAACTAAATGTAAAAATGTTTTCATTCAGACACCCTACAGAATGGGAGAAAATTTTTGCAATCTATTCATCTGACAAAGGTCTAATATTCACAGTCTGCAAGGAACTTTGACAAATTTACAAGAAAAAAAAAAAACCCAATTAAAAAGTGGGCAAAAGATACGAATATACATTTCTGAAAAGAAGACATTCATGTGGCCAACTAACATGAGAAGAAGGTCAGCATCACTGATCATTAGAGAAATGCAAATCAAAACCATGACAAGATACCATTTCATGCCAATTAGAATGGCGATCATTAAAAAGTCCAGAAACTACAGTTGCTGATGAGGTTGTGGAGAAATAGGAACACTTTTACAGTGTTGGTGAGATTGTAAATTAATTCAACCATTGTGGAAGACAGTGTGGTGATTCCTCAAAGATCTAGAAGCAGAAATACCACTTGACCGAGCAATCCCACTACTGGGTATATACCCAAAGGAATATAAATTATTCTGCTATTAAAGACACAAGCATGCATATGTTCATCACAGCACTATTCACAATAGCAAAGACATGCAATCGGCTCAAATGCCCATCAACGATAGACTGGATAAAGAAAATGTGGTATGTGTACAACATGGAATACCATGCAGCCAGAAAAAGGAACGAGATCATATCCTTTGCAGGAACCTGGAAGCCATTCTCCTCAGCAAACTAATGAAGGAGCAGAAAAACAAAAACCTAATGTTCTCACTTAGAAGTGAGAGCTGAATGATGAGCACACATGGAAAAATAGGGGGGAAGAGCACACATTGGGGCCTGTCAGAGGGTAGGGGGATGGGAGAGGGAGAGCATCAGGAAGAATAGTTAATGGATGCTGGGCTTAACACCTAGGTGATGGATTGATCTGTGCAGCAAACCACCATGGCACACGTTTACCTGTGTAACAAACCTGTGCATCCTGTACATGTACCTCAGAACTTAAAATAAAAGTTGAAGAAATAAAAATGAATAAAAATCCAGCTTTGTAAAGAAATCTGAGTTCACCATTACTTTCACTTAGCATTTTGAAGATACCATTCCATTTTTTTTCTATCTCCCTTTCTTTGTTGTTAATGCTAGTACAAAGCAGAACATGTGGCTTATGTTCAATAATCAGTTACTTACTAAAAGCATCCTGAAGCAACACAGACCAATGCTCCACCAGTGTTGCTGTGATCCTGAAGGCAATGACTTAAAATATTGAGGTGATATAGAAAGTACTTTTGCTCTTAAGTAGCAATCTTAATGTAGTATTCTCTCCCTCATATTTTGAATAGAGATATTCGGATATCTGAGGACAGAAAAAGACGCGAAATAAAAAAAAGATGTTAAATACACTTATTAAAATTTACCAAATTCTTACATATCTAATTCTCTATGTATTTTAGAGATGTTAATACTTAAAAGTAGCAGAATGTTTCAATCATGGTATAAAGTGGTAATTCTGAGGACGCTTTCTTCCAAGAAATATGCAGCACGTGATAGAAAGGCATTGAAGGCATTGATCTCCACTTAGGAGGAAAAAGTCAGACTGCTTATAAGATATATTATACTCTTAAATATGAGAGAAGAGCTTGTAAATAAAAAGATGGAAGAAATAAAGTATATGCCATTTTCAATCAAATTTTAAAGAAAACAAGTGTAGTAAAACTGATATTTGAAGAAATAGACTTTAAGAAAAAATATTACTAGAAATGAAGAGGGGTATTTTATATTAAAAGTGTAAATTCAAGAAAAAAGTATCACAGCATAAATGTGTATGCACTGATTAACATTGGCTAAAATATATAAAACGACTTACAGTTATAAGATGAGTAAGTTCTAGCGACCTACTCTACAGCATAATGACTATAGTTAATATACTATACATTGAAATTTGTTTAAAAAGTAATCTTGATTATTCTTAGCACATGCACACACAAAAGTAACTATGTGAGGTGATGGTTTATGTTAATTTAGCTTGATTGTGGTAATCATTTCATCATGTTTATATTTCAAAACATCACATTGTACACCTTAAATATATAAAATTTTAGTTTGCCAATTATACATCAATTAAGCTAAAAATATGTAACAAAAATTAAAGATAAAAGGAGTAATATGTAAATTTATCATCATGTTTGGAAATTTTGACTCACCACTCTCAGTGACTGAGAGAGCACAATGGAAAGGCAATTAGAATATAGAAGATTTAAACAATAAGATTATTCAGTGTAACTTAATTGATATTATAGGACATCACACACAATTGAAATCATTTCCAGTAAAATATGACATTGCATCTTGGCCATTTAGGACTGTGCTTGACAATAGATAATTAGGTACATGTAAAATGATTTTGTGTTGTTTCGGGGTAGCTAATACTGATTATTAAAGAGTAATAATGTTGCTATTACAAAATAAATTTCTTCACTCGTATCTGTTGTTTTCCTATGAAAATGTCCAGATCTTTGAGGAATTTCCTCCTATGGATAGATTTGTAGAAGCATTTATTTTTTGCATCCTACTACACAAGTTAGAGCGTGCACATACACTCTTCTCTAGGACAGTGGAGATACCCGCTTGACTGCTACATGACATGGACTTGACCTATCTGTAAATTGTCATTTTTTTCACACTCACAAAGTTTCTCATTAAAATTCAATGAACTAAGTGCAATGTGGATTGGAGTCTGCACCAGAGAAAGGACAGTAATTGAAAAACAGATAATATCTGAGAAAATGTATTTCGTTAATAAAATCAGTTGAGATGTTTATCTTTGGCTATAGGTTGTTTTAGTATATGCTATGGTATGAATGACTGTCCCCTCCAAAAATCATGTTGAAACTTAATCTTAATGTGACAGTATTGAGAGGTGGAGCCTTTAAGAAATGATTGGGTCATGAGGGCTCTGCCGTGATTGGATGAATGGGTTAATTCATTAATAGATTAATGGGTTATCATGGGAGTGGGACTGGTGACTTTATAAGAAGAGGAAGGGAAATCTGAGCTAGCAGGCTCAGTGCCACCTTAGGACTCTGCAGAGGGTCTTTACCAAACAAGGGACCAGATCCAGTCCCTTCACTGTGGACTTATCCGCCTCCAGAACTGTAAACAATTCCTTTTGTTTTTTGTACATTATCCAGGTTTAGGTATTCTAAGAAACAAAAATGGACTAAGACAGAATATAATCATATATGAACTTGTTTTATTTATTCTAATAGATTGTGAGCCCTTGAAGGACAAATATCATAACATACATTTATATAATTAACTCATTGATTCTAAAACTTTTGAGTGCCTATCATATCCTTGCTACAAAGATTATGTATTGATAAACAAAACACATGCTGCGTGTATTTCATAGTCTTTTGGGTGAGGATGCACATTAAGAAAACATAAATACATTATTAAAATATACACAGAAGGATGATTACAAGTTTTATGAGAAAGAAAGTTATAGTACAATTGGGGTTCAAAGAGGTACTGTCTGAGTAAATAAAATTTACTCAGAGATTTGAATATTAGTAACACTTTTCCAGGCAAACTTCAATTGAGAAGGATATGAGAATGATGGAGATTTTTCTGAGAAAAAGAATAATATGCATAAAGTTCCAGATTTGAGAAAGATGTCAGAATAAATAACTAAAGTAAAACCAAAGTGGTTAGAGAGCAGTGCTGAAAGAAGAGATTGATGGCAAGTGAAACAAGATAATTTAGTAAGAGATACCTCAAAATGCAGGCTTTAGATTCCATCCTCAGAAACAACGTGAAAGAGGTTGATAATACCAATTGCTTTATAACATTACTTACGATACTTTTTTTGTAAATACATATGATGAAGTAAGAAAAACAGAAGTGGCCGGGCGCGGTGACTCACACCTGTAATCCCAGCACTTTGGGAGGCCAAGGCGGGCAGATCACGAGGTCAGGAGATCGAGACCATCCTGGCTAACACGGTGAAAGCCTGTCTCTACTAAAAAATACAAAAATCTAGCTGGGTGAGGTGACAGCCGCCTGTAGTCTCAGCTACTCGGGAGGCTGAGGCAGGAGAATGGCGTGAACCCTGGGGGGTGGAGCTTGCGGTGAGCCGAGATCACACCACTGCCTGTGCAACAGAACAAGACTCCGTCTCAAAATAAATAAATAAATAAATAAATAATAATACATAGAATAAAATAATAAGAAAAACAGAAGTGAGGAGACAAGTAGTACAATTTTGGACCAATAATAATAATAATAATAATAATAACAATGCCAATTTGAACTAGACTGAAGGAGAAGGAATTTAGAAATATGAGAAGGATTTACATGTATTTGGGGAAAAATCAACAGGATTTAGGATTTAGTGATTAATTGAATGGAGACGTTGAAGAAGTGTCAACAAAGAATTTTAGGTTTCTAGAATAGATGCATTTTGCTTAAATGGGGCAGTATATATTTGAGGTGGGGATCAAAAAGTAAATTTTACTAATGTTTGCTTTATGATATTTATTACATATAAATGTAACCATGAACATACAAGTATGGACCACAAACAAAAGTCTAGAATTAAAGATATACAACTGAAAGTCACCATAATATAAAAGTTACTTAGTGTCATAACTCTCTTGCTTTACTCTCTATATAATCCCAACAAATAGTTAATGGTTGAGTCTCT
This sequence comes from Rhinopithecus roxellana, assembly GCF_007565055.1. Taxonomy (NCBI): domain Eukaryota; kingdom Metazoa; phylum Chordata; class Mammalia; order Primates; family Cercopithecidae; genus Rhinopithecus; species Rhinopithecus roxellana. The sequence continues at coordinate 94,509,533 of NC_044551.1, forward strand.
TTCTAACACACACTCCTAAATTCCATTATAGCATAAATCAATCTGAATGTCTATGGTTATTTTGGAAAAGCAGGACATGGAATCCCTGATAGGAGACAAGCCATGCATGAGATATTTTTGTATAAACTGCATTGTCATAAAAGTCCTTAGACTTTCATTTGTGTAAAAAGCATTTGAAGAAGGTTGCTTTAAGTTGCTTTATTTCCATTCTCTTGGAAATAAATCTGAATTACATTTTAATACAAACCGTAAAACCAACAATTAAGAAAGAAGTACTTTGGGCTGCACAGAAATTAGCTGTAAAGATAAACGGACAATGAAAGGTTTTCTAAAAATCTGAATGAAGTATTTTTTTCATATTGTGATATGACTAAGAGTGATTGCAGTGTTTTAACAACCACCAAATGAGGTTAGATATGTATGATTCTGAAGAGAACAGGAAAAACATAGGACTTTATTGCATATATAAATATTACTTGTGAGTGTTCTGTTTGAGATTGCTTGAATTTTTGAGATGAAATCCAACTCACATCTCTGTATAGGAAGTGCTATACAAAATAGAAATGAAGATAATATATAAACTGACAATAACTTTATTATATTAGAATATACATTCCCAGCTGAAGTTTGTTGACTACTCTCAATCGTCAAGTGATTCTCCTGCCTCAGCCTCCCAAGTAACTGAGATTACAGGTGCCTGCCACCATGCTCGGCTAATTTCCTTTTTTTGTGTGTATTTTTAGTAGAGACAAGGCTTCATCATGTTGGTCAGGCTGGTCTTGAACTCCTGACCTCGTGATCCGGCTGCCTTGGCCTCCCAGAGTGCTAGGATTATAGGCGGCTACCCTCAATCTTAAGCTATCACATTTGCTTAGTAAAAGTCCATGTGTTACCAAATACTATTTTTGAGACAGGATCTGTTCTGTCTCACAGGCTGGAGTGCAACGGCACAATCATGACAGCATCTACCTCCTGGGATCAAGTGATTCTCCCATCTCAGCCTTCCGAATAGCTGGGATTATAGTCGCATGCCACCATGCTCAGCTAATTTTTAAATTTTTGTAGAGACCTTGGCTGGTCTAGAACTCCTGGGCTCAGGCAATCCTTTCCCTTTGGCCTCCCAAAGTGCTGAGATTCAGATGTGAGTCACCATGCCTGACATACCTCATACTTTTATTTGGAAAGTCACAAAGCATGCAGATATAATATTTTTCAGTGATTTAAAATAATCTAATATTTTAAGAGGCACAACAATTAAAATACATACTTTAGAGAATTAACATTAAAGTCTTAAATATTAATAATCAAGTTTTAGTTATTATGTAAAACAGATACTTCTTTGTATTTTCATGGTTAATATTAATTTGAGTGAAGTACACTTTGAGAAATAGTAGGTCTTTTGAGTTGAAAAGAGGCCAAGAGTTAATTTTCTATTGAACATTTTAAAATTTATTTCTTCATTTTTTCTTTATAATGTTTTCTTCCTCTGTATAATCTTACAGCAATTCCAAAATAAAATTTTCCCAATCTGAGCTGATCTGGTTAGTGAGATGAAAGAGAAGCATATTAAGGTCCCACTAAAATAATAGAGATTTGCCAAACAGGGCTGAAAAACTCTTTATTAGTCTAATCAGTCCATTTTTGGATGAGAAAAGTAAATCTAGCTAAGTTACCCAAGTTTGCAGGATTATATTTCTGTCCAGGACTCCATATAAAACTATTTCTGTCCAGGACTCTATAAAACTTCCTACAATGACAGGTAATAACTTTTATTCATAATGTTGACAAGATCATTTCTGTGGCAAGATTTGTCCTTTTTATTTGCATAGTATGTAACTTATTTAACTTGTTATGAATTGCCAAGTTTAACTGATATACTTTTTGACATGACAAAAATAATGAGAAATGATGATAATGGACTTTTTCCCATTCTCTCTAACAGAGACTATTGGGAAGAAGGGATCAACTTGCTCAAATGCCGTATAGTAATATTCCCACCCAGGTTAGCATGATTTTGGTTCTCCCTAGCAGAAAGACTATGGGGAGTCCTTAAGCAGGATGCACTTTATTTGTCTACATTTCTTATTGAAAAACAAACTGCAATTTATAAATTATGGAGCACGAATGATTAGAGAGTGAATACAATTCTAGTATATGATATAAATAACACAACACTGAACAGAAAAGTTCTGAAACAAAAAGATCTCTTTTTATAGGTGACCAAGGTGTCCCACATATATTTTTCAAAAGTCTCCTCATGTATTAAACCCAAAACTAAAAATTATCTTAATGTGGGAACAAATTGATAACTTTGGAGATCTGCATTTGATGACCTTAAGAGAATATTTCAATAACAGAATATTATTTTCCCTGAGCCTGGTACCTGCATATAATTATTTGAATTTTTTACTACAGTTTGGATTTTAGATGTCTGATCCATCTGAGACTGACTGTACGATTCAACACTTTATATTTTCATGAGCATTATAATTTATGTTATAGTTTCCATTTTATTGCTTTTTAAAATTTACTGTATTAATTATGTTTTCTTATATAGAAATCAATTTTGATAGAATTTTTGACTTCAATTTTAGTTCTTTTGGAGTTCACTTTTGTAACTATCATGTTTATGCTATACTAACTTAAGATAGCATATGTTGGCACACCATTATGTGCAATGATAAAATTAGTATATTATGTTGGAGATATCTCTAGAGAGGATCAATCTCCCTTAACAGTTGGTAAGGAGCCCTTCCAAACATCTCTGCAGTAAGTTGTCTCCAACTGAACTGCAAACACTAAATAAGGTAAAAATAAAAATTCATAGTGATCACAGCAAGACTCTACCAATCACTATATCTTTCCTAAGTAAGTTTTAAAAAAGTCACTGTTTTTAGATTTTGCTCAGTGTTTTCTTAATCAAATTCATGTGCAATATATCACAGGCAAATTTTATACTCCAATAAATAATATTCTTAAAGCAATTAACTTTGATTTTTCTCCATAGTTTTATGTTTTTAAACGTTATGATATAGTAAAGTTATTTGGAGGATCTAATACATATCATTAGGAATTATGTCTGTCAGGCAATAACAAAGAATGTTACCCCAACAAATAACAGTAGTTTAAAAACTTGGATTGTTATTTTCTCATAAAAGTCTTGAGGTTGGCAATCGAAGGGCTAATTATGTTGTCTCTGTTCCAAGACATTCTCGGGATTGAAACTCTTGCTACCTTTGTGCTCAAAGACATGCCTCAAAGATGATCTATTTTCAGGGTCAACTCATGTTCCAGTAGGTGCTTCAGGTGCGGTCATCATAAATACATTTGGACCAGCATGGATAATGAAATAACAAGTTAAAAAGGGAAAACTATACTTTCCTGCATTTTTTTCTATGTAAAATGAAAGTGTCTCTGACACTTTACATATTTGTTTACATCTCATTGATTAACCAATGGCACATGAGCCCATGGACATAACCTAATACAAGAGAGAACTGGAAAAATGAGGGCGTACACAGCAGTATACCCTAGAAAGGATTCTGGAAACAGGCTCTACTTAAAACTTGACTTTGCCATTACCAACTCTGAATTTTGGCAAATTAAGCTGTCCTTAGCTTCCTCAACTATTAAATGGAAATATAATAATAGTCTCATCTCCTATTTTTGTGAATATTAAATTTAGTAATATAGGTAGCTGACTTAGAACAGTGGTTATCACATAAGATATACTCTATCAAATCTTTAGCAATACTATTATTATTACTTATTCTGGAAAACTAAGTGATAGCTACAAGTTGGGGATCCCATTAAAATGAAGAAAGGGAAATGGAATTAGGAAACTAATTGGTATTCCCCTCACCCAGAGTATGATAAAATTACAAAAGAAAAGTAATCTGTAGCATTCATAGCAGTGTTTGCATTTATATCAAAATGGAGTTTGACAAAACTATGCAATTTCACAGATATTAAACAAGCTGTTTCTGAATGACTTTTAGAAAACGGATGAAATTAAGGCAGAAATCAATATATTCTTCAAAACTAGTAAAACACATACAGCATAGCAGAATTTCTGGGACACAGCTAAGGCAGGGTTAAGGAGAACATTTATAGGGCTAAACACCTATATCGAGAAGTTAGGAAGAGTTCAAGTTAACAACCTAATATCACACTTAGAGCAACTAGAAAAATAAGAGCAAGAACAAATCAAGCCCAAAATGAGCAGAAGGAAAGAAATAATCAAAATCAATGCTCAACATAAAGAAATTGACGTGCAAAATTTCATACAAAAAAATCAACGAAAGCAAAACTTGGTTTATTTGAAAGAATAAATAACACTGGTAAACTGCTAGCTAGACTAATAAAAAAGAGAGAGAAGGTCAAATAAATACAATCAGATAGTACAAAGGTGACATTACCACCGACCCCACAGAAATATAAACCACCCCCCCAGAGACTATTATAAATACCTCTATGCACACGAACTAGAAAATATAGAAGAAATGGTTACATTCTTGGAAACATACAACCTTCCAAGATTGAATCAGGAAGGAAGTGAATACCTGTACAGACCAATAAGGAGTTCTGCAGTTGAATCACTAATAAAAAACCTGCCAACCAGGAAAAATTCTGTACCAGGTGGCTTCACAGCCTAGTTTTACCAGATGCATAAAGTAGAGCTGGTACCAATTCTACTGAAACTATTCCACAAAATTGAGGAGGAGTGACTTCCTCTCTAACTCATTCTATGGAGTCAGCATCATTCTGACACCAAAACCTGGCAGAGACACAATGAAAAAATAAAATTTTAGGCTAGTATTCCCGATGAAAACAGAAGCAAAAGTCCTTAACAAAATATTAGCAAACTGAATCCAGCAGCACACACAAAAAAAAACCTAATACACTATGATCATGTAGGCTTTACTCTTGGGACACAAATTTAGTTAACCGTATACAAATAAATAAATGTGATTAATCACAGAAATAGAACTAAAACCAAAACCACATAATCATCTCAATAGATGCAGAAAAGGCTTTTTTTTTTTTAAATCCAACAATGATTCATGTTTTAAAAAAAACCCTCAACAAACTAGATTTTAAAGGAACATACCTCAAAATAGTAAAATCCATCTATGAAAAACCCACAGCCAACATTACACTAAATGGAAAAGCTGGAAGCATTCCTCTTAAGAACCAGAACAAGACAAGGATGCCCACTCTTACCACTCCTATTCAACAGAGTACTGGAAGTCCTAGCCAGAGTAATCAAGCAAGAGAAAAAATTAAAGGCATCCTAACAGGAAGAGTGGAAGTCAAGTTATCTCTCTTTGCAGACAATATGATTCTATACCTAGAAAACCCTGTAGTCTCTGCCCAAAGTCTCCAACATTGATAAATAACTTCAGCAAAGTTCCAGGAAACAAAATCAGTGTACAAAAATCAGTAGTATTTTTATGCACTAATAACATCCAAACTGAGAGCCAAATCAGGAACACAATCTTAGTTCTAATAGCCACAAAAAGAATATAATACTGAGGAATACAGATAACCAGGGAATGAAAGATGTCTATAACAAGAATTACAAAACACTGCTGAAAGAAATCAGAGATGGCACAAACAAATGGAAAAACATTCCATGCTCATTTATAGAAGAATCAATATTATTAAAATAGTCATATTGCCCAAAATAATTTCCAGATTTAATGCTATGCTTCTTAAACTACCAATGACATTTTTCACAAGTTTAGAAAAAGAAACTTCTAAAATTTATACAGAATAAAAAATAAAGAGCAATAAGGAACAAGACAATTATAAGCAAAAAGAGCTAAGCTGGGCGCATCATATTACCCAACTTCAAACTATAATACAAGGCTACAGTAATCGAAACAGCACGGTATTGGTACAAGAACAGACATATATACCAATGAAACAGGTAAGAGAAACCAGAAATAAAGTTGCACACCTACAACTATCTGATATTCAACAAAGTCATCAACAACAAGAAATGGGGAAATTACTCCCTAGTCAATAAATGTTGCTAGGATAACTGGCTATCTATGTGCAGAAGAATAAAACTGAACCCCCTCCTTTCACCATATACAAAAATTAACTTAACATGGATAAAGACTTAAATGCAAAACTTAAAACTACAAAAGTCCCCAAAGGAAAGCTATTAAATACCATTCTAAACATAGGAACAGGCAAAGATTTCATGATGTAAAGTCCAAAAGCAATTGCCAAAACAAATAAACAAAAAAGCCACCCATTTGAGAAGTGGGACTTAATTAAAATAAAGAGCTTCTGCACAGTAAGAGAAACCAGGAACTGAGTAAACAGACTACCTAAGAATGGGAGAAACTATTTGCCAACTATGCATCTGACAAAGTCCAATATCCAGAATCTGTAAGTAGCTTAATCAAGAAGAAAACACAACACAATTAAAAAATGGGCAAAGGACATTAACATACACTTCAAAAAGAACATATACATGCAGTCAAGAAGCATATAAAAAAACTCAACATCACTAATCATCAGAGAGATGCCATCAAAATCACAATGAGACGCTTTAAAAAGTGCTAAATGAAAGTGCTACTGGTCAGAATGGCTATTATTACAAACTCAAAAAAATAATGGATGCTGGTGAGGTTGCAGGGGAAAAGGAATGCATACACACTGCTGATGGGAAATAAATTAGTTCAGCCATTGTGGAAAGCAGTTTGAAAATTTCTCAAAGAACTGAATAAAGTACCATTCGACCCAGCAATACCATTACTAGGTATATACCCTAAGGAATATAAATTATCCTTCCATAAAGACACATGCAATTGTATCTTCATTGTAGCACTTTTCACATTAGAAAATGCATGGAATCAACCTAGGTGCCCATCAGTGTTGGACTGAATCAAGAAAATGTGGTACCTATACACTGTGAAATACTGGGCAGCCATAAAAAGACTTAAATCATGTCATCTCTAGTAACATGGTGGTAGCTGGATGGCATTTATCTTAGCCAAAGCAACACAACAACAGAAAACCAAATACCGGAACGTTCTTTCTTTTAAGTGGGAGCTAAACATTGAGTATACATGGACACAAAGATGGGAACAATAGACATGGAGTCCTACTTGAGGGTGGAGGCTGGGAGGAGAGTGAGGATTGAAAAACTACCTTTCAGGTACTATGCTCACTACCTAGGTGATGAAATCATTTGCACACCAAACTTTAGTGACATACAATTTACCCATATAACAAACCTGCACGTGTATCCCCTGAACCTAAATTGAAAGGTGGAAGAGGAAAAGAAAATGGAGTTTGAACTCATGTGTCCCTTTCCTTTGAATGTGCCACTCCAGTTAGAAATGAGGGTAGATTATTAAAATATCATTATATTAAAAATAGCTTTGGTTATAAATGTGAGAGAATTTCAGTAACATGCTATCCATAAAATTCAAAAGAAGAATCAGTTTTTCATGTTAAAATTTTAGGTGTTTTAATTTCCAAAACTGGAAACAAGCAGGTGTATCAAAATATTTTACTTTTGAGAGGTAGGAACAGTGGGAATTAGAAGCGGGGCCTATGAATAACCACAGTCTTGTATGAAAGAAGTAGACAGGCAGACAGAGACAGACTCTTAAAGGTAGTCCATTAAAGCGTAGAGTCAGCATTCTCGAGAAGCCATGTTCTCAGTCAGTGATGCTGAGAAACATAAGGACACAAACCTACTTGGTTGATGCCATGAGCCAGCTCAGTGACTGCATCTACAATATCTTGATGGCATTACAGGAGTAGCCACCTGTCCTTGCAAGAAGAGAATCTGGTGACCCAAAGAGACACAATGGTTGTGTGCTCAGACAAAGGACCAGCAGAGTACACAGTAAGAAGGTGACCATCTGCAAGCCAAGAAAAGACTTCTCAGAGGAAACCAATTCTGTTGACACTTTGATCTTGAACTTCCAGGCTCCAGAAATGTCAAAAAATAAATTTCTGTTAAGCAGTCTGGGTTATTTCATTTAGGCAATTGTTGCAAACTAATGCAAACACCATGATTTGAAGTGAAGGAACCAATAGATCATATGGAAATAACTATGGAGAGATGGAAAAATAAAGACTTCCTTAGGAAACCCACAGGTTAGGCACAGACTAGCCAGTAGCTAGTGAATGGAAAAAGCAGTGAGTGAGACAGGTACAGTCTAGTTCTCACCAAACTTGGCTTAAAGATTACAATCTATTACTTTTAATGTAAATGTATACGCATTATGTTGTACCAAAAAATCCCTGCATTTTTACTTAACCTATCATAGATCCATTCTTATTTGATAAACACGTAGGTGCATCACTGTTTTTAATAGGTGCACAATCCTTCATTTTACAGATACACAATAGTTTGATTACAAACAGTTTTTGGCAGTTAGGTTGTTGTCAAACAACATAATTACAAAAATCCTACAGTGCAATGTTAAAGGTATTAGATTTCCCTGGATTAAAATTTTGCTGTTGAAAACTTTATTGCCACTGTGGTCAATGTGTTATTGGTGTCTGTATTAGTCTGATCTTACACTGCTATAAAGAAATACCTGAGACTGGGTAATTTATAAAGAAATGCCTGAGACTGGGTAATTTATAAAGAAATACCTGAGACTGCATAATTTATAAAGAAAAGATGCTTAATTGTCTCATGCTTCTATGGGCCATACAGGAAGCATAGCAGCTTCTGCTTCTGGGGAGCCCTCAAGAAATTTACAATTATAACAGAAGGTGAAGAGAAAATAGGAACATCTTACATGGCCAGAGCAGGAACAAGTGAGAAAAGTGGGGGAGGTGGCACACACTTTTAAACCACCCGATCTCACTAGCACTTAGTCACTATCATAAAATCAAGGGGAAATTCACCTTCATGATTCAATCACATCCCTCCTGGCCCCATCTCCAACAATTGGAATTATAATTCAACATGAGATTTGAACAGGAACACAAATTCAAATCATATCATTCTGCCCCTGGCCCCTCCCAAATCTCATGTCCTTCTCACATTGCAAAATCCAATTGCGCCTTCTCAATAGTCCCCCAAACTCTTAACTCATTCCAGCATTAACTCAAAAGTCTGAAGTCTCATCAGAGACAAGGCTAGTCCTTTCCACCTATGAGTATGTAAAATCAAAACCAAGTTGGTTACTTCAAAGATACAATGGGGATACAGGCATTTGATAAATACTCTCATTACAAAAGGGAGAATTTGGGCAAAATAAAAGGGCTATAGGCCCCATGTAAGTCCAAAACTTAGCAGGGCAGTTGTTAGGTCTTAAAGTTCCAAAAAATACCTTTTGACTTCATGTCCCACATCCAGTGCACACTGGTGTGAGGTGTGGGTCCCCAAGGCCTTGGGCAGATCTGCCACTGTGACTTTGCAGAGTTCAGACCCTGAAGTGGCTCTCAAGGACTGGCATTGAGTGCCTGCAGCTTTTCCAGGCTCAGGGTCCAAGCTATCAGTGGATCTACCATTCTGGGGTCTGGAGGACAGTGGCCCTCTTCTCACAGTTCCACTAGGCAGTGCCCCAGTGGAGATTTTGTGTGGCAGCTTTAACCCCACATTTCCCCTCCACACTGTCTCAATAGAGGTTCTCCGTAAAGGCTCCGCCCCTGCAGCAGGCTTTTTCCTGGACATCCAGTTTTGTCAATACATCCTCTTAAATCTAGGCAGAGGCTCCCAAGCCTTAACTCTTGCACTCTGAGCACTCACAGGCATAACACAATCTGAAAGGTGCCAAGGCTTATGGCTTACAGTCTCAGGAGCAGTGGCCCAAGATATATCTCTGTCGATTTTATCCATGGCTGGAGTTGGATTGGCTGGGATGCAGGGAGTAGGGCAGTATGTCCCTGGGCCTGGCCCATGAAACTGTTCTGTCCTCCTAAGCCTTCAGATATGTGATGGGAAGGCTGCCAGGAAAGTTTCTGAAATGGCTTCAAGGCCTTCCATTGTCTTGGCTATTAGCACCTGCCTTCCATTTAGTTATGAAAATTTCTGCAGCCTGCATGAATTCCTCCTCCAAAACAGGCTTTTCTTTCCTACCACACGGCCAGGTTGCAAACTTTCTAAACTTTTACACTCTGCTTCTTTTTGAAATATAAGTTCCAATATCAAGTCATTTCTTTGTTCATACATGTGAGATAGACATTTAGAAGCAGAGAGGTCATCTCTTGAAGACTTTGCTGCTTAAAAATTTCTTCTACCAGATACACGAAATTGTCACTCTCAAGTTAAAAGTTGCACAGATCCCTAGAGCAGAGGCACAATCCAACCAAGTTCTTCACGAAGGCATTACAAAAGTGACCTTTGCTCCAGTTCCCAATAGGTTCCTCATCTCCATTTGAGACCTCCTCAGCCTGGCCGTGTCTGTCCATATCACTATCAGCATTTTGGTCACAACCATTCAACAGATTTCTAAGAAACTCCAAAGTTTCTCTCAGCTTTCTGTCTTTTTCTCAGCCCTTCACACTCTTCCAAGCTTTGCCCATTACCCAGTGCCTAAGCCACTTCCACATTATCAGATATTTTTATAGCAATGTTCCACTCCTCGGTACCAATCTTCTTTATTAGTCTGTTTTTGCACTGTTACAAAGAAATATCTGAGACTGGGTAATTTATAAAGAAAAGATGTTTAATTGGCTCATGATTCTGCAAGCTATACAGGAAGCATAGCAGCTTCTCCTTCTGGGGAGACCTCAGGAAACTTACAATTATGACAGAAGGCAAACAGAAAACGGGCATATGTTACATGGCCAGAGGAGAAGCAAGAGAGAGACAGTGGTGGGGGGGGGGGGGAGGGGTGCCATACACTTTTAAATGTTATTTATTTATTTATTTTTTGAGGCAGAGTCTCACTCTGTTGCCCAGGCTGGAGTGCAGTGGTGCAATCTCGGCTCATTGCAGCCTCTGCCTCCTGGGTTCAAGTGATTCTCCTGCCTCAGCCTCCCAAGTAGTTGAGATTAAAGGCACACACCCCCACACCCCGCTAATTTTTGTATTTTTAGTAGAGAGAAGGTTTCACCATGTTGACCAGGCTGGTCTTGAACTGTTGACTTCAGATGATCTACCCGCCTTGGCCTCCCAAAATGTTGAGATTACAGACATGAGCCACCATGACCGGTCAAGGTGCCACACACTTTTAAATAACCACATCTCGCAAATACTCACTGACTATCGCGAGGCCAGCATGAAGGAGGAAATCTGCCCCAATGATCCAATCACCTCCCCTCAGGACCCATCTCTAACACTGGGGATTACAAGTCAACATTAGATTTGGTGGCGGACGGGGCACATATCAGTGTCCTAAAGTGGACTGGAAAAAGTTTCAGAAAATCCAGTGATGGCAGTCAATGATATCTATCTCTATAGTGAGTGAGCAGCCTTGATGTGTGACAGGGTTTTTACAAAAATCCTTACACAACAGGATGACACTGCCATGAGAATGAATTTAGTAAAACATTGTATTATTGATATATCATAAATATACTATTTAATATTAAAATTGTGATTTCTTATATTTTATACAACTTTATGAACGTTTTAATCCTCATTAATTAGTATATTTAAATTTAGTACCAGTGCAATGTTTCTGCATGTTTTAGTAGTTTATCTTAATAATAGTTTTATACATGATGAAACGTCAATTGTTACATACTACATATGTTAGAAGTCTTTGACAGATAGGAGGTAATTATCTGAAAGTGGTTTTTAAAATGTTAATAAACTTACTAGAAAATCAAGAAACTTTTTTTTTTTTTGTAATTTCCTTTAACCAGTGAAAAGGTGAATTTTGGCCTTGTTTATAAAATGTATAAAACAGATTTCATACATTATAACTTATATCTGGATTGATTCAATTTCCTCAATTTTCTTTCAATTTATTTTTAAGCAGGTTATGTTTATTTTCAGATAGAAGAACAATCTCACTGAGCATTAGTTTAATAACCTATTAATTACTTTATTAAAATACTGCTATCTGTAGTCCCAGCTACTCAAAAGGCTGAGGCAGGGGGTTTAGTTGAGCCCAGGAATTTGAGGCCAATGTGGAAAATGTAGCAAAATTTTATCACTAAAAACAAATGAATAAACAAATAAATTTCATTGTAACAATGCTTCTGCCATTTATATAGCTTCCCTTTAGAGTCTTTGAATGTTCTTCTTTGAAATGTATTTCTACGTACTTGACTAAATCTTCCTGTAATAATGTCAACTTCTGATATGGCACAGATTAGATAGGCTTTGCGGAAAAGGCTGGAATAGTAAAGTTTATTGACTTTTTTGTGTAGATTTGTGTTATCCATCTCTTTTTAAATTTTATTTAACTTTTATTTTCGGTTGAAGGGTACATGTGCAGGCATCTCGTGGTGCATTTACAGCTGTGCCATTTTAAAGATGCCATTCCTTAGTGCAGCTACATAATTCATATGGACAAAAAGATGTGATTTTTAGAGGAAGAGTGCTTGCTCTCCTTATTTTTTCCTGTCGTTTCAAAAAAAAGACCAGATGCCCCAGAGCAAAACACACTAGGGGATTATTTTTTACCCTCTGCTAGCATGGAAATATTTAGTGCTAGAGTCAAGAGAACTGACAGTTAGTTAATAATTTGCAAGAGGAGCAAAGAGCATACTGCAAGTAGAAAATACATACGACACACACAAATAATGCATTCCCTTTACGCTTTTTTCTTTTATCAGGTTCTTAGCTTCGACCAAGTAGCAGATGAGTAAATCATGACAGGTAGGTCCAAAATCTCATATTCCCCAGAGTAGTTTAAGGACGGGACATTTTCAAACATAGAAAATATTTTTCATAAGAATAGTGCAAATCCCTTTTCTCAGGTGGCTTGTTAGACGTACAGTGTCCCGTCAGTCCTATAAGTGGGCTTCAGGATTGTTGGTAGGAATCTTAGTTTCTGTCCAACTCTAGAACATTATAGGCCATCAGGGGAGAGTTCAAGGTACTCTTACTTCTCATTCACAAGTAGTGGTGGGGAGTGGAATTCTCAGTGGGGTACACTGGGTCTTTACATTTCAGGCTTCTACCTGAGGTCTACCGACTTCCTCTGTCTGTATCTTTCAATCTTAACTAGAAAGGAGGTTCTTCTCCACAAATTAAGGAGACCCCCTCAGGCTCTTCCTCTGCACACAGTACAAGATTCCACCCAGGACTTCTCCCTAGAAGATGTACCTCTTTGTCTTTTCATCTTAGGTCTTCAAACATGGAACAGATGCAATAAGATTTGAGAAAAGAAACCTGGACCTGTAGCTCTGTGCCTTAGCAAAATGGTCCTGTGTTCAAGAGCAAAAGCTTCCATAAGCAAGACCTATAGAATGAAGACTTCTGCCCTGTCTGTGGTTAGTGCAGGTTTCACACCAGGAAAATGAGTTACCCTTACAATGACAAGATATATTCCAGGACAGGTTGACCAGAGCAGGGAGTTTTCCACGGGAGAGGTTGGAGCTAGAGTTCAGCATGTTTCTGTGTGAATGTGTGTTTCTATATGTGTGCAGGGGCAGTTGTACTTGAAGGTGCATCTGAATCTGTGTTACAATAATAGACAAATTATTGAGAATTTGAAATCTTAGGCCATTGTCAAAAATTCCTTCAAAAATAGCATCTTAAGAAAGCAAGATTGGTATACACAAGGAAGCAGGGAATGAGATGAAAGACAGTAATTAGCTTAAGAGGGCATATCTTTACATCTGGAGAATTCTCTAATTTCAAAACTGAAAATACAAATGAAACCAAATACTAACTGAGTAGCATTCTATAGGAAAATTAGCAGAATCTTGACTATGGTGATAAGAATTCTTCAGGCCAAGGAAGCAGTCACCTTAAAATTGGCAGGGTAAATCTGAGAGGTCTTTGACTTTCTGAGCTGAGCTTCTGCTGGCTCCACAGCATCTAAGCATGAGGTGCTTTTGCTCATACCATGTTGAGATAGTGTCAAGTCACCATGGAATGGTGCATTGGAGGAACTTGATTCCTGGAAGGCTCTGGAAGACGGATGTCCAGTTACGTTAGTCTGTCTCATCTTTTGTGTGTGAGAGGATGAAATTCCAATCTTATTTAACCACTTTTTAACCAATGAACTTTAACAAAAACTCACAAAATAATTAGGGAAGAAAACATATATGGCAAATGATGCAAGGAGAAGATTCACAACAAATTCACAATAGGAAGAAGACAGAAATAGTATAAACTAGTTTTATTTTCAAACTTTCTAACAAGCAAATAAATATATATGGAAGTGATGAGATAAATCAAATGTTGACTATGTAAATAGATACTATAAGCATATAAATTAGAGCTTATAATAAATATTAAATTGTAAGGCATTTACACCATGTAATATACATTATACTATTATAATGATATACATGTGATAGATTTTAGCAATTGAATTGTCAAACTTTATAAAAGTTTGTTCAAAATCTGTGTTTACTAATTTGTTAGGTCCTCAGCAATTCTATAATTTACTTGCTTTTGGAAAGAAAAATGTGAATAGACCATCTGAAGTCCAATTTGATGATAAAATCAAATCATTGCAAAACTATTGATTCAGCAATTAAGAAATAATCTAATACATTTCAAAATTATAGTTATGTGGTTCTACCTAACTGGCTGTACAAAAATATACAGTCATATTTAGAAATAATATTTATCCATTATAAAACATAAATTAGGGATCTATGATCAAATAACAAGCATATAATCTCTGAAGTTAAAATTGAAAGCATATTATTGAGGATAGATAGACTTGGTTTTTCTGGAATGAGGGTAATTTTAATGTCCAAATCCCTACCGTATTTCTATGTTGCAACTAATGCCACAAAAAGGAAATCTTGTCAGTATGTCATACCAATGGAACCAACACAGTTGATATTATGAGTGCAGTGATTAATAGATTTTAATACTTATTGCTATAGGTGAATTTAAATTTTATTCTTAATAAGAGCATGAAGATTTAGCCTAACCTACCATCACCTAGGAAGGCATTATTGCTAAAAAGAAATAATGTGAACTTCTATATTATGGATTTTCAAACATGCTAAAACATTACCTGAAATTAATATGGACATCTTGCTGTTTTTCAAGATCCAAAAGGAACTGATTATCAATAAAATACTTTGTTTTTATAGTAAAAAATAACATTTTATTCTTTTAGTAAGCAATTCTCAAGATAAGCACTATATATTTGATTTTGTTTTTCATTTAAATGTTTGCAAGCTCACAGAAAATAAACCTAATTTCTGGGTAAATGTAAATTTTTCTTCCTCACAAATGACATTATGTAGAGATAGACTCAGTAATCAGATAGCAGCAAGGCCCTGGACATGAATAATCATAGCACCTCACTTTTACCTCTCTTGAAAATTAAAAAAAAATAACTCCACCTATGCATAGTTACCTTATTTGGGGGCTTCTACCTATGTTAGTGGCAATATAATGAATTATTTGGATAGTGCTGCCTTACATTTCATTTTGTAAATGAAATACTGATACAATATTTTATACTGATACAACATTTTTATGTATTATACTATATATACATTCTATATAGTTTTCTGACAGATAAATTGCAATTAAAAATGAAGCTTTTATTACTTCATTTTCATTACTTCATTTTCATTACTTCATTCATTACTGTCATACAGTGTGACAATTTTTCACACTGATGGAATTAAATGTATGCCAACATTACAATTAAATTTCTTATTTTCAGGAATTTCAAATCAATACATTAAATATGACTTATTCTACACTTGGCAAATAGTATTTGAGGCAATAAAGAAATTAATCAGAACAGTTTTACAAAGAAATTGAAGAGTAGGATTAGAGACTCAAATAATGGAATGTAAAATGTGTACAGCAATTCTAAAGTAATTTTATATGTGCATATAATTTAAAACAAAGTAACATGTGCTTAATAAAATCATCATGTACCCTGAGACCTATGCCCTCAAGCTATTCAAAAGTGTAATAAAGCAAAAAAGTAGCATTTCATGTATAATAGCCTAGAAAATTAAAAATGTATTCCTTTATTAAATAAGCAAGTAATGTAGGTATTTTTATCCAAAATAATAATGATTTCAGTTTCATTACCTTTAGATTTCTGAACCTAATTCTTGTCCCTAAAATTTCAGTGGCCACAGATATACGTAGATAGAGCTAAAAGTAAAATATTATGTTTTAAAACTATTAAGGAAAAATTCTTTAAATAAAGATAACTATACAGTTTGGAGGAAAACAAAAACAAAAACCTGAATGTAGTGTAGGATGAAGAAATGCAGACAGATTCTAAAAGGAAGTGAACATTTGCAAGAACAGAATGGCAGAAGCCAAATTTCTTGTCTTTGGCAACTTACAGCTGGAAGGCATGCTGCAGTTCACCATATACAGCAGCTAAAACTCTGATAGAATGCTCACAAAAGAAGCCAAAGGGAGAGATAGGGACAACCACATGTGCTGCCAAATGTGTGTGTAGGAGGGCTGTACCCCAGGAAAGACAGTCAGAGACAGACAGACATGTGTTGTACCCATAAACCCTGCAACAGCCTCTGACTCATCCCTGAACCACTTATGCACAGGACAAAGTCAAAGGAGCTCAGTATAGGACAAAATGCCTCAACTCTAATTTCAGATTCTGTCCAAGAGATAGCATTTCCAGATTAAACCTGGCTGACTTATTTGTTGCTAAAACAAACAAACAAATGAGAATCTCAACACTATCTAACAGACTACAACAGAATTCAAATAGCACATAGCATAGCATTCACAAAGCATAGGATACAATTTAAAGTTACCAGACTTGGAAAAAACAGAGAAATGTGTCACTTTCTCAAAAGAAAGGCAGCAGATAATAACTCTGAAATAACTGAGATGTTGGATATGTCACACTAACATTTTTTACACGTGAATTTTCATTATGTTTAATGTAAAGGAAGAATGTTTGCTCTAAATGAAAAGGTAAAAGAATATCCATAGGAGATTGAAACAAATAAACACAAATGAAAAGAAAATTCTGGAATAGTGGAAATATATCTGAAATAAAAAATGCATTGATTGCTAGAACAGTGAGGATTGTAATAGCTTACTATGGCTGCCGTAGTAAAGAGTCAAAATGTTGGTGGCTTACACAACAGACATCCTTTTTCTTACAGTTCTGAAGCCCAGAAATCCAAGATTAAGGGTTGTCAAGTATAGTTCCTTCTGAAGGGTATGAGGAAGAATTTGCTTCATGCCTCTTCCTTAGTGTCTTAGTCAGCTTGGGCTACATTAACAAATTACCATAGACTGGGTGGCTTAAACAACACATGTATTTCTCACAGTCTGGAAGCTGGGAAGTCCAAGATCAATGTGCTGGCAGATTATACCCTCACATGACAGTGAGCAGAGAGATGAAGCAAGCTCTCGCAGGCCTTTCCTTCTAAGAGCACTAATGCTATTCCTAGGACCTCCACCCTCATGATCTAATTACCTTCCAAAGTCCCTACCTCTAAATGCTGTCACATGAAGGATAGTCTTTAACATATGAATTTTGGAGGGATAAAAACATCTGGTTCATAGCACCTTGTTTCTGGTCATTGCTGGCAATGCTTGACATTCCTTATATTGAGGAAACATTTTCCCAATTTCTGCTTAATTTCATATGCCATTCTTCCCCTGTGTGTCTGTGTCCAAAATCTCCCTTTATATAAGAACACTGATCATATAGGAGTAAAGTCCACCAGAATGACCTCATTTTACGTTAACTAATCACCCCTGCAGTGACCCTATTCCCAAATAAGGCCACATCTTAGATGCTAGGGTTTAGTACATATACATTACAGGGGAAACAATTCAAAAAGGATTAATTGATTAAAAAGAATCTCTCTTTGTGTTACTCAATAACACAAAAAGAAATTAATGGAAATTATCTGGTCTGGAAAAATAGACAAAATTATTTTTAAAAAGAATACATAAAAGAACATCTCCTCACAAAATCTTTGGGCAGTATCCAAAGATCTAACAAGAATGTAACAAGAATCCACAAGGAGAGAAGAGAAAAAGCAAATGTGGCCTTAAACAAAGGATTTGAAGAAATCATGACTGATAATTTCACAAAAATGGTGTGAGGCAGGAAATTACAGGTTCATGAATATGAGCGTACTACAAGAAAAATAAAGTCAAATTAAATCAAGATAGGCAAGATGATAAAAAAAAAGAGAGATAAAACTTTGAAAGTCGCCAGATTAAAAGAGCACATTACTGAAGAATAAGAAATTGAATAACTGATGACTTCTAATCATGAACAGTAATGCTATTGACCAATATTTTTAACAAGTGAAAAGAAAAAAAATTACTGATAGAGAATTCTATATCCAACAAAAACACCTTTCAATAATAAAAGTGGAATGAAAATATATAATCTGATATATATAATCATATTATAAAACAGAAAAATCCAAATATACTTCCAAAATGTGCTATAATATTGTCACATTTTACATAGGTAGCAGGAATTACATTACTATGGACACTAAAGATCCGGATAAAATAATTAACAAACTGTTCTTTACAACTGCATATTAAACATTTACAAAAATTGAGATTGAGAACCATGATGAACACAAGTTGCAAAGGATGATCATAATTCAATGTTTCTCAGCCATGCTGAATTAAGCTGTACATTAATAACACAGATTTAACTAAAAAGCATCATTACATAGACATTATAATATATTTATAAATAATCTGTATGTCTCAAAAGAATGCAAAAGAGAAAGAAAATATTTCAAAGTGAAGAACAACATGCCACATTTTGTGTTTCACTTTACTATGCTTCACAGATATTCAATTTTTTACAAATTGAAACTTTGTGGCAATCCTGCATCAAGCAAGTCTATCCGTGCCTTTTTTTTTTTTTTTTTTTCAACAGCATGTGAAGGTAGCTACTCTAAAGAGCAGATTTTCGGTCTGGCCCGTTGGCTCACGCCTGTAATCCCAGCACTTTGGGAGGCTGAAGCGGGCAGATCACGAAGTCAGGAGATCGAGACCATCCTGGCTAACATGGTGAAACCCTGTCTCTACTAAAAATACAAAAAATTAGCCGGGCGTGGTGGCGGGTGCCTGTAGTCCCAGCTACTCGGGAGGCTGAGGCAGGAGAATGGCGTGAACCTGGGAGGTGGAACTTGCAGTGAGCCGAGATGGCGCCACTGCACTCCAGCAGGGGAAAAATAAAAAAAAAGCAGATTTTCAATGTGGACACAACAGCCTTCTGTTGGGAGAAGATGCCATCTGGAAATTTCATAGCTTGAGAGAAGAAATGAATGCCTGGCTTCAAAGGACAGGCGAATTCTCTTGTTAGGGACTAATGCAGCTGGTGACTTTAAGTTGAAGCCAAATCTCATTTATCGTTCTGAAAATTCTAGGACCGTTAGCACATATGTTAGATCTCCTCTGCCTGGGATTTATACATGGAACAACAAAGTCTGAATGAGAGTACATCCGTACAGCAATGCTTACTGAATATTTTAAACCCTCTGTTGAGAGCTACTGCTCAGAAAAACATTTCTTTCACTGTATTACTTTTCATTGAAAACGCACCTATTCATCCAAGAGCTCTGATGGAGGTGTATGAAGAGAATAATGTATTTTCATGTCTGCTAACACAACATTCATTCTGCAGCCCATGGATCAAGGTGTCATTTCATCTTTCAAGTCTCATTATTTAAGATACACATTTTGTAAGGGTATAGGTGCTATGTATAGTGATTCTTCTGGTGGATCTGTGCAAAGCAAATTGAAAATCTTCTATTAAAGATTCACCATTCTAGATGCCATTAGGAACATTCATGATTCATGGGAGGTTAAATTTCAACATTAACAGGAATTTGCGAAAAGTTCGCTCCCACACTCATGAATGATTTTGAGGGGTTTAAGACTTTAGTAGAGAAAATAACTTCAGATATGGTGAAAATAGCAAGAGAACTAGAATTAAAAGGGGAGCCTAAGGATGTGACTGAATTGCTTCAGTCTCATAATAAAAATTGTACGGATGACGAGTTGTTTCTCACGATGAGAAAAGAGATTTTCTGAGGTAAATTCCACTCCTGCTGAAGATGCTTTGTATGTTTTTGAAATGACAACAAATGAATTGGAATATTACATAACCTTATTTGATAAACCAGCAGGATTTGAGACTATCGACTCCAAGTTTAAATGAGGTTCCACTGTGACTAAAATGCTATCAAACAACAATATATGCTACAGAGAAACCTTTCATGAAAAGAGTCAGTCAGTGTGGCAAGTTTTATTGTCATCTTATTTTAAGAAATAGACACAACAGGCCAGGTGCAGTGGCTCATGTCTGTAATCACAGAATTTTGGGAGGCCGAGGCGGGAGGATCACCTGAGATCAGGGATTCGAGACCAGCCTGGTCAACATGGTGAAACTCCCTATCTACTAAAAATTCAAAAAATTAGCCGGGCATGGTGGTGTGCACCTGTAGTCCCAGCTACTCCAGAGCCTGAGGCACGAGAATCCCTTGAACCCAGGAGGTGACAGTTGCAGTGAGCCAAGATTGCGACACTGCACTCCAGCATGGGTGACAGAGTGAAACTCCATCTCAAAAAAAAAAAGGAAAAAGAAAAAGAAAAAACAAATCGACACAGCTACCCCAACCTTCAGCAATCACCGCCCTGATAAGTAAGCAGCCATCGACATTAGACAAGATCCTCTACCAGCAAAAAGATTATGACTTTTGAAGGCTCAGATCATTAGCATTTTTAGCAACAATGTATTTTTTAATTAAGGTACATACAGGTTTTAATGAAGGTACATACAGCATTAAACATAATGCTATTGTATACTAATGCAGAATACAGTATAGTCTAAACTTTACTAATGCAGAATACAGTATAGTCTAAACTTACCTTTCATATGAATGGAGAAATAAAAAATATTTGTGTGACCGGCTTATTTCAATATTGCTTTGTCATGGTAGTCTGGAACTACACCTGAAATGTTTCCCAGGTTTGCCTATAAAAGTGAAAATACAACCATATATTAACATGTGTAGGATATATTAAAATCTGTTAAGTTATGCTTGTAGAGAAATTCACAGCTGTAATATATAGAATCTAATATATATATAACAAATTTATTTTGGACAAATAGGTAAGAAAAAATAAAAATACAAATCCAATTATCTAATCTTCCATTTAAAAACATTGGAATAATAAAATCAAATTCAAACTATGGTGCTAGAGAAAGTAATTACTATAAGAGTAATATTATTGATAAAAATACCAATTTTTGGCTTATTTATTTATCATCATTTCCTTACCGTTTTCCTCTTCCCCTACCCATGCTCATCTTCCCTTTCTCTTCATCTTACCTGCCAGATGTTCAAGGAGGCAGAGCAGTGAGTAGGTGAGGGTGCCATGTATAGGCATTAGCATGCCTGGGTGCCTAGGACATAGAGTGGGGGCAGGAGGCAGCACAGTTATCTCAGACAAGGAGGTATCTGAGTAATTGAAGGCTCCATTGGAGTGAGCAAACAAGTTACCTGATTTAAGATGATTATCTATCAATCAAGCAATCCCCTCTCTTTCTCTATCCACCTATCTACTTATCTATCACCTATCTATTTTCCCAAAGTCCTTTCAGAGAAATGGTTTACACATGAAAAGTCCAAAGGCTGGAAAGTACTCTCAGGTGTTCTGTGAGAACTGCAGTAGGTGTTATCATTACAAATGCATCTGTAATAACTGTTAGGTATTTAAATAATTGTGTATAAATAAAGATGCAGAAATATTTATGCATATAAAGTACATAAATACATACATAGTTATAGATCTTCATCTCTGTTGTGTTTTCTTTTTTTTTTTTTTTTTTGAGACTGAGTCTTGCTCTGTCACCCAGGCTGGAGTGCAGTGATGCGATCTCAGCTCACTGCAAGCTCCGCCTCCCAGGTTCACACCATTCTCCTGCCTCAACCTCCCGAGTAGCTGGGACTACAGGCGCCCGCCACTGCGCCCGGCTAATTTTTTTTGTATTTTTAGTAGAGACGGGGTTTCACCATGTTAGCCAGGATGGTCTCCATCTCCTGACCTCGTGATCCACCCACCTCAGCCTCCCAAAGTGCTGGGATTACAAGTGTGAGCCACCGCGCCTGGCCTGTGTGTTTTCATTTCCATGTGATTATGCATACCTCCATACCCCATGTTCACAGGGAAAGCCAGGCAAAATGACACCTTTAAGTAATAGGTGCACAGAGGGTCCCTAGCTTGCTCTCCGAATTCCAAATTCCTTGGGTCCAAGTTATTTGGGACAAAGGACCCAAGGCTTCTTGAAGAAATAGATGAATCCAAGACTGAGGCACATGAATCCAAGACATCATGTACATAATAAGTGTAAACCATGATGCTGGAAAGAAAGCAAATGCTCTAAATATGATGTAAATAGGTTTTTGAAAACGATACAGACAAAAACTCAGAAAATAGTTTGACAGGGCTCTCTCTGCCCAAATCTAGTACAAACTAAGCATAAACAATCTGAATGATTATAATTAACCAAAAGGGAGAGGCCAGGCATGGTGGCTCACTCATGTAATCTCAGCACTTTGGGAGACCTAGGGGGGCGGATCACAAGGTCAGGAGTTGGAGACCTGCCTGGCCAACATGGTGAAACCGCGTCTCCACTAAAAATACAAAAATTAGTTGGGTGCAGTGGCAGGCACCTGTAATCCCAGCTACTCAGGAAGTTGAGGCAGGATAATTACTTGAACTCTGGAGGAGGAGGTTGCAGTGAGCCGAGATGGTGCCATTGCACTCCAGCCTGGGCAAAAGAGTGAAACTCCATCTCAAAAAAAAAAAAAAAGGGACAAATTGCAGGAAAAACTTAATGAAATTCAGCATTGATTCATTAAAAAACCTTTTCGCAAGTTAGTAATTTAAGGAATTCCTTTAATCTGACAGAATATTAAATATCTGAAAGTTTCTATCAATCTCAATTACAAATATCATTGAATGTTATTTCATTATATTTTATTATAATCAGAGATTCTCAGTGTACCACAGTAGTATGAAAAAATGACTAATACAGTAAAATCAAATTATTTTTATTACATAAAACATGAGAATAAACAAGTCAGTAGAGAAAGGTGACATAAATATTCTTGATACATTTATCTGAGAAAGGACTCTTATCCTGAACATGCAAGAGGACCTGCAACTAAATAAAAAAGAGATAACCTGATGAAAAAATTTGCAAAATTCATGAACAGAGACGTTACAAAGGAGGTACACAAAGGACCAACAACATAAGAAAAGTTTCAGAAAGGTATCGATTGGCAGAGAGATGCAATTTAAGACCAAATATGGCACCATGTGGCTAACATTTTTTAATCGAGTATTTGTGAAGATGTGGAGTAACAGGAAGTCTTCAATACACATTCAGCTGTAGGAATGCAGATTGACAAAATCGATTGTTTCAGTATTTCCTGAAGTTGTGCATATGCGTTCATTACCACACAGGAATTCCACTCTGAATTACAGGTTCTTATATTTCCACCAAAGATAGGTTTTTGCTGTTGTTGTTTCTTTCTTTCTTTTTGAGACAGAGTCTCGCTCTGTCGCCTAGGCTGGAGTGTAGTGGTGCCATCTCAGGTCACTGCAACCTCTGCCTCTAGGATTCAAGCATTTCTCCTGCCTCAGCCTCCCAAGTAGCTGGGACTACAGGCACATGCCGCCACGTCCGGCTAATTTTTTTTGTATTTTAGTAGAGACAGGGTTTCACCATGTTGCTCAGGCTGGTCTCAAATACCTGAGCTAAGGCAATCTGCCCACCTTGGCCTCTCAGTGCTAGGATTACAGGTGTGAGTCACCTTACCCAGCCCAGGGATAGTTCTAACACACACTTAAATAATGATATTTACAAGTCCATATATATTTTTATGTGTATGTGTACGTGTGTATGGGTATGTGTATATGGGTGTGTGTGCATGTGTATGGGTGTGTGTGTACACGTATGTTTATGGGTGTGTGTGTACACATGTAACATAATTTAAAATCGGTCCTCTATTATTTCTGATCTTTTGCTGTTAAATACAATGCTCCAATCAATGGTCTTTTATTAAAATATTATACCTGTCCTTAAATGAAAAAGTTGGATAGAGAGATGCTTCTCAAATTACAATGGGACTACATCTGGGTAAACCCATTGTAAATTAAAGTTGCTAAATCAAAAATGCATTTAATACACCTAATCTACTAAACATTACAGCCTAGTTTAGCCTATGTTAAATGTGCTCAGAACATTTACATGAGCCTATGGTGTGGGCAAAATCATCTGGCAACACTCCACCGTAGAGTAGCTGTTGTTTACCCTCATGATCACATGGCTGACTGGAAGCTGGGGCCTACTGAATGCATATGACTTTCACATCATTGCAAAGCTGAAAAACTATAATTGAGAACTGACTGTGTGTGTATACATATATGTATATATAATTTTTAGATTTTGAAAAAATACATTTAAATTTTAGTCTTCTGAAGAATGAATAGGATCTGCTTGGATTTTACTGTATTACCAGTTTTTTAAAGGAGCTTTTTTTTTAGTGTGAGTGTAGAAAAAATATTATACTGTGATCTCACAGTAAACAATAATTTTCCTGAAGGGTGAAGATGGTGCTAGGTCAAAAAATAGACAAAGTAGGAAATAAATTGTGGTTTAGGTAAACTGTATTATACAGTGAAATAAAACCATACCACCTGGCTTTTAATCATACTATCTCCAGTTTACTTGTGTGAGTTTCTATTTACTCTTGGCCTCATTCCCCTTTTCTCTAAAATTAAAGGATGGATTCATGAACTGTGAAATGTTCCAATAATAGTTTGTTCAGAACTGTTTCTATTATCTACCTATCATCCCAACATGTAGACAACATTGAAGAAAATCTGCTTTGATAGAAGCCAGTATGGGCTACCCACAAAACTTGAAGTGTTTGCTCCCATTCCACCCCAGTGTCTGCAGGCCCAGTTTTTCTAGATGGTCTCTGGTAAACAGCCAGAGTTTCCAAGGATACAGTTTGAAAAACCCTGCTCCAGAAAGTATATCACAAATGTTTTTAGATCTAAGGGTCTATGTTATTCTTCCCATAGCAAAACAATTTTTAAGATATTCTCTAATAGTTTGTCCTTCCACTTCTCAATATATTTATTTGTGACCACCACAGCTAAAGACTGAGTACATAAATGCTTGTTTTGAAGCTTATACACAACTTAGTTTGCTACATCTGACTTTGAGTGGTTTGAGAGTTCAAGAAAGCCTTGGATTCAATTGCAGTGACAGTTTACTACCAAATATTCAAATGATGGTGTTTGCACTAAAATTTTGTAGTTTCAACTACAATCCCATGCAGTAGTCAGTTTTGCACATTTAATTGAATACCCTATATGAGTCATTTAGATGCAACTTTTTGCAAACACAGCCTTGATTTTGAGTAAGAGAAGACTAAAATATATGTAAAGCACCATGGTAATGCATGGCAGAGAGAAATCAAGTGGAGACAGCTGTGTGATTGCATAGCAATGTGTTGATTTGCAGGAAAATAAATTAAAATAGAGGAGAGCATAGCATATTAAACTTTCTACTTATCACCATATTTGATTATTATACATTGTTTTCACGTATCGAAATATCACATGTACCTTGTAAATATACAGAGCTATTATATACCGATAAAAATAATTGAACAAACAAACAAAAAAGATATAATGTAGTATAGATACTTGTCATTTTTTTTTTTTTTTTTTGAGACGGAGTCTTGCTCTGTCGCCCGGGCTGGAGTGCAGTGGCCAGATCTCAGCTCACTGCAAGCTCCGCCTCCCGGGTTTACGCCATTCTCCTGCCTCAGCCTCCCGAGTAGCTGGGACTACAGGCGCCCGCCACCTCGCCCGGCTAGTTTTTTGTACTTTTTAGTAGAGACGGGGTTTCACCGGGTTAGCCAGGATGGTCTCGATCTCCTGACCTTGTGATCCGCCCGTCTCGGCCTCCCAAAGTGCTGGGATTACAGGCTTGAGCCACCGCGCCCGGCCGATACTTGTCATTTTATTAAAAAACTTTGCTGGTATGCCTGGGATGCTATTTGAAGTGCTCTTCACTTGGCTATAATACGAAGAAAGCGTACATTGATTTATATTCTTCCTGGCTACTCTCTACGGGTAATAATTTAGATAGTTATTATGTTCTTATATGCATAGGGTTTTATGATTTATAATTAGCGCATTTATTATACCCTCTTACTTCATGGAAAGCAATTAGATTCACTAGATCAAATAAAGTTATCCTTGTGAATCTAAGGGAAGACCAGCTTTTCCCTACAGATCAAAACTGTATTTGTAAGTTTTAACCCAAATTGCATGTGATTATGGTATACATTTTATAATTTTAAATTCTCTTTAAATTATATGGGAAATATATGCATATGGTAAAAATTCAAATGTTAGTGAAGAAAAATATAGAGAGAGAATAGAGAAAAAATTTCCTATTCCCCTAAATCTTTATTTACATTATTCATAGTTGGTGAAATTCTGTTAGAACATTTACCCTTATCATATAAAATCTTGAGTCACACTGAATAGATTATAACTCAGATGAAATAGAAGTAGTATTTTATTATAGTATTCTCTTACTAATAGTATTCTGTTAGTATAACTAATGATTATACTAACCTAGAAGCAACAATAAAATTGAATGGATCCTATACTAATTTCCAGATGATTATATCAAGTAAAATTTATAAATAAGACAAGGAGTATTTAAAATTCACTAAATAGCAAATGTAAGGTATCAAGGACACTGTTCCAAATATTCAGGAATTAAAATTAATATTTTTAAATGAAATTACTTGATTAACTTTATTTTTAATAAACAAGAGAAAACTATTTTTTGTACTGGTGAAATTCCTTTTCCGTATCCCAGGCCAAATCCTGTATTTCCTTTTTTCCTGAGAAGAACCACTATTTCAAATTCACAATGTGCCATCTGAGCTTTTTTTATATCTTTACAAGTGTAGCCAAGATTTTTGGGAAAAAGAAAACTACTGTTCTGAACAGTTTTCTGGTTAAGCCTTAATACATTGGCAATATTAGGTTAAAATAAAATATTATAATTAATTTTATATTTTTATTGCTTGAATGTATGCATGCACACATGTATGTATATAATATATACACACATATGTACACACAATATGTATAGCATATGTTACACATTATGTTGATCAGTGTGCATAGATTATATGTCTTTCTACATACATATAATCACTTAGAAAAGGGCATGGCACAGGGACATATACAAAGCTCCATTTATTTTAGCTAGTATTATTTTGTCACACATGTTTAAATAGTATAGCTTTTAAATTAACATGCCAGATGTTGACTGAAACTTGATTTATTTTCTCCCTCTCACTATTTCTCTCTCGCTCTCTTTCTGTTTGTCTCTCTCTTTCTTTGTCAATCATGCCATTATGTCTTTCCCATTCATGGAACTTTCACTTTTTTATAAAGTTTAGAATCAGTTTACCTTGTTCCATGAAAAGCATCTTTTGTTTAAATGTGATTGCATTACATCTATAGACTATTTTGTTCAATATCTGTGTGTATGGTGGAACTTTTTTTTAAGTGTTAATTAATGACATGTAGCTATTTTTCTATAAATAGCTTACAAATCTTCAGGGAAAAATACTATAAAATACCTTCCATACATGTTTTATAATATTTGCCATTCCTATTAATATATGAAACTTGAACCCTCAAATGGTGAATTGTATACATGTAACATAAACTGTTAGGATAATAACTCCAATAAAATATTTTTTTTCCCAGCGAAGACCTCTCTTTGCATGGTGATCTGTCTCATTATTACAGAACTGACACTGTCTTTACAGATTCTTTCCACACTAAAATAAAATGATACCTTTCCTAGTTTTCTGTTATTTCAGAAAATGAGAAAATGAATCCTGTACGAAAACGGCCTTCACATTTTGCTCAATTCTTCCTCTCCAGAGGTGACACTTGATGGTTCACTTTTGACTTGACTCACAACAGTCTGCATTATAGCACTGACACCTACAAATTTACAATGGCCTTTCTTACATATTTTGAAAATAAGAGCAGAATGATGATAGCAAAAAATATGTAGGAAAGTGTAAGTTCCAGGTTGTTGCACGCCAAACACTTTAATACATCTTTAAAGTATCAAATATCCAATTATTTCTACAAGTTAAGATTTGTTTTGGTGTCTTGGCTTCAGGCATGCCCTAAGCAGATGCCTGGGTTTGCTATTAGTGGATTCATCACCACTGGCAACAGCTAGGTATGTGTGACATTATGTGACTAATATGAGACTGATAGATCCCCTGTCACAAGGCGATGTTCACAAAGGATTGGTCTTGAACTGAATGGCTCTTCAGACGTTAAGATTGTGAATGTTTTCTTACATTCTGAAGAGTCTAATGAGAGTCATCGAAAGCAGTTGCATTCATTCAGAGTAGTTGAGCAGATGAATATCATCTAATTATTTTATATCTTTCTGATCACATGGCTTGCTGGGGTTGAAAAAGAGAAAGATACAGCTTGAGGATTTCCTTGATATGTTTTATTAGTATATTTCTGCAAGCAATTTTAATATATTTGTATTCACCTATGTATTATATGTACATTAGTGCATAAAATATTATGTATGGCCCACACAAGTATTTATTGACCACTGACATTTTGGCTATTTCAGAAGAATTACTACTGAAACTGTGATTTCAACTCAGTGTAATTGTTAAAGTAGAAAAGATTTTTTCTTGACCATGTTTTTCTTCAGTTACTAACAAAGTAGTTATGACTTTGCTCTGTCTGATTGGACATAGTCTCTATACATGATTTTTAATTTTTTAATTTCTTTTATGAAGGACATGACAGGAATTCTGAAAGATTAATGTTGTCTAATTAAAGTCTGAATGTCCCCAGGAAAATATGCCAAGCGAAACATATGCATGGCAAGTTTCCTGAAATCACTGGGTTTTAAAAAATGCATATTTTAGTTATAATCCAAACACAGATATGATACAGTGAAAACTTTAATTAGTATTAATGTAAACACCAGACAGCAAAAAAAAAAAAAAAAAAAAAAAAAAAAAAAAAAAAAAAAAATCACACATAAGACTGTTCTCTGCAACTTACATCCACTTCAGAGTAAGTAAGGATATCTGCACAGCTTCCTCACAGAGAATCAGTGAACATGCTTCTCTGGAAACATTTGAGGAACACTTTTCTAAAATGCCAAAATACGTACAGTAAAAGTATTATTTTTACTCTTTAAGATGTTATTTACAAAGGGTAAAATTCATAAATCTTAAGGGCACAATTTAATAAATGTTTACACCCAAGTAATCACCCAAAACAAGCTGTAGAATATAAATGTGTAATTTGTCTCATTATCACAACAAAATGTTTAGGGATACATCCATGCTGTTGCATATTTTATTTTATATCTATACTAAATAATCAGGAGGATGTTTACTGCTTACACAATATCCCATTGTATGAAGATGCCACATTTCTTTTCCATTGTCCTTTTCCTAGATATGAGGTTGTTTGTAACTTTTAGTTGCATGAATAAACCTATTGTGGACATTTTTGTGAACACGTTCACTAATTTTTCTTAAGAATATACCTAAAAGTGGGATTTCAGTGTCATAAGGTAAATTTAAACGTAGTACTTAATTCAAAAGATTAAAAATGGTTTTCTGAAATGTTTTAAAATTTTTACACTTACACAAGCTATTTGTGAGACTAATATTTTCCCCAATGTCTCTGCGAGTGTTGTTTACCATTCTATTTCCTAATAAAATCCTTGCAATTAATATAAGATGAAAGGCACTCATTTTAATAAATAGTTTTATTACATGATGACAAAACTAGACAATTGTGTAACTACAAATACAATCAGGAGAATACTTTCATTACCAAAAACTATACCTGTGCTCCCATATGATCCCGAAATTCCACTTCTGAATATAACTAACATAATTGAAATTAGAATCATGAAATGATATTTGTATACCCATGTTCACAGCAGCATTATACACAATAGCCAAAAAGGGGACTCAATCCAAGTGCCCATCTATGGATTAATGGATTTTTTTAAAACACGGTACATGTATTCAAAGGAATAGTATTCAGCTTTAAGAAAGAATGAAAATCTGATTCATGCTGCAGCCTATGGATCAACTTTAAGGGCATTATACTTAAAAAAAAAGAAGCCAGTAACAAAAGGGTAAATATTATATGAGTCCACTATGTGATGTACCTAGAGTAGTTAAATTTATAGAGACAGAAAGTAGAATAGTGGTTTCCTGGGACATGGGGAGTGAGAAATGGGGAATTGTTGTTTAGTGAGGGCAGAGTTTCATTTTTGCAGATGAAAAGAGTTCTGGAGACAGATGGTGGTGATGATTGTATAACAATGTGAATGTACTTAATGCCACTTAACTGTACGTGAAGAATGGCTAAAGTGGCAAATGTTGTTATATGCATTTCATCACAAGGTTAAAAAGATAAATGTTTAAAAAAAAATGATATCTGCGTTTCCTTGCAGGCAATAAAATCTGTATTTGTGGCTGGGCACGGTGGCTCAAGCCTGTTATCCCAGCACTTTGGGAGGCTGAGGCGGGTAGATCACGAGGTCAGGAGATTGAGACCATCCTGGCTAACACAGTGAAACCCCGTCTCTACTAAAAATACAAAAAAAATTAGCCGGGTGCAGTGGCGGGTGCCTGTAGTCCCAGGTACTTGGGAGGCTGAGGCAGGAGAATGGCCTGAACCCAGAAGGCGGAGGTTGCAGTGAGCCGAGATCGCGCCACTGCACTCCAGCCTGGGTGATGGAGCAAGACTCCTTCTGAATAAATAAATAAATAAATAAATAAATAAATAAATAAATAAATAAAATCTGTATTTGGACAGACCACAACTAGATGGCTTAACACAAGATAAATTTATTCTTTCACCGTTTTGAAAAGTGAAAGACTGCAATCAAAGTATTGGCAGGGCCGTTCTCCCTCCAAAGCCTCTAGGGGAAGATTCTGTCTAACCTTTCCCAGTTTCTGATGGCCCCAGGCAGTTGGCTTGTGGCAGCATCACCCTAACCTATGCTTTTGTCTTTATAAGGCCATCTTTCCTCCATGTCTGCGTATCTCTGTGTCCTAACATGGCCGTCTCCTACCTATGTCTCTGTTTACTTATGAGAACAACAATCCTGTTGGGTAAGGACCCATACTAACCTCGTGTTACCTAATTTTAACTTGATTGCACCTACAAAGATGCTGTTACAAATAAGTTCACCTTCACAGGTACAAAGAGTTAGAACTTAGTTCTGGATTGAATTGTGTTCTCCTCCTGCCTCCAAGATTCATAGATGAAAGCCCCAACTTCAATGTGACTGGATTTGGAGACAGGACCTTTGAGATGGTCATTAAGGTTATATGAGATCATAAGGTTGGTGCTCTGATATGATAGTACTTTCGTCCTTATAAGACTAAGAGGAGACAAGACTTGTAGCAGTCTGAAAATCAGGAAGAGAGCCCTTATCACAAATCAGCCCTGCTGGCACATTTATCTTAAACTTCCAGCCTTTAGGAACTATGAGAAAATAAAATTCTGTTGCTTAAGCCAGTCAATCTGTGGAATTATTCTGTTATGACAGCCCGAGCAGACTTCAACATATCATATTTGGACACATCACTCAACCACAATTGTGTTCTGATCTCCCAAAAATTCATGTTCTTCACACATTCAAAATACATTAACCCTGTTCTGACATCCTCAAACGTCTTATCTCTTACTGAATCAACTCAGAGTCCCAAATATCATCCATATATAATCAATCCACGACGTCTCAGATTTAATCTTAATGTTCTAAATTAGGTCCATCCTGGGACAAAATTCATCTCCGTATGTGGACCTGTGAAAACTAGAAAGAAAATTATCTGCTTCCAAGATACAATGAAGGGACAAGCATAGACATTCCCACTTCAAAAGTGAGAAATCAGAAGAAATAAAGAGGTTACTGGTTCAAGGCAAGTTTGTACTGAGCAGGGCAAATTTCATTACATTTCCCAGGCTGAAAATAGCTTGGTGCTATGATCTCTGGGTCTGCTAGGGTGTTCCCTCCTCCTCTTGACCTCTAGATCTTAGGAAACCTTGCCCCCACACCCCACACCCTGTTCTTTTGGCCTCTCTAGGTCCTATGTCTGTGGCTTGTCCCTTGGAATTATTCTCCTTTCATGTCATTTCTGTTTCTTTTTTTCCCAACTTTTATTTTAAGTTCAGGGGTACATGTGCAAGATGCACAGGTTTGTTACACAGATAAACGTGTGCCATGGTGGTTTGCTGCACAAATCAACCCATCACCTAGGTATGAAGCCCAGCATCCATTAGCTACTCTTCCTGATCCTCACCCTCCTCCCATACTCCAACCCATGACAGGCCCCAGTGTTTGTTGTTCCCCATCATGTGTTCATATGTTCTATTCATTCAGCTCCCACTTGTAAGTGGTATTTGGTCTTCTGTTTCTCCATTAGTCTGCTGAGTAAAATGGATTCCAGCTCCATGCATGTCCCTGAAAAGGACATGATCTCATTCCCTTTTATGGCTGCATAATATTCTGTGGTGTATATGTACCACATTTTCTTTTGGCTAAAGCCAGAAGTATTTCTGCTAATATAAAACTCTCAAAAACCTGTTTGTCTCCCATGAATGTTGACAAGAACCATATCATTGGATACAAGGACTCTCCACACACCAATCCTAGAAAATCCCAACTCAATTCCTGCCTGCTACTGAGATGGCTGATTGAATCTATGAGTTGCATGCTTACTCTTTCCAGCAAAGTATTTTCCAGCCACACCTTTGACCCTGTTTTCAGAGTACACTGTCTGGGTAGGCTAAACTTTCCCAAATCATCTAGTGCTCATTTTTCTTTTCTTAACAATTCATTCTTTAATGTATCTCTTCCTTGCTGTACTTTAGTCTGAGCAACTAGGAGAAATGAGGTTGCATCTTTCACTCTTAACTTGAAAATTTATTCACCTAAATATTCAAGTGACTCACTTCCAAGTTCCACCTTACATCCTAAAGAAGAACATAATTCACTCAAGATATTTGCCATGTTATGACAAGGATTACCTTTCCTCCAGTGTTCAATGACATGCTCCTTCTCTCCATCCGAGGGTTCAGAGAGCACCTTTAATCTTTATATTTCACACAAAATTCTGTTCATTATTATATATACGTTCCCTAAGATGATAGAAGCTTTCTCTCCAACTCTCTTACTTCTTTCTGAGCCATTACCAGAATCCCTTTAATGTCTATATTTCTACAAAATAGCCTCCTCAGGGAAATCTAGTGTTTCCCCTGCATATCAAGCCACTAAGTTCATATGGCCACCATCCACGACTCAAAACCAAAGTAATACCCACATTTTTAGATATTTGTTACAGTAACACCCCCAATATTAGAACTAAAATCTTTATTAGTTTCCTAGGCTTGCTTTAATGAAGTATACAGACTGGGTGACTAAGACAGCATACATTTATTTAGTCAGTGTTATGGAGGCTAGAGGTCTGAAATCAAGATGTCAGCTCAGTTCTGCTCCATCTGAGACTCTGGGTAGAATCCTTCTTTGCCTCTCTCTAGCTTCTGTTGGTGGCCATCAATCCTTGGCATTCCTTGGCATGCAGCTATATGATTTCAATCTCTGCCTCCATATTAACATGTATACCTTCCTTCTGTCTCCATTCTCATGGCAGTTACCTCCCTGTGTTTCTGCTTCTCTCTTGAGAAGGACAACAGTCCTATTGGACTAGGGTTTATCCTAATTGAGTATGACCTCATCTTAACTTGATTACACCAACAAGAACCCCATTTCCAAATAAGGACACAATCACAGATACTGAGGGTTAGGACTTCAGCATGTATTTGGGTGGAAGGACACAATTCAACCCACAACACATCCACAACACCAATCACAGAAAACCATTTATCTCACCCTGTCATTAGGTACTAATTAAGATTTTTCTAAATTTTTGTATGTCTGTTTTTGTACCAGTACCATGCTGTTTTGGTCACTGTAGCCTTGTAGTGTAGTCTGAAGTTGGGTAGCCTGATGTCTCCAGATTTGTTCTTTCTGTTTAAGATTACCTTGGCTATTTGAGATCTTTTTTGATTCCACATGAATTTTAAAATAGCTTTTTTTCTAGCTCTGTGAAGAATGCAATTGGTAGTTTGATAGGAATAGCATTGAATCTATAAAAATGCTTTGGGCAGTGTGGCCATTTTAATAATATTGATTCTTCCTGTCCAAGAACATCGAATGTTTTTCCATTTGTTTGCGTCATCTCTGATTTCTTTGAGCAGTGTGTATTGTAGTTCTCATTGTAGAGATCTTTGGCCTGTCTGGTTAGTTATATTCCTGTTTTCTCCTTTTTGTGGTAATTGTGAATGGGGTTGCATTAGCTGGAGACTTGATGGTTATAGGTGCAGAGAAATTATAGTAATTTTTTACATTGATTTTGTATCCTGAGACTTTGCTGAAGTTATTTATTGGTTTAAGGAGCTTTGGGGCTGAGACTATGGGGTTTTCTAGATGTAGAATCATGTTGTCTATAAACACAGATAGTTGACTTCCTCTCTTCCCATTTAGATGTTTTTATTTCTTTCCCTTGCCTAATTCCTCTGGCAAGGACTTCCAACACTATGCTGAATAGGAATGGTGAAAGAGGGCATCCTTGTCTTGTATCAGTTTTCAAAGGGAATACTTCCAGCTCGTGCCCATTCAGTATGATGTTGGCTATGGGTTGGTCATAGATGGCTCTTGTTATTTTGAGGTATGTTCCTTCAATACCTAGTTTATTGAGAGTATTTAACATGAAGGGATGTTGAATTTTATTGAAAGCCTTTTCTGCTTCTATTGAGATGATCATGGGCTACAATAATCAAAACAGAAGAGTACTGGCACAAAAACAGACATGTAGACAAATAGAACAGAATAGAGAACCCAGAAATAAGGTCACACACCTATAACCATCTGACCTTTGACAAAGCTGATAAAAACAAGCAATGAGGAAAGGACTCCCTATTCAAAAAATGGTGCTAGGATAACTGGCTAGCCATATAGAGAAGATTGAAACTGGACCCCTTCCTTATATCATACATAAAAATCAACTCAAGATGGATCAAAGACACACATTTCAAACTGAAAACTATAAAAACCATGGAAGACAACTTAGGCAATACCATTGTGGACATGGGAATGGGCAAAGATTTCATGACAAAGACGCCGAAAACAATGGCAATCAAAAGCAAAAGTTGACAAATGAGATCTAATTATTATAAACTAAAGAGTTTCCACTCAGCAAAAGAACTATCAACAGAGTAAACAGACAGCATACAGAATGGGAGAAAATGTTTGCAAACTATCCACCTGACAAAGTTCTAATATCCAGCATCTATAAGGAACTTCAACAAATCTATAAGAAAAAACAAACAACCCCGTTAAAAAGTGGTCAAACAACATAAACAGACACTTTTCAAAAGAAGACATACATGTGACCAATGAGCATATAAAATAAAAGCTCAACTTTGCTGATCATTAGAGAAATGCAAACCAAAACAACAATGAGATAACATCTCACACCAGTTGGAAAGGCTATTATTAAAAAGTCAAGAAATAGCAGATCGAGACCATCCTGGCTAACCCTGTGAAACCCATCTCTACTAAAAAAAATACAAAAAACTAGCCGGGCGAGGTGGCGGGCGCCTGTAGTCCCAGCTACTCGGGAGGCTGAGGCAGGAGAATGGCGTAAACCCGGGAGGCGGAGCTTGCAGTGAGCTGAGATCCGGCCACTGCACTCCAGCCTGGGCGACAGAGCGAGACTCCGTCTCAAAAAAAAAAAAAAAAAAAAAAAAAAAAAGAAATAACAAGTGCCGGCAAGGTTGTAGAGACAATGAA
Source organism: Rhinopithecus roxellana (assembly GCF_007565055.1). Classification (NCBI taxonomy): domain Eukaryota; kingdom Metazoa; phylum Chordata; class Mammalia; order Primates; family Cercopithecidae; genus Rhinopithecus; species Rhinopithecus roxellana. The sequence goes on from NC_044551.1 coordinate 94,545,604, forward strand.
ACACTTACGCAGTGTTGGTAGGAGTGCAAATTTATTCAGCCATTGTGGAAAACAGTGTAGGTGGCAATTCCTCAAAGACTTAAAAACAGAGCTACCATTTGATCCAGCAATCCCATTACTGGCTATACACCCGGAGGAATATAAACCAGCCTATAAAAAAGACACATGCACACGTATGTTCATTGCAGCACTATTCATGATAGCAAAGACATGGAATCAACCAAAATTCCCTTCAATGATACACTGAATAAAGAAAATGTGGTACATATACACCATGGAATACTGTGCAGCCATGAAAAAATAACAAGATTATGTCCTTTGAAGCAACATGGATAGAGCTGGTGGCCATTTTCCTTAGCAAACTAACACGGGAACAGAAAACCAAATATCGCAAGTTCTTATTTATTAATGGGAGCCTAATCATGAGAATACATGGACACATAGTGGGGAACAACAGCCACAGGGGCCTACTGGTGAGTAGAGAGTAGAAGGAGAGAGAGAGTCAGAAAAAAATAACTAATGGGTACTTAATACCTGGGTGACGAAATAATCTGTACTACAAACTCCCATGACATGAGTTTACCTATATAACAAACCTGCACAGGTCCCACAAATTAAAAGTTAAAACAATAAATTTTCATAAAAATAGAAAAATAGAGGATGTACTGTTTGAGTCTGGTTTCTTCTTTTCAGCCTAATAATTTTAGCTATTATCAATATTTTCCAACAAGGCTATAGCATTTTACATACCCATCAGCAGTGTTTGAAAATTCCCCTTGTTCAATATCCTTGTCAATATATGATGTCATCAGTCTTTTTAATATTAGCCATTCTTGTGTCTCTGAAGACATGATAAACTTTTAAGGTTTTAATTGGCATTATCTAATTGGTAATGATATTAAACATATTTTTATGTGCTAATTGTTCATCTGTATATCTTCTTTTGTGAAGTGTCTAAATGTTATGCCAATTGTTTATTGGGAGGTTTTTCTTCTTGTTTTTGAGTTGAAAAACAGTTCTTTTTATATTCTGGATAAAGGCATTTATGAGATATATTTATTGTTAGTATATTATCCCAAGCGTGACTTACATTGTCATTTCCATTTTAGTTATTTCCATTTCCTTAATTGTGAATTTCAAAATCAGCCCATGAAATCTTGTTTGAAACTCATTTGTTATGTATTTTTTTACAGTTGTTTATGAGCCCCACCTAAGAGGACCTTCTTCCTATGCATTCTTTAATAAATTGTGTAAGTTTAGCTTTGTATTTATGTCTGTAATCTATTCAAATTGATTGTTTTTTAACTTTGTAAGGTCATATTTTTCCTTACCACTAAAATTTTTACTATTTTTAGTAAAACTCATTAAAAAATAATTCTTTCTTTCCTGAGTTATTTTCATCTGTGTTTAAAATAAAGTACTCATACTGTGTTTATTCTGTTTAACTAATCTAACACTACCCTGTTTTAATTATTCTAGCTTTATGGTAAACAATCAGTTACTACAAGTATAACAACTTTGTATTTTTCTATTTTGTAGTAATGGTTGTTGCATTTTGTCACAGCTGTTGAAATAATCTGTTGTTTTCCTTTTTTAGTCTGTTGATATAGTAAATTACAACCCTGCTAAAATTAACTACATTTTTATAAGAAAATAAAAATTGACTCATTTTATGTAATAAAAATGAAGGACTATAATTCTAAATAGTAACAAAGTGAAGATGACAAAATATTTCAGAGTGAATTGAAGTATGCTGAATTGTCTTGTTATTGAAGACAATATGGTGACTACAGACATTTAGATATTAATATAACTCAAGGTTAAATAAATTTAGTAAAATTTAAAGCAGAATATTCAAAAAGTAAATTTAAAACATACCTTCAAATTACATAAGAACAAATGATAAACAAGATAATTTAATAATTTAACAGAAAAATTAAAATTTGATAAAGTTTAAAATTAAAATTTTAGGAGCATTAAGATTTTAAGGAAATTTTGTAGTAATTTCAGTTATTTATTTTATGCCTTTTATGTGTATTCAAACCTTGGAGCATTTTATTTCCACTGAAAGTATCAGATTTTTATGAAATTGTCAGAATGAAATTATTGATTTTCTGAGATAAGAAATAGAGTCACAATATCTGAGCTTATCTTATCCTTTTATCTGTTGAAATGACATTATTATTTTTACGTACACATATATCTAATTCATTGCACAAATCCTTGACTCTTAAATAATACAATTGACATTGACTTTTTCTATAAGTGTTAACACTCTATGTCGTTAGATGACAATGTTTAAATATATTTCATTAGTATTAATTTTCATAGTTTACTAGTTTTGAATTTCACTCGTTTCACATAAACATATTTTTGTGTAAAGTGCAAAATGTAGATAATTTGCAAATATTCAAATAATATGATAATATATATTATAAAAAACAAGGCAGCATAAAATGCATGACTGTTGACCATGTTGATAAAACAAAAGTTGTGTGACTTGGATGTCATGAGAGACCCCAATACAGCTCTTAACTGATTTACTCTACCTCTTTAACAGTTTATCAGTAGCATAAGGAGTTAGAAATCTAAAGAAAATGGATGAATATTAAAACTGAGGGATAGAAAATAGAAAAACAATTTTATCTGAATCTTTGAATAATTATTGAAGAGTAAAAATATGATCTAGACAGTATTTTATGTAACTAACATGACAGTGATTATATCTAAATTCTCACATCACTTTTAGCTAATGTATTATAGAATTTAGAGACTTGAATAAATGTACTTTCTTTTTAGTATCTAAACAGTTTCGAAAGATCTTCCCAAAAGATCTCTTTTTATTTACCAAATATGTTAAAATGTATTTTAAATGCTTTATTGAATCAGTATTTTCTTTTTAAAAATTATATAATTCACCTACAATAAACTCTACCAAATGTAAAATGTGATGAGTTTGACATATGCATATGTCCCTATATATGTATATGCCCATACATGTATATATCTATGAAGCCATCACCACAATTGAATTAATAAAATAGAAAGTATCTTGTTGACCCTCTTGTAATCTATCCCTTCCTTACATCCCTACCATCCTCAGATAAACAGGAATTTGTTCTCTATCACTATAGATGATGATAATTTCCTGTTTTTAGCTATTATAAACAAAGCTGCTATCAACATTAGTGTTTAAGTCTGTGAGAACTCAGTTTGATATCTCATAGGTAAACACTTAGGTGATAAACTGGATAAAGGTAAATACTTAGGCTGAACTGTGTGACAAATACATGATTGATTTTTTAAGTAATTGGCAAGATGCTTTTCGTGATAATTATATCATTTTACATTTTCACCAGCAGTGCTTGAGTGTCCATTTTTTAATCATATTCAGTAATAACTGTTATAATTGGTCTTTTTAAATTTTTAGCCACTCTAATGGTATATAAAAGTACCTAAAGGTGGTTTTCATTTTCATTTTTTCCTAAAGAGCTGTTGATTTGAGCCTCTTTCCATGCATACAGTTGTTGAAGTGTCTATTCAAATTCTTTGCACATTTTTTTCTTGAGTTCATTATTTTCTAATTAGTAAATAATAAAACTCTAAAACTCTTTATATATTAAACAATATTTTGGAGGATCCATATTTTACAATTTTTTCTCAGTCTGTAATTTGCTCTTTTTAAAATTATGTCTTCTTATAAAGAGCAAAATTGTTGACATTAATGTGGATGAACTTTAATTTCATTTTTTTATTTAGTAATTAATGACTTTTGGATTGTATTTAAGATATTGTTGACAAATTAAAGGACATTAAGAATTAACTTCTGGCCGGGCGCGGTGGCTCAAGCCTGTCATCCCAGCACTTTGGGAGGCCGAGACGGGCGGATCACGAGGTCAGGAGATCGAGACCATCCTGGCTAACACTGTGAAACCCCGTCTCTACTAAAAAAATACAAAAACTAGCCGGGCGAGGTGGCGGCGCCTGTAGTCCCAGCTACTCGGGAGGCTGAGGCAGGAGAATGGCGGGAACCCGGGAGGCGGAGCTTGCAGTGAGCTGAGATCCGGCCACTGCACTCCAGCCTGGGCGACAGAGCGAGACTCCGTCTCAAAAAAAAAAAAAAAAAAAAAAGAATTAACTTCTAGAAATTTATGTTTTTAGTTATTACAATTCTTGTGTTCCTTAAACTTAAGTCAATGATGTTACTTTTTATGTAAGATTAAGTAAGAATTGAGATTTTTTTCTCCATATCACTACCCAGTTGATCCAGCACTCTTTTTTGATAGTGTTATCCTTGCTCCTTGAAATCGCCTTGGTATCTTTGTCAATATTAGTGATAATGTTTGGGTCTATTGATGGACTTCTTAAAAAATTCTGTTGAGATAATACCTACATATTAGGCTATTTAATATTGACTAACGGTTCTTTAGATGTGAGCTTTAGGGGGACATTTCACCTCTCTGGTGTCTTTTTCTTCAGCCTCTAACAGCTTCATCACATGCATGCAATGATTAGTACTCAACTGAACTCTTGAGGGGGCCTCTCTCCAGATTTTCAGGTTTTTCTGTCTAGCTCCTTTTGGGCAGCTGTCTCCACAGTACTCAGCGTATGGAGTTTAGCTACCTTTATCTCCCTAAATATTTAACTCTATTTTAAACACATCAGGATGGCAGGGTTCTTTTTATGTTTTTCTGTTGCCCTGTATGGTGACTTGAAAACTCTCTCTACTCTATAATCTGGGGCAATTAGAGAATTTATCCTGTTTGTCTTCTTTGTGTCAGGAACAACTGTTAGGGTTGCCAGTTCTACAAAATTTGAAAGCTGTTGTTCCATACATTTGATCATTTGTTAATGTGTTTAAGGTGGAAAGTGAAGTTTGGTTTCTGTTACTTCATTCTTGAAAGCCACATGTATTAGTCAGGGTTTTCCAGAGAAACAGAACTAACTGGATATATGTGTATATGAAAGGGAGTTTATTCAGGAAAATTGACTCACACAATCACAAGGTGAAGTCCCACGACAGGTCGTCTGCAGGCTGAGGAGCAAGGAAGCCAGTAGTGACTCAGTCCAGAGTCCCAAAGCCTCAAAAGTAGGGAAGCTGACAGTGCAGCCTTCTGTTTGTGGCCAAAGGCCCAAGATCTCCTAACAAATCACTGGTCTAAGTCCAAGAGTCCAAAGGCCGAAGAACCTGGAGTCTGATGTCCAAGGGCAGGAAGCATCCAACATGAGAGAAAGATGAAAGTGAGAAACCTCAGCAAGCCAGCTTATCCCACCTTTTCCCCCTGCTTCGTTCCAGCCTCACAGGTAGCCAATTGGATGTCGCTTACCCACAATGATGGCGGATCTTCCTCTCCCAGTCCACTGACTCAAACGTTCATTTCCTCTGGCAACACCCTCACAGACACACCTAGAAACACTACTTTACCAGCTACCTAGGCATCCTTCAATCCCATTAAGTTGGCGCCTACTCTTAACCATCACACCACATCAATGATTTTTAAGGATCACATATTCTAAATAAAATTCTGCTCGTAGACTCAAATGCAAACTTATTTCAGTCAAAATATTGATTCATCTTTTAATACCATATTAATTAGTTATCTTTTTCACATAAAGTAATTGCTTAAAATGTTGAATAAATGAATGCAAGAAATATATATGAATTAATGAAATACGTTGATAATAACAATACCATTGTTTTTAATGAAGAGGAAAAAAGGGATAAAATTATGATAGAAGTAAGAGGCAAGAAAAAATGAGCATGATTCTGAAATAAAGTGGGGAAAATGAGGGAAGATAAATACATAAATTTAGATATGATAGTTCACAGAGCTCTTCAAGAAGATGCCCAAATAGACATCTGCCTCCATCCACTCACAGGTGCCAACTTGTATTTTAAATGTATTACAAATTTGTATCATTTGTATCATTACAAATCCAACTGACAGCACTGCGAATATAATCCAAAATTATTTGAAAATAGCTTTTAGAAAAAAAAAAATGTATTCCTACAAGAGGAGAACCAAAATTATATACAACTTTATCTGACATTTCCGTATTAGAAACAAATCCAGAAATGTTCTGTCAAAAAGTTTTATATTTGAATAAGAAAAGATTTTAAAAATTATCTCAATGAAACCAATTAATGATGGCAAATTTTATAAGTCTATTGCTGTAATTAAGGAATATGTTTGCTGTGGAAACTGCCAGTCTCTGAGTAGTTGAAGTTGACCTAGATCTTTGTGATACTCAAAACTAGTGCAATTCTTGTGTGGAGTGCTAAATTCAACATTGCTGGTAGGGATATATCAGCTTAGTCATCTGTCACAAATTCACTCATATGTGGCTATTATTAGAACCACTGATTCGCCTAGGTGTAAGTCAAGAGGTAATTTGATACATGATAGGCTGCAATGGGATGTGAGAGAATCAATTTTCATTTTGGAGCAAATGGAATAAATCTGCACCTGCAGGTGACATGGAGGTCACAACCTCATCCTAGGAACGCAGAGTAAGCCACAGATGTTCGTAGCTTTACAATTTCTAGATTTGATTACTGTAATTCACTGAGTCTACAAATTGGAACTACTCACTCAGTGACTTCCGCTTGTATGGGATGAAGTGGATCAATAATTTAAAATTGACTATTGATGGTAACACTTCAAGTATGATTTCATACGCATTGTCTCTACTTCAGTGACACTCCACCATCATTTCTAAAGGCCAAGTACAGAAACCTGTAATAATACAGTTGAAATACTCTATGAACCTTTAAACAAAATAGAACAAGGCAGCAAAGCTTTCCTTGAATCACATACTTTACTGCATATCACATAGTGATACAGGCATATAGAAGTAGGCGCAAATGTTTAGCTCATTTCATAATTAGAATGACTCTGTTATTTTGCCCTTATTGCTTCCATGTTAAGATTAGGATTTTAAAACTGAATAATAACAATCATAGTAAGAAAATGCCATTGCAAAGTTGGAGATGATTGACTTTAAAATCAAACTCAAGAATCTTGTCAAGAGTATGGATACATGCAATTTTTATTATTCTGGCTACAGTTTCAGTTCTTTGAAATCACAGGGTTTTAAAAATGTTCCTTTTCCTATTAGAGTTAATATCATATCAATGTAAAATTTTATTTATCTCCTTTATACCAGTTTATACTACAGAATGCATTATATAATATTTAGCACAATAAATATATTTTAAGTAAGCAGGAAAAAACCTTTATATATGAATTAGAACTGGAAAATATTTGTTCTTCCTCAAAGACAAGTAAAATTTTGGATAGAAGCTGCATTCAGATGCTAATACTTTTCCTGAAAACCATGAGTCAAGTATCATTGCTACCATTATAATTAAAACACTTTACTTCTTTTTCTATGAGAGAAAGAATTCGAAAATACTAGAGAAAGTCATTACTGTGTATATATCCAAAAGAAAATAAATCGTTCTCCCGAAAGACATATGCACTCTTATGTTCATTGCAGCACTATTCATAATAGCAAAGAGATGGAATCAATCTAGGTGCTCATCAGTTGTGGATTAGGTAAAGTTAATGTATCACATATACATCATGGAATACTACACAGTCATGAGAAGTGAAATCATGTCCTTTGCAGCAACATGGATGCAACTGGAGGTCATTATCTTAAGTGAATTAACACAGGAACAGGAAGAGAAATACCTCATGTCCTCCCTTACAAGTGGGAGCTAAATATTGAGTACACGTTGATATAAAGATGGTAACAGTAGGCACTGGGGACTACTAAAAGAAGAATGGAGGAGGGAGGCAAGGGTTGAAGAACAATGGTTGGATACAAAGCTCACTACATGTTGATGGGATCATTCATACTCCAAACCTCAGCGTCAGTCAATACACCCATGTAACAAACCTGCACATGTACCCCCCTGAACTAAAAAAAAAAGTTGAAATCATAATAAATAAATAAATAAATAAACAAACAAACAAATAAATAAATAAAGTTTTTCTGTTAGGTTTAAAATAAATAAAATGCATGGAAAAGAATACGGAAGAAAAAAAACAGAAGTGGTTCTCATTGTCTTAGATATATCTCCTCTTTTTTGTATTGCTCTATAGATCGTCTTCAAAATAATAGAGATTATTTGATGATTACTTAGGCAGGCCTATAATGAGAGTTTTGGGGGGATAGGGAGTAAGTCAGAATGGACAAGATATGGGTTGGACAAAGAAGGCTGGAGATAGACATGCTTCCAGGAGTCAGATATTTCTTTTTCAAATGGAGGTAGAGAATTTGACCATTAGTATTTGAATTCACCCATATCTAGGGTAAGCAAAAAGAAGTGAACCTGTAGGCATTTATTGTCAGGCTGAATAACTTCAGGGTTGTTCTACATGATGGGTCACTTTTGCAGAGGGTGCCAGGCCATGGTCAGGTTTATGGAAAAAAAGGGTCAACTCCTGGGAGGTGGAGGAGGCATGTGCTAGACAGATTGTTCAGTGCTATAGGGACAGGGTGTCATGAGCAAAAACAGAAACAAGATTATAATGACTGGATGGATATAGTGGCCATTAATAAAATCTTTCAGCTTGATGGAAAAGCAAATGCATAGCCTAGAAACTAATTCTGGAAATTTTCTGACTTGTAGGTGTGAGGCTAAGAATCATCTTCATACCTTAATTACCACTGGCTCAGTTATTTGGGGGAACCCCTCCTGTAGGATAAATTACTTTATAGCCTAATGTTTAAGTGACTTAGAGAAGACTGGGACAAAAAAAAACTTTTACTATTAATTTTTAATAGGGAATTCTAATGAAATTACACTCCATCATATTATAGGTGTCTAAATTTGCCTTTGAAATCTATCTAGAGATGAAAATAAGGAGAAAAAAGAAGGAAAGATTAAACAGTGTTATTTATGGCAAATGCTTGACATGCAGGAGATTAATCTAGGACATGTGAATGGCCCTTTTATCTTATCAACAAATACATAAGGTGAGGTCAACAATTCCTTTCTTGCTCTGATAAAACTAAGACTCAGTAAATTTAAGTAACCTGACTACATCACATTTACAAGGATGTCATATTCACTATATGAACCAAGGTTTGTCTGACAAGCTCTGTCTGAGGAGAAAATTCAGGAGCTTTCAGACACATTAACACTTCTGATGTGCCATTTCTCAACACTACTGATCCATGCTAGATTGACTTTTAAAAATGCATTTGAGTTGAATTTATCACAAGAAAATGCATTCCAATTTTCTGCAAAACATGAGCGATAGAATTAAGTAGTGACAAAAATCTTTTTGAGAGCTAAGAGGACTGAACAGTGTTAATAAATAAATGGCTTTTTCTTTTTTGTGTGGCTAGAGAAACAATTTTCAGGTGCAACATTGAATTATATCCTTCAAACTGCAGAAAGAGATAATGTATGTTGTATATCGACTAATTTTTAATAGCCAAAATAGATTTAATATGTGTCAGTATCATAGACATATGTGTTTAAATTGTTACTATTTATTTTTAATATTATTTACTGAGATTTGATTAGAAAAGCATATGATGGCTAATTTGGACATTGAGAAGTTTTATAAATAAATGATAAAAATAGCATAATGTTGCTACCTAAACCAGTAGTCAGCAGGCTATAGTCTGCTAAGCAAACCCAGCTGTAGCCTGTTTGTATAAATAAATTTTGTTGGAACACAGACACGCCCATTTATTTATGTTCTGTGTATACCTATTTTCATGCTACTATGGTAGAATTGGGTACTGACTACACCAGCTGGCCTGCAAATATTGGTTGGCTCGCCCTTTAAAGAAAGAGTGCCTATTCCTGACCCACAGGATAATACTTTTTAACATTGACTGTATTATTTTGCTATTTCTCTGTGCATTGTGTATGTTTCCAATTAACAAGCAAATAATTATTGAAGATGGCTATAAAATGAGAAAATCTAGAATCTTTGTCCAACATCCTAGTTATTTTTAACATATTTGTGAGAAGATATAGATAATAGGAGCATTTTCTGTTTAACCTGTAGTTCCATTCATTTATCTAATACATATTGTTTGCATAAATGGTACCAAGGTCTGTGCTAGGTGCTGGGACAACTGTAACACAGTTTTGGAAGTTTTTAATTTGACATACTTATTAGACATCCAAGTGGAGTTATACAGTGTGCAATTAGGTAAACGAGTTTTGAATTTAAATTAGAGGTTCTGGAAGAAGGATATTTTTATTATATTACCCCCTATTCCCTCCATTGGTGAGAGAGAGATTCCCACTCTATGGTTACATGGATGGCCAAGGAGCAACAGTCAACATGGGGAAGATGAGATAGACATCAGTGTATTAGTCACCTAAATTCAGCTTGGGGGAGGAGACCCAAGTAGAAAGGAGATCTACTTTGGGTCAATTAGAGGGAAGCCCAGGAATTATTCCCATAAAATTAATGATAACTTATGCCATCTTTATCTTCCTGGATATGAATAAGAAATATATAATCACTCCACTTTTAACAGTCAAGTAGTTAACAAATCTACACACGGAGTACCTGTGACCAAGAAGACACGTAGGAAAACCAAGAAGACACATAGGGAAACAAAGTTGAAATTGATCATGTTGAGAATCTCAATGTATTCCTAAAGTTTTGCTTGAGACACACCATTTCAACGAAGACAGTGATAGAGTTCCTTTATTGGTTAGGCCCATTTTTAATTATGTTTTGTGTTACTCACAGATTTAAGAGTTATTGAGAAACTGCACTATTCTACTTCCAAAGTTTAACTTCACAGAAGGCAGTTTCAGAATTGAGAAAAGCAACATATTTTGAGGAACAATAAGTACTGAGGTTGCAAACAGGTTCTATGGATATTTGTCAACAGAAGATAGATGATCACATGTGCGCAGAGAGGTAGAAAAATGACACAACGTCTGACCACCCTACCCTCTGAGTCAGCAAATAGTTTTCTCAATACATTTCTACTCTGGTCCTTGTTTAATAAAACCTCTTTCTCCTTATAGCTCCTTGCAGTAATATTTATTATTTAAAGTTCTTTTCTTCACCTTAACAAGTCTTAGTTTCTGCTTTGAAATAATCTCTTAAATATTCATATGGATTGCACATGGTTTTCAGCTGCCAATAATTATTATTTACTATACATTGTATAGACCTAAATTCATGCAAATTATTCAGACAATTTTTAAAATCATAGATTCTGTCCTTCTTGTGACAGAAAAGTAATTTCTTACAAATGATAAAAGATTTTTTATGTATTTGGTACAGGTAAATATTTTTTTTAGATATTCCTGCTCTAAGAACTGTAAATTATTTGGAATTTGCTTTTATAAATAATGTGAGGCTGAGATATGGCATATTTTTTCTTCTAAGTTCGTAACTTAGAGTTCTAACTTCTTTTTCCAGATGATTTGAAAATGGCGCGTTTTTAGCAGGTAAACCCTCCATATGCGTGTGTGTTTCTTCTATATTTTATAATATTATATTTATCTATTCATTGTCCCTTATGAGAAAAAATGTCGCCTTTAATGACTACAGTTTTTTTAGCACATATAGGATACCATATAATTAAGCAAATTGAAAAATATTTTGTACGTTCTCACTTTCTTATTTTTTCTAATGAAATTTAAAATTGATTTGCCAATTTTCTTTCCATTTCATTAAGTGTACACATAATTTTGGCCTGTCTCCTATGGTTTTTATCATTACCTATACTATTTTAAAAGTGTAAAACTTTTATGGTTTTCTTAATATGGACTTTCCTAATTTCTTATAAAGTTTATTTCTCCGTAATTTAAAGTTTTATAACTTTTGTGACTGGGATTTGTTTTTCATTACATTTCTTAATTAGTAATTTCTGGTACATAGTCAAGCTGCTGATTTTTGCTTATCTATGTAAAGAATGCCTTACTAAAATCCAGGTATTCTAATGACTTTCCTAGGGTTTTCAAAGTAGATAAACCTTACATAATACAATGCTTTTGTTCTGATATGTATACCTCAAGTCAAAGCTTAAAAAATGATTTTTAAAAAGCAGCTATGAATGTGACTATTTATATCTAACTATATTTCTCCATATGTCTTAAGTATTGATATTCATTTTGACTTTTGTACTTCTAAATATATTCAATAAATACCCTTTTGATTCATTTATCTGAGCCTCGTTTTTCAATTTTATTTTCTACATCACATTTGGCAAAAATAATGTGTTTTTTTTTTTAATTTTAAAAATTTACATGATAAAACATTAAAATGCTTTCTACTAGTGAAACCTCCTGGGTGTTACTGACATCTACCAATCCCATTCTTGCCTCATCGCTTCTTTTGAGCAGTAATGTTCTCGACTTGTTAATATGTTGTTAACTTTTTAAAATCAAAATGCACTGATAAATTTTACACACTATTTGTCCTTTTCCTTTCCATTTTATCTAGTGGCAACAGAATTCTGTACAATGCCAACTGTAGAACATATTTGCTAATACGAAGGGCTTTGTATTTATACAGTGCAGTATTTGAATCCCAGCTGTGTCATTTTCTAGCTTGATCGTATTGGGTAATGTGTTTTAATCTACATTTTTTCTGTTTCTTCATATCATAAACAGGGAACCCCATTTTTTGGTGATGATTAAATGAGGTAAGAGAAAAGGCGAGGCAACCAGCTATCCCAAAGGCTAGAACCTCAGTGTTAGTCAATAAATATCAATCACAAAATAATGGCACAAATACTGTCTCTTGATTTGTCATTTCTTATGTTTAGATGGTATTTTATAAGTAGATAGGTTGTTAGCAATCAAAATACTCATACTTTTTCTTGGACATTCAGAGGGGTCCTCTTTTGCAAGTATAGACCAAAGAAGAAAGCTACAATACTTCAGGTACCCATCAGCTTGTTAGAAAGAAATAATCACAATTGGTATAGTTGCTTTCTCTATTGGAAAGTTTATTTTTCCTGATCTATAGCATCTGTCGATTAGCTTGAGTAGTGCCTCTGTTCATTACTTGTCATGATGTTATTTGCCATATCAAGCAACAAGAGACATTGAACTCTCTCAACCCGATTTGACTAACATGGTTAGCCCTACTTTTTATTATTATTTATTGTATACATTTAAGGTATACAACATGATGTTTTAATGTATGTGTATATACATAGTGAAATGATTACTACAGTCAAAGAAATTAATATTCCATCCTCTCACATAGTTACCATTTTCTGTGTGTGTGATAAAAATACCTAAAATATATTGTTTTGTTGAATTTCCAGTATATAATCTAATATTGCATAGTATTACAATATTACTATATAACAGGCATATGCCCACTCTGGAACCTAGACATGCTTCCTAGAGATGCTTCAGGGAACATAATAATCCCTAATTCTAAAGCAATCTTTGCATTCTATGAAAACTGATTTTGCTGGCAAATCTTCCATTGACTTCCTTTATATTCAGAAAGTCATGCGTTAGGTTGACCTGCCTTCAATTTTGCAGAGATATAATAACTGTATATGTTTGTGAAGTACATGTGATTTTTAATACATGCAATGTGTAATGATTAAATTAGGGTAATTAAAGTATCCATCACCTCAAACATTTATCAGTTCTTTGTGTTGGGCACATTTCAAATATTCTATTTTGAAATATGCAATAAATTGTTAACTGTAGTCATCCTACTGTCTTATCAAACACAAGAAGATATTCCTTCCATCTAACTATATATTTGTACCCCTTAACCAGCCTCTTTTCATTACTCCTCAATCCTGGGTTCTGGTAACTCATGATTCTACTCTCTACTTCCATGAAATCCATTCTTTTAGTTCCTGCATATGAATAACAACATGTGATATTTGTCTTTCTGTGCCTGGTTTATTTCACTTAACATAATGACCTCCAGCTCCATCCATGTCTCTGTAAATGACTGGATTTCATTCTTTTTTATAACATGGCTTCATTTTATATTCCATTTGCAATACTTATGAGATTTTTTCTTTAATGACTATCCCCATTTTCTTTTTAAAAATGCTATTGTAAGTTATTTTCTCTTATATATTCCATTTGTGGTTTCAACAGGGAACAGATTGGTGGATAATTAATACATTTTCCATCCTCATCTTACTGAGAGTCATCTTTAATTTTGAGACAACAAATACTTCTTCCTATTTTATTATTACAATTACTAGGTCATGATGTGATTCCTCAGAGTCAGCAATAAAGAAAATTAAGTAACACCTGAGATTACAGTGTCTGCTCTACCCAATCTAATTTCTCCTTCATAACAATTTAGGGAGAAGTGTATTATATTTTAGAATAGTTAGAGAACAGCTGCTAAAAAAAAAAAAAATCTGCCTGTCAAAGTTATATCCTGATGTTAAATTAGCCTGTTTCCTGACTGTTGTCTTCTGGTCCTGAAAAAGTATAAATCTATGCCAGCGATTTGTTTAGAAGGGAGCGCACATGTGCATATTACAGACCATCATAATAATTAGTGGAGGAAAAGGTAACACAAAGTGAATGCTCTATAAATATACCTAAAGGCATTTATGGAATGGTGAGCAACAATATAAATTAGTAAAATACATTTATAATATAAATATTTCTAAATATATAAGGCACAACTTCAGCCATAGAATCATAACACTGAAGTAGTGTGCCAAGGAGACATGCAAAAAAGAAAGCTGACTGACGTTTTGATGTGTGTATGTGTATATACATGTAAATATACCATATATATATGCATATTTAAGAATTTTCAGGAAATATGTGGTTATTGGTGCTGACACAGGTAGGTGGCCTGAGCTACCTACCAAACGTCTAATATTAGTGTTAAAGTTATAGAGTACTTACATGTGTGTTTTGCATTTGTGTTTGTAATAAAATGTCTATAACGTGTTTTACCATAATTCAGTGCATATTTAAATTAATTAAGAGTACTAAATTGTGCTCAGAGTTCATCCAATATCAACAGAAGTTCTGCATTAGAGGCCTACAGACTTTTACTTAGCTCCATGGCACATTGAGTGTGTGCGATTCCCTTAGAATGATTTCCCTTTAATGGAAATGAATATTAAATATGTTGAAATAACCTATTTGCAAATACTCTTTCGCTGATTAAACTAAAATATTTTCTTTAACATTTGGCAAGTCCATCAGCTTTCTTTTTTGTTGTTATATAAGTTCAACACCAAAATCTGTTTTAGAGTTAGTTACCCTAAATTTGATTTAATACACATCATGCATAAACTTTCATGGGTTGTTCATTTATGTGCTTATTACTTATTCTACCTGTTGTTCTCATTTTTACAAAGTAGTTCATCCCATTCAGGGATTATCTGTTTTGTACTAAAGCTCTAAGTAGCAGCTGGTTAGGGAGAGTGTGGAGCAAAAACTTCTTCACCCCACATCCTCCCGGTTACCTGAGCAGTTTATTTTGAAGAACTTCTTCTTCAATTCAAAAACCCTATGAAAATTGTGTGTTATTTTCATAATGTGTGCAAATAACTACTCTTCTACTTGGTGATTTTCATACACAAAAAATCCATTATGGATTTTGATGTATTAAATCCATTGTGAATTTTTATGTATAAAATTCACCAATTAGAAGAGTAGTTTTTGCACAGATTATATGATTCCTAAGGAATGAAATACTGAAAATTATTAACCAAATTTGGGGACAAATTCAGAAGGGAAAAACATCAAAGGCAAAAAAAAAAATCACAAGGGAAAAAATCTGATGCTTCATGGTCATGAATATCGCAAGAGAAAAATAATACTTCAAGGTTTTGTATAAGAACCATTTTCCAAGGGAAAGAGCCTAAAGTACTTATTCCTAAAATTTGATCTCTTTTTTCTCCTGTACCTGGAATCATAGAACAGGAGACCTTGCCTGTATATTCTAAACTTCATTACGTACAAATTGTGTAACACATTTCATCATACTGACTTTTTCCTGTGTTAAATACCTGCCAAGACGCTTCTCACTTCAGGATATTTTCATTCAATTCAGAAACCATTTTCCTGGTCTTTCACATAGCTGGCTTCTCTCATGAGCCAAGATTCACAGTTAGGTCCACTTCCCAGAAAGGCCTTCCCCAAACACATTCTGTTAAATGTCTTAATATACTCCATGACAGCTAGTATTCATTTTACTCTGAAAAATCATATTCATTTCTTTGCTTTTCTTTAGAGTTCATCTCCAATAGAATGGAGGCAAGCAGGGAAAACATTTCTCTTATTCCTGATGTTGGCAAATGCCTACAGGACATTTGAATGCATTTGTGTTGAATGAATAGATGGATAAATGCAAAGGAGAATAATGTCAAGACAAAGTGTTTGTGAGGAAAGGGTAGGAGCTACAAATTTTGTCAGCAAAGTAAATTAATCCAATTTAGATCAACTTATTTTTATTCAAATATAATATGAATTTGGAATAGAACATAAATTTCTCAGCTGCCCACAATTTTACATACTGAACACTTCTATATAACCAGCATACTAAACACTTCTATATAACCAGCATACAGTTTAGCAGGTAGAATATTACAGGCATCGAAAAGCTTCTATTCATGTCTGTTTTAGTCATTACACTCTCCCAAAGTTAACCACTAGTATTATTTAGCATATATTAGATTAGTTTTAAAATTTATAAAAGTAGAACCATATAGCTTGCATCTTTGGTCTCGGATCTTTTATTCCATATAATATTTTTGGTGATAGTGTTAGTCTGTTTCTCATTGCTGTAAAGGAGTACCTGAGGCTGTCTAATTTATAAACGAAACAGGTTTATTTGGCTCACAGTTTTACAGGCTGTACAAAAAGCATAATGCCAGTTTATGGCCAGGACCTCAGGAAGTTTTCACTCATGGTGGAAGGCAAAAGGTGAGCAGGCATGCCACACGGTGAGAGAGATAGCAAGAGAGATGTCAAGCTTTCTTAAGTGACCAGCTCTCGTGTGGATAACATAAGAACTCACTCTCCCACGGGAGGCCACCAAGCCATTCATGAGAGATCCACCCCCATGACTGAAACCCCTCACTCTAGTCCCACTTCCAACATCGGGCGTCACATTTCAACACGCGGTTTGGAAGGACAAATAATCTAAACCGTGTTACTTGTCTTCCATATCGTTGTATAATGTAGCGGTAGTTTCATTGCTATTGGTGTCTGGCATCTCCTTGCAAGAATTTAATACACTTTATTATTCATTCTACTGTTGGAAAACATTTGAGAGTTTTTTCCACTTGATGTGGTTACTAGTGGCACAGCTATGAAAAACGTTGTGTATATATATTTTTGTACATGTGTATAAGCATTTCTCTTGAGTATAACTTTAGGAATATACTAACTTGTACATAATACATTCTTACGTTCAATTCTTTAAGTACAAGTTTCCAAAACAGAGGTACTGGTTTATAGTCCAACAAGAGGATATAATGTTGCTGGTGTTTTGGCATCTCTGCCCCACTTGGTGCATTCAGGCTTTTTCTACTTTATCTATTCTGATTAGGAAGTCGTAGATTCAATCACAATTTTCTGACTCAGTAAAATTTAGCACCATATCATATGTGATATAGTTTGGATAACTG
The DNA here is from genome assembly GCF_007565055.1 of Rhinopithecus roxellana. NCBI lineage: Eukaryota > Metazoa > Chordata > Mammalia > Primates > Cercopithecidae > Rhinopithecus > Rhinopithecus roxellana. Next base: position 94,563,199 of record NC_044551.1, read on the forward strand.
TCCCCACTCAGATCCCCATGTTGAATTGTTACCCTTAATGCTGGAGGTGGGGTTTGGTGGGAGGTGTTTGGATCATAGAGGCAGATCCCTCATGGCTTGGTGCCATCTTTGCAATAGTGACGAGTTTTCCTGAGATTTGGTCATTTAAAAGTGTGTAGCACCAACTGGCGTGGTGGTTCACGCCTGTAATCCCAGCACTTTGGGAGGCCGAGGCGGGCGGATCATGAGGTCAGGAGATAGATACCATCCTGGCCAACATGGTGAAACCCTGTCTGTACTAAAAATACAAAAATTAGCTGAGTGTGGTGGCGGGCGCCTGTAGTCCCAGCTACTTGGGAGGTTGAGGCAGGAGAATCGCTAGAACCTGGGAGGCAGAGGTTGCAGTGAGCTGAGATTGCGCCACTGCACTCCAGCCTGGCGACAGAGCAAGACTCCATCTCTAAATAAATAAATAAATATAAACATAAATACATACATACATAAAATAAATAAATTGTATAGCACCTCCGCACCCCATTCCCTCTCTCTATTGCTCCTGCTTTCACCATGTAGTGTGCCTCCTCCTCCACCACCTTCCATGAGTAAAAGCTCCCTAAGTTCTCCCCAGAAGCAGATGCCAACATGATGCCTCCTGTACAGCCTGCCTAACTGTGAGTCAAATACACTTCATTTCTTATAATTTATAAATTACCCCATCTCAGGTATTTCTTTATAGCAATCCCAGAATGGCTTAATAAAAAATGTTTAATTGATAGGTTTACTGAATATTGCAAAATTCTTCTTTGAAAAGTGTCTATTCAAGATTTTTCCACATTTTAAAAATAGGGTTGTCTATCCTTTTCTTATTGATCTGTAGGAGCTCTTTACACATTCTGGATAAAATTTTTCATCATATATAATTATTGCAAACATCTACTTACTGGTGTCTTTTGATGAATAGAGTCTTCTTATTTATTGGTTTCTTCATTTATATTCTTATTTATTTATGGATTTTAATGTGAACTACATGCAATAGCAAGTTGGGTGTAACATTTAGAGGATCCTGCTCTAGTTTGGCTAATGACATTTTGCTTAAGCAAACTTGAAGAAATCAACTCTTCAAGGCTACAAAAAGTTATTTAACTATAAACATTCCTAGACCATGAGATGGAATAGAAAAATACAGTATTCAGAAGAGCTGACTGTCTGCAAATCCTTTATAATACCCTTCCTAAGAATAAGCATTAGGATTTCAAATCTTCTGAATAGTTTAACAATTGTGATTTTCCAATTGTGAACCCAAATATGACACTGAAATGCAATAGAATATGAAGCTATCAAAGCCACATTTAATGTCTAGTTTTACCAACTGCATCAAAACACCTTATAGCTGCATATTACCGCTATTACTATCATTACTGCTACTGATATTACAGTCATTTCTGTACGGCCAGTTGCACTGTGCATACAAGCTGCTCAATGGATATACTTCATTTTTAAAGCAAAGTCTATGATCAAAATATCTGAATAAAGAAAATGAATAAACAGAATGTAAATCCTCTACATCACTTTTAAACTCTAAGATAGTTTACTTGTACATGTTTATAGACCAGAGGAGATTGTTTTCTCCAGTGAAATTCTATCTATGGTAGTAATTAATTCCAATGGAAAAATCTACTGGTAAATGGCCAAATCATTCTTAATTGAAAATAATGTCAATATTAAATTATTTATATGAAGACCTATGCACCAGAAGAATTACTGACCCTTAAAAGTTCTTAGCTTAAAAGATAAATAGATTCTTTCTGACTGAAGCAAGTTTCTAACAGGTGACTAGGAAGGCAGGACAGGGTTTCCCTCATGAAATAAAGGCATTTACAAAGAGCGAGGCAAATCATCAGATCTCTATTAGTTTACTCTTTTATTAGCATTTTTTTAAGTTTGTAACACACTAGGAATTGTTCTGAGTTAGAGTGCAGTACAAAATGAAGTCTCAAAAATAGATGTGGACGTGAGACATGCAAAAGGAGAAAGTGCAATCAATTTGGGCAACAACAGTAATGCATGGGCAAATCCATAGTGGGTGAGTTTGTGATTGACTAGATATTACCTTTGTTATCGATCCTGTGTTTGACAAAACAAAAATATTTCTAGCTTTTACTTGCAGAAGCAATTTTTTTTTCAGGAAAAATACATAGCTAAGTAAGGTGGTTAAATTAAATTAGTTACTACTGACTTGTTTGGAAAGAGGCAAACACTGACACTTCCATAAACAATTATTTGTTAATTTTAGAATTACAGTGTTTAGATGAAAAGTGTTGTTGAATGTTAAAATGAGTACAATTAGAGCATTTTTCAGAAATGTCAAAATTCTGAGAATATTTAAAACAAATTTAATTATGAGCTGAGATGGACATACCTAACATAAGGCACACATTACTAGTATCCTTTAATAAGCCAAATAAATACTAATATTAAAGTCATTTTGGAAAATAACACAGCTTGATTATGAAAGCTGATTTACAAGAATTGTAAGAATCCTGAAATATCAATGTCAATTGCAGATTCAAAGCACACTAGCAGGGAGGAGGAAACAACCCGGCTTGTCTCTCTGGAGGGCCTCAACCCTCTCACGTACACCTGCCCAATTTTCCCTTTCTCCTGAAATAAGGTAGCTTCTAGTTTTGAAGTAAGAAAACAAAAATATGCACAGAGCTTTGTTCTTAAAAGAGGCAATTTGGGTTGGGATCTTGTTACAGTTTGACTGTGTCACCAAAAGTTTATGTGTTTAAAACTTAATCCCCAATGCAACAGTTCTGAGAAGTGAGATGTTGTAAAGGTGATGAAAATTCTGTTCTTATGAATGGATTGCTGCCACCGTCTCGGAAGTGGGTTCCTGATAAAAGAATGAGTTTGGCCATCTTCCTTTGTTTCTCTGTCTCTTATACTCTTCTGCTTTTCTGCATTTCATCATGGGATGACACAGCATAAAAGTACTTACCAGAGGTGGTCCATCAATCTTGGACTTCCCAGCCTCTAGAACCATGATCCAAATAAATTTATGCTCTTGATAAATTAGCCAGTCTCAGGTATTATCCTACAGCAGCACAAAATGAACTAAGACAGTTCTTCCTACTTTTATATTCCAATATGCATGCAGAGAGAAAAATATCTGCATAACTCTCTTTCACACTCCAACCAGATATGTTCTGTTAAACCATGACTTACAAGTATACTTACCCATTTAGACAGACTGAATATGTCCTGCTAAACATATTTTTGTCAAGATAAAAACTCTCTAGTATCACCCACTTCGCAAATATTATTAGCACTTACAAATAGGTCCATCTTTTGAGGTTGTCATTGCCTACAGAGTCCCCTAGGAAGATGCATGCTACTTTATCTCTCCTAAGTTATAAAAGAAGATGGTCAAAATTTAGTCGGCATGTTGGGGAAAAAAATCTTACTTCATTATGAAGTAATTGCAAATTACAACAATAGTTTTCTAATACCAACTATTAATTCAATCATTTTTGTTTTGTTTTTTATTAGGACCCCATTTCCAGATATCAGTATAATGGTGGCAAACTATTTTACAATTTAGATAAGAATTCTTAAAAATTCTCCTAAGATTTAACCTGGTGATTTTACTCCTAGAATGTTATCAGGGACAATTATCGGTAAATTTGTGACTAACGACAAAATAGTCCAACATGATCTTAACATTAACATGTCAAAAATTAAAGAACGGCTAAGTATATGGTGCTTATGTCTAAAAATGAATTTTTCTACCATTCGAAACATTTTAGAGACTTACTGACCCAAGGGTTTGCTCCTGGCATAACTTGTAGGAAGACCCTTAAAAAGTCTTATAGCTTTAAGTCAGTGGTTCATCTAACCTGAAAGCTATCTAATTAAATATAGAAACATCGAAATACACTAAAATATCTTAAATTATGTATTCAATAGAAATAATGTGTCAAACAATTGTAGAATCATAATATAAAATTACTAATTCCATACATGATAATAGTATACAGTTATTATAGTTGTGTTACAAAAAATTACAGTGATATTAGAAATTGCTTATAATAAGGTTAACATTTTAAACATATACAAAAGTACACATAAGATAATTAAGTAAAAAACATTTAAGATAAAATTACATGACATCTTTATAAAAATTGTATATTAGAGAAAATGGATGATTTTCTAGATAAATGTAAATTACCAAATGTCATCTTTTTATAATAACATGAATATCATCATAACTATTATTATATTGTAGAAGATATCCCAACCTTTCTGTACAACATCTTAGTTAATCTACATAATAGGTTTGTTATTGTAAAATAAGATTACATTAGTGTCAAGGGACCCTTTATCACCATCTTTGGAAAGTGAAAGAAATGAAATCATACATTGCCTATGTGTTTCTTATTGTTAAAATAAAATACAGCTTCTTTTACAGAAGTTCATAAAAGAGTGACAGTAATACATGTGCTAAATGGTTATGTAAATTCTACTGTTAAAATAAATCGGCTTCCAACCAATTTCAATAAGCTTGTAAATTATTTTAGGTAGGAGTTTCCTTTCTTTGTGTATCAAGTTTATAAAAATTACTTAATCAGCATAAGGAAAGATCAACGTGTATCCTTAGAAAAGTTTTATTTTGTTTTGTTTGTTTCACAAACAGGCAATTTGTAAAATATGAATCCAAAAATAAACATGGATTTAATGTATAAAATGTAGTAAAAATATATTTAAAATATCAACTTTCCATCAAATCTTATATATTGACCTTTAAATACAAGAAATGAGTAAAGATGTCTATCTATTTGATGAGTGATGTATAATATTACTATGTTTTCGATAAATCACTATGTACATTCAAACAAGAACATAAATGTTCTTTTACATGTGTCAGCTCTTAAAATCTTTTTGTGTATAAGGCTTGAAAAAATACGATCATAATAAACAAGACAAAAAGTTTCAATCAGGCAGGAGAAAGAAAAAAGGGTATTCAATTAGGAAAAGAGGAAGTCAAATTGTCCCTGTTTGCAGATGACATGATTGCATATTTAGAAAACCCCATCGTCTCAGCCCAAAATCTCCTTAAGCTGATAAGCAACTTCAGCAAAGTATCAGGATACAAAATCAATGTGCAAAAATCACAAGCATTTTTTTTTTTGAGACGGAGTCTCCCTCTGTCGCCCAGGCTGGAGTGCAGTGGCCGGATCTCAGCTCACTGTAAGCTCCGCCTCCCGGGTTTACGCCATTCTCCTGCCTCAGCCTCCCGAGTAGCTGGGACCACAGGCGCCTGCCACCTCGCCCTGCTAGTTTTTGTTTTGGTATTTTTTAGTAGAGACGGGGTTTCACCGTATTAGCCAGGATGGTCTCGATCTCCTGACCTTGTGATCCGCCCGTCTCGGCCTCCCAAAGTGCTGGGATTACAGGCTTGAGCCACCACGCCCAGCCAAAAATCACAAGCATTCTTAAACACTAATAACAGACAAACTGAAAGCCAAATAATGAGCAAACTCCCATTCACAATTGCTTCAAATAGAATAAAATACCTAGGAATCCAATTTACAAGGGATGTGAAGGACCTCTTCAAGGAGAACTACAAACCACTGTTCAATGAAATAAAAGAGGACACAAACAAATGGAAGAACATTCCATGCTCGTGGATAGGAAGAATCAATATCATGAAAATGGCCATACTGCCCAAGGTAATTTATATTCAATGACATCCCCATCAAGCTACCAATGACTTTCTTCACAGAATCGGAAAAAACTACTTTAAAGTTCACATGGAACCAAAAAAGAGCCCGCATTACCAAGACAATCCTAAGCCAAAAGAACAAAGCTGGGGGCATCACACTACCTGACTTCAAGTTATACTACAAGGCTACAGCAACCAAAACAGCATGGTACTGATACCAAAACAGAGATATAGACCAAGGGAACAGAACAGAGCCCTCGGAAATAATACCACACATCTACAACTGTCTGATCTTCGACAGACCTGACAAAAACAAGAAATGGGGAAAGGATTCCCTATTTAATAAATGGTGCTGGGAAAACTGGCTAGCCATATGTAGAAAGCTGAAACTGGATCCCTTCCTTACACCTTATATGAAAATTAATTCAAGATGGATTAGAGACTTAAATGTTAGTAAAACCAGAAAAAAACCCTAGAGGAAAACCTAGGCAATACCATTCAGGACATAGGCATGGGCAAGGACTTCATGTCTAAAACACCAAAAACAATGGCAACAAAAGCCAAAATTGACAAATGGGATCTAATTAAACTAAAGAGCCTCTGCACAGCAAAAGAAACTACCATTGGAGTGAACAGGCAACCTACAGAATGGGAGAAAATTTTTGCAATCTACTCATCTGACAAAGGGCTAATATCCAGAACCTACGAAGAACTCAAACAAATTTACAAGAAAAAACAAACAACCCCATCAAAAAGTGGGTGAATGATATGAAGAGACATTTCTCAAAAGAAGATATTTATGCAGCCAGCCAAAAGACACATGAAAAAACGCTCATCATCACTCACCATCAGAGAAATGTAAATCAAAACTACAACAAGATACCATCTCACACCACTTAGAATGGCGATCATTAAAAAGTCAGGAAACAACAGGTGCTGGAGAGGATGTAGAGAAATAGGAACACTTTTACACTGTTGGTGGGAGTGTAAACTAGTTCAACCATTGTGGAAGACAGTGTGGCAATTCCTCAAGGATCTAGAACTAGAAATATCATTTGACCCAGCCATCCCATTACTGGATATATACCCAAAGGATTCTAAATCATGCTGCTGTAAAGACACATGCATATGTATGTTTATTGCAGCACTATTCACAATAGCAAAGACTTGGAGCCAACCCACATGTCCCTCAATGACAGACTGGATTAAGAAAATATGGCCCATATACACCATGGAATACTATGCAGCCATAAAAAAGGATGAGCTCATGTCCTTTGTAGGGACATGGATGCAACTGGAAACCATCATTCTCAGCAAACTATCACAAGAACAGAAAACCAAACACTGCATGTCCTCACTCATAGGTGGGAATTGAACAATAAGAGCACTTGGACACAGGAAGGGGAACATCACTCACCCAGGCCTTTCATGGGGTCGGGGTTGTGGGGAGGGATAGCATTAGGAGATATACCTAATGTAAATGACGAGTTAATGGGTGCAGCACACCAACACGGCACATGTATACGTATGTAAGAGACCTGCACATTGTGCACATGTACCCTAGAACTTAAAGTGTATTAATAAAAACAGATAAGACAACAAAACAACAATAACAAAAAAGACCAAAAGTTTCATAACAATATTCAAAACACCCAGATTTTAATCTGAAATCACTCATCACCAAGAACCAGTTTTCTCAAACTGAATGAGAAAAGACAGTAAGTGGATGCCCACAATAAGATAATAAAGACATTAGAAGTATTTGGCTAAGACTTGATAGCAGACATCATAAATATGCTTCAACAATGAATCACACATTTGAAATAAATGAAAACTTAATTATATTACATAAATAAGGATTCTGGAAAAAGTAAAACATGAAGAAGGATAAAAATCAAATTTTGAGGACTGAATAGTATGACAAATGCTAATAATAAAAAAAAGTTAGTGGAAAGTCTCAATAGCATGAAATACTGAACATAAAAAATAATAAGTGACCTTGGAGATAGAACTACAGATTGTCCCTGATTTACAACGATTTGACTTACAAATTTTTTTTACTTTACCATGGCATGAAAGTGATACACATTCATTACACCCCTTGACTTACAATGAGGTTACAATAAATCTACTATAGATTGAAAGCATTATGTTAAATTATGTTATTTTCAACTTATAATGGGTTTATCAGAATGTAACCCCATCATAAGTCAAGGAACATTTGCGTAGAAATTATCCCACCTGAATAGTAGAGAAGAAACATGCTAGATAAAAATGATAGAAACTCAGAGATATGTGAGACTGTAACAAAATAATAAGTATTTGTGTAAATGAAGTGCTTTAAGAATAGAAAGAAAAAACAAAGGATGGATATGAATAAAGATTGTTTTAAATGACTGAAAAATTTCCAAATTTTGCAAAAGATATAAAACAACACATTCAACAAATTCAGATTGACACCTGTGATGGTTAATATTGTGTCTCAACTTGATTGATTGAAAGTTGCAAAGTATTGTTCCTGGGTGTGTCTGGAAGGGTGTTGCCAAAGGAGGTTAACATTCGGGTCAGTGGAGTGGGAGAGGCTGACTCACCCTCAATGTGGGTCAGCACTATCTAATCAGCTACCAGCATGACCTGAATAAAGCACGCAGAAAAAAGTGAAATAAAACTTACTGAGTCTTCCAGCCTTCATCTTTCTCCCATGATGGATCCTCCTGCCCTTGAACATCAGATTCCAAGTTCTTCAACTTTTGAACTCCTGGAGGTACACTAGTGATTTGCCAGGGGTTCTCGGGCCTTCGGCCACAGACTGAAGCCTGCACTGTCAGCTTCCCTACTTTTGAGGTTTTGGGACTTGGGCTGGCTTCCTTGCTCCTCAGCTTGAAGACGGCCTATTATGGAACTTCACCTTGTGGTCATGTGAGTCAATTCTAATAAACTCCCCTTCATATATACATCTATCCTATTAGTTCTATCCCTTTAGAGAACCCTGACTAATATAACACCTCAGAATTTCAAAATTCAAGGAAGGGAATAAACTCCAAAAAGGATAGTTTCAAAACAATCTGTGCCAAGACACACCATAGTCAAACCTTTGAAATCCAAAGACAACAGAAAAAATCCTGGCACATCAGTGTGATGTGAATGATGATGACCTTCGAAGATGTCCACATTCTAATCCTTAGAACCTGTGAATATCTTACCTTATATGATAAAAGGTACTTTGCAGATGTAATTACATTAAGAATATTGACTGAGGAATTTCATACTGGATTATCTGGCTGTATCCAATATAATCATAGATATCTGTATGTGAGAGAGGCAGGAAAGTCAGAATCAAGAATGGAAGTATAATGAAAGCAGATGTGGGAGCAATACCAATTCTGGAAAGGGCTCAAGTGCCAAGGAACATGGGCAGTTTCTGGGCATCTGGAAAGGTCAAGTACACAGATTTTCTCCAACAGATCCTTTAGAAGAAACACAGATTTTGTAAACTACTTTGGCTTTTTCTCCTCCAATATTGTGAAATACACATTTGTGTTGTTCTTTGCCATTGAATTTGTGGTAATTTTTTATGGCAGCAATTGAAAACTAATGTTAAGGGGAGGAAGGAAGAATACTGTAATATGGGTAAAGGCAAGAGACTGTCATTCTCTTCTTGATCTTTTTAAAGTATGTTTGACTATGGAAACCTAAATTATAGCCCTGTGTTATACAAAATAATACACATAGTAATATTCTAGATAAACAAAAATAAATGCAAAAAATAGTTGAAGAAACCCACAGGGCAGAGTAGACTACATAAAAATGATCACTGTGTGTCTTGTTTATAAGCCACTCATTTTAAACAAATCGATACTTTATTAAAAAAAGAGAGAGAAATGCCCAAATGCATATTGTTTCACTGAATAATTCTACAAAGATTTTTTTTTAAAAAAACCAATTCTACACAATTTATTACATAAAGCAAAAACACTTCTGATCCATTTATGAGTTTAGTGTTATCCTGATATTAAAACCAGGCAATGACAGCACAAAAAGAAAACTATAGATCAATACTCCACATGAAAATAGATACAGATATCTTCAACAAAACAGGATCAGAAAAAAATTCAGAAATATATTAGAAATTGTACAACATGACAAAGGGGGATTCATTTCTATGGGAGCAAAGCTATGTCGATAATTTTTAAAGGATAATTTAATTCATTATATTAACAGAGTTACAAAGAAATATTACACAATCATAGCACTAAGTGTAGAAAAAGTAATTGACAATATTAACATCGTTCATGATAAAACTTCTAGAAAAATAGAAATAAAGAAGGCCTTTTCAAATTGATAAATAATATATACAAAAACATCCTCCAGGTAGCTTTATATTCAGTGGAGAAAGACTTAATGGGAGAAACACTGAATGCATTTTCCCTGAGATTGAAAACAAAACAATGGGTCATCTCTCAATATTCTCAATCAATTCAATTCTAGAAGCTCTAAAAACTTCAACATGGAAAATAAATAAATAAATATAAAATAAATAAATGGCATACATACTGCAATTGAAGATATAAAAATGTCCCTATTTGCTGATGACATAACTGTCTCCATGGAAACTCTCAACTAATACACAAAAACCTCCTAGAACAAATTATGTCATCAAGGACATAAGATACAAGCAGGATACAAAATAAACATCCCAAAATAATTTGTTTTTCTATATGCCAACAATAATCACATAAACACTAAAATTAAAAATTGTATACCATCTTCAGTTGTTCACACACACGAAGAAATGTTTTGTTGTAAGTGAAATATCTAGAAGACTTGTATATTAAAAGATGCTCAATGGTTATCAAAAGATCAAAGAAGATTTAAGTAAAGAGAGAGATATACTATGTTCATGAATTGGAAGACACAGCACATCAAAGATGTTAATTCTCCATAATTATATACAGGTATAACCTAATTCATGTCAGAATATCATTAATATGTTTATAGATATAATGAACTTTATTCTAAAATTTGTATAGAAAAAGCAAAAGACCAGAAGAATTAAAATAATATTGAAAATTATGAACATAATAAGAGGACTCGGTATATCCATATTTAGACTCACTGTTTACCTACAGTAATCAAGTTTGTGTGATATTGATGGCAGGATCAATACACAGATCAACAAAAGAGAATAAAGAACTCAGAAATAGACCCATACAAATATGCCCAATTGCGTTTTGACAAAAGTGCAAAAGCAAATCATAGAGGAAATATGACTTTTGCAACAAATGTTCTAACATTCGTTACAGCAATTGGACATGCCTCAAACTTTATAAAAAGATTAACTCCAAATGGATTACAGACAGAGTGGGGGAAATAGAGATGTTGGTCAAAAGATATGTTTCAGTTATGTGGTGTGAAAACTTTATAGAGATCTAATATACAGAATAGTGACTATAGTTATTAATACTGTGTTGACTATTTGAACTGTGCTAAGAGAGTAGGTCTTAAGTGTTCTCACCACACACACCTGCTAAAAGGTTACTATGTGAGGTGATGAATATGTTAGTTTTCTGTAGTAACCATTACTCAATGTACATGTATACCAAAACATCACACTGTACGCCTTAAATTTATACTTTTATTTTAAAAATGATTACAGACAAATGTAAAATGTCAAAAAGTTTTATAAGAAAGATATTTGAGGTCTAGAGCTGGGTAAAGAATTATTTTGCTGTGCAGAAGCTCACGTCCTGCACATGTACCCCTGAACTTAAAATAAAAGTTGGAGGAAAAAAAAGAGAATTCTTACAAAAGACACAAAAATCAAAGAAAACTTTGACAAGTCAGACTTTATTAAGAACATTGAAATATACTTTCACTGTGAATGACCCTTTGAAGAAGGATAAAGGACAAGCTGCAGGCTGGAAAAAAAAAAACCAATTTCAAATTACATAGCTATCAAAAGACTCTTGTCTAGATTTTACAGAGAAGTCTCAAAAGGCAACAGGAGGAAAATGAGAAATCAAATGAAAAAATGGGCAAAGGATGTAAAGAATCATTTTAATAAAGAAGGTGTATGGATAGCAAATGAGCACATGAAAAGATACTCCTTATCATTAGCCACCAAGGGAAGGCAAATTAAAACCACAATGAACTATTACTACAGACGTATCAGAAATGCAAAATTTGGAAACAAAATCAAACCAAACCAAAAAATGTGGCAACACCACACGCTGATGAACGCGCAGAGAAGTGCAATCACTCACACATTGATGAATGAAATGCAAAATGGGTCAGCCACCCTGAAAAACAATTTGGCAATTTCTCAAAAATCTGAACATATCACTACCATATGAACCACAGTTGGTTTACCATTTGCCAACAATAATTGACATTTATCCAAGGGAAATGAAAACATATATTCACACAAAACTTTCTCATAAACGATTACAGCAGCTTTATCTGGAAACAACTCAGATGTTTTTCAATGGATAAATAGAAAAAAAACAAAAAACATCAAAAACCCACAAAACCATGGTATATCAATATCATAGAATATCTCTCAACAAGGGAGAAAAAGCCACTCTTCATAAATGTAAGAATCTTGATGAATTTTTGGAGAATTATAGTAATAAAAGCCAAACCCAAAAGATTATATATTTTATGATACAATTTATATATAATTATCAAAATGAAACTACAGAAATAAAGAACAGACTAGTAGTTGCTAGGAGTTAAAGAGGGGGTGAAAGTGGAAGGCAAGTGTTTGTAGATGTAAAAGAGTAACATAAAGGATGCTGTAGTGATGGAAATGATCTGTATCTTGTCTGTATTTATGTCAAAATCCAGATCAAAATATAGTTCTACAGTTTTACAAGATGCAGTCATTAGAGTAGATCTAATAAAAGATACATAGTACATCTGTATTATTTTTTACAACAGCATGGACATCAATAATTTTCTTAAAACAGAAAAATAAATTAAAAAATTAAACTCTTGTTTGCTTTTAAATTTGGTATTTACAACTGTATTTCTCTAGTATTTACAACTCTATTTCTAAACCAGAAGTATGTAGAGCTATTTTTAAATTTTCATGTTTGACATATATTTATACTATACCATATGAGGATTTAGCTTTATTAAAATGTATTTATAGTCATATACATAAACACATAAACTCACTGTCTTTATCAGTATTCTCAGCTTAAAGTTCACAACAACTAATAGTTAATCATTATTCACTCATTTCAATTATTTAATACAAAAATATTTTTATGATCAAGCCATGTTATAATTATTATTCCTCTGTAATCAAAATATTTCCTTTTCCCTGATCTTAATTATTTTGAACATTTAGTTCTGTCATTAATTGAGAATGTTTGGCTACATAAGACATAAATAATTTGTGGAAAATCTAGCATGCATGTTTTGGGGGCAAAACAACTGTAATAGAAGTAAATATTAACAGAATGGTGATGTAGGACCTAGAGATGGTAGGAAGTAAGTGGAAAGCAGGGAGACTGTGGCCTGAGATATGAATGCATCAGGAAATGATTACAGAGAGACGGGTCATCTGCCTCTTGCCAAACATTTCATGTATAATGTTGAAAGTGCATATTAACAAAAGCCCTCATTGAAGTGAAGCTAATCAGAAGAAAGCCTTCTCATTGCCAATATTAGGCTGAAACTCATCTCTCTCTCTTTTTTCTTTTTCTTTTCTTTTTTTCTTTCTTTCTTTCTTTCCTTCTTTTTTTTTTTTTTTTTTTTTTTTTTTTTTTTTTTTGATGGAGTTTCGCTCTATCGCCCAGGCTGGAGTGCAATGGCCGGATCTCGGATCACTGCAACTTCCGCCTCCCCGGTTCAAGCGATTCTCCTGCCTCAGCCTCCTGAGTAGCTGGGACTACAGGCTCCCGCCACCACGCCCGGCTAACTTTTGTATTTTTGGTAGAGACGGGGTTTCGCCATGTTGGCCAGGCTGGTCTCAAACTCCTGAACTCAGGTGATCCGCCCATCTCGGCCTCCCAAAGTGCTAGGATTACAGGCGCGAGCCACCGCGCCCGACCTGAAATTCATATTTGTAAATCACTTTGTTAATATTGGAAACTAAGGAGATTGCAATACAGACACATACCTCTTCTGAACTGACATTCATGGTAATACACGCAGCATTTATCTTTTTAGTTACTCTTGTTATTTAGTGGGAGGTAAGGCTTTATCCTAGACAGCCTTTTAAGTTAGAAATGGTGAATTATATCAATAAATTATATTGCAAGAAAATCAACAGGACCAGATGGCAGTCATTCAAACATTCTGCAGGATCTTTAAAATTAATTTACTGAGCTAATGATAAAAATATGTATAATCCATCATTGACAACAACTATCCTGCCTAAAGACTGGACATCAGCCAATCTTCAATGACTATGCTGCCACAAAAGTAACTAACATAAGAAGCATACATAAAAAGATTTGAAAAAGATTCTATGTTTTCATATAATAAAGTAAGCTTACATCCATTTTTTGAAAATCGACTTAGGAAATATACTTTGTCTATATTTTCTATAACGTCATATATTAGTTTTTCTATGTAGAAAAATATATAATGTGAGTTGCAGTATGATAAAATTAGGCTTCATGTAAATGCAAAATTATTTGACCAACCTAATTATCCAGGATAGTAGAGAATTATTATGTTAAAAGATCGACTTAAATTTGATATAGTTTAGATACCATCTCAAAGAACAAGCTGTATTAGCTTAACAGGTATGGGATTTTTTAGGATTTCTAACTATACTGTGACATTACTGAGGGTAAAGGGCTTTTCTAGAGATTGCTTGTCAGCAAACCTGTTCTTTTGTGAAAGCATTGGTCCTGGAGCATAATTTAAAGACATAGTAATATTGGATATTATCTGACTTTTTTTTAGAAACAAAAGGTATAGAGAGAATCTATATACTTCTCCAAGTAGTATCAATGGTTTTCACAAATATGAGAATTGTTTTGCACTTGCAAAAATCCTATTTGCCATACAACAAATAATCATAGAAATCATATTCTCTCATGTCCACAGATCATGCTCATAATCAAAGGAAAGGAGTTACACAGGAGTAAGTCACTGGGATCACTTTAGCACTCTGCAAACCACAAAATTTACTTTGTTTCTAATATGCATTTGCTCTTTGAAAAGTATAGTAAATTTATGCTGTTGCAAAGTGAAAACAAAACCTTCTGGATCCTACTCTCCAATTTTAAGCTCTAATAAAAATGGTTAAAACTATCAAACAAAGAAATACGTAAAGGTAGGAGAAAGTAAAATTATTCTTTACATTATAATGTCAACTAACATGTGGAAGAAATGATAGTTAAACTTGCTGTAATAAAAAATGATTTTGATATGTATCAATGGATGTTCAAACATTAGGTGAATGTTTGTTGGAAACAGGATCAAAATTGCTCCCCGTAAATGACTTATTAAATTCTAAGGGAAGGAAGGAACCTGTGTATGGAAAAATCTGATGGTCACTTCCACAGCAAGGTTACCAGCATCAATGATGGCGTGCACTGAGGCCAGGTGTTCCCTGATGTATCATTTTACACTGAAAAGGATACAGCTTCAAATATATTATATTCCTGCCAAAAATGCATTACCTGGATCTAGTTAGGATAAAATATGCAAGTAAACACAACTTGTGGGACCTTCTATAAAACTCTTGGTCTTTACACTTCAGAAATATCAATGGGAAAGGCTGAAAAACAGTTCCAGAATGAAGTATGCTAAAGGAACATTAACATTAAAGGCAAAATACATTTTTGTGTTGGAATTAGAGTTGAATAAAAATTGCTATGAAGGAGGTTTTAAAGGAAATTAATAAAAGTTAAACATGAATTTGATGAGAATTAGAAGTATTGCATCCATGTAAATTATGTGAATTTGATAATTGCCTTGTAGTTTCATAAGAGAATGTTCTCCTAGTTCCTAGGATATTCATACTGAAGTGTTTAAGGGTGAAGGATCAGGTTATCCAACACTTAATTTTCGATGTTTCAACATAAATATTAATAATCCTAACAATATGTATATATTTATTGATAAGTAGGAATAAGTAAGGAAATGTTAGAAATCTATAAATCTAAGCAAAGTTTAATCCATTTTTATTGTACTATTGTTGTAGTTTTTATTTAGGTATGATAATTTTCAAAATAGAAATCAAATAATAAAAGTCTGTCTAAATGATTTAAAATATTCCCAAAACAAAACTGGTTCCTTTCCAGTTGAAATAAGAGCTATTTTAACCTCTTCTGGAAAATATTAATTGAAAAAATAGGGAGAAACTTACACTGAGAAACCTAGAAAAATGTATGCTGACATATAAGGGAACAAAATTAGAGAAAAAGAAAAAAATACAAGCAAAGGAAGGTAAGTGCAATTGGAGTACACACTATAATTATGTTATTTTTGTTTAAAAACAAGTTTGTCTCTTTGTACTATTAATCTCATATCAATACACCAGATTTTATAAGCAGAGCAGTGACTGTATTTCAATGGAAATCACATATACGACAGTTTTATATGCACTTTGGACAAACTCTGCCCCAAAGATAAAATATAGCATCTGTTTCACTATGCATTGAGGAAATGCAGAACAAATTTAAAAATGAGGCAAAGTATTATATTCTGCCAATCTATTTAATCACCACTTCTTTTGGTCTTTATTTTTTAAAGTTAAAAATAAGCTGTTCACATGTGGGCATGGAGACACAAGAAAAATAGACCTTATGTCGAAATACGTATGCTTAGTCACATTTTGGAGCATGCGCACTGTTGCTACAAGAAGTAAATTGCAACATTATTGGTAAAAGTCAGTTGAAAACATTCAATTTAAAATAAATGCCAGACTCTGGGATTCCCTTCCCAAAATTTTTAATATTTATTTTTATTGTTATATTTATTTTATTGTTAGTAAAAATTCACTAAAACACTAAAAAGAGTATTAATAATAGAAATATTCTAAGATATTAGAAATATTCTAATATCTCAGATATATTTATACTAATGATATTACTAATGAGATTACATTTGCTACAACAAATAGAGCAAAAATCCCTCCCTCATAGTAAGTAGAAAAACCCATTGTTCTTGTCCAGATCAGCACCCTGTTTCAGGTATGCAAGTCTGTTGCTTAAAAAACTGAAGAGACGATGTCCAGGGATTATTTACCCAGTGACGGTGTTGGTGTTTCAGAGTCAAACTTTGATTCTATGCAGTAACTTTTACTCTTTGGCTATTCTTTTGCATATAGCAGGATATCTATCATCCCCTTCCTCCCTTCCCTCTTTTTCTTTCTTACTTCCTTTCCTCCTTTCCTTCTTCTCCCCTCCTTCATATTTGACCGTAATCCTTTGGCCACAGTGAGTTGTCAGTTAAACTAACACTAGATGACACAGAATGACCTTTCTTTGATGTCTGGTTGATTGCTGGCTTTTGGCTGAGATACCCTTTTCATACAACTTTTCATGTGACTTCACCAGCAGCCTACCTCAGGGTATAAATGTTCCAACAGGGCAAGAGCAGAAGCTACATATCCTCTTGAAGCCAAACCTTAGAACTTACAATTTGTCATTTCTGCCTTATTCTGTATCTCAAAGCAAGTAACATGGCCATCCCAGATTTAAATGATGGCAAAAAAGACTTGATGGGAGAGACTACAAAATATTTTCTGCCATTTGTAATCTGGTATAATGCCTCTTCTACAGTGGATGCTATAATCTGGCGAGCATGGAGACTTTCACCCATCATGTTCCTTTCCACTAATGCATTCAAATGCTTCTTTCTTAGGCCTCTTTGTTTCTAATTGTCTATTTGCTCCTTCCAGGACTCTGATAATAAATAGATAATTACTTTTAAAAAGCTAAGCCACTCAGTATGGCCTAGAATTCTGGGAATATCCCTACCTCAGGCCACTTCTCCTTCCTCACAAACTTGATGGCCAGAAATACTGGTCAAAGCCATGTATAATAGGAGTATTTTAGGGACACCTAGATTGGGGTAGTGTGTCCATTGTGGTTGCACACCATCATATCAAGTTGATGTCTCCATAGAATAGAACTGTAATTATTCCCTCTGACATCAGCTGTCCTTAAGGATCCTCTCACAAGGCTACAGAATGAGATAAATAAACTGTGCCTCAGCGGGCATCTATGTAATAAACGAATACTCCAGACTTGCTCAGACTTGAAGCCAAAGCCACTACTATTTCATCATACTATACAGTACTATGGTTCCCACTCTACTTTAGGACTTCCTCGGCTGAAAATTTACAGTTTATGATGAGCAACACCAGTTGTAGAGTCTTTTAATAGCCTTTGTTTAGGTACTCTGTCTCTACTATGGCAAGCATGCCTGGAGCTGCTTTTTACATCATGGAGAACTTTTTACATCATGTAGACTCTATATACCCCTACTTACTAGAGAGCAGTGGTTCATGATGGAGCTTTGGTTCATCTGATATTAACAAGATGGCCCTGTAGCCAACATCCCTAAGAAAACCTCTTTATGCTTTTGACCCTTCTATCAATACTCTTATGAAACAATTCTGATATTTCCACTACGTTTAAGTGTTAAGTATAGATATTACATATACAATATTTATTATATGCATACACATATATGTATTTATATATACACACACATACAGAGAGAGAGGGAGAAGAAGAGGGTGAAGGAGAGAAGAAGGGAAAGCGAAAGACAAAGAGAAAGAAAGAGAAGTAGGGAGAAAGACACAAACTTTAAGGAGCCATCTTAGAAGTGTTTTAGGACTATCTCCAGGTGTCCTGTTCAGACTTTATATCCTAAGTTATCTGAGTTATGGGAGCATGCTCCCACATCAATATTTTTATATTATTTTACTTTAGGGATATGTTCTAGAAGAGTTTTGTTCTTTACTATCAAGATCCACGTTTCACATTTTCTCTGATTCCTGGTCCACATTTGCCAAGCCTTGAAGTTATTTTGGTGGGGCAGGAACACTCTTTCTCCAATTGGTTCAGCTGGTTCATCCTTCCATAATTAATTATGGAGGTGAAATTCAAACAGATTTTGATGATATAGAATATCATCTTGTGAGACAGACACTTCATCTGAAAGCTTCATGTGATTTTCAGTCTGCCATTCCAAAACGGAGAAGACAGAGTTATTTCTTCTAGCCCAGATGTGGACAGTTGGAAAATGCTCATGAGTTATGAGAATGTTAAGAGTGGTAAGACCAAGGGAAAGTTGGCAATTGGGGGACCTAAAGTGCATCCACCCAAACACCAGCATATCAGCTCCCGGGGTTTCCTCGCTTACCTCTCAGGGACCCCATTCTAGCATAAAACATAACCTCGTGATTCACATTTAACCTGTTTTCTATGACTCATACTCACAAAATCAGTGGCTGGAATTCTTATCAGTGCAGTTTTGTTCCTGGGTCCAGGAGATGAGCGCCTTTGTCATAGTGGTGTTCTAGCTTTCACACAAAGCCATGAGTTTGTGGTTACCTAACATAAGCCTATTATTTCCTTCCTTTACAGTATTTGTGGTCCTTAGCAACAATTGAAAACTCTGCAATACTTAAAATTACTTTTTTGCACCTCAAGCACTATGGATACTACACAGGACTGCAAATGCTTTCAGTTGTATGCTGTACATCTCAGTTCCCTATATGTAATAGTTTTCGGAGTTGTAATGCTATATATGGCATGTCAAGGAGTGTCACCACCCTATCTAAAAGCAGCAATGCGTCCCTGATTCCATCTGGCCGGCATGATAGTAAATGTCACAATTCCATTCTGAAGATCTGCTTCCTAGGACAATACCAGTTGTCTTAGTTGAGATTCCCCTAAAGATACCCACAGACAAAGTTTTTATTACAAGTAGCTTTTTAAAAAGGTAATCCCAAGAATCACTGGTACAGAATAGGGTAGAGTAAGGGAGAAACCAGCGGCTACACAGTAGACTGCACATTGTCAATAAATTATGAGTACTTGGAGCTTAATCCCACCAAAGAATTCTGAAAGCCAGTGTAAAAGCACCTGCCTAAGAATAAGCCTACTGGAGGATTTACTCATTAAGAGTTTTCACTCATTGTTTGAGGGCTACTGGAGAAAAGTCTGGGAATAATAATCATTAGTTCCTCACCATTTCAGTCTGGTATGGACTGAACTGTGTCTCTCTAAATTCATATGTTGAAACCTTAATCTCTCATGTGACTATCTGGAGGTAGAGTTTTTCAGAAATAATTAAAGTCAAATGAGATTATAAAGGTGGAGCCCTAATGCAATAGTATTATTGGTCTTATAAAAAATAGGAAGAGAGAAAGAGCTTGTTCTTTCTCTCCACCATGTGAGGACATAGCAAGAAGGTGGCTGTCTGCAAGACAGGAAGAGAGCCCTCACCAGAAATCAAGTCCTGTTTGAACTTTGCAATCTCTAGCAGTATGACAAAATAGTTCATAATTGAGTCACCTAGTCTATGAGATTCGGCTGACTAAGACACAGGTATACTATGCATGAAGGGCAAAAAGACATTTTTGACAGAGAAAGTGCTCAAAGTATGCAGAGGTCGACTGTTGGAAATTGGACAAGGGTGACGAGAACGTTAAGGGCAAGTGTGACAAAGACTACAGGATATGAGTGTGCTGCTGACAGCCTCTGTTACAACTATCACAGGAAAATTGTATACATTCGTGGATGTTTTACTTCAAGCATCTTATACCTGTAAGAATGGAGTTTACTCAAAGAATTGATGTTTTATAGGGATAGGTGCTCACTGTCCACCACAAAATTTCAACAAGTATAGAGAGGTCTTGTTAGTCTTAGCATTAGCTGAACCTTTTGCATAATATGACAAATGGTTTGATAATGTTAACAATTTAGATACTAAAATAATTAGTACTGAACCTATTTAAATATACAGAAAGATAATAAGGATAGATTGTTTTAATGATCCAATCATTGTTTAAAATTGCAAAATCAATTAGTGTTTTTTATTTGACAAGATATTCTGTTTTCCTATTGAGCTGTGTGATTTATAATAATATAAACTATTGATTATACATTTTAGTCATTCTAAGTAATTAAGACCCAGGAATTGTAATAGGAATCTAATTCATTTTTTTCTTATTTAAATTCAGAGCCCACTTTATTATAACAAACTATGCTGATAAACTGGTACACTCATGCTATAAATTACACTACATTATGGAGTCTGCAAAACACACTTCCATGGACCTATACTTCTTGCCAAGTATTGTCTATACTTTATACCAATTATTTTCTGATATTTAGAACTAAAGACCTAATTTGATTCAGTTTCCATTTCTAAAATAAATGCTTTATACCTGGACATGTGAAATTTCAACAACACCTACCCACTATTCACTGGTCCTTCTTTTATGGATGATTACCCCACTCATGACTATTGCCTACAATCTTTATTTCAAAAAGGCTTGAAAATAGTGACATTCAAATTATATTATTCCTTATTCACTTATTAAATAAAATTATTTGCTTTTTAGATTTAATAATCTGATTTATCTGGGATATACTGTGAGAAATTGATATAGCTCTTTTTCCTAAATGACTAGCAAGTTATCTCAAATATTCCTTAGTGTAAAACCTAGTTTTTCTTCATTTTTTGGAGTTAATGTCTTCGTATAGTTTAAAGTTTGAAATGTAGTAGTGTTCACTTACAGAGTTTCTATTCTGTTCCATTGGTCTGCTTTCTTGTAGGCCAATACGACTGTCTTAAATGTAGAGACTTCATAATACTGTTCCATACATGGTGGATTTGCACACTCACAATTGCTCTTACATTTTAGGAAATTTGTTACTCTTCTTGACTGTTTGCGATTCCAACTATAATTAATAATCGACTTGTTTCAGAACAAAACTTGATGGTATTTTTAGTGATAATACATTATATTTATAAATTAACTTTTGGGTAACTGATAACTTCATGATATTTTCTTTCTGTGCAAGGATATGATAGGTCTTCAAGTATATAATAGTGTGCCTTCATAAATTTTTTATGGTTTTCTAGATTAGGAATATTTCTCATTAAGTTTATGACTAAGATTTTATCTGCTCATTTTTTAAGTTAATGGATTTTGTTTTTGAGCAGATTTAATTTTACAGAAAAATTGACTAGGAAATATTGATACTTCCCATATGTCTTATCATGACCTTCAGTGTCTCCTATTTTGTCTTACATTAGTCTAGTATATTTGTCATAAAAAATGAATTTATATTGATATGTCATTGTTAAATTTATAGTTTACATTAGAGTTCACTCTTTGTGTCATACATAATATAAGTTTTGACAAATAAATAATGATATTTGCCCACCATTACAGAATCCTCAGAATAGTTTCATTGTTCTGAATATTCCCTGTGCTTTATCTATGCATCCCTTTCTCCTGCCAAAATTCTGGAAACCACTGTTTGTTTTACTCTCCATGATGTTTCCTTTTCCAGAATGTCACATAGTTGGAATCACATAATAAGTAGTCTTTTCAGACTGGTTTCTTTCACTTAGAAACATGCATTTAAGGTTCCTCCATGTCTTTTCATGGCTTGATAGATCATTTCTTTTTATCATGAAATAATATTTCACTTTCTGTACATACCACCATCTGTTTATTCATTCACTTATTGAAGGACATATTACTTGCTTCTAAGTTTTGGTAATTGTGAATAAAGCTGCCAAGGAGCACCATTTGTTGTCATATGGAAAGAAAATGTTTAGTTTTGTAAAAGCCTATCAAGTGCCTTCCAAAATAGCTGTGCCATTTTGCATTCCTCCCATCATTCCTTGTTGCTCTGCATACTTGCTACTTTTGGTGCTGTCAGTGCTTTAGATTTTAGCCTCTCTATCTGATAGGTGTGTAGTAGTAGTTGATTTTATTTTTAATTTTTTGCTTTTGTCTTGTTTCTATTAAAACTAATAGCCACTTCTTGCTTTGTCTATATACGTTTTATTGGTTGTGTGTTAATTTTACCTGAAGTATTTATCTAACATCACTTTCATTATTTTCATAGAATTTTTTTCATGGTCAGGATGTATAGTTATGCTCTCTAACTAGATTATTTTACCTCTCTTTTTGAATTTATTTTGCCTCTGGTTGTTTTCTCTCGTCTAGTCAATTTGTACTGACGAGTATAGTCATCATAATGCTAAATAAACAGAGGACCCAGAAGGCATCATTAGTCATTATTTTTATGATAAGTACAAAGTGTATAGTTGTATATACACATAGACTACATATTTTAATGTATTTTTTAAATTGTTGTTTCTTATTTGTCTTGTCCTTGATTGAAGCATTTATGTATGCTTACATATATGCTTCATCATAAGGAAGGAGCTCCCCATTCTTGTCTGAATAAGTAAAAGATATGTATTTAGATTATTCAAAGGCAAGATAAAAAAGAAAATTCCAAATTAGTGTCATCTAGGAAATAAAATATTTATCCCCGAATCTGCAATCAAAATTAGTGACAAATAATATTTTAAAAAATCAATCATGTAAATATATTACTGGAGTATTAGGGAAAATAATTACAAGACAACATTTAGACATAATGTGTTATAATCACTTGAGTTTTAACGCAGGAATTCAAGAGATTTTAGGAAATTATAGTTCAATTCTTAATAGTATAGGAGCTGAGGAGAACAAACTAAATTCATCATTTACGAGATACAAAACAGTATTTGAATTTAATTTATACTTCTGAAATCACTTAATTTTGCTTATATCTGGTCCTTCTACTTTGTTTTGATTTGCTGGGGTTTTTTTGACACTGCTGTTTACAGTTATATAATATTATGTTGATATAGGTGTCTCATACCATAATATTCCTCTGATTTTGCTGAATTCCTTAGATTGTAGTTTATTAGCTTTGCATTATCATTACACTTTAAAAAATTATAATTTACCTATTTTTGTCTTTGAACCAAAGGTATTTAATATAGCATCTTTATTGATGCTTATATATTTTAAATGTTTGCAGTAAGTAGCACTTTGATTTTGTTATTAATTTCTCCTACTATTTTTATCCACAAAATTTATTGATATTATTCTTTTACATTTCTTCTGTTGTTCTTTTCAGTCAAGCTGTTAGAAAACTTTTGTGAATCTTCCAAGTATATTCCAAATATAGTTGTTATTTTTGTAATACACACAAATTTTCATCTGAAAGCATATTGTTTTAAGCAACAAATCAAGTTTTAGTACAAGTGCACCTTTCCTTCCCGTGCAAAGAAAAAAAAAAAAAAAAGAATCTACTCTAGAAAAAGAACAAAGAGAAACTCATATAAAATACTAAGTAATCAAAGCAGCACATACAAAAAATCTTTCATTTTTGAATTCGTTTTTATTTCTCCTTGAATCTCTTGCTGTTTCATCTTTATATCAATTGTTGCTATGTAGTGTGGATTGTAGCCATTTGCATTATAAAGTATCCAGTTTTATCTCTTCATTCTTTTGATCAGGTTTCTACCTTTACATATAAAGGCATAACTCAGAGATACTGGGGGTTTCATGGTAGACCACTGCAATAAAGAAAATTTCAAAATAAAGTGAATCACATCATCTTTTAAATTTTGTAGTGTATACAAAGTTATATTGAAGCCACATTGTAATCTATTAAGTATGCAATTGCATTATGTATCAAATTATTCACATACCTTAATTAAAAATACTTTATTGCCAAAAATGCTAATGATCATCTGAGGGTTTTGCCTCAATATTGATGGCTACTAACTGATCAATCTGGTGGTTGTTGCAGATTGGGATGGCTGTGAAATCAGGAATGATTTTTCTGTAGCATGCAATGCTGTTTGACAGCATTTTAACCACAGTAGAACTTCTTTCAAAATTTGAGTCTATCACCTCAAATCCTGGTGGCTACTTTACAAATAAGTTTGTGGAATATTCAAAATCCTTTATTCACCTTTCAACAACATTCACAGAATCTTCCCCAGGGTTGGATTTCATCTCAAGAAATCATTTTCTTTTCTATCCGTAAGAAACATAAGAAACAACTGTTCATCCATTCAAGTTTTATCATCATGTTGTACCAATTCAGTCACATCTTTAGATTTCATGTTTAATTCTAGTTATCTTTCATATGGCTATTCTGGCACATCTGAGGTTGCTTCCTCCAATGAATTCTTGAACCCCTCAAAGTCATTCATTAGGGTTGGAATCAACTCCTTGTCCCAGATCCACCAGAAGCATCACTATTTATGTCAGCTATAGCTTTGCAAAATGTATTTCTTAAATAATAAGACTTGAAAGTTGAAATAACTTCTTCATCCATTGACTGCAGAATGGATGTTGCATTAGTAGGCATGAAAGCAACATTAACCTCCTTGTACATCTCCATCAGAGCTCTTGGGTGACTAGGTACATTGTCAATAAGGAGTAAAATTTTGAAAGGAATTTTTTTTTTCTTTTTGCCTGAGAGGTAGGTCTCTGCAGGGGGTTTAAAATACTCAGTAAACCATGTTGTAAAGAGATGTGCTGTCATCCAGGATTTTATTTTTTTCCATTTATATAGCATATCAGAGTAGAATTAGCATCAATGTTTTCCCTAGGATTTTTAAAGTGGTCAGCGAGTATTGGTTTCAACATAAAATCATAGCTATGTTAGTTCCTATCAAAAGAATCAGTCTGTCCTTTGAAGATTTTAAGACAAGCATTGACTTCTCTCTAGCTATGAAAGTCCTAGATGGCATCTCCTTCTGATACAAGGCAATTTTGTCTACATTAAAAAAGTCCTTTTAGTGTGGCCACCTGCATCAGTGATGTTAACTAGATCTTTGGATAACTTGCTGTAGCTTCTCCAGCAGCACTTGCTGCTTCATGTTGCACGTTTATGTTATGAAGATGTGGCCCCTCTCCTTACGCCTCATGAACGAACCTCTGCTACCTTCCAGCTTTTTTTCTACAGCTTCCTCACCTCTCTTAGCCTTCGTTAAATTGAAGAGAGTTAGCGTCTTGCTTGGAATTAGGTTTTGGCTAAACAGAGTGTTGTGTCCGGTTTGATCTTCCATTGAGACCACTCAAACTTTCTCTACATCAGCATAAGGCTGTTTCAGTTTCTTATCATTCATGCATTCACTGATGCCACACTTTTAATTTCCTTCAAGAACTTTTCTTTTGCTTTCTCTATCTGGCTAACTGTTAGGAATAAGAAATCTAGTTTTCAGTCTCTCTCTGCTCTGTCCTATCTTGGCTTTCAACATGCCTTCTCAATAAGTTTACTCATTTCTATCTTTTGATTTAAAGTGAGGGACATGTGACTCTTCATACTAGTTGAATAGTTAGAGGCCATTATAGGGCTATTAATTGTCCTAATTTCAATATTCTTCTATTTCAGGAACTAGGGAGGCCTGAGTAGAAATAGAGAGATGAGGGAGAGAGCTGTCCGTGGGGGAGCGGAAAATAGATATGTATTGATTGATTTCACTGTCTTATATAGGTACAATTTATGGTGCCTCCAAACCATTACAATAGTAACATCCTAACAAGAATACAGCAAAAAACTAACATAACTCTCACTCTAGCTTTGTTTAAGAGGTCTTTACCCATTCCTGCATGTAGACTAGGATAATTTTAGAGCACTGAGATAATACGCAAAAACAGCAATCATGTAGGTTTTAAAACTAACTCTGGGATTAAAGAGAAAGTATGAAAACAACCAACTATGTTTCATTGAATATATATATGAGCATTGTGATCTGACCAAGTTTAAAGACATTCCCAGTCTACTCAAACCCTCACTGGTGTCCAGATGTCTGTGGTTGTTAGTCACCTCTTGATAACAACCTCTTTCTCTTTGCCCAGCCTTAACATAAAAAGGCCCCGAAATATGTTCTTACTTAAGACAGTACTTTAGGACAATAGTCCACCATCTTCTTAGATTACTGGCTCTCCAGATAAACCTGCTTTCCTCCCATTATTGCTCCTCTCCTGTGTTTGGCTTTTGACAGGTGAGCAGTTGAACTTGGGTTTGATTACAACATCCAGGGTCACTGATCACAGATCACCATAACAAATATAATAATAATAAAAATTTTGAAATATTGCAAGGATTATAAAAATGTGACACCAAAACAGAAAATGAGCACATATGTTGGAAAGTATTTGAAGAACATCTAAATATATTAATAGAATCAAAAAATCTATAATCCAAAAAAGCATAATTAGAAAATAATCAACATTTTAATAAAGATTGAGAAAAAAGATGTGAAGAAAATATCATACAGACCCAATTACAATTTGAAATTATAGAAAATATTTCATCAATGCAGACTAAATTAAAACACAAGAGCTAAAAAACCAACAGTAAGCCATAAAAACATAAGAGAGAAGGAAAATGTAAAGAAATGAATAGAAAGCATAAAACTATTTCAAAAATCATAATTAATTTGTAAAGTTTGAAAATAAATTATAGGTTAAGACTTACTAGAAAAGCACGTATCAGAGAATAAGGGATGAGTAACAGAGGGAAACATGGTTTCCTTAGTAAACACTTCTTGTCTATGCTACATTCCTTCTTGCTGGTCTTCAAATATTTTTGTGTGTCCTTTTTCCCACACAAAGAACAAACTTAATCTATGCTGGGAAAAATAGTCCAAAAGTTTCATGCTGTCAGTTCATCTAGCTTAATGTCCAGGATTTGATTCTTACACAGCATATTCTGTTAATCGTGCTTTGGTGATACTGCTCTTTCTATAAAATGAAGGTTTGTGCAGCCCTGTGTCCAACAAATCTATTTTTCCAATTCATGTCAAAAATGTTAGAGCAAGTTACACCATCAGGTGTAATATTGAAGTCAAATGTTTTCTAATTCCATGTTTAAATCCATCACCAGCATTAATCACAAAAACTTACCTTTGCCACAAGTTGTCATTAGTACAGTTCCTGGAATTAATCAGCTTCAGTACTGGTCTAGAAAATCACCTTTTAAAAAATGTCTACAATAACTGCCAGTGTTTTTCATCTGGTTTCTTATAGTGCCCAGTAGTTCACCATAGTCTTTGGGAAGATTATTAAAAGTGGCATTCTCCACCTCCAATCATCTAAAAGAAGGCGCTTATTTTCCTTGTTTCATTATTTGGAAATAATTATAAAACTAAAATCTTTATTTCTGGAAATTTCTCAATGGTTGTGTGTCTCCCAACTATATCATGACTTTATCTCTCTGATCCTCACCTTCATGACTAAGATAACCTTGTCTCTGCCTGACAAAGGATGGAATGAATATATCCATGCTGCACTATTAGAAGAAATGACATTTACACTCTTAAGCAATGAGAATATCAGTAACATGGATAATAACATATTTGCAATGTGACTCATACCAAACCTTCAAATTTTAGTTCTTCTAATGCTGTAAGTGGATGGTATGGGTGTATGTATGTGTGTGTGCGAAATCCTGTGAATCAGACATGTATTGAGCTAAAATCAATTTAGTGAATACCAGTTCACTAAAAACCAATTGAATAAAATTTAGATTCACCAGAATTTTGTATATGTTACATGCTTATAAAGTTTACAGATTATAACTTCAACAGGTTTCAAATTGTTTTGAATATCCTTTTGAGGTTTCAATTTCCCAATAACTCTTTCATCTTAGCAACTGTGTTATATTTGTTCAGTAGTCAAAATTGTCCCTGTTTTATTGACTAAAATGATAATATAAAAGTATGTTGATTTCTGCTTCCAAATACTGAGCATATTTCAGATGCTTAAATGACATACTAAGTAGTGTTTATATCAGGTAAGCTAAGAAGATGGTAAATAAGGAAAAACAGAAAAACATTAAATATTGTGAAAATCTATTGGAGAAAGAAACTTGCTTCATGTATTCTCCTTGAATTTCAAAAAATATCTATATAACTCTCATTTCGTAATGTCATATTTCCCAAAGTACTGAAAATTATACTCTGGAATTAACTAAATTTTGTTCTGCAGTGGCAAAATTATTTCAGCTATACTAATATTAGTTATATTAAGCTATGTGATGATTTTAAAGAATATCACAGGTAGCAAAATGTCCCATGCCACAACGAAAATAAAAGTAGTTGAGAGAGTAATTTTGTGAATAAATTTTTGGTAATGATCATTTTGTAAATTAAAAATAATGAGGCTTTAGCCATCAAATATAATCCTATGTGGAGGTCCTATTGTACCACCCGTAGAGATAAGTAAAGTGAGGCAGAAAGAGTTTAAGTAATTTGCCCAAATGCATTCTTCAAATAATGTGGAAGATTAGAAGCATGCCTTTACAACTTGTACTGTATTGGCACCTGATTTGTGCTGAATTGACTTTCTGTGACTTTTTCTTTCCCTAATTGGTCAGTTCACTAAATGATTTTTTGCAAATTGATTTATCTAAACAATTAGTACATAGTTAAGATTTTTGAACCTATAAGGAAAATAATATCCTATCACATGTTCAGTAAAAGTTTATAGTAGCATATCGTTTTCAATTTTTGAAGCATTTTGTCTACTATATACCATCCATCTATCACCAATCTATTATCATTTATCTACTGTATCTAGAATGGTCCAAAGTGAAATAAAGCTTAGGTAGCAATTTCCAGTATCAGTATAGGATAGATGGCTCTCCAGATACATCCAGTGAGGTAGGTAGGGGAATTGGAGTCACTGAAGTTCACTTGAGGTTGATTAAGCTCCTGTTTTTAATTGTAGATCATATGACTATATAAGCAAACATACCAACGCTTTTTCCATATGCCAAATATTAATTCATTATATTTCAATAAAATGCATATTTTTTTTAAACAAAACCAACACTTTTATTTTACTAATTAAAGTATTTCACTATAGAGAGGCAACTTGGAAAATAGAAATCTCAGCTCAAGGGCAAAGGCAAACTCTCTTGAGAAAGAAGGTAGCCCAGAATCAAAGGCCAACAGCAGGTAAATGCTAGGTGATGGAGTTATGGGGAGGGGAGGCTTCAAAACTACTCAGGGTTTTGGTTAATGGCTGGAACTTTGGGAGACCTCACAGGTAACCACAGGGCAGGCAGGCCATTCACAAAGTGGGTAGATGTTGATTCCTTCTGAGAATCTTAGATGATGTTCACAGAGCGTCACAGCTCAGGCGGTGAAGTGAGGTGTGCTGTGCTTTCTTTCCGCCTGCTCTCCTGGAGGGGCAGGGCTCGGAACATAAAGCTCTAGCATCAAGGCACGCCTAAGGCTATCAGGGCTAAGAGTGGAGATGGATCTCAGGCCCAAAAACCTGGGGGAAGAGGAAGAGGAACTCTGCCCAGAAAACTTAGTTGGGAGGAGGAGTTGGAAGCACCAGAGGAGGAGTAGCTCTCATTGCTGAGGGATGGGAAGGAAGAACCTCCCAGGGGGTGACGGTGAGGAGGCACGCATACGGACTGCATGCCAACCAGGCGGGGAAGTACCTCTTGGGACCTCAGGATCAGAAGAACCTGGGCTGCTCTGAAAGACCAGCTGTTGTAAGCCAGCGCCATGGGAAAGAGTATTCTCATCAGCTGAACCAGGAGGAGAGCCGCGGCTGAGAAGGGCTGATCTTCGGTGGGTGGAACGGCTCCGGAGGACAGTGCCTGGCGTCATGCTGGTGCTGTGACGAGCAGGGCTTGACCTTGCTGTGCGGCCGCGAAGGACAGGGCATGGGGGGTTGCCGCGGCGTTGGAGGGCAGGGCTTGGCCCGGATGCACCTCTGCGGAAAGCAGGGACTGGCGAGGTGGCTCGGCTGCGGAGATCATAGCCCGGCGCGGGTGCACGGCCAAGGCGAGCTGGGCCTGGCTGAGTAGCGCGGCGGGGAAGAGCAGGACCTAGCTGGGTGGTGCAGCGTCGGATGGCAGGGCCTAAACCAGATGCACGTCTGCGGAGAGCAGGACCTGGCAGGGCGATGCGGCTTCGGCAAGCAGGGCTTGGCCCAGATGCATGGCTGAGGAGTGCAGGGCCTGGCTGCGTTGCCTGACTCGACACAGTAGCCCCGGAATGGCAACGGCTGCTGGGCTGGGACCCTGGAGAAGATGGCTGCAAAGGCCCAGGAAACAGACGCCGCCCTGGAGGCCTCTGAGCAGGGACAGTCTCGTCGCGGTCAGGTTGCTTCCTATGACGGTTGTTTCCGGGTCTCTTGGTCTGGGCCGGGTGCTCGTCGGCGTGGCCAGTGGCCTTTGGGGATGGCCCCACAGCGGCCTGGCTGTCCCCGTGGGGCATCACACATCCAAGGACTTGGTGAGGCCTGCGGCAGCCCTGGAGGTCAGAATGCCTCTTCCCCGGCACGGCGACCATGGAGGGCAGCCGCGGGCCCTCATCCGCCACGAAAATGGAGGCGGCGGTGGCGGCTGCGGTGTTGGAAACGGCAGTGTCGCTCCTCAGGGCGGCGCTGCCCCAGGGAGACGCGTCGCTGGAGACGGTGGGACAGAGGCGGCCAGATCTTGATTCCGGGTCCCACAGCCATCGCCAGAGGCAGGGGCAGCCTCGTTGTTCTGCCCTCCCGCCACCGCGTCCTCCTGCTGCATCTGCTCCTTCTCCATGCCTGACTGGGTGGCCATAACGTCAGGTTTTCCCTCAGAGAGCAGGAATGCAGCTGCTAGTCAAAATAACATGTATTTTTTAAAGACCTACAAATGTGTCTACAATTCAGGGCATCATTTTCTTGGTTTCAGTCAGAACATTTCTAATTAAGGCATAGAGAATTGGATGTTTTTCATTTAGGCAGTTACCTCTAGACCCCCAGACGCCATCACAGAGGTTGACACAGATGTAAAATGTGATAGCATGTGCATATTAACAATGGGTAAACACTGGAAGGGCCTAATGAACTATTCCTTTCCCTAATCCTCTCTCTCAAGTGTCACAACCCACATACACTCAAATACTCTCTATAATTTCCAGATGTGGTAGATAAATATGGCAAAAGTCTTGCTCTTTGTGACACTGCCTGCATCAAATGAGTAGCGACTCGATCCTTTTTGTTTCATCATAGCTGCATAATGATGCCATCTTCATTTGATTTCTAATGTCTCCTCTTCATTCCTTTCGTTTGTATTGCCTGTGTCTCTACTCCTCCCTTTATTTTCAACCAGTGAACTTTGTTGTCAGTGTGCTTTCTAGCATGTATAAGTAAATATTTTGCTGATTAGCTCAATACGTGTCATGATAGTGAGAGATGAAGCCAGCTGGACTTCCTGGGTCCAGTCGGACTTGGAGAACTTTTCTGTCTAGCTAAAGGATTGTAAATGCACCAATCAGCACTGTGTAAAAATGCTCCAGTCAGCATTCTGTGTCTAGCTAAAGGATTGTAAACACACCAATCAGCACTCTGTAAAATGGGCTAATCAGCACTCTGTAAATTGGACCAATCAGCACTCTGTAGGATGGACCAATCAGCAGGACATGGGCAGAGACAAATAAGGGACTAAAAGCTGACCACCCCAGACAGCAGCAGCAACCTGCTGGGATCCACTTCCATGCTGTGGAAGCTTTGTTCTTTCACTCTTCACAATAAGTCT
This sequence comes from Rhinopithecus roxellana, assembly GCF_007565055.1. Classification (NCBI taxonomy): domain Eukaryota; kingdom Metazoa; phylum Chordata; class Mammalia; order Primates; family Cercopithecidae; genus Rhinopithecus; species Rhinopithecus roxellana. The sequence continues at coordinate 94,595,464 of NC_044551.1, forward strand.
TGCTGCTGCTCACTCTTGGTGTCTGCACCACCTTTAAGAGCTATAAAACTCGCCACGAAGGTCCGCGGCTTTATTCTTGAAGTCAGTGAGGCCACGAACCCACCTGAAAGAAGAAACTCCGGACACATCTGAAGGAACAAACTTGGGACACACCATGTTTAAGAGCTGTAACACTCCCCAGGAAGGTCCATGGCTTCATTCTTGAAGTCAGCGAGACCATGAACCCACTGGAAGGATCCAACTCTGGACACAATAGGATTAATCAGAACCTTAATATGTAGAATGTTAACTTCTGTGTTTTTGATTTCTGCATCAGGGAGAGCCATTCTCATGATTACTTACATAATGGAAGATTCTGTCTTATAGTTCTTAAGGACTAGATTTTCTTCTTGAACTTTAAAAGTAAGGTTTCATCTTGTGAAAAGACCTGTGAGAGCCACGTGCCAGGGAACTCCAGGCATCCTCCAGGAGCTAAGAGCAGTCAGCAAGGAAGCAGGGACCTCGGTTCTGCAACTGCAAGGAACTGAATTCTGCCAACAGTTTCATAGTTTTAGAAGAGAACACTGTGCTCTAGAAAGAAGTAATGCCCAATAGAGATATGTATTGCAGCCCTGCAACTCTCTGAGCAGAGGGCCCAGCTAAGGCACACCAGGACTCTCTGAGCCACAAAAGTAGAAGATAATAGATGTTATGAAACAGCAGACATTTATTTCTCACAGTTCTGGAGACTACACGTCAGAGATCAAGAGACTAGCGTCAGAGATCAAGAGACTGGTGAAGGTCTACTTCCTGGTTCAGAGATGGTGCCTCCTGTCATCATATGGTGTAAGGGAAGAGCTGGTTTCCTGGGGTTCCTTTTATAAGTGCACTAATCCCATTTATGAGCGTAGGCCCTCATGACCTAAGCACCTGCCAAAAGCCCCACCTCTTAATCCCTTACCTCCTAATACCTAATACTCCTACTACCAATCATCTTGAGGATTACAATTTCAATATGTAAATATTAGGGGACATAAACAATTAGAACATAATATGATTATTTTTCATAAACTATATTTTTCTTTACTCTTAATGCTCCACCTGTTTAAAGATTTTGTCAGTTTCCTCTGGTAGTTCTGTGTCACTAGGTCTGAATTTTGCCTACTCTGCCTGAAATCTCTCTGTGTTATTCTTTCCTGTAGATAAATTTTCGGTTTCTTGTTCAGCTTATTTTTTACTAAACTCAGGTTTTAGGAGAGTGCTAAAGAACACATTGCCATAGAACAGGAAAGAAATCTAGTCTTTATTTGTATGGCCATGTGATATAAAGTGTGGCAGGCACCTCTGCTTCCTTCTCTCTGATCTGCTGCTTCTCTTTCAGATCCTAAGGTTCAGCCTGACCCTGAGGTTATCACACTCCTAGCCATTCTTGAGTCAGAAATTCCCAGTACGCACAAGAATAAAAAACCTCTATGGAAATGAGGCTATTATGTATACAATTTTGAGCGTCAAGCTCTTCCCAGGATCCCACCTTTCTGATTCTGTTCTCCATGATTTTCTGCAGCCAAGAAGGTAGAAATTATGCACAAATCCCCCTTGCTGAGATGCAGAGCTTACATAGAGTTTCACTTACATAGAGTTGCCACATCTCAGGAGCCCTTTGTCCCATAGAAATCCGACATCATGGAGCCGGCAGGAGAGCAGAAGGGAAGCCAAAAGCTGTGTTTCATGCACGTAGAATTCCCCCGTTTCCCTTGTCCCTTCCATTCCATCTCCTTCTCTTAAGATCCTTCTGTACTTTCCTACATTAGCTTGGGGTATGCCCCTTGGGTATTTCCAAAAGACATGCTTTAAGAGTGAACTTTAATAGTTTAATGCTAAAAATAAAAATAGAGACATGATAAAAAATAAGACCAAGTAAGACACAGGCCCTGTAAACATGGATAGTACTTTTAAAAAATCTAATTAGCATTTTCTTTTTAAATACCAATATTAAAAATGTTATAATTTTAGATACAGAACTTCTAGATAGAACAAAAATATCACATGAAAAATAATAAGTATTTTACTATCTGGAGAGCTAGTTATTATCTTTACATAAACTGAGAAGGGAAAATTCAGTTAAACCTTCTGTTTTGTTTTGTTTTGTTTTGTTGTTGAAATGAGTCTTGCTCTGTCACCCAGACTGGAGTGCAGTGGTGCGATCTGGGCTCATTGTAACCTCTGCCTCCCAAGTTCAAGTGATTGTCCCCTCTCATCCTCCTGAGTAGCTAGGATTATAAGTGTGTACCACCACACCCAGGTAATTTTTGTATTTAGTAGAGACAGGGTTTCACCACACTGGTCTTGAACTCCTGGTCTCAAGTGATCCACCCACCTCAGCCTCCCAAAGTGCTGGGATTACAGGCATGAGCCACCGCACCTGGCCTATTAAACCATTTTTTAAGTTCATTTATTATCAATCGCTTTTATCCTTTAAAAGACAAGGATTAATTACCCTCTTATGGAATGACAGTAAAATCTAACATCTTCTTTGTTTTCCCCTTAATATAGTGTTGGAGAGGATGTGGAGAAATAGGAACACTTTTACACTGTTGGTGGGATTGTAAACTAGTTCAACCATTATGGAAAACAGTATGGCGATTCCTCAAGGATCTAGAACTAGATGTACCATATGACCCAGCCATCCCACTACTGGGTATATACCCAAAGGATTATAAATCATGCTGCTATAAAGACACATGCACACGTATGTTTATTGCGGCACTATTCACAATAGCAAAGACTTGGAATCAACCCAAATGTCCATCTGTGACAGACTGGATTAAGAAAATGTGGCACATATACACCATGGAATACTATGCAGCCATAAAAAAGGATGAGTTTGCGTCCTTTGTAGGGACATGGATGCAGCTGGAAACCATCATTCTTAGCAAACTATCACAAGAACAGAAAACCAAACACCGCATGTTCTCACTATAGGTGGGAACTGAACAATGAGATCACTTGGACTTGGGAAGGGGAACATCACACACCGGGGCCTATCATGGGGAGGGGGGAGGAGGGAGGGATTGCATTGGGAGTTATACCTGATATAAATGATGAATTGATGGGTGCTGATGAGTTGATGGGTGCAGCATACCAACATGGCACAAGTATACATATGTAACAAACCTACATGTTATGCACATGTACCCTAGAACTTAAAGTATAATAAAAAAATATTAAAAAAAAAAAGAATATCTTAATGCATCAACCTCTATTCAAGTAGATTCAGGAGACATGCAGTCTTTAAAACTGTAGTTCTCTTCTCACATGAAATTAGCATGCACACAGACACACACATGCACAGAGTGGGAAGAATATTTCAGAAAGCATACTTTTAATCATTTCATATTGGATTTATCTTTTTAACATATTTACTAATATTTGAAAGATAACTTTAGATCTTAAACCAATTTATGTTTTCATCACACTTATGCAATGAAAATACATGTAAATCATTTATAATTTATACAATTTGTAATAATTAAAATGCTGTTAGAATTTATTTATAAATTATTGATTTTAATCATCAATTTAAACCCTCTCCTCCTTCAGCACCTAGTTTTACCACCTACATACATGCTCATTCCAGCTATTCTAAAAATTTTTAAGAAGAATTAAAAGAAAATACTTTCATTTGTACACCTGAATCTCCATTGTTATATAAAATAAATAAAAATCATAACAGTAATTAGTAAAATATTTTAGTGATAAAGATAAGTAGTGATCTGAACTTGATTATTTGGAAAAGATAAGCACAAATTCATCAGGCTTATGACATTTAATAATGTTTTGTTCCTGTTCTTTTAACAGTTTGAAAAATATATTTTTTATCTGTCTAAAAAATATAAGCTAACATTAAATCCACTATTAATTTAAATTTAAACTAATATCTCCTGATCTTGAAGAGTTAAGCAAATATGTAAACTGATCATTTTTTCTTTTGAAAGGATCCATCAATCACCATAGCATACTTACTCTTTAACATAATGAATTAGAAATCAGACCTATCATCTTATATTTAGTGTTCCTCTGTGTAAATAATTTTAAAAAGCTATTAAAATGTGGGAGAATAAAGAGTGAGGATTCACTTTATTCATTTCAGACTAAAATATATAAACTAAATTTTGAAATAGCTAATTTTGGATTTATATTTGTAGAAGACAGAGCAAATGACAGATCAAACAGTGATGCACCTAATCTGTGTTTCTGCCAGTATGACCTTAAGAGAGACATGGCTTGCAAGCATAGGAGAATCTGATGGGTGCTTTCCTGAGATGATTATGGAAATGTTATGTATAAATAAATAATCAGTACATACATTTATAAAGACTTCTAATCAGGGACTATAGCATGTGTGATTGCAATCATATTCTATTTATTAAGACTTGTTAATGACAATGAGACATGTTTTATAGCTAAGAGTTTTTATTCCAAAGAAGGTTTTTCACATTATTTTATTTTTTTCTTAATTCATTTAATAGTATTGTTCAAACTGATTGCTTTATTTTATTAGATTTGCAGACTGGGGACTTTATTCTTTTTCTAAGTGCTAATACTGCTTACTTGTTCAAAAGAAAAATGTTAAATGCAACACAACACAATTTAGGACATGAATTTTAAAAAAATGCAATCAAAAGGCAGAAAGTGATATTCCCTTGAAAGGCCCCAGTGGTAACATAACAGCTGAAACTAGCAACAATTGTGGTTCTAGTTAAGCTCATCTCATATGCAAAATTACTTTGTGAACATCTATACTCGAACATAAACCTGAATAAAAATAGTTTTTAATATACAGCTGTTACTTACAATCAGATGACTTTTCTAAAAATGAGTTTATAATGCTCTATTTCTTTATGATGTTCAAAAATCTTCAGTTATCCTATTCAAAAACTCGTAATGGAAAATGCCATAGTGTATCAAAGAAATATTAATTTCTCAAGTTATCTGAGACTATCTACTGGGTAACTCTTCATAAAATTGCGAAGTTTCATCTTAAAATATAATCTACTTTTAACATCTGTAGAATAGCATGCCACTTTGAGTGATGGTTGCTAGACTCAGTAAATATTAAAACAGTATTGGGAAATGTTACCTAATAAGATAGTGTTCTATAAGCAGAATTTTGAGTGTGCAGCATGGAATGTCTGTTTAAAAGTCCATATATTAAGTTAATGATGCTACAGCTTTTGGCCCATTTATGGAGCCTTTATCAGGAGTTGAAACATAGAGCCTGGTGGCCTCTAATGGACTGGTCTGCTTACAACTTAAAGTGAACTGATAAAGGATAGACAACAAGAGGAAACTTTGAGTGCATTATGTATTTTGCAGAATCACCTATTTCCTTCTTTTTGTTTACTTTTATCATCTGTAAATGAGAATAAATCCCTATTAAAAAGAATGTGAGAAGATAGAAGGTAATTGCTATGGTTTGAATGTATCCCCCTGCAAAAGCATGTGCCAGAAACCTGATCCCCAATGGAACCATGTTGGGAGGTCGGCCCTAATGAGAGGTACTTAGGCCATGAGAGAGGAGTGAATGGACTGATGCTATTATCTTTGGAGTGGATTCATTATAAAAGAGGAAACTTGCCCCCCCACCTTTACATATACCCATTCTCCCTCTCTCTCTCTCTCTCTCTCTCTCTCTCTCTCTCTCTCTCTCTCTCTCTCTCTCTTCCTTTCTTGACCTCCCACCACCCACCATGGAATGAAACAGCAAGAAGGCCCTCACCAGATGCTGGGCCCTAGGGCCCTGTTTCTTGGGCTTCCCAGCCTCCAGAATTGCAAGAAATAAATTGTTGTTGTTTTTTATAAATTACTCAATCTTAGTTCTGTTCCTTACCAATTACTCAGCCTAGCACAAGGTGGACTAAGGCCATAATTCTATATACTCACAAAGGTTATTTGTAAGGAAGCAAGTATGTTCTTAAGACAGAAACTTCAGTAAAATTAAAATGTTATAGGGTATGATGCTAGTTTATCTTCTTATATTAATACAATGAGAATAAGTTATTACATGCTGCAAAATATATTTGGAAAGCAATATATGTGTTGTTATATGACACACTCTTATTCTGGGCCAAGAAAATTTACCCACCCCATTGGTTTGACCACATGGCTTCCTTTGAACAGTGGATGCTATTGTGAAAAATATTAACTGAGGCTTTTAATGAATTCAGCCAGTTTAACATACTACTTGCCCTCTGGTGAATCTACTTGAGAAGAGAATGTCCAAGTGGCCCGGAGCCCGGGCTTCTGCAATAGGAATAATAATGGTCCCCCAAAGTCACCTATGCCCTAGTCTTAAGAATATGTGAATATGTTATCTTTCATGACAAAAACAATTGCAGATGTGATTAAGGATCTTGAAATGATATGATCTTTGACTATGTGGATGGATTCAATGTAATCACAATGTTTATAAGAAGAAAGAAATATACTCAGACAAAGAGAGAGAAAAGAGACACTAAGAAAGGGCTACTAACCAAGGAAGATGGGTAGATTTTAGAGACTGGAAAAGTTAGGAAAGTACATTCTCCCTTAGAGGCTCTAGAAATAACACAGCCCTATCAACATTTAGTTTTTAAACCTCTTACTGCCATAACTGTCAGATAACAAATTTGCATTCTTTTAAGTCAATAAGTCTGTCATAATTAGATTTTTTTGTTTGTTTTTGAGACTGAGTCTCCACTCTGTCACCCAGGCTGGAGTGCAGTCACGTAGTCTTGGCTTACTGCAACCTCCACCTCCTGGGTTCAAGTGATTCTCCTGCCTCAGCCTCCTGAGTAGCTAGGATTACAGGCATGTGCCACGATACCCAGCTAATTTTTTTTTTTTTTTTTTGTATTTTTAGTAGATACAGGGTTTCACCATGTTGGTCAGGCTGGTCTCGAATTCCTGACCTTGTGATCTGCCTGCCTCAGTCTCCCAAAGTGCTGGGATTACAGGCATGAGCCACCATGCCCGGCTGTGTGTGGTAATTTGTTAGAGTAACAATAGGAAACTAACAAAGCATCCACAAACACATAAGACAGAGACCTAAACCCAAGAGTCTGGGCCCAGGTCCACCAGATTTTGGTCTAAAAGAGATCCTAGATGAGCCGAAAAGTTTACTTGTGAAGTTGAAATTCTCTCTTTCTCTCTTTGTCTTTCTTTCTATTAAAAAGAAAAATAAATAAACAACCCTCTCTCTCTCTCTCTGTCTCTCTCTCTGTCTCTTTCTCTCTCTCTCTCTCTCTACATATATATATATATATATATATATATATATATGTATATATATATGTATGTATTTTTCCTGTTTTAACAAAAACAAAGGATTATAGACAGGTACATGACACATAGATTCTATTATAAACTTGCTGGCAGCATTACTTAATACCACATCTTGTACCTCATTACATCATTTCATATCTGCTTATATAGATATATTTGTTCTCTTTAAGTCTACACATTATTAAACACCAAATTACATAGCCAGTGGCCAGATGAGGAATTAAATTTAGCCTAACTGTCCTTACCATATAATGAGAGAAAATAGCATGTTGGTATAATTTAAACATGTTATAATTGAGGGAAGTTTGGATTAAAAACTAATTGTTCAGAATTTGTTAATTACAAATACACATAAATGTCAATTAATGACTAATTATCAACACTACATCTGGCCTTAGTGGTGATGATTAAAATTTAGATGATAATTCACACTTAACTGAGAATTATGTAAATTTTTTATTAATTAGGCTGAGCTTTTTTTCTGTACTTATAGAAACAGAGAAGTAGAATTTATATGTCGGGAAAAAAGGATTATTTTTGTACTATTGGTTATGTCATATGTTAAAAAGAAGAGTAATTTTTAAACTTTGAATTGTGTTTATTTTGAAAATCAATATAGACTATAAAGCATATATATTTAGCTAATTCAAGAGAATGTAGGTAATTTTATTTAAAAGATAATTAAATAGGTACTTATCATTTAAGATTGCAAATTAATCTTTTAAGTCATCTGAGTTGTTAGCTTTATTTTTGCCCAAATCATAGAAAACATTGATAAGCAAGCATTTAAAATGCAGAGCTATACTCAATATTTGTTAGTAATCTAATATTCTGATTTGGGATGAATAGAAAAATACTTAGAGAAACAGATTAATATAGTAAAAATGTGTGAAACAGGGCCTCAATTTAACAGTTTAGCGACACTGTAACTATATTGAAGCTGTACGTTTCCTGAGGAAAAAGGATATGTATGAGCCTATCTCTTTGCATCTATCTGTCTATCTACTTATCTGTTTATCTATCTACAAGATTATTGTTAGAGAAACTAAATGCTAAAATCAATTTACAGGAAATAAGAATGGAAGAAAACATGAAGAGTTATTGTGTGGGGAGGTGGCCCCTACATGGAAATGTTTCTCCACTGAATGTTCCTGTTGTACTGATGAACAAAGAAGTTCATCACAGGCCAGAAACTAAAATAAATAAATAAATAAATAAATAAATAAACAACCTCTAGTGCTTTTTTGTATAATGGTGATGTAACTTTCTCCCTCCACAACACAAGGATATCAAGGTTGTTCTGTCTATAGCTCTCCCACAATCACATCACCAGATGTCCAGAGGTAACGACTTTGGTTCAGGGAATGCCCTGGGGATGACATTCAACCAGGATAGTGTGGAAACACCAAGTGATATTTGGACATGCCAACATTTCTTGCGTTACTGCAAAATATGAGTAAAGTCCTATCACATGTTAATGGACTGTGAGGACTAACTGGCTTGGATCTGGGTTTGAGTCCTTTGAGATTATCAGGTAAGTAATAATTATGTCATGAGTGGCCGAGGACTCCATGCGATTATAATGAAGATCAGTATTGCTTGCCATGGCCCATTGATAGGGGCTGGAGCAGAGAAATTCTAAGCAGACAGGGGCAAAGCCCCACCTTCAAGCTGAAGCCTGAGATCGCAGCCCAAAGTGAGAACTTATATCTCTATTTCCTGCTCAAATGCTGTGAAGTACAGTAGGTCTGAGTGAGTGGAGTTCACTCCTGCTGGCGCCCTAGCAGCCGGCTCTTTCAGTGCTTGTGTACTCCAGTTCCTGTCTTGTTTGCTCACATGCTCCCTCCTGCGAGGAGTTGAGAGTGGCAGGCTGAGTAAACGGGGCAATCCTGTCGCGAGTCCCACAAAGGGGTAGGGGAAATATCGTGCTTCACCATGAACTAGGTCCACTCATCCTGTCTTAGGCAAAAGACCTCTTCCATTTTGGCAAACTCTCTAAAATGAGCTCCTGTGTTTGAGGATCACCATCTGTTAAGTGTCTGTCCTCCTCCCTACTCCCACAATCCACTCGAGTTCTGTCCCACATCAACTTCATCCCTCTCTCTCTATACTTTGTTTGCAAAAATGATTTTCTTCCTATTCTTTTTGGGTACAACTTGATAGGTTATTATACCCAATGCTCTAATTATTAGCAGTTTTTAAAAATTGACTTTTTTCTTTTTCCCTGGAGTGGAGGAAGGGCTTAAACCCCAGACATCTCAAAATATGTGGGGACAATATGGGCTTATTATTCTTCTAATGAAGTACAGAACAATTATACAAAGAAAAAAGAAAAGTCCATTGATCATCAATTTTGTTACATTTAGTTTTAAGTGTGAATGACATAGAGGAATATTTTCTAATAAATTTCAGAGTTGCTATTGTTAGATATGCATAAAACGAAATTTGGGTATTAGAGATTAGCAGTCCAATTAACCAGTTTGCTGTTGACTAGAAAGTCTATCCACCAAGCTAAAATTCCTAAGTCCCATAGCAAATGGGCATGGTCAGAAAGTTGGAACTTCCCTAGTTTGAAAGATGACTATTTGATATTTTTTTGTCTTGATTGTGTGTATTAATCACTTTACTTTTGTTTGTTTGTTTTTTGAGACGGAGTCTTGCTCTGGCGCCAGGCTGGAATGCAGTGGCATGATGCTGGCTCAATGCAACCTCCGCCTCTCGGGTTCAAGAGATTCCTGCCTCAGCCTCCCAAGTTGCTAGGACTACAGGCATGCACCACCAGGCCCAGCTATTTTTTGTATTATTAGTAGAGATGGGGTTTCACTATGTTGGCCAGGATGGTCTCGATCTCCTGACCTCGTGATCCACCTGCCTCGGCCTCCCAAAGTGCTGGGATTACAGGCGTGAGCCACAATGCCCGACCTACTTTTGTGTTTAAATGATAAATTATTTTTACCTTTATTAATACAGAGATGTGTACATAATTCTCAAAGTATTATCCTATATTAGTTACACTTGAAGACATAGTCTCTTATAAGTAGATGCAACTAAAATACAGTTACTTACAACTTGGAATCAATATAACTATAGTAAAATATTTTTGTAATATTTAGTAAAATTCAATATTGCTTTAAATATGTCAATTATATGTTATTTAATATCTTAAATCATTTAATTTAAATTATTACATTTTCATTCATTGGTGAAATTATTACCTAAGAATTTGATATAATTTCTTAGCAGCACATTTGCTGAAGCTACTTTATGTTTGCTTCTCTCTAATTCATTGCTATCATTTATTTCTTTTGCTCTGTAAAGTAAAAATTGTGCCCCATGGAATTCATGTTATTGTATTTTTTTGCTCTCCAAAACTCTCAAAAAATAGTTTGAAGATGAATGTAAAATAACATAATGGGAATAGAATAACAGAATCCAAAAAGGAAAGCCCAGCCACCTAAACATATGATTGTCCTTTGGAACCTAGAGATGTGAGAGATGCCACCTCTTCCTAGGCCATGACCTCATTGCCTGGTATGCATTATGTATTGCTGTTCAGGCACCATCAAAAGGCAAACAGTTCTCTGCAGTCTCCAGAAACCTCCATAAAATGCATAATGTCAATCAAGAAACTCATCCGACTGATACGCAGTGTTTGTGAGTTACGGAAAATAGTTCGAAATAGCTAAAATTGGCTACTTAAGACCGGAAATCCAGCAAAGATCTTTATGAACTTGATAATTTTTTTTTTGATTGTGGGTTTTAACCTATCAAGTTCATTGCTGCTAATGGAATTTCTCAAACGTTCCCAACAACAAACTCAGTCAATGAAAATAGTTCATCTGGTGGATATGCAAAGTATTTTTGATTATTTATAATAGTAACCATAATTGCAATAATTATTAATAAGGTAAACTTAAAATTTCAGGCATTTTTATTTCTGTATTACTGGGTTTATATCTTCTCTGCATTTCAATTATCAGAATAAATATAAAAAATATTTCAGTTGTACACAGTTGAGTCAACCCATAAATCATTATTAGAGTGGCTTTCTACATTTTAATCAGTGCACTAACTCACATTTAATGAAAAAATATGTATAAATAGAAAAGAAGAAATTATGTGCATATACTTCCTTGGGTTCAGAATTTTCAGGCATTGGAAAGCATGCTTATAAAGCTCATAAAATATAGGTCAGGTACACATAAATATTTTATTATATCACAATTGTTGATTCATAGCATGAAATTAGCCAAATGATAATAAAACAATTAATGCTCCACTTTACAAATTAACAGTGATTTCTAATGGATTTTGCTATTCCAATATTCTAGTTTTTAGTGCTTTTCTTTAGCAGTTAGAAAGCATATATGATTATAGGAAAGCCCAACTTATTAGCTCCCTTAGGAAACTAATTCCTGCTTTATAGAGAAAAGTACATTAACTCTCTAAGTTTCTTGGCAGTCAAAGAAATATTTTCATATGGGTATTATGAATAAAAAAATATATTCTATAATTCTTGAACTTCTTTCAAAAGAGTGACATGTTTTACAAAAGTAGAATAATATTTATATAATTTTATAATTTTCACTATGACACAATTGCTTTAAAAAAATTAAACTTTATGACCTAGTTCTAGTTTATATTCTCATAATATATTGATTTTTAATGTTTTTCCTGACAGGACACTTAACTCAGTGGTTTTGTACATCTCCAAAGACAATGACCTACTTTTGAATAAATAGTGGTCTTCTCAAATAAATTACAAGTATAAAAGCAGTTGATATTCAGTACATTTGCATAAAGTTTTATTTTGCACAAAACACTGTGAAATACATAAATCTGTATACCATAAAATGCTTTTAAGAATGTTTTTCTCAAACACCCTAAACTATCTCTGTCATAATTCTAGGTTTTCTTGCTAGTTTACAAACTCCATGAAAGCAGATGAATTTTCTGTTACTCTCAGAATTAGTGAAAGCATACTGAAGTTCACATTAAAATCTTTGATTTTAAACACTATTTCAGTACTTAACTGAACTATCTTAATTGGTTATCTAACGGGTAAGCTGAAATAGGATACAATGAGATAAACACAATGAACTTACTAAAATACATTTCCCAGACACACGTCTTCTTAGTTTTATACTTGTATGATAGTATCAATATTTTTCCTTAATCTTAATATATATAAACAGATATATGTACATGTGTGTGTGTGTGTGTGTGTGACTTAAATTTGAGGAAATAGTAGTCATCTCAAGTAAATTTAAAGTATAAAAGCAATTGATATTCAGTATGTTCGAATAAAGTTCATATATATAAACTTGACATATATGAATAAAGTATAAATATATATAATAAAGTTGACTTCACTGTGATACCATATGAATATATGCATATATGAAAAATTTGATAACTATATGAATAAAGTTGAGTAAAATTATATAGATAGATAATTGATATAGACTGAATGTTTGTGTGCCTTGGAAATTCACATGTTGAATCCTAATCCACAATTTGATGTTATTTGGAGGTGGGTTCCTTGGGAGGTAATTAGGTTATGGAGGTGGAACCTTCATGAATGGGGTTAGTGTCCTTACAAGAGAGACCTTAGAACTTACTCTGTCTGCCCCAGGAGGATATAATGAGAATATGGCTGTCTGTAAACCAGGAAGAGGTTTATCTGACCATGTTGGCATCCTGATCAGCCTACAGAACTGTTAGAAACAAATGCTTGTTGTTTAAGCTACCCATTCTATGTTATTTTGTTACAGCAGCCCAAACTAAGACAATAATGTTTTATGTAGGAAACACAATATATAATTCAGTATACATTATATATTATATATTATACATATTTCACATATATATTTTCAGATACATTTAATTTCAAAATTTTGAGTTGACATCTAATTGTTCATATGAGGCTCAGTTGTTGATATTAGCTGCTGCTGTCATTTACTAAGTGGATGCCAGGGAAGAGGCTAAACATCCTAAAATGCCCAGGATAGTTTCCACTACAAAGAATTATCTGTTCCCAAATTTCAACAATGCTGAGGTTGAAAGTCCCTGATGTAAACAGTCAAGGGATGGTAGATACCAATTCTTTTAAAATATAAGAAAATAAGGACTTACTATATACATTTAATTGAACCAAGGTCTACAAAATACACAGGTAAAGTCACCATTATAACCCATGTAGTCCTGGAGTCCAAATTGTTGTATGTTACCAGTAGGTAAAACCTGGTATTATTTTTAGCAATGTCAAGTGTAAAGGTCTTGGAATTTGAACCAAATTTTTAGGTTTATATCAGTTACTAATCATCACACGCCTTAGTTTACTCATCTACCAAACAGTCACAATTGAACCTACAATTGAACCTTTAAAAAAAAATTATTTGTTTACTTTTTGAGGTGGAGTCTTACTCTGTCACTCAGACTGGAGTAAGGTAGCGCAATCTCGGCTCACGGCAACCTCCGCCTCCCAGGTTCAAGCGATTCTCCTGCCTCAGCCTCCTGAGTAGCTGCGATCACAGGCTCCACCACTACGCTTGGCTAATTTTTATATTTTTAGTAGAGATGGAGTTTCACCATATTGGCTAGGCTGGTCTTGAACTCCTTACATCAGGTGATCCACCCACCTCAGTCTCCTGAAGTGCTGGGATTACAGGCATCAAGCTCAGCCAGCACTACATTTTAGGGTTAATGTGGTATTAAATTATCTAAAACATAAATTATTTGTATCAATGGCTGTCATGCATTAAACGCTATATAAATAGTATTATATATCTTGAATACTGAGTATTATAAAGAAGCATATTCTAATAACATCATTAGAGATTTACATGGATATTGCTTTCAGGATATAAAAGCATCTTATTAATTCCCAAAAAAAGCATTTCTTCTCTTAATTTGAGAGCATTTTGCATTAATAATGTTTTGATTTAGAAGTTGCTGTCATGTTTCTTAAGTCTAACATTTTAAAGATCCTTATAAAGTGAAAATAATTTAATTATCTCTTAAGCAAGCAAAGCTACCAAAACATTGTGTGCAAATGAGTAAGTTGCAGCCTATCAAAGAAGGGATAATGTTTTCATAGTGCTTATTTCAATAATTCATTACATTCTACAGAATAGTGCTAGTGTTTGGCTATAATTTTAACTTTTTTGAGTTAAATGATGATAAAAATGACTAAAGTGTCCTACAAAAAAAGTTTAAAAAATTTATCTACTGAATATATGAATATTTAAAATATAATGGAGAGAATTATTCCAATATAATTTTTAATTTTAGTAGTCATTTGGCACATAGTGTTAATAATATATACTTTCTCTTCATATAGAATTTACTTATTGAATTTGAATATTATGTAACATCTTAGAAATATCCCTAATAAAGCTTATAGTAGAATTTCTCAGGCTCCTTCTGCATGCACTGTGCCATATATATGTTGATAAGTCCCCAAATGTTATATCTACTCCAGAACTGCATTCAGTTTATACTTTAGCCAACAGACAGCTTTTATAAATAATATTATATTAGTGTATGTCAGCATCATCCTGAAACCTACTCCTTGAAAGTTAAAATATAAAAATAAAATAAAATAATTGTTTTGTATAAATATCTGCACTCTTTGTTCTACATAGTACCATGCTAACTGCAATCTGTGCATACTGAGCACTAAATTTGCAAATTTCTGTGCATTAAAGTGGGACTGTAGTCTCTCTGAAGCCATACAAAGTGAAAACTGCCTGTAAATTAAAATGAATTGTCAAGAATAACATTTCCCCATTTACCACTCCACCCCTACAATAGAGGCATATGATACTCATTTTCATGTGTGAAGAAATTTTGGCTGAACTTGATAGAGACTTTCTCATCAACCTTCCAAATTACGATTTAAATACACTCATACATAAAGTTTTCCTAGAATAATGTATAAATTCAAGTTTAATAACATCTAAATTATCTTCTAATTTTGTAGGGATTTTTTCAGATCTTTAGTGCTTACATTTAAAAGGTTTTTAAATCCTGGATAAAACTGTTTTGTCATTTTTTTATTAACAGTAGTTTTCACTTAAAAAACTACATGGTATTTTAAAAAATTGTATTAAATTTTACTCTCCAAATAATTTATATTTGTATTTGTGATAAATTAAAAATAAGAGCTATAGATCAAAATCTTACTTATATAAGCCCCTATCCAATTAAAAATAGAATTCATGAGATGAAAAGGAACATTATTTCTATGGTCTTCCTCCAGTAAAGCATTAACCCTAGTCTAATCATGAAACAAACATCAGACAAATCCAAATTGAGAAAGATTCAAAGAAATGCCAGATCAATATTCCTTAAATCTCTCAAGATTACCAGGAAGAAGGAAAGTCTGAGAAAAGGCAAATAGACCACACAGGAATAGACTAGAGGAGGCTAAGGGGACGTAATAGCTAAATGTTAAGTGCTATCCTGGTTAGGGATGGTAAAACAGAAAAAGGACATTAGCAAAGATGAAATGAAATCCAAATAACTGGCATCTAGCCTATAAAAATGTATTAATGTGGAAAATGTAATATTTATTTCCTTAATTCTGATAAATGTGCCCATGCAATATGAGATATTAATAATAGAGGCAACTGAGTGTAATATACACGGGGACGCTCGGTATTCTGCAATTTTCTGTAAATCTAAAATTATTTTAAAATAAGCATTTGCATAAAATATCATTCAGAAAAAGGTGAACAGATGATACAAATGAAATTATAAAGGAAAGTTAGCAATTTCAAATAATTGATTTTTAAAATGTCTTTCATCATTTGGTAGGATGGAAATTTAGGGCAAGGTCACATATGACAAGACAAGAAGGAAAAATAACAACTTTTTCCAGTTACAATTAAGAAAGGGCAGGGCCGGGCGCGGTGGCTCACGCCTGTAATCCCAGCACTCTGGGAGGCCGAGGCGGGTGGATCACGAGGTCAGGAGATAGAGACCATCCTGGCTAACACGGTGAAACCCCGTCTCTACTAAAAACACAAAAAATTACCCTGGGCGTGGTGGCGGGCGCCTGTAGTCCCAGCTAGTCGGAGCCTGAGGCGGGAGAATGGTGTGAACCCGGGAGGCAGAGCTTGCAGTGAGCCGGGATGGCGCCACTGCGCTCCAGCCTGGGCGACAAAGAAAGAAAGGGCCACAGAGAAATACACAATTCACAATTAAAATTCAGAACTTAGAAAAGTACAGCTGCATCTGTCTTAATAAAATGCTTTCTGTCTCTCCATTTGGAGATATTGCAAATTAAATAAAATTAATGAGCAGAAGACAATATGAATACCTATTCTAAATTTCATTTTCAAATAATTTGCCTTTGTCCAAATTCCTAGAAAAATTTAGATTACTCCAATTGTATTTTAATTAGCTGCTCTGAAAGCAAGTCAGTACAACTGAAGTATCTAAAAGGTAAAATCCACGTGACTGTTTTCTCAGTCCCTGTATTCTCAGTCTCAGTATTCTGACCCCATCCTTTGTGAGGAATCCATCATGTAGCATCATGAGATCAATCAGACTGCCACAATTTGGAGAAACAGACAATATCACGTACAACTAAAGCAACTTAGTTCATTTCTTGAAAGGATAATGTATTTCTGTTGACCATGTAAATTCATACTGCACCTAGAAAATAAGAAGTTTACTTCCAGCACTCATAAAATAGTATAGCTGCATTTGCAGTAGAAGAAAATCTATTTCTTCCCAAGGAAAAATCACAACATAACCTTTAAAAGGATGGCGAATAGTGGCAACTTTCTCACACTAGGAAAGAAGCAACCAATGCATGCTGATAACAGGGCTTGCACTCAATTTCTTATGACAGGATAGCCATGGCAACCAGACCCGATGATAAAATTCAGAGAGGAGGGAGAGGAAGATAAAGGTCCTTGGCTTGTAGATCAAATTTATTTTTATCCAACCATTAGTTCTAGAAAAGGTAAAAATACTCTGACGTTTCTTTCCTCCCATCAATTTGTTAAAACCCAACTTCAATTTTACATAGATTGTTCATTCAATCCCATGCAGGGATCATTCAGATCTCACAGGAAAGAATTTTGGCGTCAATCAGACACTATTTCAAAATGACTTTACCTCTGTGTACCAGGAAGACATTAGAGCAAGTAAACCATTTCTCACTTGGTAGGAAGTCCCTTGTAAAAGGTTATGGATTAAACCTAATGGGAAAGAGAAAATACTACTGTGATAAATGGTACTCCCTGGAGGGCTCCATTAACCCAGACACAGTCAGCGGAAGCCCAGAGACTAACCTCCCTTCACCCAGGCAATGGGTTACCTAGTGGTGCTTCTATAATCCTTAAAGTAGGAGAATATCCCAGAGTTGATGGATTTGGGAATGTCATTTGAATTAGAGAAATGACTCCTGATACAGCATCACACAGGAATTGAGATACAGCACGTGGCTGCGACATTTCAAAAGCAATGAATGGTGCACTACAATTTAAATGCTTCACTCAGCTCAAATTTCCTGAGTAGTCAACCCAGGGAAGTAATGATTATCTTTCAGATGTGCCTTTTCTTCTTGAAATGTGCGTAATTCAGTGATCTTCCCCTTAGGAAAACATTGGGATTACCACCCTGCCACACAAAGACTTCCAAGTCCAAGTGCTCTGATAAGGGAAATGGGAATTAAAACCTCTTCTCTAGCCTGTATGCTGTTAGTGCATGTGTGACACAGTTGGCAAATCCCCCTGCTTAATATTGATTGGGTGAAGTTTCTGTGGCAAGATTTTTACTCCATGCTTGTATTTAAGTTCTAAGGAACACTCTGAAACATATGGCTGTCAAAAGCCTAAAAATAAAATGAAATAAGGTCACTTGAAAACTTAGATTTGGTAAAATAGAAAACATATGCTGACAAGACAGTAATCCCAATAGCAGTAAAACATCCCAAATTATACAGTTTAAAAAAAAGAGAGATTTTGGGCCTGGCGCGGTGGCTGTAATCCCAGCACTTTGGGAGGCCAAGAGGGGCAGATCACAAGGTCAGGAGTTCGAGATCAGCCTGGCCAATATGGTGAATCCCCATCTCTACCAAAAATACAAAAAAATAAAAAAGTCAGCCGAGCTTGGTGGCAGGCTCCTGTAGACCCAGCTCTTCGAGAGGTTGAGGCAGGAGAATCACTTGCACCCAGGGAGGAGGAGGTTGCATTGAGCAGAGATCGTGCCACTGCACTCCAGCCTGGGCAACAGAGCAAGGCTCTGTCTCAAAAAAAAAAAAAAAAAAAAAAAAAAAAAAAAAAAAAAAAAAAAAGAGGTTTTTGAACGTGGAAATTATTTGATTTAGCAGATAAATGTAACTTTGGAAACCATCATTCTCAGTAAAAGCAAAAAGAGAAACTAAAAAGAATAAAGAAGAAAAAAAAAAATAAATGCCCATGACATTTCTGGCATTTCATTTTTTGCAAACCACATTTTAACAATCTCAAACCCTGTCATTATGAATTATCAATTTAATAAAATTAGGAACTTACATTGAGCCAATCCAATTATTTACTTTGTTAAAAATGAAAACATTTTATTAGTACATATGATGATGTCTGTTTTTCAAATTTAACCAGCAATTTTATTTTATATTTAGGTGTGACTGATCATTTAATACTGATATCTTTAATATCCTGGATTAGGGGATCTTTAAAACACTGAGAATTTTGTCTAGAATTACATGTGTCTTTACGCTGAAGAACAAAAATCAACAAACCTGCTATGTATTTAATATTTTATGCTTAATTAAAAATTTTCTCTGGAAAGATTTTCTCAGAATAAGAGGCATAGTACAATTCACTTGTGTCTGCATTCTATGTGTAAAACAGCCTCTTATAGTCCCATTTAGCACAACTCGTTGTACACTATAATTCACATGAAGTATTCAAAAATTACACTATCGTCAGAAAGAAAATGAATTTAGAGAATGAACTTTCAACAATTTACAGAATGAATTTACAGTAGCTGATCTTCTTAACAGCAGAAAAGTTGTTTTATATTACAAATAAATAGAGTGTAGTATGAAACAATAGAAAAGTATGTTATTCTTTCTGATTTTAGGTGATACTTTATTGGATCACTACATATTATTATTGTTCTTAATCCTCTTGATGCCATTTTTCTTCCTGCAATCTATGTTCCACTCTTTTTTTAATTGACAAAAAATTTTAACATATTTATCATGCATATCATGAAGTTTTAACATATGTATACATTGTGGAATGACTAAATCAACGAATGAATGTATGCATTGTCTCACATACTCATCATTTTCTTGTGGTAAGAAATTGATATATACTCTCAACAATTTTCAAGTACACAATATATCGTTATTAACTACAGTCATTATGACATACAATAGATCTCTCCAACTTATTCTAACACTCTTAATATATTTAGTTTGGAGAACTTATGCCACTCCCAGGCATTTCCTAGGCAACATTCTTCAGATTAAGTGGAGGTGAGGCAGAATTCTTCTATAATTTTCCAGCTCACTAAACTTTTTAGATTATTTTTATTTTTATTCAGTAAATTGGATACCTTTCCTAAAGTTTATTTCTAGATAAACATTTTCCTAAAGTTTATTTCTAGATAAACATTTTCCTAAAGTTTATCTCTGGATAAGCATAACAACCATTGTAAAAATGTTTACTGAGTCTTGTTACCCAGAAGAAAAAATGTACATTAAATAAAATGCTACATGTTAGAGGGTTATTACAAGGTAAAAACTGGTGGAACCAGTAACTATTTACAAACTAAAAAACTCTCAGAACTTTTCATGTGACTTACCACATTAAATGATCTTCTTTTCCCTGAATTTTATTAAAGTCACTTACTGTATATTTATCATTTGTTTTTATTGCACCTTAACATTTACAAGCACTTTTCTTAACATCCCTAAACATTTATATTTTGGTTTTGCCTGTTTCACCAGTCAATAATAAGTGGAAACGTGTGTAATTTTTTGTGTCTGGTTTCTTTTTCTAAATTTCATGTTTGTGAGGCTGTGTTTTTTTCTTTTCATTGTTATGTGCACTACACTGTAGAAATATGTAACAATATATACATTCTACAGAGCTAGACCACTGGATGATTCCAATTTTTGACTATTGGAAAAAAGTGCACTAGTAGCAATCCTAAGCATGTCTTCTGTTGTTTAGATGACAATAAATATAAAATATATTGAAATTTTGTCTGCCAAATTTTTGTCAAAAGGGGCTGTACCACTTCACATTTCCTAGCAAAATGGTAATTCATTACCACATGTGTAAACAGTTAGTATTTTAATTTCGCATGTGGCAATTATGATGGTATGTATTCTTTTTTCAATTCCCTACCTAAGGTCACATAGATTTCTGTAAGATTCCACATGTCTATTGGTTACTTAATATATTCCCCTTTTTAAACAGCGTGTTGAATTAATGCACATGTTTGTTACTGGACTTTTTCTCTTTTGATTTGTAGAAGTATGTTATACATTCTTAATATGAGCTTTCTTTGCAATGATGCAAAGATGTAATATTCATATATTTTCTTCCAGGATCATATTTTAATACTATCTGAATTTCTATTTTGATAAACTGCCTAATTTCTCAAAGTCAAATATATAAAACCTTCCCTTTAAATGGCATATTTTAAGAATTTAAACCTTCCCTTATATGTGGTTTAATATGGAATTACATCAAGTAATTTTCTAAACTGATTTATTCTTCATTAATTTATATACTTATATTTTAAATATATACTGACTGTGAATAATGACAGCTTTTTTTTTTTAAGAATTCATTATACATGCTTTTTCTTGCCTAAGCACATTGCCAAGCACCTGCTCTACAAGGTATACTAGAAGTGGTAATAATATATATTTTAATACAATTTGTGTCTTAGAGGAAATACTTCACTATTTCATCACGAAAAATTATGTTTCCCATGTGGAGTTTTTAAACCCTATATCACATTATGTACAATCCAAATAATTTAAGTTTGCTAAGAGAATTTATTAAATCACAATTAAATTTGAAACATATGACATTATTTTTCTGCACCTATCATGAATGAATTATTTTTCTTCCATTGGGTCTGTCAAAAGACCAAATTACAACAAATTTAAAGATCTCTATTGGCTTTATTAGTGATTCTGAAAACAAGTAACATTTTATTCCATAAAATAGAATAAGAGTTCCAATGACCTGACCAGAAGAGATTGGGCTTATACAGAGAGAAGAAAGGAGAAGCCAGAAACAAAAGGTAGATTGGTCCTTTAAAAGTTAACTTTCTTGTTAGTCTGGGACAGAGAAAAAAAACAATAGAGAAATAACTGATTGGTTAACATTAGGGTGTTTCAGGTCAAGGATTTAAAGCAGAGGGAACTTCTTTATCATGCCTATTGAAGTTTTAAACTGGCCTGTTCAGGAAATTGGCCATCATCTCTCTTTCCTGATTTCTCCTAAGATGAAATAACAACTCAATTTAGGCTTGGTGATGTGGACCTTTAGCATAAGCAACTCCTGTTTGAATTTTAGTCTGGCCTGTTGGGCCTAGTGCAAGAGCTTAATCCAAAACAATGTCTTCCTACAGTTGTTATTTAATAGATTAATGTGGAAAAATTGTGAAATATTATAATGATTTATAAATTTCAATCAATATAAACTTATATTGGGCAAATGCACAGATATTTAATTTATGGTCCTTCAAGCTTTTGACAAATGCAAACGCTCTTAACTCACAAACTTTTAAAATAGAACATACATAGAATTTTAATATAGAATGTAGTATAGAAGAGATAGAAAATTTTTCCATCAGTCCAGAATAATGATTCCTGCTGCTTTCCAATTAATTAGTTTGGTGAGTTCCAAAAATTCCTATAAAATAGAAACTTTCAGTATATATCTAGCTTATTTCATGCAACATAATGTGTTTTAAGGTTCAACGATGTCCTGTGTCTATCAGCAGCTTTTTCTCTTTATTGCAGACTTGAATTACATTTATGGTTAAGCAGAATACTTTTCAACCAATCTTCAATTATTTTAGTCTGTTCTGGATGCTATAACAAAATAACATAAACTGGGTGGTCTGAACAACAGACATTTAATTCTCACAGATCTGGAGCCTGGGCAGCCCAAGATCAAGGTGCTGGTACACTCAGTTCCTGGTAAGGGCTGCTTCTTAGTTTGCAGACAGTTGCCTTCTTGCTATGTCCTTACCACATGGCAGGTGATTTCTTTCTTCTTCTTCTTCTAAAGCACTAATCTCACCATGAGAGCCGCATCCTCATGACATTTTCTAGCCCAAATTACCTGTCAAGGGCTATATCTCCAAATATCATCACATTAGCAGATAGAGCTTTAACGTGGATTTTGAGTAGTCACAGTTCAATTCATTGCCTTTCTCCTCTTTCCTCTCAAAATTCAGGTGCTTCTCACATGTAAAATACACTAATTCCATCCCAACAACCCCAAAGTCTTAACTCATCCCAGCATCATTTCTAAAGTTCAAAGTCTCATTTAAATATCATCAAAATTAGATATTGCTGAGACTCAATGTACAATTCCTATGGAGGCAAAATTTCTCTCCAGTTGTAAGCCTATGAAATCAGACAAGTTAGGTGTTTCCAATATATAATGTTGAGACAGGCATAAAACAGATATTTCTATTCTCAAAGAAATACATAGGCAAAAGGAAGGAGTGATATGTCCCCAACTAGTCCCAAACTTGGCAAGGCAAATTCCACTAGATCCTAAGCGTTGGGAATAATCCTTTGGTTGAATTGTCTGCCTTGTGGGCCGGGGGTCCCTCCACTTTCTGGGGCTCTGCAGAAAAGGAGTTACAACCCCAAGTTTCCAGACAGCCATGCTCCAAGGTTCTGCAGGGTTTTCCCTGCCCCACTGCTCTGGTTGGAAGTTGCTGGTCTTTGAAACCAAGGCAGTGGCCCTGATGATATCTGAATCACCTTCAGGGTTCATCTTTTTTTTTTTTTTTTTTGAAACAGAGTCTCCCTCTGTCTCCAGGCTGGAGCGCAGTGGCGCAATCTCTGCAACCTTGGCCTCCAGGGTTGAAGCAATTCTCCTGCCTCAGCCTCCCAAGTAGCTGGGATTACAGGCATGTGCCACCACACCCAGCTAATTTTTGTATTTTTAGTAGAGACAGGGTTTCACCATGCTGGCCCAAATGGTCTCGATCTCTTGACCTCGTGATCCGCCTGTCCCGGTTTCCCAAAGTGCTGGGATTACAAGCGTGAGCCACCACGCCCGGCCTGCTTCCTTTCTTTTTCCTGAAGAATACTGCTCACTCTCCACTGAATAGCTCCCATAGTCCCATCCTATAGAATCTGACAGTCTTCCTTCATTTCCTCTCCGTTTTCTCTATCCCCTTCAGTTTACGTTGGCACTGCCTCTGCTATAATCCCATTTCTATTTCTAGTTTAAATGGAAGTGGTTGGTCAAGTCAATGAGTTATACTCATGATCTTTTTATCAAATGAATGTTCAGACACATCCTTAGTGTGTCAGAACAAGCCATCTCATTTTTAACATTTGCTGTAATTTCTTTTTTTTTTTGTTTTAAACATTTCTTCTTCAGTTTGAACAAATTCCTTTTTACTACTAATTTGGTTAGAATTTTTATTTCCTGTATCATGAGTGTATATTGATATTTACCAATTATTTCTTAAATTTATTGACATAATCTTTGTGCAACAAATTATATTGACTATTGTTCTAATGTTAAACCAGTTCTCTCTTTGAAGGATAAGTCATATTAGACTATAATGCATTATGTTTTTCATACTGTACTGTATTCCATTTGGTAGTATGTCATTGGGGAAAATAGCTCTATGTTCATGAGGTCAATGAATTAGTACCTGTCTTTAAAATAATATAATTTTTAATTTTTTAAAATCAAAGTTAATTCATGAAGCTATCTTAATGTGGATTTTTAAAATTGTGTTTTTTAATTTTCTGTAATAAAGAATTTTAATAACTGTTGATCTTAAGATATATTAATATTCAAAAATTTTTAGTCTTCTTGTTTCATATACAAATTTACATGCAGTTGTAAGAGATCCTGTGTATCATTTACCTAATTACTCCAGCAGCAACATTTTGAAAATCTATAGTATTATAAAAATGTACTGACAATGATAGAAGCCACTTTCTTTGATCTTATTCAGATTGCTTTTACTTGTGTGTGTGTGTGTGTGTATTTCTGTACAGTGTTATCACATGTGGAGGTTTGTACATCATTAACACAAAGTGCTAAAAATCCTCCCTCTTGCATGTTGATAGCCACACCTATCTCCCACCTGCTGTCATTCAAATTGACATTATCCTGTAGACAATGTGTCATTTCTCTCTGGCTGCTTTGATAATTTTTTTTTTTTTTTTGTCTCTAGTTTTCAGGAGTTGGATTATGAAGGATATTATATGGGTTTATGAAGTTTATGTTTGAGATTCTTAGAGAAGTTTGTGTTAGATTCCTTAAGTATGCACATTAATGGTTTTTGCCAATTTTGAAAGCTTCCAGCCATGTTTCTTTAAACACTCTTTCAAACCCACACTTTTTCTCTGCTCTGCAATTCTTATACTAATGAAACTTGATCTTGTCTTACAGTGCTACAAATCATTGGACTTCTTTCATTTATTTTTAGTCCACTTTCTCTCTCGTTTAGTTAGTATTAACTATGTTGATCTATCCTCAAGCTCATTGTTTCTGTCCTCTGTCATCTCTACTGAATATTAACCTTGTCCAGCAAATTTTAAAAAGTTATTTGTTATTTGTGAATCAAAGTCCTGTAATTTGCATTTGATCCACTTATATAATTCATATTTCTTTGTTCAGATTTTCTATTTTTTTTGTATTTTGTTTTATGATAATGTGTAAATGGCAAAGTATTTTTATGATGGCTACTTTGAAATTCTCATTGGGTCATTCAAACATTTTATTCATCCTGGTGTTGGCATTAATTGTTTTTTATCTTTCAGACTGTGATTTTCTTAGTTCTTTTTATGATATGCACTTTTCAATAGTATCTTAGATCATTTATTTTTTATATTGGTAGACTCTAAGACCTATTTAAATACTTTGTTTTAAGATTTATTTAAGATTAGCACACATACGTTGGCCTATATTTGTGGACTCCTGTTCCAATGATACTTTAATTATCATAACTTTTTTATTGTTATTTTGATCTGCTTGCTTGTTCTTGGTGCTGCTGGACTGACCGTCTAAGCAAGCATTGGGTGGGATATCTCATAGATGTTGGGAATAATAGGCTTTCGTGGCTGAATGCTCATTGTGGAATGAAATCACCCCTCTACTAGTGCCTTCTCTACCCCTCCTTGGTTTCTCTGACCCATGAAGGGGATAGATTGAGTTCCTCAGAGTGAAAGAGACTTCTTTGCACAGGTTTCTTATGGTGGTGGAGTACCTCTTGCGATTTCTACCCACTTGAAGTTATTTTAAACATAAATAATAATTTAAAAAAATATTTTGTATGTATTTGTCCAGATACCATTTCTCATGCTCTTCATTGCTTTGTGCAGATTCAGTTTTTCATCTCTTATTGTTTTCTTCTGCAAGAAGAATTTTCCTTAATGTTTCTTATAGTTAAGTTGGTTGGTGATAAATTATTTTAGTTTTTATATGTCTAAATAAGTCTGTATTTCACCTGTAGTTTTAAAAGATGTTTTTACTGGGTTTAGATTTCTAGGTAGACATGTATATTTTCTTTCACTATTTTTAAAAATGATGATCCAAAGTTTTCTAGTTTGAATTTTTTTTTCTAAGAAATCACTGGTCACTATTTTCTGTTTCTCTTTAAATAATGTACCTCTTCTCCTTGGATGTTTTTAAGATTTTTCTTTCATCGTTCTCTCTTTATCTAAACAATTTAATTATGACATCATCGTGCATTTTTTCTTAGCTTTTTGTGATTGTTTACCTTTTTTGGACATTTTAGATTTGTGGATTCCTAACTTTAGTCAAAATTGGGAAAACAATTGGCCTGTGCCTTATCCTTCAGGGAATTATTAACATTTTCCAGCAAACATATATTCTCTTTCCATTTTTTTCCTCTGTGTTTGTCATTTTGAGTAGTTTCTATGTCTCCTCATAATCCTTTCTTCTGCAATATAAACTACTGTTAATCCTAAACAGTAAATTTTCCATCTCAAACATGCTAAGATTCCTGAGTTAATCTGGGTGTCTTTATTAATCTTCCATAGCTCTACTTCTCAGTCTTTCTCTAGTTTACTGAATATGTAAAAATATGTATGGATGTATGTTCTTTCTAATGCTATAATTTATGCCATTTGGGAATCAACTTTAAATAATTGATTTTCCTCCTTGTTATGGTTATACATCCTGGCTTCTTTACTATGAATTTTAACTTTCTGAATGATGGACATTTGGTATACTGGTTGATCATCCCTATTTCACAAATTTGAAATCTGAAATGATCTAAAATCTGCAACTTTTTAAGTACTGACATGATACCACAAAAAGAAAATTCCACACCTGACCCCATGTGACATGTCTTAGATAAAACACAGTGAAAACATTGTTTTATGCATAAAATTATTTAAAAATTGCATAAAATTACCTTCAGGCTACATGTATAAGGTGTATATTACATACACGTTATACACGAAGCCTGAAGGTAATTTTATACAATAAAATTTACACATAAATTTTGTGCTTCGGCTTGTGTCTTATTCCTAAGGTATTTTATTATATGTATGCAAATATTCCAAAATCCAAAAATATCCCAAATCCCAAACACTTCTTGTCCCAACATTTCAAATAAGGAATATTCAGTCTGTACTTATAAATATTCTTAAACTTTTAAAACTAATAGCTATGTTAATGGAAAACATTTTAGCCATTTTATATTTTGTTTTTAAACTTTATGTATTGGAAGAGATGTTTAGTCTGGTGTTAATTTTTCCCTACACCCTAGGCAAAAACATTCTCAGTATTGAAACCAATATTACATGAAAAGCAAAATTTTACTTTTAAATACCTGCAAGAAAGATAATTTAAAAATATTAAATTATACTAGATGTTAACTTAATCTTTTATTTTTGCCCTTAAAGATGGTTTTTATTTTTGTGGATTTATCTTAAAGTATAATTTCAGAATTTATTCTACATTACTGATTTCTCCATAAAAAGAAATGAAGTGGTTATTACAAGGTATGCGATCTAGCTATCATCTTTTTTTGAATGTCACATTCTGTTAAATGTTAAATGTATCTTCAAAGTTTATGGCTCATGTAGACATAGTCTTTCATATGTATATTTTTATCAAGTAATATTGAAACAAGGTTCAAAATTTATGTGTGTCTGAAAGAGTACTATTAGCATCTGTCAAGAATCATTTCCCTTCAATGTACCTCATTCAGTCATTTACTGATATGTACATTTTAATCATTCTTTTACCACTTCATTCATCAAATTAGAGCCAAAATGTTCCAGAAAAGTAGTTACTGGAAGAGATAAAAATATAGCTCTTTAGTCTGAAATATTGTTAGAATTTCACATGTCTACATTTGTTCACAATCTGGTTACACTGACCCTCCTAACACATTTATATATATATATATATATATATATAGTTTTCCCATGTTTTATATAATGCTGACATAAAGACTCTGATATTGCCTTCTGGAAAGGAAAACACAATAAATAATTCAGATCGCTTTCATCTATGAATATTAATATAAACATCTTGAATAAATTAGTATCATATTAACCCAAGTACTATTTGAATAGCATGATACATCAAGAGAAAGTGACATTTCTTCTGTGTATGCAAATGTAATTCAAAATTAGGAGATTAGTCTAATGTATAATATGTATTACCTCTGGATAGAAAAAATATATCTAACTATACTAATATATTTTAAGCTGTCATTGATAAAAATCCACAGTATGCTGAATAGAAGTGGTGAGAGAGGGCATCCTTGTCTTGTGCTGGTTTTCAAGGGGAATGGATCTAGCTTTTGTCCATTCAGTATCATGTTAGCTGTGGGTTTGTCGTAGAGGACTCTTATTATTTTGAGGTATGTTCCTTCAATACCTAGTTCATTGACAGTTTTTAAAATGAAGAGATGTTGAATATTGAAATACTTTTCTGCATCTATTGGGAGAAAGACGTAAAGGGCATCCAAACAGGAAGACAGGAAGTCAAACTATGTTTGCAGATGACATGATTTCGTATCTATAGAATCCCATTGTCTTGGCCCAAAAGTTGGTAAACAACTTCAGCAAAGTTGCAGGATACAAAATCACTAGCATTTCTATACACCACCAACAGCCAAATGATTAGCCAAATTATAAAGGCAATTCCCTTCACAATGGCCACAAAAAGAATAAAATACCTAGGAAGACAGCTAACCAGGGAGGTGAAAGATTTCTACAGTGAGAATTGCGAAACACTCCTCAAAGAAATCAGAAAAGACATAAACAAGTGGAAAAACATCTCACGCTCATGGATAGACAGAATCAATAACATTAAAATGGCTATGTGGTCCAAAGCAATTTATAGATTTGATGCTATTCCTATCAAACTGACAACAGTATTTTTCATGGAGCTAGAAAAAACTATTTTAAAATTCATATGGAACCAAGAAAAGCTCAAATAACCATAGCAATCCTATGCAAAAAGAACAAAGCTGGAGGCATCACGTTACCTGACTTTCAAACTATACTACAAGGCTACAGTAATGAAAAGAGCATGGTTCTTGTACAAAAACAGGCATATGGACGAAGTAAAACAGAATAGAGAATCTAGAAGTAAGGCTGCACATCTACAACTATCTGATCTTCTGCAAACTAACAAAAACAAGCAATGGGAAAAAATACTCCCTATTCAATAAATGGTGCTGGGATAACTGGGTAGCTATATGCAGAAGATTGTAACTGGACCCTTCCTTATGCCATATACAAAAATCAACTTTGTAACAATTAAAGACTGAAATGTAAAACCCAAAGCTATAAAAACCCCAGAAGACAACCTAAACAATACCATCCTGGACATAGAAACAGGCAAAAATTTCATGACAACGACACCAAAAGCAATGGTAACAAAAGCAAAAATTGACAAATGGGTTATAATTAAATTTAAGAGCTTCTGTGCAGCCAAAAAAAAAAAAAAAAAAAAAAAGCTATCAACAGAGTAAACAGAAAGCCTAGAGAATGGGAAAAAATATGTACAAACTATGAATCTGTCAAAGGTCTAATATATCCAGCATCTATAAGGAACTTACACAAATTTACAAGAGAAAAACAAACAACCCCACTAAAAAGTGGGCAAAGGACATGAACAGACACTTTTCAAAACAAGATATGCATGCAGCCAACAAGCATCTGTAAAAAGGCTATTGATCATTAGAGAAATGCAAATAAAAACTATGAGGTACCACCTCACACTAATTAGAATGGCTATTATTAAAAAGTCAAAAAATAGTAGATGCTGGAGAGGTTGCAGAGAAAAAGGGACACTTAAACGCTGTGAGCAGGAGTGTAAATTAGTTCAACCATTGTGGAAAGCAGGGTGGCTATTCCTCGAAGAGCTTATAGCAGAACTATCATTTGACCCAGCAATCTCATTACTGGGTATATACTCAGAAGAATATAAATCATTCTACTATAAAGACACATGCACCTGGATGTTCATAGCAGCACTATTCACAATAGCAAAGACATGAAATCAGCATAATTACCCATCAATGATAGATTGGATAAAGAAAATGTGTTACATATATACCATCAAATAGTATGCAGTCATAAAAAAGAACAAGATCATGTCTTTTGCGGGAACAGGGATGGAGCTGGAGGTTATTATCCTTAGCAAAATAATGCAAGAACAGAAAATCAAATACTGGATCTTCTCACTTCTAAGTGGGAGCTAAACGGTACGAACTTATGAACACAAAGCAGAAAACAACAGACACTGGGGTCTCCTTGAAAGCAGAGGATGGGAGGAGTAAGAGGAGCAGAAAAGTTACTATTGGGTGTGTACTGGCCTTAATACCTGGGTGATGAAATTACCTGTACAACAAGCCCCTGTGACATGTGTTTACCTATATAACAAACCTTCACCTGTACCCCCAAACCTAAAATAAAAGTAAAAAAAAAAATCTAATTCCAATTAAAGCACAAATAAACTCATAGTAAGCCAGAAAATGGGTGATATTCATTTTTGTTAATAAATCTGAAAGTTTGATGTATTTAGTGAGGAAATAGAATACATATTCACGTCAATAGAAAAGAATCAAAGATGACTTATTTCCTGATAATATGAATTTTTCTGATAAGATTAATCAATACTTTTAAAGAGGCAAACATAATATAGTATGTAAATTGGCAAGGGAGAAACACTTCTAATTATAATTATTCACTGTTAATAGTTTTTCTATAAGAATCCTAATTGAATCAACTAATGAAGTAAAAAAAAAATAAGTAGGTTCAGAAAATTCTCCAACTTTGCTGGAATCAAATTCTTTTATTTATTGAACCATTCATAAAAATTAAAATACTTAACTGAAAAAGAGCACTCTAAAATCAAAGCTAAAGAGCAATGGTATATTACATACATATTACAAATTTCATAAAAATCTAGCAAGCAACAGAGGGAAGGTAGTATCAGATTGAGATGCATAACATGTTTTGTCTTGAAATAATCTAATGTTTAAAGTGAGACGTTATCTAAGTTAATTTAAGCATTCTATAAGCCAATGACAGCTAAATATATGTATATAGTATGTATAAATACAGGATGTATAAATATAGCAAGTAGAATTTTTTATTGAGGCTATGTAATATAGCCTCTAAATGAAAAAATATGTGAGGGTATGGCAGGAAAAAATTTGGTACAATAGAAAGAGGAGGCATACATAATCTTTAACATAATTAATTTGGTGTGATCTTACAGCTATAAGAAGAGATAAAAAATATTTTGGAGAGAAAAGTTTATATATGTATTATATATACACACATATAAAATATAAACACACATACATATAATTTTTATTTATGCATATATATTAATATGCTATTTATATAAGACGAATATGAAAGCTCCATACCTGTATTTAATTTAGACACTAGCTTAGACAGGACACTAGCTCATTCACACAAATCAGCTCCTTATTTGTCAAGCATTTATTAATAACCACATGTTGGCTAAACTGAACTTTTCCTCTCCATATAGACATGCAGTCTTTATCCCAACTAGGTGAATATACTCTTGCAGCAGGAAAAAATTTAACTTGTGAGATATCACCATTTCAATTAGACACAGTTAACAAAGCTTTTATGACAAGTTACTGGATCCATTTATTATAAATGTACAATTTCTAGATTTGTTTACTATAAGAAATAATAAATCAGAGTTACTCAGTTAAAAGCACTCTATTGGTAAAGACTCTTAGAAAATACCATTCGTTTATTTACCAGAAGAACTACTGTCAACATTATTACAAAGACCTTAAATAGATCACCTGTTTTCTTTCTTCTATAGCAGAATTTCACTTACACACCCCTGCCATTGTCTATCCAGTGATTAGGGAAAAATCTTACAAACATCCTATCAAGGATTCTTTTCTCCTAGTCTACCTTCTGACTTTTTAGTATTTTTTCCAATAGATATCTAAACTATCCATTCATTATTTATCTTTTAGCATTTTTTGTAGTGCTTTATGCAAAGCAACACATATACTAACACCCAGACAACCACAAGAATTTGAACCGCCCAAAGGGAGTGGGACTTTTCTCCACATAGTTGAGCAATTAGTACTTTTAACATATTATACATCAATTAAATTATTACAACGTCCTTCTCCATTTCTCTATGATAGAAATTATATTTTTCCTATTTACTACACATCTCCAGTGACTGAAGTAGTTACTAGAACCTATTTGTCAGTAAATTCTGGGTTCCATCTGATTTTGACGGTTTAAACATATCTCAGAATTATAGTAAAGAATTTTACAGATAAGAGTTCTAAGTGTTTTACCTAATACTATTCCTCTGCACCTTCCCTGTAAAAAGATGATATAATGTATTCTAAAAATTTATGTAAACAGAAACTACCACACAATATGCAATGAAAATTTCCTTTTTAATCATGATACCTGGTACCATGGGAGATTGGGAGAAAATTATAAAGCCTATGAAGTTGAGTAGCATCTATTTAAAACATAGATTTAACATTTTTTACATGATTCCATTTTTTGTTTTTTTGAGACAGAGTCTTGCTCTGTCCCCCAGGCCGGAGTGCAGTGGCACAATTTTAGCTCACTGAAACCTCCATGCCTCCCAGGTTCAAGCGATTCTCCTGCCTCAGCCTCCTGAGTAGCTGAGATCACAGGTGTGCGCCACCACGCCTGGCTAGTTTTTTGTATTTTCAGTAGAGACGGGGCTTCACCATGTTGGGTCAGGCTGATCTCGAACTCCTGACCTTGTGATCTACTCACCTCGGCCTCCCAAAGTGCTGGGATTACAGACTTCAGCCTCCGCTCCTGGCCAATTTCATTCTTTTACTTTTGCTTTCTACAATTTCTATCCACTGATTCTTAGACACATCAGTTTCTACAGTGGTTAGAATACCCCCGGCATTGCCTGGGTGAGAGGAGAAGCTGGTTCTTAGAAGGTTAGTGAGAATGAAATTCTCCTGGTATTGTTATTCAACTACTCCATTCAATTACAGCTTTATTTTTCTTCATGTCACTTTCAAGTCAGATCCAGGATTCTAAAATAAAGCTTCCTCTAACATCTTTATTTGATTGAGCATGATGAAGACATGCTGATGATGTTTCAGGAATACTATTTTATACCGAGTTGCTATCCCAGACCAGCTTATAGCATCCTGCAGAACAGTGATCACAACATGGCCAAAGCTAATGCAATCAGGGTACACGTGGTTGCCATTATACACCTATGAAATTTGTACTGGAATGGCAGTGTAGTTTGCAGAATCACAAAATAGTCTTCAAAGTGTGCCCTGAGTGATAGCTATAGTTGATTATCTGAAAATAGTGATTAGGAAGGGTTTTGCCTCCTTTACTCTGATGCCCGAGTGAAGTATTTTAGGTAGAGCTTATAAATCACTAGGAGTCCTATCTTGTCTTTCCAGAGAAAACAACTCTGGAATTTTCTTCTTTCAACACAGCCAGATATGAAAGGAAGAGCTAAGAGTATTAATATCTTTTTTCAAAGCATTTGTGTGGATATTTCATGATTGCGTCACTTCCTGGATTAAAACCAGACTCTGGTATCATCTCTCCTGTGTGTGTGTGTGTGTATTATCTGTCTACTTCATTATCTCTCTCCTCCTGATCAGAGATCCTGACCAGGCTTCTGCCTAAAAAGGCACATTTTTTTTCAACACAAAACCAGTAACAATGTCAATCTCACCAATGTTTCTGCAAGGTGGAACTACATAGGATGAAGTAACAACCTGCTTCAAAGTAGTTTACTAATATGCATCATTAAATTCAATGCTATTGTGTATGATCATTGATATCTTCCTTTTGTAGATGTACTTTTTGATAGCCTTATTAAGGTATAATTTTCAGATCATAAAAGGATCCCATTTAAGCGCCCAATTTGATGAGGCTTAAGAAACTTATACATTGTAAAATCAGCTCTGAGTTTTGTAGGTTTCAATGTAGAGGGTATACCAGGTCCTTACAGAATGATTCCAGGATAAGAGACAGTTAAAACTGAGTTGTCTCCCAAAATCACCCTATGTTATCCAACTCAAAATGCGTAAGCTGCAGAGATTAGTAGTTATTCACAGAGCCCTGCTTGATCAAATAAAATCCAAAGATGTGTGATAAATATTTAGTGTGAATGTCCTTAAGTCTCAGTGGTTAGTTGTTGCATAGAAAAAGGTAACTGATATAGCATGATTTAAATTCTGTGCATTGACTAATCACCTATCCCAACATCCTCCCTCTTACTCTCTCTGTGGATTTATCTATACACAATGTTTTTTTTAAAGATAGATAAACAAAAACTTTTTTTTGCCTGAAAAAAAGAGCAACTCTTCTTTTTCTGAAAACTCTTTAGTTAACGTTTAAATTTCAAATACTTTAAAAATCTATGTGACTTATATAAAATTTACATTATGTGTTTAAGTCCAACACTGTGATATGAAAATACTAATGCACTTAATGTTTTATTTCATGTCCTTTAACTTTTAAATATCTAATTTTGTCACCTACTATTTTTATATTTGCATGGTTAGGCAAAATGGTTTATATTGGGTTCTTCTATTAAAATTATCTAAATTTTACCTGTAGGTTGATTTTGGCACAGTGAAAGAAATAGCATTTGTATTATATGCATGCATACAGCAGTCACTTTATTTTAATTCATGATTAATCCCAAAGTATTTTACATTTTGGTGTGTACCTGGCATGGGGAGGTGTTTGTCTGCCTAGTGTCATGCAATAACTAATTATCTCATTTGGTGAACAAATGTATTGCGTTATCATCATATTTCATATATGCCAATGCTATAATCATTTAATCAATAATATGTGCTATTTAATATACAGAGATTTATGTATATATCTAATATACAAGGATGCATATTTGAGATTTATATACCTGTACTATCTGTATTACATTTTATATGTGTATCCCCATTCATCATACTAGGTATATATCTAACATAGATTACATACTTTATATATAGCTGAAAGAGATAGAGATAAACAGATGATTCACCTACCCTCGTGAAATAAAAGCCCAAAAGTAAATAGTAAAATAAAAGATATCAAAGGGAAACATATATCAAATGGGTTGAAATTTATCAGGCAAATATTGTACAAAGTGTCAGCCAAATGAAGAAATGTCAATATTAACATCAGATAGAATAATATAATCTAATGAAACATATAAACCATTTCTTTTATTGATAAAATGAGTATGTCAATAATAAAATGTAAATGCCAAGTTTACATGCATTGAAATGTATGAAGTAACTTGTAACAGATAATAGAGGTAGAAGACACTAAAATATCACTTTCACCTTTTCTTAGATTGTATAGAAAAAAACAATTTGAAAACTTGAAAGTATAATTTTTCATGTTTAACATAACTGTATAACAAACTTTGTTCCATTTTTTATATCACCAGTGTAATCAATGTATGAAATACTCACAAATATGAATGACCTCAATAAGATTCTGAGAAACAAAAAAATTAATACTAAAGATGATATGTTCACAATTGTATACTAAAACAATACTACAGAAGAAAATTTGGGGAACCAACAGTGGTATTTAGAGAAAAAATGTATATACTCAAATGCATATGTATTTGAAAATAAATATGTTAACGAGAATTTTTACCTAAATCTCCCTCCTAGTAGGATGTCTAAGGCAGTTCTGTATTAAACCAGACTTTTCAAAATGCCAACAGATAAGTTTCACTACCTAAAATAAAAATGGAGACTAGAAAGATCATCTTGTATTAACTACAAACCTAGTAATGCTTTTAGCAGGATATAGCAAGATTTTTTGTTGTGCATAAATGTCCCTTTATGTAACATAGAAACATGACTAGAACAGGCTTATATGATGTACAAGATTTGTGGCACTTTGAACCACAAGCAATTAATCTTCAGTAATTCCAAAACCAAAACATATCAAATGTATTAGTGGCCCCACAAACATTGATTTGGTTTGTGCTATAACTCTTTTCTTGTGTCATTTTAAAACCACTATTAATATTAAGTACTAGTTAAGACTTGCATTGCCCATGAGTAAATTGACCACTGTACCTTTGTGTCTATGTAAATAAAAAGACAAAGGTGAAAAATTAATGAGCTAAACATTTAAACGAATACAATTTCTAAAGAGTAAAGCAAAATATATTATTAGAAGAAACATCTACGAAAAATGAGAGAAGGAATTAATGAACTTTTCGTAACATGAACCAATAATAATACCTACTGTTACAACTTCTATCCTACATTATTGTATAGGGTCTTCACTACAGCTTCTAATAGAACAAAAAATGTGTAAACTAATCACACTTGAGGATTCTAAAGGAAGGATAAAATTGTCACTCTTAGAAGATGATTTAATTGTATATATTCAAAACCAGAGATTATTCATACAATAATCATTAGCATTAATTTAACAATGGTTAGAATTTCTTTTCAGATAGAAGATTAATATTAGAACTTCTTTCATTTGCTACACGTTGGGGAAAATCAGTCAGAAAATGTAATTGAAAATAAGAGGAGATAACGTTTTAAATAGTGGCATAATGTAATAAGCATACTATGTGTCAGTAAGATGACTCGTTCACTTGGAATAGTTTTGTATATATTTATTAATGGCAAATGAAAAAATCTTAAATTAATTCAAAAATAATTCATTACTTTTTGAAGAAAGGCTTTCACTATAAAAGTGTTAGTTATTCAAGAAGTTTTCTAAAGAATTAATTGCCATAATTTCTACTAAAATTCAAGCATTTTATCTTTAACGTAATAGGTAACTGTATATTTTTAAAGACGATTCAAAGACAAAATAATAATAATGATAATGAGTGCACAGCTTGTGGCTTGCCCTGTTGAATAGCGAAAGATGCTATACACAAATTACAATTAAAGCAGTGTGTTGTTCTTACAGTGACCAAAAAGGAGTCTAACTGAAGAGAATGGAGAGGTCAGCTACAGACAAAGGCTGATGTTGAAACGTGTGGTACAGCAACTGTCACAGAGAAATGAGGAAGGAAATCTCTCAGCAAATGGTGCTAAGACATTGGTTATCAATATTATAACAAATGATGAATACCTAGCTTATTCATTTTCAAATTACACGGACACATATATAAATATGCATCTATAGATAGATCATACAAACATATTCATATGCATATTACGTATATATACTTATATTTCCTATACTGTTTATGGATTATTATATGAGTTCTTAACCTAGAAGTATATACTGACTCTTCATAGTGTCTATGTACAATTGGTTGAATAAGTCTTTCCCTATTACTCATAGTTTGAGAAAAAAATGAAAAATTTAAATATATTTATTTCTTTTTAAGAAATATTTCAAACGTTCTAAAATTTGACCAACATATATGAATGGAATACAATATATATGACTGGAACTTACTGAAGTTCTGATGTTGAGGCCATTTTTTAATGCTTCAGTGGAGGTTATTATATATTCACAATCTTTATCAAAATATATTTCAACTTTAAATTTAATTTCAGATAATTAAATAACAATATAATAAAAATGAAAAAAAGTATATTTATATGTTTATCTCACATTTGGGTAGGAAACAAAATCAGTTACTGAGTATAAAAGTCAATGGAAAATAGATGTAAAAATTATAATAGTTTTTGTACATGTACAGTCCAAAATTATGATAAAAACAAATACGATTTTGCCATAAACAAAAGGTTAGAGAGCAGAATAGTTTAGACCAGCGCTTCTTAAATACTCTATGTTGAAGGACCATTCTTTTCTAACTACTCATGCCAATCTTTCTATGAAATAAAATAAAAATAAATTATTTAGTCACCTTACATTTAAAAAAGACATACGCATCATATTTTATGACATGCAAGAGATTAAACTTACTCATCACATTTCTATAACAGATTACAAATATTTAGTGCAAGGTTTATTTACTTAATTCACCGTAAATACACACCACACACATCATGAAGCCACACTGGTCCTCTCAAACCCAGGATCTCTGGTTTTATCTATGGGCAGACTCATGTCCTTTTTCTGGATCTTACTAAGACTTGAAATAGGTACATAAAGCCTTTCTTCCTCCATTTTATCCGCTTTAAAATAAAAGCAAAAACTCTGTATAAGATTGCTGTGATGTTGAATAAAGTAATTATTGTATTATAATAACAACTAACATATATGCTTGGCATCATATATGCTTGGCATATATTAAGCAGGCAAATGTCTGTTTGTAATTTCATGGTTAAATAAACTTTATCAATCAGAAGTAAAAATAAAGTGCTTGTCTTACTGTTACTTAAGAAGTTTTGTTCACTATAATTGCTCCCAATGTTTTCTAATGTGACAAGAGAAAGGAGTGACCTGTGGGGAAAAGAACGAGAGATCAGCTTGTTACCATGTCTATATATAGAAGGAAGTAGACATAAAAGACTCCATTTAGTTCTGTGTTTGAGATGCTGTTAAACTGTGACCTTACCTCCAACCTTGTCCTTGCAAGAGACATGTGCTGTGGTGACTTAAGGTTAAAAGGATTTTGGGCGGTGCAGAATGTGCTTTGTTAAACAAGTGCCTAAAGGCTGCTTATGGTTAAAGGTCATCACCATTCTCTTTAATCTCAAGAAAGAGAAAAACATTTGTCTCCTGCCCCTCCCTGGGCTATGGAACATCTCCGGGTAATACCCATTGTGTGCCTTGTTTACTGAGTGAGGAGAAACCGCCTTTAGGAATAAGGTGGGACTTGCTGGAGCAATACTGCTAAAAGGTTTATGGAGATGTCGCATATACATCTCAAGGCACAGCATTTTCCTTTAAACTTATTCATGTTACAAGGATTTTTTGTTCATATGTCTTACTGCTGATTTCCTCCCTACAATGATCCTATTGTCCAGCCACTCCCTTATCGTTTTGATGGTAAAGATAATTCTCAATAAATACTAAGGGAACTCAGAGGCCGGTGCCGGCGTGGGTCCTCTGTAAGCTGAGCGCCGGTCCCCTGGGCCCCGCTTTTCTTTCTCTACACTTTGTCTCTGTGTTTTATTCCTTTTCTCAAGTCTTTCGTTTCCACCTAACGAGAAACACCCACAAGTGTGGAGGTCACTGCTTGTGCATTTTGAAAATTATAAAAACAAAAACAAACAGCCTGCATAAAATTACAAGTCAGGTTAGATTTTACTTACTAATTATAGTAGTAATTTTTTAATTGGATTTGCATTCGTTTTTAACTTAATGCTAATTAATTGTATTTACGTAATTATATTTAAGGTTTTAGTATTTCTGTAAAAAATTTTCTCTTATATTCAATACATTAACATTCTGCTGCTCTCTTTCATTACTTTTAATATTATATTTAGTTATCCATGCTCTTTTGTTATTGTTACTGGCTTTCATTATTACTTTCCTTTTTCACTATTAGAAAATACATATCTTTACACAGAATCCTTTTATTGACAGATATTTTCTTAGGTATTAACATTTTTATGTAAAAGTTTAATGAATTTATTATTTATTTTCTATGATGTGAGATGAGGAAATTTAGTGACCTCATCAGGAAGCAGCTAGCCAACTACCTTATTCATATTTATTTGTTGTAAGTATTCTTTGTCTATTAGCTTTGAATACCTCCAATCAAATTTTATTTTAAACATACAACTTCATATAAACCCTTTAATTTGTTATATGTTACAGCATTTACAATAATGTATCATTACAAAATTATTATAAAGGGTTGTATGTGTGTATATATGTGTGTGCATGAGTATTTGCATGATAAGGATAACTTGCAAATACAGATGCTCCTTGACTTACCATGGAGTTACAAAGCAAACCATCATACCATGTCAAAATGCATTTAATACACCTAATTTACAGAACATGCTAGCTGCATTGTCAATGTAGGTCAAAACAGGGACAAGAAGGATTGATGAATAATGTGAGATTGTTCTCCTCTTCAGTCAACTTCAAAATCGGAATGATAGGTTATCTCCACAAAGAAGAAAACATTTTAACAAAGAACTGTGACTATTTAGGGAGTATCTCTGTAATACAGCGACCAATAATAGAGAAAGAAACAAATATCAGGAGTCAATCTCAGGCTACAACTAATAGTATATGCATACATACTCACATAAATCTATAAATATACATTTATATATATTAGCTTATATCTGTATCTGTTTATCTTCTATATATCTATGTATCTGTCTATCTATATATCTATGTATCTATATCTATATACCTCTCTTTGTATCTATATATCTATCTATCATATATCATCTATCATCTATTAAAAGAGAGGGAGTTTAAACAACTGGCTCACATGATTGTGGAGGGTGGCAAGTGTGAAATTGCAGGTCAGGCCAAGCCAGCAAGCTAGAGGCCCAAGGAAGAGTTGATGTTGCAACTCAAGTTCAAAGGTAGTCTCCAGTCACTTTCTTCTTCTTTGGACGAACTTAGTCTTTATCCATATAGGTCTTCAACTGACTGGATGAGGTTTTAAACCCATTATGGACAATCTACTTTACTCAAAGACTGCTGATATAAACATTAATCACATCTAAGAAATACTTTCACAAGAACATCTAGACTAGTGTCTGACCAAAAGCTGGATGCCATGGCCTAACCAAATTGACACATAAAATTAACATCACAATGTTGTTGGTAATTCTTTGCCCTGGAGAACTTTCTCACCTGTCCACTAAAGAATCAAGAGTGATTAGGGCTTAGTTTTGGTCTTTCCCATTGATGTATTTTACCTG
The DNA here is from genome assembly GCF_007565055.1 of Rhinopithecus roxellana. Lineage (NCBI taxonomy): Eukaryota > Metazoa > Chordata > Mammalia > Primates > Cercopithecidae > Rhinopithecus > Rhinopithecus roxellana. The sequence continues at coordinate 94,636,300 of NC_044551.1, forward strand.
TCAAACTAGCTGATAATCTCAGGGGAATTTGAGCTCATAAACAAATCATACTAGTTTTCTGAAGACTACAATGGTCTTAAAGAAAAATAAATGCGCTATGAAATCTATAATAGAAAAGTACAGAAAATAATGTAATACAGAGATCAAAAATCTTATGCAAGCATGATAAACACCCTCAAAAAGTCATAGAGTAATATTGTAAATAAGTAGGAATAACCTGATAAAATAATGAAACACAGAGAAATTTCAGGTCTGAACAATATAATAGTTGAAATAAAAACTCTTCAGATGAATCAAATCCAAATGGATAGAGTTAATGAGCAAATAATTGAACTGAAAGGTAATACTGAGAAACTTCACCACTGTGTCATAAAGTTATGCCAGGAAATATATGCAAAGTTCAAAAACATGAGGTCAAAATTAGAAGAGACAGCATTTATATGATGAGGACAGGAGTATTTCCTTCTCATGAAATTGGAATTCCAAAAGGAGTGCAAATTTCAGAAGTATTTGAAGGAATATTTATCACCAATTATTAATAAAAACAGATGGAATAATTGAAACATAAAAGACTTGTAGAATACGAAATAAGATAGATAACAAGATCCTACAATGGGACAACAGACAGTGACCATTTTAAGAAGCTTAATATTTAAATAAATTTATAAAACCTTCCAGATACCAATTATGAATTATGAACAAGTTTTAATTTTGACTTTACAAAAATGATACTGAATGAAAGCGAAGATTATTTAATATTTAAAGTAACTGAAAGGGAAAAATACATATGTTTAAAATGTTTGAACATCTTTGATAGTGTATTCAAAAAACTTTCTGTTTACTTTGTCTCAAAGAGATAGTTATACATGTCTAGTATTTGATGAGAGAGAGACAGAGAGACAGAGAGATGGTGGAAATAGATGCACTACATTCAGGCAGATAAGGTTACTAAATAGTTCCAACATGAATGTCAAGGAGTATATCTCACGCACTTTTCTCTAAGTAGTTGTTTGAAATAGGAGCATCTAGCACAATCTTAGAGAAGAAGCAAATGTACCTAAATACAAGTCACTTCAGCGCCTGAGTTTTTAAGTGTCTGCTTCAGTACCCCACAACAAATCTCTTTAATCCAAGAGATGAAACATATATAAAATGATATAATTTGGTGATACATTATAGAAAACATTAAATAACAGATAATTATTTATAAAAGTTGGCAAAAATGTGATTCTGGGTAAATCACTAATCAGCTTTCACTGAGGGCTGGCAAATTGTGTGAGCAAACGACAGTTGCTCAGGGCAGTTTTGGTCCAGTTTGGTTTCCCTGGGGTTTCATGTCCATTTCACTCTTCTGGGCCTCTTCTCCTTAATAGAAAGTATTTCTTGATGCATGTGAAGTGCAGGAACTTTCCATATTCACTCAGCATTTTACAAAAGTGGCATTTCTAAGCTATGTGTATATAAATTTCTATTTTTGCTCCCATTTCTGTTGTCTGGATGTTTATATCAGCTGTTTTTCAATCAATAGTATTATTTTTCTTCCACATATTCATGAATTACATTGGACAGCAGGATAAAAAAAAAAGTTGGTAACAGTGTGTGAGACTGACAACTCCCCTCATGAATACTTTTTATTGTTCTTGGACCTCTGTAGGAAGAATAAATATCTGATTATCTATCAGTTAACTGAAAGATTACCTGTCTTTAGCTAACTGAAAATGTAGATTAGCCCAGGTCCCCAACAACATAACTTTAAGTCACAGGTTTAGTAAGTTCTTGTACTCAGAAGCACAACTGCTTCCGATAACACCTTCCAACGGCTGTTTTTATAACCTTCACAGTTTGAGAAAGAAGTAATTATTTTCAGCCAAAAAGGAAGAAAAATATATATTGTTCTGTAATCATTTGTCATCTTTACTTTTTCTTTTCCCTGAATGGCAGAACCAAAAAGAAAACCTTGATAGCTTATATGCATATTCAGACCATTGTTACCCTAAGAAAAAACATCGTTCAGTAATATGAATCATGAAATTTCAGAGGCATTATAGTTGGCAATACTTTATCGTACAGAGACATAGATGTACAAAATGTTTCTACTTTCCACTACTTTTTTAGGAAAAATCAGTGGTGAGCACTGGAACATATTGTTAAGCATAAAATTAGTTTTCTTTCATAATGAAGCCACAGGAGAGACAGGATTTAAATTAATTAAAATGATTACATAAACCCATGCTTATGTGAAATGTTAAGACTACCAATTGTCCAGAGGCAAAAAGGAAATTATTCTTAATTTATTGTCATATAATTATCTTCATAAATATATTTACTACTGTTTCTCTGGATTCATAATAACCTAATTTTCTCTGTTGTCATGGGGAATTTTATTACTACCCATGTTGATTTCTTTATGGGAAAGGACTTAGATACAAGGGGAGTAGGCCTCCGGGATACATGGCAGATTTCATGATTCTGTCCTGGTCAAGATTGTGATCTGCAGCTTACATTTATTGAACATTTTAAGAAGGGCCTATGTATTAGGCAATTGAACTATAACTCAATTATTATGCTGTATTGAGTGGGAGGTTCAGAAGATAAAATTTAAGTCAGTAGACAAAAAGATCAAAAAGAAAAGGAAGTTTTGAGTTGTTATGCAGGAAAATAAAGAGGGATTTTAAAATTTGTAAATCCAATCCCCAGATTCCATCTCCATCACCCCATGCTCCTTCCTCACTGCAGTACAAATCAGGAGGTTTATTTTTTGTAGAAGATAAACAAAAACTCTCTGAAGCAAAGCAAAGTTGAGGATGAGGGTGCCAAACAAAAATTACAGAAATTGAGTCAACTCTTACATACCAAATTCTGGAATTCTGAGTTGACTTTAATAGAGCTCCCAAAATACTGGCAGATAAGACTATAGAAATTGGCATAGGAGTTCTGTAACCAAGTGGCCCGGTCAACCACTCAACTTATGTTAGATCAATATTGCCAATCAGTTGGGATATTCAAATCAAACTTTTAAAGTCCCATTGTAAATAAAAACAGAAAAGCTTGGGAGGCCGAGACGGGCGGATCACAAGGTCAGGAGATCGAGACCATCCTGGCTAACACGGTGAAACCCCGTCTCTACTAAAAAATACAAAAAACTAGCCGGCGAGGTGGCGGGTGCCTATAGTCCCAGCTACTTGGGAGGCTGAGGCAGGAGAATGGTGTGAACCCGAAAGGCGGAGCTTGCAGTGAGCTGAGATCAGGCCACTGCACTCCAGTTTGGGCTACAGAGCGAGACTCTGTCTCAAAACAAAAAAACAAAAAAACAGAAAAGCAAGTGCCAGTATACATCTGAGGAAGGCTGAAAATATAAAGGGGATCAAAAGAAAAAATACGTATTTAAAGAAAAACTACAAATGAAAGTAAAACTAGAAAGAGACAAGATATTCATATCCTCAGAAATATAAGAGAAGATAGGAACAATGAGATAGAAATAACTGTTGGGCAAATGCAAATACACTCAAAGAGATCGATATCTAATATCCACATATAGAGATGTATATTATCTATAAATACACACAAAGTATATATATGCACACACATATATTAGATACACACACACACACATATATTCTATAAAACTATATTTTTTAAAAAACAAACAATAGTGAGAAAAAAATTTTACAGCTTTACATTTTTATATTTTTACATCTTTACTTAAGATCTGGTTTAATAGAAAATAGCTGGCACTTTATGTGTGCTGCTGTATTCAATCTGTGGAAATACATTGATTTTGGAAGTATATGAGTGAAATCTGGACCACACTCAGAAGAGAGTCGGAAAGAGAGAAGTATTTTAATAGATTTTCAGATAATAGTAAATATTATTCTGTGATACTGTATCAAAACTTAAGGGTGGTAGTTTCTTAATAGTTAGTTGCACATTAGAAATCAAAGATATATCAATAAATTTTGTACTCCACTACTTTAAAATCCATTGATTTATCTCGCATTTTGAATGGATCTCCTGCTCATGCATTGTTTTACAACAAACAATGCCAATTTGGGAAACATTGCCTTATTGAGTAATTCCGTTATTTTATATGTTGATATAATTCATAATAAAATGTTTTAAAAATCACATTTGTTAATATTATCACCATCTCATAAAGTACTTACATGTTGGTAATCGGTCAATCTTATGGTAGCTGATACAAATTTTCCAAAACTTAATTTTTGCTTTAGAAGTTCAAATTTTGCTTTGGCAACAATAAATACTAAACTTCTCTTATTTTCTTACTTTCTTTTTTTCGTTTGTTTTATTTTCTACTATTTGTTTCTGTGTGATTTGGAAATAACACTTTTCCATCATTTACTTCAGAAGACAACATCAGCCAAATATCCATGCCTCAATAACCATAGTTACTGCAATTATGCAAACTTTACAAACATGTATTAGGCCTGATCTTCAGCACTTCACTCCTGCAATAGTACAAAGGAGACTGCTTTAAAGCAGAGGGTGGTATATCTTTTCTAAAATAGTAAACATTTCAAGTTTCTTGGTCCTGTGTTTTTTTCTGTACTCTCTTTGTAATTGCAGTGCAAAAGCAGCCAATGACAACATGCAAAGGAGTAGGTGTGGCTCTGTTTCGGTAAAATTATATTAATAATCATTAAAATGAGAATATCATACAATACTCATATGTCACAAAATATTACTATTTTATTAATAATTTTGTTTTTAACCATTTTTTAAAATCTTAGTTTGCAAAGCATGCACAAACAGCTGACAGCCCTTTTTGCTTTGGCACACAATTAATAATTTACTTTGCATTAAAGAAAAGGGAGGGCCCTTAAGATTCTTCTCCCTGGCTGGGCACGGTGGCTCAAGCCTGTAATCCCAGCACTTTGGGAGGCCGAGACGGGCGGATCACGGGGTCAGGAGATCGAGACCATCCTGGCTAAGGCGGTGAAACCCCGTCTCTACTAAAAATACAAAAAAAAAAAAAAAACTAGCCAGGCGAGGTGGCGGGCGCCTGTAGTCCCAGCTACTCGGGAGGCTGAGGCCTGAGAATGGCGTAAACCCAGGAAGGCGGAGCTTGCAGTGAGCTGAGATCCGGCCACTGCACTCCAGCCCGGGCGACAGAGCGAGACTCCGTCTCACACACACAAAAAATAAATAAATAAAAATTAAAAAAAATTAAAAAAAAAAAAGCTTCTTCTCCCGTGCCTTGAACTTGAAATTAAATGCTTAAATTTGTATTTTACATTGTGTCTGCTCCTGGAAGGAGATACATGAAGCTCCATGTACTTCCCATAATGTTTGTAATGACTATTGTTGTTGTAGCTACTATGAACGAATGTCACTTGATTTCCCAATGTTTTGACGGATGCCTTCACTCATTTGCTGCTACAGTAGAGGGTCATTTTTAGGTCATTGGTTACTAGCATTTTTTGTCATCTGACAAAGAAGTCATCTAAGTCTTCCTAATCAAGTAGATGACCAACTTAATCCTTAAAAAAATCAATTTTGAGGTTCCATTCCTGAAACTCATGTTAATTACCATATTGATCAGACTCCCAGCAAAAACTGATAACACACTCATGAGAGGTTGTTATAGATCATTTAATAAAGTAACTATTTAGAGAAATATGAATATATTTAAATGAACCAATTAGGAATGGTAAATAAGCATGGGACTGAGAACATCCATGGGTCTGGTTAGGAAGAGCAGGTTCACCACACCCTGGTAAGAGCTAAGAGCTATAATCATTGGAGACAAGAAGGAGACCACAAGAAAGGAGCTGTGGATACAAATAGGTGAATTCAACAGTCAACACTGTGGCCTGACAAGAGGAAGCAGGGAATCCTTACCTGTCTCTTCTCTCTTCAATGTCCTATTAGTTATTCTTATTGGCCAAGGCCAACTGGATGTCAGAAGGCAACAGATCCTATATAATGAAGTTTATAGAAAACAAACTTAGACACAGAGGTGGATGCAGAAAAGGTCATTGATGGATACAGAGGGTCAATCAGAAAATAAACAGCTCAAGCTATGACTCTGATGCATTACAAGTAATAGGTTAGTTTGTGATAAGTCTGGTGAGATGCTACTGTTAGTTTTTCCCTTTCAGTATCTGCCACAGTTCCACTGAGAATTGAGGTAGGGATAAGTAGAAGGATGTCTCATATGTCCTGCTCAGAAAACTAATTATTTGTGAAATGTGGGCTGCATGTATTTGAGAGAGGTTGACACACTGAAGAGAAGAGAAGCCAAGATATGAGAGACCATAGAAAGGGAAGGAGACAAGAAAAGAGAGGAGAGCAGACAGGAAAGAAAAAGAGATGGCATGAAGAGATGAAAAGAAAGATAGAAAAGAAAATGAAGAAAAAACGGAATCAGAAGGAAAAGCAGGGAGAGGAATGAAAAGAAGTTTGCAAGGTAGAAAGGAAACAGCGGAAGTACCCAATTGCAAAAGAAATGAAAATCTTAACATAATCTTTTCCTTCAGTGAGTCCTAAATAGTTTGATTTTTCGATACTGTATCTGGTTCTTTTTCCATGATAAACTTCATTTTTATTTACTTGCTTTGATACAAAGCCTTATTCAAAATAGTTTGTATGAAGCAATACCCATGTGTGTTATTAGATAACTTTGTAAAGAAGTGCAGTTCTATATTTAAAAAACAAACAAAAAAAACCCTCACAGTTTACGACAGTTAACAAAAAAGTTGTAAATCAAAATTATCCTTCAGTGAACAACTTAAATAGCATCCTAACAAATAATTGACAAACTATCATAATTTATATGATGTTTTCATTTTTCTCATTAGGTGGTCTGTAATTCTCTGGCCTCCTGTTTCTAGATGGTACTTTTGTACCAGAGTTGCTTTCATGGCTCAACTCTCACATTCTGACTAAGTTTTTCTTGCAGGGAGCCCTTGGCCTATCAGAGTGGAGAACTGTATTGAAGGGATGAAAAATGTATAGCTCCTTACTTTCTGGATCCTTCTGTAAGGATGTGTAGTTCCTGTAGGAAGGATGTATCTTCTTTCCTCCATGTGGGGAGAGTGAGAGAGAACTGTTCAAGATAAGGTTTCCTTAATAGCAGAGAACTTTAAAATTATCCCATTGCTACATCTTCTGAGCTGACATATTGATTTACATCTGTGTGTTTTATATGACTCATTTTTTAATGGATTCCAAACTTCTGCTGTTCTGTTCTGTTTTGCTTCATTTTATTATCCAAGATAGAGAGTCTAGGATATTAGTCCTTACACCTATTTTTCTGCCCAAATATCTCCAATATGCTGAATATTTATTTAGTGTTTTATTGATGGCTTTTACTCAGGGGTAAAATTTTTATTAAATTGTTTTATTAAACTGTTTTTATTTCCCCTGAAACAATTCACCACAATAATTTCTAATTTATAGTGAGTAAAAATGAGTCTATTTTATTAAAAAATTATGTATTCTTATACCTTTAAGCTTTACATTTTAATTAAGATTTTTGTTGGTTGGTTTTAAGTTTAAAGAATGTAACTGAAAGACATACAGGGATTATATATGATCTAGAGCATATTATAAAATTTTACTATATTAAACCCTGTGTTTAAGAAAGAATACTATTTTGAGTTGATGAATTCTGGTTATAATTATTTAGATGATTTTAAAAAGCCACTTAAATAAAAGCATTGTTTTAAAAATGACCAACTTTAAATAACTTTCATTTTTCTATCTATTTTGAATGTTAAATTATTTTGAATTAATTTAATGATTTAATATTTATCACAGACCAATGGGCATCTGATTATTTCTGGACAGCTAATAAGAAACTTAACAGTCCACCTAAACAATGAAAGAAAATTATTTTTCTCATAGGCAATCAGTAAACACATTTTTCTTTTCTATTTGTTTTATACTTTTCTTTCTTTTTTTTTTTTTTTTATTTTAAGTTCTAGGGTACATGTGCATAACGTGCAGGTTTGTTACATATGTATACTTGTGCCATGTTGGTGTGCTGCACTCATCAACTCGTCAGCACCCATCAATTCATCATTTATATCATGTATAACTCCCAATGCAATCCCTCACCCTCCCCCCTCCCCATGATAGGCCCCAGTGTGTGATGTTCCCCTTCTCGAGTCCAAGTGATCTCATTGTTCAGCTCCCACTTATGAGTGAGAACATGCGGTGTTTGGTTTTCTCTTCTTGTGATAGTTTGCTAAGAATGATGGTTTCCAGCTGCATCCATGTCCCTACAAAGGACGCAAACTCATCCTTTTTTATGGCTGCATAGTATTCCATGGTGTATATGTGCCACATTTTCTTAATCCAGTCTGTCACAGATGGACATTTGGGTTGATTCCAAGTCTTTGCTATTGTGAATAGTGCCGCAATAAACATACGTGTGCATGTGTCTTTGTAGTAGAATAATTTATAATCCTTTGGGTATATACCCAGTAGTGGGATGGCTGGGTCATATGGTACATCTAGTTCTAGATCCTTGAGGAATCTATGCAAATCAACTAGAAAATCTAGAAGAAATGGATAATTTCCTGGACACTTACACTCTTCCAAGACTAAACCAGGAAGAAGTTGAATCCCTGAATAGACCAATAGCAGGCTCTGAAATTGAGGCAATAATTAATAGCCTACCCACCAAAAAAAGTCCAGGACCAGATGGATTCACAGCTGAATTCTACCAGAGGTACAAGGAGGAGCTGGTACCATTCCTTCTGAAACTATTCCAATCAATAGAAAAAGAGGGAATCCTCCCTAACTCATTTTATGAGGCCAACATCATCCTGATACCAAAGCCTGGCAGAGACACAACAAAAAAAGAGAATTTTAGACCAATATCCCTGATGAACATCGATGCAAAAATCCTCAATAAAATACTGGCAAACCGGATTCAGCAGCACATCAAAAAGCTTATCCACCATGATCAAGTGGGCTTCATCCCTGGGATGCAAGGCTGGTTCAACATTCGCACATCAACAAACGTAATCCAGCATATAAACAGAACCAAAGACAAGAACCACATGATTATCTCAATAGATGCAGAAAAGGCTTTTGACAAAATTCAACATCCCTTCATGCTAAAAACGCTCAATAAATTTGGTATTGATGGAACGTACCTCAAAATAATAAGAGCTATTTATGACAAACCCACAGCCAATATCATACTGAATGGGCAAAAACTGGAAAAATTCCCTTTGAAAACTGGCACAAGACAGGGATGCCCTCTCTCACCACTCCTATTCAACATAGTCTTGGAAGTTCTGGCTAGGGCAATCAGGCAAGAGAAAGAAATCAAGGGTATTCAGTTAGGAAAAGAAGAAGTCAAATTGTCCCTGTTTGCAGATGACATGATTGTATATTTAGAAAACCCCATCGTCTCAGCCCAAAATCTCCTTAAGCTGATAAGCAACTTCAGCAAAGTCTCAGGATACAAAATTAATGTGCAAAAATCACAAGCATTCTTATACACCAGTAACAGACAAGCAGAGAGCCAAATCAGGAATGAACTTCCATTCACAATTGCTTCAAAGACAATAAAATACCTAGGAATCCAACTTACAAGGGATGTAAAGGACCTCTTCAAGGAGAACTACAAACCACTGCTCAGTGAAATCAAAGAGGACACAAACAAATGGAAGAACATACCACGCTCATGGATAGGAAGAATCAATATCGTGAAAATGGCCATAGTGCCCAAGGTTATTTATAGATTCAATGCCATCCCCATCAAGCTACCAATGAGTTTCTTCACAGAATTGGAAAAATCTGCTTTAAAGTTCATATGGAACCAAAAAAGAGCCCGCATTGCCAAGACAATCCTAAGTCAAAAGGACAAAGCTGGAGGCGTCACGCTACCTGACTTCAAACTATACTACAGGGCTACAGTAACCAAAACAGCATGGTACTGGTACCAAAACAGAGCTATAGACCAATGGAACAGAACAGAGTCCTCAGAAATAATACCACACATCTACAGCCATCTGATCTTTGACAAACCTGAGAGAAACAAGAAATGGGGAAAGGATTCCCTATTTAATAAATGGTGCTGGGAAAATTGGCTAGCCATAAGTAGAAAGCTGAAACTGGATCCTTTCCTTACTCCTTATACGAAGATTAATTCAAAATGGATTAGAGACTTAAATGTTAGACCTAATACCATAAAAACCCTAGAAGAAAATCTAGGTAGTACCATTCAGGACATAGGCATGGGCAAGGACTTCATGTCTAAAACACCAAAAGCAATGGCAGCAAAAGCCAAAATTGACAAATGGGATCTAATTAAACTAAAGAGCTTCTGCACAGCAAAAGAAACTACCATCAGAGTGAACAGGCAACCTACAGAATGGGAGAAAATTTTTGCAATCTACTCATCTGACAAAGGGCTAATATCCAGAATCTACAAAGAACTCAAACAAATATACAAGAAAAAAACAAACAACCCCATCAAAAATTGGGCAAAGGATATGAACAGACATTTCCAAAAGAAGACATTCATACAGCCAACAGACACATGAAAAAATGCTCATCATCACTGGCCATCAGAGAAATGCAAATCAAAACCACAATGAGATACCATCTCACACCAGTTAGAATGGCAATCATTAAAAAGTCAGGAAACAACAGGTGCTGGAGAGGATGTGGAGAAATAGGAACACTTTTACACTGTTGGTGGGATTGTAAACTAGTTCAACCATTATGGAAAACAGTATGGCAATTCCTCAAGGATCTAGAACTAGATGTACCATATGACCCAGCCATCCCATTACTGGGTATATACCCAAAGGATTATAAATTATTCTACTACAAAGACACATGCACACGTATGTTTATTGCAGCACTATTCACAATAGCAAAGACTTGGAATCAACCCAAATGTCCATCTGTGACAGACTGGATTAAGAAAATGTGGCACATATACACCATGGAATACTATGCAGCCATAAAAAAGGATGAGTTTGCATCCTTTGTAGGGACATGGATACAGCTGGAAACCATCATTCTTAGCAAACTATCACAAGAACAGAAAACCAAACACTGCATGTTCTCACTCATAGGTGGGAACTGAACAATGAGATCACTTGGACTCGGGAAGGGGAACATCACACACTGGGGCCTATCATGGGGAGGGGGACGGGGGGAGGGATTGCATTGGGGAGTTATACATGATATAAATGATGAATTGATGGGTGCTGACGAGTTGATGGGTGCAGCACACCAACATGGCACAAATATACATATGTAACAAACCTGCACGTTATGCACATGTACCCTAGAACCTAAAGTACAATTAAAATAAATAAATAAATAAATAAAAAATCTGGAGTCTTAGATATCATGACACAGCTCCATCAAATCTAAGGCTTTTGCATTACTTTGATGTAAAAATAAAATGGTTTAATTGGTACAGTGTAAAATGATGGACATATCTTCAACAACAATGGCTAAATTAAAATATTTTGATATAATTGTTTATAGAAATTCTGGTCAATATTGAAAATTATTTGACATTTTTGTCAGGTAAAAATGAAAATAATTTGTGTGCATGTTTTTGTTGCAATTAAAAGGTGGCTTCTCTGCCAAGTGATTTGTAATTCCATTAATTATTTTCACCAATATATACTTAGTAATGTCCAAATGTTAGGCACAGGAAATACAAAGATATTTAAAGCAAGGGATCTTTTCTTCAGTTGTTTATGAGGACTCTGTGAGATAAAGTTGAGCCCATTGAAGACTGCAAGGAGCTGGGAGAAAAGTGTGGCCACATCTAAATTGCTTCCTTTATTGTAGATGTTAGGCCTAGTTTCACAAGGTAGGACAGAAGAAGGCCCAACACAGACCTCTACAAATAGTTTCTTTACATATTAATTAATTTTAAATGTGTTTCACTATGTGCCTGAATGACAAGGTGAGTGCCAGAAATGTATCCCCAATGAGTAAACTCAAACCAGAGAGAACCTCACAAGATCTTGAAAAATTTGGCACTAGATTAATATGGTTTTTGCGCACCATGGTGGGCTGACTATGTATTTCTCTCTGCAGAAGGTCTTAAAGTCGTATTTTCAAGATAATCCACATGGCCAAAAGCTCTAAGCTCTCAGGCTCCATTTTAAGGTGGAATAAGCAGTGTTATCCTAACACAAACAGTTTTATTAACCATGAATAGCACCTGCCATTGACTGGTAATGACTCTTTAAAGAAAGGATGGAGGTGACAGCAAAGCAGTTGACAGGATGTGGACTATAGTGGCAATTACCAAGAGCAAAAAAGAAGACAGCCAGGTGGAAAATTTATGATAAAACAGCAGTAACTTTTGCATATTGGTATATTGCTTCAAATCTAAAGACAGTGTTTATCGATATTTTGTGCTATTTCTATTTTGTGTTTCTGGTATAGATCTATGGGAATTTTTTTTTTTTTTTTGCATCAGTCAACTAAAAATTATTCTCGCAAGTATATCTATCAGTATCTGTCACAACAACAGAAAAAAATGTTTTATTCTGAAAATTCCTAGATAATAAACTGGCCCTTAATTCACACGTCTGCTAGTTGAAGTTATGCTGAACTTACACTCTCAAGGTAGAAGTTGAGACTAAGTACTTTCCCTAAATGGAATAAAAAAATTAAATAGAAAATTGTTAGAGAAATATTGGATCATAACATAGTATCATGATTGCATAGCATCATAATGTCTATGCACAATAAAAAGCAACAGCTTGATATTAAGGTATTTATATTTTAATACTCAAATAATACGAGTGTAACACAATGGGTCCTTCCGATACAATTACATGTAGTTCCTTATTGAAATAAATGTGAACAATCATATTTTATACTTAAACAGTAATTTCTACTAGCTTACTAATGACATACATTTTGCTTTTTAGACTATTTGGGTTAACTATTTCCAATTTCTATGTTACAGGAAAAATGTATATTCATTAAAAGAAGGTTTTTAATATTTAAAATATATTGCTATATAAATTTGCATACAAATTTATGATTTTATTAGTCTTCAATATATGGTATGAATTAGCAACTCATCATATTTTTTGAAATGAAAAAGAAACATTATTTTGGCAGTTTTCCTACAGTTAAAAAAAGGTAATTGTAAAAATGCTTTTTATATTCATAAACACATAGACTAGCAAATCTTTTAAAACTCATTCTTGGAGTGACTCTCAACTGTTGACTGAAATCACATTTGAGAGAATAACGTGTCCATCACAGAGCAGAGTTCAAAACTGTATATATATTTTAGAGCAGTGTTACACCCTACAATACCCCCTACATTTTATCAGCTCAGGCTTCAATATTCCCCCAATGAATTGAAACAAATTGTTTCTGAAATAAGTTTATGATTCATGATTCCGAGATCTAACTGCATAAATCCTGAAAAAGCCATGAATGTAAACAAAAAGAAATGCTGAGTTAACCAAAACATCCACAAAGATCAAAGATTTTTACTTTGAGGAACCTAAAATAGGAGTGTGACTGAAAATAACAAATATTTGCATAGCATAAATATTTAATTGACTAATATTAGTTATTTGCATTGACAATGTCTCAATATTAATTGGCAAGCAGCTCTCAAAAATATGAAAAAAAAATTATAATGTAAAGTGATATATCAGCATGGTAATACTTATATTATTCTTCTATAAATAACTGGAATCAATACACCAAGAAGTGAAGAATAAACATTTTATGGACACTTTAGATAAGATCAATAATATAATATTTTACAATACACTGTGACCTTGTTTCACCAAGAGGTTTTACATAACTTCAAACATCTACACTCTATGGACAAAGGTATTGTACATAGGATCTATGGTCCCGTATTGACGATATTTGATCAATCATACAAGAGTATACTACCTCGTGCTGTGTCAATACAGATTTGACAAATTCTTTAGCAAGGTTGGTGATATCCATAGAAACATAAAAAGCCTTCTGGAGGTACAAAAATAGAATGAAGACGATGTGTAAAGGACCCTGTCACAGGTTGAAATCCTCAAGACACAAACTATAAGACAAAGGTTAGCGTGCACAATGTTTATTAGTGGGTGCTCTCAGGGTTAATGCCTGTGAATGGAAACAACATTGGGCAAAGAAAGAAGTTGGCCTCAATGTAGTCTTTGTGAAGGCCTCAGTCATGTTTGTAGTGAGCTCTGAAGATGAAATAATCCTTCAGAATTGTTCAAGATGAGGTTAGGGCACCAGGATTTTATACATCCGATACCTAGGCAGCTGTCTTCAAGAAAACGTCCTAAAGAGACTGAAAACTGAGAGAACTGTCACCTGCCACCTTTCCAGGACCTGGGATTGATGGGGCGTATGGTGCAACTTATAGCATTAGCTCTAACAGATTACATTTATATAATTGTTTAGTCCAGGATATGCAATTTTCTAGTAGTAAGGCTTGGGCTAAGTAGCTCTATGTTCATTAAAATTAGAAATAATGAGGGTTAGTTATATGTTAATTTAAAGCAAAGAATGAAAAAGTTAATTTTAAGTAAATTCTTTTATTACATATATTTATACTATATATACATATGTAGATAATACTGCATTTTAGTCTTCATACATAAAATGCTATTTCAGAGTTTAAAAATTTAGTTTTACTATTATCAAATAATGTATGCATTATACAAAATGAGTTGTACATATATTTTCAAATTCTGTAAGCTGTATAGAAAATGAACAAGATAATTGTTCATATCCTAAAATTTGAATATTTCTATTGTTCCATCTAGAGTTATCAATCAATAACATCAAATCACCTTATTAGTATTCATGGTTGCAACAATTTTATGGTTGTTGTTGTATATTATGCCAATGATCATTCAACATTTATGGTGATCATACTCCACATGAACTTGAGACAAATAAATAATTGTAAAGATATTTATTAAAAAATTTGTCTGGACGCGGTGACTCACACCTGTAATCCCAGCACTGTGGGAGTCCTAGGAGAGCAAATCACGAAGTCAGGAGTTAGAGACCAGCCTGGCCAACATGGTGAAACCCCATCTCTACTAAAAACACAAAAATTGGCCAGGCATGGTGGTACACACCTGTAATCCCAGCTATGCGGAGGTTGAGGCAGGAGAATTGCTCAAACCCAGGAGACAGAGGTTGCAATAACCCGAGATTTCACCATCGCACTCCAGCTCTGGGTGACAGAGCAAGAATCCCTCTTGGAAAAAAAAAAAAGAAGAAGTTTTAATGTGTACAATATTATGCTAAAATATTATAAATGATACATATGACTATAATACTTTTCAATAATTTTCTATCTTTTGAAGTAGTAATCGTCCAACTGCACGAACAAGACACCAACAGGTTATGTGTGTGTTTGTGTGTACAAACATTAATGTTGTGAAAGACATTAATATATTTCCTAATATTGGGTCATTCTTGCATTTCTATTTATCAATCCTGTAGAGTCATATTTGTCCGTACCTTTGTGTGGATTGTTTTAATACTTTTCAGTATTAAATTTCACAGTATTTAATGTTTGCACAATGATCATGAAGGCTCTTAGTCTGTGACTCTGATTGGTTATTGCCCAACTCCCTTTGCTATCATAATTATTCTTAATTCGTAATGATCTGGGAAATTTATGTTATGAGTAAATTTAACGCTTTGTTTAATTTATACTTGCATGGACTATATGAATATCAGCTAAATTCTCAAATACACAGATTTAAATTAGCATAAACTTGTCCTCATTTTAAAAATCTCTTATTGTCATTTTCCCTTAAATTTCCCAAATATATTTATTTTAATACTTCAGTTTAAATTTTGTATCAGTTTCAGGTTATCTTTTCCTGTGTTTCTTTGCCTCATTTGGCTTCTTTTTACTAAAAACACTTTTCTCAAATTCTCACTCAGTCCATGTCCAAGACACTGGGTGCCCTGACTGTGCAGGATATTCAATCATCCAATCACAGTATTCGATTGAAAAATGAACACACATCTTCAACTGGGCCAAAAAAGATACTCTTAGGGTTCTAGTTTTTTAAACTATAAAGAAATAAGGTTCTCTCTTTTTCACTGGAATTATTAACTATGAGAAAAATGTAAGTTAAGAATTTCAAGAATTCATTCCTGCCATTTATTGAAAAAAACCCTAACGTAAAATGACAAGGCACAGATTCAGGGAGGACCCTGGGAGGGTCCTGCTGACACCGAGGCTTTGGATTCAGCTGAAAGCAAAATTTGCACCTGAATCTCCAAGGTATTGTTGCAGAAAGCTTTTATTTATTCATTTATTTTGCCTTAAAAGAGATTGAGTTATATTTTCTGTTGTTTGCTGACAAAAAAAAAAAAAAAAAAAAAAAAAAAAACCAAAAATCCTAACCATTGTAATCAAATGTCATCCTTCTTTTTCTTTCCACTTTCATTTTTGTGCTAAATTGTTAGGATGACTTGGTTAGGTCTGGAAAAATTATTTCCCAGAATTCCCTTTCTTGTGTGGTTTCCATAAGAGTTGGCCATATGGAATCTTGCATAATATTTGAGATGAAGTAAGGAGAAGGAGTTACACCCAGAAGCTGGTTGCAGTCAAGCAGATTGATGGACAGACACAGTGCTCTCCATGGCTCCAAACTGTCCTCACTTTCCTGCATTTTCTGCCCAGCTCACCTTTTCTACTAGTGATGCCGGAGACCAACAGCAGCTCCAGGATGACCATGAGGTGCTTCTCTTCACAGAAAGAGAAGTTGCATCAAGACAATTTCCCCAGGGAAGAATTCGCCAAGACGAGTGTCTTCCACGGGTCTCCCCACAGAGTCCCCTTTGGGTTCCCTCTTTGTTGGCCAGATAAACTTGGTCAGGGTATGTGATAGGATTTGTAGTTTACGAGTCACACAAGGGAAGGACATGGTAGAAAGTACCCACATTTACAACAGAAAGCTGAAAAGTAGGTTGGTGGCCTCATTTTTGGCAGTCAAACTACTTAGAAGACTCAAGTCTGTATGAGTTAAAGTTCATAATGCTGTTTGTTTATGTCAAATTTTGACAATGTATTACCAAGAAGGAGAGAATAATTCTGCATGGGTTTAAGATAAGAACTTTTTTTATAAGGACAATTCTGGAAGATTTTCTTCATCACTGGTGGATAACCCAAGTTTAGTTGGAGAATGCGAGCTATCGCTATTTATAATTAATTACTCCTAAGAATTTTAGATTTTATAGATGATTACTGGGAGATATATATCTCTTATAACTTCTAAATAATATCCTTTACTAATTTTGAGTTCTCAGAATATACACATGTGGGATCTGATTGAGAAAGAAAGAGGAACGAGAAACTATGAAGGTTTTTTTTTTTTTTTTTTTTTGAGATGGAGTCTCGCTCTGTCGCCCAAACTGGAGTGCAGTGGCCGGATCTCAGCTCACTGCAAGCTCCGCCTTTCAGGTTCACGCCATTCTCCTGCCTCAGCCTCCCAAGTAGCTGGGACTACAGGCGCCCGCCACCTCGCCCGGCTAGTTTTTTTGTGTTTTTTTTAGTAGAGACGGGGTTTCACCGTGTTAGCCAGGATGGTCTCGATCTCCTGACCTTGTGATCCGCCCGTCTCGGCCTCCCAAAGTGCTGGGATTACAGGCTTGAGCCACCGAGCCCGGTGAAACTATGAAGGTTAGATAGACACCCTTCCCTCTCAGCAAAAATTAAATTTTGATATTAGTATTTTGAGCCAAAGATAGTTCTTCATCCCCCATTCATCCAAGATCTACAGATTTTTCCCTGCACTCTATCTGACCCAATGTCTCCAAGTATTAGACACAATTCAGTTGTGATAGAAGAGACACTGTGGAGCACCAACTTCTCTATTGAGAACAAAGAATACTCTTCAGATATTCAGGCAACTGGTCACAGTCAAAAAGGACTACTTGCAGGTAAGACTTTAGGGCTGCTGCTCTCACCTCCCTCCAGGAGAAATGAAGGTGTGTGTCAGCATGGAGTGGGAGAAAGAAGCAACTTCAGTATAACTTTAAATGTGGCATTAAGCATCCCTTAATCTAACTATGGTTTTTTCAAGCCAGCACATCCAGAGTAGACAGAATATGAAGGACTAGAGAATAAACTCCTAAAAAGAGTCAGGATGAGTGATGAGGAAGACACTATCTCTAAAGGGGTACCAACAGCAGCAATTCTCAGATGAAGAGAATGAGTAATTCATTACATACTTAGTTTATTTATATTGCATTTGAGATACAAAATAAGAAAGCTGCCAAGATAATTAAGGACTATTCAGCATGTGGTGCTATTACCCTCCGAGGACATTCTGGAGAAAGTACCTGATGTTTAAAATGCATTTTTTATATTTTACCCTATTCCACGAGGAACATGGAGGGAGAATTTGGAGGACAGATGCTGCTTTCAGGAGTTGGAAATACTTCCCTAGAGAGAAAGTGAAGTGGGTGGGAAAATAATTATAACAACATCTGGCTCATAAGTCTTGTTAAGGAGTGGAGAGTCTCTTCAGCAAACTTTTCTAGAAGTGTCTTAGTGAGAAGACAAACTTTTCTGTAAAGGGCTACAGAGCAAATATTTCAGTCTTGCTCTCCATGCAGTGTTGCAACTACTTAACTCTGCATTTTTAGAACAAAGGAAGCCATGGACAATGCATAAATGCAGATGTTTTGTGCATAAGATGATGCATAAACTTTATCAGAAAACAAGCCAAAATAAAAACAGGTGTTGAACTACATGCAGCCTAAGGACTGTAGTTTACCTGCCACTGTTTTAGAAATTGAGGTCATAAGAACGTGTGGTTGTAGGAATACTATGAAATAAGGGATAGATTGCTAAATATGGGAGATGAGAATTTTGAGGGTATGCAGGGAAAAGAGGAGGAAGAGAAGGGCAGAGAGCCATACCAACAAATGGGACAGGAGCCTGGGGCCTGTAAGGAAACATTGTAGAAAGGAATCTCTGCCGATCTGATGAACACCGTGGAATCTATTGTATCTATTGTCTATTTTTATGCTATTTGCACAGTGCAATATGAACCCCTTCATCTCCTAAACCTTCAATAAAGTTTTCTTTACAGACCAACATGCTATTAAAAAAGTTTGCTTAGCCTATATTTGTTTACTTGCTTACATTAAGATTATTAAGAAATAGCGATTGCTTTTCATGCATGCTTAAAGTGGATCAAAGAGATAAGAACTATATTGAGAAGATAGTAAAAGTGGTAGTTTGAGGCCCGTGGATGCTATAACTGAGAGCCGGTGAACCTGATAATTTAAGTCCTTAATAATGTGCAGACATCCTGGGGAAGACAGAACATTGTTAGTCTGAACTGAAATCTCGGTATAAGAAAAGCTCACGTCTGTCTGTCTGAGTAGTATCATTAGACCATTGCAATAACTATGCACATAGTAATTTGCTAAAAAAAATGGCTACCCATGCTTGCCCACTAGATCTCAAGAACATATATATTTTATTGCATTCTTTTCTTGAAATTATTTTGCTACTATGCATGGTAATATAAGATGAATGTTTTCTGAATCTGATGCAAAAATTGGTTGAAACAGCTTATCGGTGTTTTTTTTTTTTTTTTGTTGTTGTTGTTGTTGTTTTCTTATTATAAAATTACTGGGCACTACCATTGAGATTCTAATTTAGTAGGTCTACATGGGTCTGTAAACTGCTCTTTGTAAAAATCTCCTAGTAAACTTTCTCATGTGCCATCAAGCTTGGAAATCACTATATATGACTGCATACAATTTGAATAAAAAAAGAAATTACCTGCTAGTGCCAAGAAACACCTTTATGTCTTTCTTTAGAGTGGAAGAGTCTTACAGAAAATGTGTAAACCTGTTATCTGATTGGACTCCCAGTAGGAAGCGTCCTATTTCATGTCAAGGAGAATTTAAACTTATTTGTATATTTGTATTATCATAGTCGAGAACACCAACTGGGGTGTTCAGAGAGAGTGTGGCTGCCAGAGAGAATACCAATCCATATTAGAAAGACAGAGAACTACAGGGTCGCTAATTAGAAAGTCAAACTTTTGGATCATACTGGAAGGATTTTAGTATAATTGAATTGATGAACTGTTACAGTTGCTGACACCTGCAAAACACAGATCATAAGAAAAGACCATTTGGAGAGACTGGAATGAGATACTAAAGTCCTAAAATATGAATTTAAGGCCATCCAGACTAAATGACACACTTTGTTTTTATTGTTGGAGAAAGTACCAATGGAAAGGCCCCATTTTTCAACCATGCCTGATCATTGTAAAGCTGCGTAGAGGCAACATAAACTTCTAGAGCAAAATCTATGTTTCTGTGGGCGTACATTTCCAGAATTGAAGTTAAAAGACGTTTTACTGAAACTTCCCTAATAAGCATCCGCCTCACGTCTTATTTCCTGTAATACTGCCATTGGTATTGGAACATTATTAGTGCATGCAACAAGTATTTATTGGACATTAAAAATATTTGAAAACATGTCTACAGCACTGAGGATACATCAGGGACCACACAGACTAAGTTCCTATCTCTAGGAGCTTATACTTTAGAGGAGGAGATTGACAATAGACTTTATCAAATAAAGAGATTATATAATGTTAGATGTTGAAAAGTTCTATATCCCTGGTATCCATGAGGATGGTAAGAAAAAACATAAAGAAAGGTCTTATGAAGAAAACTACAACACGATGATTAGATATAAAATGTTGGAGTAGGAAGATCCTGTTTTACATGGAGAGGGCAGGTGTAGGAGCAGGACAGAAAAGGTCTCTGTGATGAAGTGCTAGTTAATCAGAAGTATGAGTGGAGTGAAGGGGGTTCCATGCGGATATCTTAGACAAGTGGAACAGCATGTTCAATGTCCCGAGGCAGCCATGTGCTTCATGGATCTGGGGAGAAAAAAGTTACCTAAGAGGCTGGAAAACTCCATATATTATTACTAAATAAATCAATAAGTTGACGAGGAATGAGGGTGAGTTTGTAAGTGGATAGGATGAAAGAAATTACTAAAACACAGAAGATGTATGTGCAAAATTTCAGTGATACAAAGTTTGTCCAGGGATTCTCAGAACCTTTGGAACAGGCCAGCCAGTGGCGGTGTCTCACACCTATAATCCCAGCACTTTGGGATGCTGAGGCGGGCGGATCACCTGAGGTCAGGAGTTCGAGAGCAGCCGGACCAACACAGTGAAACCCTGTCTCTACTAAAAATACAAAAATTAGCCGGGCCTGGTGGCATGTACTTGTATTCCCAGCTACTTGGGTGGCGGAGGCAGGAGAATCTCTTGAACCCCATAGGTGGAGGTTGCAGTGAGCTGAAATCACACCACTGTACTCCAGCTTGGATAACAGAAATTTTGTCTCAAAAAAAGAAAGTAACTGTTGACATGACTAGGACCCTGTACTGTGTACTGTTAGCACTTTAGAGCTATCAAAATCCTTTAAAAATGGAAATGGAAATAATATGAAAAAACATGTATTTAAAGAAGGTTATTTTTGCAAAGCTATGAAGTGATAATTGAAATGCAGAAAAATAAAGCAGAAATAATAAAATAAATAAAAATAAATGCAGAGAAAAATAAAGAATGAAGAATAACTAATTAATGCAGTATTTCACATGAAAATACAGACAATAGGTATGAAATTAAAGGTAAGAATAATAAACATTATAAAGAAAGATTTGACAGCATATGGGAAGTGATTCAAATTTTCAGCAAGGAAGAAGAAATCACATGTAACTCTAGGATGCTGGGAATCAGTAGTTGAGGATATAATGGTATTAGTGAAGGCAGAAGAGGAAATGAGTATCATGTGTTTGATTTAGGGTAGGTTAATATCAAGGTCATGGCTTCCATGTTTAAATATTCAATGTACAGATATTTATAACTCAAGTAGTCAGGACTACAGAACCATTAAGATATCATATGTTTTGGTACATTTTTTGAAGTAATGAAAATAGTAAGCTCCAAAATAACAGTATCAGAATTCAGAATGTGAAAATATGAAGGACATATTATCAGGGAAATCCAAACTTTAGGAAATAGGTGAATGAGAATTATAAATATTAATTTTAAGTATTAGATTATATTGAATATTTAAAGTAAAACATTTAGATATTATACACTTTGGGAGGCCGAGGTGGGCGGATCACAAGGTCAGGAGATCAAGACCATCCTGGCTAACACGGTGAAACCCCGTCTCTGCTAAAAATACAAAAAATTAGCCGGGCAAGGTGGCGGGCGCCTGTAGCCCCAGCTACTCGGGAGGCTGAGGCAGGAGAATGGCGTAAACCCGGGAGGCGGAACTTGCAGTGAGCCAAGGCCGTGCTACTGCACTCCAGCCTGGGCAACAGAGCAAGACTCTGTCTCAAAAAAAAAAAAAAAAATGTATATACATGTATGTAATATTCTCTAAAGTTGCCCCAATTTAAATTTATTTAATTTGCTGATCATGCTATTGTAAAGATTCTTACATTTCTAAACAAAGCATTTAACATTAAAGAATGACTTTTTGTTTCAGGTGCATTATTTTTTAAAATACATTGTTTCTTATATTTTAACTAAACATATTTTAACATTTAATATATATAAATTACTTTACAAAATATTAATAATAAAAAGGTAAGTATGAGAATATAATTTAGAGTTTGTCTAAATAATAATGATGACAGTAATAATTGTGATCATAAAGTAACTAACATCGTAAACTTGGCATTCTTTAAAGCAGATTATCTGTAGCAAGTCATTTGCATATCACTGCATATTATTAAATATGTGCTAGACTTTTTAATAATGACAGATGCGAAAACAGAGGCATCAGAAGGCCAGCAACTTACCCAAGTCTCCAGTTCTAGTAACTGCCAGAGACAAGGGCAGAGACCTCTGTCCTCCCAATGTTCACATTTCTGACCATTTAAATATAAAAAGATGGCAAAGATAATGCATATTCAACACTGCATTACAACTGTATATGAAAAAATGCATTTTATTTGGCCAGGCAGCTTGATGAAATTGATATGCTCTTTGGATGGGTATCAGGAGCACGTCGAGATGGCGAGACTTAGCTTTTGATTTATTGAAGTCACTCAAGGGTAAGTTAACAAACTCTGTGAGGTAAATTTTAACTGTTTTATGGCGAGAAGTCAACTTCTATTGATTTTTACTTAACTTTATTTAGTGTCCTTCAAAACAAGGATTTATTTTATTTTAGTCACTGATATTAACACCTCACAAACATATGCTTTTGAGGTTTTTATCAATAAAACACATAATAGCAACCAAAAATGATAGCATATTCAACTATAAAACTTTATTCTATCTCCATAGAGTTTGCAGGAGATTCCCTATGTCTTGAATGTCTATATAGGTTCATATCCATAATTCAGCTACAATATTTTCCCTTTCAGTTTTTTTTAAGATTATTGAACATGCTAGTTTGGGTGTATACAAACAAATACAGCAGTCTTCAGCATGATGTTCTTTATCTGCAGAAGAAACCATTAAATTCATGGCCAGAAATAATTCTATTTCAAAAGTATATTCTTAATATCAAACAACACAATCTGAATTGGAAATGCCTTTTTGAAGCACAAAACTAAAGTTTTATAATTTGACTCCTGATAGCACTAATGGAAGGCACACAATATATCTCTTGGGAGTCTAGAACATTTACAGCTGACATTGTAAAGTCTCTCTCTAAATTAGAGACACTAAAACTATTTCTTCCCTTATAGAATGATACACTTAATTTGCATAACTGCAACTCAAGTATCATCATTTTTTCTTTAATTAAATAGTACCTTATATAGCACATTTATGTGAATAAAAAATAGACAAGAACTCATTACTTAAGCTTCTCTTAGCAGCCACGGTTAAAAGTGCTTTTTAAAAAAATAGTTTGGGGTTTATAAAAGATAAGACTGCAACACTTTGAAAGATAAATTTTCTTCTTCCACAGAAAAGAGTATTTTAGAATTGTATAAAGAAAATAAGTAATTTGCCATGATAGTGATTGTATCTTGATAAATTAGTAGTAATGTCCTTATTACTGTTATTCTTAAAATTGTTTTTCTTTTTAGGAAGAGGATGCAGTTTATTATACCCTTCTTAAATTACACAGGGAATCTGTTATGAGAGATAAATACATATGTTTAAAATAAAATTTGTGTAAAAATAGCTGGAATATTGGTGGAGGAATCTGGACTCTACATATGATAGACATTTAACCTACAAAGCGATTTATATTCTGCTTCAGTTTTTAAGTTCCTTCTATGTATTTCCATTACCTTTTTCAGCTACACGAATTCCATAGACCGTTACCTTCCTGCCACTCCTCCTTCTTTCTTCAGGTGTTTGAATTTTCCTTGGCCTCCAGTTTTTTCTTCAAGGTTTCCATATTTGTTGCTTTATTACTTCCGTATTTTCAGATTGAGTGGTTTCCGGCAGATGGTGTGAGTAGGACAGGTTCATTCTCCCTCTCTTCTGTTTGGGCTCCAGCTGCATCATATTCTCAGACTTGTAGCTGAAAGGCAGCTAGAGTTATGCAACTCTGATGTCTGTATCATTGTTTGTCTGATTTTTATCCACTGCAGGTATGTGAATCTGGCAAGAGTTTATCCCCTACCTAAAATGTCTGCCTTCCTGACACTTCAAAAATTCATTAACACAAGAACTTCATTCTTCAAGGTGAATTTCTAGCAAGATTCCTCATTCTCTGTTCCTGAATATAAAGCTTTAACCTACAGTGCCACACTTCCCAAAATTCAATGAAAATATGCCAGAGATTTGTTGGCATTGTAGGCGAAATAATGCCCCCTGCCTGAGGATGTAAACACCCTAATCCTTTGCAACTGTTCATCTGTTTTCTTGCATAGCACTGGAAATTTTGAGATGTGGTTAAATATATGGAGGTTGAGAGGGTGAAATTATTCTGAATTACCCAGGTGTGCCCAAGATAATGGCATAATTTCTTAAAAGCAGACATTTCTTGACAGCAAAAGCTGTCAAAATCAACTTTGTCAGTACTCTTAAAATTAACCAAAAGTTTGCAACAATCCAAGGAATGTTTATTCTAGAAAAACTTCTGGATCTTGTTAAGAACAGTGAAATCTGTGACACTTACACTTAATCTGTCCCCATCCCACTCTCTGCAGATCTTAAGTAGCCTTGAAAACCAACAGCTCCAATAGTCATGGTGGAAACCAGCAGCCTCACAGTCACTGCAGGAGACAGAATAGGTTTAGAGCCCTCCAAATACTCCATTCCAAGAGACATGGGATTATTTAACCCTTATGGCATCTCCCGGAAATCCCCACTCATAGGACTGGTCTTTAATTGTCCTGACTCAGAGGTTACTCTGTACCACAAATAGTCTTTCCTTTCCAGCTGAGCATTAAAAGTTTGACCCAACACTCACACAGAACTACTCAGTAAAGTCTGGGAGCCTTATTACTTATGGGCATTTAAGGAAATCTCTATGCAATCATTAGTTGACAATTAAGCTAACTGAGTAGAGATTTTTAATTTGCACATAGTCTTTATAGAATTAGTTCAGGAAAGTCACCCAAAATACAAAAAGCCACCCAAAGTACAAATAGCAGGAGAGCAACAACAAGAAGCATCACTATTGATATGATTTGGCTCTGTGTCCCCACCCAAATTTCATCTCAAATTGTAATCCCCCTGTGTGGAGTGAGGGACCTGGTGGGCGGTGATTGAATCAAGGGGGCGGTTTCCTCCATCCTATTCTCATGATAGTGAGGGAGTTCTCATGAGAGCTAATGGTTCTAAAAGTGTTTCGCAGTTTCTCCTTCATTCACACTCTCTTCTCTCTCCTGCCACCTGGTGAAGAAGGTGCCTGTTCCCTGTTCCACCGTAACTGTGAGTTTCCCGAAGCCTTCCCAGCCATGCGCGACTGTGAGTCAATTAAACTTCTTTGCTTTATAAATTGCCCAGTCTTTGGTATTTCTTTATAGCAGTGTAAAAAAAAGACTAATATAACTACCAACAAACCCTGAGGAGGGGAGGAAAATGTGATTCCGTGAGTTGCTAAATTATATTACAGTAACGGTTGAGTTTTCAACCAAAAATTATGTGACATGCAAAGAAATATGAAAATGTGGGTTGCAACCCACAGAGGAAAAAAAAAAAAAAAAAAAAGAAAAAGAGAAACTGTCCCTGAAGAAGTACAGGCATTGCACTTACTAAAAAAGTATTTTAAATTGGAGAATTTAAATATGTTAAAAGCAGTAAAGGAGAACATGTGTATTAGTTTGCTTGGACTTCCATAACAAAATACCACAGATGTGGAGGTTGAGAGGGTGAAATTATTCTGAATTACCCAGGTGGGCCCAAGATAATGGCATAATTTAGGTGGCTTAAACAACAGAAATTATCTTCTCACGCTTCCAGAGACCAAAAGTCCAAGATCAAAGTGTCAGCAGTGTTGTTTTCTCCTGAGGTCTCTCTCCTTGATTTGCAAAAAGCACTTTCTTGCTCAGTCCTCATGTGGTTATTCCTCTGTGTGCACATGCAGACAATAGGTGTGCTTGGAGTATCATTGTTTACAGCTTTTCTCAGTTGACAAAGCAAGGAAACATACATCTATTTATTTATGTATGTAAACAAATCTATAAGTTTTTCTCTATGTATTCATATGGGTCATGTTAGCCTTTTCGTCTTTCTTATTTGTAACCTCCCCATCCAACAATGAGAAGCCTGTGTCTCATAGTCTCATCATCTGCCATCTATTTACTTAGTTGTTCAGTTACAGTACACATTCTGCTTCCATCTCATGCTTCCCCAAACTTACATGTGTGTATATACACAGATATGTGTGTATATACACAGATATGTGTGTGTATATATAAATGTTCATACATTAAGGTATACCCTGTTCTGCAAATTTCCATGGGCTTTGTCAAATTTACACGGTAATATATCCCCATGAAAGTATCATGCAGATAGCCTTATCTAAGAAGATCACTAAGCCATGATACCCCAGTAGCAATAAGTACACCTACAATCAAATGTTGTTCCTAGTACTATTTGCCTAGGAAAGGAATCAGAGCTTTTTGGTAAAAACGGCTGATGCTAGAGCTGAACAGGAAATATAGAAGTTGAGGCTAGTGCATCTTATAGTACCAAAAAGTTAGCAGTACACACACACACACACACACACACACACACACACACACACACGGCATTATCTCAAAGGGAGCCAAGAGAAAGTGTTTTCAGTGACCAAAGCTAGAACAAATTAAGAAACAAGTAAATGAAGATGCTTTGGATTATAACCCAATGTATAAAATAAATATACTTGTGTCCACACTGATATAAAAAGTGATTAAATATATAGAGTGGAGAGAATAGACAAACCTCAGCTGCAGGAAAATTCCAAATATGTTAATACTTTGCAGGTTACATGGAGATTTTGTTAATTTTCTCTAATTTTTAGTTGTGGATTGTGCATAGTAACTTCCTTCCGAACAGTAAAGTAAGAAAAGGGGAAAAGGGAGAAATTTTGTAATTTAGAAATCTGACAAACCCTACCACACCACCCCAGTTGATCGATGCTAGAATTAACATTGATATAATTTGTACCCTTAATATGATAGTATGAGTATAACACTCTACTTCTATTTTCTGAAAACAGCATAACACTGCACAATCATGAGAAGAAAATCGGATATATAGCACTGAAGAAACAGTTTACAAAATGCTTGCCTAAAACTCCACAAAACTGTTAAGGTCATAAAAATCAAGAAAATTCTGGGAGACTGTCACTGCAAGAGGAGGCCAAAGAGACATGACAACTAAATGTAATGTGGTATAGAGGAACTGTTGGTGCTATCCCTGCAATTTTTCTGTAAGCCTAAAACTATTCTTCTTCATTTTATTTTTAATTGACAGAATACAACTGTGCATATGTGTGGAGTACAATGTGATATTGATATCTAAAACTATTATTTAGGTAAATTCACTTTAAAAAGTCCATTGTAGGCTGTGATACTCCTTCATCATAAGAAAATAGTATATTTCACATTCTGCCAATATATTGACTGTCTAAATCAAGTTTTTGTAAATAAGCAGGATATGTTAGCCTATTTTTACAGATAATTTCACGCTTTAAAAATGTTGTCTCAAAGTTAAAACTGATTTCATTGACAACATAAGCACAACTTCAAAATATTTATTTTGCCTTTTTTTGGGTTTCATTTGAAATAGTGAAATATTTGCAGTTTTCCAAATGTTTTGTCTGTCCTGTTACTCATTTTCTATTCTAAATGTTAATGCTCATCTGTATTATAACTTCCTTTTCAATGTTTGCTTTAGAACCATCAAATACAAATATTGTATAGCCATTCCTAATTTATGACAATATTCAAAAGTACAATATTGTCTCTTATGGGTGGACACCCTAACTTAATATAATATGTACAACACTTAGAAAACAAAGTAATGAAAATTAATATTTAAAGACTACTATCACAAGCTATAGCAACAAAGCATTTTTATTTAATATCAACTTATTGCTTTTAGCCATTAGACACAGCGACATTCCAATAACCTAAAACTGGTAGGAATTATCTATTTTTGGAAAAAGTCAAAGCTACTTATACAGAAGATAAGATTCATTTGCCATGGGGACCATCAACTAGAATTCCAATAAAAGTAAGGTTGATACATTTACACTATGTTTCATTTAAAAATAGCAACTTCTCTGTAATTTTATTACAATAAGCATCTTCCAGGAGTGTAGTGTATAGTCTTCCATGGTAAAATAACAAGCACCATCTTCAAAATATTCTCAAAGGCATAGTGAGAAAAGGAACACGAAAGTAAAATTAAATAACCTGTTAATTTTATATTGCTTTTATAAATGACTTTATAGTGTCCACTTTTAATTAAAGCACCGGACTATGTACTACTCAAAGCTAATCTCAAATTCTGTTTTTAAAATGTTAAACAATGTATGCAATATGTTTATCCCGCACTGTCATTTTCATGACACTTAATAATTATGATCTTATACCAGCAGTGTGAAGCAACATTTCATCCCTGTCATCATGTTATGAATTATTAGTATTTTCTTTATGCTTGTGACAAAGGAAAGCAAGCTTTCACAAAAGGGCCTGATATAGTTTTTGGCATAAGAATATAACATGATTTGAAAGGTTGGAAAATGTGAGATAAGATGAATTTGTGGCATTTCTGTCTTTTCAGTATTTCTTGAAGTAGGGTACAAAGAGTCAATATTGAGTTCCAAGTCATCTCTGCAAGTTTCTGGCAAATGTTTGAACAGTCTAAAAAGTATATATATGAATATTTGGCAATAGATTTGAAAAAGTATATCCAGTTTGTATGTATTTTACAATATACATCAATGAGAGATTTAGGGCAACACAGGATATTCTAGGCAAGATAAGTTTGGGGGAAAATATTCAAAAGTACCTAACATTCAAATAAGATTATCGTAATTGATTCCTGATTAGTTTCAGCAACAGAGATTCCATTATAGGAGAATTCATTTATTAATCAAATATGTATTTTCTGGATGTCTAACATATGGCAGACAGAAGTCCAGACATTGAGATCATAGGGAAAGCTAATGGTCCATTCAAGAGAAGCTGACATAATTCTGGTCAATCATGCAATATGCAAAAATTTTTGAAGTTGGATTCTTGTTATGTGCATATAATTTATATTTATATACCACACTTGCAACAGAGTAAGTTCATTTTAAAAGCAAAACACAAGATCACAAAAATAAATAGATAATATTTATTATATTTCCTTCTTATAAACAGATGAAAAATGGTATGTTTCCTGCAGGGTTCCTGGCCTCAATATGAGACCAGCTTCTCAGAAAATCTCTGCAATCAAAATCTTTCTTTCCCGGGTTGACTTATACCTGAACTTCTTTCATATTTTGGTTTACCCTGTGTACTGGCTATTCTTAATTTTTTTTACTTAAAGTTATAGAAGGCAACACAGGTTAGGGGGATCTAAAATATAGCTCTATTCACATTTTACAGTTAAAAATAAATTTTTAAATTGTTTTTGTTTAGAGGAATGTTTGAAAAAGGAACACATACTTTACATAACATAGCCAATCTAATTAGTGTTACATGCTGTGCTAAACATGTTCATGTATTAGTCTTCACATCTTTCTGAAGTATTGTATCTAAGGCTTAATGCTTAGTAATTGATTAATCCAGAAGTGAAATCAGAGCCTGTCCCTTATTTAGGAAGAAAAACAAACCAAAACAATTGCAATGCATGGCATGTACAAATCTGGAAGATTTTTTGTTGTACTATGAGTTAGAGCCTCTTGAGAAGACTTTCACATAAATATTCTGAACAAAACCATTGATTTATCTTGAAAGTGTGGGAATGGGAATCTTTGAATATTTGTTTTGTGTTATCGTTCCCATACAACGAATTTAAAGACTTAAGAAGGCGTTGTCAACCTTTCTAATTTACAATCTTAGAGAATTAGATGTTAGTATAAAGTTTTTGTTTGTTTCTTTCTGGTCAACCAGCCCATCTGGAACAGTATGGCAAAAGAAAACATTCAGTTGTGCCAGGAGTCAGCAGTACAACACTTGTGATCATACCCTATAGGAGACACTCTGTGGCGTGTGAGTGCAGGGTTTAACACCATGGCTCTAGATTCTAAACTGTCCCATTTCATATGGTTTGGCATCTTCAGGGTTACTAGGATTTGTAGATTATGTCTTCCGTGTGTCTTAAAACTGTCGAAGATTTTACAGTAGGTAGCTTGTCAGGCATGAGCTGGGCAGGAAAATGCTCCCCACAGCCAGCCCACCAGGAATGTCAGCTGCCCACCAGGTGCTGATCAGGCAATTGTCACACTGCCTCTCCAAAAGGATAATTGGTGGTGAGAAATCATCCTGGCAGCAAGGAGAGGCAGTTTCTCAATAGATAACACCTGAAATTGGTAATTGGCAGCTTCCAATAAGATCTTAGGAGTTGGATGGGTGGGCTGAAGCCTGTGAATTAAGAGGCAAAATGGCAGAGTAATGAAATTCTGGGGGCATTCCATTGTAAAAGGGGAGAAATCCTCAGGTGAGCATATGTACAATTCCAGTAAACATCCTGTGCATGCTCACTTTCCAAGAGCAAGTAGGGCACCGCTCATGTAGGCAGTTCATACCAAGGGAAGAATCAAGGAAACTGGGTACAAGATGCCAGAAGCAGGCCAGCATGCTTAATCCTAGGTTCAAGGTCAAACAGGGCACTTGACCTCCAAGATGCCCATTTGGGCCTCTTCCAAGTGTACTTTCCTTTCTTTTGTTCCTGCTCTACTTCTTTTTAATAGACTTTCACTCCTGCTCTGAAACTTGCCTCAGTTTCTTCTTCTGCCTCATGTCCCTCAGTCAAATTCTTTCTTCTGAGGAGGCAAAAACTAAGGTTGGTACAGACCGGTACAGATTTGCTGCCAGTAACTCAGGTAACTTCTACCACTAACAAAGTGATACTAAAGAATGTCAGAGTTATAAGCGGTAGTAGACATAGTCTAGAAAAATAAATCCTTATCATAAAATTGAAGACTTTATATCCAATTCATATCCAATCACTTAAACTAAGAAAAAGTCAAATTTTCATTTTTTAAAAAACACCTTGAAGATATTTCAGAAGAGGGAATATATAGATATATGGGCAATTAGATAGCTGAACAGGTTAAAAAAAAACCTGGAAAAAATTTAAAGGATAACCAAGACAAGCAAGTTATTATTTACAAAAAAAAAGAAAGAAAAGAAAAGAAAATCAGAATAGTTCAACTGGGTCTTCTCAACATTCTTTTGTCATTAAAAACAGCCTCTTGTTTTATATAATCCAGTTTTAAAATCACACATTTACTATATAATGTTATGTCAAAAATCTTTCTTAAGGAAGTTTAGACAAGAGGATTAAAACCTGTTGTGTTTATACTACTGGTTCATCTATGTGATTAAAGTATTTTCATGAACAAAAAAATGACAAACCTGGTTCTATTTTCCTCACTTCGTCTCTTTCTTCCTTCTTTCCTTTTTCTCTCTTGACTCATTTTTGCAGTTAAAAACAAAATCAAAACACAAACAAAAAAGCAACGACAAAAAATCCATTCTCTCAACTAGTTGTTTCCACTTCTCAAGATGTCACAACACAGAGATAAACATATTAAATCGTAATTTCCAAGTCTATGTCACTTTTTAAAGTTTTTCAGGCAAATCTTCAACCCTCTGCTGCCCCCTGATATGGCATTATCCTGCATTGCAGGTCTCAGGAGAACTTACAAAGAGAATGCCAACCCTCTTCCAAGTGTTGGGGTTAGAGAGGAGAACTCTCTTGCTCTTTTAGACTTTTTCCCACCAATTGTTTTTATCCTGACAAAACATGCTATCTCAAGCTATTCCATAAACCAGGTTTCCACCCTACCTGGAATGATTTATTTTCCTTTTTTTTTCTAGTATCAAAGAATACCATTAAACAAAATCCCTTGGAAGCAGAGCTTTCATCTACTTATGTATGAATCTACATTAAATGTATTAATCTACATTCAATGAGGGAGTTTGCATAATCACCCCCCATACACACCTATGAAGCAGAAACAGCTTAAATGTAAAATATCAATAGCTGAAGTGAAAGGTAAAAAAAGTTCTAGTATGAATTTGGACCACTCTCGTTAATTATTTACTGGAGATTGTTAACACTCTACTTTTCTTTCCAGTATCCCAGAAAGCCAGGTATGTAGGTATGTATCACACATCAGTTAATTAATATACTCATTGATATGAGTAATATATCAATGACAAAGGGCAACAACAACTAAATTAATTCATAATTAATTCATGTTCAATATCAAGTGAACACAATTCAGAGACTCATTTTAAACTCATTTGTAAATCAGTAGAAAATATCATATAATACATATGCCTGAGAAGAATATGAATATATTTGTGAATATTAATATATATAGGAAATATAATCTGCCAGAGAAAATAAAGTATTTTAAAGACAAAGGTACATGCTGTTTTCATTCTGTATTTCCATAGTAAAAGTAACACAGTACAGTATGAATGCTTTATGTTGAATTACAGAAGATAATTTACTCTTCCAATTATTTCTACACTCCATTTTTAACAGGCCAATTTGTCAGAGAATGCAAATGTATTTAAAATCAATATTTCAAGCTTTATGTTGGCAACAATCCAAAACAACCATGAACATTTTCAATTTACAACTCAACTAAGATGGCCTCATGCTTTGGACAATTTGGTGTACTTGGTCAATTTTTTGAATGTCATACTTTGGAATTGTTCCATGTCATTTCACTAATATCCCCCGTATGATAACTCTTTAATCATATTGTTTTTTGATTAATGAAGCTGCATAGGAGGAATTCCTTCTCTTTTTCCCACCAATAACGTGGCAAGCATATATTGAAGATTAGAAGGGTCTCATATGTTTTCCCATCTCCAGCTTCTCAGGGTTTGTCTTCTAATGTAATTTTATGGTTTCATATGAAACAGATATCAAGGTAAGAAATTTAAGTTCAGATCTGAATTAAAATTGAAAAAAGACATTAGAAGGTCAGGGGAATATATATTTTATTTTAGGAGCTGAACTTGTCAGGTGTCTGAAGAAACTCTTTAGGTATCCTGGAAGACACACAAAAAGAGAAAGGATATTGGGTAAATTTTCAAATTAAAATCAAGCTTAATACATAAGATGTGGGGTGTGGATGATGAAATATGGTTGACCCTTGAAAAACATGATGCTTAGTGTAGCCAATACCTTACACAGTAGAAACTGTGTGTATAACTATTTACTCTCCAAAGATTTAAACAGTAACAGCCTGCTATTGACCTGAAGCCTTACCAATAACATAACAATTCATTAACACATATTTTGTGTATTAAATGCATCATATACAGCATCCTTGCAGTAAAGTAGTCTAGAAGAATGAAAACGTTATCAAAAATAATAAGCAAAATATATTTACTTTCCACCAAGTGGAACTGGATTATTCTCAAAGTCTTTATTCTTCATGGATTGAATAGACTGAGGATGAGGAGGGAGAGGAAGGGTTGGTATTGCTGTCTCAGTGGTGGCAGAGGTAAAAGAAGACCCACAAATAAGTGGACCCATGCAGGTTAAACCCATGCTGTTCAACACACTGATAAATAGCAAGGAATGGGGGATATGTTACTATTACAGAAGTTAGTTAGGAGAGGAAGGATAGTTCAGACAATAAAGTCAACAGTAATAATTCAGTGTATCACTAATTACTGACTTTAGATATGTTCATTTTAAAGAGACTTTATAATTTAAAATGTACATGGAAATATAATAGAATAATTACTTTGAAAAAAATATAAGGAAGTGTTTGATATAGTTTGGATATGTGACCCTGCCAAATCTCTTGCTGAAATGTGACTCCCAATATTGGAGCTGGGGTCTGGTGGAAG
The DNA here is from genome assembly GCF_007565055.1 of Rhinopithecus roxellana. Classification (NCBI taxonomy): domain Eukaryota; kingdom Metazoa; phylum Chordata; class Mammalia; order Primates; family Cercopithecidae; genus Rhinopithecus; species Rhinopithecus roxellana. The sequence continues at coordinate 94,670,774 of NC_044551.1, forward strand.
GTGATTGGATCATGGGGGCAAATTTCTTACGAATAATTTAGCACCATGCCCTTGGGAAAAAGTGAGTTCTCACTCAGTTAATTCACACGAGATCTTGTTGTTTAAAATAGTCTGGAACCTCCCGTTTCTCTCTATTGCTCCTGAATTGCCATGTGACCTGACATGCAAGTTCCCGCTTTGCCTTCTGTCCCCTCAAAAAAATTTTTTTGGAGGCCTCCTCAGAGGCAAATGTCAGTGCCATGCTTGTACTGCCTGCAGAACCATAAGCTAAACTTTTTTTTTTTTTTGAGATTCAGTCTCGCTTTCACCAGGCTGGAGTACAGTGATGCGATCTCGGCTCACTGCAACTTCCACCTCCCTGGTTCAAATGTTTCTCCTGCCTCAGCCTCCTGACTAGCTGGGATTACCAGCATGCACTACCATGTCCAGCTAATTTTTGTATTTTTGGTAGAGACAGGGTTTCACCATATTGGCCAGGATGGTCTTGATCTCCTGACCTCATGATCCGCCCACCTCCGCCTCCCAAAGTCCTGGGGTTACAGGTGTGAACCAGCGCACCCAACCTAAACTTCTGTTCTTATAAATTACCTACCTCAGGTATCTATTTATACCAATGCAAGAATGACCTAATGTAGTGTTTAAACAATTTTCATAATTATAATCTAAGTGATTTTTAGGAAACTGTGCCATATCTGATAATATCATATGGCTCTGACTTATCATCTTCATTTGGAATAAAAATTCTGTTGCATAATGTTTAATGAAGTGAGTCATAACAATAATTATTCTATATTACTATGTAGGAAAACCTTTTATCAAACTACTGATATGGTTAGGCTTTGTGTCCCCGCCCAAATCTCGTTTGGAATTATAATCCCATAACCCCCATAATCCCCACTTGTCAAGAGAGATTAGATGGAAGTAACTGAATCACAGGGGAGGTTTCCTCCATGTTGTTCTTATGATAGTGAGTGATTTCTCATGAGATCTGATGATTTTATAAGGGGATCTTCCCCCTTTGCTCACCACTTCTCTTTCCTGTTGCCTTCAGAAGAAGGTGCCTTGCTTCCCCCTCAGCTTCCACCATGATTGTAAGTTTCCTGAGGCCTCCCCAGCCATGCTGAACTATGAGTCAATTAAACCTCTTTCCTTCATAAATTACACGGTCTCAGGCAGTTCTTATAGCAGCTTGAAAATGGACTAATACAACTACAAAATCTAAAAAATACTGAAAAATTATATTTTCCATTTGACTTGTATGGTTTTATTATTCGTAACACAATTATTAAGGAAGAAATAGGTTCATAGTACTTACTAGGTTCTGGGCAGTCAACTAGTTTCAAAATATTCAAAGATAAAAAGTAAAATAAAATGGCCAGGCGCAGTGACTCATGTCTGTAATCCTAGCATTCTAGGGGGCTAAGGCACATGGATCCTGTGGTCAGGAGTTCAAGACAAGCCTGGCCAACATAGTGAAACCCTGTCTCTACTAAAACTGCAAAAATTAGCCAGGCAGGGTGGTGTGCACCTGTAGTCCCAGCTATTCGGGAGGCTGAGGCAGGAGAATCACTTGAGCCCAGGAGGCAGAGGTTGCAGTGAGCCGAGATCGTGCCATTGCACTCCAGCCTGGGTGAGACCACTACTCCATCTCTCTCTCTCTCTGTATATATATATAATATATATGTATATAATACATATAATATATATAAATATATATATATATATATAAAACTTTCAGGAAGCTACAACCTTTAAGTGAGGAAGAGACAACTCAAGTTAAAAGCAATAAATAATATAAAATGAATGTAATAATGAAAATCAGTATTTAAAGTGAAATGCGATTGGAATGCAAAATACTGCAGCTACTTTAGAATTGTCTGGCTGTTTCTTATTAAATGAAACATAATCTTACCAAACAATATAGTAATTATGCTCCTTGCTATTTATCCAAATGAGTTGAAAACTTACGTCTACACAAAATCCTACAGACAAATGTTTGTAACAGCTTTATTCATAATTGCCAAACTTTGGAGGTAATCAAGATGTTCTTCAGGTAATTAAGATGAATGGAGAAATAAACTGAAATATTCAGACACAAGTCTATTATTTAGTACTTGTGGCAAAGGATATGGACAGACACTTTTCTAAAGAAGGCATACACATGGCTAACAAGCATATGAAAAAAAAGCTCAATATAACTCATCATTACAGAAATGCAAATGAAAACTACAATAAGAAACTATCTCATATCAGTCATAATAGTGATTATTAAAAGTCAAAAAATAACAGATGCTGGTGAGGTTGGGGAGAAATGGGACCACTTAAACACTGTCGATGGGAGTGTAAATTAGTCCAACCATTGTGGAAAGCAGTGTGGTGATTTCTCAAAGAGCGAAAGACAGAATTACCATTCAACCCAGCGATCCCAATACTGGATATATACCCAGAGAAATATAAATCATTCTACCACAAAAACGCATGCATGTGAATGTTCATTGCAGCACTATTTGCAATAGCAAAGGAATAAAATCAACTGAAATGCCCATCAAGGGCAGGCTGGATGAAGAAACAGTGTACATATACACATATTTTTGATAGCTTAAGGTGCATTTTATTGGTTTTCGTTCAGAGTAATTCTAAAAAGAGCAAAGTTTAAAACCAAGGCCCTGGCAAGATGGTGCAAACCTTCCTAATTCCAGGAGCCCTCCACCCCTCCCCCATGTCCCCAGTTGTGTCACTGCTGCAGTTCATGGGGATGGAAGGCTTGCTACTTTGCCCCCTGTCAAACCCAAAATGAGAAAGACCTACCACCTAGTAACCCCCTCCCCTCACCCCAATCTCCCTCAAGTTGATCCTGGTTACAGAAGGCCATGGTAAGAACTGTTGGTGTCCCACAGAAGTTCAGAAGCCCAGAAGGCCATGGCCATGGCACAGTGTGTGAAGAACACATTGTCCTCTGGCTCGGCACACCCTAGGAATAATGCTGGGCCCAGCACCTGGGAGTAGAGAGAAAAATCATTGAAAGCCCATCAGTTTCAATACCAGTTGCCCCAGGAATCAAGGAACTCAAGACTCACACATAAGCTTGGGCAGGTTGTACATAACACAAAGTTGTCACATCTATGCTATGCCACACTATGCAGCCAGAAAAATGAGTAAGATTATGTCCTTTGTAGGACATGGATGAAGCTGGAGGTCATTATCCTTAGCAAACTAACACAGGCACAGGAAAGTAAATCCTTCATGTTTTCACTTGTAAGTGGGAGCTAAATGATGAGAACTCATGAACACAAAGATGGTAAGAACACACACTGGGGCCTACATGAGGGTGGAGAGTAGGGTAAGGGACAGGATCAGAAAAGATAGCTAGTGGGAACTAAGCTTAGTACTTGGGTGACAAAATAATCTTTACAACAAGCCCCCACGGCATGAGTTTAGCTATATAAGAAACCTGTACATGTACCTCTGAATCTAAAATAAAAGTTAAAATTTACAAAAGAAAGATGACTAATGGACTTACAGTTCCACACAGCTATGGAGGCCTCACAATCATGGTGGAAGGCAAGGAGGAAGTCATATATTATGTGGATGGTGGCTGGAAAGGAGAGAGACCCATTCTGCGGTCTGGAGGATGATGGCCCTCTTTTCACAGCTCCACTAGGCAGTGCCCCAGTAGGGACTCTGTGCAGGGGCTCTGAACCCACATTTCCCTTCCACAGTGCCCTAGAAGAGGTTCTCCTTGAGGGCCCTGCCCCTGTAGCAAACTTCTGCCTGGGGATCCAGGTGTTCCCATATATCCCTGAAATCTAGGCAGAGGTTTCCAAACTTCAATTATTGACTTCTATGCACCTGCAGGCTCAACACCATGTGGAAGCTGCCAAGGTTTGGGGCATGCACCCTCTGAAGTCAAATCCTGAACTCTACTTTGGCCCCTTTCAGCCACAACTGGAGTGACTGGGATGCAGCATACCAAGTCCCTAGACTGCACACAGAACAGGGACCCTGGGCCCAGCCCACAAAACCATTTTTTCCACCTAGGCCTCTCAGCCTGTGATGGGAGGGGCTGCCTCAAAGGTCTCTGACATGCCCTGGAGACACTTTCTACATTGTCTTGGTGATTAGCATTTGGCTCCTCATTATGCAAATTTTGGCAACTGACTTGAATTTCTCCTCAGAAAATGGGATTTTCTTTTCTATCACATTGTCAGGCTGCAAAGTTTCCAAACTTTTATGCTGTTTCCCTCTAGTAAAAATACAAAAAAAAAAAAAAGTTAGCCAGGCATGGTGGAGACGCCTGTAGTCCCAGCCACTTGGGCAGCTGAGGCAGGAGAATGGCATGAACCTGGGAGGCAGAGCTTGCTGTGAACCAAGATCATGCCACTGCACTCCAGCCTGGGCCACAGAGCGAGACTCCGTCTCAAAAACAAACAAACAAACAAAAAAAAAACTGAAGGCATTTATCAGCACCCAAGTCACCTCTTGAATGCTTTGCTGCTGAGAAATGTCTTCTGCCAGATACCCTAAGTCATCTTTCTCAAGTTCAAAGTTCCATAGGTCTCTAGATCAGGGGCAAAATCCTGCCAGTCTCTTTGCTAAAACATAACAAGAGTCACCTTTGCTCTAGTTCCCAACAATCTCCTCATCTCCATCTGGGACCATCTCAGCCTGGATTTCATTGTCCATATCATTATCAGCATTTTGGTCAAAGCCATTCAACAAGTCACTAGGAAGTTCCAAACTGTCCCACACTTTTGTGTCCTCTTTGAAGCCCTCCAAACTGTTCCAACCACTGCCTGTTACCCAGTTCCAAAGTCGCTTCCACATTTTCAGGTATCTTTTTATCAGTGTCCCAACTTACTGGTAGCAATTTACTGTATTAGTCCATTTCAATGCTGCTGATGAAGTCATACCTGAGACTGGGCAATTTACAAAAGAGTTGTAAATGGACTTACAGTTCCACATTGCTCAGGAGGCCTCACAATCATGGTGGAAGGCAAGGAGGGTGAAGTCATATCTTATGTGGAAGGCAGCAGGCAAAGAGAGAGAACTTGTGCAGGGAAACTCCATTTTTAAAACCATCATGTCTCGTGAGACTTATTCCACTATTACAAGAACAGCACAGGGAAGACATACCCCCATGATTCAATCACCTCTCATCAGGTTCCTCCCAGGACATGTGTGAATTGTGGGAGTTGCAATTCAAGGCGTGATTTGGGTGGGGACACAGCCAAACCACATCATGAACCATCAAAACTTGAAAGAAATGTAAAATGTTTGTTACTGAGTGAAAGAAGCCAATCTGAAAACCTTACATACCCTATGATTTCAACAATATGACATTCTAGAAACAGCAATATTGTATAGACAGTACAAAGATCAGTGGCTGGCAGGGGTTGAAGACAGGGAAGGATGAATAGACAGAGCACAGATGATGTTTAGGTCACTGAATCTGTTCTGTACGATATTACAGTGATGGACACGTGCCATTATATATTTGTCAACACTGAAAACATACAACATCAGGAGAGAGCCCTAATGTCAAATATGAACTTTGGGTAATAATGGTGCATCCATGTAAGTGCATGGATTTATTGAAATTAATTTTTCTCAGTGGGCTGCAGGAAAGCATTGAGAGAAAATAAAAATTAAGTTGGCTTTTATAGCATTTAGGATTTCCTAGAGAATTTTATCAGTGCCAAATGGTTGCCAAGCCAGAATGGCCCAACTGCAAAACTCCCACCATCTTCTGTGACACAGAATGTTGTTTGTTGTGGGAAGAGCGTGTTGTTTTGAACTGTAAAGCACTGATAACTCTGGGTGAGTTTTGTGTGTGTTTGGTTTTGGTTTTGATTTTTCGTTCTTATTTTTCTCTTTAAATCTTTACATAGGAAAGGGTAGACTTATGACCAATTTTAGGGAGGAAACAAGAATGTCTATATGGGAAACAGGGTCCTGGAAAAGGTATGCAAAGTCCTAAGAGTTGGAGAAGAAAGGAAAATAAAAAAAGCGATCGTGCAAATTAAATGCTTGGGGTGATATTTATCCTACTCTTGGATGGAGGGATGGCTTCAGGACAGGAGTTCTCATACCGGAGGCAAGCACAGGACAGCTGCTGGGGACTGAAAATTCTGGCAAGAAAGAGGCCTTCCCTTTTGGCTCTCCAACTGCAGTGGCCACAGTGAGGAGGTACAGAACTGAGATTAACCTTGTAACATCCTTGTTGCCCATATGCCATTGGCATTAGTCATAAAATAGAACTCTCTTTTCTCCTGTAAGTTTTTCTAGGAAGTATATCAGAGTGAGAGAGAAAAGAATAGATATTTATATTTTTCTAAACTATGATAGGATTGATGGAGTCCTAAAAGTCTGGCCTCAGTCCCAATAATAATAATGGTGTGTTTGCCACAGTTTTTTCTAGAACACTTTGCAAAGAAAAACAATCATATCAAATATATGGTAAACCACTTTATCATGGAATAATCTTGATGGACACAATAGATTGACAATATGAAAAATTCCAAAATTGTATAAATCAAACCACTCCTAGCCTCTCTTAGAGAACACAAATTGCTTTAGAAATAGAAAGGTATTTGTTCATGTTATTTTAAGCTATTTGAATAAGCCAAACTTTTTAGGTCTCAGGAACATTGCACATTAGTTTTTTTGTAAAAGCTACTGAGAAGCCAGTTCTGTAATCTAGCTGGTATGTACATTTTATTTCCAATTCTATTAATACAAATTTACAACTGGTGATAATGCATTATCTTTCAGAAATGCATGCAAATGACTTCCGGAAATGGGTCATTAAATATTTGCCTTTTATCAGAATACATTTAATTCACGCATTTGTGTTATAGCATTCAGCTAGAGAAAAATAGAAAAGTGAGAAATCTATTTTTTTATGTGAGAGAAATAGCCAGTCACCCCTTCCTCATTTCATTAAATCTGGGACATGGCTGTATAAAAAAACTATCGTTTTAGAAAGAAAAGATCACAGTTCTTTAACTGTTTCTGCAGAACTACCTTGAACTGATAAAGCAAGAATGAGTGACTCTTTCCTACTACTCTATATAGGCCTGCTTTTATGATTAAAGTTTCCTTCACTCAGACTTTGCTACATTAAATTTTTTAGTTTTATATTTAATTATAATATATACACCAAAAAGCGTACAAGTTGAAGAGTATGTCTTGATAAATTTGCACCAAGTAATGACAATGTGTGACCAGTAGCAACAGAACATCACCAGCACCTGGAAACTTTTCCCAGGACCCTTCTCATCACCACTGCCTCAAAGGCAAACCCTACATTGACTTCCAACTGTACAGATCAGTTTTTCCTGTTTATGAACTTACAGTATGCTATATTCTGTGTTCACTTTCTTCCATGAGATTCAGCCATACTCCTATGTGTTATAATAGCCCATGCCAACTCTTAATTGAATTAATTGTGAGCACACCAAATTTTTTAATTTTTATTTTTCATTTTTATGCTTATAGTGACACATAATTGTGGAGTGTGTGTGATATTTTGATAGAAACATGTAACATATAATGATCAAATCAAGGTAATTGGACTCTCTATCACCTCAAGCATGTCATTTCTTTTTGATAGGAAGATTTCAAATCCACTCCTGTACATAGTTTGAAACACACAATAAGATTTTGTTAACTATAGTTCTCCTATTGGGCTACTGAACACGAGATCATACTCCTTCTCCCTACCTGTAATTTTGTACTTACTAACCAAACTCACCTTCCTCCATCCTCGCCACTACCCTTCCCAACTTTTGATAAGCAACATTCTACTCTCAATCTCTGTGAGAACAAATTTTTTTGGCTCCCACATGTAAGTGAGAACACACAAAATGTGTCTTTCTGTGCCTGGCTTATTTCACTTAACATAATGTCCTCCAGTTCCATCCATGTCTTTGAAAATCACAGGATTTTATTATTTTCTATGGCTGAATAATGTTCCATTGTGTCTATATGTACATTTGTTTATACAGTCATTCGGTGACAAACACTTAAGTTGATTCTGCATCTTGGCTATTGTGAATAGGGTAGCAATAAGCATGAGAGGTCAGATATCTCTTTGATATGCTGATTTGCTTCATTTGAATAGGTACCCAGGAGTGGGATTGCTGGATCATATGGTAGTTCTCTTCATTATGTGAACACACCCAGATTTCTTTACCCATTTCATTCTCGATGGTTCTGTAGATATTTACATTTAGGGGACAATTTTATATAATGCTGCTGTGAACATCCTTGTATGTTTTTCTTCTGAACATGTAAATGCATTTCTCTTGAGAATTGCAGGAACAGAATAGAAGGTCCTAGATTACAAACAAATCAGTTCAGCTTTAGTATATCCTGCCACAAAACTTTCATAAGAGACTGTAGCAATCTCTGTCCTCCCAGCTGAGCATGCACGTTCTGGTGGTTTCACATGAGTATTAACACTTGGCATTTTAGTCCTTCAGATGTCTGCATAGTTGTTGTGCCCTGTACTTTTAATTTGCACATTTATGATGATTAATAAAGTCGAATATCTTTTCATACAGCTGTTGTCCAATTTAATCTACTCCCCTTTTGTGAATTTCCTGCTCAAGAATTTTGCCTATTTTTCTACAGTGTTTTATGAGGTTTTCCTCCTTGACTGTAGTTGTGTTTTTATATTAGGTCAGTGCAAAAGTAGTTGCAATTTTTGCAATTACAGGTAATGGAAAAAACGGAATCACTTTTGTACTGACCTAATATCTGGATGTAAGTCTTCAATCAGGTATCTGTGCTGCAAATATCTTCTCCTTGCAGAGATGTTTTCTCTCTATCTTTCAATCTCTCTCTCTCTTTCTCTCTCTGACAGCTTTTGACAAAATAAGTATCTTAATGTAAGCCAAAGGTCCTTTAATGGGCTTGTTTCAGATATTTTTTTCCCAAGGTAATGGAAATGGCCTCTTAAATAGTCATATAAAATCTTTTTTCTTTTACTTTTTATACTTGTATATGTATTTATCTAATATTATTTTGCAGACTATGAGCTAGAGATTATAACTGATTAACTATGATTGATTGGAAAGATTACTGGTCATCATTTTAAATTTTACTTTGCACTGATTTTTAAAAATGTACTACCGAAATATATTAGGTCTTTGTCAGATAAATAATTTGCAAAATTTTTCTCTCATTCTGTAGGTTGTCTGTTTATTCTGCTGATACTTTCTTTTGTTGTGCAGAAGCTCTTTAGTTTCATTAGATCCCATTTGTTAGGTTTTGCTTTTGTTGCAATTGCTTCTGGCATCTTGTGAAATCTTTGCCTGTGCCTATGTCCTGAATGGTACAGCCAAGATTGTCTTCCAAGGTTTTCATAGTTTCAGGTTTTACATTTAAGTCTTTAATCTATCTTGAAATGATTTTTTATATAAGGTGTAAGGATGTAGTCCCGTTTCAATCTTCTGCATATAGCTAACCAGTTATCCAAGCACCATTTTGTGGAATAGGGAATGCCTTCCCCATTGTGAAAAAATGCAAATTAAAGCCAAAAAGAGATACCATCTTACGCCAGTCATAATGGCTATTATTAAAAAGGCAAAAAATAACAAATGCTGGTGAGGTTGTGAAGAAAAAGGAACAGGAACGCTCATACGTTGTTGGTGGGAGTATAAATTAGTTCAAACATTGTGGAAGACAGTGTGGTGATTCCTCAAAGACCTAAAGACAGAAATATCATTCGACCTAGCAATCCCATTACTGGGTATATACCCAGATGATTATAAATCATTGTATTATAAAGACACACACATGGATGTTCACAGCAGCACTATTCACAATAGAAAAGACATAGAATGAACCTAAATGCCCATTGATGAACGATAGAGTGGATAAAAAAAAATGTACTACAAATACATCATGAAATACAATGTGGCCATAAAAAGAACAAGATCATGTCCTTTTCAGGGACATGGATGGAGCTGGAGGCCATTATCTTTATCAAACTAACACAGGAACAGAAAACCAAATACTGCATGTTGTCGCTTATAAGTGAGAGCTAAATGATGAGAGCACATGGACACACAGAAGAGAACAACAGACACTGGGGCTTTTCAGAAGGAGGAAGGTGGGAGGAGGGAGAGGATCAGGAAAAATAACTAATGGGTACTAGGCTTAATAGCTGGGTGATGAAATAATCTATACAACAACAACAACAAGAACCCAGGAAACAAGTTTAACTATGTAGCAAACCTGCACTTGTACTCCTGAACTTAAAAGTTAAAAAAAATTGATAAAAATTAAAAAAAGAACCACACCTAGATTTTTAAAAAACAAAGAAACAAGCAAATATATATATATTACAGAGTCACCTGTCTCTGTATTTTCTATTCATTTATTATCAATTTTCTTAAATTGTTTCACTTTCTCTTGAGGTTAAATCCCATCATAACTGACACAAGCATCACAAAAACTTAAGAAATCAGAATTAAAAATTATAATTGATAGAAAAAATATGTAAATGTTTACCTCATTTATTTTTTGCAAAATCTCTAAAAATAAAGCAAAAAGCTATACCATTTAAATAAATAAAAATATTACAAAAATGTGCACGCATGTAATATAATAATATGACAGGAAACAATCTTACAAAAATAGATTAAAATATATCATAAATTTGAGAAAATAACAGCTAATTTTCCATATTATAAGAATATCTTTTTACCTAGGGAATTTTGAAAAGTAATAATCTAATCACCAAAGTTATAAGAATTATTATTTTGGACATCATAATAGCAACACTGTATTGTATAACTGTTCGAAACCTTGCTATGAGACTACCACTAAGATAAGGATGTTTTTATGATGTTTTACGAACTTCCTGATAAATTAAAATACCTACTCTGAAAAATACACATTTACAAATCAGAATGACCCAATTAAATAGATGTTAAAAGACATGTACCTTAATCCATTTATATATTTATGAATATATGACTTTATCAAATTTATTAATATATTATTAAAATATATTCTTTTCCATGTGGATGAAAATATGCATGTATGAGTGGATAGTATATATGAATATATATAATGTACACACCAACATCTTGTGTGTGGAAAGGAAGAAAGAAGACAGAAAGAAATAACTTCATATACACATATTTAGAGTTATCTAGATGACATCATAATTATACAAAAATATTTTAATTATGATGAAATTTGGGTATCAATTTTGGTTACAAATAATTTGTTTACATTTAAATCATTTTAGTATAATTTTCACACTTATAGATTATATTTTAAGTCAAAAAAAAGTACTTTTGAAAATACATGGTGTAATCTGTAACATAAGGAGATATCCTTGGAGTGTTAAGAAGAAAATGGTTTCAGTCTCAAACCACTATAGATGGTAAAATGGAAAGATGCATGGTCTAGATAGAATTCTGGAGTTTAAATTTCTAATATTAATAAGGGTTGTATTTATTTTGGTATGTGATTTGCAACATTCCCACAGGACCTTCATTTCAGACAGGAAAACTCAGAGACTCAGAGAGGCTTGGATATTGCAGGTTAGTTACTGGCAGAGTTCTACCCCAGGTCACTGTGCTTGTTCTCTAGACCTTTGTGTTTAAGAAGGACAAAAGGTAAACCATTTTTAAAAGACTTATTTGTAGACCTGAATAAGTCTTGAAAGATAAATAGATGTTCATCACTTTAAGGTGTTCAGGGATATAAGTCCTAAGGGGGTCTCTCCTTTGCAGGGCAGGTTCGGGGAGGAAAGACATGAGTATGAGAAGCAGATTGGAAGTTGTGATGGGGCTAGAGTAAGATTGGAGAGAGAGGTCTGGAAGCACAGACAAGGAACACATCAGGGAGAGCCCAAACAAAAAGCAATGAGGGAATATAAAGGGATTGAAACAACTTCTACCAGATAGGATAAATCTGTAGATTTATAGTTTGCTTCATATAGTAATTAATATATGACTCGCATTCTTATTTTCAAACTATTTACTCAGTGCTTTAATAACTCCTCTGAACATTTTAAGAGTGTAATGAATTGAGCAGAATCTAAGAGTAATCCTATCAAAAATGCTAGTGAAAACTTACTTGCATTTCCTGTAAGATTTTAGATCCATAGGCCTCCATCTTCAATTTATTAACAAGAACAACAACAAGAAGAAAACAAGACTGGCATGATATTCTTAAAAGATGCCCACAAGGTTCACAGGTCTCACATTTGAAGTAGCTATGAAAAAAATTTGGAAAAATAGTTTCACATTTATTATGGTACAAGATTCGCAATATAATTTAGGGTTCTAAAATTCGTATAGGAAAATAAATTACAAAATATTGATTCCAAAATTTTTAGAAATAACCTGTCATTGTCATCTGAGACATATGCCTGTTTTTTTCCACTTACAGAAGACCTGATAAGCCAAGAAAGTATTACTCGTGTCCCTGTTTTTATTTCATTGAAATGAGCCCAAATTTTTCAATTAAATGTTTCCATAATTTATTTTAAATATCAATTTAATTTTATTTAAAATATATTTTAAGTTAACAAATTTTAGAAATATTCGTAGATTGACACTATTTAATATAATTCTACTTTAAATTTAATTAACATAAAATATATAAATAATATATTAATTTACTTGTCTCGATTTAAATGGAGGAATTTACGTTAACTTTTTTTCTGAATTTTATTTTGGCTTTTACGAATCACAATTTATAATGGTCACTAGGTTTATCAACCAGAAAATGGCAGTAAAGACTGATTTTAATCTGCTCTTACTCTGATACAAGATTATTAACCAGTCAGACTCTGCGTAAAGACGATGTGAGTGAAAACCTGTAAATTGAACTTGGTGAATAATGTAGATATAGAGAGCTTTACTAGACTTCATCTTATTACTCTCATAATCACAGTCTTCTGTTTATTGATAAGATCAAAATCAAGGAGAAAGAAACATACATGATCATAGTACTCACTCTGATATGTCTCTAATACACAGAGATACAGGCAGAATGAATGGGTTCATGCTATATATTTTCTGTAAAATAAATTCCCCTGTCAGAAGCGATGCTATGTGGAAAAAAAAATGTCCATAAATAAGATATTCTTTCAGTTCATGGAGAGAAGGGTTGGCAAAAGAACTGAAAAGAAGGCAGGCAAATCCATGTGCAAGGTAACTAGTCTTTCCAATAAAAATAAATTGCTGTCTTTTCACTATAAAGAGAACCAAGATAATTAGTCTCCTAACTTGAGGCTGCCTAGTTCTCTGGGGCATATTGCCCTATTAGGGGTTCAGTGTTGGTTTCAGCAAAGGCTGGACAGATCCGGTATTGCTGAAACATTGCCTTACCTCTAATACCCGCCCCAAGCCATCTCAAACATGTGGCCATCAGGCCAGAACAGGAAAGGCTGGGAAAAGATCTGATTGATACCGATAGAACAGGGCCATCTCATCATCTTGAACTCTTGATGAGCAAGAGCATTATCTTCAATGGACACCTTAGTGAGCATTCACGCAGGACAAAACTACCTTCTTACCCTCACTAATTCTGAGATGTTCATTCACAAATTTTCTAATCTTGTCCTTGCTAGATTCCTGATTATTCAGTCAAATTTCTACTGATGCCCAGAACTAACTTTAGCTGACTAAGTAGCCTTGGCCACCTGTCTTTTAAGGCACAGTGAATAATCAGACGGATCATTCATAGTTATGTCCTTTGAAGTTACCTGCCTTCCTCATGGTCTCTCAGGGAAATGGTTGTGTGAAGCTGTGAAGCAGCCTTCCAATTTTGGTGATATTTGCATATGTGCAAAATGATCTATAAACCAGCCACATGAGGTTTATTTTTATTTTTTATTTCTTTAACCTACTGGCAGTAGGAAACTGTAATGAGGCCATGAGTGAAGGATAAGGGAAAGGTGTTAATATAGCAGCAGTAGATATCATGGGAATCAGACTTCACTTGCCCTTTCTACTTTGTCTTCGGAACCTGCAAAGTCCTGTGATGTAATGTTTATTTCATTTAAGGATGAAATTTCTCTATGTATGCCCAACTTTATATACACCTTTATTTCATCCTTAAGTGAATCAACAGATTCAGGTTGCCAGTAAGTATAAAGCTTTGCAAGGTGACACTAGGACACTCACAGTCCAGACAAAATTGTGGAGGAAAGACATGTCTACTGGTACAGTTAACTGTTCATATTTTGAGCAAAACCAAAACCAAACAAAAGCAAAGGCACTTTTTTTTCTTGTTATATACACCTGTGGCAGATCTAATGCTTGACCATGGAAAACTAGCATGGTTGATCAAATTACAGCCACATAGTAATCAGGATATCAGGTAACCTGTTGAAGAATCTTTTCTCCCTCTAAGAAGCCCCACTCAAAACAGGAAGATTTACGGGTAACTTCAAAAACAAAACAAAACAGATAGAAAAACAAAAACCCTTGGAGGATGCCCTAATGTGATTCATCTCTACAGAATTCAGGGGTCCACTAGGTATTGTGATTCATTTAATGTTGGGAAAGCATTTGTACTTTGCCTTGATTTCTCAAGGCACTTCAGACCGTATGATCACGAAAAACATCATTCATGTGGTGGATTTTGGGTTTTGCTTGTTGTGTTTTGGATGTTCTGGTGTTGTGAGATATGCTGGGTTTTGGTTGCAGTGGGCCACAGAGAAGTATAGTATAGCTTTTTTATTTTTCTTTAATCGGTATATGTGAGACTTAATTTAAATTTTTTGGCTCTAATTTGGTTTGAGATTTACTTAGTAAAATGAAATATACTCTTTGAGGCATGACACCGTAGCAGTGGATCTTACCTTTAATACCAAACTAAGTAGGTCATATTTGTAAATTCTGTAACAAAACAATTGCACTCCACTTTTATTGACCAAACCATCACTTCACATCTGATAGCTGCCTCAAATACTTTTAGGAAAAACTATCTCCCAACACAAAATACCACAAAGCACTTTATTTGCCTATAAGTTTAGTATCAGCAGAATGAAGGTTTACTAGACTTGCATATATGGCATAAAAATATGGTTGCGGCTGTTGTTGTGTTGTTTTCAGACAGTCTTGCTCTGTCATTGAGGCTGGAGTTCAGTGGCATGATCAAAGATCATTGCATCCTCAAACTCCTGGGCTCAAGCGATCCTCCTACCTGAGCCTCCTAGCAGTTGGCTGTGCCTGGCTTTTTCTTTCATTATTTTAATTTATTTTATTTTACTTTATTATTTCATTTCATTGTATTTTTTTTTAAAGAAGGGGTTAGTAATGTTGCCCAGACTGGTCTTGAACTCCTGGCCTCAGACAATCTTCCCACGCAGCCTCCCAAAGCACTGGAATGCTGGGATTACTGATGTGAGCCACCATTCCTGGTCAAAACACAAAATTTTCAGTGATATATTCTACAACCTAGTTTGTATTTTATTATGCTCTCCGCAGCAAAATAATCCCCTTGTATGAAAAACCATCAGGATGACTTCCCATAGAGGACACAGATATTTTATGATTTAAAAAATTCTGTATATTGTTTAATATGCTTACTCTGAAACTATGAGCTGTTACTTTTAAGTTGAATTTATATTTGGGTCACTAAACAAAGGTTACCAAATTTCTGTTTCTCCTGCTAAAAAGTATTTTATCTTTAAAATACTGTATTATATAATTGCCTTATTCTAGAGTAATTCACTTCTATTTAAATTCAAAAACTTAAAATATCTTACATTTTAAAATAATATAGTTTACATTTTAAAAACTTCAAAACTTATAAAATATTGACATTCAATTTATTTTTGTTGTAAATGTTGATATGAAATATTGAATGTTTTTGGTTATGATTTTAAATTAAAGTGTTTTCCTTATATTTTATGGTATAATGAGTCAATTGCCATCTGTAACATATGAAATTGTCAAAATTATTTCATATTGTCTTTTTTCCTTTATAAATATTTCCCCCCTGCCTTTTTTTCTGTGTTGTTACTAGAATGATATAGCATGAAGTTGATACCCAACAGTCATGCTGTGATTATGACAGAGTTTAATGTCCTCTGTATTTTAACTTATTTCAGTAAGCATCACACATGAAAACAATGAAAAAATCTATTAATAAAAAAACTATGAAATACATTTTTCGTTGTTACAAAATAACTGCATCCACTTCTTTCCTGATATTTCTCTACTCTAGGGCTCTCAAATACTCAGTACACTACAAATAGCCTTTCTAAAACAAACAAACAAAAATAACGATTATAGCTTTCTGATTAAACATCTTAAATAAAGATTTTTATTCTATTGATAATGCGTATTCACTGATAGTGAGCTAAACCCCTCATGCTGTCGCACTGCATCCCGCAGATTTGAGGGCATACTTCCTTTATGAAGACATCTCTCATCACTCAGCCCTTTAGGGCTTTATGCCCATCTTCCCAGTGCTACCTATGCAATCCTATTTGATGATCACTACAGCTTTGATGCATTAAGTGTTATGATGATTACCATTAGAAAGATGAAGTATTTTTATTTAAAAGATGATTACCATTAGAAAGATGAAGTATTTTTATTTAAAAGTTTGAGCGGCATGTCCAAGGTCACACTATTAAGAAATTATAACTGATAAATTCTAATGTCTTCTTCCTGCCTTCTTGGTCACTGAAGAAGCAGTTCCTTTATTGTCTAGAAATCAAGAGCTGTCTTCTTGGAAAAGCTAGCATCACAAATATTCAGAGCCCCTTGGATTTCCATAGTCCAAGTTATATTGGTATTTTTTACATTGCATGTGACTCAGATTTTCTTGAGTTGAACCACCAAATACAAATGAGTCAACCTAGGTTCTCCTAGAAAAAAACCTTGCCTCCCACCACTATTCTAGGACCCCAGTCTCATGGAACTTAGAGAGCAGATGTGTTAATGGGAGAGGAATTCTCACTTGATGTATGCAGAGGCATAAGAATTTTTACAGCATCACTTTCTCCTTAAAAATTCAATTATATTTTATATCTTCTAGAATTGATATGCCTCTTTCTGTTTTTTTCTTTTATTCTCCTTTCTTTCTTTTCTTTTTCTCTTCCTTTGAAGCAGGATATGTAAAAAGAGAAAAACAAGTTTTCTGTACTGGGCTGACTACTCCAAGGCCCAGCAATAAGCAAGGCTCTGTCAGGGCTGTGGTAGCACTAACAGCAGAGCCGGGGCCCAGAAGGAATGGGCTTCGGTAGCAGGGATGAGAAAAACAAGTTCTTATCAGTTTCCCCTTTTTGAAATCCTCTCCCTATACCATTATTCTTTTGTTCTGCTCTCATAACTATTTGTGTAACCATTTCTGTTTTTTCCATCTGTGCAGCATGGCAAAGGTCACAAGACGTGCCTAAGTTGCAACACCTGTCACTGTTTATTAACTGCCTTTGTTCTGTTTCTGTAAGCTTGTTTGCCTGCCCTGCAGGTTTTGCGCCAGTAGCTGGCCATGCCCCTTCGGCTGCATGTATAAAAGTCAAGCCCTGTCTTTGTTCCAGGGCTCAATTTTTGGATGTTAATCTGCTGGGGCAGTGCACCACTGGGGCAGTGCACCTGCCCCAGCGGATTATATATATATATATATACACACACACACACAGTATATGTATATATATATATACACACACACACAGAGTATATCTACCTATATCTATCTACCTATCTGTGCACACATACACACACACACACACACACATATACATGCATAACGTCATCCCTCGGTATCCATAGAGGAATAGTTGCAGAATGTCTCTGGGATACCAAAATCTGCAAATGCTCAAGTGTCTGATATAAAATGGCATAGTATTTGCATATAACAAACACACATATCCTATATACTTTTAATATTATTTGGATTAGTTTTAAAACCTAATACAATTTAAATATTATGTAAATAGTTGTTATACTGTATTATTTTGTTATTTTTATTGTGATTTTTATTGACTTTTTTCTTTTTATAAATATTTTTGATCTGTGGTTGGTTGAATCCAAAAATGTGAAAACTGTGAAATTGGAGAACTGTATATCCCTGACTTTTAAATGCATTTTCATTATGGCTTTAAAAGTTAAATATTCAATATTGCTTTATCTAAAAGGTATTTAATAGGGCTATTACCCAAAGTTTCTACAAGTTTAACTACAAGACTGAATAATTCAAGTTCTTTGTTCTTTAGGTACTTTTTCTTTCTTTTACTTTATAAAATAAAGTCAAAAGGATACATAAGTTAAATGCATTGGTTTCTGATCAATTCTAGTAGTAAAACTGTATGACGTTAATTGATTTAAAACAATATTTTTATGATTGCTCTTTTATCTCTAGAAATGTTTCTACAAATTGGAGTTTTAGAAAAGCATTTACGTCTCTAAGTGATTGAATTGTTTAACAATAGCATATTTAATAGAATTTTAAATTTAAAAAATCATTCATGCCTTTCGATTATATAGTTAGAATACACAAAAATAATGCTCTTGTTTATTGTCATAGAGTGCTTTTTGTTATTCATTTCCTAAGGTTAGACTTATTTGATCAAAGTTGTAGAAATAGCAATTCTAATATTTTCTTTCCAATGATTGCTTGCTGCTTTCCTCCTACAATTTTTGAAGTTTCAGTTGGTTTGTTTCTTGATTTACCTCACTTTAATGGTACAAATTATGTTTAGGGGAACCTTCTCCTATTCCTGCCTCCATTTCATCAAATTATCTTCTCTCTATTCTCAACTCCTACAGGAAGCAGATACCCTGACTGTAGGTAACAATAATTTAGGATAGCATAACAAACTCCAAGTACCCAAGCCCCACCCCTGACAATTAAATGATAGTCTGTAAGGATGAAAATTAGACATTCGTGTTTTTTTTTAACTCGGCAGGGGAATTTCATTTGCAATCAAGTTTGAGAACCACTGTTGAGTGTACACCTTTCTCTTTCCCCTGCACAAAGGAGAGAGTGACTAAAGCTTTCAATACTTTTCTACTGAGTAGGATGAATGTTTGAAAATTATCGCACATACTACATCTGGGCTTTGCCTTAAGCTAGACCAGTCTGTGCTTCTTTTTAGCCCTGCTTTCTCCCTGACTACCTGTCTATCTTCCGTTCTCTCCCTTCTCTTCCTTTCAGTAACATCACTGTATTAATCAGAGATCCCCACAAAAACAAAACCAATAGAATGTGCAATTATATAGAAAGGGATTTCTTATAAGGAAAGGCTCACACAATCATGGAGCCTAGCATGTTTGAAATCTGCAGAGTGGGTTGACATACTGGAGACCAGGAAAGGCAATGTTCCAGTAACAGTTCTAAGACAGGTAGGGCGCTGGAAAATTATCTCTTGCTGTGGGGGAAGAGAGGTGATTAAGGCAAGCCTTTTTGTTCTATTCTAGCCTTCAGCTAATCAGAGGAGGTTCACCCACATTCTGAAGAGCAATCTCCTTTATTTAAAGTCCACTGATTAAAATGTTAATCTCATCCAAAAACGCCCACGACAGGCATACCTACCAAAATCTGGGAACCCCACGGCTCAGCCAAGTTGACACATAAAATTAATTGTCACAATCATTAAGGAATGATCTGCTGAATCCATGTTCAATGTGTAAGAAGTTCATTTTAATCTGTTCTTTAAACCATACTTTCTAGCCAGCTTTGCTGGTAATGAAGCCATTATTTTCCTTTAATATCTTACTTATGTACTCTGCTTCTCAGTCGGTTCAAAATCCATATGGGGAAAAAGTATAATACATTAACTTGATCAAATTCCAACAAATCTCAACATAAGACCTAATATTTTTGTGATCCAAGTGTTTTGTCAATGACTTAATGTTAAGAGGGTCTCCTTAAAGAATAATTAACTGTATATTTCACAATACCTAAAAAGAAGACATGGAATGTTTTCAACACAAAGAAATGATAAATGTTTGAGGCGATGAATATTCCAACTACCCTGATTTAATCATTACCTATTGTATGCATATATGAAAATATCACATGTACCACACAAATAGGCACAACTTTTATGCATCAATATGCAAAGCATTAAAAGCTCACTACATAAGCCACCATTTATTAAAATGATTCAGAATGATTCTTTTAGTGTCTTGTTCACATTAAATGCATATATCGTAGTTCAATGTATATTTTGTGAAATAATTAAATCTGGAGATAATATAAAATGATCTTGATATGAACACAATATATTCTGTAATTTACCTGTAAATATAAAATTAACAAATGATATTTCTGTTTCTGAAGAGACCTAAGACATTATTATGGTGATTAACATGTATATATTTTCCAGCTTAATATAACTGTAATTTTAGTTTAAGATGCACATTTTATCATAATCATCTTTGCATTACATGAACACATAATGCAATACATTGAACATAATAAAAACTTAATAAATATTTGCTGAAGTGAAGATATTTTAATTTAAAATGGGACTGTGCCATGTAAATTCTTTGTATTGGATATGCATTAATTTTCTTCTTCACTTCATTAAAAAACATATGTAATATATACTGACCTCAATTAACCTTTAAGGATTCTAGCTAGAAGCAAAGTTTATCTATCTCAGTCAAAAAAAATTCCACAAAAGTGGCAAATCTATTCAATATTTAGATGCTTTCTTGTGTTGGAGTTACACGGAAAAATGGTAAACAGCTGTTTATAAATCTCCTCAGAATTACATTATGGCTTAGATAAATCGAATTTCCTATGTAGTGAATGTAACTCAGCCCAAGGAGAACACTTAATCCAATAGGCATTTGGCAACGGCAACTGGATTCAAGAATTAGATCTCAATATGTGTTCATTGTTCTGGGCAAATGTTATAAGCACACGGGTTAGGACACATGCACTGAATAGTAATTTATATAAACAACAATTAGACCAGAATACCTATTAGAATCCTAAAGTGAATCTCCTTCTGTTATATAAGATAGGAGTAGTATAGCTTTAAAAAATTGTTGTGTAACAGGTTTGCATTTTCATATTTTTCTCAAATATCATTCAATGCCTTTACTTCTGTCTGAAAGAATAGTCAGGATTGAATATCAACAGGGGCTTCACAGAACACTTAAATTAACCCTCACCTCCATCTCTGTATAGCTCATAATTCATAATTACCTAGGCTTTGTAGAGCCCTTGCGTTTGCTTTCTGATTGTGTATGCATTCAACGAAACTTCAGTCACTTAATAGGCAGCCACAATTTCACAGAGATCACAGGTGCCAATCTGCATCAGGCTACCAAAATGTAAGTAACATTAAATGAACATATGGAAATCGATCTCTGCCTACTTCCCCAGCCCTGCACTCACAAATTTGGTTTTTATTCTTGTTTTATAGGTACCTCAAGGGGGAAAAAAGTCAGAAAAACAGTCAGCTTCATTTTGTAATTATGCTGCTTTCAGTAGTTTTAATAACTCAATAGATTTATTTCACCCACATTTCCTTTTCCAAGAAAACATTTTCTAAAACCTACATCTGAAAAAAAATGTAAAAAGAAGTCTGTGTTTATGATAAATTGAAGACCCTTTTTTGCCTGTCTTCTTGTAATACGGAAAGAAGAATAAAAAAGTGTTAAGACAACAAAATGAATAATGTAACATATTTTCATGACTACAAGAACAGACATATCAAACAGGTTCTGTTGTTAAGACATTTGACAAAGTAAGAAACAAAAAAAGAAAAATTCATATTTTAGACATAAACGTATTTGTTCAGACTATATAAATAGCACCTTGCACATTCTGAATACTTATTATCTTATTTTGAATAAAGTAATATTCTAATTGTATTATTGGTATTGGTTTTATATTAAAAATTTCCTGTTTCATTTTATTTTCATACAATGTATGAAAAAGAACTTAAAATGGTATTACAGTAAAATACCCTCCTCACAGAATTCATGTAATAGTAATGTTTGTATGATCATTTGTGTTATTGATATGCCATATTTTCTTAGGATGATAAGAAATAAAAGCTGTTTTTCCTTGGCTAGAATTAATTTAAGAAACTAAAATACGTTATACAATTGGAAGTTCTTTCTTCTTGAGCTAATCAGAAATGTGAGGGCAGGACAATGAATTGGAATAAAAGCAATGTGTGGAATGAAAGGATCATAATGAGAGTCTTGCTCTCATCTTCCGCTGAAAGCTTAGAAAGCCTCCTCAAAAGTCTGGATCTGTTTCCTCATCTGCGGCAGGAACGAGTATGTCTCAAAGGATCATTTTTCTCCTTTAGCACTGAGTGCATATGTTCCATGTAATCTGTCTTCTCGCTGGATGTTCCCCACACTGCAGGGGACCATCCAGCAGATCTAACCTTGTTTTTCTTCCTAAATGAACCTATTAAGTCACACATTTTAGCCCTTATTTTTTTACCTTCTAGCCACAATGTTGGAATAAAGTAGAAGGTAGCTTGTTCTTGTGTTCAGAGAGCCATTTAGCCCTTGGAATGGAGTAGGCCCCTGCTTTTTTGATCTGTTGTGCTAAGCCCCCTGTCCTCTGATTATCCCTAACCTCGAGCTCATTACACTGCTTGATGATTACCCATTTTCTTTTCCATCTTTCCTCACTAGCCTGAAAATGTCATAAAAAGACCAAAGTATCTTTTCTATTTTAATTGAAACCCTAGTATCACCCACAAGGAGTGGTATTTAAAGTCCCTGTAATGGAGTATTGGGTGATATTGGGTTCAAAGGGTAAGGAAATAATAAAGGTTTAATAGTCCCAATGAGTAATGAGTGACTATTTGGTTTGGGTTTTTCATTGTTCAACTAAATACAATATAATGCACTTCAGGTTTTATTTTCCTTGACATTGCCTCAAATAAAATGTTCATAAGTTCTTATAAAATCTAAATTCCTTGAAATCAACTACTTTTATCATTAAAATAATCTCTCTCTAATGTCTTGAGACACTAAATACCAAAAGAATTATTCAGCCTAGGTTTTCTTCTAGGGTTTTTATGGTTTTAGGTCTAACATTTAAGTCTCTAATTCATCTTGAATTAATTTTCACATTAGGTGCAAGGAAGGGATCCAGTTTCAGCTTTCTACATAAGGCCAGTCAGCTTTCCCAGCACCATTTATTAAATAGGGAATCCTTTCCCCATTTTTTGTTTTTGTCAGGCTTGTCAAAGATCAGATGGTTGTAGATGTGTGGTATTATTTCTGAGAGCACTGTTCTGTTCCATTGGTCTATATCTCTGTTTAGGTACCAGTACCATGCTGTTTTGATTACTGTAGCCTTATAGTATAGTTTGAAGTCAGGTAGTGTGATGCCTCCAGCTTTGTCCTTTTGGCTTAGGATTGTCTTGGCAATGCATGCTCTTTTTTGGTTCCATATGAACTTTAAAGTAGTTTTTTGCCATTCTATGAAGAAAGTCATTGGTAGCTTAATGGGGATGGCATTGAATCTATACATTACCTTGGGCATTATGGCCATTTTCACGATATTGATTCTTCCTATCCATGAGCATGGAATGTTCTTCCATTTGTTTGTGTCCTCTTTTATTTCATTGAGCAGTGGTTTGTAGTTCTCTTTGAAGAGGTCCTTCACATACCATTCAGGACATAGGCATGGGCAAGGACTTCATGTCTAAAACACCAAAAGCAATGGCAACAAAAGCCAAAATTGACAAATGGGATCTAATTAAACCAAAGAGCTTCTGCACAGCAAAAGAAACTACCATCAAAGTGAACAGACAACCTACAGAATGGGAGAAAATTTTTGCAGTCTACTCATCTGACAAAGGGCTAATATCTAGAACCTACAAAGAACTCAAACAAATTTACAAGAAAAAAAACAAACAACCCTATCCAAAAGTGGTCAAAGGATATGTACTGACACTTCTCAAAAGAAGACATTTATGCAGCCAAAAGACACGTGAAAAAATGCTCATCATCACTGGCCATCAGAGATATGCAAAATGAAACCACAATGAGATACCATCTCACACCAGTTAGAATGGCAGTCATTAAAAACTCAGGAAACAACAGGGGTTGGAGAGGATGTGGAGAAATAGGAACACTTTTACACTGTTGGTGGGACTGTAAACTAGTTCAACCATTGTGGAAGACAGTGTGGCGATTCCTCAAGGATCTAGAACCAGAAACACCATTTGACCCAGCCATCCCATTACTGGGTATATACCCAAAGGATTATAAATCATGCTGCTATAAAGACACATGCACACGTATGTTTACTGCGGCACTATTACAACAGCAAAGACTTGGAATCAACCCAAATGTCCATCAATGACAGACTGGATTAAGAAAATGTGGCACATATACCCCATGGAATACTATGCAGCCATAAAAAAGGATGAGCTCATGTCCTTTGTAGGG
This sequence comes from Rhinopithecus roxellana, assembly GCF_007565055.1. Lineage (NCBI taxonomy): Eukaryota > Metazoa > Chordata > Mammalia > Primates > Cercopithecidae > Rhinopithecus > Rhinopithecus roxellana. The sequence continues at coordinate 94,695,145 of NC_044551.1, forward strand.
ACATGGATGCAGCTGGAAACCATCATTCTCAGCAAACTATCACAGGAACAGAAAATCCAAACACCACATGTTCTCGCTCATAGGTGGGAATTGAACAATGAGAATACTTGGACACAGGAAGGGGAACATCACACACCGGGGCCTGTTGTGGGGTGGGGGAAGGGTGGAGGGATAGCATTAGGAGATACACCTAATATAAATGACGAGTTAATGGGTGCAGCACACCAACATGGCACATGTATACATATGTAACAAACCTGCACGTTGTGCACATGTACCCTAGAACTTAAAGTAAAATAATAATAACAATAAAAAGAATTATTCAGTCAAGGGTAAAGACTTCACCTCTTCTTTTATTAAAGTACAGGCAATGGTCAGTCAACAAGTCCCCTGTGTCAGATCCTGTTAATGGAGGGTGGGTAATATTAGCTTGTTTTAAATATAATTTTAAGATACAATTTTGCTCCACATTTGTTCTTTGCACACTGAAGAAACACTTTAAATGAATTTCCTCAAATTTAACACAAAGCACATTGATTGCATACAATTCAGAAATATGATTATCGTTTACTGAACTACTATTTAATTATTCAGTTACCTTGATATTTTTTCTATTGGCAAATAAAAACATAGTATATTATAAAATATATTTGAAGTCCTTTCAATCAATAAAATGTATTTAATTAGAAAATAATTGTTATTAAATTGACATGCTAATTATACTTTGTGATTTGATAGGCTGGGTAATTTATATATCTCTCACTTTTCTTATTGACTTTTATACCAATTGCATTTGGTTTAGGTGCTTTTATTCCTAAATGTTATCATCTCTATGCACCTGTGCCAAACAAATTCCAGATTCTCTAAGGTAATTTGGAAAGAGTTAGCACAACTCCTGCATCTATAACACCTGGTGGCAGTAAAACATAAGTGCAGATTGGACTCTTAAAAATTAGTTAAGTCTTTTAGCATCTTGAGGATTTGGGCAACAATATAAGTAAGTATGAATGCCACACAAAAAAATAAAAGAAATCAAATTGCACAGATAGATAATTTTGCTTAAATACAGCCACTGAAAATATACATAAAAAAATAAATATCAGTTAGGTCTACCTCTTGTATCCCTCTCACCTTTTTCAATTTCCTTAAGTGAAGTAAGTCAGGATGAACAAATTGGCACGATGGCGTGTGTGTGTGTGTGTGTGTGTGTGTGTGTGTGTGTGTTAAGATAAGCAAAGACATCTTGACGTATCAGCTTCTGGGAGGTGGATTAGATATGTATAGAACATCATCAAAATTCACATGGCCTTACTCCAAAAGAATATCAAAGAGAAAAACAAAACCAATTTAGTTCTAACTTAATTGGATGAAATCTAAGAGTAATCTATTGCAGATTGTATTGAAATTACCTTGGTGTTGGGCATTTACAACATATGCACTACAGTTTCTCAGAAGGCTAATAGTTTCAAGTCTTTTGCATGCAAATTTCACCAAATGGAGTAGTGTATGCAATATCAGATTTAGAATGTTTAACCTAATGTTCAATACTCTTTTACTAACTGACAGTTATTTGAACAATTACCGTACCAGATACTTATATTTATAAAATATATAAAGAGATTACGTAGTATGTAAATCACAATTCTATTTCTTTTGAGGATATCTCTGTCCTATTTCCTGCTTTCATTAAGTCATAGTTCATTAGGAGTAAATTTCACCAATACTTGTGATGTCCTCAATTTCAAATTCTATCTCAATTCTGCCCCTTCATTTCTCAGAATGTTTTTGAACCGTTTCACCAATGACTACTGTATTGCCAAATTTTGAAACTACTCACCTCTGTTTGGAATTGCTTGCTCATTTGGCTTTGTGAAAATGACTGTTTTTCAAACCTTTCTCTGTCTATCTACTTTAGAGTTCTCCTTCTATTATAACTCTTTAAATATGTTTCTTCTCACTTATTGCTGGTCACTATTAACTACCATCTTTGCTGATCACGCCCAAATGTATATTTCTCTCCTACAATGTCCTTGAACTTTAGATTTGAATATGCAACTGCCTAAAGGACATTTGTATTGGGAATATCGTCATACTTTACTACATTAATACATTATATTTGAACTCATCATCTTCTCTCTGAAATTGATTTCTCTGCCTTTATTCCATTTTTCTGAACATGGTACAATCAATCATAGACACATAAAATTCAGAAGCTTTGAAGTTATACTAGATTTTTCTTTCATCCTTGTTTCTAACAAATCACAGTGTACTTGTCTTATATCCTCTAACCATTCTCAATCTATTTCACATCTCTGTAACTATTGTGATGGTCAGAATGTTTATGCCCTCCCAAATGTATATGTTGAAATCCTATCCTGCAGGGTGGCAGTATTAGATATGAAACTTTGGGGATGCTAATAGTTCATAAGGGCAGATCCTTAATAAATGGAATTAGTGCCCTTACAAATGAGACACCATTAGCTAGCCATTTCTACCATGTAGGGACACAGGGAAAAGATGCCATCTATGAACCAGAAATTGACCCCTTACCAGATCCTAAATGTGCTAGTGGCTTGATCTTGGGCCTCCCAGCCTCCAAAAGTACGAGAAATACATTTTTATTATTGATAAGATACCAGCCTGTGTTATTTTTATAGTATCACAAAGGGACTATGGACCTTCTTGACAGTGTGTCAGGCTCTTTTCAACTGACTCTCTCTTGACAACTTGTGACCCTCTCCCTTGTCCTCTTCAAATTCGTATTTCACAGAAATGCCAGATTGAGCCAAAGGAAATGAAAACTTTGAATAACAATGGTTCTCAAAGTAAAGTCCTTGGATATGCAGGACCAGCATTACGGGAGAAATTGCTTGAGATGACATTCTGAAGCCTTACTCCAGAGCTACCAAGCAAAAAAACTCAGAATGGATCCCAGCAATCTTTGTTTTACATCACTTCGAGTGATTCTGAAGTACTCTCAAATTTGGGAACTATTACTTTCCAATACAAAATCTAAGACACACGCCTGCCAGGCATACTCTTGCTTCCTGCACCTAGTCTGTTTGTATTTTCTACCTAAAATAGCTCTGCTCTCCTTACTCAACTGAACTCTTCCATTCAGCTGTTTAGACTATGATCAGATGTTCCAACGTCAACAAATCTCCACTAATTTCCCAGATGTCTTATTTTACCTACTTCTGTATCTTTTGGTGCAGAGACCTATAATTTTGCAGCCCACCAATTCCACTAGACAGTTTCTCCATTCTCTAAACTGCATTCTCTTTAGGAAGAATGATAGTGTGTTACTTATTTTAGTATCCACAAAGTTCAAGCACACTGCACCCTGTAAATAATAGGCACCTGATAATAATTATCCATTATACTAAAATAAATAAATAAATAAATAAATAAATAAATAAATAAATAAGCAAACAAGATGGATCCTAGATCCCTAAACCTTGAATTCTTACCCTGGGGTGGGGAAGGAGGAGTACTTTCATAATAAGTGCATCATTTTCTTTCTTATGAAATTCCACCTCTTTATAGTCTTTTGGAATAAGATAAGACTATCTTTTAGATCCTATTTTTCACTTTCAGGTTTAGGCCAAGAACAACAAAAATGATATAACTAAATAGTTGAAAAAAGTGGCAACACCAGATAAGTACTTTAGCCACAATCTGACTTCTAAATAAATGGTCCGAAATCATTTCAAATGCAACATGGCCACATATTCTATTTTGTTCAACAGAAGAGCAAAGATGATCTGGATACTTAAGCATAGTTGAAAACCGATGAAATAATCCAGTAAAAGGGAGAAGAATTATTCCACTGAGACAATGGACAACTTAAAGAGAAAATTTTACTGAGTACTTAAAAATGGTGAAGATTCAAAGATGACATGGAAGTACTTACTTGATAAGAGAAAGATTGCTCACACAGTGAGACTAGAGATAATGAGGTGATGGCAAGAAAAGCCCTAGAAATTAAGAACAAATTTGTACATATATTGCTGACAAGGCAATCATAAACAAAATATATGGATTTTCACAATTTAGTAACAAGGAGTAGACTATTTGTTTAAAAATGAGCCAGAGATTTTATTTGAATAGACACTTTGCTAAGAAGGAAATCCAAGTTGCCTATGAACTAGTGAAAGAGTGCCCAGTCATATTACAAACAGGAAAACGTAAAAACATTGATAAAATAATACTACACATACAGCAGATGAGCAAAGACAAAAAGTCTGTTTACTTCCTAGAGCTGGTGAGGATGAAGAACAAACAACTCTTAATGATTTCCAAAGTCAGGAGGAAGCAAGACAGTGGAAATGGTTACAACTACTTTGGAAAATAATTTGACATTATCGAATACAGTTGAAAATATGAATGCCAGTAATGACCAAGCAATTGCACTTTTGCATACATGTCCCGGAAAACTTGCACCTGTATCTACAATAAGTACGCAGAAGAGCCTTGTTTATGGTAGCTCAAAGGGAGAAAAACTCTTGCTTATCAATAATAAATAAACAAATTGTGTTGTATCATTCTTTCCAAAATCAAAATCAAAATCAAAAATCTATAAGAACTTCATATTACAATCATCACTAAACTAAATGATAAATAATGATAATCGTTACTTTTATGTGTCCACTTGGATGGCCCTGGTATGCCCAGAAAACTGGTTAAACATTATTTCTGTGTGTGTCTATGAGGGTGTTTCTGGAAGAGATTAGCATTTGAATTAATGGGATGAGTAAAGTTGATGATTCTCCCCCATGTCGGGGGCATTATCCAATATGTTGAGGACCTGAATACAACAAGAAGACACAGGAAGATTGATTGATCTCCGCCTAACTGTTGAGCAAAAATATTGACCTTTTGCCCTCAGCCTTCCTGATTCTCAAACCTTCAGACTGAAACTGGAATCTACACCATCAACTCTCTGGCTCCCAGGATTTCAAACTACCTATAGCCTTGACCTTCCTGGGTCTCCAGCTTGCAGATGGCACATGGTGGAACCTCTTAGCCTACATAATCTCACAAGGTAAATTTCCTATAATAAATCTCTTTTAAGTCTAAGAGATTTAGCAGTTTGAAATGCTAATAGAAAAAAGAAAATACGGTTGAGTAAGTTTGAAGTAAATACAATTTATTTTTACATCACAGATTTCATAGGAAAAGGAGTTTCAAAAACAATTATGATAGCAGCTTTCAAATAACAGTAATATAAGGTGACAGATAGAACACCTGTTAACTTCAAGATAAAGTCTGACACCATGAAAACAATAGCCTGAAAAATTAAAAAATAACATAAAGATGGCTATATATATATATTCAAACACAAACACATGAACATATACATACAAACATACACATTTGTGTATGTTTATAATGCATACAAAGGTGATTTTGATTTATGACATTTACATGATAGTATAAAAAGATATTAACCTTTTTATTAATACAGAAAGCCATATCACTATTGTGTATTAAATTTAATCCTTGTCATTCTTACCTTTTTTTTTGAGAAGCAGTTTTGCTCTGTTACCCAGGCTGGAGTGTAATGGCATGATCTCAGCTCACTGCAACCTCCGCCTCCTGGGTTCAAGTGATTCTCCTGCCTCAGCCTCCCGAGTAGCTGGGATTACAGGTGCCCGCCACATGCTTGGCTAATTTTTGTATTTTTAGTAGAAACGGGGTTTTACCATGTTGGCCAGGCTGGTCTCAAACTCCTGACATCAGGTGATCCACCAGCCTTAGCCTCCCAAAGTGCTGGGATTATAGGCGTGAGCCACTGAGCCTGGCCATATTTTCATTATTAGTAGTACAAGTTTCATTATTTTGAAACATGCATTTTAACTCATGTGAACCACATCTCTGGTAAAACACATATAGGCATTCCATTAAAATGTCTCCGTTATGCATTTTGCCTCAAAAATGCTGAAATTTTAAAATGTCTGGAAATGTGGAACCTATGGTATATGAGCTAACTGGGGAGGCCTTAACTTTTACATGCACAAACACACATGCACACGAGAATAACTGAAAATACGTGTCCTATCAGTTCTCTTTCTCTTCAGAACTCTAATTAATACAATAATAAACAGTCAAATAAAGAAATAGATTTTAAAACAAAATGTAAAGAGTGATCAAGAAAACAGAAAGGCCTATGGTCAATGTTGGTCAATGTTGGTCCAGTTGGTACTGTGATTAGTCAAAACTTGGCATGAAGTCTCTCCAACATAAGGAAGGTATAGTGAGTGGCAAATGGTCAGGCATAACCAGGTCCATGCATGTTTGTATCTTTTCACAAAGTCAGACTTTTATTGGTGCTATTTCAATCATAGAAGCCATGGGTTATATGAACTTCCCATGTCGGCAGTTCTCGTTAGTACTACCTGTTCACGCCATAGTCAGTCATGGGCATGCAGGCTGAAGCCAACCCACAGGTCAATCGGTATTCCGAACCATACCTATGAGAATACTTATTCCATAGGTAAATGTTATAGATTAAACATTCCACATCAAACAAAGCAACATTTAATATCAAGAGAAAAGGGATAGCAAAAAGGAGTTAATGAACCAGCCCAAGGAGAGTGACATGGAAAAGGAGAGTATCCTGGCTTGATCTGGACAGATGTCAAAATCTTGCAAGGAAGAGACTTTGATTTGAGCCAATCCTTTGAGGCAGATGCCAGATGCAGACCACAAGTGACAGCAAGACAGGGTCAATAAATACAGCCAGCTCAAGTGGGTGAAGTCCTGCTCTTCTTATATCCACAGAGTCCTCTCGGACTAATTGGTGGTAAATTGGACTAACTGGTAGTAAAGAGTGTGCATAGTTATGTCTTTACCTGGTTGAGTGTGGTCTCAATTGATTAGGCAATCATCTGGCCATGTTGGCATAATGTCTTTTGAAATGTAGGATGGAGTATTTTTGTAAGATGGAGTTACTTATGTCAAGGGTGCTCTATGCAAAAGGCAATGATAGAGAGGGTTGTGTACAAGATAAAGAAGAAACTACTATCTGATCATGGTTATAAAGAGAATTTGGCGTGTTTTTATCCTTCCGATATACCCCAATGAAAATGGATCGTATTTAGTTTTAGCCCCCCACCTCCATTCTACCAAATGAGTACAATGAAAAAAAATACTAAAATTTGATATTTCCCATTTTATAATAAATTTATAAGATACTTATACTCTCATTACTGAAAAATCATCAAAATGCAAGCAAGAAAAATATGGTATATGGGAGCACACGAGGAAAATATTTTGTGATCAAAAGTTAAATAGAACCAATTGAGTATCTGATCCTAGATCCTAATTCTATGTTTGACCTAGTCATAATACACAATTCATAATATTAGGAAAAAGGTAATTTATAGTCCATTTCATATTCTAGAATCAGCTTTTTCTCTTGAATTGTTATTCAGGACTAGATGTAGGGTGAGAAAACACGGAAGAAAGAGAAAAAGTAATTTTGTTTTAGTTGTTCTTAACAGAAAATAATTAAAGATTTTTAGATCAATACACATAAGAGCCACAGAGTAAAACCTCATTTATTGTGAAAAGATGGGCAGTAATCATCAAAAGCAAAAGTAATCATCAAAAGCAAAAAGGAGAAAAAAAGATTTCCCTCCAGGAAAAAAAAATGTTGGTCCCATCCAACATTTAAAGTTCAATTATATGAGAATGAGTTTAGTTATTTAATACACTATAGCAGCAGTTTGGAGGGACAAAAAGCTATGTTTTTAAAACACTGTTTTCAGTGAGTTTTGAAAGTTGATTATCTCTATTGGAGACTTAGCTAGAAATGGTAATAGAAAAGAGAATACAATTTAGGTTAATACAAGTTATTTTTATATCACAGATTTCACAGGAAAAGTTGCTTCAAAAGCAATTATGATTGCAGCATCCAAATAACAGTAATGAAAGGTGGCAGAGAGAACACCAGTTAAAGTCATAAAGTCAAGACAAACTTTGACGCCCTGAAAAAAAAATGTCCTGGAGAGATTAATAATAATATGAAGATGGCAAGAAGTGTAACAGGTCCTTGACGTATTGTGTCTATTTATGCATGTTTATATGTGCAGGTGGGAAGAAGTTTCCTCTCAAATATTAATAGACACACAATTAAACATCCTAATCATCTTAAATTATGTATTTCTCCATTTTTTCTTTAAAGAAAAAGACATCAACTAGAATCACTTTCCTTTAGAATAAAAACATTTCTTATTCAAAGTTAGTTAGAGAACACCAGGCCACGTATTTTTCAAGGCTACCTCAGAACAATAGGGGTGTTTCTGACAACAGAAATAGCACTAAGCTGCCATAGGTCAAAGTCTTCAGTGCATGAAATGCACATGGCTCAGGGATTTGCACAGGTAATGCTTTGTTATAATTTAATGTGCGTTGGCCGGGTGTGGTGGCTCAAGCCTGTAATCCCAGGACTTTGGGAGGTCGAGGTGGGCAGCTTACCTGAGGTCAGGAGTTTAAGACCAGCCTGACCAACATGGTGAAACCCTGTCTCTATTGAAAGTGAATACAAAAATTAGCCAAGCGTGATGGCACGTGCCTGTAGTCCTAGTTACTGCGGAGGCTGAAAGAGGAGAATTGCTTGAACCCAGAAGGCGGGGATTGCAGAGACCCAAGATCATGCCACTGCACTCCAGCCTGGGTGACAGAGCAAGACTCCGTCTCCAAAAAAAAAAAAAGAATTTCATGTGAATTGTTTCTCCGTTTCCCTCCACCTGACTTGAAAGGAGTAGTTTCACTTGGCAAAGCTCTAACATTAAAAAAAATTAAGGTTTATCCAGTGAGCTCATATATCATACTTTCCACCTTTTCAAATGTATTAAAATCACAGAACATTTAGACAAAACCCACAAGGTGCACATTTTTAATGCCATGACTATATTCATATTAGAAATTTAATCTTATGAATTGAAATATCCCTTTTAAAATAATGAAACTTTGAACCAATAATAATATGAATATTTATAAGAATTAAAATTCACATATTAGTGACTATAGCTTTATTAATAAAAATGTGTTTTATCTTTTTGTAAAGACTCATATATCCTAATTTTAAAAATCAAAGGCTTTTTTAAATAAATTGTATATACATATACATTTACATGTATGTGTTCATGTGTTTGTGTTTTAATACACTTTCATGTATTTATTATCTAGATACTCAGTTTTGAAGTGATCATTACAGATATTTGCCCATTTTGTAATTTGTCTTTTTCTTACTTTACCGAAAACATTTCAAATATATGTTTATAAAACTATAATTAGAAGTTACTCATGAGTTCTTATGGTACTAGTACAGAAGGTAGAATTTAATACTATAAAAAGATCTTAGGATATATATCTTCTCTATTTTACAAGCGCTTTTAATTGATTGTTATTTACGATTTGGACCAACTGAAAATATTTGAATTTTTGATACATTTTAGGAGAACACTGGTTTTATATGTGTTCACTCAGATGTTATACGTTTTTTAGTTCATGAGATAATTGAGATCACCAACTGATAGACATTTACTTATTGAAAGAAAATTCCAAAAACTAAGATAATATTTAATAGTTAACATGTGTAGAAATTATTCAAGAAAAAGTGCTGAGTTTACAGATGAAATAAGTGGCACCCTTGTATTAAGCATAGTGTCTCATTTGTCTTACATTACACAATATACTGGCCAGACATTTGATTCTGGTGTGTAAAGATGTAGAAGTTCTTTATCCCATGATAATGACAAAAAGTAGATAACATTATATATACATACATACATATATATATATATATGGTGGCTCTAAAAATTAGTCCATGAAATACACCCCAAATTAATTGAATTCCAAACAGACAGATAAGCTCTCTATAGTGACAGGAGAATAGGAAGTTTTCTTGCTACATCTGAGCACCAGACAGAGAACAGGTAGAAAAAGTATCCACCATATAACAGGAGACTATGCGAAGACAAGAAGAAAGAGAAAGAGACTCTGATGGCAGTGAGGAGTGGAGAGATAAATCAGAGGTGGAAAGCAATAAACATTTATAAACAAATCACTGAACCTGGCAACCTCATCTCGTTATCAGGAGGTTTTCTGATAAAGGACAGTAAAGAAAGAGTTGCTAAGCAAGAACATTCACAGTATCTTGTGTTTTCCTGGTGTATTGATGAGGTCTTTCTGGATTTTAACAGAAACTGAACCAAAAATATGTGGAACCATAATCTATCTTCTCTAAGCTAAAATAGCATCAAAGGACACAGCCACATAGTAATGACATGAGAATTTAGAGAGTGGTGTGAGGTAGTTTTTCCATCTCAGCTCAACTTGATTTTGGAAGGATTCTGAATGATCAGCAATAAATCATCACATAAAAGAGCTTGTATTCTCTGGAAAAGAATAAACTAAAAATGTATCCTTAAAATTTGATTGTCCTTGTATACATCATGTTCTGATTATGAGCATGAACATTATGTAGAAACAGGAAAAACCTAGTGTAAACTAGCAGAAAAGAGTCTAAGTTTTTCTACCATAACCTAGCAAAAGTAGTTATTAGAAGCAGACCCACAGTTGACATAGATATTGGAATGATCAGACAAAGATTTCAAAATAACTCATAAACATGCTAAGTATTTTACAAAAAAATAATTTTACTAGGTTTATACTATTATGCAATTTAAGAGATAATACTCTGAAAATAACCAAATATAATACAGAACCTAAAAACTTATATACTGAATGATATTTGAAAGAAAATTGAATAGCACAGAAAAGCAGATTGGACGCTGCAGAAAAAATAACTTAATTAAAGAAAGGGCAATAGAAATTATATAACTAAAGAAATAGAAAACATATTGAATAAAAATCAGCACAATGTCATTGGACTCTGGCCAATTATTAACTAATATGAGTTTTCATTGGAGTTTCAGAAGGATATGTGAAACAAAATGGGAAGAAAACGCATTTGAAGATACAGTGGCCAAAATATTTCCAATTTTTCTGAAAAACATTACCCAAAGACCCAGAAAGCCAAATAATCCCTAAGCTGGATAAATGCAAATTCAATCAACCAACAAATAGGACTGCTAGGCTCTTCAAAGTCAAATTGCTGAAAATCAAAAATAACAAGGAAAACCTCAAAGTAGACAGAGGCAAAAAGATACAACACGACCTACAGGGAAAAATAATATATATGACAGTGAAATGGTGAAGCCAGAAGACAATAAAACGACATTTTAATGGACTGGAAACAAACAAAGATTATTAACCAGGACTCCAAAATTATCTAGTCAGCAAAGTGTCCCCTAAAAATGATATTGTAAAAAAATTTTCCTAAAAAAGTATATATTACCAGAAAATTCTTATTAAAAATAATGCTTATGTACTTCAATGAGAAGAGAAATTGATGCCAAATGAAAATTCAGATCAACAAGAATAAGTAGAGTATCAGAAATAGTAAATATGTAATGCTGTTTTTTTCATAATTTCTTTTCAAGACAACTGATGCCTTACAGTACAAAAATTGCATTTTATATGTAGATATAAAAATACGACAAAGATGAACACTAAGTGTAAGGGGAAGCATAACTCGTTACAAGTTATGTGAAGTGTTATATTAGTTCAGGTCAGATTGTAATTAGTTAAGGATGAATACTGTGGTCCCATTAGCAACCATTAAAGAGAACAATAACAAAATTTTATAGTTTGGTTTTGAATTGACTTCTAGTTGGGGAAGCAGACCAGAACATATGATATGGTAATAGCTGTTCCCAGTCTTACCGGGAAATAGTGCTCTTGTATTCTCAATATTTATTTTATATGTTTTTAATGCATAAGAACTATTACTAACACGTAAGTAGTGTATTTGATCACTGCATAACTTTGGATGGTGCCAAAATACACATTAAAAAAGAGATTGGCATTTTAAGATAATTTCCAACTATTTTTTATTCATTTTATTTCTGAGAATTAGTTTTTACCTAAAAGTTTAATAGATTTATTACTTATGCATAATTGCAAGAGTTAAGCATTATTACAAATTTCCTATCTGACAATTTATGGAGCAAGACTGTTGATGTTCATGGTATAATCTGTTAATGAAGACAACTAGAAAAGGTGAAAATTAAATTTAGTGTCACTGCAGTCCTCTTTGAAACATTATAAGAAAAAAACTACCAATAATTTATTTATAAAAGTTACTAAAGTATTGCTTTTTGAAGCACACACTCTTTTTCTGAAAAATCAGAGTAGATTTTGGTAGAACTCTCTCTCATTTCTTGCATTTCATATTTTACTGCAAGAAAAAAGTGGATTATTTTATACTTATCATGTTGGGAATGGCTCATATCACAGAATTCATTATTTTTGCATTTTATTTTTGCTTCCCTTTAATATTGAAAGAGTTCACCAAACACTTACTCTGCCATATATTTAATCGTTTGAATGTAAATATCATAGAATTGCTAGTGGGTATAGTTATAAAAGAAATGAAAATGTTTTTGATACAAACACAAGTAAAACCAGTCATTTAAGTAAATCTGATGTGTTCACTGATTGTTTTATTATCTGTATACCTGGCTTAAAAGACATTTTTTTCTGGAATATACTAAGATTGTTGCTGAGATACACTCGTAGAGTAGTATGCCAAATAAATCCAAAACAAAGCAAAAAATAGATAAATATCAGCCATCAAATAGTTGAAAAGACTTAGATTTTTGTTTTCTGGAGTGGTAATATAAAAATAATGTCAAACATTAATAAATATAGTATTATTTTCATGATTTTAAAATTCTGATAAGGACAAAAAAGAAGCATCTCAAGGAATCTCATGAATGACTGAAAAACATTTTCACACAGATTGAAAATGTCAAACAAAAAATAGCTTTTTCTTAGAAATACTTCATCATTTGTTGATCAATTAGTTACAAAAGTGTCATTGAGTTCATGAGAAATGCCATCGGAAAGCAGGATAATCAGTGTTACTTTAAGAAAATGAACTGTGATATATTACTAGTTCAACTTAAATGTCTTTTTAAATACTTTAAAGACCCTATCTGTTTAAACCACTCAGATAACGTATGTGCCTCATGAATCATGAATTGCTTCATTTTGATTTTGCTTAATAACCAAATACACTTTTGGGGTAGTAATGATAAAAACAAGGCTGCCCTAACCACCGTAGAAGAAGCTGTAGAAGTAGCCTATCAGGACAGGTGCAGAAGAAGAGTGATGAGATGATGTCAGAGAGGGAAGACCGGGAAAGCTGTTCTACCTCTTTCTGGAACAGCAAATCTACATAACCTTTGTATTTCATGTCTTAATAGAGACTGATGTCATGTGCAGAACAGTGCAAGGGGCACTTTGTAGTTAATATAACTAGAAAGCTTAAGTCCCCGAATTCCTTCTCTGTCATAAACTAACAGAAGATATTTTCAACAACCTATTTTTGTTTATTTTTTTCTATGTGAATATGTAACTTGCATTTTTCTCCTGTCCCAAGAAACTATTTTAGGATAACCCTTAAGGTCTATTTCCCTGATCAGTCTAAATAATACAGCATTACTCCAAGTTATTTCTTTGCCCTAGTGTTTTGGGCTTTAGTGAATGACCTATGTTCTACCTTTCTGAATAGACAAAAAATGGAACAGAAATGAAATATTCTTGTTACTACTGGTTCGTAACAAATCACCCATCAGTAGGTAACATTTACTAATGGTTGTAACCAATGACTCCAACAACCTAGCAGCCTCAAACAGTGTATTTTACCTTTTTCTTACTTTTGTGAGTCACTGTATTCATTTTCAGTATAGTGCAATCAATTACCACAAATGTAGGAGCTTAAAACAACCGCCATTCGACATCACAGAGTTTTTGTGGGTAAGGAATCTGGGCTTGAAACGGCTCAGTGTTTTCTTAGCGTCACTCAAGGCAACTTCCATCGTCCAAGCCAGCAGAGAATATCTCTCTCCAGCATGCTACCACAGAATTTTATAAAATAAAACAATCACAGAAATGTCTACCTCAGTGCCTTTGTCTTATAGTACATGGCACAATCAAGGGAGTGAATATCCTATTCTATTCACAAGTCTCGCGCACACTCAATGAGAGGAGAATAGGCTGGGAATGCACTCCAGGTTGAGGGGAGAGAACCTTAAGTGCCATCGTAGAACTTGGTCAGGAACTAGGAAAGAACTTGTCTGGGCAGTTCTCACTTGGGATTTCTCACGTGGTACAGTCAAACGTCGGCTGTATCTAGCCTTTTGCCATTTGGACTGGGTTGAATAATGAAGATGACTTACATGAAATGACTTCATTGATGCGGACCCTCAGCTGCGAGCTCAGCTTGGGCTGAGATCAGAGAGATTATACATGGGCTCTCACACAGGTTGAAGCAGTCCCCTTACATGGGATTTGGCTTCTTCTTGATCAGACATCCAAATAATCCAGATAGAAACAGCATCATCTCTTCTGAGTTGACATTCATTGTGTTATTGTTCCCACACTGTATTCTCTATGTCAGATTCAAATCCATGCAGATCCCCATGGGTAGGGGATTTTCAATGGGAAATGTGTCAAATAATTTTCAGGGATGTTTTAAATCCACCACTAAGACACTAAAATGTCAGGACAGTCTGTTGGGTTTCCAATCCTTATGAGACTCTATAAAGGTGATAACAATACCTACAGTAGAGTGCTTACAATAAGAAAATATAGTAGACATGGAGTTGACTAGGACACAGTAGACACGTGCTTTGTTTGTTTGGCTGTCATTTTCCCAATATTTGTCATTTTATACCTCCCCCGTTATTTCACTAAGGTTCTTATCCTGGTTCTGTATCAAAAGAAAGCATGCCTGATATGAAATTACTCTGAGAATGGTTTGTATAATGTGATAGTGAGGGCTTATTGATTAAAGAGTTTGGACTCTAAAAATTCATGTGTTTCTAGGCTCCCAGTCATCTTTGTTGGGTCAAATTAAACCAGTCTAATTGCAAAATAAGTTTCAAAATCCTCAACCATCTTTGGAGATGAATTTTTCCATTTTCCCCATTGTTATCTACACCTGAAGCAGAGAGATCTTCCACACTCTTCCTCTTCATTACAGTTTTGAATGTTTCTCTTTCAATATGATCTTACCTAAAATAACAATTCCCAACAAGTCTTCAATCTCCATAATGTAATCATGAAGTACAATGGTCTTGCAGTCTATATTTGGTACAATTCATGTGTTTAATTGAATATTCATGTGAGTTTCATGAGTTTTGAGTTTGAGTAGTTACCTCTGTCTCTATGCCATTTAAAAACATTTCAATGTGTAATTGTTAGTGCTTTCTGTCTTTTTATTATTGTAAGAATTTGAACAATATTTATTTAACCCAAATATTTAAACAACAGACTGTGTCTTCTTTGATTTAAAGTCATCTCTTCATTCTAACAAACGAGAATCTTTTCAATTAATAATTGTTGATGGCGCTTTTACTCAGAGAAATGCAGTAGTGAATGAATTTAGTAATTAATATATATACAACTAAAAATGATAATTATAGTTTTAAAGTTATAGTTCCAGACATTTATGACTAAAACAACAAAATATTTTATACATAGTAATGTGAAATTTGGAATTATAATCTATTGGCAACCTTTGAGAGGTTGATATTTAAGAATGAAATGTCCACAAACTTGAACATGTACAACTTTGCCTGTTTTTACTTGGCAAGTGAACAAACACACAAATCAATACATTTTACACATCATGACACTTTTTTCAAAATGTATAATTTAACACTTCATGCGCAAATGATTTTGCTATTGTGAATAGTTTGGACTTCATTTTGGGATTAAAACTGCTGTTTTTCTTGGTTTCTTTTAGCTCTGTGGTTTCCTCTTGATGTTTTGCAGGCGCTACCAAGTTGCGACGGATTTGCTCCTGGGATGGGTCACTAGAGGAGATTCATTTGATCTTCCCACAGTTCCTGGAATGTTTATTTCAAATGATTTTCCCATAAGCACTTTAAGTGTCAGAACAGATCCCTGGGCTCTAATGACTCAGAAAAGCTTACATTTGACTTGCAGCCAAACCACTTTAGAAGCATATGTTTTCCCAAAATGCCAAGCTGGAATGGTCACGACACAAATTCATTGTGAAAATTCAATTTGTTATTCAGAATGGAGAATGGAAATAGGTCTATTAATCGATCAAAATTAATAGAAAGGAAGTTTTAGCTGTAATATTTTAAGGGAAGGCAAGGAAAGTTTTACCTATATTTTCCTAGCATAAATCAGCTTTGTACTTACTGTAAATCTCCCTCTGCCCTCCCAAGATTATTTAAACTTCTTATTCTGAATGCTGATAACAAGAATAAAACAAAATACACCACTTCCATTTATTTTCAGATAATTGCTGGGAAGATGAAAAACATTCAGAAACAGTAATCCAAACCAGTGAAATAAAATAGTGCGAGAGAAATAAGCCATGCTGAACTCAAAACTTTCCGTGTCATATTTCTCATATTTATCCATGTGTATGTATCCTAGCACACAAGCACTGCATGTAAGAAAGAACTTCTAACTCAGTTTATAAATACGCTTAGAACAACTTCAACTGTGGCATGTTCCCAGTCTGCAGGATAGAGTTGTTGTTCCTTGGATTAAGTATACTACCATTGATTGCAATGACGAGAAGCTGCAATTAACTTGCAGAAAAAAGGGAATCTTGCACTTTTAAAAACCTCTACTATTACTGCTCATAAATAAAAATCTTAATGTATGTTGCCGCAAATTTCTAATCCAACTCCCTTTCTCTTCAAACTTTACTATGCAACTTTCTTTCTTATCCTACTGAACATTTCATCTCATTATTCCCCCAAAGAGTCACAGCCTCTTCAAATTTTGCCCCTGCACATAGTACCTCAGAGATATGAATGGCATATGTCCATCAACCTGCAAACACCAGGGTTCCTGAAGATGTAGCTCGTCTTGATCTATGTTCCTGTCAGTATTTAAACTTATTTAGAATAGGGACTAGTTCCTTTTAAAATCCGTACTTTTTGGGCAAGGCGAATAAGAACCTCAGCAAATTCAGCTAGATATCTTATTAGTTGGATTGCCAGGGATTGAAATTCAGGGTCCAACATGGCTATGCACTGAGGTTCACTGGTGTTCTAGCAAACAGTCTTCAAGCTATTTGGTATTTCTACTTCTATGCAGTTTACAGATTTGAGTAAAAAGATTGAGTTTTTCAAATACAAATCTCATCATATTCTTACTAAACATGACCTTCTTCAAGTTCACCAAAACTCTAGCTAAATGGTGTTTTTCGGTTAATCTCCACAGATTTATTTAATAAGGGGCTTTCCTTCATAGTCTTCAATTTGTCGGAATTTTGTTTGAATTTGTTAAATTTCCATATTTTGCTATGTATCTTATTGCCAATAAAGGATTAATATTTTGAAAATCAATTCTAAGTACATCATATTTTAATGGTTGGCCCATATTTCCCATGTTAATTTTTCTGGGATCAGGATGTATATAAACTTAATTGAAATAATTTTTGGGGGGTAGTCATGATTTTACATTATATAACATCTTAAGTTTTCATTATTGCTAACTTTTTAATGAATTATAATTTGCTATAAAAATGATCAGGATTACAAGGTGACAAAATGCAGATTTGTAGCTTTTGGACAACTGAACATACTGCTAGAGGAATCTTGGAGAAGCAGGAAAAATGTACAAATACTGAGAATGTACAAAAAAATTACTTTTATTTAAAAAATTACCCTAGCATTGTGAGAAGTCTGTAATGAAAGTGGATTTTATGGAAACAATCTAACATTTTTATGTAACACTCAGTTTTTCTCCCATCAATTTATTGATTTTTTTCTAAGACAGAGTTGAATTATACTTTTCATTATAAGCATTCAGTTTGGTAGCTAAACAAGAGTGAAAAAAAATACAGGGCTATAATTCAAAGTTTTTTTGTGTTAAGTAAAAAAAGTCAGTATCTTGGGAGAATCATCAAATGAGATGAAAAGTAATGAGAAATATCTTAGAGAAAAAGCAAAACCATATTTTTGGAAAACTTATTTTGTCTTATGATGTGATTGTTTTTCTGTGATATTAATGTCATACGATGGAAAAAATCTATAATATGTTTGTCAAAAAAGTTAGAGTTTGATGAAACCCTCAACATACAATGTATGAATCTGTATTTGGTATAGGGTTGGTAAATACTTTAAGTAAATATATTTGCCAGTATATCTATATACTCAGTAAACGTATTTGCCTTATTTCTCTTTACAGAGAAAACGAAAAGATAAAAGAGTTTTGCTTTCTTTTCTTCTGTGAGCTGTAATGAGGAGAGCACTCATATTTGTATTGATATGCCAGATATTCATACTTCAATAAAAGTCATTGTTAGAAGAATACATGTATTTGTGACTAACTGCAAAGCCACACAACATTTTATAAAAATCACAGTTAATTATCAATAATTGTTTGCTGATTTTGATTCACTTTTTAGAAACGTAAATCACGACCCTTGATTATGTATGATTTCAATGTGCTTTAAAAAATAAGATTAAAACAGAGCAAGGTGATAACAAATAAACAACTTTGTTTTCTACACTCTGAAACCTTCTAGACATCAAAGCAAATATTCATACATGACTTTTGAAATAAATATTTAAATAAAACGTCTATTTTAATGACTTCTTAATACCAGTAACTACCTTTTATATCATTTCACGTATATCTGAAGGGCCTCAAATCTGGTTATATCAAAGTTACACATTAGCATATTAATGAGATCTAAATATATAATTTTAGCATCATAACAATTAAAACATTTGAAGCACTATACCAGTACTAATTAAGAACAAGTTGTGATCTACTTAGTTTGAATTCCAAGATTTTGACTCTTCCTTTTTTTAAGCATATTATTATGTTACATATACACACACACACACACACATATATATTTATATATTATTCATTCATCCATTAATGAACATTTAGGTTTTTTTCATATCATGGTTATTGTGAAAACCTTGCTTATTCTCTATACTCATCAGGTCTTAAAAATGATTAGATATCACTGATGTATTTAAAATTTCTTAAAATATTTACTTGAATATTAATTATTGCATAGAATCAAATGCAGTCAAATTTTACACTAGAAACCCATTTCTTGATTCCATCTTTTTTTCCAATTTAAAACAATTTTCTAGATTTTGAAAGTTACTTTATTTTCTTCAGAGTATCTTATATTACATTTCCAGTGGTCTTCAGTAAGAAAAATATTCATAGTTTGGGGGTCTATACTACTTTCATCTTTTTATTCAAGAGCTCTGTAATTTTCAAATCCCTATACTAATTTTTTTGTGGTTGAAATTTTCCTTGGCAACTATATTACTCCTTGGGTTCAAAGCTTGGAGATCATTATTTTTTTTTTTAAGAGCGATCTAGTATATTCATAAAAGAAGTTGAGAAAAGGAAAACAGCCAACATTGGGAGAGTGGGAAAGAAAGTCAATTAGAAAAATTTGAATTGAGACTGAACAATACAGCTTCACCAATCACCTTGTGTGGTTTATGTGAAGATAGATAATTGCATTAAGTAGGAGTCAGGTTATTCCAGGCATTATAGGAGAAGGAGTGTTGTGTATATTTGAAGTGATCGATCTTGTGTTTGTAGAGTAATGGCTCAAAATTTAATCTATGGGCCAGCAGAATTAGCATTATCTAGGGACTTTTAGAGAAAGAAATTCTAAGCTCCCATCTTAGATCAACTGAATCAGTGCCCTAATGGCAAGGCCCCAAAATCTCTGTCTTCACAAGTCCATGCATTTTGATGCATGCTAAAGTGTGTCTGCAGGAATAAATTTGTAAAGTTAGGAGTCAATGCCAAAATAATGGGCTTTTCCTATCGAGATTTTTGTAGGTGGTATACCATGCCCAAGGAAATAGATGGTTGATACAAGATGATGAAAAAAAAAAACCAGGTCAAGGGATGGAGAGACAAGCTGTTGGTTAAATTATAATGTGCCTGTTCAATTCACCAAAATTAATCATAAGGCACTAATGGATAGAAATTCAGCGAGTTGGGAGCAAATTTGGAGACAAGGCCTTGCGTTATCACCCAGGCTTGAGTTCAGTGGCGTGATGGTAGTTCACAGATACCTTAGACTCCTGGGATCAAGTGATCCTTCTGCCTCAGCCTCCCAAGTAGCTGGGACTACAGATACATGCCATCATGCCTTGCTTATTGTTATTATTATTATTATTATTGTAGAGACAGCATCTCGCTATGTTGCCCAGGCTGACCTTGAACTCCTGTCCTCAAGCATCCTCCCACCTGAGCCTCCCAAAGTGACAGATTTATAGGGGTAAGTCACTGCACCTGGCCAGGGAGCAAATGTTTTTAATAAATCTGTAGTAGTTGAGACATGAGCCAGCAACTACTAAATGAAACTGTGGTACTTCAAAGGAGCTGGTGCTCTTTAAAAATATGAGGAATAACATTTGTAAGTATTAAAAATGAGAAATAAACACACCTATTCCTCTCCTAGGCATCATGATACATTGCATAAGGCAAAAACAAAAACAAAACAAATGTACAGACAGGTTAGCAGGACATAGTGACTCAGCATTGTAGACATTCCATGTCTTCATGGAATAGAGAGATTTTTTTTTTTTTCTTTCTTGTAGGGGAAGTTTTTATTTTGGAAAGTAAAATATTTGCTATCTTCAGGAAAGAATTATCTTATGCCATGTTCAGGGACACACAAAATAGGAATTTTTGTTTCCACAAAAATTGAAGTTAAAAATTTTAAAAAAAGGATGAATTGAAATATTTACATATTGGCATATATCTCAATAAAACCAGGATGTAAATATTTCAATTCATCCTATTATTTTATACAGGTCTTTTCAATTTTCATATAATCACAGATTCCTTTTATAACCAGCTCCACAAAAAAATTCCTCCATCATTATCAATCTCTTATTTTTTCTCAATCTCTTATCAAGCACATTTATTTTTCATTGATACCTCTTGCCAGTAATGTCCATTACAATAGGCCATCATTTATTTATTTGTATTTACTACTTACCAGTAAAATACTTTATGAGGTTATACACTTCACCTTGTCTTCCACTACATTATTAATTCTAATCGTTTCTGACACATATTCTGCAGTCAGTTATTTTTGCTGGATAAATGCATGAACACATTAATGACTTCGATGCTGTAATGATCAAAGCCTTCCATTAGATAGACTGACATATTTATTTTTACAGCAGCCGTCATTGTTGCTAGCAATTATGACTAATTTCTTAGGCAGTACACTATTTTTAAAAATTCTTAAGGAGTAAACCTATGTCATTTTCAAAATCTTCAAAGAGATCAGTGAGGAAGAAATGTTAAGAATCACTATTGACAGAAAATAGATGTAAAATAGAAGAAGTCCTGAATATCCTCTCTCTCTGTCTCTCTCTCCATATTTTATATATATGTTTATAAATATGTATAAACATATATATGTACATGAATATGCATAAAGATAAAAGTAAAAACAATACATCTCGTTATCTAAGGCTACCACCTTTAACAATATTCAATGGTTTTATGTATTTTAAATGTTTATATATTTAATATCATACCACTTATTAACATAATCCACATTTTTATTCAATAATATGACAAGGACAGAAATTCATGATAATAAATATGGACCTGCTTCATCTTTTCAATGGCTACATAATAGTCTACTGCAGGATTCTATCATAACACAGTTAACTAGTATTGAATGTCACGACCCTAATCATACAACAAACAATGTAAAATGTATACAGTTGAATAATTTTCTATTTATGATAATTTTTGTCATGACCAAAACATCTCCTAAATAATGTGCAGAATTTCATTCTCTGATTTTTTACATCATGAATACTCTTGTATTAATTATATTGTTTTATTCTAGAAAATATTTTAATGCTAACAGAGCTGATATTATAGACTTGCATACAGTTTAATAGAAATTTACTAATAGCTATCCATTTGAAAATAACCCTGAAATACAAGAATATAGAGCACAGAACCACCATCTATGGAACCGTTCTCACTGCCACGGGCAGAAGAAGGCAAGATCTCGATCATTGATGGAAGCTATTTCATTCAAATGAGATTGAAATTAAAATACACTGTACATATCTGTATAATGCAAACGTTGTGATAAATGTCTTGGAAAAAATTATTTGCCTCATTAGAAACTCAGGGTTGATAACAACTTAAGTGCTATTGTCTACATAACACAAGATAACAATTGTTAGCTACAGTACCCTAGAAAGTAAAAATATTCAATGGATTTTTACTGTCTTTCGTATTGAATCTCCATTTGTCTAATAAAAAGCAAAACACCGGCTGGGCGCGGTGGCTCAAGCCTGTAATCCCAGCACTTTGGGAGGCCGAGGCGGGCGGATCACGAGGTCAGGAGATCGAGACCATCCTGGCTAACACGGTGAAACCCCGTCTCTACTAAAAATACAAAAAATTAGCCGGGCGAGGTGGCGGGCGCCTGTAGTCCCAGCTACTCGGGAGGCTGAGGCAGGAGAATGGCGTGAACCCGGGAGGTGGAGCTTGCAGTGAGCCGAGATCGTGCCACTGCACTCCAGCCTGGGTGACGGAGAGAGACTCTGGCCAAAAAAAAAAAAAAAAAAAGCAAAACACCACCATTCTTGTGTTAGAGAAAATGTTTTTCTAATGAAAACGAATAATTAGGGTATAATACAAGGATCTCTGTGTAAGGATATTGAAAATACATTTATCTGTTTTGACAGAATTAAAACTGAGTCAGTGTATACTTCCTAGGAGAGTGGGTGCTACACTTTTCACTTTGGGAATTGATTTTTAGGTTTGATCATTGTTAATTGTTCCATAATGTCAGAACTTACTCAAGATCTTTCTCTATTATTTAATTATTCAAACTGCCCTTGGTTGGAATATCAACCACAGTACCAATATCATTCTAAGATAAAAAACAGTGCAACTTCTGTCACTGTATTTAGCAAGAAATGGATATCTGATTTCCCAACTTTCTTTTTTTTTTTTTCTTTTGAGATGGAGTTTTACTCTTGTTGCCCAGGCTGGAGTACAATGGCGTGATACCGGCTCACTGCAGCCTCCGCCTCCCGGGGTCAAGCGATTCTCCAGCCTCAGCCTTGCGAGTAGCTGGGATTACAGGCGCCCGGCTAATTTTGTATTTTTAGTAGAGACAAGGTTTCTCCTCTCTAACTCCCGACCTCAGGTGATCCGCCCATCTCGGCCTCCAAAAATGTTGGAATTACAGACGTGAGCCACCGCGCCCTGCCGCAACTTACTTTCTTGACAGAAATAAAGATTTTTCTACAAATTTCTAGAAAATACTTATGGTCAGCTTTTTGGTACATGCTTATTTATGGCCAAATTCATGTCAGAGAAAATTATTTTGTTATTAGAACAGTTGAGTACTTCTTGTGAAATGAAAATTTTCTTTATGTCCTTAGGCTTGAAAGTACTTCGACCATGTGCCGGTCAACAATTGGCTTATTGTTTTGTTTCCATGAATTATCAGAATTTAATATCCTAAAATAAAGATCTCAGATGCTATTTTAAAAATATAGGTAAAGCAATATTCTAATTTCAAAGCATGGGTCTGAAAAAAAAAACACACAATTAAATGGCAGAGTCACAGGAAATGTAAATAGAGTTTTAATTTCTCCAGTCCCTGTTTAAATTTTTCCTATAGCCAAGAAATGTGCTCTTATTAAACTCTGTTTTATAAAATCACCATAGGAAATTAAATTAAGTAATATATATCATTATAAGAATAATTGTGGAGTGCAACAGATATTTTAATGTTGCTAAATATATATGGATAATGAAATTTGCAGTAGCCAAAGTTAATTTTACATACAACCATCAGTGTAGTAAATATATTTGGTCTACTCCTGGGGAATGCAAACACACACACACACACGCATGCAGAAGGACGATTGAATTTTCTGTTTTATTTCTTTTGTAAACCTGCAACAAGTGATGTATTTAGATATAACATCTTGATTTCACAGAAAAGATGCTGAAGTGTATGAATGACAATCATAATTTACATGATTTCTGACCACATATGTACATACGAAACATAAAATTGATAACTTTAAATCAGAATCCCACAGCATTTTTTGTGGTATACTGAGAATTATTAATTTACCTCTTTAAACTCTTCTTAAGAACATTAACTTATTATGTAGATGATACTCTACCAAGAATAGAGCCTGGAAATCTTTTCATTTTGAAATTATCATGGAAACATAAATTTTAACTTAAAAAGGAGCCAGGTAAGTGATCTTGTGGTTGTACTTAGATACTTTTTTTTTTTTTTTTTTTTTTTTTTTTTTTTGAGAAGGAGTCTCACTGTGTCTCCCAGGCTGGAGTGCAGTGGCATGATCTTGGCTCACTGTAACCTCTGCCTCCCGGGTTCAAGTGATTCTCCTGCCTCAGTCTCCTAAGTAGCTGGAATTACAGGCATGAACCCCCATACCCAGCTAATTTTTGATTTTTAGTAGAGATGGGGTTTCACCATATTGGCCAGGCTGGTCTCGAACTCCTGACCTCAGATGATCCACCCACCTCGGCCTCCCAAAGTGCTTACTTTGTAATTTGAAAGAAAACAGTAACAAATAGCAACGAATACATTTTTGAATGTCTTTAGATCAGATTGTGAATGAATTAAATAACTGATAAAATGAGACTGCTTTACTTTAAAATATTTTGATAGAACATTACTGCATTTTGAGCCACTAAACCTCTTCTCTTGACTGTAGTTGAGATTTAATGTTTGCTTTTTGTTTCTATTATCACTTTTCCTGCATTCATGAATTCAAAAAGAGAGCAAATGGAAACCGTGCTTGTATTCTATTTCATTATTCTTACAAAAATTCTGAAGAGTGTTGTGGAGGCTCTCAAAATATTTTTCTGTATTAATATTTAAATATTAAATATTGTGGAAGCACTCTTGTGTATGTAAAGTTGATTTTATGCTCTCTGGCAAAATAAACAGTATCTTCTTATATTTATTAACAATAAAGACTAGTGGATTTTTTAAATGAAAAAAGTGGTTATGTAGATAGTTGATTTATGGCCAATTATTCCTAGTAAGAATATGTAATATTGTTTTGGAAACTTTGTGATTGGAAATTCAGTATCCTTTAAGATAAATCAGAGAGTGTTACTGTAACACATCACTAGGTTGTTACTGTCAATAGTATTGACATTCCTGAATGCTAATTACTTGAGGTATTATTTTCACATTTTCAAAATTTTTCATGGACTTAGGGATATGAGCAAAGTTTTGTTACATAGATATATTGCACAGTGAAGGAATCTGGGTTTTTAGTGTACTCATCACCTTAACATCGTACTAATAGGTAGTACTTCATCCCTCACCTCCCTCCCACACTCCCACATTTTAGAGTCCGCAATGTCTATTACATAATAGACATAATACATACTCTGTACAGTCTGTGTGTAGCCACCAAAACATGCAGTTTTTACTTTCTGTTAAAATAAAAATCTTTCTGTTTGGGTTATTGCACTCATGTTAATGTACTCTAGTTTCATTCACATTGCTGCAAAAGACATTATTTCATTCTTTTTTATGGATGTGTAGTATTCTATGGTATGTTTATGTTACAATGTTTTAGCCAAGCATCTATTGATGGACACTTAGGTTGATCCCATAACTTTGCTGAATAGCACTACGATAAACATACAAGTGGAAGTGACTTTTTGATAAAATGATTTCTCTTCCTTTGGGTAGACGCCCAGTAGTGGGATTGCTGTTTTGAAGGGTAG
Organism: Rhinopithecus roxellana; assembly: GCF_007565055.1. Lineage (NCBI taxonomy): Eukaryota > Metazoa > Chordata > Mammalia > Primates > Cercopithecidae > Rhinopithecus > Rhinopithecus roxellana. The sequence continues at coordinate 94,721,050 of NC_044551.1, forward strand.
TTCTATTTTTAATTCTTTGAGAAATCTCTATACTGTTTTCCATAGAGCTTGTGCTAACTTACATTCTCATCAGCAGAGTATGAGTGCTTCCTTCTCCCTACATCCTCACCAAAATCTGTAGGTTTTAATTTTTTAATAATAGTCCTTCTGACTGGTGTAAGATGGTACCTTATTGCAGTTTTAACTTGAATTTCTCTGACAACTATAGATATTGAACATGTTTTAAATGGTTATTGGCTGTTTGTATATCTTCTTTTGAAAAATATCTGTTCATGTCTCCTGTCCACTTTTGTTGAGGATATTAGGTTTTATTTTTGTCAAGACATTTGAGTTGCTTGTAGATTCTGGGTACTAGCCATCTGTCAGATGAATTGTTTGCAGATATATTCTCCCATTCTGTAGTTTGTATGTTTAATCTTTTGTGGTGAATAAACAATTTAATCAAGCCCTATTTATCTTTGTTTTTGTTGCATTTACTTTTGAGGACTTAATTATAAATTCTTTACCTCAGCCAATGTCCAGAGGAAATTTTTCTGTTTTCTTCAAAAATTTTTATAGTTTCAGGTCTTCTATTTAAGTCCTTAATTCCTCTTGAGTTAATTTTTGTCTAAGGTGAGAGATAGGAGTCCAGTTTTAGTCTTCTGCATTATGGCTCTGCAATTTTCTCAGCACCATTTACTGAATGGGGTGTTCTTTTTCCAGTGTGTATCTTGGTCAGCTTTGTCAAAGATCAATTAGTGGTAGGTGTGTGGCTTTATTTCAGTTTCTCTATGCTGTTCCATTAATCTATGTGTCTGTTTTTATACCAGTACCATACTGTTTTGATCACTATATGGTTGTAGTATGATTTGAAGTCAGGTAATGTGATGCCTACAGCTTTATTATTTTTGCTTAGGATTGCTTTGGGTATTCGTGCTTGCTTTTTGTTCCATGTGAAGTTTAGGATTATTTTTACTAATTCTGTAAAGAATGACACTGGTAATTGGATTGGAATTGCACTGAATCTGTAGACTGCCTTGGGCAGTCTAGTCATTTTAATGATATTGATTTTTTCAGTTCATGAGCAAGATATATTTTTACATGTGTTTGTGTCATCTATGATTTCTTTCTTCAGAATTTTGTAATTCCCTTTGTAGAGATCTTTTGCCCCCTTGGTTACCTGTATTCCTAGATAATTTATTTTCTTTGTGTTCTTCATTAAGTGGCATTGTGTTCTTCATTTCACTCTCGGCCTGGACTTTGCTGATCTATAGAAATGCTACCAACTTTTGTACGCTCATTTTGTATCCCGAAACTTTAACAAAGTCTTAATGAAGTCGTGGATCAAATCTAGGATTCCTTTAAATAAGTCTTCAAAGTTTCCTAGGTATAAGATCATATCATCAGTTGAACAGGGTTAATTTAACTTCCTCTTTTCCAATTTGGATGACTTTATTTATTTCTCTTGCCTCACTGCTCTAGTTAAGACTTCCACTAACACGTTGAATAGCAGTGATAAAAGTGGGCATTCTGGTCTTATTCCTGTTCTTAAGAAGAATGCTTTTAACTTTCATATGCTCAGTATGATTTTGGCTGTGGGTTTGTCATATATGACATTGACTACTTTGAAGTTTGTTTCTTCCATGCCTAGTGTAAGAGTTTCTTATCAGAAAGCGATGCTGAATTTTATCAAATGCTTTTTCTGCACCTGTTAATATGATCATATGATTTTTAAATTTTCATTCTGTTTAAGTGATGAATCACATTTATTGATTTGCATATGGCGAACCATCCTTACATGCTTGGGATACATTCCATTTGATAATGGTGTATTATCTTTCTTGATGGGATGTTGGATTCAGTTTGCTAGTATTTTGTTGAGCTTTGCATCTATATTCATCAGGGATATTGCTCTGTAATTTTGCTTTTTTGTCATGTCCTTGCCTGGCTTTGGTATCAGGGTGATGCTGGTTTCTTTATGAGTTAGAGAGGATTCCCTCTCCTTGGATTTTTTGGAAGAGTTTTAGTAGGATTGGTATCCTTGTATGTCTCATAAAATTTGGCCGTGAATCTATCTGGTTCTGGACTTTTTTGGTTGGCAGGGTTTTTTTCTCACTGATTCTGTTTCACTACTCATTATTGGCCGATTGGAGTTTTCTATTTTTTTCCTGTTTCAAACTTAGGAGATTTTATATTACCAGGAATGCATCCATTTCCTCTAGGTTTCTAGTCCTTCTGTGTAAAGCTGCTCATAGTCTCTGATGATCTTTTGTATTAAATTGTATCCGTTGTATCATACCTTTTCATTTCTGGTTGTGTGTATTTGAATAATTTCCCTTGTTTTCTTAGTTAACTAGCTACTGGACTATCAGTTTTATTTTACCAAAAAAGTAAAATTTTAAATTAATTTTTTGTATTGTTTTTCTGGTCTCAATTTCATTTAGTTTTGCTCTGATTTTTGTTATTTGTTTTCTTCTGCTAGCTTTTGGTGTTTTTTGTTCTTCTTTCTCCAGTTCCTTGAGATGTAACATTAGGTTTTTAATTTGAGATCTTGCTTTCTTTTTGATGTAGGTATTTAAAACTATAAACTTCCCTCTTAGAACTGTGTTTGCTGTGTCCCATAGATTCAGGTACAATGTGTCCTGATTTGTATTTCTTTCAAAATCTTTAAGAATTCCTGTCTTAATTTAATCATTATCCAAATAATCATTCAGGGGCAGATTACTAATTTACAGGTGTTTATGTAGTTTTGTGGCTTCCCATTGGTATTGACTTATAGTTTATTCCACTGTGGCCTGAAATGATTTCAATTTTAAAATTTATTGACACTTGCCTTCTGGCCTACAATATGGTCAATTATTAAAAATGTTCCACGGACAGAGGAGAAAAATGTATAGTCTGTGATTGTAGAGTAGAGTGCTCTATAAATTTCTACTAGGTTTATTTCTTCTAGGGCTCAATATAAGTGTAGAGTTTCTACATTGATTCTTGAACTCCATTATCTGTCTAGTGCTATCAGAAGGGTGTTGAAGTTTCCCACTATTATTGTATTACTACTATGTCTTTTGTTAGAAAAACTGCTGTATTTTCTTGTTGGGGTGATCCCTTTATCATTATATAATTACTCCCTTTGTCATTTTTTAACTGTTGTCGTCTTAACTCTGTATTATCTGATATAAGTATAGCTATTTCTGCTCATATTAGGTTTCAATTTGCATGGAATATGTTCTTCAAACCCTTAATTTTGAGTCTGTAAATGTCTTTACCAGTTAGGTATGTTTCTTCTACAAATTATATAATGCGAGCTTGTTCTTTTATCCACTCTGCCAGCCTCTGTCTTTAAAGTGAAGCATTTAGTCCATTTATGTTCAAGTTTAATATCAATATGTGAGGTTTTGTTCCTGTTATAATGTTAAATATTATCAAGTTGCTTTACAATGTATGTAGTGAAATTGCCTCTCTTAAGACCTGCAAGTTTTACACATTCATGTGTTTTTATGATGATGAGTATCACCTTTTATTTCCATGTTTAGAAATCCTTTGAGCATTTCTTTTAGGACCTGTCTAGTGTTGACAAATTCTATTAATGTTTGCTCATCTGGGAAATACTTTATAGCTCTTTCATTTATAAAGCTTAGTTTAGCAAAAATTCTTCAGTCAAAAATCCTTCAGTGGAACTTTATTTTTATTTAAGAAGACTGGAAATATTACTTCAATGTCTTCTGGCTTGTAAGGTTTCTGCTGAGTTGTCCTCTGTTAGTCTGCTTGGATTTACTTTAGAGTTGATTTGACATTTCTTTCTAACTGCTCTTAAGTTTTTTTTCCTTTACATTTGCTTGGACAGAATGATGACTATATGTTTTGGTGATATTCATGTTCTAAGGTACCCTTAAGGTGGTGTCTGAGCTTCTTGTATCTGGATGCCTACAAATCTGGGAAGACCAGGAAAATTTTCCTGAAAAATGTCCTCAAATATGTTTTCTAAGCTTTTTACTTTTTGCTCTTCTCCATCAGGAATGCCTATTATTCGTAGGTTTTGTCACTTTACATAATCTCATATTTCTAATAGCTTTGTTCATATTTTAAAATTATTTTTTAAAAAGTTTTGTCTGACTAGGTTAATTCAAAAGACCAGTCTTAGGTCTCTTAAATTCTTGCTTCTGATTGTTCTATCCTATTGTTAATGCTTTCAAGTATATTTTGATATTTCTTCAGTAAATGTTTCACTTCCTGAAGTTCTCTTTCTTTGTTTTTTTTTTTTAAATATTTGTCTCTTATATTTTGAATTTTTTGCATTCTTTGTGTTGCTTTTCCACTTTATTTTGGATCTCATTGAGTTGATTTACAATTCACACTTTGAATTATTTAACTGTCATTTCAGAACGTTCTTTTCAGTTAGGATACATTGTAGAGAGCTAGTGTGAGCCTTTGGGGTTATCACAAAAATATGTTTGCTTATACTTCCAGAATTGTTTGATTTCTTCTCATCTGGATAAGCTGTCTTGTTGGTATTTTTAAATTTACTTTTATTTGGATGAGATTCCCCTCACCTTGAGAGTGTGACTATAATATATGTTGTGTAGAATCCTTGGGCTTTGGTTCTATGCACTTTCAGTGGCAAAACATCTGTGTGTTTCTCGGTTATAGATCCCCTTTTTATGGTGGCTCTCAAATGCTGGTCATAGGTGCTATCTACTGGGTATGTAAGCAGGCTCACTGACTCCTGTGGTACTGAGATAACAGACGTCTCAGGAAGCTTCTCTTGTTCCCCATTTCTGGGCAATTTTGTCAGTAGATCGTCTATTGAATTGTGCACTTCATCCTCCAGGCCAGTAGGTGGCAATAATGTATAAGAGCTGGCTGTGGCTGACACCAGTTGTTATATGCTTGATCTTTGTTTACTATGAGAAGCTCTCTTTTACCTCAGGCAGTGAATTGCTCTGTGGAACACACAATTATCTAAACTCCATGCTCAGCCCTAGATTGGAGGAACAAGCTGGACAGAGCCAGACTTGGCAGGCCCAGTTAAAATGTCTCAAAATGGCAGGCAGAGGCACCAGCTCCAAGGAGTGGTTTAGCAGTCTGACACCAAGGATCCAGAGATGTACCTGCGTGTAAAATGAAGAAACCTGTGCTGCCCAGGTTCTTTGCATGGGAAAAGAGGAGCAACCTAAATTCCTAATCTAGAAAAATGGATGCTCCAAATGCCAGGAGATATGCGCAGATGTGAAGAGGAAAGAACTGTTACATCACATTCTTCACATTGAAAGAGAGGGGGTGGCAGAGGCTCCTAATCTAGGTGAGTGTGTACACCAAATGCCTGGATATATGTTCCTTTGTGATCTTCTTAAATGACCTATGTCAATGTTTCACAACAGCCATGAGATCACTATGGATGAAAATGTTGCTGCAAATGTATTATATCAAAGTTAAGTTTTCATTACTTCTACTTCAAATGATTTTACATATATTATGACAGTGAAAATTAGGGTTCTACTCCTAGCTCCATTAAATAACTATGATGTATATAAAAATAATGGGTGTCAGTGCAGAAAAACAGCGAATAATCCTTGATATTAATTTAGCATCCATTTCTTGAGCTACATGGAACCATTGTGATTCTATGTGTAAAATTATGGCCTATCTTTTCACGCATTCTGATATGTAGTGCTTGGAAAGCAGAGGTATGATCATCTCAAACAAATTTTTGTTTTCAATTACTTGATATCATACCAAGGTATTTCATCAGATGTAGAGTTAGGACTTATCTCTAATTTCCAGCATTTATTGCTATAATCCCAGCCAATGGATATCTCAAAAGCAGCAGGATGACTGTGTCGCCTACACTTCTAGAAAGTTAAAATATACTGAAGAAATCCTGGAGTATTTTGGTTGTTTTGGGACAGCACAAGTTTGTGCATTTCTACCTGCTTTGCAAACTTGTGGGGAAAATTAAATGGAAGAACAAGTGGAGCAAAGAAGCAAAGAAAGATGGCTGAATAGAAGCCTTCACCAATCATCCTCTCCACAGGAACACTAAAATGACAAATTATCTACACTATCTTTCTTTTTAAAAACTATCTATCTCTTCCTTTATATTCTGATGTTTTTGCATTCTTTATGTTGCTTTTCCACTTTATTTTGGATCTCACTGAGTTGCTTTACAATCCATATTTTGAATGATTTAACTCATTTCAGAACTTTCATAAGCTGCATTTTCTGAAAATGCAACAGGAACTGAAGGGGGTAAGAAAAACAGACTTGTGCATTTTCTGAAAATGCAACAGGAACTGAAGGGGGTAAGAAAAACAGTCTTGAATTGATGACACTACCCCCACATAATTCCTTGGCAGCAGCTGTGTGGTAAAGAGAAAGAATATGTGCATCTAGGGGAGGGAAAGCACAGTGATTGTGGGACTTTGCATTGGAATTCAGTGCTGCCTTATAACAGCAAAAAGCAACAACAGGCGGAACTCAGCCAGTTCCCAGGGAGACAGCATTTAGGGAGTTCTCTAATCTGAAATAAAAGGACTATAATGAACAATAAGAAATCACCTGAAGGTGCAAAACTCACTGGTAATAGTAATTATGCAGAAAAACACAGGATATCATAATACAGTTACTATAGTGTGTAAACTCGTATCTTCAGTAGAAAGACTAAAAGATGAAACAATAAAAATAACAATTGGGACAACTTTTCAAGACATAGTCAGTATAATAAAATGTAAATAGAAATGACAAGTTAAATAGCAAGGGAATGAAGCTAAAGTATAGAGGTTTCATTAGTTTGCTCTTTGTTTTTTATTAGTTAACTTGTTTTCTGTATGCAGTCAGTCTTAACTTATCACTTGTTTAAAATAATGAGTTATAGGATAGCATTTGCAAGCCTCATGGTAAACCCAAGTCAAAAAATACACAACAGATACACGAAAAAATAAAATGTGAAAAATTATAAGATACCACCTGAGAATATCACCTTCACTAAAAGACAGTTCGGAAAGAAGAAGGAAGAGAAAACCACAAAACAACCAGAAAACAAATTACAAAATGACAGGAGTGAGTCCCTTACCAATAGTAGCATTGAATGTAAATTGCCTAAACTCTGCATTCAAAAGACACAAAGTGGCTGATTGTATTAAAAGAACATTACCCAAGGATCTGTTGCCTGTAAGAAATACATGTCACCTATTAAGACACACATAGACTGAAAATAAAAGGATGGAAAAAGATAGTCCATGCCAATGGAAACCAGAAAAGAGCTGGAGTAGCTACATTTACATTAGACCAATTAGATTTCAAGAAAAAAACTTCGATCAAGCAGAAGAAAGGATATCAGTGATTGAAGATCAAATTAATGAAATAAAGCATGAGGACAAGGTTAGAGAAAAAAAAAGTGAAAAGAAATGAACAAAGTCTCCAAGAAATATGGGATAATGTGAAAAAATCAGATCTATGTTTGATTGGTGTACCTGAAAGTGATGGAGAGAATGGAACCAAGTTGGAAAACACTCTTCAGGGTATTATCCAGGAGAACTTCCTCAACCTAGCAAGGCAGGCCAACATTCAAATTCAGGAAATACAGAGAACACCACAAAGTTATTCCTAGAGAAGAGCAACCCCAAGACACATAATCATCAGATTCATGAAGACTGAAATGAAGGAAAAAAAATATGTTAGGGGCAGCCAGAGAGAAAGGTTGGGTTACCCACAAAGAGAAGCCCATCAGACTAACAGCAGAACTCTTGGCAGAAACCCTACAAGCCAGAAGAAAGTGAGGGCCAATATTCAAAATTCTTAAAGAAAAGAATTTTCAACCCAGAATTTCAATTTCATATCCGGCCAAACTCAGCTTCATAAGTGAAGGAGAAATAAAATCTTTCACAGACAAGCAAATGCTGAGAGATTTTTGTCACAACCAGGCCTGCCTTACAAGAGCTCCTGAAGGAACCACTAAACGTGGAAAGGAAAAACCAGTACCAATCACTGCAAAAACATGCCAAATTATAAAGACATCAACACTATGAAGAAACTGCATCAACTAACAGGCAAAATAAACAACTAGCATCATAATGACAGGATCAAGTTCACACATAACAATATTAACCTTAAATGTAAATGGGCTAAATGCCCCAATTAAAAGACACCGATTGGCAAATTGGATAAAGAGTCAAGACCCATCGGTGTGCTATATTCAGGAGACCCATCTCATGTGCAGAGACACACATAGGCTCAAAATAAAGGGATGGAGGAAGACCTACCTAGCAAATGGAAAGCAAAAAAAGCAGGGGCTGCAATCCTAGTCTCTGATAAAACAGAATTTAAACCAGCAAAGGTCAAAGAGACAAAGAAGGCCATTACATAATGGTAAAGGGATCAATTCAACAAGAAGAGCTAACTGTCATAAATATATATGCACCCAATACAGGAGCACCCAGATTCATAAAGCCAGTTTCTAGAGACCTACAAAGAGACTTAGATTCCCACCCAATAATAATGGGAGACTTTACCATCCCACTGTCAATATTAGACAGATCAATGGGACAGAAAATTAACAAGGATATCCAGAACTTGAACTCAGCTCTGGACCAAGTGGACCTAATAGACATCTACAGGACCCTCCACCCCAAATCAACATAATATAGATTCTTCTCATCACCACATCACACTTATTCTAAAATTGATCATATAATTGGAAGTAAAACATTCCTCAGCAAATGTAAAAGAACAGAAATCATAACAAACTGTCTCTTTGACCACAGTGCAATCAAATTAGAACTCAGGATTAAGAAACTCACTCAAAACCACACAACTACATGGAAACTGAACAACCTGCTCCTCAGTGACTGCTGTGTAAATAACGAAATGAAGGCAGAAATAAAGATGTTCTTTGAAACCAATGAGAACAAAGACACAATGTACCAGAATCTCTGGGACACATTTAATGCAGTTTGTAGAGGGAAATTTATAGCATTAAATGCCCACAAGAAAAACAGGAAAGATCTAAAACCGACACCCTAACATCACAATTAAAAGAACTACAGAAGCAAGAGCAAACAAATTCAAAAATTAGCAGAGGCAAGAAATAACTCAAGATCAGAGCAGAACTGAAGGAGAGACACAGAAAACCCTTCAAAAAATCAATGAATCCAGGAGCTGTTTTTTCTTTTTTTTTTTAAGATCAACAAAATAGATAGACCACTAGCAAGAATAACAAAGAAGAAAAGACAGAGGAATGAAATAGACAAAATAAAAAAATGATGAAGCAGATATCACCACTGATCCCACAAAAATACAAACTACCATTAGAGAATATTATAAACACATCTATGCAAATAAATTAGAAAATCTAGAAGAAATGCATAAATTCCTGGACACATACACCCTCCCAAGACTAAACCAGGATGAAGTCAAATCTCTGAATAGACCAATAACAGGTTCTGAAATTGAGGCAGTAATTAATAGCCTACCAACAAAAATGTCCAGGGCCAGACAGATTCACAGACGAATTCTATCAGAGATACAAAGAGGAGGTGGTACCATTTCTTCTGAAACTATTCCAATCTATAGAAAAAGAGGGAGTCCTCCCTAACTCATTTTATGAGGACAGTATCATTCTTATACCAAAGCTGGAAAGAGACACAACAAAAAAAGAAAATTTTATGCCATCCCTGAAGAACATCGATGCTAAAATCCTCAATAACATACTGGCAAACTGAATCCAGCAGCACATCAAAAAGCTTATCCACCATGATCAAGTTGGCTTCATCCCTGGGATGCAGGACTGGTTCAATATACACAAATCCATCACATAAACAGAACCGAAGACAAAAACCACATGATTATCTCAATAGATGCAGAAAAGGCCTTTGACAAAATTCAACAGCCCTTCATGCTAAAACCTCTCAATAAACTAGGTATTGATGAAATGCGCCTAAAATAATAAGAGATATTTATAACAAACCCACAGCCAATATCATACTGAGTGGGCAAAAACTGGAAGTATTCCCTTTGAAAACCAGCACAAGACAAAGATAACCTCTCTCGCCACTCCTATTCAACACAGTATTGGAAGTTCTGGCCAGGACAATTAGGCAAGAGAAAGAAATAAAGAGTATTCAATTAGGAAAAGAAGAAGTCAAATTGTCTCCGTTTGCAGATGACATGACTGCATATTTAGAAAACTCCATCATCTCAGCCCCAAATCTCTTTAAGCTGATAAGCAACTTCAGCAAAGTCTCAAGATACAAAATCAGTGTGCAAAAATCACAAGCATTCCTACACACCAATAACAGACAAACAGAGAGCCAAATCATGAGTGAATTGCAATTCACAATTGCTACAAAGAGAATAAAATACCTAGGAATACATCTTACAAGGGATGTGAAAGACATCTTCAAGGAGAACTACAAACCACTGCTCAATGTGATAACAGACACAAACAAAAGGAAGAACATTCCATGCTCATGGATACAAAGAATCAATATCATGCCCAAAGTAATTTACAGATTCAATGTAATTTATAGATTCAATGCTATCCCCATCAAGCTACCAATGACTTTCTTCACAGAATTGGAAAAAACTTTAAATTTCATATTGAACCAAAAAAGAGCCCGCATAGCCAGGACAACCGTAAGCAAAAAGAACAAAGCTGGAAGCATCATGCTACCTGACTCGAAACTATACTGCAAGTCTACAGTAACCAAAACAGCATGGTACTGGTACCAAAACAGATATATGGACCAATGGAACGGAACAGATGTCTCAGTAAAACACCACACATTTACAACTATCTGATCTTTGACAAACTTGACAAAAACAAGCAACGGGGAAAGGATTCCCTATTTTATAAGCGGTGCTGGGGAAATTGGCTGGCCATATGTAGAAAGCTGAAACTGGACCCCTTTTTCACACCTAATACAAAAATTAACTCAGGATGTAATAAAGTCTTAAATGTAAGACCTAAAACCATAAAATCCCTAGAAGAAAACCTAAGTGATACCATTCAGGACATAGGCATGGGCAAAGACTTCATGACTAAAACACCAAAAGCAATGGCAACAAAAGCTAAAATAGACAAAAGAAAGGGAATCAGTATATCAAAGAGGTGTTTTCACTCCTATGTTTATTGCAGCACTATCCACAATAGCCAAGATTTGGAAGCAACGTTAAGTGTCCATTAACAGATGAACTGATAAAGAACACATGGTACATATACGCAATGGGGTACTATTCAGCCATAAATAAGAATTAGATCATGTCATTTTCAACAACATAAATGGAACTGGAGTTCATTATGTTAAGTGAAATAAAACAGGCACAGAAGGACAAATGTCATATGCTCTTTCTTATTTGTGGGAGCTAAAAATTAATACAATTGAATTTATGGAGTTAAAGACTAGAATGATGGTTACCTGAGACTGGGAAGGGTAGTAGAGGTGGGGAAGTGGAGATGGTTAAAAGGTACAAAAGTATAGTTAGAGCTAATGAATAAGACCTATAATTGATAAAACAGCAGGATGAGTACAGTAAACAATAATTTGTCATACATTTTTAAAATAACTAGAAGAGTATAATTGAATTGTTTGTAACAAAAAGAAAGTATAATGCTTGATGAGACAGATACTTGAGTTACGTTGATGTGGTTATTTGGCATTACATGCCTGCATCAAATTATTTTATGTACTGTATAAATTTATAAACCTACTATTTACCCACAAAAAATAAGTTAAAAAATTTGGAATATTTAATTACATAAAAATGTCTTCACGTTATGTGGTTAAAATTAAAAAGTTGATAAAATTGATTGCAAAGTAACAACAAAAAAGTATAAAGGTGTGCTTTTAGTGAACTGTGGAGTGTCCAACTGTTTGCTGACTCCTCATGTGGAATAACACGTTTATATGTGGTACAATTAATTAAACCGAAATGTCAGTTGGAAGGTCATCAAAATGTGATCTCTCAAGGCAGTAAAACATGATTCAATTACAAATTAGTTTTAGTCAGATATTTAGAGTCAAACAGCAAAAACATCATTTTTAGATGTTGGGAAATTTATACTATAATGCAATTGTTGTGTACATAGAGGCAGATCACTATTTAACATATTTTACTTCTCTTGTATACTTTCCTCATACCTTGTTGCAATTTTGCCAACCTTGCATCAAAAATTCTTCAACTATTTTGTGTACAAATTAATTCAATTTTGTACAAACTTTACTAATTACCACTTGTGTCTCCATTTTTAATAAGAAAACCTCCTAAATTGTTCTGACAGGTAAATAAGTCTTTGTGGAATTCATAAGAAAAATAAATGTGTGATCAATCCCATACATTATATTAATGAGGTGGGAGGACAGCAACGGTGGAAAAATGTTTTAATTATTAACTTCTGTCACTAAAAATCAATGAAGTCTCACACATTTAAAATACTTTTACTCTATAACATTATAGTCACTGAGTTTTATCAATTAGCTTATAGTCAAGAAACAATACAATGCGTCAGAGAGGTAGGTAACAGTACTGGTAGCTACCTTTCAACTGCCGCCTTTCACATAAGGCAGAAAATTTTAGTTTCTATGAATTATAGAAAGAAAAAAATAGATGAGATTATGAGCGCTCTACACACCACCTTTGGTAATATGGACCAAAAAAATGAATTGTACATTTATTGATTATTAGGATAGATATATCAATAATTATTATTCCTAAAGTTCAACAAGGTTAATTTAAGTTCAGAAGAAAATATGTAAAATATTCACATGAATAACATATTAAAGTCTGTATCTAAGTCCATTGTTCCAAAGGAAAGCAGGTAATTTACAGACTTAAAATACAGTTTTTATATACATCTTGGAGCCTGGTCAATGAATCAAGTCAAATTATCTAATGAATTTAGTAATCTGAAGAGGGATTAATTTGGTTGGTATTTATTCATTATTAATTAAGGAATTAAAGAGTGGTAAATTATTTTGGTAGCAGATAATGGTGTTCCACAATTTATTATAAATTCTCGTATTTATTATAACATTAATTATGCACAGCTGCCCCACTGTTAATGTATGAGAGTAATTTCATTGAAAACTGTATCTTTTGTTCAAAGGAAGGAAGCAATTGTGTAAAGATATATTATATATTAAGAAATATAAGATTAGCTTCTTATGTGCTGATAAACTACGTTTGAAAGGATGAGACATTTTTCTTGGTGAAGTACCAGATAATTCTCTAACATATTACAATGCTAATTTGAATAGTATAGCCCCAGTTTACATCATTATCGAGCAACACATGTAATTTTAATTATTGTGAATTGTGAGTTTAAGTGTAATTCAACTCTGAAAGAAAAAGAAATTTCACTCTAAACAAAATAATTAAACCAATTTCATGGTAAAGTTAATCACATATTTAGATTGGACAGTCAGAAATTTTTTTCCTATTTCATATTCCCCCACTCTGCCACTCTTCCGAGTCTCCAATGTATCATCCTACACTCTGTGTTCATGTGGACCCATTGTTTAATTCCCACTTACAATATTCCACAACATGGGATATTTGACTTTCTGAGTTGCTCCATGTAAGGCAATGGCTTCCAGTTTCATCTATGTTGCTGCCAAAGAAATGACTTCATTCTTTTTTAAGACCAAGTCTTATTCCATGATGCTTATGTACCATACTTTCCTTATCCAGTCTACCATTGATGGGCACCTAGGTTGATCCTGTGTCTTTGCTTGAACAATGCTGTGATTAACATATGAGTACGTGTCTTTTTGGAAGAACAATTTATTTTCTTATGATATAATCTCATACCTAGAAAACCCTAAAGATTCATCAAAAAAACCCTTAAATTTAGTAAATAACTTCAGTAAAATAATAGGAAACAAAATCAATTTAGCTATCCTAGTAGGTGTGAAGTTGTATCTCATTGTAATTTTAACTTCCATTTCCGTAGTGACTCATGGTATTGAACATCTTTTCATGTGCTTTCTGGTCATTTGTGTATTTTTGTATTAAAATCCTTTGCCCATTTTCTAATCAGTTATTCTTTTTGCTGTTAAGTTGTAAGTGTTCTTCATGTATTTTGGAAAATAGTGGCTTATCATGTATGTGATTTTAAAATATTTCCTTCATTCTACAGATTTCTGTTTCATTTCTTGATGCTGTCCTGTGAAGCAAGAAATGTTTTGGGTTTCAATTTTGGTGAAATCCAATTTATCTATTTGTTTGTTGCATGTACTTTTGGTGTCATTTTAAGAAAGTGTCGTCTAACCCAGTGTCACAAAAATTTACTTCTGTTATGGATTGACATGTGTCCCCATAAAATGTGTATGTTAAAGGCCTAATCCCCAATGTGAATGTGTTTGAAGATAAGACAATAAAGAGGCATAATTAAGGTTAAATTAAGCTATAGAATGGAGATCCTAATCCACTGGGATTGGTGTCCTTGTAAGAAGAGGAGAGGACACCAAAGATATGGTTATATCATTGAAAGATTATGTGAGGACAGTGAAAATTTGGTCACCTGCAAGTCAAGCCGAGAGACCTCAGGAAAAACAAAATCTATTAATACTTTGAACTTCAACTTCTAGCCTTCGGAACTGTTAGAAAATAAATTTCTGTTGTTCAAGCAACCCAGTTTTTTGGTATTTTTTAATGGCAGTACTATTAGACTAATGTAATTCCTACTGTATCTTTTAAGTTTTTGTTGCTGTTTGGATGGTTGATTTACTTTAATTTAGTTCTTACATTTATTCCTATAATCTATTTTCAATTAATTTTTGTAAAAGATGTGAAGTCTAGTCAAGGTTCTTTTTTAAACAAAATAAAATGTGGAGATGCAGTTTTCCTAGAAACATTTGCTTCAAAGGCGTTTTTTCCCACTGAAATATTGTGATGCCTTACCAACAATCAAATGACCATAAAGTAAGGGTTTCTTAACTCTTAATTCTATGTTGTTGATCTATCCTTACATCAGTAACACACTTTCTTGGTTTCTGTAGCTTTCCATTAAGTTTAGAAATTGGAAACTTAGTATTCCAGCCTTGTCCTGCCTTATTATATTTTATTTTTCAAAGTTATTGTCAAGACTGTTTTGCCTATCTGATCTACTGAAGTTTATGTAAAATTTAGAGTCCACTTGTGTTTATTCCAAGAGAACAGTTAACAATTTTATAAAGATTCTGTTAAATCTACAGAATACTTTTAGTAGTATTGTCACAATATTTAGAATTATTTTTATAGGTGGCTAGATTGAGTTTTCCAGTGTTTTGTTGAAGAGTTTTGTATATACATTAATAAAAAATATTGATCTATGGTTTTCCTTACTTGTGATATCTTTGGTAGTTTGTGTATTCTATTAATACAGGCCTTATTGAATGATGTGGTAGATGTTAATTCTTTAAAATTTGACAGTTTATCAGTGAAGCCTTCTGGCTTAGGCTTTTCTTTATTGGAATTTTAAGATTTCACTTGTTTTTGCTGCAGATTATATAACAATTTAGATTTTATAGTTCTTCAATAAATTGTATCAATTTGTGCCTAAGAATTTGCCATTTTAAGTATTCTAACTTGTTGGTATATAGTCGTTCATAATATTCTCTGATAGTACTTTTTCCTTCTGCAATGTTGGTAGTGACGTCTTTTCTTTTCACTTCCACTTTTACTAATTACATCTACTGGTGCTTTTTAGTCAGACTAGATAAAACTTGTCGTTAAACATTTTTTTTTTTTTTTTTTTTTTTTTTGAGACAGAGTCTCGCTCTGTTGCCCAGGCTGGAGTGCAGTGGCCGGATCTCAGCTCACTGCAAGCTCCGCCTCCTGGGTTTACGCCATTCTCCCGCCTCAGCCTCCCCAGTAGCTGGGACTACAGGCACCTGCCACCACCCCTGGCTAGTTTTTTGTATTTTTTTAGTAGACACGAGGTTTCACCATGTTAGCCAGGATGGTCTCGATCTCCTGACCTCGTGATCCGCCAATCTCGGCCTCCCAAAGTGCTGGGATTGCAGGCTTGAGCCACCACGCCCGGGCAAAAATTTTTATATGGTTGAACTTACATTTCTTTTTTATTTTTGCTTCATATTTATTTTTGTTTACATTGATTTTTGTATTTTTCTTATTCTCAATTTGGTTGATTTTACCCTAATATTTATTATGCCCTTCTTTTGCTTAGTTGAAGGTCTGTTTATTCTTCTTACCTAGTTTTTTATGATGAAAAATTAGGTTATTGATTTGAGATTTTTCTTCTTTCTTCACATAGATATTTGATCAATAAATCTCCCTTTGAGGACTGCTGTAGATACAAGCCATAAATTGAAGTAGATAAAATACTGGGTTCATTCATCTGAAAGTGTTTGCTAGTTTCACTTATGAGTTTCTCTTTGACCCGCTAGTAGTTAATAATGTGTTGCTCACAGATATTGGCCTGAAATTTTGTTTTTTTGTGTGTGTGTCTGTCCCAGGATATGGTATCAGGATGATGCTGGCCTCATAAAAACATCGATGCAAAAATCCTCAATAAAATATTGGCAAACCGAATCCAGCAGCACATCAAAAAGCTTATCCACCATGATCAAGTCGGCTTCATCACCAAGTCGGCTGGTTCAACATACACAAATCGATAAACGTAATCCATCACATAAACAGAACCAATGACAAAAAAACACATACTTCTCTCAATAGATGCAGAAAAGGTCTATGACAAAATTCAACACCCTTTCATGCTAAAAACTCTCAATAAACTAGGTATTGATGGAACATATCTCAAAATAATAAGAGCTACTTATGACAAACACACAGCCAGTATCACACCGAATGGGCAAAAACTGGAAGCGTTCCCTTTGAAAACTGGCAAAGAGAAGGATGCCTGCTCTCACCACTCCTATTTAACATAATGTTGGAAGTTCTGGCCAGGACAATCAGGCAAGAGAAAGAAATAAAGCATATTCCACAGGAAGAGAGGAAGTCAAGCTATCTCTGTTTGCAGATAACATGATTGTATATTTAGAAAACCCCATCCTCTCAGCCCAAAATCTCTTTAAGCTGATAAGCAACTTCAGCAAAGTCTCAGGATACAAAATCAATGTGCAAAAGTCACAAGCGTTCCTATAGAACAATAACAGACAAACAGAGAGTCAATTCATGAGTGAACTCCCATTTACAATTGCTACAAAAATAATAAAATACCTAGAAACACAACTTACAAGGGATGTGAAAGACCTTTTCAAGGAGAACTACAAACCACTGCCCAAGGAAATAAGAGAGGACAGAAACAAATGGAAAAACAGTCCATGCTTAAGGATAGGAATGATCAATAACATGAAAATGGCCATACTGCCCAAAGTAATTTGTACATTAAATGATCTCCCCATCAGGCAACCATTGACTTTCTTCACAGAATTAGAAAAAAACTACTTAAAATTTCATATGGAACCAAAAAAGAGCCTGCATAGCCAAGACAATCCTATGTGAAAAGAATGAACCTGGAGGCATCAAACTACCTGACATCAAACTATACTACAAGTCTACAGTAGCCAAAACAGCATGGTACTGGTACCAAAACAGATATACAGATCGATGGAACAGAACAGAGGCGTCAGAAATGACACCACACATCTACAACCATCCGATCTTTGACAAACCTGACAAAAACAAGAAATGGGGAAAGGATTCCCTATTTAATAAATGATGCTGGGAAAACTGGCTAGCCATATGTAGAAAGCTGAAAGAGGATCCCTTCCTTACATCTTATACAAAAATTAATTTAAGATGGATTAAAGACTTAAATATTAGACCTAAAACCATAAAAACTCTAAAAGAAAACCTAGGCAATACCATTCAGGGCATAGGCATGGGCAAGGACTTCATGACTAAAACACCAAAAGCAATGGCAACAAAAGCCAAAATAGACAAATGAGATCTAATTAAACTCTAAAGCTTCTGCACAGCAAAAGAAAGTATCATCAGAGTGAACAGGCAACCTACAGAATGGGAAAAAATGTTTGCAATCTACCCATCTGACAAAGGGCTAATATCCAGAATATACAAAGAACTCAAACAAATTTACAAGAAAAAATCAAACAACCCCATCAAAAAGTGGGCAAAGGATATGAACAGACACTTCTCAAAAGAAGACATTCATAGAGCCAACAGACTCATGAAAAAATGCTCATCATCACTCGCCATCAGAGAAATGCAAATCAAAACCACAACGAGATACCATCTCACACCAGTTAGAATGGCGATCATTAAAAAGTCAGGAAACAACAGGTGCTGGAGAGGATGTGGAGAAATGGGAACACTTTTACACTGTTGGTGGGACTGTAAACTAGTTCAACCATTGTGGAAGACAGTGTGGTGATTCCTCAGGGATCTAGAACTAGAAATACCATTTGACCCGGCAATCCCATTACTGGGTATATACCCAAAGGATTATAAATCATGCTACTATAAAGACACATGCTCACATACATTTATTGCAGCACTATTCACAATAGCAAAGACTTGCAACCAATCCAAATGTCTGTCAACGATAGACTGGATTAAGAAAATGTGGCACATATAAACCATGTGGCACATATAAACTATGCAGCCATAAAAAAGGATGAGTTCATGTCCTTTGTAGGGACACGGATGTAGCTGGAAACCACCATTCTGAGCAAACTATTGCAAGAATAGAAAACCAAACACTGCATGTTCTCACTCATAGGTGGGAATTGAACAATGAGATCACTTGGACACAGTGCGGGGAACATCACACACCAGGGTCTCTCATGAGGTGGGGGAATGGGGGAGGGATAGTATAGGATAAACAGCTAATGTAAATGACAAGTTAATGGGTGCAGCAAACCAACATGGCACATGTACACATATGTAACAAACCTGCACGTTGTGTACATGTGCTCCAGTACTTAAAGTATAATAATAAATCAAAGAAAGAGGCAAGCATATGTTAATCGCAGCACTGTTCACAATAGCAAATACATGGAATTGACCTATATGCTTATCAATGGTAGACTGGATAAAGAAAATGTAGTACATATACACCATGGAATACTATGCAACCATAAGAAAGAATAAGATTATTTTTCTTATAGCAAGGTGGAAGGAGATGGAGGCCATTATCCCAAGTGAATAAAATGGGAACAGAAAACCAAAAACTGCATATTTTCACTTATAAGTGAAAGCTAAATACTGAGTACATATGTGTATTAATTCATTCTCATGGTGCTAAGAAAAAATACCTGACATTGGGTAATTTATAAAGAAAAGAGGTTTAATTGACTCACAGTTCCCCATGGCTTGGGAGGCCTCAGGAAATTATGGAAGAAAGCACCAATTTAGAGAGTGGCAAAAGAGAATGGATGCAAGCAGGAGAAATGTCAGATACTTATAAAACCATCAGATCTCATTAGACTCACTCATTAACACAAGAACAGCGTGGGAAAAACTATGCCCATGATTCAATTACCACCACCTTGTCTCACCCTTGACATATGGGATTAAGGGAAATACAATTCAAGGTTATATATGGGTGGGGACACACACCCAAACCATATCAGTATGGACACAACAAAAGGAATAACAGTCACTGGGGACTATTTGACAGAGGAGGGTAGAAGAAGATGAGGATAGAAAAACTACCTATTGGGTAATACGCTTATTACCTGGGTGACAAAATAATCTGTACAAAAAGCCTCTGTAACATGTAACTTATCTATCTATTTAACAAACCTGAACATGTACCCCTGAACCTAACATAGATGTTAAAAAACAGTAAAAATAAAAATGTGTTGTTCATACTAACATAAGTGTGAATTATCAAATTTCCTTCTGTTAATATTTTCAAACTTAATTTAAATTTCTAATTAAATTCAATTTTGGTCAAAGAACATACTTTGTATGATTTCAATCATATTAAATTTATGATTTCTTTTATGGCAAGCCTATATTTTACCCTGAACAATGTTCCACCTATGAATGAGAAGAGTAGGTATTTTGCTACTGTTTGGTGATTTTTCTATGCATGCCTATCAGATCTAGTTGATTATTAGTGTTATTTAAGTCTATTTCCTCGTTGATTATTAATCCATCTATTATTTAAAGTGTGGTATATTGTCTGTTCTCATGCTGCTATAAAGAAATACCTAGGACTGTGTAATTTTTAAAGAATAGAGATTTAATTGGATCACGATTCCACAGGCCATACAGGAAACATGATAACTTTGGGCTGACCTCAGAAAACCTTCAAACATAGTGGAAAGCGAATGAGAAGTAGCCATGTCTTCCATGGTTGAAACAGAAGGAAGAGGACGGAAGGTGCTACTCACTTTTAATCAACCATATCTATTGAGAACTCACTTAATATTATGAGAACAGAAGCAAGGGGTATGGTTTTAAACCATTCAAAACTGCCCTCATGACCTAATCACCTTCCACCAGGACCTACCTCCAACACTGAAGATTACAATTGGACATGAAATTTGAGTAGGGACACAGATACAAACCACATTATTTCACCTCAGCCCCTCCCAAATCTCATGTTATTCTCACATTGCAAAATGTAATCACATCATCCCAACAGTCCCCCGAAGTCTTAACTCATTCCAGCATTAACTCAAAAGTCCACCATCCAAAGTCTCATTTGACACAAGGCAAGTCCCTTCCACCTATGAGCCTGTAAAATAAAAAACAAGTTAGTTACTTCTAAGATACACTGTAAATATAGGCATTGGGTAAATACTGCTGTTCCAAACAGGAAAAAATGGTCAAAAAAAGGTGCTACAGGCCTCATGCATGTAAGAAACCCAGCAGGGCAAGCATTAAATCTTAAAGCTACCAAATAATCTCCCTTGACTCCATGTTTCACATCCAGGGCACACTGATGCAATGGGTGGGCTCCCAAGCCCTTGTCCAGCTCTGCCCTGAGACTTTGCAAGGTAACAGCCCCTGTGGCTACTTTCATTGGCTAGTGTTGAGTGCTTGTGGCTTTTCTAGGCTCACAGTCCAAGCTGCTGGTGGATCTATCATTCTGGGGTCTGGAGGATGGTGGCCCTCTTCCCACAGATCCATTAGGCAGTGCTCCAGTGGAAATTCTGCATGGGGGCTCCAACTCCACATTTCCCCTCCACACTGCCATAGTAAGATTTCTCTATGAGGGCTCCACCCCTGTGGCAAGGTTCTGCCTTGACAGTCAGGCTTTTCCATACAGCCTCTGAAATCTAGCAGAGGATCCCAAGTCTTAACTCTTGCACTTCATGTACTTGCAGGCTTAAGAGCATGTGGAAGCTGTCAAGGCTTATGGCTTGCATCCTCTGAAGTAGCAGCCCCAGCTGTACTTTGGATCCTGTTAGCTATGGATAGTACTGGCATGACTGGGATGCAGACATCAGTGTCCCAAGACTGTGGAGGGTAGCAGAGGCCTAGGCCTGGCCCACCAAACCATATTTTCCTCCTAGCCCCTGGGCCTATGATGAGAAAGGCTGCTGTGGAGGTCTCTGAAATGCCTTAGAGGCCTCCCCATTGTCTTGGATGTTAGCATTTGCCTTCTTTTTAGTTATGCAAATTTCTGCAGCCTGCTTGAATTTCTTCCCCCATAATGGGTTTTTCTTTTGTACCACATGGCCACGTTGCTGCAAATTTTTCAAACTTTTATGCTTTACTTCCCTTTCAAATCTAAGTTTCAGCTTCAGGTCATTTACTTGTTCACACATATGAGCACAGGCTCTTAGAAGCAGCCTGGTCATTTCTTGAACACGTTGCTGCTTAGAAATTTCATCTGCCAGATACCTTAAATCATCATTCTCAAGTTCAAAGTTCTACAGATCCCTAGAGCAGGAGCACAATGCAGCCAATTGCTGTACTAAGTAACAAAAGTGACTTTTTCTCCAGTTTCCAATAAGTTCCTCATTTCCACCAGAGACCTTGCTAGCCTAGTCTTTACTATCTATGACACTACCAGCATTTGGGTCATAACAATTTAACAAGTCTCTAGGAAGTTCCAAATTTTTTCATTATCTTTCTGTCTACTTCTGAGTCCTCCACACTCTTCCATACTCTGTCCATTATTGAGTTCCAAAGCTGCTTCCACATATTCAGGTATCTTTTAGCAATTCCCCACTCCTCGGTATTAATTTTCTGTTTTAGTTTGTTATCTCACTGCTGTAAAAAAATACCTGAGACTGGGTAATTTATAAAAAAAAAGAAGAGGTTTAAATTGAGTCACAGTTCCACAGGCCATGCAGGAAGCATGACAGTTTCTGGGGAGTCCTTAGGAAACTTTCAATCGTAGTATAAGGCAAAGAAGAATAAGGTGTGTATTACATGGCCAGAGCAGGAGGAAGAGAGAGAGCCGGGAGGTGCTACATATTATTAATCAACCAGATCTCTTGAGACCTCACTCAATATCCAGAGAATAGCACCCAGGGGATTGGTTTTAAACCATTAGAAGCTGTCACATGATCCAATCACCTCCCACAAGGTCCCTCCTCCAACATTTAGGATTATAACTGAACATGAGATTTGGGTGAAGACACAGATCCAAACCACATCATTGGTTATTGGCATCTTCAACATTTTTTTAATTGCATCTTTGGCTCTTCAATTGTGTCAGTTGTTTGTTTTATGTATTTTTTAGTTCTTTTGTTAGTGCAGACATGTCCATATTTGGTATGTCCTCCTGATATTCTTACACTGTATGAATATGAAATATTGTGTTTTCCAATAGTAACATAGTTTATATTAAAATGTATTTCTTCTCATATTACTATAGCCAGTATAGCTTCTTTATGGATGTTGATTGCATTGTATACTTTTTTATCTTTTTACTTTACTAAATTAAAGATACTATGTATATGTCATTGAAACTAAAGTGTGTCGTTTGCAGACAGCAAATAGTTGAATCTTATTATTTTGTAACAAATCTGGTAATCTCCACTTTTGTTTTGATTAATGAATTAAGAGTCATTGTTTCTATTCATAGGGTTAGTTTTATATCTGTCATTTTAACATATATTTTATCTCTTATGTCATTTTCTTCATTTGTCCTCTATTACTTTCTTTTATATTAATTGGATATATTTTAGTGTAACATTTTAATTCTCTTCATTTCTTAGTGGTTGCTCTAGGATTTCCAAGACATAGTTTATCAGAATCGAAAATCAGATTTATACTGACTTCTTAGTAAATATGAAAATTATATTCCTATAGAGAAAATTGTATTCCCGTATATACTCCACACACTTTACGTGTTAATATTTTATATACATTATACTATGTAGTTTTAAAAATCTGACAATGTGTTTTAATAACCATTACTTTATGTACATATAGCATCATTAATAAGTATTATATATATTATATACATATATATGTTTTCTTTTTAAAAGCATTGAGAAGGAAAGGGAATAATTCTAAATGTTTAGATGTTATCATATCCAATTTCTTATTTAACCTTGTGGTTCCCTTCATATATTTCTGTGTATTCAAGTTATCATCTGGTGTCATTTTCCAATTTCAATACGGTTTAATTCCTAGCCACCTCATGTAGCTATTGTCAAGTATAATATATCACATTTCTATATGTCATTCTCCAAACATTACAATGATGTACACATTGTTTTATCAAATGGCTTTTAAAATAATTAATAACGGAAAATAAATATGCAATAATACTGTCTCATAATTACACATAGGATTACACTTACTACCACTCTTTCTGAAGTGCTAGGGGTTAGAACTTCAATCTATGAATTTGAGGGTGGGGGAAGTGACACGGAATCCCATCCATAATGCCCATATTAATCCATGAACTCATAAAATTGAAGTTTCCTCTATGATTTGTACTGAGAGAGTGCACGCATGGTTTTGCTCAGTATTTCAGATGACCAGATGAGTATAATTTTATTCTAAGCCTGGTTTCCAAGGAGTTGACCCTTGGTTAGTATAGCTTAATTTTCAGTATTTACCTCAAAGTCATCTTTTGTCCCTTGTGCTTCTGCCCTGTGTGGGTGGGTCTGTGTACAGTTTGGAGACTGGTATCACTTGTGCTCCATGCTTTGCTCTGATTACTTGTGTGTGGGTGCAGCCTAGCATATGTGCACAGTCTTCTTGATCCACACATTTGATTTAGTTCCTAAGAGGTTTTTAAAGACTTTCCCCTTCCCAGTTCTATCTCTTAATCTTCTGGCTGATCTATTTTGTTTGTACTTTTATAAATAATATGTACTTAGGATGTCCCTAAATTCATCTCAGCTCAAGGCTGTTGCACTGAGGTCAATTCAAGGAGGCAAACAAAAGTTTGAAATTTTCAGTAGGTCCTGGTAAAATAGAGTACATCAATTTCAGTGCCCTTTTCCCCAGACCCTTCAAAGCATTTTAAAGTAACAGCAACTTCTCAAACAAACTATCTGAAAAACAGCAAAGCGCCATGTTATTCACATTGGAGTACTTACCCTTGATTTCACAGATCAGAAGTGTTGCCATCTCAAAGTCTGAACATTTGCTACCAGTTTTCTATAGAAGACATAAATTTTCTAGACCCTATTCTTGGTCTATCTCATTGAATATCATCCATTGCATTTTAGCATCTAAGAAAATGAAAAGATATTTGAGAAACTGTGACGTTTAGAGAATTTGATTTCTTACTCTAGTGATACAACTTGGTGGGGACAAAGTCATATATTCAGAGCTCCAGAAGACCCAAGGCAGGAAAAGTCACAGTGGTATTTCTGTGGAGAAGGGTTGTCAGTGACTACACTTTATGACTACAAAGATGATTGAAACTGTTCTTATTCCATGGAAATAAATTCTAATGTTATCTCTGGCTATAGAACAATG
This sequence comes from Rhinopithecus roxellana, assembly GCF_007565055.1. Taxonomy (NCBI): domain Eukaryota; kingdom Metazoa; phylum Chordata; class Mammalia; order Primates; family Cercopithecidae; genus Rhinopithecus; species Rhinopithecus roxellana. Next base: position 94,745,854 of record NC_044551.1, read on the forward strand.
AATATGCCAGTAGCCACTGCTTATCACTGATCCATTAGCACCCTCAAACCTGATGACAAAATATAAAACTTTCCAAAACTATATTACAGCTGTGACTTTATACTAGACCAAACTAGTGCTCAGAAAGGCTTGCCAAATTACTTATAGACGTTAATGTAAAATTATTTCTGGTTTTAAGTTGGAGGATCACCTCATGATTTCATGTTCTCTCTCCTTGGACTTGGAGGTGACACAATTAATTCAGGCCTTATGCGGAAGCCAAATTCTGTTGAAGAATGTCATATTTTCACCCTCTTTATATTAGACATTGCAATTTATATTGTGGAAAGCTCTGAGTATCTTATCTATTTTATATCTGGAGACAAAATAATTATTCTGATTGCATAATTTTTATGGCAACAAGAATAATACTGGTCACGTACTTGTTTTGGTCAACATAATTCTTCTAATCAAATTCTGATTTACTTACCTATTAAAGGAACAAGAAATGTTTAGATCTTATTTAATGTACATATATACACAGGCCCTACGTGAGTCTCCATATTTAATGTTTCTGTTGCCTTGAGAAAATGAGGCTTTTCATGCCCCCATTATTTTATTGCCAAATGTCAAATGACCAGTCACCTGCCATTTAGATAACTGAGATGTGTGCATTTTAGTTCTATGGACACCATTTTTTATTAGAAATACTGTATCGTTAAATGAAGGTTGCTTTTCAACAGAATAAATAAATGTTTCTATGCACTCTCTTCTAGACACTGATGCATGGTTGTCTGTGATCTAGCAATGATCAGCAGAGTGAAACCGAGAAAGCCAACTCACTGTTAGAAAGCTGTGGTGACAGCCAGATGTTCAGTGTCCTCATGACTCCATTGTTTTTTGTTTTTTTTTTTTGGCTTTTTTTCTGTTTTGTTTTCTTTAAAGATAACGTCATAGATTGCATGTAAATGAAGGACCAGCTCTCAAAGTCCCACCTGGTCATTTATGCCAAAGTCATTATAGACATTTCATTCACATGGCAGTCCAAACTTCACAACAGGGAAAGTTTGTAATGGGCTTATGCTGTTGCTCCTTTGGCTGGCATCATAGGCAGGCAAGGGGACTATTCAAATTGAGATTCTTGAGAGCAAGGGGTGGACTATAAGTTTAGCGGCCATTACTGAACCATGATGCTAGAATTCAAACTCATGAATTGCTGTCTCCCACATGGAACTTGTATCTGGCCTTGGCTAACGAAACATAAGCAAATATATTATGAGTAAAAGCTTGGTAATACATTTCACCACTTACACCTTGGAACTTTTTTTTTATGCTGATGGGATTTATATTTTTTTTTCTTTTTGAGACAGAATATCACTGTGCCATGCAGGCTGCAGTGCAGTGGCAGGTTCATGGCTCGTGGCAACCTCAACCTCCCAGGCTCAGGTGATCCTCCCACCTCAGCCTGTCCAGTACGTGGGACTATAAAAGCATGCCACTATGCCTGGCTAATTTTTGCATTTGTTGTAGAGACAATGCAAAATGGTTTGCCATATTGCTCAGTCTGGTCTGGAACTCTGGGATCAAAGGATCTGTCTGCCGTAGACTCCCAAAGTGCTGGGATTATAGCATGAGCCATTGTGCGAGACTGGATTTAAGTATTTTGGAAAGGAGCCCAAGGTGTCAAGGTACCACAGGGAGGAACAGAGAAAGAAACAGAGAAGAGAGAGAGAGAGAGAGAGAGAGAGAGAGAGAAATATATCAGGCTTTTAGCCATCCTCACTAAGAAACAGGCTTATGAGTTGAGGCCATCCTGCATGTCCAGCACAAGCCACTATCTAATTGCATCTGCATAAAAGACACAAAGTGAGCCCAGTAAAAGAAACAATTTCCCAAAAACCATACGAAATGAGAACAATAAAACTAGTTTTATTTTTATCCACTGAAGTTTGGAGTGGTTTGTTACACAGAAACAGAGAACTGTAATGAGTGTTGCTCTTGAAACTTCAAGGTGCATTTGAAGTACCTGGGTATGCTGATGAACTTTGAAATATGACTCAGTGGTCTCGGGTCACAGCCAGGGATTCTACATGTCCTACTAACTCCCACTGGAAGTCAGCGACAGTGCTCTGCAGCCCGCACTTTGAGTCACACAGTTCTGCAGAAGCAACACTTTATTTTCCCTGATTTTTCCTCAGACCACTTCTAAGAATCTCTTTGTATTTAAACTTAAATAAATTCTCCTGTTTAAGGTTCTCTTTACCAAGGCAATGAGCACGGCAGATACGCCATTCCAGTAACATGTGCGGGCAAATATGCTATTGAGTCTGTGCATTTATGTAACCAATATTTCGGGGCCTGAAGGAATTTACTTTAGGGATATCCTTCCCTTGGATGGCTTTTTTTTTTTCTTTTTTTGAGATGGAGTCTTGTTCTGTCACCCAGGCTGGAGTGCAGTGGCGCAATCCCAGCTCACTGCAACCTCTGCCTCCTGAGTTCCAGCCATTCCCCTGCATCAGCCTCTCGTGTGGCTGGGTTTACAGGTGCGCACCACCACACCTGACTAATTTTTGTATTTTTAGTAGAGACGTGGCTTCACTATGTTGACCAGGCTGGTCGCAACCTCTTTACCTCAAGTGATCCACCCACCTTGGCCTCCCAAAATGCTGGGATTACAGGTGTGATCCACCATGCCTGGCCTACCTTGAATGTTCAAATATAATAGTTACATCTCCAATACTTAATCACCTAGGAATATCCTCAGAAAAGGTACATCCCTCTTGTGTTATTTCTTACAATCTTTTCTGCCATTTAATTCTGCTATGTGATTGGCTCCAATAAATTTGGAATCATTTTATGCTACTTCACTCTACACTGGGCAGTGCTGCTGCTGATTTTCTTTTCTACACATGCTGTTATGTCTGCAAGGAAACTCTTATTGAAGTTTTGGATGAACAGAATTCAGGGTACACTGTAATACAATCAACAACTTAAAACTGAAGGGTACACATTTGACTCACAGATTTTTTGGTTTGTTTGTTGTGTTGGCCCTTGCCTGCTTTAAGCCCTCAGTTACTGTCATCTTCATTCTTCATTCTTCTTTCCTGCATAAGATGTTCATTAGTCTCTATCCCAACATTTCTTTTACTTTTTTCAGAAGATTAATTCTTCTTTACACTATTTGTAGAAATCGGGATCTTGGTCTAAATGTATTGATTCTAAACTTATGACGATGTTCTGCCGAATTTGCTGTGGCTCAGCATTTAAAACAGTCCTGCATATAATTATAATAAAGCTGTGCCAATAGAATGCTGCCTTGAAAAGTTTCACTTTGTTAGAACTACGGAAAATGTGCATTTTAAGGAATACTAAGTGGATTAATTGCAGGGTTTAAGGTGGGAGAAATAGAGGAAAATATGCCTTCCTCTTCTATTTTGTTTCTAGACTCTGAATATCTTCCCAGTCTATGGCTTCTTCCTATGTCCAGAATTTCTGTCTCCCTTACAATAATTGATCACCTGAAAATGTATGCATTCATTTCTCCCTTATTTTTCCAAATTATTGTGGTAACATTAGGAGGAGTTTAATAAATTATTACAGAAAGCCAGAATCATTGTATTCTAACTATTGCCTAGTATTGAGCTTCATTTTTATTCCCAATAACCAAATCCAAAATTTTAATTTGGTTTTGTTGACAGATTCTGCTACCTGCAGCAGAGTAACTGATACATTAAAGGATGCTTTTGACACTTCTCCTTCCAGGTCACAGCTTGCAAAGTCTCTTCTTGCTGATATGGTTGCCATTGTCATAACTGTTATCAATCAATCTAAACCCTATACTTTTAGTGTGCCTGTAAAATCTATGTACTTGTAAAACTATTCTAAGCATAATTTTTTACTCATTTTCATTCATTATTCCAATAAAACTCTGATTTATATTGTTATTATTCCCACTTTATGAAAGAAGAGACAGAGACACAAAGACTGGAAGTAATATTTTCAGGTTAACGTTGTCCAAAGTTTGGAAATATATCAGTGTGTGTGCCTAACACATATAAACGTATATAGATATACATTATACATATGGATTATACATATGCACATATATAATATATACATTATATAAATACTCCATGTGTTTTTGAAAATCTATATATCTAGATCTTATTCAGAGTGTACAACAATTTAACTAGAAGCTTGGCTAAAATGTACATTGCTTAAATATATAAAAAATTAAATATTTAGGTATATTTATAATGTAATTTCTGTCCACATTAACACATTTAAAATGATTTGAGGAACTGCAGTTCTGCACAGTCACATATAATCATCATGTATAATCTTCATAAAAGGGGCTATGAAATGGTAAAAGTATGAAACCATGGCTTGTAAAGGCAGCCCATTTGTTTCAAATACATTTTTTATGAAATTACTCTGAGTACAAAATTGGGGTTCTTTGACATTACCTGAGGGTATATTTTTCCACCACAATTTCAGAGTTTAAATTATTTATTCTGTCATTAAAGCCAAGGCAGAAAAATAAATGGAAATTGTCATAAAAGACAGAATTTTTTATACTGGAAATGAGTAGAACTCATTCATAAAAAATACTCACATAAAAAGAAATCGTTCCAGGATGAAACATCATGCATCATGCAAAACCATTTTGGCAAAACAGCTGATATGTGGTATCATGACTATATGTCTCCGTTTTCCCAGAATAGCCTTAGTTTCTAGTTCCTCTCCTTGTATTATTTTTAGAAGCATCCCTTTTCTTTCCTAGAAATGTCCAGGATTAGATGACAAAAGCCATTCTGCAAATATTGAACAGTTTACGTCAACTTGAATCAAGTTTATAAATACAAAAAATATAAATAGAAAATGACTATCTTAGTTTTTTATTGAATGATAAAATAATAATATGGAACTCAGATAAGGAAATTATTAGAATCAGGATCAGGGAAAAAATAATAATCCTGAACTAAGAAAAAATCCAGCAGCCTTTAAAGATGTCTTTTTGGGAGGATTGAATTATTGAAACCTATGTTGATTTTCCTGTACTAAGCATACTCTTTAATTTATTTAATTATTCTAACAGTTCTCTGATTTAGGTTATATTATTATTCCCATTTTATGGAAGAGAAAATTAAGACACAAATATCTTAAGTAATTCGGCTTACATAGTCCAAATTTTTGAAATATATATGCGTGTGGCTATACATACACACATATATACACATTTACATATAAATAGGGATATCTGTTACATGTATGCACACATATAATACATATTATAGACATATTATAACATAGACATGTGTGATACATGTCTATGATTATACATAAATGCATATATATGTGTATATGTTTGTATTTATTGTGTGTGTATATATATATTATATGTTTGTACACATATGCATTTAGAGATGTTCAGTTTAAGGCAGGAAAGCCAGGGATTTGAAGTTGGATAGATATGAGCCTTCGATTCTGCCTTAGCTCTCTGTTCTTCAACAAAGTTTGTATTTTGCTTAATCTTCAGCATTTAGTACCATTTAAAACATAGTAACCTGACATATACCTGGTACATGATAACCATTCAACAAATTTCAACTGATACTTTGTGTAATTTTCAAAGTGATACAAGGTCTATAAATAACATCCATTCAATGACTCTGACTTAATGATATTAAAAATCACATGATTTTGAAAATGTTCTGTAATAATAATCTTTAATATCTCATTGAGAACTACATACACTGTCTTATTCGTAGACACTACTTAGCCATGGGCAATCGTGTGAAAAAGTAAGCTTCACTGACAAGGAAGACTGAAGGTAGAAGGAGAAGGGACAAGATATACTACCAAGAGTGAAGTGGCAAAAATAAGACATTCAAAGTGAACTGTGAAAGCCTCAAATAAACAAACATGGTGGTGTTAATTTGGCAATTGGGTTTCATGTCTTGATTCCCCAAAGACCATTCAGTTAATCACAATCTTACATAATTATATATGAACTTTAAAACCATTACTGCCTTCTTATTTTTGCCTTAGTCTGTTTACAGACGTGTGTTCAAGACACTGATTGGTCAAATTTTACATCAGGGTTTAATACACAAATGCTTCAGCTATTGCATGTCAAAACAAACCTTTAAAGTTCTCAGACACTTGGAAAGTTCATTATTCCTTCCAAAACAATTCCTTCAGAGATATACATGTATTTCCTTTAAATATAGTTAAATTTTCATATATAACTATTTATCTTACCAGTGTTGGATTCCATGTATTCTAGTCTATTATCCTTCAATGCAATTCACTTCTGTGTTGAAATCTAACAAGATATTTTTAAAATGTTAAACCTGAGTTTACATTTGTATGTTAAAATGATCTCTTTAATATTTTATATTACAGTACCTAAAAGTCCTAAAAATATGAAGGTATTTGCTGATGTTTATTTCAAAACAATGAGAATAAACAAATGACGAAAACAATCAGAAATAAATAAAAAAATGATACAACTGATATCTCTGTATACTAATGTACATACTCTGAAGTGTCTTTATTATTCTAGTCATCAGAGAACAATTATATATTTTGAAACAGATATATAAATCAAATTGTGCAAATTATGTTTTTATCAGTAAAAAGAAAATTAAATTTATTGTTATTAGAATTTACTTAGATTTTCTGAGATCAGACTATACATGGGGAAAAATCTAATAATGTAGTTATTTTCTTTATCACAGAATGTGCTTCATTTCCTTCAGTTAGAAAAAGCAGATAGCATGTAATTAAAGAGATGTTCCCACATCCTCCTTTTAAAATAATCTAAATAAGATATTATCTGTGAGGCTATGTTTATGGCAGGTTTTGATCTGATTGCATTTTGTGACCCAAAATATAAAAATTAAATGTGTACTAATAGACATGTAGGACAATGAAATAAACTAATTTTCCTGGTTTAATCAATGAATCATTTGAGATAATTAAAATAGGAAAGGTTAACACATTATAAATGCATTTTGTGACTTTCCGTAAAATAAGTCTTTCTTAGTCAACTATAGCATTCACACAGGAAAATACAGAAATCATGAAACCCGCAACGTGTTTTCTCACAATAAAATCATATGTATAATAATCTCCACATCCAGATGCAGACATTCTCAGTACCTTAAGAAGCCACCATAACTAAGCCTAAATTTTCCAAATGGTAATCACTATCCTGCCTCCTAAAGGTATACTGTAGTTTTGTTTAATTTTGATTTTATAATACTATTTTGTATCTAGCTTTTGTTTTTTTACTTTCAGTATGATGTTTGAAGACTCCCGCCTGTGTTTTAAGTTTCAGTTTTGTGTGTGTGTAGTAATCCATTGAAACAATTTACCCTAAAATATTTACTTATATTAATGGTTGTTTGTAGTTAGGAATTTTAATTTATGATGGTACTATAAACTTGTATTTGGTACAAATGTGTACTCTCTTCTTTTACTCAGATTCTAAAGATAAAACAGATATATAGATTTCTGGTTAGCAGCGTGTGCTTATGTTTAATTTCACTGCATATGCCAAATTATTCTCCTATGTACCTGCACCAATTTTACTCTCAACAGTGGTTTATGAAATACCCAGTTGTTCCAAATCCTCATCAAAACTTGATTTTTGTGAACATTTCTCTAAATCAACTAATTGAGGTATAATTTACTTAAAACAAATTGAATACATTTAAAGTATACCATTTAAAAAGTTTTGTCAAATATATGCACACAATTAGCCATTGACCCAGTTAATATTTATAATGTCTCCATCACCCATCAAATTCCCTCGTGAGCTCTGCAATCATTTCCATCCCCAATCCAAGTAACCAATAATTAGATTTCTAAAATCATTGATTGTTTGTGCCTGATATAAAATTTCATATAAATGAATTATACTGTATGTATTCCTTTATGTCTGCCTTATTTTGCTTAGCAGTATTAATCTGTGTATGTAAAACATTCCTATTTACTGATGAGTAAGATCCCATTTTATAGATATACCACAATTTATCTATTCACCTATAAACACAAATTTGAGTTATTTTGAGTCCTAGACTATTACTTACAAGGAAAAAGATTCTATAAACAGTTGTGTATAAATATTTATATGTATATATGGTTTCATTTGGGGGAATATAGGTAAGAGCATAATTAATTCCTGAGTTATGTGGTAAATGCAGGTTTATTCAATAAACTGCCAAGCTCTTTTACAAAGGGTTTGTATTTTTTGCATTTTCAGCAGGAATATGTGAATTTCAGTTGCAGGAACTCCTTATCACCATGTGATAGAATCAGATTTCAAGTTTCAGCTACCTAGTGGATGTGAAAAGGTATTTCTTTGTGATTTTAACTTGCACATCACTGAAGATATTGAGTATATTGAGTATATTCCATATGCATATTACTAATACATATCTCCTTTTATAAAATTTATGTTTCAACATTTTGCCCATTTTTAAATATATGTATTTTCTGGATACAAGTCTTTTGTCAGAACTTACAATTAAATTTTTTTGTAGTCTTCGGTTTGCATTGTTCTTTTCTTAATGTTTTATATTGAGAAGTAGAATTTACAATTTTCATATAATCCAATTAATTAGGATTTCTTTGTTCATCCTTAATGCTTTTTTAAGTAAATTTTTTCCCATTTTAATGTCATGAAAATTTAGCCCTGCATTTTCTATAACTTCTTTTTTTTTAATTTTAATTTTAGGTGTATGGTTTGTGTCAGAAGGATGGGTTCATTTTGTATATATAAATATATATACCAAAGACTTGTTTTATCAGCAATTTGTTGGAAACACTTTTCTATTGACTTGTATTGGTTCATATATAAATTTGAGGACAAATTATGTAATAAGGAATCTTCCCACCATTATTATTCCATACTTTGTATTTATTTAAATATTTAAAAAAATTTTCTCCATGTTATTTTTTGAGTTTGTTTGTAATAATTTGTTTTGAAACTATGTGTCAATATGGAGTGGCTTTCATTTTTAAAATATGTGTGTATGGTTTTGGTGCTGCAGTACTTAATGCCTCACATAATGAATTTAGAACTCTTACTTCCTTTATGAATCACCGAAAATAGTTGTGAAAAATGGGCACTATCACCTTCTCAAATGTTTTGTAGAGTTCACCAGGGAAGCTTTACGGGCCTGGAATATATTTTGAAATAAAAGCTTAATAAAACTTCATTAATAGATAGAGAGAAATTGCTCTATTTCAGAATAGAAGAAATTTTTTCATTTCTTCTATTCTCAGTTTTGGTAAGTTGTGATTTGAGGACATTTGTCCACTTTCTTATGTTATCAGCTTTTGTTTCGCAACAAAGTTGTTTATAATATTTTCTCATTATCTTATTAACATTGGAATTATCTGCAGTGATGCTCCATTTTTCACTCCTGATGTCAGTAGATTTTGCTCTCCTCTCTCTCTCTCTTGCTCTCTCTCTTTCTTTCTCTCTGTCTCGCTCTCTCTTTCTTCCTCTCTCTCTCTCTCTCTTTCACAGATAAAAACCCTAAATAATTGGACAAGTACTTCCTTTATGCCAATTTATTCCAACCAGTTAACATAAAAGAATCCTTCATTTTCACTCATTCTCTTATTTCCTCCTCTATCATTCTATAAAGAGTTCCACTGCTCAGCCATCAATCTTTCATCTATGCTTTCTTCTCGAGAATATTAAGCCTTTAATTACATCATGACTTCTGTAGGCTCACATAATTCTTTGTCATTCAGATCTTTTGCAACATTTAAATACACTCAACACACTTCAATCTCAAAGCATCAATTACTCACAGATACTTCTCTTTTCTTTACTCCCACATACCATTATTGCTGTCATCCTATAACTCTTTTACCCTGAACAATCAAACTTCTTACATTTATATTGAGCTGAGAAAAATATATTAATGGAATACAAATAGCCAAATGTCACAAAGGAAATGAAAATGTTTATGTTTAAACATATTTTTACTAGGAATCAATATTATTGACAGAAATGGAGCGATACTGGCTTGGTTTTAAAAATGTGTTAGTCCTATATTCAGAATAGAAGCACTTAAAAAAATTAAAAACACTACATAGATAAAATAAGATGAATTTTCTAATATAATTTTCTAGTTTATGGAAGCCAACTTAGATCTATGACAAAAGGAAAATCTGATGTACTTGTTCCTAAATGATATCAAATACAGAACAAAGAATTGGATGTTACAACTAGTGTCAATACATCCAGAGGGATGATTAGGGTCTATGAAGTTCCAATAAAGGAGTCAAAAAGCAAATTGGTTAAAGCCATTTAAAATGATTACCCCCAAAGAGAACACTTAAAAGCTTTTAGAAAGAACCAAGCTCAGTGGCTCACGCTTAATCCTAGCACTTTGGGATGCTGAGGCGGGTAGATTGCTTGAGGCCAGGAGTTTGAGACCAGCCTAGCCATTGTGGCAAAACTTCATCTCTATAATAACAAAACAAAACAAAAAATCTTTTAGAAAGGTTTGAGAAAATGAAATGAAGATCAGCGTTGATTTTTTAGGTATCATGACAGCATTGTGATTGAGTTAGAAACAAATACAAAATAAACACAAAGGAATTGTGGGCCCCAAACCGGGTTTTCATATATCCTGAGGGAGAATTTAAATTAACATCTGGGGTAACATGTGGAAAAAAAGAATTGGAGGATGTGCCACTGTCAAGTTTGGGGCTAAATGCTGAACATATAGAAACATGCATCCTGTGCAGAAAGACGCTGGAAATGGTATTGAAAAGTGGATCGTTTTTAGTAGACTCCCTAGTATATCTCACCACGGCAATATAAGGCAAGTAGCTTGATATACCTGGAAAAGGATGTTAGAATAACAAAGAATGTAAGGGAATTTTCCTTGGAAATGTGCTGATAAATGTGTGATGTGCTGACACAACAAGGGGAAGATGCGTCATTAGACAGACCTGCACTCAATTCAGCTCTGAAATGACAGAAGCTAAGCTTTCAAGTGGTTAACAGAAATCAGGAAATTTCATCAGACATTCTCCAAGGGAAGAAAAAAGACTGAAGTAATGCCTGAACACTGGCACACTTACCATGCATCGAAATCATTTGGGTATGGGCATGTCTTCAATGTCACTTGAAGAAAGAGAATTATTCATATGGTGGGAGATTACTCTTAGCTTCATTTATTTTGCCAGTTTGTAGATTCTTGGCTAATACTGCTGAAGCAAATAACAAGCAGACTTTTTTTTTTTCCTTTTTACCTGTAATTTTCTCGGTTTGCTCACATTTCTCTAAACATAAATAAGTTGTTTTAACACACATGACAATTTAGGAAAGGAGATCTATACTGAAATCTTTACTGAATTCTAGAAACATCATTTTCATTCAGACAATTACTTCAGAGACTAATGTTTTGCTGGTGGTTTTAAAAATTTTGCTTAAATGGGTTAAATGCTGTGGTAATCTTATGTATTCTAATGAAAAATGTTTCTTAAAAATAATAGATATGTGCAGACTGCAGAGTAAATTAATTTAGCTTGAGAAGTGCTAAAAGAATTTTACAGCTGTCAGTAGGAGAAAATGAAGATATAGCTAATGAAATCGCATGGCTCCACCTATATTATATGAAAGTTTGTGGCTGAGATTGAGGAAAAGCCGAAGTTAGAAGGGTGGAATATTGGACTTTAATAATTTTAATTATTATTACCAACTTTAATTGTTTCCTAGTAATCTGACAAGAGGCTCATTTGATAATATAATTTGCATACTTAATATTGCCATTTGCATTGATTGTATAAAATCTACTTTAAAAAATTGGATAATATCACCAAAGTTTAACTAAGAAATAGAGTAGACATAGAATTGTTGGCCTAGGCTAAAAAGTGGTCTTAATATTTCTTTAATGATTATCCTATGTTCAGTCATTTATTGTCTTTAAGTAAGACATGTTTTACAGTCCTAGGAGAGGTAGTGGTTGCTATTGGACTCCTAACCTCAGGAGAGCAGCACAAGTCTATTTTGGTAAAGCTTTGGTCTCTTCCTCATGAGGCAAACACACACATTGTTCATGACAGCCTTAGTTATTCATCTAAACACGTTTTGAATAAAAATTTATGGAGAAACATTATCTCATTGCTCCTAATATTTTAAGGATGAAAGAGTGCAATAATAATGCATTATGAAAACTCCACCCTAACTCAGCATTACATTTTTCTCAAAAGAAAGACTGTGATTCATTCTATCGATACAATTATAGAAAGTCTGGAAATCATTTGGCCGCATTGTGTATAGAAAAAGAGAATTTACATTTCAACCTCTCGTGCTTTGGATCTATGTATCTTTTGGCTTTCTGGACCAGCTAAGCATATCCTAATTTATCTCCATTCTGTTGCAAATGTGTTTACAATGTTTTACATGGCTGCCACCGTGAGCCTGGAATAATTATTGATAGTTATTCATACACATATTTCCAATGGCAGTTATAGTGATACAATACATAGTTCATGAATAAACGAAGGAAGATAGGAAGAAAGGATGCATGAGTAGTATGTGATTCTTATAAGAATATTAGGAAATGAACAACATTATTTCCCCTTTTTCCTAAAATATACAAAAAGATTGTGCAATTGGCCTATGACTGAACACAGTAATGATGAAACTGACAAGATCTTAGATATTCTGATTGTTAATAAGGCATCAATCCAATTATACATGTTACTTTACTTTTCATAAATTTCCTGTCATCGTTTAATAAATTACTTTTTATAAATTATAATGCAAAATTGATATATTTCTTTGGTGATTGAGAATCTTCTCAACATACTTTTGACACATTATAAAGTACCCAGTTTTAATCATGTCTTGCCTTCAGATCTTTTTTATTTTTTTGCAAAAATACCAATATAAGCTAAAACCATAACTAATAGGATAGTAACATAACTTAAAATATGATGCAAAACATGCACTCTCCTATTTATCTCTAGAGATTGCTACATAAACAAATTCAGCAGTGTTTATTATTTTTCACTTAATTTTTTATAATAAATGATGTTTGACAATAAATCAGTCTTAACTATATTTACACATTTCAAATTGAACCAGTGTTAATTTCAGATCTAAAAAAGGTTTCAAACTGACATCATTTACAAGAATTACTGGGTTAATATTCTCAGAGATTTAATAGTAATGGATTATTACCTAGCTATGATTTATCATAATGAGGAAAAATAGATTAATTCGTTTGGTTTCTAAAAAGACTCAATATTATGATTAAAAGCAGTGACCTCATTTTTTATTAGTTTGCTTTGCCTGGGAGGAATTCCTCACCTTATACATTTGAGCTAGAAATGCAGTAGCTGCTGCAGCATTTTCTGAGGGTCACAATGGTCACTGTGCCAGAGGCTATGTCCAGTGTCTGTTGATAACTGTGTGTGGGATGTTGGCTAGATCACCTTCTCTCTGGATGATTCTGTGTGGTGATTAGAGCAGAAGACATGGCTTCTTAGCCTCTCTGGATAAACGCTTATTTATCAGAGTGGTTCTCCAGCCATTTCAGTTATTCAATGAGCTTGTATCTTTTATCATGAAATCCCTTTCCTGTTTAATTCAAGCAGAGCTGGATTTTGAAACAGTGCATTATTTCCTAGGGCTGCCACCACAAATTGTTACACACTAGGTATCTTAATATGACACGTTTATTATCTCAAGAGTTCTGAAAACCATAGGCCAGCAAATCAAGGTTTTGGTGGGGCTATGCTCCCTCTGAAGGCTCTAGGGGAGGATTCTTCCTTCATCTTCCAGCTCCCGGTGGCTCCAGGAACTCTTTGACTTTCCTGGCTACATCCCTCAAAACTCTGCAGTCACACTGCCTCCTCCTCTTCATTGCCTGTGTCTTCCTTCCCTTGTAAGAAGAGTTGCAATTGGATTGAGGGTTCACTCAAATAATACAAATTATCTCATTTTAAGATCCTTAATTGCATTTACAAAGATCATTTTCTCATAGAAATTCACACTCACCGTTTTCCAAGGGCCAGGATGTGGACATACATTTTTGGGGGGCCACCCTTTGACTCACTCCAGAAGTGTCCATGAATTGACAGTTTAGAGAATCCTTACTCATTTTATTTAAACTAGTTTGTGTTGTCATTGAAAAGTTGTATCTTGTTTCTGAACTAAAACACCCTCTAGTCCACCTTTTCACAGTCTACATTCAGGAATAAAGGCTAATAAATATTAAGAAAACACCCTTCTTCAAAATAGCTGACTCCCTCAGCCTATCATCTGTCAGTCTACTTTAACCACTGCCTGATAGACATGAGTAGGCTCATGACACGTAGGGGGTTTTACAAGAACATTAACTACCTTGTACTAGAAATGGGCTCATCAGCTGTCACCTGTGTGGCAGTTCAGACAGGTGTAAGTACTTCCTTTGAGTTATGATCTTGTAAAAATGAGACTTTATAATTGAAAAGCTGGTCACTGTGACATGCAATTCTGAAAGACTGTTTAACATTTTTGGAGACAACATAGTTTGTAAATAAGGGGGATTTATTATTATAGACAGCCTCGCGGTACACATTCATTATCCACTGACAAGTACAGATACAAATGCAAAGGCTTGATTCATTAGAATGTAGGTAACATGATATGTTATATTTAAAATTAGAGTAAATGGAAATATATTCTGTAAAGACGTATGATTTAATTAATTCAATTACTTTATAACTTAGAATATGATTTCAGATAGAAAAATCTGCAAATGTGTAACTTGCTTTCAATAGTCAAAGATTTTTAAATTGTTTGGCTTACTTCAAAAGAGAGGTAAGTGTGTCAATCAGCACTGATTTAGATTGATGTATTTATAGCTTAATAAATGTTCATACTTTGTTAAAATAAATTTCTAACATGAAAAATCCTATATGGTATAGTAAACCCAAATTTTGTTGGAGTAGATTTTTTTCTCTAGCTAATTTCATGTCACATTGTTTGACATTACAAAAAAAAAAGTTCCTGAATGATTTGTGTGTTTTAATGAAACTATTCACATTATCACTTTTCTATTCAGTTTTCATACACTCAATATTTATTTTCAACTAATGTAAAAATTCAATATCATTTATGAATATAAAAATATTACATATCATTATAATTATAGCTTTACATGTATGTTTTTTCAATCAGTCAATCAATAAGTACTTTTTCATAGCTAAGTTAGAGAGTAGTGTCCTTCAAAGTGCTGTGAAAACTGAACAGAGTTAAAAAGAAAATATCCCTGCCCTCAAGTAGCTTACACTCTGGAATGGAGAGACATATGCTAAACCCAAACCTTTAAAATATATAATATGCTACATAGCTATAAGTACTAGGATGAAATGGAAAAAGGCAACAGGAAGGGCAGTAGGTATGGAGTGTAATTTTAAATTTAAATAACCCAGACTGCACTGGCATAACTGAGAAGGTTCTTTGGAGCAAAGACTTGAGAGAAGTGAAATATTCATTACATATGGATATCTGGGGAAGGCTGCTCCAGGCAGGGGGACTTGCAGTGCAAAGACCCTGAAAAAAACAGTACTGCTTAGAAGTCAGTGGAAAGAAATGAGAGGACAACAATGGCTGGAATTAGATGAAGGAATGATAGGAGAAGTAAGATGACAGCAGAAAGGGGAAGGACAGGGATTACTACAAGAATAGGGACTTCACTCTCAGTAGACTGGAAGGTCACTACACGCTCTGAACTGAGAGGCCCGATGTATATTTTACAGAATTATTCAAGCTGCATAGGCAGTGGATGAGGTTAAGGGTGGTGGAGTTAAAACAGAAAGACAGTGACATATTTCCGTTTTTCAAGTGAGAAATAGTGGCCACATTGAATAGGGTAGTGATGGTTGGCTGATTAGAAGTGGTTGAATTTCTGAACATATTTTGAAAGTATTATGTTGCCAAGAAATTTAACTGGAAGACAGATTGTGAAGTTTGAAGAGAAAAAAAATGAGGCCAAAGTGACTCATATAGTTGAGCTAAGCAACTGAAAGGCTGTTACTATTTATCAATAATGGAAAGCCTATAGAAGAAACAAGTGCAAGGAATAAGGTTATGCGCTCACTATAGAAATAAAAGGGTGTGTATATATCCTTTGCATCTGCCTTAACAGCACCTATATCTCTTTTTTTCATTATTTTATTTTATTTTAAGTTCTGGGATACATGTGCAGGACGTGCAGGTTTGTCACATAGGTAACATGTGCCATGGTGGTTTGCTGCACCTATCAACCCATCACCTAGGTATTAAGCCCTGCATGCATTGGCTATTTATCCTGATGCTCTCCCCCGCCCTGCACCTGCAACAGGCCCTGGCGCATGTTTTTCCCCTCCCAGTGTTCATGTGTTCCCATTGTTCAGCTCCTACTTACAAGTGAGAACATGTGGTGTTTGGTTGTCTGTTTCTGTGTTAGTTTGCTGAGGATAATGGCTTCCAGCTTCATCCATGTCCCTGCAAAGGAAACGATCTCATTTCTTTTTATGGCTGAAGAGTATTGCACGGTGTATATGTGCCACATTTTCTTTATCTAGTCTATCATTGATGGGCATTTGGGTTGATTCCATGTCTTTGCTATTGTGAAGAGTGCAGCAATAAATATACGTATACATGTATCTTTGTAATAGAATAATTTATATTATTTTGGGTATACATCCAGTACTGGAATTGCTGGGTTAAATGGTATTTCTGCTTCTAGATCCTTGAGGAATCACACACTGTCTTCCACAATGGTTGAACTAATTTACATTCCCACCAACAGTGTAAAAGTGTTCCTATTTCTCCACAGCCTCGCCAACATCTGTTGTTTCTTGACTTTTAAGAATTGCCCTTCTGGCTGGTGTAAGATGGTATCTCATTGTGGTTTTGATTTGCATTTCTCTAATGAGCAGTGATGTTGAGCTTTTTTTTCATATGTTTGTTGGTTGCATAAATGCCTTCTTTTGAGAAGTGTCTGTTCGTGTCCTTTGCCTGATTTTTGATGGGGTTGTTTGGTTTATTTTTGGAATTTGTTTAAGTTCCTGGTAGATTCTGGATATTAGACCTTTGTCAGATGGATAGATTGCAAAAATTTTCTTCCATTCCATAGGTTTTCTATTCACTCTGATGATAGATTCTTTTGCTGAACAGCGCCTGTATCTCTACTTCTACATCTGTGTATATGTGTTCCCATATATTTGCATCTGTATCTCCAACTCTTAGAACAATATCTGGAATTAGTAGACAACCCATAAATATTTGTTGAATAAATGTTGAGTACATACACATCACATGCAGTTTGGTTGACATTACAGGTAGTGTGAAACAACATAAAATCCAAATTTAAAATTAGACGTAAAATATGTCCTATATTTTTTCAGAAACATAATTTTAATGGTTGTTAATATATTTGTACAAATATTCTAAGTAATTATCAAAGCATTTAATTGGTATTTACTGAGATAGGATATCTGCATCCCAGGTCATTTTTCTTGGTAAGTGAATGAACTAAATACAATTATTTAATCTTTTCAAGATACAACTTTCTTATTTCTGAAATATGATACTGCTGCATTTTTCTGAGATTAGAATACGTATATAATAAACACCTGAACACAGCAGGCAACAAATGAATTACGGGTGTTATTAAAATGTGTATCATTTGAAGTATGTTAAAATTTCATGAATTCAATAAAACTTGTGGAATTGCTGGGTCAGTAATATATGTATTAATCTGGGGAAAAACAAATATAAAATATAGTAGAAAAATGTATATCGTAGAAAAATGTATATTGAAAATATAGTCAAATATAGTATATGTATATAGTATATATATAGCATAGTATATAATGTGTGTATATATAGAGTGTTTTATGTATATATATTACAGTATATATAATATAGATAACATAGTATATATATAGTATATGAAAATAGTATGTGTATATAGTAGAAAAATGTATGTTGAATTGAAAATACTTCATCTTAACTACTTACAGAAATGCTAAAAACAATGAAATTGTGGAACAAACAAATCACATGCTATTACAGACCGTTTTCCAGACTTCAATTACAAGACATTGAAACCTACCTCAAATTTGTTCCTGTTTGTAGGGGGTATGAATCACAAATGAATAAAAATTGTATAGAAGCAATGCCAACTATTTAGCAATTAAATTGAATATGTCTCACTTATCCTAGCATGTAAAGATGAAAATACTTTGTATTAGATTATTCCATATACGATCTGATTAAATCATTCTAACAACACTTCTTTACTGTAGTTGGTCTGAACTTGTTTAATTTTGTATTAAAGCAAATGCTGCAGAATAAAATTCAAATGTGGGCCTTGAAAGCAGTTTCTGTGCGTAGACATTTAACTTAATTATTTTTGTAATAATTTTTAACTTTAAATTATTTTTAAAGCTTCACTATAACATGTTCAGGCAATCATCTCTAATGGAATAACATCAATATTAAAAGGTCAATACTTTTAATACATTAAATTGCAGTTACCAGAAACTCTAAACACTAATCACTATGCATATCTCTATTTATCTATCTCTCTCTCTATATATATTTTCCTGACTACTTAGTATACTTGACCATTTGTGAATCATATATCTTTGTTAAATATAATACAGGTACTTGAACTTATTTTAAACATAATTAGAGTGATGTCAGCAACATGACTGACAAGAGGTGCCTGGCTCTTTTCCTTCCACCAAAAAACAAATAAATTTTAAAAACCACTATTGAATAAACAACTACATTTCAACTAGATTGTCTGAAGGAGAGTCCTAGAGTATGAGGGAGTGTTGACCCTGTGAGGCAAGAAAACCCAGGATGGTGGCACAGAGAGAAGTGGAAAGCACCCTGCCTCTGCCACTTTACCTTCCCTGCTGGGATGGGCTCAGGGCCAGGAGGAGCTTCTCCTTCTGCTGAAGAGGTATAGGCAGCAGGATAATCCCACACGCCCTGAGCTCAGTTTAGTGAGCTGCCTGCAGTTCACAGGGCTACACTGCTACAGAGTAGGAGCTTATGTTTTGCACTCCGCACCACTGTGACTCAAGCTGCTATGGCATGGCCTTATTTTGAAAGTGAAACCACTGATAGAATGCAGCCTGCTGTGAGGGCCAAAGGCCACTGCATCTCTCCATCCTCAAGGCTCCACTGTTATTCTACTAGGTTCATGCATGTGACTGAAGAATCATGAGCATAGATGTTCTGAGCTTTGCCCCAGCTGAACTGCAGTGACTCTGGCAACAGAGCCCACATGGCACCTTACCTCCCAAAAGCAGACAGTCTTGCACAGTAGGTAACTTGACCCCGGACAGGAAACTCAACACATGCATGCACATTCAGGCTAAAAATCAGCAGGAAGACCCTGCCTCCAGTAAGGCAGCACTGCTGCAGACACAAAATCTACAACTTAGACCACTAAGGCACTCCCAGACATTGCTTATCTGGATTACAGTTGAAGAAATCAAAAGTAGGCTTTTAAAAAATAAATAAAATGGACAAATCTGTAGTTATATTAACTAGGAGAAAAAGAGATAAAACTCAAACAAATAAAATCAGATATAAAAAGGAGAAATTACAACCAGTATCATGGAAATGCAAAGGATCATGAGAGACTACTGTGAAGTTACACCCAAAAAATGGAATGACCTAGAAGAAACAGATGAATGCCTGCACACATACAATCTGTCAAAATTGAATAATGAAGAAATAGAAAATCTGAATAGACCAATAACAAGTAAGGAATTTGAATCAATAGTAAAATTTCTATAAAAGAAAGCCCAGCTACTGAGGGCTTCCCTGTTGAATTCTATCAAAGCTTTAAAGAAGAATTCAGACCAATTCTTCTGAAACTATTCCAGAAAATTGAAGAATAAGTAATATTTCCAAAAATTCTACAAGGCTATCTTTCTCCTGATACCAAACCCCCATAAGGACCCAAATACAACAAAAAGAAAACCACAAGTTGATATCGCTGATAAGCATACATGTAAAAATTCTCAAAATATCACCAAACAGAATTCAACTGCACATTAAGAAGATCTTTCACTGTTGTCAGCTGGGGTTTATCACAGGGATGAAAGGATAGATTAAAATACACAAATTAAATTAATAACATTTGTTATATGTCACGTTAGCAGAAAGATAGACGAAAATCAAATGATCATTTCCATAGAGGCAGAAAAAGCATTTCACAGAACTCTGTATCCTTTCATGACAAAAACTCTCAACATATTATGTATAAACAGTACTTACCTCAACACAACAAAGGCCAGCTAGCATTATGCTAAATGACAAAATGTTGGAACCATTTTTGCTAAGAACTAGAACAAGACAAGGATACCCACTCTCACCAGTTGTATTTAGCACAGTACTGGAGGTCGCAGCCAGAGAAATTAAACAATAAAAAAAAATTAAAGATAGGAAAATTGGATAAGAGGAAGTCAAATAGTTCCTGTTTGCAGATGAGATGATCTTATATACATAGCACACTAGAGATACCACTAAAAAATTGTTAGAACTAATAAACAAATTCAGTAAAGTTATAGGATACAACAAGATATAAAAATTAGTAACATTTCTATATGCTAACAGTTAAATATTTAAAAAGAAAGCAAGAAGCAATATAATTCACAATAGCTACTAATAAAAAAGATAACTTGATATAGATTTAACCAAGGAGGTAAAAGATGTCTACAATGAAAACTACAAAATATTGATAAAAGTAATTGAATAAAATATAGATAAATGGAAAGATATTCTGAGTTCGTGGATCAGAAGAATTACATTGTTAACATGTCCATACTACTCAAAGCAATCTACAAATTCAATATAATCTCCATGAAAATACCAACAATATTCTTCACAGACATAGAGAAAACAATCCTAAAAATAGAAAACAGAATCTTAAAATTTTTATGGAATCACAAATGACACTGAATAGCCAAAGAAATATTGAAAAAAAAAAAGTAAACAAAGCTGGAGACATCACTCTACCTGACCAACAAAAGCTGGAGACATCACTCTACCTGACCAACAAAAGCTGGAGATATCACTCTACCTGACCAACAAAAGCTGGAGATATCACTCTACCTGACCAACAAAAGCTGGAGACATCACTCTACCTGACCAACAAAAGCTGGAGACATCACTCTACCTGACCAACAAAAGCTGGAGACATCACTCTACCTGACCAACAAAAGCTGGAGATATCACTCTACCTGACCAACAAAAGCTGGAGATATCACTCTACCTGACCAACAAAAGCTGGAGACATCACTCTACCTGACCAACAAAAGCTGGAGACATCACTCTACCTGACCAACAAAAGCTGGAGATATCACTCTACCTGACCAACAAAAGCTGGAGACATCACTCTACCTGACCAACAAAAGCTGGAGATATCACTCTACCTGACCAACAAAAGCTGGAGACATCACTCTACCTGACCAACAAAAGCTGGAGATATCACTCTACCTGACCAACAAAAGCTGGAGATATCACTCTACCTACCAACAAAAAGCTGGAGATATCACTCTACCTGACCAACAAAAGCTGGAGACATCACTCTACCTGACCAACAAAAGCTGGAGATATCACTCTACCTGACCAACAAAAGCTGGAGACATCACTCTACCTGACCAACAAAAGCTGGAGATATCACTCTACCTGACCAACAAAAGCTGGAGATATCACTCTACCTGACCAACAAAAGCTGGAGATATCACTCTACCTGACCAACAAAAGCTGGAGACATCACTCTACCTGACCAACAAAAGCTGGAGACATCACTCTACCTGACCAACAAAAGCTGGAGACATCACTCTACCTGACCAACAAAAGCTGGAGATATCACTCTACCTGACCAACAAAAGCTGGAGATATCACTCTACCTGACCAACAAAAGCTGGAGATATCACTCTACCTGACCAACAAAAGCTGGAGACATCACTCTACCTGACCAACAAAAGCTGGAGATATCACTCTACCTGACCAACAAAAGCTGGAGATCACTCTACCTGACCAACAAAAGCTGGAGATATCACTCTACCTGACCAACAAAAGCTGGAGACATCACTCTACCTGACCAACAAAAGCTGGAGATATCACTCTACCTGACCAACAAAAGCTGGAGACATCACTCTACCTGACCAACAAAAGCTGGAGATATCACTCTACCTGACCAACAAAAGCTGGAGATATCACTCTACCTGACCAACAAAAGCTGGAGATATCACTCTACCTGACCAACAAAAGCTGGAGATATCACTCTACCTGACCAACAAAAGCTGGAGATATCACTCTACCTGACCAACAAAAGCTGGAGATATCACTCTACCTGACCAACAAAAGCTGGAGACATCACTCTACCTGACCAACAAAAGCTGGAGATATCACTCTACCTGACCAACAAAAGCTGGAGATATCACTCTACCTGACCAACAAAAGCTGGAGATATCACTCTACCTGACCAACAAAAGCTGGAGACATCACTCTACCTGACCAACAAAAGCTGGAGACATCACTCTACCTGACCAACAAAAGCTGGAGACATCACTCTACCTGACCAACAAAAGCTGGAGATATCACTCTACCTGACCAACAAAAGCTGGAGATATCACTCTACCTGACCAACAAAAGCTGGAGATATCACTCTACCTGACCAACAAAAGCTGGAGACATCACTCTACCTGACCAACAAAAGCTGGAGATATCACTCTACCTGACCAACAAAAGCTGGAGACATCACTCTACCTGACCAACAAAAGCTGGAGATATCACTCTACCTGACAAAAAAGCTGGAGACATCACTCTACCTGACCAACAAAAGCTGGAGATATCACTCTACCTGACCAACAAAAGCTGGAGACATCACTCTACCTGACCAACAAAAGCTGGAGATATCACTCTACCTGACCAACAAAAGCTGGAGATATCACTCTACCTGACCAACAAAAGCTGGAGACATCACTCTACCTGACCAACAAAAGCTGGAGATATCACTCTACCTGACCAACAAAAGCTGGAGACATCACTCTACCTGACCAACAAAAGCTGGAGACATCATGCTACCAAAACATCATGGTATTGGTGTAAAAACAGCAACAGGACACAATAGAGCGCACAGAAATAAATCCATGCATCTACAGCCAACAGAATTTTAACAAAAATGTCAAAAACATACATTGGCAAAAGGACAGTATCTTCAATAAATAGTGTTCAGAAAATTAGGTATCTATATGCAGAAGAATAAATGTTAACCTCTATTTTTAACCACATACAAAGTTCAACTCTAAATTGATTAAATATTCTATTTAAGACCCAAAATTATGAAACTGCTAGAAGAAAACATAGGGGAAATGCTTCACGATATTGAACTGGGTAAGAACTTTTTGTATAAATACTCAAAAGCACAGAGAATAAAAGCAGAAATAAACAAATGAGATTACATGAAACTAGAAAGTTTATTCACAACAAAGGAAACAATCAACAGAGTGAAGTGATAACCTCCAGAATGAGAAAAAATATTTGTAAATTATACATCTGATGTGGAATGAATATTCAGAATATATAAAGAACACAACTCAATAACCAAAACCCCCCACAAATAATGCAATTAAAAATGGGCAAATCACCTTAATAGACATCTCTCAAAAGAAAACACAAAAAGGACTAAAAATAATTTCTAAAATGCTCAATATTAACACTAAACATCAGGGAAATGCAGTTATAAGCCACAATCTCACTCCAGGTAGAATAGATGTTATCAAAAAGACACATGATAACAAGTGTTGGTGAAGATGTAAAGAAAGAGGAACCCTCACATGCTGTTGGTGGAAATGTAAATTCATACAGCCATTATAGAAAAAGTATGGAAGTTACTCAGAAATTAAAATACATCTACTACATGATTCAGCAATTTCACGACTGGGTATATATCCAAAGGAAATAAAATCAGTATGCTGAAGAGATGTCTGCACTTGCTTATTGCAGCACTCTTCACAATAGCTAAGGTAAGAATCAGCCTACATGTTCAACAAAGATTGAATCAATAAAGAAAATGTCATGTATAATGGGATACTATTCAGTCATAAAAAGAGGAGAATCCTGTCATTTGTGACAAAATAGATGAACCTGGAAGATGTTAAGGGAAATATGTCAGGAGCAGAAAGACAAATATTGCACTATCTCACTCATATATGGAATCTAAAAACGTTGATCTCATTTGAAGTAGTTGATAGAATAGTGGTTATGAGAGACTGGGGAGGAGAGGGTAATAGAAGGATGGAGAGAGGCTTGTAAGTGAGTACAAAGCTACAATTAGAACCAGCCATCCCATTACTGGGGATATACCCAAAGGATTATAAGTCATGCTGCTATAAAGACACATGCACACGTATGTTTATTGCGGCACTATTCACAATAGCAAAGACTTGGAATCAACCCAAATGTCTATCAATGACAGACCGGATTAAGAAAATGTAGCACATATACACCATGGAATACTATGCAGCCATAAAAAAGGATGAGTTCGTGTCCTTTGTAGGGACATGGATGCAGCTGGAAACCATCATTCTGAGCAAACTATCGCAAGAACAGAAAACCAAATACCGCATGTTCTCACTCATAGGTGGGAATTGAACAATGAGATCACTTGGACACAGGAAGGGGAGCATCACACACCAGGTCCTATTGTGGGGAGGGGGGAGGGGGGAAGGATAGCACTAGGAGATATACCTAATGTAAATGACGAGTTAATGGGTGCAGCACACCAACATGGCACATGTATACATATGTAACAAATCTGCACATTGTGCACATGTACCCTGGAACTTAAAGTATAATAATAAAAAAAAAAGAAAGTAAAAATAAATTCTGACATTCTATTGAACAGTAGGATGACTAGTCAATAATAACGTATTGTATATCTCAGAACAGGTAGAAGAGACAATTTTGAATGTTCTCACCACAAAAAAAACTGATGAATGTTCAAAGTGATGAATATGTTTAGAATTCTGATTTTATACATGTATTGAAACATCATATTGTACCCATAAATATGTGCAATTATTATATGTCAAGTAAAAATGAAAATAATTAAAAAGAGAAAGAGCATAAATCCATACTGTCATTAAAATAAGATTCATAAATATCAGCTTTTGTTCTGATTAAATTGTATGATCACCTTAAAATATTGCTATTTATGAAAATATGGTTTATTTTACAACTGCATATTCAAGAAAAAAAGTCCCATTTCAATACCAGAATCCTGAACTCTGCTGGCCAAAGTTATTACCACAAGCTAGAATTTGAGCCTCACCTCTTCTCTATTTAATTAATTTTAGGTTGATACAAATACACTAAAATTATATGCTTTTTAACTTTGGAATATAAAGTCAACAGCTGTTGGAGCTGACCAACTGGTGAGAGGGTATTTCTTCTCTCCAGGGAAACTTCAAAAGACAGTCACCTCACATCTTCTCACTTCAATAATAAATACAATCATCCAGGTCTGTGAGCTTGCTGATTGTGGTAGGCAGAATTCTGAGTTGGTCCCCAGGATTTCTGCCTTTTATTATACACCTTCCCCTTGAGTGTGAGTATGGCATGTAAATATGATGTGTTATTACTCCTGTGATTAGGTTACTAACCAGTTGATTTGGTATGAACTAACATGGAGGTTATCTTGGGTAGGCTTGACCTAATTAGGAGTGGTCTTTGAAAAAAGGTGCAGTGTCAGACAGACTGGCCTCCTGTCCTCTAAGAAAGGTGAAACATACAACCATGTATTGAGCTGTCTAGGGAGAAGAGCATCTTCAAAGAGTTGAGGTCCTAAAGCTGCAGGAACTGAATTCTACCCATAGCTTGAATGAAACTGGAAGAAGACTGCAAGAATCAGATGAGATGCCCAGCCTAGCTTCCATCTTGACTGTAGCCTGTAAAACCTCAAAAACCCCTCCTGAGTCCAGCTGAGGCTGTCGACCTGAAATATAGTGAGATACTAAATAATCATTGTTTTAATCTGCTAAATTTGTGATAATTTGTTACGTAGCAAATAAAAATTATACAGTGTTCTGATAGACCCTAAAAACGTATATAATTGAAATTACATGATTTTCCCTTAAGAAAATAGCTCATTTTGTGATGAGTTCTTCTCTGGGAACCCTAGCATAATCTCTATAACCTTGCTGGCTATCAGAGAATAAATATATTCAATAGTCCAGGAGACATTTACTAAATATTAACAAGTAGAGCCACTACTGACCCATATGGCATCTTTATTTGTATTGGAACAATGTGCTGTAACCTCAAGCTACTATATTTCCAACTGTGGAGAAAATGTCAAAACAGATAGACTATATGCAACATTTAAAATGTGAATGACTTCTTTTAGGGTTATGAAATAACCAGCCTGTGCAACTTTATGCAAGTTAATTGAAAGTTGGCATAAAAAAATGACCAACTAAACAGTCCGTGCCTTCTAGAATAATCAGCTGTGAATAACATTTTGGTAATAATGATTATTACATTATTTAAAGAGTTCACTTAATATTTTAGTGTCCTTGAATTATTTTTAGAATGTATTTGTTGTTTGTGGTTAGAACTGTCTGTGCATTGCCACATCCCATTAATAAGTCTGGGATACTCATTCTCTAGTTAACATGCATGTCACACCTCAAAGCTGCCCCCTTGATATGGTTTGGCTGAGTCCTCACCCAAATCTCATCTTGAACTGTAGTAATTCCCATGTGTCAAGGGCAGGTCCAGATGGAGGTTATTGAATCACAGGGGCAGTTTCCTCCATGCTGTTCTCATGGTAGTGAGTAAGTATCATGAGATCTGACGGTTTTATAAATGACAGTTTCCCTGCACAAGCTCTCTTGCCTGTTGCTAAGTAAGATGTGCTTTTTGCCCTTCCCAATGACTGTGAGGTCTCCCCAGCCATGTGGAATTGTGAGTCCATTAAACCTCTTTCCTTTGTAAATTACCCAGTCTCAGCTCAGGTATGTCTTTATTAGCAGTGTGAAAACAAACTAATACACTCCTTTTCTGGAGAATTGCCTGCAAGTATCAGAAGCCTTTGTTGTGGGATGACAAAATCTAGCTAACTAGCATATGCGTTACTCACATAGTTACTATTTTTGTGGTGAGAACATTTAATATCCATTCTCTTAGCCTTTTTTTCAGAATTAATTAACACCGTAAGAATATATTACTAACTGTCTTCACCATGTTATACAGTAGATCTGGAACTTTTTCTGCCTTTCTGATGGAAATTTGGTATCCTTTGACTAGCATTTCTCCAATGCACCCCCATCAACCACGACACCCCTGATAATCATCATCTACTCTCTACTTCAGAATATCGTGTTGTACTCGATAAGTATATATAATTTATCTCTCAATGTAAAAAATAAGAGAATCATTTTTAAAAAGTATAAGGCCTTCACAGTGAAGTCTGGCATTCTTCTCCAGCTGTCCAATGATAAAAAACAGCTGAAACATGGCAAACAAAGGTTGGCTTCTTGGACTTGACTCAGGAACAGTTTTGGTGTACTTTCCACTCCAGAGTCCCCTTAGGGTTACGCAGAAGCTAGTCCCCAGCCAAGACCACACACTTGCTTATTTGTTTCCCTGACCAATCCTTGGTATTTCACTCGCTTCCTTCCTCAATAAATCACTTGAACAAGAACTTCCTTGCCATCTCAGGTTCTAACACAACCCTCTGTGAATTACACTTTTACAACACAGGCTTCATGTGATGTAAATAAATTAGCTATCAATATACCCTAAAGAAGCTAATAAACCCCAGAGACCAGGTTGTCTCACACACGGCCTATTTTAAAGCCTTAAAGGAGTCTTAGACTGGTGCTCGCACAGTTGCATAGTTTATAAAATGTTAAGAGTTAAAATGTTGTTGTGTTCTTTGTTTTCTTACAAGAGGATCCCTAAACCAAGATTCAGGCCCCTCAAAGTCCC
The DNA here is from genome assembly GCF_007565055.1 of Rhinopithecus roxellana. NCBI lineage: Eukaryota > Metazoa > Chordata > Mammalia > Primates > Cercopithecidae > Rhinopithecus > Rhinopithecus roxellana. Next base: position 94,773,875 of record NC_044551.1, read on the forward strand.
CTTCCCCCTTGGGAGAATTCATCTTTTATTCTTCTAACTGCACATGTTATCTGCCTAACTTTTAGAACTACATTAATAACAATTATAATGTCAAATTTAAAGAGAAAGGGAATGCCATGTTAGAAAGATAATCTTCAGATTTACTCTTTCTGGGACTACTGGAAACTGAGTTAGTTATTTTCAATACATGAGCATTTAAATAGATTTTCTCTGTAAAATGATATGTTTTAATTGTCTTGTACCTGTGTTTCTGCAAGTTTCAGCACAGAAGAGTGACAACTGCTATCAAAATGCCAGGGGTTCAGTCTAGGTCCTATTGCTCACTGTACAGAAAGCCAGTCATTGAGATGAGTATTTCTGGGTAAGGCCGCTTTATTCCAGTACTGCATTCAAAGAGAATAGAAGGCCAAGTCTCGATTGTGCTTCCTCAACTGACTTAAATTAGGGGTTTATATGACAGGGAAGAAATGTAACTAACTACTTGTGGAAAAACAGGAATTAGAAAGAGGTGAGGAAAAGGAGTTGGTAAAAAGGCATCCGGTGGTCAGTTGGACAATCATGATGGGTGAAGGGTGTGGCATCTCATTGTCCAAATGCCATGATCTGGTGAGTTTCCACTTCTTAATACCAACTGAGAGGGTTTTTGGTTGCTTTCCTGACAAAGGAACTCGGGTAAGACAACTACAGGTTTTAAAAATTTTAAGACTAAGAGGGTCAGTTTCTGTATTTATTCAAAAAATTCATAAATATTCACTATGTGGGGGAAATTAGGCTGATTTCACAACTGCCCCCAAAATTCCACCCTCTCAGGAATAATGAACGAGGAAGGTTGTGGGCCAGACCTTTTCAAGTTAATGGTGAAATTCTCATTGCCTGTATCTTGCGACTGTCTCAAAATAAAACAAAAAGAAAGAAAGAAAGAGAGAGAGAGAGAGAGGAAAGAAAGAAAGAAAGAAAGGAAGAAAAGAAAGAAAGAAAGAAAGAGAGAAAGAGAGAAAGAGAGGAAGAGAGGAAGAGAGGAAGAGAGGAAGAGAGGAAGAGAGGAAGGAAGGAAGGAAGGAAGGAAGGAAGGAAGGAAGGAAGGAAGGAAGGAAGGAAGGAAGGAAGGAAGGAAAGAAGGAGAAAAGAAAAGAAACCAAAGAGGATGAGACTGCGTAAAGACTCATGTGTTCTATACTCATCTGAGATGAAGCTACCCCAAAGATCAAATTCAGAAATAAAAGATGTACAATGTGCTTACTACATTAGGGCTGAAAAAAATACTAACATTTGGATAATTTTAAATTATATTTAAAACCTTCCACATAGAGCTATACATTTTATTCATTAAAAAGTAATGATCCCCCAAATCTCCATCTTGAATTCCCACACGTTTTGGGAGGTACCCCATGGGAGGTGATCGAATCATGAGGGCAGGTCTTTCCCGTGCTGTTCTCATGGTTGTGAACGAGTCTTACGAGATCTAACAGTTTTTTAAAAAGGGCATTCCCCTACACAAACCCTCCTCTTCTGCCTGCCACCATCCCTGTAAGATGTCACTTGCTCCTCCTTGCCTTCCGCCGATTGTGAGGCTTCTCTAGCCTTAAATTGCACTTAAATATAAGTCCAGTTAAACCCCTTTCCTTTGTAAATTGCCCAGTCTTGTGTATATCTTTATCAGCAGCATGAAAATGAACTAATACAATGTATCTAAAACTTCGAAATTTTAAAAGATGACTAAAGATGTGTAAGTTTAGGTTTTGTTTCTAAAGTTCAAAGAGGTATATTACTAAATTAAGTTTATGTGCATGTATACACACTCACAAATACATGCACATGTAAACACACACAAACACACACACACACAATCTCTGGACTCACTTATTATGTTTATTCAAATCCAGCAGCCAAATTAATACATTTTTTAAATAATTTTTTAAAATGTTTAAATTGCTTAATAAGTGTGACACATTTTATTCATATCTTTCCATGATTACATTTTGACCAGTTGTTCAATAACAGGACAAAGGTTTTCTGCACTTTGTCATAGGAAGTGATATAATACTGGCATATTTTAAACTACAATACCTTTAGAGGTCAAAGGTATACGGGAACTTTTAAAACTGTGCCTTAGCATTTCATATCATAGTCTTTCATTTTAACACATCTTAATAAAGAGAAAAAAAGCTGGCATTTAATGAGTAAAATTCTGGGGTACAAAGTCAATACACTTATTTAATACATAACTTGATGACTCAATCTTGATCATGTATCTTTATAAGAAAAAGCTACACAGTATGTCATATTCTTTGATCTTGAGATTATCTGTTAGATCTGCCTTGGGTGACATTTATCTACACTTTTATGTTATTCATAGCTCTATTAAGTGTGAATTGTAATATCAGAGTGTTAAAAATGCTGGCATTTCGGGTATTATGTTATAGCTTTAATATTTCTATATAATATTTCCCTTTTCACTTTCTCTTTTTATCCAGAAATCTAACCTAAAATTTGAAAAGTAATTGCTGATGCCCCATCTATTTACTTTTTTTATGCCAGACATAATACTGACTACTGGATAAATAATAAAGTTTGTGCAGCATCAGTGTCCCCATTTAACATCCTCACTCTGCGCAACCATGCTCCAGTTCACAGAGAAACCATATTTTCACCAACCAGAAAGGAGGTGCCCAAAAACACTTCTGTAACTACTCTAGAATTTTCTACTTCAAAAAAAAAAAAGAAAGAAAAACTGATAAATATGTATGGTAAAAATATATTTTCTGTTTGGCAGTAATTAAGCTTAGTATCAACTATGTAAATATATAAACTTATCAAATGATAAATTTTGGTTTTGTTTTGATTATTTGCAGTTAAATGCTCTTTATTTATATGGTAACTAAATTGCTCATGTTACTTTTAAAAGAATGGCATGAAGTGACTGACAGTGAAAAAGACCATTGGTCTATCCAGGTGGAAATAAGTAAGCCATCATTTATGTGGTATAATTTATGTTTATTGCTCATGTATTTCTTGAGCAAAGTCACACAGGACACTGGATGATGGAAAGCAAAATGGAGGAAAAATGGAAATCCGTGCATGTAGCAGAGCAATGCCAGTTTATTAACTTACGGAGGTACCAAATCATCCTCCGGCTAAAAGAAAGTGGATCTGATGGCATTGCTGACAAATTAATGTCAGCATTATGGAATGTCATTTTTTTCCAAATGTTTTTATTCATCTTAAAATTGAAATATAAAATTTTATGTGTTTATCATGTACAATATAATGTTTTAATATATATACTCAAAATACATACACAACACATTTTAAAAACTGTATAGTATATATATGTATACATAGCACAATAGCTAAATCTAGCTAATTAGCAAATGTATTACCTCACATAGTTATCATTTTTGTGGTGAGAACACTTAATATTCATTTTCTTTGCATTTTTAAGATTGTAATACATCATCACTAACTACAGACACAATACTGCACGATAAATCTCTTGAATTTATTTATCCTTTCTAAATAGATTTATGTGTCCTTTGGCCATTATCTCCCAACCACTCCCCTTAACCACCCCAGTCTCTGGTAACCAACACTGTACTCTCAAATTCTACGAGATCAATTTTTTAGTCCACATAGGAGTGAGATTATGTGATATTTGTCCTTCCGTTACTGAATCATTTCACTCAATATAATATATTCCAGGTTCATTCATCTTATTGCAAATTGCAGGATTTTCTTATTTTTATGGGTGAATAGTGTTTCATGGTATATATACCACATTTTCTTTATCCATTCATCCACGGTCAGACATTTAGCCTGATTAAATATTTCGGTTATTGTGAATAGTGCTGCAATCAATATGAGAATGCAGATATTTTTCCATTACACTGATTTTATTTCCTTTGGTTATACCCAGTAATGGGATTGTTGGATCACAGAAGTAGATCTATTTTTAAGTTTTTGAGTAACCCCTACACTGTTTTCCATAATGATTGCACTAATTTACATTCCCAGTAACAGTTTGCAAGGGTTCCTTTTCTCCACATCCTCCCCAACAGTTGTTAACCTTTTGTCTTTTTGATGATCCCCTTTCTAACTGAAGTCAGGAGATATTTCACTGTTGTCTTGATTTTTCATTCTTCTATTGATTAGTAATGTTGAGCATTTTTTATATATCTGTTGGCCATCTGTGTCTCTCCTTTTGAGAAATGTTTATTCAGATCTTTTTCCCATTTCTAATTGGGTTTTTTCTTTGTGTGGAGTTAAGTATATATTTTAGCTATTAACCTCTTATCAATGTTCAGTTTGCAAATATTTTCTCCTATTTGGGAGGTTATCTTTTCACTCCATTGATTGTTTCCCTTGATGTACAGAAACATTAGTGTGGTGTAATTCCATTTGTCTGTTTTTGCTTTGGTTATTTTGAGGACCTGTCCATAAAATTATTGCTAAGACCAATGTCTTAGAGCTTTTCGCCTATGTTTTCTTCTACTAGTTTCATAGTTCCAGATCCTACATGTAAGTCTAATCCATTTTGAGTTGATTTTCATATATGATGAGAAAGACAAGTCTAAATTTATTCTGCTGCATGTGGATTTTCAGTTTATCCAAGAGTATTTATTGAAGAGACTGTTCTTGCCCCACTGTGTGTTCTTTGCAAGTTTGTCAAAAATCAATTAGCTGTCAATTCATGAATTTACTTCTGTACTCTATTCTATGCCACTGGTCTATGTTTCTGCTTTTACACCAGTACTATTCTATTTATGTTACCAAAATTTGTAGTATATTTTAAAGTCAGGTAGTGTGATGTCTCTAGTTTTTTCTTTTTGCTCAAGATCAGTTTGACTATTCTGGGTCTTGTTCTATAAGAATCTGAATTTTTAAGAGCTAAAGTGATTCAGCCTATTTTATTTTGCATACATGCAACATATTGTCATTATTCCTAATTTGTAAGAAGTAAATTGAATTGCAGTTAGCACTTTTGTAGAATAATCACTTCAGCATAAACACTATTAACAAAAAATCTTCTGTGAAATGTACAAGGTTACTAAGTTATTATATTACTCTGTGTGTGTGTGTGTGTGTGTGTGTGTATCATTGAGGATGATTTTACCAGGCTTCCTATCACTTGTGAGTATGTTTCTATCATTGAGAATGTTTTCACCAGGCATTTTTAATGTACATAAAAAGCAAATAAAACTATAATCAGAAGATTGGAGAATAACTTAATATTATTTCTTATCTTCCCTTTTAAATGAATCTCATGTTGTGACTGGTAGTTCTTTTACTTTTTCTACATTCTGTAGTAACTTGAATTTTATTTTATTCTCTTGACTATTATCATATCACTGTTTTAATTTTTCAGAGCAGCTTTCCTCTCTATAACTCCAGCGGAATTTTAATTCCAATAATGACAACCCCATTCAGGATCTATGTTTTTTAGGAAGGAAACAAAGGAAGAGATATGAGAGAAACAACTGAGTTTGGGCATCTCTGCTGTTGTGACTGTGTATGTTTCATTCTATACAGACTATTTCGGTCAAAGAGCTAAATCACTTCCTCTAAACAAGTTTTCCAAGTATACAAACTGAAACACAGTTTTAAACTTATACCTGCCAAATTCTTGTGTGTGTTCCTCATTTGGACTTATACTCTGGGAAAATAATAGGGTATCATGTATTATTTCTTGTTTCTAATTTTACTGATGATTACAATGAGGCTTAAAAAGAACTTAAGGACTTCAGGTCTCAAGAATAGCATGCAATGTGTTTGAAAGCGGTCATCCCTATCCTTACTAACAACTGGATCAACTAAATACCAGTGACTTTTCTTGGACCCATTAGAAAACAGAGGGTACAACACAAACCACCACCCAGAAACCTGAGGAAAAGAGCACTTTCAGAGAATCATAGCAGATAAATGCTAGCATGAAACAGAAACACAAGAAATCATAAACTGCTAAGAACAATTAAATCATAATCCAGATCAATTTATGAAGGCTTGAGTGTGAATTAAAAGGAGAGTGACAATTTCCTGGGGACTTCAGTCTTATGATGTCCCAACATATTCGTGAAGTTTCCCTCCAGATTCCCAACAGGTTCACAATGTGGAGTGGTAACAACAATTCTCTTGTGGCTCTGATGAGAGGAAGCTCTTACGAAATGTATGTCCCAAACCTTTTTCCTAAATTAGGGTGTGCTGTCTAGAGAAAAGGATGTTGCCAGAGCACAAATCTAAAACACACAGAGGGAAGAAGACTTCTTTACACTATAGGTCCATTCTCTCTTCCTGTTGCATCTAAGACTAAAAATAAAAGAAAATGAAACATAGTCAACAGGGTGCAAAACTTCCAGGAAATATATTAGCAACACTGTAGCCAGAGGAGAAGGAGGAGGGGGCAGAGAAATATAGCCAGTGGAAATACTTATGAAGGTCACAGCAGCTTTGCGCAGTGGCAGTATCGTAGCCAATGAGGTTTATCCGAGGCGCGATTATTGCTAATTGAAGGTCACAGCCCAAAGATATAGACACTAAAGGACCATGACTTAATCAAGACATTATAGTGCACAACCACTCCCTTCTACTTTACCAGCACACTAATAGGGCTCTAGTATAATAATAGTAGATTATGGCATAAAGAGGGTACAAAACACACATTTATAGATAGGAAGTTCTTAGAAAAGCTCAAAGTCAAGATGGGACAAAAGCATAAAAACAGTAGAAGAATTTGAAGCCTCTGATACCTCTAGTAAGGAGAAACTTCTAGCAAAACTAATATCTAAATCCACACGAAAATATATCTGAGATCTTATCACAAGCAGCTTCAACAAAAGCAAAATATTACAAAATGCAAGATAAATCACACTCTGAAGATACAAGGCCAAAATGAGCTATGACAATGTTAAAATTATCATACTATTTAATATAACAGTAATTAATATAAAAAAGTAGACAACATTCAATGACAAATAAATATTGTAAACAGAGAGCCAGAAACAGTGAAAGAATCATAAGAACATTTTGGAAATCAAAAACAATAAAAAATAAAAACAAACAATGACTGTTGAACTCATCACTAGATTTAACATAGATATGGAAAAATCAGAGATCTTAAATATTGAAACATTGATTTGATATTTTAAATATTTCTTATTGGTTACCTTATATTCTAATAATATCAAAAATTAAGTGAAGATGCACTAAAGTAATCCTCTTTGTAATAGAACATGAAGTTATTTATAATAATTTATGTTTATTTGACAATTTTGGTAAGTGTTAAGTGGTCAGATACTTTCAGCTGCAACTCTTCCTCTGTGTAAAATACAGACTCCATTGAACTACAAAATATTATAAAATCCAGGATATTGAAGTGTAAAATACAAGAATAAAGAAATTAATATTTAGTTAATGGCTCTTTTTTTCTAGAAAAATAATATGTATAATTACTTCCTCTATTTTTAAGGACCTAATGTTAGTGTAGAGCTTAATCCTTTTCAAAGCACTATCTTAATATCGAAGTACTAGTGTTATAAAAATTGTCAGAATCAAAATTCAGTCACTTGTGTTTAAAAACAAATGATGCTGAAAAATAGAGCCAGGGAAGGCTATCAAGAATATTATGCATTAATTCCTTATAACACAAACTATCACAAAAGACTGTAAAAAACACAACCTTGCAAAAAAAATTTAAAATCATACACACACACAAAATACTTCTGTGAGGAAATCTGTGTAACAAATGCCTATCCAACCTTGGACTGGCATCATTATTGTCATTGATCCTTGTAGCCAAGAATAATTATCTCAAAACAATTATTTAATTCTCCATAATTTTCCATTAAAAACCACAGTCTTTCTTTACCTCATTGAATATGAACATAGTTTGCTATGGCACCCATAATCTCATTGCAATGCATTGCCCTATTCCTAAATAAATATTATTAAGAGTCTCTCTGTATATGTAGGTTGACTGTGTGTGTGTGTCTGTGTTTGTGTGTATACACTGTCAACCTACATAACAATATATACATATATTAATATGTATAAACACATACGTATGTTAACATATGTATGTAAATGATTTGGGAGCAAAAATAAACATTCTAAATGGTGGGCTCAGAATGTCTAATTAAAAGTAACTATGGTGGTTACTGGCATCTAAACACCAGTTCAAACTCTTGATATTGTCTGACAGGATTTATAGGATTTCCTTTGCTCTAAAGAGATTAATAAGAAATGGCATTGGACTCTTTAATATTAACACACGCAAGGTTTTCTAGGAATCCAGACAGTTATACCAATGGCCTGTTTTATGCACATTTGTAAAGTAATAGGCAAATTACATGAAGGAAAATTCAGAGCTCAAATAGACATTATTCCAACTCTTTAAAAATGCCTTGTAACTATAGATTTAACATGTAGAGCCTTCTAAGTTCTCTGTCTGGCTCTGTTTTTTTGCCTCCTACTTTGAATTTGCTGAATTTTCTACTGGAGTTGACATAAAACACTACTTGGTACCCTAGACTAACTTTAAAAAAAAGTCTTAAAGAGCTTTTGATTGAATAGCTTTCCAAATTACAACAGCTCCATGCTAATCAACAACCTTGACACCTTTTGGAAATGTGAATTTAGATTTGGCCAACAATAGCTTAAGGTGATTCAACAGGTAATTAAATAATTGATATCTTAAAAGAAAAAGAATTAGGTAAATGTTTATAAAAGTGAAGCTCTCAGATCAAATCTTGAGCTCTGAGCATTAATACAAGATACCTTGTTTGGCATTAAAACTTATCTTCCAGTCAGGATCCAAAATTTTAAAAGTAAAATAATAAGAACAAAACTGCCAAAATGCTTTCCCACCCACAATGTTTACTCAAGCAACCCAGACTGACAAACAGAAGATATATTTGTGACTAAAATTCAAGGCTACTTAGAGATTCCGTTTGTCTTACACAATTTAGCAAGTCCTAGCTAAAAAGCAAACATTACAAATTTGACCCTAAACTCATTTAAAACTAAAAAAGAGAAAAGAGAAAAAAAAAATGTTTTGAAAACCAAACTGAGTTACCCAGAATTTTGGTTTACAGCCTTTACTAGTTTACCTACTAGAGCAAATAAAATTTAGCCATCTGAAGAGGTAGCATTTTGCCTGAAATATGATTTATATCCAACTGACTCTTATAAAGCAGTGAGTTTGTATTACTGTCTCATAAGTAATAGTCTAAAATAAAAGCTATAAGGTTTTTATTTGTGTGTGTGTGTATATATGTTTAGGTGTGTTTACACATATGTACATGAACTATGTTATAATTTGTATCTACATAGTAAAATCTCACAGAATCACCTAGAAATACCTAAAGGAAGTCTATTCAGATTAGCCTAAATAGTGAGGACTCATAGAAAATGTATGTTCATTAATCCAAATGTCTTTTACCACTTAAGTTAATCTTTAATTAAAAAGGTGGTTTCAAATTATACATAAAACATAAATTAAAAAAATAATTTTGAAGACATTTAAAATACATCTTCAAAATCATCAAGGTATATTTTTGCCTGGGTTTAGAGGACAGACAGACAGATGTATGTATGACCTCACAAGATGTTTTAAGGGTCAGGAATGCACACAAAGTTTATAAAACTGAACACTCAGCCAAAAACAAAATATCACTGTTTGCATAACTCTTTGCTGAATAAGACTAATTTAATATTATTGGTTTAGTAAAAACATGCATATCTTCTGAGTTATCAGCAAAATATTCATGTATTTAAATTTAAGGTTTTTATTTAGGTGAGCACCTGAAATTTACAGGCTATAAAAATGGTTAACAGAAAAATAACATAAAATGATGACAAGTTTGTTTAATATATAAGTTTTCATAAGTAATCTAGGTATAATTAGTATAAATAAATTAGATAAACATAAATGGAATAAATATTTACAAATGAACATTTTGTATAATTTCAAGTGGTTAAGATGCCTAAATGTCCTAAATGTCTAAGTCTTTTTCTTGGTTTTTTTTGTTTTTTTTTTTTTTTGAGTTGGAGTCTTGCTTTTGTCGCCCAGACTGGAGTGCAATGGCGCGATCTTGGCTCACTGCAACCTCCGCCTCCAGTGTTCAAGTGATTCTCCTACCTCAGCCTCCTAAGTAGTTGGGATTACAGGCACCCACCACCATGCCAGGCTAATTTTTGTATTTTTAGCTGAGACAGGGTTTTACCACGTTGGCCAGGCTGGTCTTGAAATCCTGAGCTCAGGTGATTCACCCACCTCATTGAGTCATTTCTAAATAAAATTAAAAAACTAAAACTAATTGTTGAACATGAGTTCAACATAAAACATAAGAAAAAACATAAGTTTTATCTTGGGTCCTATAAACAAAGACTAACTATATTTGGGTCTATTAATAAACATAAAAAATTATGTTCTGGAAAACATTGTTCCTAAAAAGTACAAAATGGTTATCATCTATGAAATACTGATATGTGACAGACTGTCCAAAATTTCTTTTTAAATATTAAAGTTATTGAGTGTTAAAATCATTATATTATTTGTATATAGTTTTGCATATAAAGTACACTAAAAACGTAAGGTGTGTTTATAATGAGAAAAAGCATAAAAAAGGCATACGAATGTATTCTTTATTGAGGAAGAAAAGATAATCTTGTCTAATTCAGAAGTTATTTAAAGGTTGTTTCAAAGTAAGTATTTAGAAAAAAATAGAAAAAATAGTAAATAGGAGAGAGAGATGTTTTAAAAAGTTATGGGTACGAAGACATATTTTTGGTTTAGAAGCTTAAAGAAAATAATTATTCTGTTGGAGAAAAAGATTATGTGGCAAATTTTTGGCCTTATCTAAAATTGCAGATTATTTAAAATAGAGAAAATATAGAACAAAACAAAAATATAAGCATGCAATCAAAAGTCTGTGCAGTATGTGAAAAACTTATAAAAGAAATTTTGTCTATGATCAACTTGGCTGTAATTAGAAGAAAATCATACATAAAAGTATTTCTAAAGATTGGTCTATGGTATTAAAAATGTAGATATGGGCTGGGTGTGGTGGCTGACGCCTGTAATCCTAGCACTTTGGGAGGCCAAGGCGGTCGGATCATGAGGTCAGGAGATCAAGAGTATTCTGGCTAACATAGTGAAATCCCGTCTCTATTAAAATAAAAATAATTATCCAGGCACGGTGGCGGGCGCCTGTAGTCCCAGCTACTCAGGAGGCTGAGGCAGGAGAATGGCGTGAACCAGGGAGGTGGAGCTTGCAGTGAGCCGAGATCGCGCCACTGCACTCCAGCCTGGGTGACAGAGTGAGACTCGGTCTAAAAAAAAAAAAAAAAATGCAGATATACAACTAAAAATTTGGTTCCCTGTAACAGGGTTTTCTTAAAGCATTGGTTGCAATGCTCATAGTAAATACTGCAAAAAGTTTAGATTTCTAATTCTAAAATTTTTTTTTAACAGCCCTTTTCAAAACTGCAGACAGTTTTTATTTCTGCCATATTTATTTATGAGATTCATTTAATTTCCCTATTTTCAATCTGAAAATGATAATTTTATTTCTTGAGGTAGAGTTTTCCTCTTGAAGCTTCTCAGAATCTTATCTCAAAAATTTAGCTTTTGCTGTATATCACCACATGTTACTTACAGGTAATGTACAATTGCCCTCAGTTCTCTCTCTCCTTGAAAAAACCTGAGACAATAACTTTCTTCTTTAACATTTTTGTCAGTTCCTAGAACACTTTCCTCTGGGTTTAACTCTGCTGCTATTGCCCGATGCTAAAATTTACATCTAAAGGCCTAAGAAACAATGTTTCAATTAAGTGTAATTTGATTTTATACTCTTAACTTTTCTTGATATGTCTAAATAGTTCCATGTAACCAGGAAACTCCAAATACTGTTGCTAAGAGTCATGATTCCACAGCTTAAGGTAGTGGTTTCCTTGTTTACATTTCTGTATACTATGGTGTACACTTATAATCTCGGACACACCCTTTTTTGTCTGACTAAATTCAAGTACTGTTTTTATCAGGTTTGACTTCCAGGTTGTCTAAAATGGCTTCCCATTATAAAAAACAATCAGATTGGAAAAGTTTTTTTTTTTAAATCTTTTTGGTAACTGGCCTGAAAAATAAAGATTTTACATTTCATCAAGATAATATCCTGTGTTGTCTTTACTAGGTTTTTGATTACTTAGGAAGAGAGTGTGGCAATTCCTCAAAGACCTAAAGACAGAAATACCATTCAACCCATCAATCCCAATACTGAGTATATACCCAAAGGAATATAAATCATTCTATTATAAAGACACGTGCATGCATATGTTTATTACAGCACTATTCACAAAAACAAAGACATGGAATCAACCTAAATGCCCATCAATGATAGACTGGATAAAGAAAATGTGGTAAATATACACCATGGAATACCATACATCCATAAAAAAGAATGAGATCATGTTCTTTTCAAGGGCATGAATGAAACTGTAGGTCATTATCCTTAGAAAACTAATGGAGGAACAGAAAACCAAATACTGCATGTTCTCACTTGTTCTCACTTATAAGTGGGAGCTAAATGATGAGAATACATGAACACATAGAGGAGAACAACAGACACTGGGCTTATCGGAGGGTAGAGGTTGGGAGGAGGGAGAGAATCAGGAAAAATAGCTAATGGGTACTAGGCTTAATAACTGCGTGATGAAATAATCTGTACTATAGACTCCCATGATACATGTTTACCTATGTATCAAACCTGCACATGTACCCTTGAACTTAAAATATAAGTTTTTAAAAATGAGCTTTAAATGGGTTAATGATTTAATTTATATAATTTTCTGTATTGCTTTTGAAGTCTTTTGATTATTGCTCTTATTAAATAAATGACTGTTATTTTACCATGACCTGTGACTCTGTTTTGGTCAAGTATTTTGAAACTTCTGACATCTTTGACAGTCTTCTTCAAGAACAAAATTTTAAATTAAATCTTTTTCACATAGAATGAATTTGAAATTTTCCAGTTGATCCCCTGGAGGGCTTCAAATAATATATATCTCTCATCTTACAGAGAGGTTAAATTATAAGGCTTATTTGGCAAATAGCATGGAAAACATTGTCAAATAACAACTGAGGATAGATATTTTTTCAGTTATAATTATATGTACATTATTATGAATATTTGAAAAATTGTATACATCCATACAAATCTATTATCAGTTATAGTTTCAGTTGTTCAGTTAAATCTTTAAAGTTATATTTGTGTGGATATGTTATTAATGCTCATATTCTAAGGATTATGTAAAATGTATAAAACTCTGATAGTCTTGATGTAACACTGACAGTCATGATTCTGGTTGATATCTTAAAAGGCTTTATGTAATATGAATAAAAATCGAGTCACTTGTCTTTAAAAGGAAACAACAAATAGAGCTTGCTATAAAGAGATGGCTCTTATACATAAATGATTGATAACAAATCTAACCCAAAAGACTCTGTATTAGTCCGTTTCACACTCCTATAAAGAACTACCTGAGATTGGGTAATTTATAAACAAAAGAGGTTTAATTGACTCACACTTCCATATGACTGAGGAGGCCTTAGGAAACTTACCATCATGGCGGAAGGCAAAGGGGAAGGCAGCACATCTTACATGGCAGCAGGAGAAAGAGAGAGAACAAGTGAGGAGGAGAGTGCCACACTTTTAAACCATCAGAACTTGCGAGAACTCACCCAGTATCACAAGAACAACATGGGGGAAGCCACCAAAATGATCCAATCACCTTCCACCAGGTCCCTCCCTTGCCACATGGGGATTACAATTAGAGATGAGATTTGGGTGAGGACCAGAGCCAAATTATATCAGACTACAAAAATACAACTTTGAGCAAACGCCACTGTGGTTCATATAAAAAAATACTTTTCAAGGACAGTTGTCTAGAAAATGCCTGTTTAACCTTGTCCTGGCACTACCTTTGTTATTGATCCTTATAGCCAATAGTATAGATCTAAAAACAATTATATAATCATCCTGATTTTTATTAAAAAAAAAAACTGTCTAACTATACCTCACTGAATTCATACACAGATTACTATGGCTCATGTATTTTTATTGCAATGCTTTATTTCTGAATAAATACCATTTTCTTTTAGAGATCTTTTCTCTGTTTATTTAGGTTGACTGTGTGTATGTACATGTGTGCATGTGTACATGTGTGAGTGTGTGTGTGTGCTTTTGCCCACTAAGTCTCAAACAGAGTTCTATTCCTATAATTATCTCAGCTATGGAATAAGTTATAGAAGAAAAATAAAACAAAGCAAAAAGTGGAAAGCATCAAAACCCACGTTCACAGATACACACGTGTTTATTATAACATTGCTTAAAATTAATATTAATTATGTATTTTATGTTAACAATTTAATTAAATGTGTGAGTAAAAATGAAATATCAGCCTTATGAGTTGCATAAGGCACTATATTTGAGTAGATTATAAATAAAAAGTAAGAGTTTTTAAAAGATAAATAAGCATGCATCAGTGATGTTTATAGAAATTTATCAAACACATTGGTAAATCAAATTGGATATTGTTTATAACACTGAATTATCATACAGTTTTTATAGGTAATGTAGCAGATGATTAATTGAAAATGGAAAAAGTACTGAAAGTCGTGTTCTAGAAGAAAGAATAGGAGTTCTGAAGATGAAATTTCATTTGAAGTACAAATTTACTTAGATAACGAAAATTGTCCTTTAGATTCAAAGTTTAATATTTAAAATTGTAGAAAACATACATAAGAAAAGGAAAAAAAATGGAGATTGAGCATTGATCTAAATAAAATATATTTTGTTAATAATGAAGAATAGAAAATATAAAGCCAAGCCACATCAACACTTTTTGAAGGTTTACGCTATAGTGGACATAAAGTTAGTCCTCATCTGCTAGAATTATGTTTTCCTTTTCCTGAGAATATCTTGAGTTCAATAAAAACCTATCACTAGGTTCCTGAGTGAAACAACATACACTAGTGAATCTAATATAAGATGTGTTTTGCTTATTGTAGTTTCTTTGACAGTAGCAATAATAGACAAAAGCACCAAGAAAAAATGGATAGGAAATTGTGATAGTTAATTTTATGTGTCAACATTACTTGGTTACAGGGTGTCAGGATATTTGTCTAAACATTACTTTCAGAATTTCTGTAAAGGGTTTTTTTGAGATTTTAACATCTAAATTGATAGACTGAATAAAGCACATTATTCTTCCTAATGCAGGTGGACCTCCTCAGTCAGAACAAAGCCTGAATAGAATAAAAAGCCTGGCCCTCCCTCAAATAAGAAATTATTTCTCTCTGACTTACCCCAAGATGCAAGGTAAGTTTTCTTCTGTCTTTATATTTCAACTGAAACATCAGGCCTTTC
This sequence comes from Rhinopithecus roxellana, assembly GCF_007565055.1. Taxonomy (NCBI): domain Eukaryota; kingdom Metazoa; phylum Chordata; class Mammalia; order Primates; family Cercopithecidae; genus Rhinopithecus; species Rhinopithecus roxellana. The sequence goes on from NC_044551.1 coordinate 94,789,291, forward strand.
TGGGACTCCAGCTTTCTGACCTTTGGAATCAAACTAAAGCATCAGCTGTCCAGGTTCCAGTACAGAGATATGTCTATTGTGTTAGTCTGTTCTCATGCTGCTAATAAAGACATAGCTGAGTCTGGGTAATTAATACATGAAAGAGGTTTAATTGACTCAACAGTTCCACAGGACTGAAGAGGCCTCACAGTCATGACAGAAGATGAATGAGGAACAAAGTCACGTCTTACATGGTGGCAAACAAGAGAGCTTGTACAGGGGAACTTCCATTTATAAAACCATCAGACCTCATGAGACTTACTCACTACCACAAGAACAGTATGGGGAAAACCACTCCCATGATTCAATTACCTCCACCTGGCCACACCCTTGACACATGGGCACTATAACAATTCAAGGTGAGATTTGGGTGGGGACACAGCCAATCCATATCATCAATAAATAAGTTTTGTTTAACATAACATTTAATAGATAACAGTTTCTATTGTTATATCTTATGTTAATAGTTAAGTATATTTTTTATTTTAATTCACAGACTCTCAAACCAATATATCATATGTAGATTTTAAAACCCATCCAGTAATGCCTGTGATGTTTCTGATAAACTAATTTTAATAAACCTATCAATGCATTTTTCTTAATCCATTCATATATTCCTAAAATTTGATGCATCTATCCTCTAGCATTTAACTGTTTATTGATTATTAATATTGAACATTTATCATCTTTCATTAAATAATAGTCATTTATTAACAAACTGAGTTTTTCTCCTTTGAAGATTTTATATGGATTACTAAAACAAAAGATTTTAATGTTTCATTTTGGTATTTTAAATTCTATTGTTTGCTATTTTAAAATATATTTGAAAACTTTATTTTATTTATTTACTTACTTATTTTGAGGCAGAATTTTGCTCTTGTTGCCCAGGCTGGAGTGCAATGGTGCAATCTCAGCTCACCACAACCTCCGCCTCCTGGGTTCAAGCAATTCTCCTCCCTCAGCCTCCCGAGTAGCTGGAATTACAGGCATGTGCCACCACGCTCGGCTAATTTTGTATTTTCAGAAGAGACAGGGTTTCTCCATGTTGGTCAGGCTGGTCTTGAACTCCTGACCTCCGGTGATCCGCCCACCTTGGCCTCCCAAAGTGCTGGGATACAGGTGTGAGCCACCATGCCTGGCCTGAAAACTTTAAATTTATTATCAAAATTATTCAATATTCAGCTTGTATATGATTAATATTTTTTGCTTAAGAAAGTATTACCAGCTATTTATCTTCATCTTCTTCTTTCTTAATGATTTATCCATAGCGGCCAACACAGTATCACTATTATTGCCACAAAAATACAATTAAAAACTAAACACATTGATTTTGGACTTTGAGTCTCCAGAATTGTGAAAAACACATTTCTGTTTTTATAAGTCACCCAGTCTGTGCTACTGTCATAGAGCAGCCCAAACTGACTAAGACAACCATTGATGACAAACTCTTAGTTTAGCATACATGCATAAATCTATATCTATACATGTATATCTAAATCTATTTAGAGATAAATATATAACATGTACATATTCAAATACATATATACATATATATGCAATGTGTGTATAAGTTTATACATTATCAAAATTCCAATGATATGCTTCACAGAAATAGAAAACCTAATTTGTATGAAACCACAAAAAAACCCAAACAACCAAAGCAATCTTGAGCAGAAAGAACAAAGCTGGAGGCATCACATTACCTTACTTCAAAATATACTACAAAGCTATACTAATCAAAATAGCATGGTACTAGCATTCAAAAAAGACATATAGAGCACTGGAACAGAATAAAGAACCCAGAAATAAATTCACACCCTATGGTCAATTAATTTTCAGCAAAAGTGCCAAAAGCACACAATGCATAAAGAACAGTCATTTTAACAAATAATATTGGAAAAAGTAGATATCCACATGCAAATAATATAATTAGGTACTTATCTTACATCATATATAAAAATTAACTTGAAGTGGATTAGAGACTTAAATGTTAGACCTCAAACTATAAAAGTACTGTAAGAAAACATAGAGGACAATCTTCATGATGTTTCTCTGGGCAATGATTTTTTGAATATAAGTATATACATGTATGCATGTGTGCATGTATATATTGTTCAGAAATATCTAAATATATTAGATAAATTAATCAACTTTATATTTATAAATATATTGGTTAATTTATAACAGATAATATATTTAAATTGGATTACTTTCTTTGCTCCCTAAGAGGCAGCTGACAATATCTGGAGATATGTTAGATTATCCCAGTGGCAGGATGAATCTGTCCTCTAGTGTGTGGAGGCCAGAAATGCTGCCAAATATTCTGTAAGATCCAGGAAGACTCCCATCATAAAGAATCCTCTAGTTTAAAATGTTACCAGGGTTGAAACACTCTCCCCCAGGATAATCTTGGGAATCCCCAAATCTTTATAAATCCTGAATGAATTGGAACATGTTGAAATAGGCATCTCAAATTTTACTTGGTTATTTATGCCTTTAATGAAAATATGTACTATATACTTACTTTATAAATTCACAAAATTCCACCCAGTTTATGCATAGTCTCTGCGTGTATATCGTATGTATACATGTTTGTGTACAATCTACAAATTTTTTAAAACAAATGAGTTATATATCCTCTGGGATCCAGAGGGCACCCTATGCTCTTGCTACTAGAAAGCCTGTCTCCCAGTGACCTTGCTTTTTCATTCTGTTCCCAAGTGTAACACCTGGTTGGTCCTGCAGGGCAAGCAGTGTCATCCTCCGCTGGGCTATGAGTATATGTGAGTTATACAAGATTTTTACTGTCATCCTTACAGTGTTAAATGTCATGTGTTGAGACATCTTGTACTAAGTCCTTCCTCACAAATGAGGTAAGTAGGAGACAATTCAAGTACTTACTGGGCACATAAGGTAGAAGCAGTTGAAGATAGTTATTAGGTTAATACTCATGCCAATTATTTGCAGCTCCCTATTTCTCCTGGAATCATGTTGTTTGGGAGTTAGAGCTGAGGATTTTTTTTCAAACAAACTTTTTATCAGTTCTGCAGCTCCTACTCTAGCTGAAATAACTAACATTCCTTTCCTATCCAGGGAGGAAAAAAAAAAAAAAAGCATGGTAAAAGTTATCTGCTACACTTTAGCAGGCATTTCTGTATTTCTTTTTTTATTCCAATTCTCCCCAAGTTAATGGTTAAATCCTGCAAAATAATGATCGAATTCCAATATAACATGCTGTGAAATCCTCCCTATCCCAACTGCTGACAACTATTGTGCATCAGAGACATTTTCCCCAACATTTTCATGGGACCCAGAAATAGGCCCTATAACAAATCAAGCAGATACTCAGTTTAAGTCTATTGAACAATATTTTAATGTTATCTGCATAAAAAGGTACAACAGTATGCATTTGACCTCTTTTATAATCAGTTTTCTCACTGGGTACCAAATGCCTGATTATGGCAAGGACTTGAAAGCCAGCTAAGCCATCATTCAATCCTGGGTTGGATTCTATAAAAAATTAAAGTAAGAAACAGGGATAAGAGCCAGTGCCTTGTCACAACACATACTTTTTCCACACAGCTATATTTACCAGCTAGTTAGCAGAATATGTATGAAAAACTGAATGTTTTATTAATTACATTGACCTAAATCTGCTGGAGAAATAACATTTTCAACTACCCCAGAAGTTCTCAAATTTGTATGAGTTGGATTAACATATTTACACAAATTCAAGCACTTCTCCATCATTAGTAAGCACATTTGACTGCATTCTGTTGGTCTGCTCCTCTCTCTGCATGATTCTTGTTGTGCCTATGTTTATATTTGTCACAATTATGTTTCTACATTTATGTATCTATGTTATAAACAGCTAGTTGTGTGCTAATATCCAGTCTCTTCTGCTTTCATTGTAAGGAAATCCTTAACTTTGAAGTAGGATCATGACCAGTTGTAATAATGCAAACTGAATTTTGCCATGACTAAGTTATTTGATTGATTGGGAATTGGATATGTGTATTAATTCATTCTCACACTGCTATAAAGAACTTCCCAAGTCTGGGTAATTTAGAAAGAAAAGAGGTTCAATTGACTCATAGCTCCATATGACTGGTGAGGCCTCAGGAAACTTATAATCATGGTGGAAGGTGAAGGGGAAGCAAGGTGCCTTCTTCACAAGGCAGCATGAGGGAGAATGAATGCAGGAGGAACTACAAAACACTTTTAAAACCATGAGATCTTGTGAGAACTGCCCCCATGATTCAATTACCTCAACCTGGTCTCTCCCTTGACACATGGAAATTATAAGGATTACAATTCAAGATGAGATTTCTGGGTGGGGACACAGCCAAATCATACCAATATGTATGAAAACAAAACAACAACACAGAAATGCTATGTGATTCTTCCCCAAACAGCAAGGTAGATGATCATGAGGATAAAAAGACATGCATGAGAATAGGAAACAGGGTTAGTCCTGTTATGTCTTAGTTTCTTTAACTAGGAAGTGGTAATGTAACAATTCTAATTTACAAGTTTGTGAGGACTATTAAACATTGAATTCCTAGCACAAATCTTAGCACAGCAGGTATACTCTGTAGTTTGTTTTGTTTTATATTTTTGCATAATAATTTATATATTCCGGAGGTATGATTATGTCTCTGGTGAAGTTTTACATCTTCAAGGTACAAAATTGTGTCACCATTAGTTACAGGTGAAATTAGTGTGTGGAAATATTCAGGATTAAAAAATAGTTATTGAAGAGTAGGATATAGTATAATTTTTGTTCTAGACTCATGGATTAAATAAATGTCAGAAATCAAGTTAGTGTAACGGATGTTATATATCAACAGCATTTGCGGTTGAAGAATGATTACAAAAATTATAAATGGAAGGCATACAATTCCAAACAAGGAAATTAATATAAAGAACAGTCTGAGGCTATTGACAGAGGTCACATGCAATACATACACACTTCCTTATACAGTTCTTTGCAAATTATTTTATTTTTTATTTTTATCTTTCAGGTTTTTTAAAATTTCAACTTTTATTATAGATCAAAATGTACACATGCACGTTTTTTACATGGGTAAATTGGAAATTCTGTGATGCTGAGGCTTGGGGTCCCAATGATTCTGTCACCTAGGCAGTAAGCATAGTACCCAACAGGTGCACCCGTGTGCCCTCTGTCCCTTCCCCATCTAGAGGTCTCCAGTTTCTATTGTTTCCATCTTTACATTCATACATATTCAATGTTTAGTTCCCACTTAGAAGTGAGAACATGTGGTATTTGGTTTTCTGTTTTTGCATTACATCACTTGGGGTAATGGTCTCCAGCTCCCTCCATGTTGCTGCAAAGCACATGATTTCATTCTGTTTTATGGCTGCATTGAATTCCATGTGATGCTTCCCCCCCCCCACCTCAATCCAGTGTTGGTGAGCTCTTAGGCTGATTCCATGTCTTTGCTATTGTGAATGGCACTGCAATGAACATATGGGTGCATAGGTCTCTTTAATAGAATGAATTATTTTCCTTTGTGTATATAACCAGGAGTGGGATGGCTGGGTTTAATAGTACTTCTACTTTAAGTACTTTGGGAAATCTCCGAACTGCTTTTCACAGTGTTGAACTAGTTTGGATTCCCTTCAACAGCGTTTTAAGTGTTTATTTTCTCTAAAATCTTGTCAACATCTGTAATTTTTTGGCTTTTTAATAATAACCGTCATGACTGGTGTGAGATGGTGATCTCATTGTGGTTTTGATTTGCATTTCTCTTATAGTGATGTTGAGCATTTTTTCCACATGTTTGTTGACTGCATGTATGTCTTGAGAAATGTTTGTTCATATCCCTTGCCCACCTTTTAATGAGACTCTTTTTGTGCTTGTTGATTTGTTTAAGTTTCTTGTAGATTCTGTATAACAGACATCCTACAAAATTATTTATTTTATTTGAGTAATTTTATATTCATAGAAAATTTGAGCAGAAAGTAGGGAGATTTCCCACATAACCCCTCCCTCACAAATTCATAGACTTCCTTATTATTACCATCCCCCACAAAAGTGGCACTTTTTCTACAAGTAATAAACAAATGTTGATGCAATTTTTATTACCCAAAGTTCATTATTTACATCAAGGTTCATTCTTGTACATTCTATAAATTTGAACAAATGTATAACGACATGAATCTAACATTGCAGTAGATACAGAGTGGTTTCACCGCCCTACAATTTTTCTGGGTTCCACCTACTTATCCATCCTTTATTTCCCTCTATCCCCTGTCAAATGGTAATTTTTTTCTATCTTCATGGATTGACTTTTCCAGAATGTCATAGTTTGAATCATATTATATGTTGCCTTTAAAATTATTAACTTTTCACTTAGTAACATGATTTAAAGTTCCCCTATGTATTTTCATGGATTGATATCTCATTTTTTTCAGTGCAGAGTAATTTTTTTAATTTGAATACACTACAATTTAGTTATTCACTCACCTACTGAAGGACGTATTGGTTGCTTTCAAGTATTGGCAATTATAAATAGTGTTGCTATAAACATCTATGTTTTGGTCTGAGTGTGCCCCACCCCCAAATTTATGTGTTGGAAATGTACACAATGCAACACTGTTGCAATGCAACAATGTTGAAACGTTGGACAAAATGGGAAGTGTTTACATCAGGAGGGTGGAGACTGTACACTGTTGTACTGGAGGTGAAGTTCACTTGGGGTAGGGAGCTGGCCAGTGCAGATATTGGTGCCTTCTCTGTGCCCCGTAAGCTCAAGTAATCACTCAGGTTGTTGGGGGAATTCCTTGTTCTCTGTGCAGTGTTAGTGCAAGGGCAGGGTGTTGTGGGGCCTGGGTTTGTGTCCACCAAGGCTCCATCTGCAATGGTGGTGAGCAGGAGTTGGGGGGCACACTCCACTACTACATGCTGGCAGGTCAAGTTAAGCAAAACCTACCTGTTCAGACACATGCCAGCAATGTGATGTGGGGAGTTGCTGTGGGCTCAGGGGAAGCTGAAATATGAGGAGGGAGTGTGCAGGCTGGTGCGTGGCCATAGAGGCTATCTTCCTGGAGCTCACCACCATTCAGGCTTGGCCCACCAGTGCAGAAACTATGGTGTGGGTTCCAGGGCACCCAAGACTGCCCAAAAGCAGGTGCGGCCGGGCTGGGGTGCCAAGAGAGTTTAGCAGACCAAGGAGTGCTCAGGTAGGACCAGATGGATGTCCCTGGCTGTGTTCCACTACAGCTCCTCCCACACCAAACCCTCTGGGCTCCATGTCAACTGGCTTGCTCCTCCACCACTTTTCTAAGCAGCTGTCCCTATCACCTCGAGTGTCCATGGTGGTTGAGGGGTCCCCTTCTGCTAGGGATCCAGGGCCCCCTGGCCAGAGTGGGTTGCTCCTTGCCAGTTCAACTGACCAATTCCCCTGTAGTTTTTGTGGTTCAAAAATGAGTCCTGGCCGGGCGCGGTGGCTCAAGCCTGTAATCCCAGCACTTTGGGAGGCCGAGGCGGGCGGATCACGAGGTCAGGAGATCGAGACCATCCTGGCTAACATGGTGAAACCCCGTCTCTACTAAAAAAAAAATACAAAAAACTAGCCGGGCGAGGTGGCGGGCGCCTGTAGTCCCAGCTACTCGGGAGGCTGAGGCAGGAGAATGGCGTAAACCCGGGAGGCGGAGTTTGCAGTGAGCTGAGATCTGGCCACTGCACTCCAGCCTGGGTGACACAGAGAGACTCCTTCTCAAAAAAAAAAAAAAAAAAAAGAGTCCCAGTGTGCAATAGTGGGCTTACCAGCTTTCTTCTCCCCCTTCAGCCCAGTTTCTCTGTCCACTATTGGCAACTTCCCTCTGAAGATTTATGAAAAACATGGCAGTCATCTCAGTCCCTCCACAGAAGCTATTTTACTTGTTTGTGTCTAGTTGGCCATCTTGCCTTCCCTGCAAGCAAGCATAATTATTCTAAAAATTCATCATGAAGTTTCAAAGTGAATTACATATATTAAGAATAATAAATTTGGGGAAGCATTTTTATAAAATACTTTCTGATTCCACCACACCTACTAGATTAAAAATTCTTGGATAAAGAAAATAATATTTTATTCATTTGTCTCTCCATACTTTGCATTCAGCATACTCTGTACAATTAATTCAATTAAATATAATATTATTGAATGAGCAGCCTAGCTCTCCTGTTGCCCAAGAAGATCATAGCTGCCAACAAGGAATCTAAATTTTAGTAGTTTAATTATATTAACTATAATCCCGAGGGAAGATGCACAACTGCTTAAGCTTTTGTATTAAACTTAAAAAATTCATGTTTATTGTATCAAACATAATGCCTGTTAATTCTCACCTTTAATAAATGACTGTACACAAGCATCACTGATTATTTAAGACAATGCATACTTCTGGATCATAATACATCATTTGAGCTGTTACTATGTAATATAATATTTTATATATATATATATGCCCAAATATATATATATAACTACACACACAAATATACACACACGTATATATATGTGTGTGTGCGTGTGTATGTGTGTGTATATATATATATTTGTTAAAAGAAGTTTTAGTTAACTATTGATAATAGTACATATTGTAAAGCAGGGGTCCCCACAATTCAGTACTTGAGTAAGCAAAGCTTCATCTGTATTTATGGCCATTCCCCATCTCTTACATTACTGTCTGAGCTCTGCCTCCTGTCAGATAAGCGGCAGCATCAGATTCTTGTAGGAGTACAAACCGTACTGTAAACTGTGCATGCAAGGAACCTAGCTTGTGCTCTTTTTTTTTTTTTTTTTTCTTGAGCTGGAGTCTCACTCTGTCGCCCAGCCTGGAGTACAGTGGCATAATCTTGGATCACTGCAACCTCTGCCTGCCAGGTTCAGGCAATTCTCCTGCCTCAGCCTCCCAAGTAGCTGGGTTTACAGGTGCATGCCACCATGCCCAGCTAATTTTTGTATTTTTAGTAGAGACAGGGTGTCACCATGCTGGCCAGGCTGGTCTCGAACTCCTGACCTCGTTATCTGCCCGCCTTGGCCTCTCAAAGGGCTGGGATTACAGGCGTGAGCCACCGCGCCAGCCCTCTTGTGCTCTCCTTGTGAGAACCTAATGCCTGATGATTTGTCACTGTCTCTCTCATCACCACCAGATGAAACAATCTAGTTGCAGGAAAACAAACTCAGGGCTCCCACTGATTCTACATTATGATGAGTTGTATAATTATATCATTATATATTACAATGTAATAATAATAGAAATAAAGTGCACAATAAATGTAATGTACTTTATCATTCCAAAACCATCCCTGACCCAGTCCATGGAAAAATTGTCTTCCACAAAATCCTGTCTCTACTGCCAAAAAGGTTGCGGACCACTGTTGTAAAGGAAACTTAGAGCTTCAGTGAAAAAACTTGGTACATAGTTTAGCTGGAATCTGCCTTATGTAAATATGGAAAACTGATGTCTTCTTTGACATTAGTCATCACTCTAGTAATCTAAATTAAAAAAAATAGCTATAATATTAACTTTTTAAGTACATGTTAATTAAGGTATCTATATTTTTGTGCTTTGTAAAGATTTAAACTATTTATGAACTAGAATTTGTATTTTTTAAACATTTCTGGTTTAAAAAATTCTTACTTTTTTCAATTAGAAGCACAAAAAGCTAGTTTTATTAAGAATATGTTTCTTGTCATTTTATTGTTCAATTTAAAAATGTGTCAGCAATATATATGTATATGATTTAAACAATTAAATAGCTTTAAAAATGTTAATTCAAAGAACATCAGACTCTGTCACCATTTTCTCCCTCCTCATTATTTCTTTCTTCAAAGGCAAGAAAATTCACCTCCTAGTTTGTATATTAGACTTTTCCCCTATAAGTCCCAATTATATTCTTGTGTTGATACTTCTTTGTTTTTCCAAATTTTAGATGTATTGACATTGCAGAAGGAAAACATCAACTGGCACTTTATTTTGTTGTTGTTGTTGTTCTTGGTGTACTGACTTTATGCTAATAAGGAAATGCCCACTTAATGTTCTGTTCTTTCTATGTTCCAACCGAAGTACAGTACTCTTCCAAAATCCCCACTCATCAAGTGTATTTTTATCCTACATTTGGTTGAAAAAATATTAAGAATATTAGTAAAAATGTTACAGTGCTAATATTTACACTCGCATTTTTAAAACTGCTGCTGATTTTCAATTTAAATAGTAAAATTCTAAATACCTTTTAGATAAAATTACCACTATAGGTAATCATAATTTTTTTAAAATCATGAATTAAAAGAAAAAAAATTTATTATTGCTTAAGAAATAGTTAAACACTAAATTTCTAATTTAAACACTAAATTTCTGCAGGAATAATTTTAAATATTAAAATTGCAAATATTTTGAAGCAAATTAAATTTTCTTTTTCAAAATATTTATTTTAATTTGTGAAATTATTTATTTGTGAATGTCAGCTCACAGGTACATCCCCTTGGGTCACTCCATACTGGGCATGCATGTTTTTAGGGAGCAAACACACACTGATACATTGGGGTGATTTCACATACTTCGAAATTATTTTAAAAATGGAAATGGAGTTGGTTGTCAAATATGAAAAACATTTACTTCCTATCTTAGACTGACCAAACAATAAAAGTGGCTACCTATAGAAGATGAAATCCTAATGGTAAGGAAAGTATATGGCTTTTGTATTCACGACAATAAGGTTTGAAAATAAAACACATTTTTTGAGAGCCCTCAGCTGAACAGGGGTTCTGGTACCAGAGTGACTAGCAACTTCGCCCTAAGAAGAAATAAATGAGATGTCCACATGGTTGTGTAGAGTTTTCTGACCCGCAACTAGGAGGTCCCTCACCTGGGAAATGTCTTTATACTCACGGGCTCCCTTGTAACTCTTATTTGGCCTGTGTCTAGTTTATGCCTGCCTGATGATAGCTCTGCAGCTGGCAGACCAACCTTGTGTTCTTTTTGGTGTTATGGGGGAAAATCCAGCCTGGGACAGCCCCTGGTTCTTCAGATGGAAGACACACACAAATTCAATATACCATCACAAGAGAAAACAAATTCAAAGATTTTTATTTGCAAATCCTGAGCAAAAAGGGAGTAATGAGTCCTGATGGCAGTCCACTCCAGGGTCACAGGAAGCAGAAATGAAGAGTCAGACAGAGAGAGAGCAAGCTAGTGGCACTAGCAGTAAATAAAAGGGAATAGTGTGTGGGATATTTTAAGTTCAAAGACAAATGCCTGAATGGTCTCTTTAAAGGTAATGGCAGGAAAGCAGGGGACCCAGTACGGTAAGCTGGAGGAATGCCTCTGAGTTATTTCTGGCCACTGATTTGAGTCATTTGGATGTGTTGTGGACTTGGAAAATGTGAAGGGAGAATGAACTTTGAATCTGTTTTGAGAAAGTTAAACCTATATTCAAAATGGATGCTGAGGCAACACAAAATTATAAAAATTCACTGCCAACTTAAGAGACTCGGTTGACCTTGTTTACATTTTCCCAAACTTCTCTCTCATATGCCAAAAGAAGGGGCTACGAATCAGGCAAAATCCAGCAATAACCATCTTTCCTCAAACATGGTTCTACCTGGGAAAATAAGATAACTCAATCAAAAAGCAGACTTTGACATGTTACCAAATATTTAGCACCCTGAAGTAAAATGTTATCATTTGGTGACCTTGGATAAACAATATGGTATTCATCAATTTTTATGGAGATCCCATTTTTTATACTGAGAGGTGAAGCCAGCTGGACTTCTTGGGTCAAGTGGTGACTTGGAGAACTTTTCTGTCTAGCTAGAGGATTGTAAACGCACCAATCAGCACTCTGTCTAGCTAAAGGATTGTAAACGCACCAATCAGCACTCTGTAAAAACGCTCCAATCAGCACTCTGTGTCTAGCTAAAGGATTGTAAATGCAACAATCAGCACTCTGCAAAATGGACTAATCAGCACTCTGTAAAATGGACCAATCAGCACTCTGTAAAACGGACCAATCACCAGGACGTGGGTGGGGCCAAATAAGGGAATAAAAGCTGGCCACACAAGCCAGCAGGGGCAACCTGCTTGGGTCCCCTTCCACACTGTGGAATCTTTGCTCTTTTGCTCTTCACAATAAATCTTGCTGCTGCTCACTCTTTGGGTCTGCACTACCTTTATGAGCTGTAACACTCACAGCAAAAGTCTGCAGCTTCATTCCTGAAGTCAGTGAGACCACGAACCCACCAGGAGGAACAAACAACTCTGTACACACCACCTTTAAGAGCTGTAACAGTCACTGCGAAGGCCTGCAGCTTCACTCCTGAAGTCAGTGAGACCACAAACCCACTGGAAGGAAGAAACTCCAGACACATCTGAATATCTGAAGGAACAAACTCCAGACACACCATCTTTAGGAGCTGTAACACTCACCGCCAAGGTCCATGGCTACATTCTTGAAGTCATCGAGACTAAGAACCCACTGGAAGGAATAAATTCCTGACACATGATGGCGACCATGAAGTGACAATTACCAAGCGTTGACTACCATCAGACCCCTTTCACTTGCCATTCTGTCTTGTTTTTCCTTAGAATTCAGGGGCTAAATACCGGGCACCTGTCAGCCAGTTAAAAGCGACTGGCGCAGCTGCCAGACTAAAGACATGGATGTCAGACTTTCTGGGAAAGGGCTTTCTAACAACCCCCGACTCTTCAGAGCTGGGAGCATTGGTTTGCCTGGAACCAGCTTTTGCTTTTCCTGTACTTCTGGGCTGAGCTGAGGGTCGATAGAGAGGAAAGCCCTTCAGCTCCTAGGTCCCAACAACAAGTTGGTTAAGCCTGCAATCATGAGCAGAACTCTCAAAGTTACATCGCCCAAGCGAGACTCACCCATCTATCCTATCTATCCTGACCCTTGCCTCCTGGGTCCTAGTGCCTGTCAGAAAAACTTCCTCTTGCCTCTCTTCTCTGAGGCTAGTCCTTCTTCTAAAAATCACTCCCTCTCTGGTGCTTTTCTAGTTTTTCCTAAAAGAATGATTTCTAGTATAAACTTCAGGACCCTGTTACCTGGCTCACCAATCAGAAAGACATAATTTTTGCCCAAAGCCTCACTGTAGAGGGGGACTATCTGGAATTTTAGTATTCCTCCTCAGACTATCAGGACTAATAAAAGCTATTCGTGAAGCTAGGATATGGGGAGCCTCAGAAATTGTATCCTTCCTATTCATATAAGTGAGGAAAAAAGGCATCACTCTTCCAACTCTGGAGGTCCCTTCCCTCCCTCAGGGTATGGACCTCCACTTCATTTTTGGGCATGACATATTTATAGGACAGTGGTAAGGTCCCAATACTAACAGGAGAATGCTTAGGACTCTAACAGGTTTTCAAGAATGCATCAGTAAGGGCCATTAAATTCTATTTTTCTCAGTCCTCCTTGTGGTCTAGGAGGAAAACTAGTGTTTCTGCTGCTGCATTGGTGAGCACAACTATTCTGATCAGCAGGGTCCAGGGACCGTTGCAGGTTCTTGGGCAAGAGGTATTTCTGCCGCTGCATCAGTGAGTGCAACTATTTTGATCAGCAGGGTCCAGGGACCATTGCAGTTCTTGGACAGGAGGAGAGGCAAACAGACCAACACCACAGGCGGTTTTGTCTTTTAGATGGGAAACACTCAGGCATCAGGAGGCTCACCCTTGAAATGTACCCTAAGCCACTGGGACCAATTTGACCCACAACCTCTGAAAAAGAGGCGGCTCATTCTTTCTTCTGCACTATGGCTTGGCCCTGATATTCTCTCTCTGATGGGGAAAAATAGCCACGTGAGGGAAGTATAAATTACAATACTATCCTGCAGCTTGACCTTTTCTGTAAGAGGGAAGGCAAATGGAGTGAAATACCTTATGTCCAAGCTTTCTTTTCATTAAAGGATAATCTACAACTATGCAAAACTTGCAATTTACATCCCACAGAAGGACCTCTCAGCTTACCACCGTATCCTAGCCTCCCTATAGTTCCCCCTTCTATTAATGATAAGCCTCCCCTAATCTCCCCCACCCAGAAGGAAACAAGCAAAGAAATCTCCAAAGGAACCACAAAAACCCCTGGGCTATTGGTTATGTCCCCTTCAAGCTGTACGGGGAGGGGAATTTGGCCCAACCTGGGTACATGTCGCCTTCTCCCTCTCTGATTCAAAGCAGATCAAGGCAGACCTGGGGAAGTTTTCAGATGATACTGATAGATACGTAGATGTCCTACAGGGTCTAGGGCAAACCTTTGACCTCACTTGGAGAGATGTCATGTTATTATATCAAACCCTGGCCTTTAATGAAAAGAATGTGGCTTTAGCTGCAGCCTGAGAGTTTGGAGATACTTGGTATCTTAGACAAGTAAGTGATAGAATGACAGCTGAAGAAAGGGACAAATTCCCTACCAGTCAGCAAGCCGTCCCCAGTATGGATCCCCACTGGGATCTTGATTCAGATCATGGGGACTGGAGTGATAAACATCTGTTGACCTGTGTTCTAGAAGGACTAAGGAAAATTAGGAAAAAGCCCATGAATTATTCAATGATGTCCACCATAACTCAGGGAAAGGAAGAAAATCCTTCTGCCCTCCTCAAGTAGCTATGGGAGGCCTTAAGAATATATACTCCCCTGTCACCTGAATCACTTGAGGATCAATTGATTCTAAAAGATAAGTTTATTACCCAACCAGTTGCAGATATCAGGAGAAAGCTCTAAAAGCAAGCCCTGGGCCCTGAACAAAACCCGGAGGCATTATTAAACCTGGCAACCTTGGTGTTCTATAATAGGAACCAAGAGGAACAGGCCCAAAAGGAAAAGCAAGATCAGAGAAAGGCCGCAGCCTTAGTCATGGCCCTCAGGCAAACAAACCTTGGTAGTTCAGACAGGACAGAAAATGGAGCAGGCCACTGACCCAGTAGGGCTTGTTATCAGTGTGGCTTACTGGGACACTTTAAAAAAGATTGTCCAGTGAGAAACAAGCTGCCCCCTCGTCCATGTCCACTATGCTGAGGCAATCATTGAAAGGCGCACTGCCCCAGAGGACAAAGGTTCTCTGGGCCAGAAGCCCCCAACCAGATGATCCAACAACAGGATTGATGGTGCCTGGGGCAAGTGCCAGCTCATGTCATCACCCACACTGAACCCCGGGTACATTTAACCATTGAGGGCCAGGAAATTGACTTCCTCCTGGACACTGGCGTGGCTTTCTCAGTGTTAATCTCCAGTCCCAGACAGTTGTCCTCAACGATCGTTACCATCTGAGAAATCCTGGGACAGCCTGTATCCAGGTATTTCTCCCACCTCCTCAGTTGTAATTGTGAGGAGACTTTGCTCTTTTCACATGCATTTCTTGTTATGCCTGAAAGTTCCATACCCTTATTAGGGAGGGACATATTAGCCAAAGCTGGAGCTATTATCTACATGAATATGGGGAACAAGTTACCCATTTGCGGTTCCCTGCTTGAGAAGGGAATCAACCCTGAAATCTGGACATTGGAAGGAACAAACTCAAGCTCCAGCCTTAAGCCTTCTCACAGGACAAAATTTCTCTTTATATGTCACAGAGAGAGCAGGAATTATTCTTGGAGTCCTTACTCAGACTCATGGGACAACTCTGCAACCAGTGGCATACCTAAGTAAGGAAATTGATGTAGTAGCAAAAGGCTGGCCTCACTGTTTATGGGTAGTTGTGGCGGTGGCCATCTTAGTGTCAGAGGCTATCAAAATAATACAAAGAAAGGATCTCACTGTCTGGACTACTCATGATGTAAATGGCATACTATAGGTGCCAAAGGAAGTTTATGGCTATCAGACAACTGCCTCCTTAGATACCAGACACTACTCCTTGGGGACTGTGCTTTAAATATGCACATGTGTGGCCCTCCACCCTGCCAATTTTCTTCTAGATGATGGGGAATCAGTCGAGCATGACTGCCAACAAATTATAGTACAGACTTATGCCACCCGAGATGATCTCTTAGCAGTACCCTTAGCTAATCCTGACCTTAACCTATCTACCAATGGAAGTTCATTTGTGGAGAATGGAATACAATAGTTAGTGATGTAACTGTACTTGAAAGTAAGCCTCTTCCCCCAGGAACCAGTACCCAGTTAGCAGAACTAGTGGCACCTACCCGAGCCTTAGAACTTGGAAAGAGAAAAAGAATAAATGTGTATACAGATAGCAAGTATGCTTATCTAATCCTACATGCCCATGATGCAATATGCAAAGAAAGGGAGTTCCTAACCTCTGGGGGGACCCCCATTAAATACCACAAGGAAATCATGGAGTTACTGCATGCAGTGCAAAAACCCAAGGAGGTGGCATTCTTACACTGCCAAAGCCATTAAAAAGGGGAAGGAGAGGGGAGAACAGCAGCATAAGTGGCTGGCAGAGGCAGGGAAAGATCAGCAGAAAGGAAAGAGAGAAAGAGAGAGACAGAAAGTCAAAGAGGGAGAGGAAGAGACAAAGAGGGAGGCAGAAAGAGAGAAAGAGAGAGACAAAGAAGTCAGAAAGAGAGAGATGGAGGTAGTAAAGAAAAAACCCCCCCAAAAAACAGTGTACCCTATTCCCTTAAAAGCCAGGGTAAATTTAAAATCTATAATTAATAATTGAAGGTCTTCTCTGTAACCATAGAACTCTCCGATGCCACCTTGTCAGTGTAAACAAGAGCATAGCCCGAAAGCACTGAGGCCACTGAAAACCCATAGCACAGCCTTCCTATCAAAAATCCTTAAACCAGCAGGTTTCCTAACAGGGGATCTAAATCTTAACTAATTATCATACAAAGGTCCGACCAGATCTAGGAGGAACTCCCTTCAGGACAAGATGACAGATAGTTCCTCCCTGGCGATTAAGGGAAAAAGACACAATGGGTATTCAGTAAGTGATAAGGAAACTCTTGTAGAAGTAGAGTTAGGAAAATTGCCTAATAATTAGTCTCCTCAAACTTGCGAGTTGTTTGCACTCAGCCAAATCTTAAATTACTTACAGAATCAGGAAGGAGCCATCTATACCAATTCTAAGCTAATACGTACTCAACAAGGTTTTATTAATAGCAAAGAAAAATTAAAATCCCAAACTTACAAGGTTTTCAATTAAAGTAAACTTTGCTAAAAGTTAACAGTGTAACATGTATTATCCTACTATCACACACTCAAAGGATTTCTCAGACAGTTTGCAAGAAATAACGAACTCTATCCTTACTCTACAATCCCAAGTAGACTCTTTGGCAATAGTAACTCTCCAAAACTGCCAAGGCCTAGACCTCCTCACTGCTGAGAAAGGACTCTGCACCTTCTTAGGGGAAGAGTGTTGTTTTTACACTAACAAGTCAGGGATAGTACACAATGCCACCTGACCAGCATTTACAGGAAAAGGTTTCTGAAATCAGACAATGCCTTTCAAACTCTTACACCAACCTCTGGAGTTGGATGATATCACTTCTCCCCTTGCTAGGTCCCATGACAGCCACATTGCTATTACTTGCCTTTGGGCCCTGTATTTTTAACTTCCTTGCCAAATTTGTTTCCTCTAGGATTGAGGCCATCAAGCTACAGATGGTCGTACAAATGGAACCCCAAATGAGCTCAACTACAACTTCTACTGAGGATCCCAGACCAACCCGCTGGCCCTTTCACTGGCCTAAAGAGTTTCCCTCTGGAGGACACTACAACTGCAGGGCCCCTTCTTCACCCCTTTCCAGCAGGAAGTAGCTAGAGCAGTCATTGCCCAATTCCCAACAGCAGTTGGGATGTCTTGTTTAGAGCGGGGACTGAAAGATGAAGCCAGCTGGACTTCCTGGGTCGAATGGGGACTTGGAGAACTTTTCTGTCTAGCTACAGGCTTGTAAACACACCAATCAGTGCTCTGTGTCTAGCTAAAAGATTGTAAATGCACCAATCGGCCCTCTGTAAAAATGCATCAATCAGCACTTGTGTCTAGCTAAATGATTGTAAATGCAATAAACAGCATTCTGTAAAAACACACCAATCAGTGCTCTGTGTCTAGCTAATGGATTGTAAACACACCATCAGCACTCTGTAAAAACACACCAATCAGCACTCTGTAAAATGGACCAATCAGCACTCTGTAAAATGGACCAATCAGCAGGACATGGGCAAGGCCAAATGAGGGAATAAAAGATGGCCACCCAAGCCAGCAGCAGCAGCAGCCTGCTTGGGTCTCCTTCCATGTTGTGGAAGCTTTGTTCTTTTGCTCTTTGCAATAAATTTTACTGCTGTTCACTGTTTGGGTCTGCGCTACCTTTATGAGCTGTAACACTCATGGCGAGGTTCTGCGGCTTCACTCCTGAACTCAGTGAGACCATGAACCCACCAGAAAGAAGAAATTCCAGACACATCTGAACATCTGAAAGAACAGACTCCAGACACACCATCTTTAAAAGTTGTAACACTCACCGTGAAGGTCCACAGCTTCATTCTTGAAGTCAGCAAGACCAAGAACCCACCAGAAGGAATAAGTTCCAGACACAAAACCATAGTCGAGGGTCTTAAAATCATTGAGGAAGACAGTGTCTCTGATGTGGTTTTGTGTTTCTTTGTTTAGAAGTTCTTTAAGGTAAGCAGCTGCTGGAAGCAGAGCCAATAGCTGCTAGTAATTCCAGTTGTTGGAACAGTATTCTTGTGCTAAAATGCCATATTTCCATCCCTGAATGTGACATGTAACCTATTTTTTTTCAACTGTAGTCCAGCACCCTATGTATCTAGAGTGTTTCTTCTGTCTCCTCAAATTTTACTTATCCTCTTCTGTGCATTCTTTAGCAGAGCCCTCTTTAATTTATCATACAGCATATGCTCTGGCAAATCCAAATGAATTCCAAAGAAAATAGATCCAGTAATGGACCACAAACTCACTCCTTAAAAATCTTTTCAGTGACACTATGATTTTGACCATTTTAAGACAATGACTCAGCCACAGATAAGAAACCTCAGCTGATCTGTATCTGCTATATAGCATTGAATAATATAGGATGGAATTAATCTGCATGTCAGTTTCTGGCCAAAGCTGCCAGATTTTTTGCAGCAGACATTTGGAATCAGGCACACATGCATTTAAATGTTTGAACTGTTGCTTATTAATTGGGAAATTTGGAACAGTAAATAAGTTGCAGCATTTTCTGATTTTGCAGCATGATTATCAGACTTCTGTATGATCTTTCAAGGTTAACTCATGAATATGTTAGAACATATTCCATGATGTTTCATGGTTCCCAGACATAACTCTCAGTCTTAAAGGTATTTCAAATTGGAAACTAAAGTCCATTATCATTATATAGCTGCAAAATAATATAGGTAAAGTAGCAATAATGAACCAGTATATAATGCAGTTTTTGTTTATTGCAAGAAAAAATAAATCATCCTGTCTCTTTTATGTTTATTAAAATACATCTGGAATTTTTTTAGTTCATTGGGCATTTTAAAAATCCACTAGCCTTTGCTTGTCTTTTCTTCTACTTCTATTAAACTCAGATATTACATTTCATGTCTTCAATGATACTTTAGGCAGAAATGCAAATTAACTTGCCTTCTCTCTTTTTATTATGCAGGCCTAACAAAATCTCAGTTTTGGATGAACTTAATGATTTGGTTTTATCTATATATATTTATACAGTTTTATTTAAATAGTTATGCACAATCAAAAAATGTCTACTGATTACTGTCACCTGTTGTATTACTCTGCTCTCAATGCTGACATGAAGAAATAACTGAGTAATTTATAAAGAAAAGAGGTTAACTGACTCAGAGTTCTGCAAGGCTGGGGAGGCCTCAAGAAACATAACAATTATGGCAGAAGGGGAAGCAAACATGTCCTTCTTCATAAGGCAGCAGGAAGGAGAAGTCCCAAGCAAAGATGGGCAAAAGCCCTTTGTTAAACTATCAGATCTTGTGAGAACTCACTCACTATCATGAGAACAGCATGAGGGATGATTTAGGGTATCCAGTGGAAGAAATTTCCAAGCATCAAAGCATTTGTCTTAGGTGCTGTTAAAATCATTCAATTTTATGCATTCACAAAGATATGGTTTGGAATTGGAATGTGTGTTTAAAAGGGAAGCAGAGCATAAACGTTTGGAAAATTTGCAGCCTGACAATGAGAGAGAAAAGAAAAACTCATTTTCTGAGGTGAAATTCAAGCTAGCTGTAGAAATTTGCATAAGTAACAAACGTTAATTGCCAAGACAATGGGAAAAATGTGTCCGGGGCATGTCTTAAGGCTTCATGGCAGCATGTCCCATCACAGGCCCAGAGGTGTAGTAGGAAAAAATGGTTAGGTTGGTTAGTTCCAGGGCCTTGCTGCTTTTTGCAGTCTTGGGACTTTGTGCCTTGCATGCCAGCTGAGGCTAAAAAGGGTCAATGTAGAGTTCATGCCCTTGCTTCAGAGGGCAAGCTCCAAGCCTTGGTGGTTTACACATAGTGGTGAGTCTGTGGGTGCACAGAAGTCAATAACTGAGTTTTGGGAACCTCTGCCTAGATTTTAGAGGACTTAGGGAAATGCTTGGATATCCAGAAAGAAGTTTCCTGTGGGAGCTGAGCCCTCATGGAGAGTCTCTGCTATGGCAGTGTGGAAAGGAAATGTGAGGTTGAATACTCCACATAGAGTCCCACTGGGGCACTCCCTAGTGGAGCTGTGAGAAAAGGGCCACCATCCTCCAAACCCCAGAATGGTAGATCCACTAATAGCTTGCACTGTGCACCTAGAAAAGCCATAATTACTCAATGCCGGTTTGTTAAAGCAGCCAGGAGTGAGGCTATACCCTGCAAAGTCACAGGGATGGAGCTGCCCAAGACCATGGGAGTCTACCTCTTGCATCAGTGTACCTTGGATGTGAGACATGGAGTCAAAGAAGATCATTTTGGAACTTTAAAGTTTAATGACTGCCCTATTGGATTCTGGACTTGCGTGGGGCCTGTAGCCCCTTTGTTGTGGCCAATTTCTCCCATTTGGAATAGATGTATTTACTCAATGCCTGTACCCTCATTGTACCTATGAAGTAACGATCTTGCTTTTGATTTTACAGGCTCATAGGCAGAAGGGACTTGCCTTGTCTCAGATAAAACTTTGGGCTTGAACTTTTGAGTTAATGCTGGAATTAATTAAGATTTGGGGAACTGTTGGAAGGGCATGATTGTGTTTTGCAATGTGAGAAGGACACGTGATTTGGGAATGGCTGGGGCAGAATGGTATGGCTTGGCTGTGTCCCCACCCAAATATTATTTTGAATTGTAGTTCTCATAATCCCCACATGTTGTCGGAGGCACCCAGTGGGAGGTAATTAAATTGGGGGGCTGCTGCCCTCATGCTATTCTCATGATAGTGAGTGAGTTCTCCCAAGATCTGATTGTTATATAAAGGGCTTTTCCCCTCCTTTTGCTCACATTTTTCTTTTCCCTGCCATCCTGGGAAGAAGGACATGTTTTCTTCCCCTTGCCCCATGATTGTACATTTCCTGAGGCCTCCTGAGCTATATTACACTGTGCATCAATTAAACCTCTTTCCTTTATAAATTACCCAGTCTTGAATATGCCCTTAGAGCAGCATGAGAATGGACTATTACAGTAGTTTGTGTTTTTGTTGTTGTTGTTGTTTTTAATCACTCTCACTTTCTGTCATTATGAGATACTCCAGGCCTATTTTGTGTATTTTCTGCCCTAATCCTTGAATCATGCATTTCTCTGAGGAGCCCTCTTTTCTTTTATTGGAAAAGGTTATTTAAAAAAAAAAAAAAAAAGACCTGAGCACTAGGTATGATAGTTTCTCTCTGTAGCACTTTTCACAGACTGTAGATATTTATATAACTATTTAGTTTAATTTTTAAATATATCTTAACTACATGAGAAACTAGCTTTGTACCATCAGGAACCTCTGGTAGGGACAATGGCATAGACATTACCTGTAATGATATTTAAAATTTAAGATTGTGGTGTTTATCTTAGAATATTTTGTTAACCAAGAAATACAATTAATGAGTTATGCATTGGTGTTTAGTTGTGTGATTACTGCAATGCTCTATGTCATAGTCTACATAGCAATGACAGGTTTAATTAAACAGAAGGTAAAACACTTATTTTATAATAATATAATATGAAACCACAAATAATTAAGGAATGAAGAACAGGAATGCAGAATATCCTTCTGTTACATCTGCATTCTTTTTTTTTAAACTATGTCCTTTGGCCGGGCATGGTGGCTCACACCTGTAATCCCAGCACTTTGGGAGGTCGAGGCAGGCAGATTATGAGGTCAGGAGATCGAGACAATCATGGCTAACATGGTGAAACCTCGTCTTTACTAAAACTACAAAAAAATTAGCCAGGAGTGGTGGCGGGCACCTCAGCTACTCAGGAGGCTGAAGCAGGAGAATAGCATGAACCCAGGAGGCGGAGCTTGCAGTGAGATGAGAGCGCACCACTGCACTCTGGCCTTCTGACAGAGCGAGACTCCATCTCAAAAAAAACACAAAACAAAACAAAAAAACTATGTCCTTTATAATGTGACTGCAATTAGAAAAAACAATTTAAAATGTTTATAAAGCATATATAGATTTTAATTCAAAGTCAATATTATTTGGAATCTGTTAAATATCATCACCACTCTTCTGCTAGCCATTAACTCCTAGAAAATGTCACTGATCTGACAGGTAAAAATTTTTAAAGGGAATTTCAACTTTTTAAGATGCAGTTCTCCTTTTGTGAAATGTAGTTAACCCATATTTCTCTTTCTTCATAAGGCCATTGACACTTATACCATACTGCCATACTGTTGCTTTTTGTGGAATGACGTGCCAGGAGATATGGCTAAATCACACAGATGCTTGATAAAAGGAGTTCAAGCCACTACTTCTATTTGTCTTATTCTAATTCTGCCTTTACAATTAAAGATCATAACATAATTTCAAATTAATGTACTCAAGTTTATACATTTAACTTGTAAAAGTAAAAACAATTAAAATTATGTCTTATTTGCAACACTGAAAATTGTTAGCATTAGACTTTTTGATGCCATATAGAATGAGATATAACTTGACATTCTTAGGTTAAATAAATTATTTAATATATTTTGTCCTTTAGTATCTGAATTGGGCATTGAAGAAGGCACTTAAGCCCTATTTGTGCTGTATTTGTTTTCCTTTAACTATCCCCAAAATGTCAGAAATGAAAGGAATCTCAAAAATCTTCTAGCCCATGAACACTTACTTCTCTTAAGCAATAACACCTTTCTTCAAACTCTGTCTTTCATAGAAACAAATTATATATACAATAGAAAGTAGATTTCTATTAATTTTTAATACTTTGTGAGTACATATTTTATTATGAAACAGACAAGTGAAAATCATGAAATAATTTAACCTTAACATCAAAATTTTGAAGTGTTTTTGAGTAGTAAAAAACGTAATTAAAGGAAGATTACATAAAGCCTTGCAGGACATAGTGAAGAATTTGGCTTTTACATTTATTGCAATGAGGAATCATAGTGGTCAGACTTAAAGACAGTCCAATTATTTCTGACTCCTGGTGTCCTTGAATGTGTGTGGAGACTATTCGTTCCATGATTTTTCTTCCAAACAACAGGAAACATAAAATTGTTGACTGTTATTATGAATTTTACATGTAATTGTAATGTGTCTTGCTATAGCCTTTCTCTCTTGTCGAAGGGTGATGAAGCAACTGATTACGGAGGAGAGGCCCCCTTGACAGGAAACAGGGGTGATTTCCAGTCAACAGACATCCAACAACTGAAAGAGGCATAAGGCTGAAATTCATGCAGAGACTGTGGTTCTTATTTATGCAGCTCTCAAAGAACTTAATGCCACCAACCACCACATGAACTTGCAAGGCTATCCTTCCCTTATCTGGTCTTGAATTGGAATTGTACTCTTAGTCTCATGATGCTGTAATAAAGGAGTTGGCTGATGGTTCAGTTTAATCTCAAGGATCCAGTTTCTGCAGTTTGACCTCAAGGACTGCACTTTCGGCAGAGGACCTAGCTAGACAGTGCCCAAACTCCTGACTCACAAAAATAATGAATGTGACATAATAAGGGTGTGTTGCTTACAGCCACTATCTTTGTAGGTATTTGTTACACAACAATGTATAACTAATAGAGACGTATTACAGGATTTTAGCAGAGAGTCATCTGGGTTTTAATTACATAGTGAATTAATCACTCTGGTTGCATTTTGTACTATAAGCTCTATGTGGAAGACAGGAGATCAATTGGAGTTCTGACGCAAGAATTTGAAAGTGGCTTACAATAATTCATAGAAGAGCAGTACAAGTGTCTAAAAATGGCTAAATTCCACACGGATTTGAAGGAGGAGCTGATGGGATTTAGGAATATATTAAATTATATGTATGTGAGAAAGTGAGGAATCCAATTTTTAGAGCATAGGTAAGTAGAAAGATGATAGTTGTTATTAGCAGAAGATAGATGTTATTAGAGCATAGGTAAGTAGAAAGATGAGAGTTGTTATTAGCAGAGATGCAGGAATCATAAAGAGAGCACACCCAAAGAGCGGAATGGTAGATTAAAATTCTAGTATTTAACATATTAAGTTTGATTTTTTTTTTTAGGTCTCTATGGAGAAGTCAAGTAGCTAGGTGGCTATACGTGCCTAGAATTCAGAAGAAAAGTCCAGATTGGCAATATAAATTTGGAAGCTGTCAATGCATAATGATAATTAAAGCCTTAGTACTAAATGAGAGATAATCAAGAAAGTGCATTAGATAATAAAAAATAAACTATCTAAAAATGAAACTTGGACCCTTTGAATTTCATGGCCATAAAGAAGAGTAATAGCCAATAAAAGAAGCTAAAGAGGAATGTCTACAAAGTAAGAAAGGTGTTTGTAGGTCGCTATCAATGTCTACAATATTCTGTTGTTGGAGTAAACCTCGAAAATGTTGATAATTAAACGTTGGATTTTCAACACACAAGTTATTAGTGGCCTAAATAGGAGTAGTTTTGATGATATGGTGGGGATGAAGTTTAATTGGTTAGAGATTGTGAATAAATGAGATATGGAAAATTGGGTATAGTATTACAGACAAATATTGATAAAGAACAGTAGAAAAAAGGATTGGCAACTAAATGTAGAGACTAGACTTAAGAGTGTTATTTTCATTTGTTAAAGAAGGGATGGATAATAGAATATTAATATGCTTATGTAGAAAATTAAATAAACAAAATACAAAAAGAGAGAGAGTATAATTTCTAAGAATCCAACCAATAGTTATATTTTCCAGTCCTAGACTTCCTGATGCATTGCCAATCTTGTCGAATTCACCGTTAATATAGTTTTGTCTCCTTTCTATTGGTTGCTTCCAACTTTAATTAATTAATTCATTAATTTCAGACAGGGTCTCACTCTGTCGCCCATGTTTGAGTGCAGTGGCACAATCTCAGCTCACTACAACTTCCACATCCCGGACTCAAGCAATCCTCCCACCTCAGCCTCCAGAGTAGCTGGGGCTACATGTATGGATCCCCATGCCCACATAATTTTTTGTATTTTTAGTAGAGATTCATTTTTGCCATATTGCCCAGGCTGGTCTCGAACTACTGCCTCAAGCGATCTACCTGCCTTGGCCTCCAACAGTGCTGGAATTACAGGCATGAACCATCACTCCAGGCCTGCTTCCTAACTTTAAACTTCATGCTTTCTTACATGGACTACTGAAGAAGACTAACACACTATTTAAGAACATGCTTTCCACCGGCATATCTGCCACTGGGGTTTCCCAATTATTGTGTGATGCTCATTTACGTGTGGTTTTCATCATTCATTTACTCTACTTGTAACTATCCTATTTCAGCTTCCTATGAAACCTGTCCTTGTTTATTTATTTTTCTTTCTTTAAACAATTTTAATGCAGCAGCATATTATCTGGGAATTTTACATCATCCAGCCATCTTCATGATATAAATAAAAAAGGCAAGGAATAGGAAATTAACTGTCTTACACAGAACATTAATTTTTCTTGCATATTAATTTTGCTGAATAAATTGGGTTTTGAATGAATGCATATTGTTCTTTATGAAATCCTGTTACATAGATCATTATCTGAATCTTTCATTCAGGATCATTTTTATCGAATACACTCTTCTACAGTGACCTGATGGAAATTTTGTTACCTAGTTTTGATATTACTAATTGTTTTTAACACCTGTGTGTTTGTGTGTGCCCATGTATGCATTTAATTGTAACTGAAGTAGTATTCAGGTGTATTCATTGAGAAAAAATTCTTACCTTTGAGAAGGATTGGATTGTAAAATTTTTAAAAAGAGTTTAAAAAATTCTTTGGCTTGGCCGGGCATGGTGGCTCAAGCCTGTAATCCCAGCACTTTGGGAGGCCGAGACGGGCGAATCACTCAGGAGATCGAGACCATCCTGGCTAACACGGTGAAACCCCGTCTCCACCAAAAAAATACAAAAAACAAACTAGCCGGGCGAGGTGGCGGGCGCCTGTAGTCCCAGCTACTTGGGAGGCTGAGGCAGGAGAATGGTGTAAACCTGGGAGGCGGAGCTTGCAGTGAGCTGAGATCCAGCCACTGCACTCCAGCCTGGGCGACAGAGCAAGATTCCAGCTCAAAAAAAAAAAAAAAAAAAATCTTTGGCTTGTACAGTGTTACTCTCTAGGTTTTTGAGGAAATTTAAGACAAATGGAATGGGTTATTTATATCATCAGAGATAATTTATAGCATCAGAGATATAATTTTGCTTGGATCTGTAACATCTTACTGGACACTTGTATTTAAATGTGGTAACAGTAATAACCAATACATGTGATGCTTTTATTTACACATTACAAGGACAGGCATTGCTGTACACCTGTTACACAATTTAAATTACATACTGTTTACCAGATATCTATGAGTTGAGAGCTATTTGCATCTTCATTTAATTCATGAGGATACTTGTATAAAAATTTTAAAAAAATTGTCCAAAATGACACAGAGTGTAAAAATTGATACCTGAATTAGAACCCACAAAGTCTAGATCCACATCATCGTATTACTCTGCTTTTCTAAAGAAGGTATGAAAGAAAACAGGGATCAGCTCATGTAACAGAAGTCAGGGGAAAGCACTTCCCAAAGATTCGAACCCCAGCAATAAAACAAGAGAATACTCTTTCTCAAATACACTGCCTTTCTATTAGGGTTGCTTCTCTTAGTATATTTATCTTATTATATACTACTCAAGAATGCCTTTCTCTAAATTAGTTAATGAAAACATACTTATTCTAATGAAGGAGCATTCTAGAGAAAGATTTTCACTGGTCTGGCTTTGGTAGTCACCAATCATCTGGGGCATTTATTCACGCACATGTCTCAAATTGGGCTGCTTACCCACCCCTAGGGCTGAGAGATAGTGTGACTTTGGTTGGCTTTTCCCCTGTACCCATGTTTACGCGGGAGACTATCAGTTCCACCAAAGAGAGGTGGAGACACAGGTGTGCATAGAGGAAAATACAAGCATGTGGTACCCAAAACATAAAAGGTATATACCAAGAGTCATTTAATGGCTAAAATGTGTGTAAGTACGGATTCCAAAATCAACTGTGTGATTCTCAAAGAGTTGGACATTATTAAAGGTAATCATTCTAAACAACTTTATTCTCAAGGACTTCCTTACTTTATTTTTCTTCCTCTCTGAGTGAGGATAATGGAGGGTAGAGAAACGGGTTACTGGCTTTCACCACTAACTCCAAGCTTCCTTAGGCTCCTAGATAATCACCTCCTTTGTGGTCAGACAAACCCTACTCCTCTTAAGTTCATTCCACTGTACTGAGTCCTTCTCACCATCCTGATTGCAATCGTCTAATCAAATCCTGGCCTTTCGGCCTGGCCTCGTTTTTCCAAAATATTAGCACCAAGACCTCAGTTTTCTTTCCAACCTGTATGTTAAAAGCATTCCTAGATACTTTTAAATTCCTCCCATGCAGATGCAGATGTCTGAGACACCACCAAATCCTCTCATTTACTTAACCTATTGATCTCTATTTAAAATTCTCTACACTTCACCTTGCTCACAAGCTTGTATGTTTATACCTGGAATATCTAATCACAATAAAATATGCTGCTTTGAAAATCATTAATTCAATGCCTTAATGTAATGAACCAATCTTCTACAGCACTTCATTAGGTGTTCTCATTACAACCATTATTTAATTTCACTGTATACATTTGCCTTTATCTTACCCCAAATTTAGTTCCAATGAACTATAAACAATACTAATTTATTTAGCTCATAAATAAACAATACCAATTTATTTAGCTCAAAACTGTGGGCCTATGTTGGGGGTTTTCAACTGGCCCTGCTCATGTCTCTGTGGACAACTCTCAGATTACCTGAGAATCAGCTAGTGATATAGTTTGAATACAGGTTTCTGCCAAATCTTATGTTGAATTTTAATCCCCAGTGTTAAAGGTGGGGCCCGGGGGAAGGTGATTGGATCATGGTAGCGCACCCCTCATGTCTTGGTGTTGTCCTCGCAATAGTGAGTGACTTCTCACAAGATCTAGCTGTTTAAGTTGTGGCACCGGCCGGGCACGGTGTAATCCCAGCATTTGGAAGGCCAAGGCGGGCGGATCACGAGGTCTAGGGATCTAGACCATCCTGACCAACATGGTGAAACCCCATCTCTACATAAAATACAAAAATTAGCTGGGCTTGGTGGTCACGTCTGTAGTCCCAGCTACTCGGGAGGCAGAGGCAGGAGAATCACTTGAACCCAGGAGGTTGCAGTGAGCCAAGATCGCACCACTGCACTCCAGCCTGGGCGACACAGCGAGAATCCATCTGACAAAAAAAAAAAAAAAAAAAAAAAGCGTGTGGCACCTCTCCCCACACTTGCTATGTGTCATGCTGGATTATGCTTTGCCTTCCCACCATGAGTAAAAACTCCCTGAGGCCCCTGATCCCCACGGCCTCCCATTTAGCTGGGCAGAAGTCAAAACCATGTTTTCTGTGTAGCCTGAAGAACTGTGAGTCAAGAAAGCCTCTTTTCTTTCTTTCTTTTTTTTTTTTTTTTGAGGCAGAGTCTAGCTCTGTCACCCAGGCTGGAGTGCAGTGGCATGATCTCGGCTCACTGCAAGCTCCACCTCCTGGGTTCATGCCATTCTCCTGCCTCAGCCTCAGGCGTAGCTGGGACTACAGGCGCCTGCCACCACGCCGGGCTAATTTTTTTAAAATTTTTATTTGTACTAGTGATGGGGTTTCTCTGTGTTAGCCAGGATGGTCTCGAGCTCCTGACCTTGTGATCCGCCTGCCTCGGCCTCCCAAAGTGCTGGGATTACAGGCATGAGCCACCGCACCCGGCCCTCTTTTCTTTATAGATTTCCAAGCCTCAAATCTTTATTTACAACAATGCAATAATGACCTAATACAGAAAAGTGGTGCTACGAATGGATTATTGCCATAAAATACCTGAAAATGTTGAAGCAGCTTGGAACTGAGTAACAGGCAGAGGTTGGAAGAGTTTGGAGAGCTCAGAAGAAAACAGGAAGATGAGGGAAAGTTTGGAACTTCTTAAAGACTGGTTAAATGGTTGTGACCAAAATGCTAATAGTGATATCAACAATGATGTCCAGGATGACGAGGTCTTAGAAGGAAATGAGAAACTTATTGGAAACTGGAACAAAGATCATGCATATTATGCCTTAGCAGATAAGCTTAGCAAACAATGAAGCTTGGCTTCATTGTTTCCCTGTCCTAGGGATCTATAGAAATTTAATCTTGAGACTTATGATTGAGGGTAGAAGAAATTTCTAAGCAGCAAAGCATTCAAGAAGTGACTTGGCTGCTTCTTATAGCCTATTCTCAGATGCAAGAGCAAAGACATGACTTAAAGTTAGAATTTATATTTAAAAGGGGAACAGAGTATGTGTTTGAAGAGGAGGAGCTGCCCAGGCCTCAGGAGCCCACCATTCGCCCCAGTGTGACCTGGATGCACAATATGGAGTTAAAGGAGATTATTTTGGAGCTTTAAGATTTAATGACTGCTCTGCTGGGTTTCTGAATTGCCTGAGCACGTAGCTTCTTTTTTTTTTTGGTCGATTTCTCCCTTTTGGAATGGGAATATTTACCCAAAGTCTGTATCTCCATTGTCTCTTTGGAGTGAATAATTTGTTTGACTTTACAGACTCCTAAGTGGAAGAAACAATTCATCTTCAGATGACACTTTGTACCTGGACCTGAGATGTTAAAGTTAATGCTGGAATGAGTTAAGACTTTGGGGGACTCCTGAGAAGGGATAATTGTATTTTGCAATGTGAGAAGAACATGAGACTTAAAGAGCCAAGAGCAGAATGATATAGGTGTAAAATACGTCCCCACCAAATCTCTTGTTGAATTGTAACCTTCATGTTGGAGGTAGGGCCTGGTGAGAGAGGGTTGGATCATGGGGGTGGATCCCTCATGGCTTGGTGCTGTTCTTGTGACAGTGAGTTCTTGTGAGATCTGGTTGTTTAAATGTATGTAGCACCTCTCTTCTCCACTTGCTTTTACTTTCATCATGTGACTTGCTGGCTCTTGCTTTGCTATCCACCATGGGTGAAATTCCCCTGAGATTTCTGCTCCCTGTGGCCCCACAGAAGGTGAACATATGTCAGTGCTATGTTTCTCATGCAGCCTGCAGAACCAAAAGCCAATTACACCTCTTTTCTGTATAGATTATCCAGACTCAGATATTTCTTTAGAGCAATGCAAGAATGGCCTACTATATAGCTGGCATCAGATGGCCTCAACTGAGTTATCTCATCTCTGCTACATATAGCCTTTCATCCTCCAAGCTTTTTCTCATAATGGCTGGGAAGGGTTCCAAGAGAGCCAGTAGGAGCCTGTAAGGATTTCTGAGGTCTAAACATAGATCTGACACAAAGTCATTTCTGCTCAATCTAATTTTTCAGAATTAGTCATAAGTATTGACAGGAGACATGGTAAAGTTGCATTGCAAATAGATATGAATTCTGGGAAAGGAATAATTATGGCAATTTATTTCAGGAAAATAATATATTTGTCATTGTCAGTCCTCTAAATATAATCATTTACATTCCTCTTGTTCACCTCCTCCCTAGACAACCAAATCTCCAAATCTCCTCTGATCAATGGTGTTGTGTTTGACAAGGAGGACCTCAACCATCAATAAGAGATCTATAAGTGGTCCCTCTAGATTAAGGTGCCTATGAACAAAGATTAACAAGCCAGTCTTCCTCTACATATGCAAAGTACATTGGAAAGACAAGGAGAGGATATGCAGAAGATACTCTCATATAACATTATATAATGTATATGTGTGGATATATACACACACATATTTATGTATGTACACACATTATATGTATATACACACACTATGTATGTGTGTATATATGCACATACAACACACACACATACAACAGCCACTGGTCTACAGCAATGACTGAAATTCCAACGGGAAAATGTTGCCAGGTTCTCCAAGACCAGACCAGAATGTTTGTTCATTAGAACTCAGTTTCGTTCCCTGGGAAAAGCTCTCCAGGCTATTGCTTTTTAATGCTTCTTTGGAATAACTTCCTAATCCATTGGTCTGTAAAGTTTCCTGGGAATGGGTCCTTAATGCATTGTTCTTCATGCTTTTCTCCATGATTCTCAGCTCAACCCCCTGAAATATTGTGTTATTTTCTCAAAATAATGATCTGTGTTTGTATGCTGATAGCTATTGATGAGTTGGTAGATGATTCTGTATGTTTGTGTGTGAGTAGCCTGCTTTATGTTCACATAAAGTTAGAATGCCAGAAGCCTTTCTTGTAATTTGAGCTGTCTCAGTCACTTTTAATCTAAGTTACCAGTGTTTTTAGCCGCATACTTTTCTAACAATTTTGGATGTTTTTTGAGGTTATTTGAGTAAACATCATTACCAAAATTTACACATTTTAATTCTAGACAGGTAGATGCCAATGCACTTATTTTGAAGAACCACACCATTCAGCTCTTGGTTTTATCTTTGTCCATGGGGCTTGTTTCACTTCAAAATCTTTAATTATCTGTGAAACTTACATGCCAAACAAAGTTTATTTTCCAATATAACACAACTGGTCCTATATATTTTCTGTAAATTCTTTTTTTAAAACATTGATTCTTTCTATAACTCACCTTTCTCAGTGACTTAACAGTCCCTCAGGTGACACATTAAAAAATATGCCTTGATCTGTCTTTAGCTAAGTCCAAAGATCTTTAGTGCACTTTATATCTTCTAAATTAATTTAGGTGGTAGTTTTGACAATTGTTCCACTAATGTAGATGTCATTTTTCCAGACTCCAATTATACTATCTTCATTAATTCTGCAGTCTTTGCTAAAAATGTATTTATCATTTTTCAAGCTCTACATGCCACTTGGTCTTAAAACTAGTTTTACTTTGCAATAGGAGAGATCATCATCATCATCATCATCCTCCCCAGATGATCTTGGCCTTCTCAGTTCTTCTCTCTCTGCTTGTAGCTCTCAGAATAACTGTAAATGCAACATCCTGAGATAAGGAAGAAATGTCTGGAACAGCCCCGGCTGTGTCCTCATTCCTACCAAACAAGTTGTCCTGCAATACTTTAACTCAGTGATCCTTGTTGTGCCTGGCATATGAAATCCAATACAGAATACTTTTGGGGTCTCTCAGCTGCAATGCAATGTGGTGCATGCACAGACAGCACTCCACCTGCCCTGGGCAGCTTTCCTGATTCTTAAAAGACCAGTTCTCCGTGAATCCTAGACTTCTATTTATCCTTGCTGCCTATCTGTGAGTAAGAGAGTTGCTTTGCCTGACTTGTGTGAATGTTCTGTATCCCCAGACTCAATTTGTAGAAAACCTTTGCATACATTTTTTAGGATTTTATTATGGCAAGGCCACAGTTCTAGTACTTGACTTGTAGCATGAGAAAACTTCTACTGTGGAAAATAAGCCAGAATAATACCAAAAAATGAGGTAATACTTGCTTAGGCCAACTTAAGAAAGGCTGCCCATTAATTCGTTGTTGTCAAACTGAAAGAGATACTTCCAGTGGCACATTAAAAGCTTGATTTATGGCACTAATATATTAGACATTTACCTTCAGTGACATTAAGAGAAGCATATCAATTAAACTGTATGAATAACTTGATGTTAAGACAGGATTAATACAAGTAACAAAATAAGCTTCCCAAATAATGTTAATATACTGTTATAAGCAATATGAATTTAAAAGGACAGCCATACACAACCCTACAGCCATGTACAACTCTACAGCAAAACAAAACAAAAATTAAAAACAAAAGATGTAACACATACACACACAAACCAACTGCATGATCACATCCTATTCACTGTGTAACTTAGAAGATTAGATATAAAAAAAGAACATAGGGCTATGTTTCTAAAATATTTTCGTAAGACAAAATTATTACTTAATTTTGAGGTTCTTGATGTACATTAGTATAATAAAGACTGAGTCATTATTGTTAAAAAGACACCTAATATTCTTTGTGTATATGTTTTAACTAAGATTTCCTCATGTATATTTAAGTGTAGAGCAGTTCCTCTTTGTGTGGGACATATCTATTGGTGACGTTTCAGTCATAGTTTACTGAAAGAGCTCTTCTTGGCTACATATTGATTATTTTGCTTTATTTTTGTGTATATTTTGACTTAGGAGCTTTAAATCTTGGCTACTCCTCAAAGTTTAATAAACAGATTTTTTTATTGAATAAAACAAGTAAATAAGAGGACATCAATTTTACACAATTGTTTGGAAATAATAGAGTCAGAATCTGACAATCTCATGACGATATTCAAGTATGTGCTCTATGAAAGAATAATTGTAATGTCCTTGAAAGTGGAATAGTTTGTCTACTATTATTTACTGCAGGCCCTGATATAATGTGAAAATGACAACAGGTGCTTGATAAGTATTTGTAATGTTAGTGATCTTTAATATTGGCATTTTCCAAATTGAACTTACAATTTTATTTCAATAACATTAGGAGAGATTTTTAAAACACAAATAAAAGGAAAGATCTTTCATGTTTATAGATTGAAAAATTAATATAGTTCAAATGTTCACACTACCCAAACTGAACTATTATTCAAGGCAATTCTGATCAAAATTCCAATGACATTTTTAAAAGAATTAGAAAAAGAAGTCATAATTAATTTTCATGAAACCACAAAAGACACTGAGTAGCCAAAGCTTTCTTGAGTTAAAAGAACAAAGCTGGAGATATAACACTACCTGAATTTGAAATGTACTGCAAACCTATAGTAATTAAAACAGCACGATGTTGGCATAAAATCAGACACACTGATCAATGAAAGAGGATAGACAGCCCAGAAATAAAGTCACAGACTTAAGGTTAACAGATATTCTACAAAGATGACAAGAATGTACAATGGAAGAAATGGAGAAAAGGAAGTCTTTTTAATAAATGGTGCTGAGAGAGCTAGGTATTCACATTCAGAAAAATAAAATTAGATCCTTATCTCATACCATATAAAAAAATCAACTCGGCCAGATGTGGTGGTTCGCGACTGTAATCCCAGCACTTTGGGAGGCTGAGGCAGGTGGATCACCTGAGGTCAGGAGTTCGAGACTGGCCTAACCAACTTGGAGAAACCCTGTCTCTACTAAAAACACAAAACTTAGCCAGGTGTGGTGGTGCATGCCTGTAATCCGAGCTACTTGGGAGGCTGAGGCAGGAGAATTGCTTGAACCCAGGAGGCAGAGGTTGTGGTGAGCCAAGATTGCACCATTGCACTTCTGCCTGGGCAACAAAAGCAAAACTCCATCCCAAAAAGAAAATAAATATATACATAAATAAATAAATGGATAAATAAATAAATAACCTCAAAACGGATTGAAGACTTAAACATAAAACTCGAAACTGCAGAATTATTGGAAGAAAACATAGAGTAAAAGCTTCATGACATTGATCTGAACAATATTTTTTTGGATATGCATTCTAAAGCAAAAATCCAAAAGCAAAAATAGACAAATGAGATGATATGAAACCAAAAGACTTCTGCAAAGCCAACGAAACCATTAACAGAGTAAAGAAACAATCTGTAGAATGGGATAAAATATTTGCAAACTATGACTCTCATAAGAGATTAATATTTTAAAATATATAAGAAACTCAAACAACACAATAATTTGTAAACAAATAATCTGATTAAAAATTGGGCAAATGATCTGAATAGACATTTCTCAATAGAAGATGTACAAGTAGCCAAAAGGTATATGAAAAAATTATCAATATCACTGATCATCAGGAAAATGCAAATTGAAAGCACAGTAAGATATCACCTCACACCTGCTAGAATGGCTGTTATCAAAAAGAAAAGTTCACAAGTGTTGGCAACAACGTGGAGAAAAGGGAACTGTTTCATATTGTTGGTGGGAATGTAAGTTCACACAGCCATTATGAGAGAAAATGTATGGAGGTTCCTCAGAAAATTAAAATTAGGACCACCGTATCATCCAGCAAATTGACTACTCAGTATATAGCCAAAGGAAATGAAATTGATATTAAAAAGAGATATCTATTCTCCCATTTTTATTGCAGCATTAATAATGTATTAGTCCATTTTCACACTGCTGATAAAGACATACCTGAGACTGGGAAGAAAAAGAGGTTTAATGGACTTACATTTCCATATGGCTGAAGAGGCCTTACAATCATGGTGGAAGGCAAAGAAAAGCAAGTCACATCTTACATGGATGGCAGCAGGCAAAAAGAGAGAGAGAGCTTGTGCAGGGAAACTCCCGTTTTTACTCCTATTTTTAAAACCATCAAACATCGTGAGACGTATTCACTACCACCAGAACAGTGTGGGGGACATTGCCCCCACGATTCAATTATCTCTCACTGGGTCCCTCTTACAACATGTGGGAATTATGAGACTACAAGTCAAGATGAGATGTGGGTGTGGACACAGAGCCAAACCATATCAATTAACAATAGTCAAGATATGGAATCAACCTAAGTGTCCATTAATGAATGAATGGGTAAAGAAAATCAGGTACATATACACAATGGAATATTATTCAGCCTTAAAAGGAAGAAAATTCTTTCATTTGGGACAAAATCAATGAACCTAGAGGAGATTATGTTAAATGAAATAAGCCAGGCACAGGAAGATAAATGCCACATGATCTCACCTATATGTAGAATGTAAAAACAAAAATTGAATTTTTAAAGTGAAGAGCAGAATAGTAGCTACTGGCAGATTAGGGTTATAAGTGGCTATTAGTGAGATCTTCATCAAAGAATATAATATTTCAGTTAGATGGGAGAAATATATTAAAGAGTTCCATTGTACAACATGGTAAATATAACTAATAAGAGTGTGTTGTATTTTTAAAAATTGTTAAGAGAATATATTTAAATTGTTCTCACTACAAAATGATAAATTTGTCTGGTAATACATATGCTAATTAGCTCAACTTGGCTACTTTACAATATATACACATTTTAAACAACATTTTACATGATAAGTATATACCTTTTTTTGTCTGTTAAAAATAAATGTTTGCTAGCTGCTTGTGTTTCTTCTTTTGAGAACTGTTCATCATTTACCCACTTTTTAGTGGGGTTTTTTTTATTTCTTGAGCTGTTTGAGTTCCTTGTAGATTCTGGATATTAGTCCTTTGTCAGATGCATATTTTGCAAATATTTTCTCCCATTCTGTAAATTTCTATTCACTCTGCTGTTTCTTTTACTATACAGAAGTTTTTAGTTAATGAAATCTCATTTGTCTATTTTTGTTTTGTTGCATTTGCTTTTGAGGTCCTAGTCATAAATTCTTTGCCTATTCTGATGTCCTGAAGAGCTTTTCCTAGGTTTTCTGTATGACTCATATAGTATTGGGTCTTACATTTAATTTGTTAATCTATCTTGAGTTAATTTTTATATGTTGTAAGAGATAGGGGTCCAGTTTTATTCTTCTGTGTATGGAAATTTGATTTTCCTTTTATCAGTTATTGAATAGAATTCACATTTTCCTTTGTATATTTTTTGTTGACTTTTTTCAAAGATCAGCTTGTTGTAGGTATTTGGCTTTATTTCTGGGTTCTCTATTCATTTCCATTGATCTATGTGTCTATCTCACACCAGTACCATGCTATTTTGGTAACAATAGCCTTATAGTATAATTTGAAGTCAGGCTCAAAGGACTGAAAATATAACTACCATTAGACTCAGCAATCCCAATAACTAGCTATCTATTCAAAGGAAAATGTTCTATCAAAAAATACCTACACTCATATGTTTATCACAGCATGATTCATACAATCAAAATAATGGAATCAACCTAAGTGTTCAGTGCAGATGACTGGATGAGGAAAATTTGGGATATAGATACACCATGGAATACTATGCAGCCATACAAATAATGAAATCATGCTTTTGGCAGCAATAGAGATGGAGCTGGAGGCCATTTTCCTAAGGGAAATAATTCAGAAACAGAAAACAAATATAACTGGTTCTTATAAGTAGAAGTTAAACAATGGGTGCACATGGACATAAGATGGAAATGATAGTCCTAGGGATTCAAAAAGGGGAGAGGGTTGGAAGCAGGTGAGGGTGAAACGTCACATATTGGGTTAAATGTTCACTAATTAGGTGATGGAGCACAAACCCACCATTATGCAATATATTCATGTAACAAACCCGCACACATACCTGCTGAATCTATAAAAGTTTTTAAAAATAAAATAAAATTAAAATAAATAAATGAATACAAGCTATTTTGACAGCTACTTTACCAAATGACTTTCCAGATTAATTTTCTACCTTTATATGAGATGTCAAAAATAATTTTCTTTTTTTTATATCTGCATGTTCTATAGTGTTACTTCTGGCTCCTTACAAGCTATTACAATTTTAGTTCTATCACCATTAATTTCAATTAGAAGTCTGTGTGCCTTGTCTTGGTAAATTAAAAAGAAAAAATTCCATTTCTGTAGATTACAAAACTTTCTGAATGTAAAGTAGAAAGACGTTTGAATTTTCCTTCCAGTATCTATTATTGAACATCTGAAATTATCTAGGTGGTAACATTTATGTGTGCATACATAAGATACATGTCTTGAAATATAGTTTATGATATTTTTAGCATGTCTACATAAAAGGACATTTTGAACCAAAACCAAAATACAAGTGAAAACAAGACTGAAAACACCTAACTGATTTCTCAAGTGTTTCTGAATGTTTATGTAGCCCACAAAAACAACTATGAACAAGTAAAATGCCTTGCTTATATTCACATGGGATTTACACTGCATCTTATAGTGATTGTGAAAGAAATTTTTGATAATATATTCACTTCCAAGGAAAACAGGTAATAACTGCTCTATTTACCAGGGTTTATTTATTTTTTAAATATATTTATGTATTTATTCATTTATTTATTTGAGACAAGGTCTCATTTTTTGCCCAGATTGTAGTGCAGTGACATGATCTCTGCTCACTTCAACCTCCACCTCCTGAGCTTGAGTGATCCTCCCACTTCAGCTTTCTGAGTAGTTAAGACTACAGGTGTGTACCACCATGCCTGGCTAATTTTTGTTGAGATAAAGTCTCACTATGTTGCCCAGGTTAATCTGAACTCCTGGGTTCAAGTGATCTGCCTGGCTCAGCTTCCCAAAATGTAGGATTTACAGACACTAGCCACTGTGACAGGCCTACCAGGGTTTATTCACAAAGAAAAATATTGAATAAGAAAATCCATAGAATATGCAGTTTCAAGACTGTCATGCAAATTTAACCAGTAAGCAAGCTAGAAAACACTAAACAACAACAATTTCTCCTTGTAATAGGGATAGGGGGCAGAAAATTTTTTTTCTAGGCAAAAACGTGTGGGTCTCCACTGAAACTCCACCCTCAGGCGGAAAAGCCTAAAACCATTGCCCAAAGAAAGAACTTACATTCCTGTTTTCTCACTCCAATGTTGCCTTTTTCTAAACCACCCATGACCACACCCCACTATATCCTGTGCCTATAAAAACCCCAGATTCAGCCAGTAGATGGGACTATGACTGGACGCTAGAGATAAGCAACTTGATTTCAGAGGGACAGCTTAATGGCATAACCTCTGAGAAGAATCCACCTGGAGATGGCCAGACTTCAGGGGAAGATTATCTTCCTGCCTCATCCTCTTTTCAGCTCCCCTTCCCACTGAGAACCACTTTCAGCAGCAACAAAATCCCCCACATTTACCATCCTTCAACTTATTAACATGACTTCATTTTTCCTGGATGCCAGACAAGAGCTCAGGAGCCACAAATGCAGATACAAAAGGCTGTCACACTGGTTCTTTGCCCTCATTGGTGGAGGGCAGCCGCATCATGCAAAAAGGCAAAGGACACACGGAGTTGTGAACACTTAAGCCATCAATGGATGGCAGAGCTAAAGGAGCACTGTAACACACCCTTTGGGGCATTGGGCATCACAGGCACCCCAACCTGGATGCTGCCATGGGTCTCACATGGAGTTTGCTCCTGCCAGCACCCAAAGGAGGCCAGCAGGATCCCTTACTTGTGCTCCCTCCCACAAGTTTTTTGTTGTGGAACAACAAACTGAGTTTGTTCCTGCCAGCACCCAAAAGTGCTCGCTCTTGTCCCTACACCCACTCACCTGCATGGTCCCTCTTGCAAGGGGTGGAAGGCATCAGGTAAGAGTGAGTGGAGTTTGATCCCTCTGGCACCAAAGTAGCCGGCAGGTTCCAGTGGTCATTCTCTCCAGTTCCTGCATTTGTTTGCTCACATGCTCCCTCCCACGAGGAGTTTTGAGTGTCAGGCTGAGTAAATGAGGCAACCCTGTAACAAGTCCCAAGAAGGGGTCAGAGAAATATCCTACTTCACAAGCAAGGTAAACATATAATTTCAGGTAACTAAAAACAAAGGTAGAATTTATTCATTATTTGAAACATTGCTCATATATTATTGTGCTAATTAAATTTACATTTAGCAAACCTGGAGATGTCTGTGATACTTATAAATTATATATGTATAATATAATATACCCACCTTTAATTAGTATTGGTAAAATGTTAAGAAAATATTTACTTGAAAAAGGTATAGTATATAAGTAAACTTATAAATTTTTATGTTCACATATTTTTGTAGTGAAAACAGAATTATTTTTAATATAGACTTTCTCATTAACATAGTCATCTAATTTGGAGATATTTAAAATACAGAAAAATGCAAAGATAAGATGAGAGACACCCACATACTATACTATATTTACCTTTAAAATCATTATTTATTTTATGGAAAACAATGAGAAGCATATTTGGGCATTTCCAAATTTCTGCAACCAAATATCTTTCTCTTCTGGAGAAAACATTATTGAGAAATTTTGGAGTCGTTTCTTTAAGTCTTTGTTTTTATTTTGCTGTTGTTTGATAATACTCCTATATCTAGTCATAAATAATTTCAGGTGCTATAATATTTGTTTTAAAATGTGTGTTTGTTTTAAAATTTGAAATGTTTATACATTTTAAAATAAACATCATAGCACTTGAAACTTACACTTGACTAGATTCTCAACAACATATATTCTTAATCAATCTGCTATCAGTAAT
The DNA here is from genome assembly GCF_007565055.1 of Rhinopithecus roxellana. NCBI lineage: Eukaryota > Metazoa > Chordata > Mammalia > Primates > Cercopithecidae > Rhinopithecus > Rhinopithecus roxellana. The sequence goes on from NC_044551.1 coordinate 94,829,970, forward strand.
CAACATTGTTTTCAATATCATTAATGCTACTCAACTGTGATATTTTTCTTTGATGCATGAAAGTTAATTTTGATAAAGTCCAATTTATTATTTCTTTTGTTACTTTTACTTGTTGCATTATACTCAAGGAAACATTGCCAGTTCTAAGGTCATGAAATGGATCCCTGCGTTTTATTTTAAGAGTTCTCTACCTTTAACTCACATTTAGGTCTTTATCTACTTTGAGTTTATTTTCGTACATGGTTTAATGTATGGATCCAGTTTCATTATTTTGCATATCCAGTTGCTTCAACTGGATTCATAAACTTCAATCTGTCAACTGACAGATATAAACTCATGTATCTTTGACAAACTGACTTTTAATAAGGATGACAAGACCATTCAATAGGAAAAGAACACACAAACACATGAGGCTGACACAACTGGATAACCACAAACAAGTAAAAGTTGTACAGTTAAAAAGGAAGTAGTAGAATTATCTCCATTCATAGTTTTCATAATTTTAAACATATAACATTCACATGAATACACACACACACACACACAACCTTTGAGTTAACATAGTCAGCACAGGTACTATATACAAGATAAATACACAAAATGTGGATATCCAGTTGTCTCAGCATCGTGTGTTAATGTGTTCTTTTCCTAGTGAATGGTCTTGGCACCCTTATTACAAATCAACTGACCACAGATACATACATTTATTTCTGGACTCACAATTCTATTCCACTGATCAGTATGCCTATCCTTGTGCCAGTTCCACTGTTTGAATTAGTGGAGATTTGTAGAAAGTTTGGAAATTGAAAAGTATTCTTCCTCCAAATGTGTTCTTTTTCAAAATCATTTTGGCTACTCAGGATACTTTGCAACCTCATATGAATTGTAGAATTGACCTTACCATTTCTGAAAACAAAAACCATTGGGATTTTGATAGGGTTTGCACTGAATATGTAGATCACTTTGGGGAGTATTTTCATCTTAATATTAATTATTTACATTAATAAATGCAAGATATTTTTCATTATTTAGGTTCTTATTTCAACAGTGGTTTTTAGTTGTCAGCATACACATCTTTCATCTTCTCTCTATATATACACCTATATATATACACACACACGTAAAAGCTTAATTATATATATAATGAAGAAGGCAAAAGATGTGTATAATAACATCAAATTATACATATCCATTTTGATGTGATTGTAAATGAAAATTTTTACTTTCTTTTTTAGGTTATTTGTTACTAGTCTATAGTAATATCATTGATTTTGTGTATTTACAATGTATACTGTAAATGTGCTGAATGTATTAACTCTAAGGTTTGTGTGTGTGTGTGTGTGCATTCTCTGGAATACTATATAATTATACAACAGTGAATAGAGATAGTTATACTAGTTTATTTTAATTGTATATCTTTTATTTGTATTTTTCTCTCATTGTTCTGGCTTGAATATCAAGTAAATGTTGAAGAAAAGTGGTTAAAGTGGATATCCTTGTCTTGTTCCTGCTCTGAGGATGAAAGCTTTCATCATTGAGTACAATGTGAGTGTTTATTTTTTTAAATAAACGTCCTGTATTATTTTGAGGAAATTTTCTCTATTCCTAGTTTTTGAGTCTTTCGATTTCAAAAGAAGTTTCATTTTCTTCTAATAATCTTACTTCATAAATTGAGATGTACATATTTTTGTTGTTGTTTTTATTATTTTATTGGGGTGTCTTGCTCTTAGTGTTTTTGTATTTTTCTAATGTTAAACAACTCTTGCATTCCTAGAATGAATCCCACTTGGTCATAGTGAATTGTCCTTTTAATATGCTGCTAAATTCTGTTTGCTACTATTTGCCAATAATTTTTGTGTCAATAGTTATAAAGGATATTGGCCTATAGTGGCCTATAGTGACACCATTTCTTTTTATGTCACTCTCTGTCTTTGGTAGTAGCATAACGCTGATCTCATAGAATGATTTGGAAAGTGTTTCACCTTCTTTTGATTATTGGAAGAGTTTGTAAAAGATTGGTATTAGTTTTCTTTAAATATTTGATAGAATTCACTGGTGAAACCATCTGGTTGTGAGATTTTCTTACTTGGGAAGTTTTTTTAAATTACACATTCAATCTCTATTTGTTAAATGCCTATTCAGATTTTCTATTTCTTCTTGAGTCAATTTTGTAATCTGTGTTTCTAGGAATTTGTCAATTTCATCATGGATATCTAATTTATAGTGTATAATTTTCATAGTTTTTTCTTATAATTATTTGTTTTTTTAAGGTTTGACATAATGTTGTCACTATCGTGTCTGAGTTTAGTGATTAAGTGTCCTTCCACTTTCTTGATCAGTATAGCTAAATTTTTGCAATTTTATTGACTTTTTTCAAAGAATCAACTTTTGGTTTTATTATTCTGTTTTTTGATTCTACTTTTGAAATTTGTATTGTAATCTCTATATTCCTTTTTCTTATTAAACATATAAATACATTAGGAAGAGGAGACAACTATCCCATGCATAAGAATTCCAAACAGCTTGTGTAGATATCCTTATCTCAATAAGGAGGAAGAAAATATTCCACTCTTTAAGCATGGGCTTTGATAGTAGCTCTCTTCCAAGGAGTACAGTGTGAAAAGGTAGAGGAGAGAGTAACTTTATATTGGTGAATTCAACTTCAAATCAAGGTTAACATCAATAGTCTGTACCCTTGATATGCTTCAATAAAAATTACATGAACTGTAGAGTTTAGTTAATGCTAATGCACCAATATTGGTTCATTCATCATAACAAATGCACCACAGTCATATAAAATAGTAATAATAGGGAAACTGAGTGAGAGAGTATACAGGAAATTTTTATACTACCGTTTCAACTTTTCCCTAACTGTAAAAGTGTTTTAAAAATAAAATCTATTTTTATTTATTTTTTATTTTTGTATTTATTCATTTTATTTTTAACTTTTATTTTAAGTTCAGGGGTACAAATACGGGTTTGTTGCAAAGGTAAACTTTTGTCATAGGGGTTTGCTGTATAGATTACTCCATCACCCAGATATTAAGCCTAGTACCCATTAATTATTCTTCCTGATCCTCTCCCTCCTCCCATCCTCCAAAAGACTACAGCATGTATTTTTCACTTCTATGTGTTTATGTGTCCTCTTCATTTAGCTCCCAATTCGAAGTGAGAACATGCAGTATTTGGATTTTTGTTCCTGCATTAGTTTGCTAAGGATAATGTCCTCCAGCTCCATCTATGTCCCTGTAAAGGACATGATCTTGTTCTTTTTTATGGCTGCATAGTATTCCATGGTGTATATAACCATAAATACCATTTGACCCAACAATCCTATTACTGAGTATATGTCTAAATGAATATCAATCATTCTGTTATAAAGACACAGGCACACGTATGTTCATGGTAGTACTATTCACAATAGCAAAGACATTGAATCAACCTAAGTCTACTAATTAAAAAGCTCCTTGTTCAATGTGAAGAATACCTTCATAATTTGTGAATACACATTATTACTAGCAATATTTTTATGATTATCTCATAGTGTCTATCATAGATAATATCCTATTTAGCCTCAAACATGTCCAAAATATTGAGCAAGCATTGTTGCAAATATTTGCTATAAATGTACTTGATGTGAAGAAAGAGTTTTTTATTCTACCTGTTTTGCTATATTAATCACATCAATATAAAGTATCTGGAAACCATATCTTATTTTTACCAAAGATGCTTAAGTATAATTTGTGGTAAAAGAAGAAATAATCTATTAAATCATACATAAAACACATTTTACTTATTTCTATCTTGTGACATTTTTGTCACACTTAGTTGATTCAGAGTGGGCATAATTGCTATAAAAATTTGAAACAAGATATCCTTTGTTACAATAATGATTGGATGTTATTGCCAAATGCTAAAGACAATAATGCTTAAAAATGACATTAATCCCATTGTTCTCCACAGGGAGTTCTTAAATATGCACACATAATTAAAGATAAGGCGTTTTAAAACCTCAGTCATATTCTCTACAGGAAAACACATAAAACATTTTTAGTAAACAACTAAGACCAGGCAGTTTTGTAGACTGTTTTCTGTTATATTTACTTATGTGTCTATTTTACGTGATGGAGTTTTATGATCCCATGGTGAACAGAAAATACACAAATACATTCTCTTGTTTTCCCACCCTCCATACTACACACTTCCACTGCATTCTTTTTACTTCATTAACAATTCAGGAACTAGTACGCATACGCCACTCGCACCATCCATGTGACTTTTTATGATTTTTGCCTCTCTCCTTCATCAGCCCAGTTCCTGTAACCACTTTTTACTTCCTATGGTTAGTAGTAATTTTAGGCCCAAATCAACATATGCATAGTCTGATGAAAAAAATATACACTTTGAAGTTAAATAGCTATGAGGTCAATTCATGACTTTACTACTTAATAGATTTTGAGGAAAGATATTTAACTTTTCTAAACAGGAGCTTTTATTTTTTTTTTTAAGTGAGAGGAAAGCTTTGGTTTTTAACACTCACTCTAAAATGCTCTCCATGTGGCCTTTAACAAATGTCAGTTCCTTTTCACTTTTCCAATCTGTATGTTCAATTCCAAATCCTAGGCTGATCACACATTCACCTGCTGTTGTTTTCATTGCTGTTGTCATTATTGCCCACAATCTGTTAGCTATTGCCCAAGAAAAGCATCATGGGAAGCATGATTGTCAAGCCAAAAGTCTTCTCTCTGACCTTCAGTAGTGTTTTTATTGATTTCTACTTGTCAACTACCACATTCCAGTAATTTCCTGCTATCTACAAGTTCCAAATGCTACCTTTACCTTTACTCCTTGGAGATTACCCTGTGTTGTACTTTACTGGGAATTTAGAGGCCACCTAATAGAAACTCTTACCTTATTGCTTCTGTAATTAAAAATATATGTTCATCCATATTGGTCTGCACATAAATGATATTTTTGCTGCCATGTGCATACTTATGTAGATGTGTGGGGGAGGTGTGTGTGTGTGTGTGTGTGTGTATGGCTTTGTGCTGTTTCACTTCTGAAAATAGCCTTACTTTACCTCTCATTTGCACTTAATAATTGCCTAATTGTAGCTTTAAGAAAACTGGGGTTTTTATCTACTTAAACAAATTTCTATGTTCCTATGCTTAGAACAGGGCTTGGCATGTCACCAACGCTCTGGTTTTTTTAGAGATATGCCATAATCATTTTTTAGTAATTAAATAATTATAAGGATTATTTATATATTTTAATCATCTAACCAAGAGTTATATTCAACATCACAAAAGGACCTGTTTTCCTGTTTTACTTTATCTTTTTTCATTGATAAGTTCATTGAAATAGCCATCTATGGTCATTTCTGCATAAACTTTAATACATTTAATATATTAAGGCTTTGTGATCTATATTTTGTCTTACCTATCCTACCAAAACTTCCTTCTACTATTAAGTAGTAAATACTAAAGGGTTTTTATATATTTATATATTTTGACCTCTGCAATTACCAAAATTTTTAAGCAGTGTCCTAAAAACAAAATCTTAATGGTAAAATTATTTATGTAGTGATATTAGTCAGCCTTTGCTTCTTCAATTCTGCCTTTAAATATATAAAAAATGAGATTTTTCTTTAGGATTTTATGTTTACACTGAAATTTTAAATTCACTAAGAATTTCTTTTAGAGTATATTATGAGATACAAATATGATTTTATTCTTTCCCAATTACTTTTAATTTTTTTAGCAGCAGTTTATTGTCTTACAGAATAGTAATTTACATGCTTGCATTTATTCATTAAAATATATAGTCTTTATATCCTGCAAAAACATTGAAGAAATGATTATACTTCAGACTATTCTATATTAATTCAAATCTATTAAGATAGAGTATCTTATTTTTCAGCTTCATTAGATCATAAATGGAATATAAGATTTCATTGCTTCTATAATACCAATCGGACATTTATTTTTAATACAAATGAGCAATACAAAAATTTTTATTTTTTGGTAAGCCAAAGAGTTTTTTTCTCTGTGGTAGATATGTAATTCATGTCCAGCTACAGTCCTAGAATCCAATGTCCAAACTTTTCAAACAGGTATTATTAATAATAGATGAAGATATCATTGAAAAACACTTATTTATAACAGGAAGAAAGACAATTTTTTAAAAGCAAACTCAGTGTAATTAAAAGTCAACCACAACACACTCTACACAATTTCAGAAACTGGCACTTGCTTTATTTATGATTGTAATTGTTTTGTTTGACAATAATTTTCATGTTTTTCTGTTAAAAACCCTTGTCCAAATATCAATAAGTGAACTGATCTTTCTTTTCGTCAACTATAAAACTGAGTTGAGAATTTTCTGTATATTTAGTTATATTTTTATTTTATATTTTATAAAGGATGACATTTTCAGGAATGTCTAAAGGTGAATTGTATAGATATATTATTATTAAAAACTAGAATTAATTATTAAATATGTATAGTTTTACATAAGCCAGATTTATAAAAAGTTCTTTACAGTATTGAGTGTTAAAAACATGAATTATCTACTGTATCGTATTTTGTTATAACATGAAAAATACATACATACATATATGAAATCAGCTCACTTAAGCAAACGAATATTCCTTATATTTTCTTTTTTCAATCAAATGCATAGATAGAAGTTATCTTTTCCTTATTTCAATTCAAATGAAGAAATGTATATAAAGATGAAGAGCATGTAATAACCCGGGAATGAACACAGGTTCTTTTTCTCTCCTTATTTCAAATCATCCTGTTTCTTTGTAATTACAGGGGCATAGGAATAGAATATAGAATTTTAATTCTGAAAATTAAGTGCACAGTGTGGCTCTTTATTATTTTAGCACCCTTCTTTTATAATACATATCTGATTTATAGCACAAGTTTTGTGTTGATTTAATCCACTGGACACTGAAATCATATAGATCCCTACCTTATGCACAAGGCCCTGATTTTCCAGAATTGCAAGCAATAAAATGCATATGTGTTTGCTTTACTGTGGATCTGGTATTTCAGTTGCTGAATTAGTGAAAGGAAAAGTGCAGGAAAGCTACAGGGCCTAGTTGACAGTAACGAAGGTATACTATGAAATGCAAACTTATTTCAAAATCACCCCAAATGGACTGTGCAGTTGATATCAGTGGTGTTCTACTGAGCAGTTTGGAAGCAGACAGCCTCACATAATGGTCATACATTGTTGCAAGGGTGGCACTCACAAAACAGCTGAAATGATTCTTGAATATGCAAAGCCATTATCTTTGCCTGAAGTTTCTGCATCAAAACTTTTGGGGATTATCATTTGGGGATGCTCTGCCACCATAGGGAAGACATCCCATACAACCTGTATGATAGTATTCAAGTATGACTGCCCCTGTAGCACCTATGCAATATGCCATATTATGTCTTGGCAAGCATGTATCCTGACATTTAAAAAGTAGATAAAGAAAATATAATTATGTTCTCTAGAACAGGGCTCCCCAACCCCCAGGTCTAGGGACCAGTACTGTCCAGTTCTGCACAGCAGGAGTTGAGTGGCTGGCAAGCATTACTGCCTGAGCCCCACCTTCCGTCAGATCAGCCGTGGCATTAGATTCTCATAGGAGCGCGAACCCATCGCAAACTGCCCATGTGCATCTGAAGGGTCTGGGTTGTGCACTCCTTATGAGAATCTAAGGCCTGACGATCTAAGGTGGAGTAGTTTCATCCTGAAACGATACTCCCCTCCCCTTCCATGGAAGAATTGCCCTCATTAAACTGCTCCCTGGTGCCAAAAAGGTTGGGAACTGCTGCTCTAGAATATTCTGTTTTTTCTTTCTCTTTTTCTCTCTCTCCCTGTCTCTCTGTTTCTGTTTCTCTCTTTCTCTCTCACTTTTTTACAAAATAATTAATGCTTAGGTTTATTGTTGCTTCAATAATTCAGCTGCCTACTCAGTTTCCTTTTGCCATTTATTTCTGGTTCTTACTGGTTACAGTGTAAACTAAGGTTTATTGAAAGAATACTAAATTCACTCAAATTATGAGCAGGTCTTTGGGTGAAAATTTTAGATTGAAGATAGAAATGTACTTGAAACAAGTTAGCATAGTGGATGTTTTGAACTTTTGCAACATTTTGGATTTAGGCCACTTGTAAATTTATAGAGTGAATCAGCTATTTAATATTAATACACAAGTTTACAATACCAATTAATCAATCCCTTGGACATATTATTTTGAAAGGTGTTTATCTTTTTCATTTACATCGTATGGTATTTAATTATTTTTGAAGGCAAATCTCAATATTCAAAGCCCTTTGGAGCACCATTGAAGCAAGTAGCATATCGTCACCTCTCAGGCTTCTCATATCATAATTTGAAGAAAGAATGAGATATTCTCAGTGGGCCAAGAAACGGGCACACACACAAGAATTTACTTCACTGTAAGCTGCAATATGAAATTATCATACTCATTTGTCATTGTTTGAACAGTAAGCAAAAAGGGTATGAGGATTTGAAGAGAAACCAAAAAAAAAAAAAAAAAAAAAAAAAAAAAAAAAAGCAGTTGTTTCCTGAGGAGTAATCAACAATAAGTCAGTTCAGCCAAGTGGAACATGGAGAAAAATTAGTCAAGGGCAACTAGAGCAGGAGTGAAAATGAAGCTAAGTTCATAAGGCAGAAGCTGAATGTTTGCAGTGATAACAAGTCAATACTGCCTGTAGGTCATATTGGTAAAAAATAAAGTCTCTATCTCAGGTTTTACATAATGCTGATGGACGGTTAATAAAGCAATGAAGTTATTAGGAGATCAGGTAAAATGAGTTCCACTGGAATATAACCCTTTATGACAATTTAAAGAATCACTGTCTCTACTTCAGTGCCCTCAAACTACTAAATTCCATGATTATATTTTAATAACTATTGGAAAAGAGTCTAGCTAAAATCAATGGATTAGGGAATTGTAGAGTCAAATACTCAGCCTAGCTTCGTCTACATTGCGGAGAGACTAACTGGATACTTTATGCCAATACCTTCCCTTGACAAGGAATTATGCCTGCTTTAAATTATTGTGTAATACTTTAATATGATTTTGTGAATTAACACGTTGTTCAATTCCATTTCTTCCTATTTCTTCAATTGCTGTTTTAATTTAAGCAATGTCTTTGCTGTCATTGTGAAACTTATGTGAGTCACTAGACTGCTCCCTGATGCAGTACTGCTCCCTGATGCAGTACTAGTATGCTCCCTGATGCTCCCTGATGCAGCTGCCTGATGCAGATGCTCCCTGATGAAGTAATCATCTTCTGCTGACATGTTAACAAAAGCTGTCCTCTGGATACACAGACAAACACATGGTCACTAAGGAGTTTAACATTGTCTATTAGCTCTCTGCACACATTTCTCTTTTCCTAATTCCCGGGTACTTAATTATTTCCCCAAATAAACTGCAGGTGGATTTTTATTTTAGTGTACTAGACAATATTACAGATTGATAAACTGAGTGATCCAAATAATGATCATCATTTATAAACATGTTTGAAACACACTAATTTCATTCAACTTTAACACAACTAATACTACCATGGTCTCCTCAGAGCAAAATATCATCATGCCCTTGGAATATAGTTATAAAGAAAGCATTGGCACTCAATCGATTGAAAGAGACAGGAGATTTCAAAATTAAAATATGATACTATAAAAGAGATATACAAAGGTATTTACACCCAAGCATTTCTTTACTGTAAGAAATCATTTGCAGATTGCTTTGAATCTCTTATGGGAACTAGAGAAAGTACATGCCCACGATTATTTTTAGACAAAATAAGATCCATACTCTAACCAGCTATTTCAGGACTTATCCTTAGACTTCTATAAAAACACCTTCCCGAAATAATTATGCCATTTTCCTGTATCTACCTTTCTCTTTTACATTAAAATGGCCAGACCACTGTTCGCTATATCTTTTCAATGGAAAACACATTCATTTTATTAACATGTTTCTAAATGAAGTTTAATCCATTGGGTCCACCTCAAATGGTAACTTTTCGTGGGATCTTTTTATAATACCACCAGTTACTGCCAAATTCTTCTTCTGTTCAACTTAGCTATGCTTTTCTCTTGCAATTCTTGTTTAATTACAGTTATTTGCCTATAATCAAACTGTGTAATATGCCATAAATTAGTTAAATATAACAATAATAGCATCAACCTGGAAACAATAACAGCTAATCTTTATTGAACACATGTGTGTGAAAGTACTGCTCAAGGAATGTCTAGAAACTTTATTTATATTAAAGATCTTATGTTAGTATTTATTTAATCAAGCCAACCACTTCTCCCCGTCAGCAAATGAGGAAACAAGTGCATGGAGAGATTAAATCGCTTACGGAAGTGACAGATTTCTGGTCACTTTTGCCGTGTTCTAATAGTTAGAAACAAGTAACAGGCTCTGCTTCTGTTCAAAGGATTATTACACAGGAACGTGACTACCAAGAGCTGGGAACAAATTGAGCTGTGTTATAGTCCCTCCATCACAGCCCATCTGCTGACCCCAATGATCTGTGTCCTTCTTATAGAAAAAAATGCATTCAGCTCCTCCCAGTGTCCCTGAGTCCCATCCCGTTAAACTATCTGCTCCGTATCCAGTTATTTATCATCAAAACTAGATCCAGGTGAGGATGAAACTTTCTTAGTGTAATTTCCTTTACCCTGTCAATCTATAAAGCTAAAGAGACAAGTTGTCTGTCCCACACACACCCAACACACGTGGTACAACAGTCAGAGGATAGCAGGAATAGACATTTCTGTTCAAAAAGGATGACAAATGATTTACTGGTCCATACTGATTTTAAAATTTATCCAGGGAAAAATGTCGGCTAATCCTTGACTAGATTTCAAAGCCTCAGAATAATTCTCCTTGGCTCTCCCTTTATTTCTGTATTTTTCATTCCAGCCTCTCAGTCATCCTTCCTTTATTTCATGGAAGTAGAATGTGTCTGTGCCTAAGTAGATTTAGTGGTTTCCTTACTGCCGGTAGAATTTCAGAAGTCTGAACGCCCCTTTTCATTTTTCACTCTCCATTTTCCCTTTAGTCCAAGTTGGCAGTGTTTTTGCTAAAACAATTTTCTCAAAAACTGAGTAGGTGTTTTCTGTATTTCCCGGGGTTTCCCTCTATTAGATAAAAGTCATACCCTCAAATCCCTTCTAGATAATCCCTCTTCTACCTGGGACTCCCATACAAAGAAGTGAATGACAAGAGATTAAACTTCCTAGAGGTCCTATTATTAGATTGAGAGGATCTGTGAGACAAAACTTTGACAGCTTTAAAAGGCCATTTTTATGACCAAATACTCTGATCATTTGATCTTTTGAAGTTTTAGCAAAGATTGTGTAATTACACCATTTTCTCTACACCAAGCTTTATCTAAAGACCATGTTTTCCTGACAGTTCATAGAAAAAATTTCCTAATTTTAACACCGTTTGTTATTGGAAAAGCTAGAATTTTCTAAATTATCAAGTCCTTTTAACGGTTCCTTCCTCAAAATATCTTCCTATATTCTTACACATTGCTACAGAAATCAAGAAAAAAACAGGTGGCATATTCAACAGTTTTCTTGAAGTATTTCTTAACTAAATACCAAGTTTATCAGTTATATTTTCTGTTGTCTACATAACTACAAGAGACTACTTCACTAAGCTCCCTGCTGGTACATGTCTCCCTTCCTCCAGTTTCTAGAAGCATATTCCTTACTTCCTTTTGAGCCATCACTGGCGGTGTCCTCAAAATTCTTATTCATAATAGTCTGATGGAGAGAACTTAGTCTTTATCATGCTTTTCAAAAATTGTTTATCTTCTGTTCATTGTCTCATTACAAAACCACTCCCACATTTGCAGTGTTTTTTGGGGCAGCCACTCACTTTCAGATACCGGAATCTGCATGTCATCTATAGCTGCATAACAAATTACCACAACTTAAAGGCATAAAACAACACACATATATTATTTCAGAATTTTTGAGAGTCAGAAACCCAGTCATGGATTAGCTGAATTTTCTGCTTCAGGGTCTCTCACAAGTTTATAGTCAGAGTGTTGGCCAGACTTGAGGTGTTATCTGAGGCTCCACTGGGAAATGGATCTCCCTTCAAACTCCTGTTGTTGTTGACTGGATTCAGTGCCTCCTTTACCATCAGACAAAAGGCTGTAGCTTTTTCTAAGCATTTGAATGGTGGCTGCCATCAGTTTCTTGCCAAATGGGTCTCCACAGCATGGTGTCTTGCTTCATCAAACTGTGCAAACAGAAAAGTCAATAGAGAGACTCTGCTAACAAAGCAAAAGTTAGAGTTTTATGTAGTGTAATCAGTCAAGTGCCATTCTATTACCTTTTCTGTATTCTGTTGGTTAGAAGCAAGTATAGCTCCTGCCCGTAGTCAAAAGGAAGACCTTACATAGGGCATGCATGTCAGGAAACAGAGATAATTTGGTCATTTTTAAAGTTTGACCATGTCAGGAAGTAGAATCATTATACTTGAGAACTTTTTATATTTCTAGAAGGTACGAAAATTATAAGAAACAGCAAAATAGCAAAGGGTCATTGTGACCAAGTTTCAATGTTGTATTCCACAATCCTGATTAAAGGGACTAAAGATATTTTTACCAGACTTCAAAATGCATTCAGGGCACAGTATGAATGTGATATATTGTTAGTTTATAATAATCATCACAGTTGTAGTTAAACACAATCTTCATATATGGTTATCATGTAATAATAATGGCTAGCATTTTAGCATGCATTGTATCCTAAACATATCCTAAAAGCAATATCATTTGCATTAGCTACAGATCTTGGTTCAATCCTCAGTTTTGATAGTGATTATATAAGTGTTTTGTGTGTATATTATATACTACACATGTATGTGCACTCAGAAAAAGCTATGTAGTCTATCTTTCTGAATTTTAGTGTCTTTATCTATAATATGGGTGCAGCAATGGCATTTAATTGAAGCAAGTATGTTAAAGTGATATGAGTGAATGGAAATCTTCTGTTCAACAAAAAGAAATCCTCAAATATATTAATTGCTCAAGACAAACATACGTTGTGATTAAGTATAAGGGTCATGAACCAAAAAGACATTGTTGCATAGACAGCTAAATACACAAACAGAAGTTCAACCGCTCAAGACAACAAGAATCATCCAAGTGAGAGAATAACATTCACTTACTCTAAAATTAATAAACAATTTCTTTTTAAGGTTACCATAATCCCACTATAGAATGGATAACTATTTACCATATATATTTATATAAGAACATACTCCACACAATGTTCATCAAAATTATGGAATCCATTACTCACTTTTTCACTGGATGTGAGTTAAAGCACTCCTCAAGGTATGAATGTGTATCTTCACTGGGGTTCAGTGGATTTCTCATAACCACTACAAAGGTATGAGGCCAATAGGAAGACCTGAAGAAGCAGAGCTCATTCTGTAACATTTTTATTTTGCCCTATGTATTACTAAGCATTAAAAAGTTGCCCCAGAATTGTATTCTTCATATCCCATCTTTTCTACCGACTGCTAAAATGTATGCATTTATTTTATGGTAGTTTACATTGATTCAAGCTTATTTTCTGTGAGTATCCAGTGAAAACATCTTTTTTTTTTTTTTTTTTTTTTTTTTCAAAAGTCTGGAAATGTCTTATGGCCAGACAACCCACAGTTCTTGGTGGTATATAGAATTATCCTTAGGGATGCAATACCAGAGATAAACACTAAATCTCAACTCTCAACTATTTATGCTATAACAGATTAAAAATTTTTTAAAAACATAATCAGGAAAGAAAATAATCTTTATTACTTGTTAATTATCATGGTTTCTAAGAAAATGCTTTAGAAATAAACTTATTTCAAGAATTGTACTTTATAATATTTGCATACATAATGATTTATAAAATATAACAGCTTTTTGGAATTCAGTTTCTTCTGTTAAATAATTGTTTTCGCAAGTTTAATAAATATTTTGCTTTCATTTCATTAACAATCAGAGTATTTATAAAGCCATTCATAAAAACAAGCCAAAATTAGACAACTAATTTTATTCAGAATACAATTATATCTTGCTATGCTACTATACATCAAAATAAATACAAATGTCTAAACTTTCCCCTTTAGACAAGATGAGATAATTCACTAGTTTTATTCTAGTTCCTTAAAAATGAAGATAAGGTGATGTCCTCCTAGTGATTTACTAATTTTAAAGTAAAGAAGAGAGAGTGGTAGGGATAAAGAGAGAGGCAGACAGAAATATTCAAAACTTGTACTCTATCATGAAGTTTCCTAGCCTTTCTAGAACCTAAAAGTAAAAATGAGTTGGTTCTTAATGATAAAATGAAATACAATCATTTTACAAATTAAATACTCTCAGGTCATCCTAAATTTCAGTGATTTAAAGAGGCAACCAAAATACATGAATCAGTCATTATCCCCTATATTCCTGAAGATTCCCATCCTGTATATGTTCATATTTTCTTTCACATTACCTGATTTTTTTTCCTTTTTATTTCTGGACCAGATTCACAGCTCAGTTGCGTGCAGTATGGCATAATTGCCTTACCCCTTGACATGTTCTGAATACATGGTTTTATGTTAGAGCTTGAACAATGGAGAACATATCTCTGTCTGCCCAATAAGCTAAATTATGGCAGAAAATCCTGATATTTAAGCTCTCATAGACAGGGAGAGCAATTTATCTTTTGCTTTCGTTGAATCTATTTTACATATTGGAAAAATCTGTTGTGGATAAAATAAAACCTCCTTTTCCTGCCCACCTCCTGGGTGCCTTCCTTCAACAGTCATCTTTCTTTTTTCTTTCCTTTTTTTTTTTTTAACCTTCTGAAAGCCTGGGGATTCCCTTTTGAAAGTATTTGGTCCCGGTAACAGTATACAAGACTAAAAAAAAAAAAATGTTGTCTTCAACCATTAGCCCACACTCATTTCAATTTCCTTTCACCAAGAATGCCTGTGTTCAAAGTCATAGGCAACAAATGTCTCTAACTCTTTATGCCCATTGGCCTCCACCTCCTGGGATCAAAATATCCTCCCATCTCAGCCTCCTAAGTAGCTGGGACCACAGGCACTCGCCACATGCCTGGCTAATTCTTTTACTTTTTGTAGAGATGGAGTTTTGCCACGTTGCCCAGGCTGGTCTCAAACTCCTGAGCTCCAGCAACCTGCCTGCCTTGGATTCCCAAAGTACTGGGATTACAGGTATGAACCACCACACCTGGCCTCTAGTAGGTATTTATGAAGTACCCCCTATGAGCAGGCTTTGCCCTAGGTATAGGACATAATGAGGAATAAGGTCATGGTAACAATATTTAAATTTTCAACTAGCATGCCTATCTGTAATTTAGAATATCTATTTACATATATTTACTAGACATTTTTCTATTACTTAAAGTAAAAATGACACAATAATATAAATAACAATATAAAATATAACTCCTCATCACTTTCCGTTGTTCTCATCACTGGAGTACATTTTGTTATTTTGTTTTCTGTTCTATGTTATATTTTAAACACCATATTTTGTTTTGACCAAAATATTTAACTAACATAAAGGCTTTCCTTAAATCTTTATGTCTCTATATATAGCACATTATTTTAATACGATGATAAACACTAAAATTAGTCAGTGATCAATTACTACGCATTTTCATTATTATAGATCAATTGGTGAATTTTTATATTATATAACTTGGTATATATTATATAGCAATGTGATATATCCTTATCTCTCTATATATGTATATATACATATGCATAGAACATATCATACATGTACATGTTATCATTATGTCCGAAATTATATGTATGTGTACACATGTGAACATACTTGCATGTATGTGTATGTATTTATATATGTGTGTGTGTGTA
Organism: Rhinopithecus roxellana; assembly: GCF_007565055.1. Taxonomy (NCBI): domain Eukaryota; kingdom Metazoa; phylum Chordata; class Mammalia; order Primates; family Cercopithecidae; genus Rhinopithecus; species Rhinopithecus roxellana. The sequence continues at coordinate 94,845,923 of NC_044551.1, forward strand.
TATGAAAAATACATAGATATTGCTCAAGGTAGAGTTAGTAGTGTGAAATAAGGGAAAGTAAATTATTTAATTTATGACTTCATACTTTGAGTTTCTTTGCAGAGCAAAGAAATTTACAGTGCCATGAGGAGCATGAGTAAACTCTTCTGTTAGCAATATAATTTTTAATTAAAATTATTTTCTCATTTCATAGTTTTCTTGCTGTTATTTTAGCATGCATGTCTGTCTTTAAACAGCCTAATTTTTCAGTGGTTATATCACTCACCCTAACTGTCATGAGTATACTTAAACAGTGATTGTTTCATTTTCTGAAAAACCTCTAATTTTTTAAATGCCAAAATAATCAAGTTAAAATTCCAAAGGGTGTCTTTTAAAGCTCTTCATTGTTTAGTTCAAATATGCTTGTTGAAATTCATATCTTGCTGCTTTTCCCTCAAACTTGCAACCTGCAGAAGACATGGCTAGGTCTTATTCCTAATACGATAGGCACTGATTCAACCCTCTCTGTGCTGTTTTCAGTTTTCTCTACCTCCATGTCATGCATTTCTCTCAGCAGACTGTAAATGCATTTGCCTTTCCTAATTCATCTTGTCAAAAGAAAACTATACTTTATAAAATGTGTTTCTCTTCTACTAGATTATACTCTCCTTGTTGACAGTGACTAGACTAATTTTTTTTAATGCAACATAATGGATAACACCTGACCCAAGAAAGATGTTTAACAACTATCTACCTCTGCTGCCATTTCAGTCACCAGAAACTTTTCCCTTAATGAATTTCTTTTGTGTTCTGACTTATTGTAAAGTTAAGGTGACAAAGTAAGCTTTAGGAAGGCTTAACAAATGATCCACTTCTATAAGTATTGAATACCTATTTATTTATCTCTATGCATGCATTATTTTATTTTATTAGTTTGTTTCTTCAACTTTTAAGTTCAGGGTTACATGTGCAGGATGTGCAGATATGTTATTTAGGTAAATGAGTGTCATGGTGGTTTGGTGCACAGAGCATCCCATCACCTAGATATTAAGCCCAGCATCCATTAGCTATTCTTTCTGATGTGCTTCCTCCCCGCAACCCCACCTCCGAAAGGCCCCAGTGTGTTGTTCCCCTTCGTGTGTCCATATATTTTCATCATTCTGCTCCCACATATAAGTGAGAACATGTGGTGTTTGGTTTCTAATTCAGCAATTTGCCATAGTATCATATTTGGTCTCCATTATCTCTGTGACTAGGGGAACAATTTCTCTTCAGTTATCGATATCAGGAAATACATCACAGTTGGACTGTTCTGAGCAGTGGCTTTTCTCAGTCTTCCACTAGTTGTGGAAAGAGTTTGCTATTTTCTGGAGCTTTCCCAGAAAAAATAGACATAATTTATTTGGGCTGGGATCTGGGAATTTCTCCCTGAGTGTGGAGATAATTATTGACCATATGATTTTTTTTGTTTGGTGTCACAGTCTAAATCATTAACCACAGCTAAGCCTCCAAAGATATTATTGTTAATATTTTACTATGTATTTATGCAAGTACATTAGACCTGCTCCTGGAAGTCTTGCATGTAAGAAAGAAAATTCAAAAAGATTATTTAACACAACTAAGACTATTCCATGGCTATCATTGTTTTCAAAACTGAAATGTAGTTGGATTTCCTTTCTATTGCCATTCCCTTTAGTAAGAAGCTCCACATCACAAAGAGAAAGAACCAGAATGGAATATTTCAGAGCTAGATAAAAGCAAAGGGCTGGCAGGTTACAAGGATAAGGCAGTGAGGATGGGAATTCAGAAATACAAATGCACTGATATTGCTTATAAATATGCCAAGTCAATTCCAGAACCCAAGGTCCTGAGATATATGACTCTTGGCTGACAAAGGATTATGTAAACATTCCCATCAGGGTCTTGACAGAAAACAAATAGCAATTCACAAAGAGTATAATTGAGAAGAGTAAAATTAAAGCACCTTTTAAAATGTGTAAGAAAGTATGAAAGAAATCAACAAGGAATGATAAAGCAGATACCAAGAAGATAGTCATTGGCCTTGTTGGAGAAGGGAAGAGAGGGGTCAGTTACCAGAACTAGGTAGAGAACTGAAGCAGAGGAGTGACTACGCCATAGGAACTGTTGCCTTCAATACAGGAATAAAGAGACTGCTGACATGTGGTTCTGGAGGGAAGAAATCCAGGAAAATAAATATCCTCCCTTACTTTACCTCCTTCCTGCAAATTTCCTGAGAGTATTTTCCATTGGTATATGTTGACCAGAAGTCCTTCAGTATCCTGTTAGTAGATTCTAAATGGATAAAGACATACACACACACATACACACACACACACACACACATGCATTCATGCATATATGCACATATATATGCACCAAAATGTGTGCATGCTCAAGATCCATATGTAAAATGTTATAGTATTTGCATATAACTCACACATGTCCTCCTGTATACTTTAAGTAACCTCTAAACTATTTATAATACATAACACTATATAAATAGGTGTTATGCTGATTGTTTTTTATTTGTATTATCTTTACGTATTGTTATTTTTATTTTTTTATCTAAATATTTTCAATCAGTAGTCAGTTGAATCCTCAGATGCAGGAACCATGGATATGGAGGGCCAACTGTACATATAATTTTAATTATACTAATAAATAAATATTCATATGTCTCACTTTTCACGAGGGTGTTCTCAGGTTCTTGACCAGTAAATAGCATTATGGTGTATGATAACACAAAAAATAAGAACAGATCATTGTTTCTATATATACAAAGGCAAAAGATTTGCCAACTGATTAATTCAAGACTATTCTCTAACCCACAACTAGAGTTAGAATTGGCTGTCTGCACAAAATCCCCATATTTGAATGCTAAGTATTTGAACATCAAGAACATAGACTCCCTTGGCAAATACCAGCTGGTGGAGTCATTCCTATATGAACTTCAGATCACTGATAATTGTTAAGACATGATGCTGCTTTCTGCTCCCTCTTCTTTATAAATAGCTTTTGGAATCCGACTGATTTCATACATATAGCTGAGCCAATAAAAGTTGAATTCATGGGCCATTCAAAGTTGAATGCATGGACCATTAATTAAAGCTACATGGCAGAAAATGTAAGTTTATGCTGTTTCACTCATAAATGCAAGAGTCTAGAGGAACTTCAGTAGGACAGGGAAGAGATTAAAAATTCACACATGAAATCTCTATATTTCCACTGGCATCAGTCATAACTGGGTTCAGCACCTAGAATCTAGTTCAAAGATTATTAATAGCAACAGATAGACAACGTGCTCATAGATTTGAGAAATGCTACCATGTACACATTTATATATTCAATTAAATTGTGTAATGGATAAACATATGACTTGTTTTAGGGTATATATAGTCTGAAATATACCGAACATTATTCATTTTAGTAAAAAAGGAAAATAGTGCAGGTGACGGTAGAGGGAGAGGAGACAGCAAGAGACTGTCACAATTTATTCATACATTCACGTATACATTCTATCCTGCTAGGATAGGAATCTTGTGAATTTTGCGAATACGTGTATAAATATAACAGGTCTTGTTGGGCTCAATAAGTGTATTCTCTACAAAGGACTGCAAGGCCATATTCATCATCACATGAACACAAGTTTCTATAAGCCACTCACAAAGAAAAGAAATATGAGCAGAGGACCTGCAGTTTACCAAAAATATAATGGATTTCTCAGAGAATTTTTCGAAAGTACCTATTAATTCAAAATTCTACAGAAGTCAGTCTTATTAATTAATGCAAACTGATTGAGGCAGACCAGCTGTTGGGCATGTTCCCAAGCACACTCTCACAGGGCCCATGTTGAATGACTTTTGTGTATCCAGTTATCTGAAGACAGAACAGATAACCAACTATCTGGGGACTCTCTTTCTAGTTGGGGCACTTAAATACAGCCATTTATGATTACAAGAAGTTTTGAAAAAGTAAGAACTTCCTTTCCATCTGAACAGAAAAAAAGAGAACTTTAGGGACCTACTTTTGTTTGTTAGAGTATAAGAAATGAAGTGGTTTTGTTAGAGAAGAGTAAGAGGTCAAGTCCCGGGGTCCACGTGGTTGTTTGTGCCAAGGCTGTATAGAAAAAGAATGCTGGCCAAATAGCAAACTCCTTGGTGAACAGCATTGAGAAACCAGGGTATGTGTTGGCGTCAATTACAAAATAAGAAGAGTATAATGAGTATCAATATTCAGAAACTTAAATAAGGATAATTTTATGGCCAAATGAAAAAAATTATCATTGGGAGAAAGCAACACAGAGCATCACTGTCTATGTTCTGCAGTGTGTCATGTCACGAGCACCCTTACTAGAGAGACTGACGGGAATAAGAGGCAAGTTTGAACAGAGGGTCTTCAACTTCCCAAGTGACATTTTAAAGGTCCAGCTGATGTCACGTGCCTGACAAGTTAATAGACATTAACCTGTGCTCAGTACAAGAAATAATCTTCTTGAGAACATGCCCTGGTGTCTCCAGAATAAAACAATTTTAGTAACGAGAAGGGTCGTGTGGCATGTAGAATGTGTACTAACAGGGCCTAGGGATCTCACAGTTTCATACTGAGAGATAGGCATGCCTTAGAGAAGATTGTGAAGGTGGCCTTTCAGAGGAACTCTTCCGATACAGTGGACAGCAAGATGTGCAGGTTTGTTCCATGAGTCATCCCAGACTGCTTCATGTCTCTCGTCCTCCAGAACTAATTGCTAGTAATTACACCATATAAACAGTTGAATCTTCTCCGTCTTCTCTGTGTCCACTTTATTTCCTCAATTGTCCTCCTGATGTCTCACCTGGACTATTGTGGTAGTTTCCAGGTTGATCTACCTCTGCATATATATGCTCATAGCTTTGTATCTCAGTTTTGAACTGAAAAGTTTTATAGAAAGGAACAATGAAATGATTGAGCCTGACAAGGACAGAGGATGGCCAATGAAGAGATGCTGTGTACCCTCCCGTATAGTCATTTTAAACTACTGGCTACCACTTTGGACCAATTTTCCCATCTCTGACTCCAATTGCCATTTTCTATTCTTTAGATTTTATTAAATAAAAAAGCATAGAGAGAAGATAGAGGGAAGGCTAATTTATCACTACCCTGGAGTGATTTCTTGGGAGAAAACACCTGCAGATGCTTGTATTTTCAAAAGAGCAGACTGTTTAAAGTTTTTTTTTTTTTTTTTTTTTTTTAAATTTGGGAGATAAATACTTGACATGTGCAACATGGTAAACATAAAAAGAATATATTATAAATAATAAACTTCATATTCTTGTTGTTTTCCTTTCTATATCTCACTACTTGCTCTCTCAGAGATGTTCACATCAGTAACAAATGAATGAAAGGAAAGACTAACATACAATTAAAGAAGAAAATAAGATATATACATCTATGTGTGTGCATGTCTGTGTTGTGTTGTTAGCTTTTGACATGTAATAACTCTCTCCAAAATCTAGTGGGATAAGATGATAACTAATTATTTAGCTCACAATTCTTCTTTCTAGTTCTTTTGACCTAATCTGGGCTTGGCTAATCTCATGCACTCATCATCTGCAGTTGGTTGGCAGGTCAGTTCAGGGTGGCTGGTTCAGGATACATTGCTTCACACTCACGTCAGCAGATTATGTGACTGCCACCGAGAGCAAAAGGAAAGACTGGACCATGTGTCACTCATAATCCAACAGACTATTTCAATCTGCTCATGCAGCAGCAAAATTCCAAAGGCAGCAAGAGGTTTTCCAAATCTTTCCTTTCATCAAGTCTGCTTCTGCCTCACGGGCCAAAGTCCAGAATTAGTGTGAAGGGCACAACCCAAGATGCACATCCATTTAAAGAGCATCAAGTAATATGCTACAAAAGAATAAACTTAATACATGTTGTGAAAAGCATACAATAGAAACCAAAACATTGCTTTGGTAAATTAACGAAGACCAGAATAAATGGAGACATATTCTATGTTCATATTTAAGAGTCAATGCTATAAAATGTAATTTATCTCCAAAGTAATCAGTGAAATTAACACAATCCCAGTCACAAACCCAGCAGATTTTTTTTTTCAAGAACCTGGAAAGTTCTTCCTAAAATATATATGAAAATTCAAAAATTTCCACAGTGGTCTGGAAAAATAGTACTGTTAGGTAGCCTAAATTATCTGACATCAATAATTATTATAAACTAATTCTAATCAAGATAATACAGTTTTAGCATAAGGAATGAAAAATCGATTAATAGAACCAAATAGAGAATACAGAAATAGAGCCACACTTACATGGCCACATGATATTTGACAAAGATTCCAAAGCAACAGAGAAGAAAAATAAAAGATTTTTCAGCAAATATTTCATGACAGCTGGACATCCATATGGAATAAAATTAACCTTGAACTCAATCTTATTCTAATTCTATGTACAAAAAGTAGACCATATGCCTAAACTTAAAAGCTAAAGCAAAAGGAGCTTAGAACAAAACTAGTTTAGTAGGTTTTTGCCATAATTTCAAGTAGACAACATTTTCTTAGGACACGAAATGTAGTAAAAATAAAGGAAAAATGGATAACTTAGACTTCACCCAAACTAAACAATTTGCTCAGCAATTGTCACCCTTAAAAAATATATATAAGAAAGCCACATTCTAGGAGAAAATATATGCACAACATAGTCTAAAAACATCCCCAATGGGCAAAAATTTGAACTAATGCTTCATTAAAATACGTAAATGACTAATAAGCACTTTAAAAATGTTCACGCTCAACACCATTAGTCATAAAAGAAATGCAATTTAAACCACACCAAGCTACAAATCCCACAGAAAAACTAAAATTAAAAAGACTGAATGTACGAATGTTGGCAAAGCTGTGGAACAACCAAAACTCTCATCCATTGTTATGTGAGAATTCCACAGAGACTAGAAGTTAATTATTGGATGCATATAAAAGATCTATAACATGTAGAATTCGGTTAATGTTAAAAATTCTTCAAACTTCACTTAGCATTCTATTATCATTTTTCTTTTCATAGCCTAACTGTTCATTTCTGATTTATTACAGGAAGCTGTAGTCTTAACACCACTGGTGGCCTTGATGTGTACACGCACATGAGACAGATCCTTATTAACTCTTTAGAAACTTTCAGTGATACTGGAAATAGGAAAACCTTTAATTTGCTCATTTATTTGTGCATTTTCTGTGTACTAAACTTGCTACTGAAGACAACATTCTATTTTATGTCACCTAAACCTCATGCTATCCAAGTACATTACTGGTTAATTTATATAAACAGAAAACTTCCAGGTTGAGTGGACAAAAGGTTAATTTGTATTATAAAAACAGAGAATCACAGCCCCTCAATCTATTTCCAGACTTGAGCCAGTTTACAAACCCAGAATCCCTTGAAAGAAGGGGATGCCCGGTCCCCTTGAGAAGGACCCCACTACACTATGGACAATATATTCTGTTAATTTTTCCCCTAACTATCCCCAAGAAGACCTCCAGCCTTCTACCAGGGTAACTCTGCACTGGAAAAAGGGAAATGATCAGACGTTTTGGGGACTACTGGACACTGCTCTGAGGTGACATTGATTCCAGGGGACCCAAAACATCATGGTGGTCCTCCAGTTAAGGCAGGGGCTCATGGAGGTCAGGTAATTAATGGAGTTTTAGCTCAGGTCCAACTTACAGTGGGTCCCCAAACTCATCTTGTGGTCATGTCCCCAGTGCCAGACTGCATAATTGGCATAGACATACTTAGCAGCTGGCAGAAACCCCACATTGGCTCCCTCACTGGTAGGGTAAGGGCTATTATGGTGGGAAAGGTCAAATGGAAACCACTAGAGTTATCAATATCTAGAAAATTAGTAAATCAAAACCAGTATCACATCCTTGGAGGGACTGCAGAGATTAGTGCCACCATCAAGGACTTGAAAGGTGCAGAGGTGGATTATTCCTACCACATCACCATTCAACAATTCATTTGGCCTGTGCAGAAGACAGATGGATCTTGGAGAAACCTAAGCAGAAAAGGAAGTTTTTTTCTTCTTTGACTTGTGGTTTACAGAACTGTGAGATGATAAATTAGTGTTTGTTCGTTCAGTTGTTTGTTTGTTTTGAGACGGAGTTTCTCTCTTTTTGCCCAGGCTGGAGTGCAATGGTGCAATCTTGACTCACTGCAACCTCCGCCTCCAGGTTCAAGTGATTCTCCTGCCTCAGCCTCCCAAGTAGCTGGGGATTACAGGCAAGCGCCACCACACCCGGCTAATTTTGTATTTTTAGTAGAGATGGAGTTTCTCCATGTTGGTCAGACTGGTCTCGAACTCCTGACATCAGAATGTTAAGTTCCCAAATTTTGATGATTTGTTATGCAGCAAAAGAAAACTACTACAGGCTCATAGAGCACAACAGAAAAGGTAATTGTATTGTCTTCAGAACCAAATATGGCTTCACCAAAGAGAGGAATCTTTAATTGTGTCTTTGCGATGAGTAGTAGTTCCTTAGTTGGAGATGGCAACAAAGTCAGGAGGGAAAATGAGTATGGTGCATTCAGACATCACAGACTTGAGTGCTGTGACTGAGGAATAAGAATCCTAAGGTTCAGTGGCAGAAAGTGAGATCTCTAAGGTTGGTTGAGCATATCTTGCAATGGTATACTAATAAATGTATACCTCTCAGAAACAAACAGCCATGAACGCCATTTAATTACTTATTTTATAGAGGAGTGGCATGGTTCTGTGTGAGGAAATTACCACTAGCTTAAAGGAAGGATTGAGAAAAGTGAGTGTTGTCATTTTAAACCAGTTAATATGGTTTAGAGATTATCAGTGATAAGCAAAGCTATACAGACAATAAATATATTTTTTTCTAAATTTCAATAGAATATTATGTTAATTTGATTTACTTTTTCTGGGCTCTGATGTCTTTGTCTACAATTTGCAGGTGACCACAAAACAAAATTACAGTGTCCAAGCATATGATATTTTTATATTGCTACCAGTAGTTAGCACAACAAAATTCGATGGCATAAACATAAAGCATGCATTACTTCTAGTCTACAAGTCATGTGGAGAAATCTTTGGGCCTTGACTGGGCTTGCTTATGTGTCTGTGTGCAGCTGTAGATGCACACCTAAGCTGACTACTCTTGGGCTCTGTTACATATTTTGCTATAGTTTATTAGAGAACCTCATCTAGAAAAACTGACCTCCACTCCAAGATGCCTTTTATCATCCTGCAAGCTATGTCTGCCTCTTTATCAAGGTTAGCCTTACAAATGACAGAATATCACTATCTCTATGTTCTATTGAAAGAAATAAATCACAAAGTTGGTTCAAATTAAAGCCTTTAGAAAACTGATTTTGCCATTTATGATAGTGAGCAAAGTCCTATTGCAAAGATTGTGGATGCAGGAAGGCATAACAATTTGGGTCACAATCAATCCACAATAGTATCTGTTTTCACTTTTCAAGTAAATCCCTACATGGCGATCATAAAAACAAATGCTCTCAGGATAAAGCCGAGAATGTGTGATATGAAAGAATTTGAACAATAGAGACATATGGTGGCAAAATAGTAAGTAGATGGCTCTGCAAACACATTTGAAAACACAATTCCAAAAATGGTGTTCTAGCTAAAGCAAAACCTTTGAAGGAAATTTTGAGCCTTTGTTTATAGTATTTCTTATTAAAGAAAGGTTATTTCGATCATAGAATATTACTTTGAACTATGTAATTTGTGAATAGCCATATTTAATAGTTTACTGTCTAATATTTTAGTCTATAACAATAAATTATGCAGTGTCATAATTTATTTTATTTTTATCCCACTGCAAGTTTCACCCCTCCCTCAACCTGTTCACCATTGTTTAGCTTTATTATGCATTGTGAAATAATTATTCAAGCATAATATTTTTAATTTACTTATTTTGAGGATGGTATTAGTCCATTTTCACACTGCTGTAAAGAACTACCTGAGACTGGGTAATTCATAAAGAAGAACAGCTTATTTGACTCACAGTTCTGCATGGTGGGGGAGGCCTCAGGAAACTTACAATCATGGCAGAAGGTGAAGGAGAAGCAAGCACCTTCTTCACAACGTGGAAGGAGAGAGAGTGAAGGGGGAAATGCCACACACTTTTAAACCATCAGATCTAGTGAGAACTCACTCACTATCATAAGAACAGCAAGGAGGAAATCTGCCCTATGATTCAGTCACCTTCCACAGGTCCCCTCCTACAATTTGACAAGAGATTTGGGTGGGGACACAAATCCAAACCATATCCAGGATTAATTATAATCTGATCAAAATACTTTAAGATGTATATCCATGCATTGTTCTTTTCAATTTTATCTTTCTACCTATTGAAAAAAATTCCATATTTATTGTTCTACTACTGACTGGATCAAATCAGAATTGCAAGGCAAAATGCTTAGGATACTTAAAAGTGATATAAATGTTAGAATACTTTTTCTGAAAGCAGCCCCATAATACTGGATAATTACACAAATTAAAAAAAAAAAGTCGTAGTGTCAATAGCAGACTCTTGAATTTTTTTTTTTTTTTTTTTTGAGGCGGAGTCTCGCTCTGTCGCCCGGACTGGAGTGCAGTGGCCCGATCTCAGCTCACTGCAAGCTCCGCCTCCCGGGTTTGCGCCATTCTCCCGCCTCAGCCTCCCGAGTAGCTGGGACTACAGGCGCCCGCCACCTCGCCCGGCTAGTTTTTGTATTTTTAGTAGAGACGGGGTTTCACTGTGTTAGCCAGGATGGTCTCGATCTCCTGACCTCGTGATCCGCCCGTCTCGGCCTCCCAAAGTGCTGGGATTACAGGCTTGAGCCACCGCGCCCGGCCTTGAATTTTTTTTAATGGGGACTTAGCAGAAACAATTGTTGCTATGTCTTTCAATATACAGAATATAGTTATGGATTGAGTGTGTTCCCAAAAAGCATGTATTGGAAACTTAATTTCCAGGTGCAGGTGATGAGATCATAAGGGCTCTACACTCATAAATGAATTGACATTGATATTACATAATAAGTTCTTTATCATGAGAGTAGGTCTGCTATAAAAGCAAGTTCCACCCCTTTTGACTCGCTTGTGCTTTCTTGCCCTTCCACCTTCTGCTATGAGATGGCAGCAGGAATACATTTGCAAGATGGGGGTTCCTTGATCTTAGACTTCCCACACTCTATAACTGTAAAGAATACATTTATTTCCCTTATAAATTACCCAATACCATGTATTCTGTTGTAGTAACACAAAATGGACTAAGACAAAAGTTGTATAATCTAACATTAACAGGCAGCCCACCAGAAACTATATCCAACAAAGTATACAGCAGCTCCACACAGTGCAACATGGGCCATATGACACAGGAAGTAAATAGTAGCCATGTATTTACATGGTCCAAAGCCATTTGATTTATCTTAAAAACCCTAGAGATCCAGATTACTGAGATCTTGTTTGAAACAGAAATGGAATATTGGCCTTAACAGTTAGTAAACTATAGTGAGACCTGGAGCAAAGCATTTCCCCCAATGCAAATATATATATATCTCTTTTTAATAAGTTGTGTCTCCTCACTGTGCCTGTACTTCATTTTATTAGTTACTTTTAAAAGTACTATTTGTTTAAGAAATTTCTTCTTGCCAGTCTGAACCTCAGCTATTGCAAACCTTTAATAATTACTCAAATCACAACTAAAGATTTTTAATACTGACTATATATTCAGATTCTTGATTTAGAGCAATATCATTATTTAAAGTATTGCTATGAGCACTTTAATACATGTTTAATTCTTCATGATATCATTTTGACTGGGGAATGTATGAAATATAGTTACCTAACTCCTTAAAATGGTAAATAATTACCATTTGGCTCCACATTTCTAGGAACTTAGTTTATTTCGAAAGGTTAAGAAACATCCCAATTTTCTATGCCTTCATTTTGCAATTTTTCCAATAGTTGGGACAAAGTATGTGGGTACATTAGAAAAACAGTAATACGTTTTTCCTAATTTTTTTTCTAGATCGAGCTGAGAATTACTTCCCATTTTTATGATTCAAGATGATTCAATATAGAAATCAAATGCATCATCATAATAAATTTAATACTTTTACTAAACTACTTATTTAATATATAGCTTACATTTACCTTTCCTACAAAACATTCTTTGATTTATCTGGACCTGCGTGATATTGCTAATAAGTGATCAAAGTATGTGCTATTCTAGTGGTTCTTCCACCTGTCTGAAGGCATTAATTTCTGATAGGGACACATACTTCAATGATGTCCAAACATTAAGAGCTGTAATTGTAACCTAGGAAGGTTAAGTATTAGAACATCAATCAACTAAGTCTGAGACTCTATTTTTCACAAAATCATTATGAATTTTGATGATTCTAAATATTTAATACCCTGTTTTCTTCTGTAAACCTAGAGGTAAAATTTTGTCACAAGACCTCTAGAAATTTCAACAGTAATTGTACAGTGTGTTATATAAAATATAAGCTCAATGATAGTGTTGATAATGTACATTACAGTGATGTTGTTTACAACATAATTATGTACATTGTACACAATATATTTATGTCATTTATAATATAATTGCTTATAATGCACATTATCAATATCATTGATGGTTTATATATATATATGTGTGTGTGTGTATATATATGTTCATTTATATTGATATATAATGTATGTGTTGTTTTGAGTTACCCAGATCTAAACATTTTATGGTCTCCTAGAATATGCAACCTGCTACTGAAACGTGAATTCTGTCCCAAGCAAGGACACAACTAACAGAGATCCTTATTGTCAATTTTTGGTGGTTTCCTAGTATAACTCACAAATAGCATTTACATATACATGATGCATATATAGGAGATGATAGAATTTGCAAATATTCTAGCTTTTATTTTATTTTATTCTAGCTTTTATTTATTTTATTTTATAATTGTTTGATTTACTATTTGGCACATCACAAAATCATTACAGTTTTCAACATTATATTCTCCCCTGTAGTGCCCATCTTATAGATGTTTATCTTTAATATATTGGAGATAGTATTTTTTTTGTAAAATCATACTTTGTGATAAATGCTGTGTTGTATTCAGGCCAATAAACAAACTTTCATCATTTCTTTATTACATGTAATCAAAAACTTTAAAAATGTATTTCTTTAAAGGGTCTCTGTGATTTCCAAAGCTGGAGTCTACAATAACTATTTCTGCTTCCATTGAGAAGGCTGTCAAGTTAAAACTATTTAAGTAATACACATAGAGCAGGTTTTGTTCGGATGTAATTTCTACTTTTTTTTTTTGCAGTTCATTGCCTGAGGAAAGCAAATATTTCACTAGTGTTGTCTAATACATACATAACACTGACTATATGACAAATAGAGCAAAGGAATATTGAGTACATCATTCTTATTTTTAAGACTCTAGCATGTTCAATTACTTGTGGGAGCAATCAACTTACTGATTTTATACATAGCCATCAATGCTTATAAAAAGAAGTCTTAATATTTCTAGATAAAGACTAAGCAGTCACAAATCCATTGTTAACTAATTATTTTAACTCTTTTCTCTACATTCCACCCTGGAAATTAAGGGCTACTAATAAAGTATTGAAGTCTGGAAGACAATCATAGCAGAAATATGAGGAAAATTCAGAACATTACAACAGGACCAGACAGAGAAAAAAGAAAGAGAGAAAGCAGTTGTATCTGGGAAGGTGTTATACGGATGTCTTCCAAAACCAGAGGAAAACCCTGCTATGCTGAAAGTTCCAGAAATTCATAGCTTCATTGCCTATTCTAAGACCTCATATCCCAGGGAAATGCTAGCCTTGTGATTCACTTGACTCTCTGACATGAAATTCAATTCATCATTCTGATTTATTAAAATAACCTATGAGGGAAAAAGATTAAGCAACCTCAGATGAGATTTGGATGACATCCATAGCAGCTATTTATTACATTCAGCACAGACTTTTAACCAAAAATGTCAACTGCCAACAGATGCTCTTATCAAGCAGCACACACATACACACACACAAACTATTTTAACTCTTATCAGTATCGCTAGATTTAAGAAAATGTACACCTTAAAAAACAGAAGATGATCTGGTATAAAATTAAGGAAAAACAAAAAAAAATGTATAATGAAAGATAATAATTTGCCACATTTACAATACAGTAGGAGTTTTAAATTTAGAGAACTAAAAGAATGGAGAGGAGAATTTCATTTAAAAATGGAATAAATTTTTCATTGTCTGAAGAAAGAAAAGAGTCTTTCTGTTCTAGAGATCCAGTGTTAATAAGCAGTACGAATAAAAGAATCACACTTTGATACATCCTCGTTAAATTTTGAACAGCAGTAATAAACAGGAAATTCTAAAAGCTCCCATGGTCAAATCTAGGATTGTGAGATATAAATTTCCAAATAGCTTTCTTTTAGATGGCATTTAAAGCCATGGGTCTGGATGAGATCATATAGAGCTATTGTAGAGAAAGAGGAAAGAGCAGGGTCTGTACTGAAGCTTGGGGAAACTCCAAAATTCAGAATTTGAAGACTAAAAACTGTAAAATAAAAATCATATTTAAAAAGTTACCCAAGAAAACTGATAATGTAAAAAGTAAAACAAAAAGTATTATATTAGTAGATCGTATAAATATAATATGTAGATGCATAACAAATTAACAAAGTTAAATTTGACTTTTTTGAGAAGGTAAAAAAATGATAGACCCTGAATATAATAATTAAAAAAGAAAGAACAATAAAATAATTTTCATCACTTATCACAGATCGTATAGATGTTAAGCAGATAAAAAGATTACATTAGGAACAACTTTATGCCGAAAAGTTAGACAACTTGTTTTATATGAGATCTATACATTCCTTGAAAAAATGAAACTCATCACAAGCAACATATGATGAAACATAAAATGTAACTAGCCACATACACTCAAAAATTGAATTAATTATCCACAAATTTCTTTAAGAAAACACCCAACCCAAATGACTTGGTGCTGAATTCTATCAACTATTAAAGGAAAAATGGTACTAATCATTCACAAAATCTTTCAGAAACTAAAAACAGAAATAATACTTCCTAACTCATCTTATATAGGACCAGTATAGGCATGAAAACCAAACCTGACGAAAATTTTGAAAACAAGAAAGCAAGCGAACAAATATCCTTCATGAATACAGATGCAAAAAAGCCTTCCCAAAATATTAACTGGGTCTATTAAGCAATATAGAAAATATGCCTTTAGAGCAAAAGGATGAGAACACATGACATATGGAGGGGAACAGCACACACTGGGGTTTTTGGAGGGTGGAGGAAAGGAGGAGGAAGAAGATCAAGAACAATAACTAATGGGCACAAGGTTTAATACCTGGGTGATGAAATAATTTGTACAACAAACCCCCATCACACATGTTTACCTATGTAACAAATCTCCACTTGTACCCCTGAGTTTAAAAGTTAAAAAAAGAAAAAGAAAAAAATACTATACAATAAGCAATTAAAGGTTATCCTAGCCATGAAAGGTTAGTTTAGTTATCCTAGCCATGAAAGGCAGTTAAGAATATTAATAGAGTAAATGATAAAAACTGTGATCATTTCAAAATATAGCAATTTTTATACTCAACATTAAACTAAGAATATAAAGAAAGTTCCTGAACATGATAAACAGCATCTAGGAAAATAAGAGTAATGAAAACTAATACCATGCTTAGTGGTGAAAAACTGAATGCTCTCTCAATATTATAAATCAAGATGTTCCAAGTTTGAACATTTAAAAAATGCAAAAAATCTTCACAGAGCATACTAACATGAGGGTTTTATTTCGAGGTAATGGCTAGGGTATGGCAAGAAAACAGGTGCACAAGCAACATTGTGCATTTGAGAGATATCCAGACACAATTCCCCTGGGTGATTCTTATTTGTACATGGACACAGAAAGCTCTGTCTCCAGGTTACCCCCAATATTTGACTGAAGACCTTAGTGAGAGTTCCCTTCTGTCCCTCTGGTTATATAGCCATACAAGTCTGTATCACCAGTTATGTCAGGTGAAAGCCATCAAAAATAAAACTGGCCCTGGAGTTACCAGAAGTATTTTAAAATTTAACTGCATATCACAACTGTCATAGCCCTCAACTTGGTCAACAGTTAAAACCAGACATACGTGTATTCCCAGAGATATGCCTGGATCTCTCCTGGTCCATCTGTAAAATGATAGTATCTTCCATAGTTAGAAGGTAAGTGTGCCCATTCTCACCACGTCTGTGCTACATTAAGAGATCCTAGTCATCATAAAGAGTCAAGGAAGAAAGATAAAAGGCATGAAATTTAAAAAGAAAGAGAAATCTCTTCCTTACAGATGGAAGATTTAATCGTAGATTCCTTACTATTCCTATGAATACATACAACAGTGGTATGCCTGGGTAATCTATGCCAGTTAGTGCTGTAGAAGCATACAGTGCTTCTTTCACAGAGATTTTACAGAATTAAGAGAAATGATACATAGAAAAACACAATTCTATAAAGAATTATACAAATATAAAGTGCTGTGATTATTATCTAAATACTAGTTTTTATATGTTGCCAGGGAAAAGTTGAAGCAGAAATCTTGGCTGAATGTTATATATATGTATATATATGTGTATATATATGTGTGTGTATATATATGTGTATATATGTATATATGTGTGTGTGTATATATATAACATATTTGTAGTAAATCCAAAGCTCATGAAGGAGAAAGGATCTTCTAAAACATATATAAGATAGGGTGACAGATTTAACTTGCACTAATATTGAATATATAAAGTGAATATTATGCCTCTGACTTGTCTGTAACTCTTCTGGTCCTATCATGATCTTCCATGTGTTAGTTAATGGTGAAAAAAAAAAAAACTTTTATATAAGCTTGAGTTCAATCTGATTTAAATCTTAATAAGATTCAGAAATTCAAATTATTTTCTTTCTTTTTACTAATAATAATGTAACAGCTTGAATGCCAGATTTTCTGCCTTCCATCTCCCTTTCGTATCTATTCCGTAGACATGTCTGGCTGGGCAAGTGAAACTGGGTGGCTTCCTCATAATTTAGCAGGTCAGGGACTGATTGCAGTGTGTCTGACCTTCTCTGGCATTCAAGACAATGCCCCTTTTCTTGCTGACTAGAGCAGCATTTGTGACTGTTAAACAATCTGTATTTTGGGGATCAACTCTATCTCCTTGAAGATTCAGTTGTTCTCAGGAATGTTCCAGGCTTCAGGCTGTGCATCACCTTACTGTGCATCACCTTGTCCAATTCGGTGCCATGCTGCATCTTAGTACCATGTGGCATGGTCCTCTCTTCATCTGCCCACCCTTTCACTTTTTCTACTGGGCTGGATTAAGCCGTGTCTACAAAGTACCTCTACACAGTGGTTTCCTCCAAGAATACTAAATGAGAACCTCAAGGAACATTCCACCTCACTTCCCTTATCTAAGAAAACTTTCCATCTCTGCCAAGGCATGGAAAGCGAAAAATTTGAAGAAAAATACGACATTTCACTCTTGTGATTTCTTTTTGTTTATTTTTTCACAATTGTCTATGGGTGATGCCTTTTTTATTCTCCTCTTTAGGAGCCTCTATCTACAATAAAAAGCAAATATCCAGGCTATGATGTTATAGATGAGAGGGTGTCCTCTCAATAGGAAAAACGCTGTGAACTGAGACCTTTTTGACACGCTAAATGAAGGAAAATTATTATAGAAAATCTTTGATCAAAACAACTCTATAGCCTTTCACATTTTGTTACCTCAAAACCCTTTGCATTTATTTTAGAAAGATTTTTAATCCTCACCCCTATATAAACAAGAGCAGTCTCTTTTTTTCTATATAAACTAATTCAGTAATGTCATAATCTTCAACCTCCTCCTGTCTTCTCAATCCAAGAAAGAAAAAAAAGACACAGGTATCTAGGGCACACCAGAATGAAACTTTCATTATCAGAAAGGCTGGCAAGAAAACTATCTTAATATTTTTTAAAACCCCTTCCCTTACAGAGAACTTACTGTTTAATCATTGTGCATGCTATTGACTAAGAATATGGATATAATTTTGCATTAAGAAGCTGAAATAATATGTAATTTGAGAGAAATTTAAGAAAACTAAATATAATTGTTACATGTTGCAGGGTTTTCATTTTTGCTGTCACTTAAAAACATAAATATTAAGAGAAAAACTCAGTTTAGATTAACTTGTAACTTCTTCCCATCAGACAATCTAACTTCTCAAAATAATATTGAATTTCCCATAGCCATTCTAGAAAAACAGTATACCATCAATCCAAGAACGGAAAACAATTTCAGAGAACCTGATGCTGGGGTAGAATATAAACATGAATCCTGAAATTACTAGGAAATAGTCAATCTGTTGTAACAAAGGTAATGTTAGTCTCTGCACAAATCATAGTACTGATTAATCACTGGGCTACTTGCAGTCATGCAAATTATGGGCGATGAAAAGGTTTATGCTAATGCCATAATGGTGAGGTAAATATAACAGAATTATACTCAATGAGGACAGTGACGTTTTCATATTCACTATTGTTACGTTCAGCCCAAAGCTTAGGGAGTATTAATCAAACACTGAATAAATGCTTTTTCTCCCTAGAGAGAGAATATAAATTATCATTTTGTTGTGTATGTTCTCTAACATTGCTACAACAAGTTACCACAATTTTATTTATTATCTCACAGTTCTGTAATTTGGAATTCTGGCAAAGGTCTCACCAGGCTCAAATTAAGGCATCAGTAAGATCATGTTTCTTTCCATGCTCTGATGATGAATCTGCTTCCAGGCTCTTCGAGTGAATTGCTGGCAGAATTCAGTCCTATGTGATGGGAGCACTTAGGTTTCCATTTCCTTGAGGCTTGTTAGTCTGGGGTGATTCTCAACCTCCAGAGGCCACCCACATAACTTGTCTTAGTCCCCTTCCTTCTTCTTTTAAAGCTATCTTTGCAGGCACATGAATGAGTTTCTCAGCAAACTAACACAGGAACCGAAAACCAAACACCGCATGTTCTCACTCATATGTGGAAGTTGAACAATGAGAACACATGGACACAGGAAGGGGAACATCACACATTGGGGCCTGTTGTCGGGGTGGGGAGCTGGGGGAGGGATAGCATTAGGAGAAATAACTAATGTAGATGACGGGTTGATGGATGCAGCAAACCACCATGGCACATGTATACCTATGTAACAAACCACGTTCTGCACATGTATCCCAGAACTTAAAGTATAATTTTAAAAAATAACAAGATAAACAAAATTAAAAAAATAATATCCCAGAGAATATTTGGGAAATACAAAAAAAAAAAAAAAAAAGCTATCAACTGCTTGTCTTTTTCATGCTTTGAATCTCTCTGATCTTCTCTCCCTCCTTCTCTCTCCTCCTTTACACATCTGCCACATATCTCTTATGGGCCCTTTTGCATTCTTTTGTTACTTTTAAGGACTCAGATGATTACCCTGAGTTCACTTAGATCATTTAGAATAATCTCTCCATTTCGGGGGCAGCTGACTGTAAATTACAACCTCAATTCCATCTGCAAAGCTCCTTCTTAGCAATACCTAGATTACTGTTTGATTGAATGACCATGGGACAGGGATTTGAGGCAGGGAAAGTCTTTAAACTTCTGCTTCCCACAATTTGCTTATTTGCCTTTTATTCTGTAATCAGCAAATTTGTGAAATTCTAGGTGCCAGACACCTTTCACTTGTCACAATATAAGAATCATGAACTCCTGATGGTCAATTGCAAATAATGAAGTCCAGAGGTTGAGACACAAATAAACTCTCTTAGCGATAAAATGTATTATAGAAACACTTGGATGTGGGTGTCAGTGGAACCAATTAAACCTCTTTTCGAGGCATAAGAAAGTTTAATGGGTGTAGTAAGGTGATGGTTTCACTCTTGGGAGGGTTGCAGTGAGCAAAAACTTTACAGAAAAAATATGATCTGATTATGTTAGAAGACCTTAGTTCAAAGTAGAAAGAAGAGGAATTGAGATTCTAGGAAGAAGTGGGGTGCACAACAGTGAGTTGTCTAAAAGCTTACAATGTTCTAAAAATTGTGGGGAGACATTGTAGTGTAGGCATGGCCACAAGAAAGAGTAGAATAGTCGGTAGACAAAATAAATTAAATTGCAAAAGTATTAATAGATTGGAACAAATCTATAAATGCCTTGACTACTACTGCTAGGTGACACTAAGAACATAATGGAGGTAAAAATCTAGAAAACCAGCTATGTGAGTTGAGTGTATATGTGTATATTTAAGATAGCTGTGGCAGTTTAGTGCAATGCATTATAGACTGGATAAGGATAAGATAGCTGTGGCAGTTTAGTGCAATATAGACTAGATAACGCTGAGATATTTGAAAACAATAAGAAAATAATAATTCAGGTATTTTATATAATTTAGGTATCATGGTACACTTTATATGCTAATGTAGTTTAACTCATTTTTATCTGTGAATGTCATAAATACAAATGTAGGTTAAAGAGGAATCCAATTGATTCTTTGGACAGAGATTTTACTTTGGAATCAGAGTGGCTTCTTTATTTTCATACTGCTTTTTCCTTTTCCTTGCTCAAGTTGGCTGGGCATATTTACTCCTTTTATATTTTAATCCTTATTCTATGCATTTACTTATGTTAACAGTATCAGATTTGGAAAGATAATTCAATGATGCACAGACTTTTTCCTCTTATTTTAGCATCAAAAATTTATTCAAATATGAAATCGCACTGATTCAATGCATTATTACTGATGCAAGCAAAAATTGTCATCAGGGGAATTTGTGTTCACAGTTCATGGTCATGGGAAGAAATAATAATACAGTTCAGGAAAATGGATGCTAGTATAAAAAGCAGCATTTACATATCTCTTTGTATGTTCGCAATTAAAATAGCTCCCCAAGGATGTTACTTTATATGGACCCATGACAATAGCCATCCTACTGTAAATTTATTTGGTACTTGCATGGTAGTATTGAAAACTCATCACTGCTGACCTCAGACAGATTTCACAGATGTGCACCGACAAACACAGTCACAACATACTAGCCTTGTTCCATATGCTACTGATAAAACTTCATACCACCTCAATAAGAATAATAGTTATTTTTAATGTAATAATGAATTTTTAAATATCTATCTTAAATAGATTGTTTTGAGTTATTATATTTTACATAAAAAAACAGCATTTCTTTTTTTCTAACTTCTTTCATGGTACATGAACTACCTTATTGATTTTACTGCATAGTAAGAACACCAACAACAGAAACTAGAGAAAATATACAATAGAATGTTAGTATTCTTAAGAAATATGTTTAAAATACACATACAAAAGTCACCAAATGTTTGTTAAACTGACTTCAGTGTGTCAATTGTATTGTTACTTAATTTACTCAACAAACATTTATTGAGAGGTACTCTTCTATAAGATGTGAATTCGGTGTTCAACAAATCAATGCATATACATTTCACATGGGTTGGAGCAAGCAAATAAGAAAATAAAGCAAATAAGAAAAAAGCATAGTAAATCATAGGGTGATTCATACATGGAGAGGATGAAAGATAAAGCACAAAAATGGAATATAGATTGTCAAAAAATGGGATATAGAGTGTGTGTGTGTGTGTGTGTGTGTTTGATGGGGTTGTGTGCAGAGGAACCTAAGAACAGTACAGTTATAAGTGTTGAAGACTTTCCTGAGTTCCTGACCTATGGGTAAGTCCTAAACATATGAAGATGAACCTCGTGGATTTCTGGGAATGAGCAGTCCTAGAAAAGGGAAAGCAAATACAAAACCTTAATTTTAGAAGACAGTAGTGTGATGGTAACCAGACTCTAAAACATTAAAAAGCCATGATTTTTAGTGTTTGTTAATTTCCATTTTGTAAATATTCACACCATGACTAATTTTCAAGATAATGACATCATACTGCAGGACGCAGAGTTGGAATGAGATGTACACAGTTGGAATGAGAGCGTGTTCCAGTGGCCCAGCTCACCACTGGAAGACAGTAATAGGATTTGAATTTGAGGATGTAAGGACCAGATGGGGATGAGATACTATAGAGGCTTCTAGGTCATTAAAGGCTCTGAGTTTTTCTCTGTGGAAATTAGGAAATTATTGGATAGTTTAAACTACTTAACTCACAAAGGATATAATATGAAACTATAGGAGTTATTAATTTGCTATTAGAATTTACAAAATATTCCTTCCTTATTAAATCAAAACTACTCAAGAAAATTAAACAAATTTTAAATTTATAGTTTTAAACATCACATGGAGAGTCAGATTAAATTGTGAGTCAATTAGGGAAAAATCTACAGATGGCACACAAGGTGCCATTCAGCTTGTTTTTTAATTGATGAAATCTAGAAGAACTACTCATTTTCACCTTCCTGGTCACCAATACATTTACACTGGATTAATATTTAAATGCTATAGGATCAGAGGAGCACCAACTTCTTAGCTTGTTTACCGTGGTCGGAAAATGTGTTGTGCTGAAAATCATCTACATATTATTCACAGCTCCCTCTCCTTTTCCAAGAGTGTTCATCTGAAAACTTAGTATTTCATCAAGCCCACTTTTCTTATTACACTCTGCCAAATATCCCCCACTATTTGGCAGTGATAGCAAAGACTACCATCCAATATGAATAACATCACCTTCTTTATCTCCCCATAAAAAAAAAAAAAAAAGGAGTCCATATTAGTTAACCAGTCTCACAAGACCTCTTAGGATGTCAAGGGAAAGTGTTCACTTTTCCCCAAGGCTAGGTCTTCTACTTGTGCTCTGCTTTCCTCTCTTTACCATTTGTCCAGATACTTTCTCCCATCACCTAGTTTATCAGTCCACCCATCAACAGGATCTAATATGAACATGATCAAATCACTGCAATATTGACAGAGATTCTTCTCCATGTTCCACAGAGCTAAAGCACTCCCTTTCCCTTCATAAAAAAGCTCCCAATGTGAAAATAGAGGTTGATATGGTTTAGATCTCTGTCTCCACCCAACTCTCATGACAAATTGTAATCACCAATATCAAAGGTGGGTCCTGGTTGGAGGTGATTGGATCACGGGGGCGATTCCCCCTCAGTGCTGCTCTCATAATAGTGAGTAAGTGCCCATCAGATCTGGTTGCTTAAAGCAACAGCAACAAAAGCCAAAATTGACAAATGGGATCTAATTAAACTAAAGAGCTTCTGCACAGCAAAAGAAACTACCATCAGAGTGAACAGGCCACCTACAGAATGGGAGAAAATTTTTGCAATCTACTCATCTGACAAAGGGCTAATATCCAGAACCTACAAAGAACTCAAACAAATTTACAAGAAAAAAAACAACCGCATCAAAAAGTGGGCAAAGGATATGAACAGACATTTCTCAAAAGAAGACATGCATACAGCCAACAAACACATGAAAAAATGCTCATCATCACTGGCCATCAGAGAAATGCAAATCAAAACCACAATGAGATACCATCTCACACCAGTTAGAATGGCAATCATTAAAAAATCAGGAAACAACAGGTGCTGGAGAGGATGTGGACAAATAGGAACACTTTTACACTGTTGGTGGGACTGTAAACTAGTTCAACCATTTTGGAAAACAGTATGGTGATTCCTCAAGGATCTAGATCTAGAAGTACCATATGACCCAGCCATCCCACTACTGGGTATATACCCAAAGGATTATAAATCGTGCTGCTATAAAGACACATGCACACATATGTTCATTGTGGCACTATTCACAATAGCAAAGACTTGGAATCAACCCAAATGTCCATCAGTGACAGACTGGATTAAGAAAATGTGGCACATATACACCATGGAATACTATGCAGCCATAAAAAAGGATGAGTTTGTGTCCTTTGTAGGGACATGGATGCAGCTGGAAACCATCATTCTCAGCAAACTATTGCAAGAACAGAAAACCAAACACCACATGTCCTCACTCATAGGTGGGAACTGAACAATGAGATCACTTGGACTCGGGAAGGGGAACATCACACACTGGGGCCTATTATGGGGAGGAGAGACGGGGGAAGGATTGCACTGGGAGTTATACCTGATGTAAATGACGAGTTGATGGGTGCTGACGAGTTGATGGGTGCAGCACACCAACATGGCACAAGTATACATATGTAACAAACCTGCACGTTATGCACATGTACCCTAGAACTTAAAGTATAATAAGAATGATAAAAACAAAAAACAAAAAACTGTGTAGCACCTTGCCTCTCTCTCTTCCTCCTGCTCTGGCCATGTGAAGATGGGCCTGCTTTCCCTTTATCTTACGCTATGATTATAAGTTTCCTGAGCCCTTCCCAGGCATTCTTCCTGTACAGCCTGTGGAACCATGAGCCAATTAAACCTCTTTTTCTTATCAATTATCCATTCTCAGGCATTTCTTTATAACAGTGTGAGAAGAGACTAATTCAGAGCTTTTGATTTTACTACGTATCATTCATAGATCATTATTCCACCGCCATCTGTCTTCAAATCCACTAGCTCATTGAATTCACTAACTGAAGCCATCAAGCATTTCTTAAATCTCAGATCCACTGGAAAATTTTTGGTTGCTACATGACCACTTTGTGGTATTTAATCCACTTGACAGCTTCATATCTTCTAATTTCTTTCCTGATAATCACTTATATATATTTCTTCTCCTTTCTTTCTGACAGTATCTTTCCTGATTATGTTTCTATTCCTTTTCTCAACCCTTCCCTTTGGGTTATTTTCTTTTTGTCTTATCCTTTCCATGGTGTACACTCTCTTGATATATTCAGTATTTATTCATCTATAAGCCTATCTAAATGTCTAATTGATATATAGCTTGTCTAAATATCTAATCGGTACATTTCATCCTGATGTCTTCTATAATTTCCAGAATCTTATTTCTAACAGCTTTAACCATATGCCTATTTAAAAGTCCAGTAAGAAAATAACAAAACTAAACTAAATTTAGAAGACTTTTCTCAAATCTATTCTTCCATCTGTGCTTCTAATTTGGACCAATGGTTCAAACATTCACTTAGTGTTAAAGAATTAAATTGTTGAATATATTCTAAAATGCTCCCTGTGTCTATTTGATAGACCAAATCACTAATGAAGTATTTTCATTTCTATCTCTTATGTTTAAAATCGATTCTTGTTTCTCAACATCTGACTTTGCCTTTATTAAAACCAATCTTTTACCCACCTAGGTGAATAAAATAAATACTTCACTAGATACAATGGCATCTTTGGTGATTTTTTTCTATTTCCAATTTAACCACCACTTCCCAATATACACACTTCATTAAATTTCCCAAAATTTGACTAATATGCCTAATGCAAAATAAATAAATGCATTTTAAATAAGTAAATTATTATGCTGAGTATACATCATTCCTTGTGATATGGTCCCAATCTCCTGTGTGCCAGCTAATGTCTCTTTTTCACACCTTCATTTTTAGAAATAGAATTCCCTATATTTCTAAAAAGCAATCTTTTATAGGCATTTTTACTTGCTATTCTCTCTGTCTAGACACCATATTTTTTCTCCATCTACATGACTAATTCTTTTTAACCTGTGAAAACAAAGACTTTCTTTCCAAAAGAAAAAATATATATAAAGATACTTGAGTATCTACTTAACAATCCAAACAAAAGACTACTAGTATTTAAAATAAGGGAAACTCCAAATCAGTACTTTATATAAGGAAAATGCTGGAGAATTTAAAAACATATTTAAGAAAGTAAATGTAATTAATTTTTACCTACAGAATAAAAGAAACAAAAGCAAGAATCCAAATACAAAAGAACAAATGTTTTCTTAAATGAAGAAAAAGAGTGTGTCTATATTTCAAAGACTTACAAAGACCCAGGTATTATTGATGCAAATGATTAATTCTTACAAAGATTTTGATTAAAATCTTGAACTTTATAAAACAAACATGAAAAATAGAAACATTTAGATAGGATAAATACATGACTAATTTAGCCCCAGACAGGTAACCTTAGACTGATTCTGATTACATTTACAAAAAATGCATTGTTAAATATAAAGCTGAGTCTAATATGGTACTAGAAAAATGACATATTATGTTTAAATGATGCTAAGATAATTATTAAAATATGTGAAAACCACTTTTTATTTATATCAAACACCAGAAAATATAGCATTATTTTAAAATCTTATAAAATTAATTGAAGAAATAAAATCTCAGAAAAAATGCAAACACAAGTGAATATCATAATGTACTAACTGAAAATAATGTATGCAATGCTCATGTGCAAAATTCAAAAGAGAAATGTTGATGAGTTTGACCAAATACAAATTAATGACACTTACATGACAAAAGTAAACAAAATTAAGAGGTAAATGAAAAAATGAAAGAAAAAATGCAATATGTGAAGCAGTGTGTTGATATCTAAAGAACAATTTACAAATCATAAAAAGAACAGTATCTTACAATATAAAATTGGGCACAGTTTACATAAAAAAGATATTCCAAGAGAGCAAGATAAAATAATTTTAACAGAAATAAGGAAACTGTAAGAGGTTTCATTCCCCACGTTTCGTTTTATTGTTGTAAGTGATTATAGTGGGCTCACAGTACAGTGACGATGACAATAAAAGATTTCTAGTGGTTCCTCATGTCAATGGTTTTGATGGCACATCTTCATCGATCTAATAGTCATGACCTAAATTTCTTTTCATTTGCTCAACAAAGCTAATGGTTATGTAACTGAAGTACTGAAATTTTAAAAGCAACATATACAAAATAGCATGCCCAAATATAATTTGAATTTTTTTACTAACCATTTTATCCTTCATAACTCTAAAACAAGACGTATATATGTAAGTGCAGGGTATGTTTTAAAATAATAGAGAAAGCAAGGTTGTGAAAAGAAAATTAATTTTCAGAATCATGACAAAACAACTAAGTTGATATAAAGTTTCTACAGATATAAAAGGTATCAATAGGTACAAGAAACAAGAATCTTATTTGAAAAGGGGTTAGTACTTGGTTATTGTGGCAGGTTAAGTAATGGCCCCATGAATGCAGATGCCATTAATTTCCAGAAACTAATTGCAGGAACCTCTGAATATGATATCTTACATGACAAAGGAAGTTGTGCAGATGTGATTAGAAATTTTGAGATTCAAACATTACCCAAGTGGGCCTAATGTAATTACAAATTACTCAAAAGAAAATGCAGGAAGGTCACAGTTAAGAAATGGTGGAAGGATAGAGACAAAAGTCAAAGTGGTGAGAATATGCTATACTGTTGGCCTTGAAGATGGAGGAAGGGCCATAAATCAGTGAATATGGTGACCTCTAAAACTTGGAAAAGCTCTGAGACTCCTGTCAGAGCCTCTAGAAGAAACAAATCCTGCCAATCCCTTGACTTTAGCCTAGTGAGAATGATGTTAGACTTTTGTTCTTGGAAATATAATTTGTGTTGTTTTAATCCACTAAAATGTGGTAAATTGTAACAGAAGCAATAGAAAATTATAGAATCATAATCTTTTTATTTTGAAATCAGGATATAATTTCAAAATTAGAGAACAACCATGATTATTTATTTAAGTTGTTTTGAATGTGAAGGAGACTTTTTATAAAAGCATGTTTTGGGATGTGTGGGAGCCTATTTGTAAGGAACATGGCTATGCTGCTGCCAGGCAGGCATAGGCTGAGGTAAACACCCTGCATGACTCAGCAGGATTGGAATGCAGGTGCACAATTCCATGTGTTATACAATCACAGCTATGTAGCTGTGTAGCTATGTAGACTCATCACCTGGCTCTGATCCACTATTGTTTGTGAGGTGTATAAATGCAGCACTGACATCGGGAGAGAGCTGCTGAATAAAGCCATGTTGGATCTACCTCCTGTTTTTCAAGTGTTCTGGAAGAACACTTCCAGCTCACTGTCCCCCATTCACCCACTCCCCTCAGACCTCATCTGGGGCTTGAACCTGATGTTTGGCATAGTTGGCAGGATGAAGTGAGTGGGTATTCAGCTCCTGAGGCTCCTGGGTTGGTTATATGGCTGCAGCACGGACTGTGGTACCCAGTGGCAGCAGCGCTGTTAAGATGGACCCCAGTGGAAGCATGGGAGGCAATGGTCTGGTCTCCCTCAAGGGTGGAGAAAGCACTGAAGCACCTGGAACACACAGCACTGAGAAGGAATACGCCTTTGCCTCCAGAGTTGGATGGGTGTTTCTAACTGCAGTTCAGGAAGTACATGTTCAGTCCCTTAAGGACATAGGTAAGGGACCTCCAGGCACAAGCTGTGCTCCTGGGGGCCCAAATGCACAGCTTAGAGAAAAACCTGGGGGTAAGGGACCTTCAGCCACAAACAGGACACTTAGAGGCCCAGATAAACAGCCTGGAACAGGAGTTAGAAACTGCCATCAGTGTGACCTTAAGCCCATCCTCCCAGCCAGAAACTCCTGTTCAGTCTGATGATGAGGAAGATGAGGTTCTTCCACTGTGGGCTCATCCGGTGACCCTTAAGAAGGTAAAGCATAAAAAGCCATTGAGCCCGAAGGGTGGGCCCAGGGACCCCCTCCCATAGTAGAGCACACTTCATATAGTCCTACACCCTCCCTGAGTCATGGGAGTTAGGCAAGCAGTGTAGGCAGTGCCTAGGGGAGCCCATCCCCGCCTGAATGCTTTGTCTCTGGGACAAAGCTGCGGACGCATTTTCTGCTCAACCTCCAAGATGGAAAAATGGCTCTAATTACAGTGTAGACTGATGCCTGTGAAGTACCAGAAATTGTCAGGAAATGAGTTGTGTACAGACTTGGTGCAAGTGATTCAGGAGAAGGATAATGCTAAGTGACCCAGTCCTTCCCAGGCACTTCAGTTCAAAGACACTTGTTGCAGTCAGGTAGGTGTGTAAAGCTTTTACTGTTTAATTAGGGAATTGGCTGAAGTGTCTGGCACAGGGGGACACCAGACAACCAAAAGCCACATGTGACTTGGCAATCCACTGATCCCTGAACCCAGATAAGTTTCTAGGCAAGGCTGCATAGGCAGTTCTGAAGACCGATCGGTGAAAGTAAAACCTGTATCTTTGCACTTTGGCATCAGCTACACAGCTCTCCACTTATGTACTGTGTGTGTCTCTCCCATACCTGAATACATTCTGGGAGTGAATGTTTTGCACAGCTTGGCAGTTGTGTTGTCTGTCATGGACTTGATGGACTGCTTGACAAAGGAACAGGGACAGTACCACTATATAGCAAACTTGGCTAATGCATTCTTCTCAGTCGACATCACTCCAGAGAGCCAGGAAGAGTTTGCCTTAATGGGAGGGCAACAATGGATTTTCATAGTGTTGCCAGAGGGCTACGTGCCTAGCCCCATCATATGTCATAGTCTTGTTGATACTATATTAACCTCTAATTCTCTTGCAGATTTAGAAACAGCAACACTCCTCTTGCCTGGGATGCAGCTAAGACCACCTTCCTGGCAACCAAGCAGGCTATTCAGCAGGCACAAGCCCTATAGGTGATTAATCAGAGGCACCCATTTAAACTTGATGCACATGTGACCACCGATAGTTTTGACTAGGGCCTATAGTGGTGCACAGAGTGCTTTAGAATGCCAGTAGCCTTTTGGTTCCAACTTTGGAAGGGAGCGGAGCTCCGGGATTCATTGTTGAAAAGCAATTAGCTGCTGTATATGCTGCCCTTCAGGTCTGTGAGAGAATGATGGGACCAGGTTATCATTGTCATATGTACAACTTACCCATTAGCGGGATGGGTACACTCATGGGTAACAACTCCCCGCACTGCAATGGTACAGATATCCTCTTTAGCAAAGTGGGATGCCTACTTGGAACAGCAAAGTATACTGAGTACAAGTCCCTTAGCAACAGAGGTACAAGAGGGCTTGGGGCTTGTATTCCTAATGCAAGATAAGGCCATGGGGCCTGAGGCACCCCTAGACCCTGAGCCATCACCATTTAAGAAAGAGTGCCTCCCCACATTCTGGATGGGGAATGGTAAATAGATGGGGCCAGCCGGGGCGCTACTGCTGCCTGGACTGCTATCACAGTCCAGTCTAGTACTGACACCATATGGTTTCATATCAGGTGTGGATAAAGTGGCTAATGAGCTGAACTCAGGGCAATGTAAATGGTGATCACCAAGAAGGTGACACCTATAGTAATCCTCACCAACAGCTGGGAAGTTTATTGAGGCTTTGGTTAACTACCAAAAAGTTACAGAATTGACTAATTACTCACCACCCCATATATGGCCAAGCCACATGGCAAGACCTATGGAAGGAAGAACGTCCGTCTCTGACCAGGTATGGGGATGAATGGCAATCTGTTGTTGCCTGTCCCAGTGCCCGTGAAGGCAAGAGAACAGAAAGCCTAGTGGTGGCCATGGACCCTTCAAGTCCCCTTGCAGATGGCTGGCTATCATAGCCCCCTGGGCAGGGGGCCTGCAGTATTACTTACATGTTACTCCTTGGGTATTTAATGTGTGACCTCCATGATTGACCATTCGTAGGAGAACGGCCAGGGAAGGGACCCTCCTCTGGGGAACATATGATGTACTGTCTGTGTGGCCTATCATGAGCTCCCCTGTGACTTTGGCACAGATACAGGACCCAAAAGAACCATGGGGAGCTGATAAGGTGTGGTACCATTGCCCAGGGCAGAAGCCCTTAGTGGCTGCATTGTTATCCAGAGATTAAAAGTTGGCCTGTATTTTGCCTGAGGAATGTGATTTACCCGTTAGTACTCGTGCCCGCTTTGGCATTTCAGCCATAGTTTGGCATGCTCCTACAGCACCATGGACTAGGCCCACATGTATGCTGAGCTGACCCATGTCTCCAACTGCTGGATCTGCACCCTCCTTCCATTATCAGCTGCGGATGGCTTGCCTTGGGCTTCTGTGAAGAACTGGATGTGGCTAGAGACTTGGGGTCCCATGGACAATGCTTGGGATGCAACATGTGAGCTTTGGATATGCGAGTTGCAAAACCCATAGCATGCCTGCCGCCTGGCTGGCCCGTAGCGTCCAGGATGGATGGGGCTGGCTAATGGGAGAACAAATGTACCATGATATATAGAGCAACACTGGGGTAGTGTCACTGTGGGATGGTTGCCTGATGTGGCCTGTATAAACAGTTAGAAGGCAATTTTGACTAATTGCTGGAGTCTTAGAGTGAGTTAATTTAAGAGTTTAGAATGCCCGGGGTCCCCATTTTAGGGGGCCCTCCATGCCTACAAGAGCCCCACTGAGTTGTCACAGTCGAGATGGAAGAAAAATTCCCTCTGGTTTCAGACAATACTGGGAATAGAAACCATTTTGAAACATGCCCAGAGTGTTCTTCATAGCCAGCCCTTTGAGGGAAACTACTTTAGCGAAGCCTTATGTGACCAAGGAAGGGGCTATGAAAACAATCTCAGCTCCCTCTAGACTTGCAGTTCCACAGGAGAGGAGAGGGTCACATCTCCATGGTCCAGAGCCACTAGAAGAAAAAAAAAATTCTAAAATCAAGCAAACAAACTCTCATCTCATGAAACTACAGAATGAAGAGGAATATGAAAGTAAAGCAAGTAGGAAAAACAATTAAATGGTAAAAATAACAGCATGAATCAATATAATTAAAAACATGTAAGCAATTGAGAAAAATCAACAAAACCTAAAGCTGGTTCTTTGAACATATCAATAAAATCTGTAAATCTAAGCCAGGATAACAAAAAAACACAGAAAAAGAGAGACAGGGGTGAAAGCATTATTGACTAATTCTAGAAATGAAAGGGGTCATCATTATGGATCCCAAGGAAATGAAAGGGATAATAAAAGGAATATTATTGCAAATTTCATAATTTGATAACTTAGATAAAAAGGACCAATTTCTTTTTTTTTCTTTCTTTCTTTCTTTATTTTATTTATTTATTTATTTTTTTGAGACGGAATCTCACTCTGTTGCCAGGCTGGAGTGCAGTGGCACGATCTTGGTTCACTGCAACCTCTTCCTGTCAGGTTCAAGCAATTCTCCTGTCTCAGCCTCCCAAGTAGCTGGGATTACAGGCGCTTGCCACCATGCCCAGCTAATTTTTGTATTGTTTATGAGATGGGGTTTCACCATGTTAGCCAGGATGGTCTTGATCACTTGACCTCATGATTCGCCTCCCTCGGCCTCCCAAAGTGCTGGGATTACAGGCGTGACCCACTGCATCCAGCCCAAGGACCAATTTCTTAAAATCACAAACTACAAAAAGTCCTGTAAAGAAAAATCCATAGTCTCTACTGTTCTAAAATTATCAATGACATTGAATCAATGATTAATAACTTTCCCAAACCAGAAGCACCAGGCCCAGATGGCTTCTGCTTAATTCTACAAAATGTTTAAGAGTAAAAGCCATAAATTCACTACAATCACACTAAGAAAATAGAAGCAAAGGGAATACTTCATAACATGCTCTATGAGACAAGCATTATCTTAAAACAAAATGAGGATTAAGATGTAAAAAGAAAGAAAATCAATAAACTGTCAAAGTCTTTAATAGAATATTAGCAAATGAAATCTAACAAAGTATATAAAGACCAAGTGGGATTTCTTCCTGGTATGCAATTTATGATTTCAAATCAACTATATTAATTCAACGCAGCAATAGTCTAAAGAAGAAAAGTCAGATAATCATATAAACAGATGCAGAAACATAATTGATACAATTCAGTACATATTTATGATAAAACACTCACCAAACTAACAATGAAAGGGAACTTCATCATAATCATACCTACCAAAAAAACCCTACAGATTATATCATATTAATGTTGAAAAAGCAGATGAATTCTCACTAACATCAGGAATAAGGCAAGGATGTTTGCTGTTGTAATTCCTATTCAACATTATCTTAGAAGACCTAGAAAATCTGATAAGAAAAAATAAATGCTACACATACAGATTCAGATGAACAAAATAAAAATACTTTTTTCCCCCAAGATGGCATACCAGTCGGTATACGTAGAAAATGCCAATAAATCAACAAAACTTTGAAACTAAAATCAATTACAGCAAGATCACAGGATAAAAGGCCAATGTAAAAATGTTCATTTGTTTCCATTATACCAGAAATAAAAATTTGACATCTGAAATTAAAACACGAAACAATTTCACACTAGCAACAAAATGAAATACGTAGGAAGAAATCTAACCCAACCTGTACAGGACTTATACACAGAAAATTATACAATTCTGATGAAAGTTATCATATAGAATATCTAAATAAATTGAGAGATACTCTATGTTTATGCATTGGAAGACAATATTGTTCAGATGTCAGTTCTTCTAAAACTGATCTGTTTAATGCAATCTCTAAAATCCTAGCAAGTTCCCTTGTAAATATGAAAAACACTGATTCAAAAGTTTATATGGAGGCCAGGCGTGGTGGCTCATATGCCTGTAATCCCAGAACCTTGGGAGGCTGAGGTAGGCGGATTGCTTGAGCCCATGAGTTCAAGACCAGCCTGAGCAACCAAGTGAAACTCCCTCTCTACTAAAAATAGAAAAATTATCTGGGCATTGTGGCACACACCTGTGGTCCCAGCTACTCCAGAGGCTGAGGCAGGAGAATTTCTTGAACCTGGAGATGGAGGTTACAGTGAGCTGAGATCGTACCACTGCACTCAGCACTCCAGCCTGGGTGACAGAGTGAGTCTCTTTCTCAAAACAAACAAACAAACAAACAAAAAGTTTATAAGAATAGCTAATCAATACCAAGAGGAACTTTGGAAACTATGCACATACAAGGACATTAAACAAAATGCTCCTGAAAAACCTTTGTGTAATTAAGAAATTAAGACAGAAATTTTAAACAACTTTGAAACAAATGAATATGGAAACATGACATGACAAAAACCTCTGGGATATGACAAAAACATGCTAAAAAGGAAGTTTTATAGCATTAAATGTGTACATCAAAAAATAGATCAGAAATTTTCAGGTTCCTTAAGGAACCTGAAAAATAAGAACAAATGAAACTCTAAGCTGGCAAAAGAAACCACAACAACAGGAACAGAAATAAATGAAATAAACACCCAAAAACAATACACAGCATTAGCAAAATGAAAGACTAGTCCTCAAAAGGATAAACAAGATTGATAAACAATTAGCTAGACTAATTTGAGAAGAAGAAAGACGATCCAAACAATCCAAATCAGAAATGAAAATAAAAACATTACAACTGACATCACAGAAATACAAAAGATCATCAGAGACTATAATCAACAACTATATGCTCACAAAATAGAAAACCTAGAGGAAATAGATAAATTCCTGGAAACACAGAACCCCCAAGGTTGAACCAGAAACAATAAAAAATCGTTAACAGATCAATAACGAGTAGTGATACTGAATCAGTAATAACAATAATTCAAAAAAACTCCAAGAAATCAACGACAAAACAATGGAGCTAAAAGCAATTACAGGAAGGTCACAGGCTAAAAAGCCAACACACAAATGCCCATTTCTTTCCTGTATACCAGCAATGCTACATTAATTAAGACAGTGAAAGAACAGGCAAATCAATGGAACAGAATACAGTTCACCAAATCCACTAAAATAGAGTATCTGAGCTTTAATGAAACAGCAAAATAATTCACTGGTGACAACATTCCCTTTTTAACAAGTAGTGCTGAAACAACTGGACATTCATATGCAAGAAACCAACACCAAAAACTCAAAAGGAACCATAAACCTCAATGAAAAATGCAAAAATGCAAAACATCTAGGAGATAACATGAAAGAAAACCTACATAACCTTGGATGTGGCATTCGGTTTTAGATGCAATGTCAAAAGCACAAGCTGTAGAAAAAAATGATGTACTTTATAAATATGAAAAATTTCTCTGCAAAAACACTACTAGGAAAACAAAAAAATATTTTATGAATTAAAATAAAATATTTGCAAAACATATATCTGATGAGGGACATATATCCAAAATATACAAAGAACTCTTACACAATGATTAAATCAATGAACAACTGTTAATCAATGCTTAAATCTATAATTAAGAAAATCTTAATTTAAAAATGGAAAAAAAAAATCTGAATAGACACCCACCAAAACACATAGATTGTAAACATACACATGAAAAGGTATTTAACATCATATATCATTAGGGAATTGTAAATTAAAACAAAAAAATTGATACTGCTACACTCTTATTTGATTGGTAATATATATTTTAAAAATACTGAAAATATCAAATGCTGATATGTGGAGCAACAGGAACTCTCTTTGAGTTCTGGAGTGTAAGAGGACTTTATAGGGTAGTGAAACTATTCTGTACGATACTATAATGGTAGATACATCATGCCATGCATTTGTCAAAATTCAGAGTGATACAGCACAAATGTGAACTTTACTGTAATGTATTGACTTTAGTTAATAATAATGTGTCCCTATTGTTTCATTAATTGCAGCAAATATACTATAGTAATGCAAGATGTTAGTAACAGGTAAACTGTATGCAGGGGATGATATATGGGAACTCTCTCTGTACTTCCTGCTCAATTTTCTGTAGATCCAAAACTGCTTCAATTTAGTTAGGAACAGTATTGTAATTAGAAAAATAAGTAATTTTCTGGACTTCTTTAAATTTATCTTTTATGGTAAACAATGTTTCCACTAATGAATTATTTCACAGTATCACTGCTAGAATTTTGGTCGCAGAAAAGTTTTCTCTCATTTTAATGTACTTGTGAATGCTTTACATTTAAATTTTTAAAGCATCTTACAAGTGATTGCAATTGTGGGATGCTCGACTTTCTCTACTGCCTGTTCTTCAATTTTTTAATCTAGTCATGTGAAATCTTAGCCTTGTCTGCAACAGGATCAGTTTTGCTCAGTGGATAACACTAATGCAATTCTGGCTACTATTTATTAGGACAAATCAAAGAAAATGAGCCTCAGTACAAATTCTAAAATATGTGATTGGCCTGATTTGTAACAACGTGTACCTGGCTTAAGTTCACTAAGCTTTATAAGGACCCTATCTACAAACGGCAGTTGTTCCATCAATTAGGAGCAGCTGAAGCACCTGACCAGATTTCTAAACAAGGCGTTGTCTTTTAGCAAAGCAGGCAGACTAAGCCTTGGTGTTTCAGGGCATTTGTCTTTGGAAGTGGATGTGGCAGCAGCGCTGAGGTAGTGAATTTAACTGCGAAAATGAGGCCAAGCTGGGGAAAGTGGAAACAGAAAAATCCTCTCAAGACAAAGCAGCTAGAACCATACCGTGGTTGGGATTAAACAGAGAATTGAGATGCTAGAATTCTTTGAACCTGGTTTATTGGTTTGTTTCCTTTTAATTATTGGTGGCTGCAAGAAAATCGATCTTAATTAAAAAACCTTTACAAAAGTCAAGTATTATTACAGCACAAAATGCAGAAAGCTAACTTTTGCTATAAAGTGCAAAAACAAGAATCCATTAACAAATGAACATAAACTGAATGCAGATGGGCAGATACCAATGCTCTGTTTCAGGAAAAACCTCTCCTACAGCACATTGGATATGAGGATACCCAAGGGTAATGAGCTATAAACATGTAGACATTATTTAAATTTCAATACAAATACAATCTTAAAACTCTTAACAAC
Source organism: Rhinopithecus roxellana (assembly GCF_007565055.1). Classification (NCBI taxonomy): domain Eukaryota; kingdom Metazoa; phylum Chordata; class Mammalia; order Primates; family Cercopithecidae; genus Rhinopithecus; species Rhinopithecus roxellana. The sequence continues at coordinate 94,882,655 of NC_044551.1, forward strand.
ATATTAATGCCATTTGTTTTTGTTTGGAAAAAAAATCACATCTGAGAATCCTTTAAACAAAAAGTATGCAGCCAGGTACAGCTGCCGTTTTCTTCATTTTATACAAGGAAAGGAAAGCAGAAGCTTATTTATCAACCAAAATGGTAATAATGGCAAATGGATAACTATGATGAACTTCTCATTCAAGGAGTGAATTATTTAACAAATGATTTCTAATTAGACTGCTTTCAGAGACCATAAGTGAGAATCATGATAGACTCTAGAGAGATGAACATTTTAAAAAGTGATCTAGTTTGGATATGTGTCCTCACACAAATCTCATGTTGAACTGTAATGCCCAGTATTGAACGTGGAAGGTAATTGGACCATGTGGTTCGATTTCTTTTTTTTTTTTTTTTTTTTGAGACAGAGTCTCGCTCTGTCGCCCAGGCTGGAGTGCAGTGGGGCGATCTCAGCTCACTGCAAGCTCCGCCTCCTGGGTTCACGCCATTCTCCTGCCCAGACTCCCGAGTAGCTGGGACTACAGGCGCCCGCCACCTCGCCCGGCTAATTTTTTTTTTTTTTTTTTTTTTTTTTGTATTTTTAGTAGAGACGGGGTTTCACCGTGTTAGCCAGGATGGTCTCGATCTCCTGACCTCGTGATCCGCCCGCGTCGGCCTCCCAAAGTGCTGGGATTACAGGCTTGAGCCACCGCGCCCGGCCTGGTTCGATTTCTTATAAATGGTTTAGCACCATCCCCTTGGTGCTGTCCTCCTGACAGTGAATTACTTCTCATAAGATCTGGCTGTTTTTAAGCCTGTGGTAGCCCGGGAGCAGTGGCTCATGCCTGTAATCCCAGCACTTTGGGAGGCTGAGGCGGGAAGATCACTTGAGGTTAGGAGTTCAAGACAAGCCTGGCCAATATGGTGAAATCCCATCTCTATAAAAATACAAAAATTAGCAGGGCGTGGTGCCATATGCCTGTAGTCCCAGCTACTCAGGAGGCTGAGGCAGGAGAATTGCTTGAACCCTGGAGGCAGAGGTTGCAGTGAGCTGAGATCATGCCACTATACTCCAGCCTGGGAGACAGAGTGAGACTCTGTCTCAAAAAAAAAAAAAAAAAAAAAAAAAAAAAAAGTGTGTTGCACCTTACTCTCTCTCTTGCTCCTTGCTCCTGCTTTTGCCAGGTGATATGCCTGAACCCACTTTGCCTTCTGCAATAAATGTAAGCTTCCTGAAAGATACTACTATGCTTCTTATATAGCCTAAAGAACCGTGAGCCAATTATACCTCTTTTCTTTGTAAATTACCCAGTCTTAAGTATTTCTTTATAGCGGTGCAAGAATGGCCTAATACATCTCCAGTGCTTTCAGAGGCTAAGGTGAAAGGATAGCTTGACGTCTGGAGTTGAGACTAGTGGGGGCAACAGAGGGAGACTATGTCACTACAAAAAATAGGCAGACTAACAATTCCAGTCAATGCAACATAAATAACCTCTGAATAACACATGGATTCATAAAGCTTACATGTATAGGATCTTTTCTGAGGTGAAATGGAAAAGACAAAAAAAAATTGAGCATGTACTAAAAACTCCAAAAAATGTAATGAAGATTAAAACAGAATTCAGAAGTTTTAAAAATATGCCTGTACAAGTAGCTTTGAAATCTGTTTTTCAAATTCTTTTTTTTTTTTACTTTCTTTTTTTTATTTTATTTTATTTTTTTTTATTTTTTATTTTTTATTTATTTTTATTTTTATTTTTTTTTTATTATATTTTAAGTTCTAGGGTACATGTGCATAACGTGCAGGTTTGTTACATATGTAAACTTATGCCATGTTGGTGTGCTGCACCCATCAACTCGTCAGCACCCATCAATTCATCATTTATATCACGTATAACTCCCCAATGCACTCCCTCCCTCCTTCCCCCCCCCCCCCATAATAGGCCCCAGTGCGTGATGTTCCCCTTCCCGAGTCCAAGTCTGTTTTTCAAATTCTAAGATTAAATCAGAGATTTCAGATTAATATCACCAATACAAATGGATTATCATCAAGAGAAAATAGAAAAATAACTGGAATTTTAATTGATATGATTAAGAAGGATTATATAGTCTCTAGAGAGACATGAAAGGCAAATCATAAAATCCAAGAAAAACTTAAAAACAAAAAGTTTAGACAAAGCAATGGTGGTGAAAAACTTTTAGAATATTTGGAAAAAGATCTAATCTAACTTTGAAACTTAGAATTCTCTCCCCGTTGTACAGTGGTAAGGTTGCTTAGGACTGAATTTCTTTCCTACTTGTTGCTTTAGGAAATAAAATGCTGCCTGAAAACAGCATAGTATTTTAGGTTGCTGGCTCTGTATTTAAATGGCCTGGACTTTTATTTCAAATCTGATATTTATTAAAAATGTAGCTTTGGCAACTTCCTTAAATATTCAGTGGTTGTCTCCTTGTGGTTAAATGAGGATTAACCCAAGTTATCTAGAAAACAGAAATGGACACAAAGTGGAAAAGATAAGGGAATTAGGAAAATGCAATCCTAGACTGACTATGGTGAGGGAATAGGAAAAATGAGGCATGAAAGGAAGAAATACAAGAGTTGGCAAGATAAAAGTTGATCACAGCTTCTGAGAAAAACACAGCTAGTATTTTGGCTATGTGAGGGGTTGCCAATTAAAACACAAGACACTAAGTTCTTTCTGAATTAGATAAACGCCCAATAAAAATAAATCTAGACTTAGTAAAGGAGATGGGTTTTTTTTTTTTTTTCCTTAAAAAGATGATTGCAATAGGGAAAATGCTCTAAACTCTGAAATCTGCAAGCATAGAAAGATCAATGGGGATTTTTTTTCTTTATTTTAACCTGTTGGGACAGGTTGTATTGTATTGATAGGAAATGTATCTCAATGTGGCCAGCCAAACTCTGGGGTGAGCTGGTAAGGGGGGTGCATTCTGCCTTTTAGGACTTGCTCAGGCTTATGGGCAAGCCAAAGTTCAGGGGTCCATGAGGAGGAAAAATCTGACTAAAGCTTGGCTAAGACAGGACAGAAGGTAAGAACTGGTTCATTGAGATCACTTGATTGTAAACAATAAATATTTTGTGGACTTTGGTTGTTTGTTTTGGTTTGATTTTTTAAATAAGTTGTCCTACCCAATGTTTGGAATTTATTTACTTTAAAAAATCATATAGTACTTCCGGCTTGTGACCCAGCATGCAAGGAACTTGAAAGTCTTCATTTTAGCAACTGGTATAAAGCTGAAAGATCGAAGAATCAACAATTCTTCCTAGGACCATCAGTGAAATGAAGATGCAGGGCAAATGAGGGCACAGGGCAAGCTGATGCTCCCAAATTTGAGAGACAGACCATTGCATTGAGAGGATTATTACTTACCTGAGCAGAAATACCCATGGGAACCAGGGTTGGATTAGGAAAATTGGAACAGTAATTGAATTGTTGGCAGTTTAGTGTTGACAAGACTGACAGAGTTAAAACCCCCAGGAGAACCTAGCCAAACGGGGCCTTACACTTTTGGTTTTACCTGTAGCAACTCTACCAGTTTCCCAAGGTAAATATCAAAGAAAAATTGTTATGTTTTCATGGGGGAAAAACCAAAGGCAATCACTGCTAAATAAGCCAGGACAGTTTATTATTCTTTTGTTTAGCAATTCTTTTTTATTTTTAATTTTTGTGGGTGACATAGTAGGTGTATATGTATATATATACACATAATATATATTTATGTCATATCTTTATATCTCTATATATAGACATGTAATGCATACACACAGTTTATTATTGTTGAAAAGGCCTCCTCTAAAAAGAAACTACCAGATACTAACCTATCGTGGTTTTATCGGAATCTAATTGATCTTGGGGAAAGGAAATACTCAACTTAAGCCCACTCTAGGCATCTTGTCCTATCTAAGGGTTGGGGTGAGAGTGGGGGAGGTTGAGAATCACTTGTGATGTCCATAGCCCAGGAGCATAGGCTCATAAACTACTGAGATCTAGTCATAAGACTATAGTAGACTACTTGATCCCACACATTTTACCAACACATCGCTAAAAACCTATTTACCAGAGTTCCTTTCACCCAGTATGGCATGCACCTCTTTCAACAAAATATTACAAGTCATACTAAAAAGCAAAAAAAGTCCACAGATTAGAAAGGCTGAGCAAGCAACAGAACCACACTCAGACATGGCAGGTATGTTGGAATTATCAGTCCATAAATTTAAAACAACTATAATTAATATGCAAAAAACGGTTATGGAAAAAGTAGACAACATGCAAGAATGCATGGGAATTGTAAGAAGACAGATGGGAATTCTAAGAAAGAAAATAAAATGCTAGAGGTAAAAAAAAGAAAAATCACTGTAACAGAGATGAAGAATGGCTTTGGTGGGGCTCAGTTTTCGACTGGATATGAGTAAGGAATGAATCTCTGAGCTTTGAGATATGTTAACAGAAAAAAGCAAAACAAAAAAAATGAGAAAGAAACAGATAGAAGAAAATATCCAAAAACTATGTGACAATTACAAAAAGGGTAACATATATTTAATGAAATACTAGAATAAGAAAAAAGAGGATACAGAAGCAATATTAGAAGCAATAATTACTGAGAATTTTCCCAAATCAATTTCAGACACCAATTCATAGCTTCATGAAAATCAAAGAACACCAGGTAGAATAAGGGTCAAAAATTATACTTACGCATGTCATATTCAAAATGCAAAAAGCTTAAAAGATAAGGAAAACTTTAAAGAAGCCACAAGGGGGAAAAATGCCTTAACCTATAGATGAACAAAGACAAAAATTACATCTGAGTTTTCCATAGAAGCCACACTAACAAGAAGAGAGTGGAGTAAAATATTTCAATTTTTGAGAGAAAAATACTCATCAACTTAAAATTCTGTATTCTGTGAAATTATCCTTTAAAAAATGGAGAGGAAAGCATTTCTCAGATGAATAAAAATTATTCACCTGAGTCACCAAGAGACCTGCCTTGAAAGAAATTTACGAAAGTCTCTTAAGAGAAAGAAAAAGATATACATCAGAAATTCAGATCCACATAAATAAATAAAGAGCATCAGAGAATAAATAAGTTTCCTTTTTCTTAATTGATCTGACAGATAACAGCTACTTGAAAACACTAGTAGCAAAATGTATCCAAGTGTGTATGTGTGGGTTTGTGTCTCGCCTTTTCATTCATGAATATCATTGATATGTTTCAAATCACCATAAACGTACCTACCAAGTCTAGTCAAAAGTCCAAAAGTTCTTTTAACCATTTTCACATGTTATAGCAACAGACAAGTAAAAGCTTTTCCACGCTATTTTTATAGGCTATGACTTTAAGAAGCTGATAAATAACCCTGTAACATATCTACAGAATCTTTAATAAAAACTACATTAATAGCTAAGTGCTATCATGGTGACCCTTCTCCTTCTAGGACTTCATATCTAGAGAGCTAATTTGAGAATGATTATTTTTATGAAAGTAGAAAATGAAGATATAATTTGGACATTTTTCTATTGTCCTGATGTCCCTTTGAGATTTCTAGTAAAATGTCCTCCTCAAAGGGGAAGAATAATTTTAACTGCAGATATTTAATCAAAGCTCTCCTACAATAATGTTTCCTTAATATTACAGTTACATTTGCATTCAACATTTATTTAACATTTCTTGGTTGAAAATAGAAAGACACATGAGGTGTGTGCAAATCTGCTATTTTCTTGAAATGGTTTATATTGGTTTGGTTTTGTTTTGTCGTTTGCTTTTCTTTTTCCTAACTGGACAAAAGGATAATTATCCATATGAATTCACTTTGTCAGGCACTTGTCCTGTTCATTGATCCAGAAGAAAATTATGTCACTTTTATTTTTATGTTCTATCAAAGATTTCTTTGTAAAACTCAATCCTAAGAATATTTACTTGTGATATAACTTTGGTTATCTCATTTTATGTGTAGTGCTTATATTTCAGATGCGTGGTCTCATTTGCACTTTGAATGCAGAAAGCTGAGAAAAGTGTTGCTTTCACCCTGAAAACAAAAAAAAAATATTCAGGTAATGTAAATAATTATTACTTTCTTTCAACCATCAAGAACTAGTTTCAAATTTCTTAAAATCTAAGAAAATAAAGGGCCTTGCAACGAGAAATAGTCTCTGGCTCAACTCCTGGAGACCACAAGAAGAAGTGACGACTAGACTTATACAAATAGGTAAGATCTTAGCAAGAACCTTCAAGAACCTGTTGAAAATTGAGTGTGAGCAAGTGTGAAGCTACTTACCATGGAACTTAGCCTGCAAAAAGTCCAATATTGGAGTCTATCTATAGAAATGAACTCCACTGGTCTCAACTTCTTCCAGGACATGGGCAGCCACAGATATCCTTTGCCTGCAGTAACAGCAATCCTTCCTATTTCAAAATATCCTGAAACTACCCACATGCTTCATTACAGACCACTAAAGTCTCACTAGCTTTATAAAACCCTATGTGAATGGAATGTTTGCCAACAGACTGTCTCAGTGTATCCTCCTTTTCCTCTTTAAACTTACACTCCTTTCTAATATCTTTGAACATTTTTGATAGAGCAGATGGTTTCTTCTGATCCAAGCTGAATAAAAGGCCTTTGTTACTTTTGTTTTGGACCTAGTTTTTTCTTTCTTCTTTTTTTTTCTGGGAATGCAGAGGCTCCTGGAAGCACCTAATTGTGGGCTCTTTTCCATACAACTGCGCAGGATGCTTAAGAGCACGATTCAGTCAGAAGTAAAACCAGAAAAAGCCTTTCAAGGTCGAGGCAAAAAGATAAGGAAGAAAGTACCAGGGGAGGAAAGACAGAAAGCTCACCTAGGCTCCTCTACATGATGAAATAAAAGCCTTGAGTCATGGAGGAAGGGTAGCAATGCTTTCTGCCCCAGGGCACAGATAAAGATGCACTGTGGCTAGGAAAGTGAAAAAAAAAAAAAAAAAAAAAAGTAAAAACTTCTTACACATAGGGGAGAGATCACAAATAGTCCTGGGCAAAAAAAAAAAAGGGTGCTCAATAGATAACTTGATAACAGATATGTGTCATACTCCTAAAAGAACAGAAATCCCATTTTGGAAAAATAATCACTAGAGATACAAGGTAGGGTTTGGCTGCCATGGAAAGAGAGCAAATCGCTGAAGAAACTTTATGAACTGGTCCCATGGATACAGGGTGTTCCTAGGAGACTGAGCTCTCACCCACTCATTCACCCCAAGCACCCAAAAGTAGAATAGGAAGTACTGAGTAATCAGCAACAACAGTCTACTACTAACAAAGAACAAAAGTGTGACTAGAGATTCCTTTTGATATACAGGCATGCAGTGAAGCCAACAGATGAAGGTAGAGTGCTGATACTTTCCGTTACCACACCAACTACAAAAATAAGCCTAGAGAATTACAAAGCTGGTGATTCACTGAAGGTAACAACAGCAATTGCAAAACCAAACACCAACTCCTAACTATGAAGGTTGGAATCAACCCTCATACTAACGGCCTAGCATTCTAGCATAAGAAAAGCTATGATCAATTCAGGACACGAATGTTACTTACCTCAGTCTGTAATCCTTTATGTATGACACCTAGTCCTCAATGAAAAATTTAGTGACACACACAAAAGCAAGGGTGCTGGTGGTGAGGTACAACTCACTGTGAAGAGACAAAATACTCAACAGCGGCAGAGTCAGAGAAAGCGCACAGGTGGAACGAGTGCACAGGAAATTTAAATTAATTATGATTAATGAGCTAAAGACTCTAGTAATGAGGTGGAAAATAAGGCATAAACATGTGGGGGATTTCACTGGGAGGACCCGAAGTATAAGAAACAATTAAATGAAAATGCTACTAAGAGCAAAAATAAAAGCAACATCAGCAGTAAAATGGTAACTGATGATTAATGCCATTATGAGCATCAGTTAACTTTACATATCTGAGGAAAGGATCAGTAAACTTGGACATAGGTCAATGGAAATCATCTAAAATGAAATACTTTAAACAAAGAGTATAAATACTATAAAACAAAGAGTATAAAAATGAAAAACAGCAGATGCTGTAATAGTTGTAAGACAAAATCAAACATTGCAAAATACATATAAATGGAATTACAGAACAAGAGGAAAGAAAAAAGACCAAATATTTGAAGAGATAATTGCTGAGAATTCTCAAAAATATTTTAAAAATAACAAACCAGATATACAAGAATCTCAGAGAACTCCAAGCAGGATAAATGGAAAAAGAAATAATAAAAAAAAATCAGAATACTCTCAGATCTATAAGCATAATTTTCAAACTGCTCAAAACCAAAGATAAACAGAACATCTTGAATGAAACCAGAAAATAAAGAAAATGTATAAGTATCTCATGTACTCCACGGATATACACAAAAATTAACAATTAAATAAAAATTTAAACAAATAAATATTATTTGACAATTAAAAAGCATAAAGAAATACACATGGTAGAGGAACAAGAGAAGACTTTAAGCACATTGCTTGTCAGACACCAGAAATCCAGAAGACAATGGGATGAGACCTTCTAAAAACCAAAACACTGCCTATGTAAATTCTGAAGGCAGCAAAAGTCTCTCAAAAATGAAAGAGAAAGCACATATTTTTTCTAAAACAAAGATTTCATTGCTGTCAAAACTACCCAACAAAAGATTTTAAAAGGTACTCTCTGAAAAAGAAGTATGATATAAGATGCAAGCAGGTGTCTGCATAAAGAAATCTCTCTCTCTCTCTCTCTCTCTCTCTCTCTCTCTCTCTCTCTATATATATATATATATTTGAAATGGCTGATAAGGAAGGAAATAGACAGAAATTCAGGAGCAAGGTGGCAGAATAGAAGGCTCTATTGATCATACCCTGACAAGGACATCGAGTGAACAGCTATCTACAAAGAAAACACATCTAAGAGCCAAAATCAGGTGCGCACTCAAAGCACCTGGGTTTAACTTCCTATCGCTGACAGAGGCACTGAGAGATAGAAAAGACAGTCTTGAATCATAAATGCCCCTCCTCTCCACACCCCCAGCAGCTATCAGCACGATACAGAGAGCATCCCTTGGACACCGAGGGCAGAGAGAACACAGTGTGAGGCATGGAACTCAGTGCTGTCCTGTTAGAGCAGAAAGAAAAACCAGACCAAACTTAGCTGATGCCTGCCTTGGAGGGAGCATTTAAACTAGTCCTAGCTGGAGGGAAATTGACATTTCCAACTCACCAAACCTGAGTTCCTGCAAACCCGGTGACCTACTAACTAAAGAGCCCTTGGGCCCTGAATAATTAGCAGCAATACTCAGCTACTGAATCAAGGGCCTTGGGTGAGCCTCTGAGAATTGCTGGCTTCAGGGGAGTCTCAGCATATTAGCAGCTGTGGTAGCTATGGGGAAGAACTCCTTCTGCTTGAGAAAAGCAGAAGGAAAAGTAAAGGCCACTTTGTCTTGCACTTTAGGTACCAGCACAGCCACAGGGAAGTAGAGCATCAAGTGGATTCTTGGGGTCTGCAATTCCAGGACTTGACTCTTGGATGGCATTTCTGGACCTGCCCTGGACAAGAGCAGAGGCTACTGCCCTGAAGAGTGAGTCTCAAGCCAGGAAGCATTCACCATGACAAGCTGACTTGAGAACCTTGGGCCTAAAGGGACCATCAGCAGTAGTCTGGCAGCACTCCCCATGGCTGTGCTGGTGGTGGCTATGGGGTGAGATTTCTCTGCCCTTGGAAGGGGGCAGGAAGAGTGGGAAGGAATGCATTTTGTAGTTTGAGTGCCAGTTCAGCCACAATAAAACATAACACCAGGTGGACTTCTGAGGTTTTTGATTCTAGTCCCTGACTCCCAGTCAGTATCTCTGGACCTGTTCAGGACTGGAGGAACTCTCTGCTCCAAAGGGAAGGACACAGACATAGCTGGCTTTACCACTTTCTGATCCTAGAGCCCCAAGGCCTTGAACCAACATAGGCATTAGCCAAGGAGTTGGTTATAGCATGCCTTGGGCAAAATCCAGCGTTGTGCTAGCTTCAGTTCTGACCCAGCACAGTCGTACTTTTGGTAGCCACAAGAGTGCTTGTTGTCACTCCAGCCACAGCCTTAGGTGGCTAAAAACAGAAAGAGAGACTATGTTTGTTTGATAGAAAGTAAGAGAAGAGAACAAACGAGCCTCTACTTAACTGCAATTTTGATTTTCCAAGTTAATATCAGTATGACATATTCCAAGTTGTCATGATATAAGTCTCCATGGTACGTGTACTACTCAACTTGGTCAAACTCCTGACAGGTAATAAAATACTATTCAAGGGCTTGTTAAGAATTTTCAGAAACTAATATTTTTAATACTGGTCAGGAATAATTAAATATAGATGACTGTCTGTTTTACATAAAAATACTCTCTTATAGATGCCCACCAAATAATTACTGGCGACTACTATGAAACCCTTTGTTTTCTAGGTCCTTTACAAATCTAAATAAAATATAATGCATGTTTCAACCCTTAGAGAACTTAACAAAGATAAATTAAATGAAATCATCAGTAAGCAATTTAATAGTAACTGAATTTAGTTAGGAATAGGAAAATGAAATGGAGATATTCCTGTGGAGATACTATAGTTCATTTATACATCATCACATCCACGACGTTAAAAACAATTAACAATGATATATTAAACATCAAGATAACATTCAAAATGACCTATAGAGAAGAAAAACACTGAGCTTGTCTAAAGCAATTACTGTAGTAATGAAAATAGCTAAGGGTTATTTAAATGTACTTTAACCAGGACTATATCTTATGAATGAAATTTGAAGTTATCAATTGGAAATTTGCAACTGTAGATTACCAAGTAATACAGAAAAATGACATAAAACAGATATGTATGTTGTTACTGCTTTTATTAAAAATGCTTGTATGTAGAACAAATACAATGTTCAGATCATATAGTGAGACCATTACAGTCTCATCAATGTGAATATTTTGTATATGACATGAATAAAATTACTAAATCTTTGAGAAAACATGGCTAACACAATGAGACTTACCAATTTTTTATCCATATGGAAAAATTATTAGATCTTCACCCATATACAATAAAAATTTCCATATTCAAAGCCCCAAACGTTATTAGAAAAACTTTGAAAACATTACAATAAATCATACATAGGTAGGTTCACCTTTGTGAATTGGAAAATATTTACTATTAAGTTTGACTATAAGCACATTAAGCAACATTTCCTGAATAAATTGTGATGTAGTATGCTCCAGAATTGGAAAATATATTTCCATACTTATAAAGGCTAACATCTAGCCTCTCCTAGAAATTATTCAATTCAATAAGAATCCAATCTTTTGACTGGATAAAAATAAAAATAAGCGAAATATATAAATAGAAAATCCAAAATAGCAGAAACTAAAATGGTACAATTCAAATAATCATTGAAATAAAATAACATTTCATGACATAATATTAGCAGAAAGAAAAAAAATTGTAGGCATAAAGAATTGAGAAAAAAGAAAAATATCAAACAATTTTTATCAAGGTACACATTGGTGTCAACATTTTAGAGGGAAAATTCTAATATTTAAAACTGTGAATACGTGTATATATTACTACAGACCACTGCAATTTCATCGTTTTCCAGGTGACAGTCCACATCTAGGAAAGGTTTTTGTATCAATATTTTTTGTAATATTATCAAAAATTTGCAAACAAATGTAAATACAATTTGTTATAGTCTAACAAAGGAAATTACAAAAGCATTGATGTGAATTAACATCATTGATCAGAATAGATTGATGTCAAAATATTTTGAAGATATCCGATAACTGAATGTAACTCGTGGACCTAAATTTCATATTAGAATAGGGAAAATGCTATAGGGACATCAGTAAGAATGTGGGCAAAAACCTGAAATATGGGCTGTGGATGCGATAATAATCTTACCTTGATATTGAATATCCTAAATTCGATAATTGTACTTTGGGATGGAAGGAGGGCTTGTATTCTCAAGAAATACATACGCATTAAATTATTTAGAGCAAATGGTCATAATATTGTAAGTTTGACCCAAACTATTTGGAAAATAAATTACATGTACAGGCATACCATTTTATATTGCAGACCGCTTTATTGAAATTTGCAGATCGATATTGTCTTTTTACATACTGAAAGTTTTTGGCAACCCTGTTTCAGTCAATTCTGTTGGCACCATTTCTCCAAAGCACATGCTCACTTTCTGACTCTATGTCATATTTTGATAATTCTTGAAATATTTTAAACGTTTTCATTATTATTATATCTGTTATGGCGATCTATAATCAATGATCTTTGGTGTTATTATTATAATTGTTTTGGGACACCACAAATCCAGGCACATATAAGACAGTAAACTTAATCAATAAATGTTCTGTGTTTAATGACTGCTCCACTGACCACCTGTTTCCCATCTGTGTCCTTCTCCTGAGGCCTTTGTATTATCTCAGACACAACAATATTAAAATCAGGAAAATTAATAATACTAAAAGAGCCTTTAAGTGCTCAAATGAAAGGAAAAGTCACATTTCTCTGACTTTAAATAAAAACTAGACATGATTAAGCTTATTGAGAAAGGCATGTTGAAAGCCAAGAGAGATTGAAAACTAGGCTTTTGGTGCCAATTAGCCAAATTGAGAATGCAAAGGAAAAGTTATTGAAGGAAATTGAAAGCGCTACTCCACTGAACAGCCTTATTGCTGATATGGCAAGAGTTAGTGATCTGAATAGATTAAATCAGCTGCAACATTCCCTTAAGCCAAAACCTAATCCAGAGTGAGCCTTTAACTCTCTATATTCCTATGAAGACCCAGAGAGGTAAGGAAGTTGCAGAAGAAAAGTTTAAAGGTATTTGAACTTTTGATTGTGTAGGAGGTTGGTGCCTACACAATCCCCTAGATACTTGATTGTGTATCATGTATCACAAATATCTTCTGTATCTACTATATTTTATACGTATCAAAGCAACAATGCAATTTATTTAATAATTTTTCAAATACTTTGTGTCTTCTATAAACCAGGCGGTTACAAATACAACGGCAAACAAAACTGGCAAGATCCCTGCTAATAAATAAGTGAATAAACAAACTAGTAGCAACAAATACGGTAAGAAATAACAAGATTTTTACAATCATAAGCTGGGTGCAGTGGGGCACACCTGTGATGCCAGCATTTTGGGGAGTCCTAGGCGGGAGAGTCGCTTAAGCCCAGGAGTTCAAGACCAGCCTGGGCAATATGATGAGACCATGTCTCAACTTTTTATTAAAAAAAAAAAAATTAAAATAAAAAAAGGTTGTAAGAGGTTGGTTCATGAGATGCCATCTTCATAACATAAAAGTGCAAGGTGAGGCAGCAAGTGCTGATGGAGAAGCTGTAGCAAGTTATCCAGAATATCCAGCCAAAATAATTGATGAAGGGAAGTACCCCAAAAAATAGATTTTCAATGTAGATGAAACAGCCTTATAATTGGAATAAGATGCCACATGATACTTTCAAAGAGACAGTGAAGAAGTCAATGCCTGGCCTCAAAGGACAAGTTGACTTTCTTGTTGGGTGCCAATGAGTTTAAAGCTGTTGCTCATTTACCTAGGCTGAAAATCCTAGGGCCTTTAAGAATTATGTTAAATTTACTCTTCATCTGCTCTCTAAATGAAACAACAAAGCCTGGATGACAGCACATCTGTTTAACAGCAGGATTTACTGAAATTTAAATCTACTGTTCGAGAGCTACTGCTTAGAGGACAAGATTCCTTTCAAAAGATTACTGCTCGTTGACAATGCACCTAATCCCTGAAGAGTTCTGATTAAGGTGTATGCAGATATTAACATTGTTTTCATGCCTGCTGACACAAGATCTATTCTGTGGCTAATGGATCAAGCAGTAATTTTGACTTTCAAGTCTTATCATCTAAGAAAGACTTTTCATAAGGCTGTATCTGCCATAGAGAGTGAATGTACTGGGAAACCAAAAAATTTATGTGACTCACTATATGGCTGTATTTGCTTTACTGTGGTGATATGGATCCAAATCCACAATATCTCTCAGGAGAGAGAGAGAGAGAGAGAGAGAGAGAGAGAGAGAGAGAGAGAGAGAGAGAGAGAGAGAGAGAGAGAGAGAGGGAGGGAGGGAGGGAGGGAGGGAGGGAGGGAGGGAGGGAGGGAGGGAGAGAGAGAGAGAGAGTAGAAAAAGAATAAATTATAAGGCAAATGTGATAAAATGGTAAAAATTGGTCAATCAGTAGAAAGTTTTTTTAAATGTAAACAATGACTAAGAATTGTGAAATACATTGAATAAAATGCAGTTTTATCCAATAAAAACATGTATTTAATCATTGTTTATAAACGTATATACAGTTATAAGGATTTTATACATAGGATTTTATACATGGAATTTTAAAAAGCAAGTTTATGATTATTTTTGCTCTGAATATAGAGCATATAACTTTATGTTTAAGCTTATTTATTTAGAAATTGTTGATTATGTAATTCATACTATAATCTAATAAAATTATTTCTCCTTCATTCTAGTCTCTAAACCAATAAAAAATGAAGGAAAAGAAAGCAAATTAGCAACAGGAATGAAAAATATCATTTTAATCATTTTTTAAAACCCCCTTTATTCCTCAGGCATAGTGTGTATGAAGATAGGCTGCGAAGTCCAGTGAACATTAGATCAGACAGAATGGATATCGGAGCACCCAAACCCCAGCCAGATCTTGCATAGCACAGCGTTTTCCAAATCAGGAAACAGACTGGGAGGTAAAAACACCATGCTTGAAACACAACTGCACTGACCCTGGGAGCCTCCCTAAATGACATCTGAAACCATGGAACAGCAGATGAATTATTCCCAGAGGAGACCAGCAGGCTTGCTTTGCAAGTTACAGCCTATTAAGGATAGAGACTTATGTAAAACACTGTTGTCAGCGAATTGCTACAATGTACCCAAACGTGCACAGGAACACACACACACATACAGGCACACAGGCACATCTTGACACAACAGCTTCAGAGTAAGTCACAGTAACGTCTTAATAACCTGAATTACTTGCTCTTTTCTAAATTATTCTGCCACAAATAGATGGTTCAGGAAGACATCTACGCACATAAAGAAGAATACAAATTAGGTCAGCATTCCAAATATGGATAAAATAATGTGGTAAATAATATTTAAAGTAAACCTAGAACAGAAGAAACATTTTTTTTTTTTGCTATGAGTAGGTAAATATGTTAATTAAAAGCGACTCAAAAACATGCATTAAAAAATCTCGAAAGCTCTACATATCTAGATGCTGAGTTCAAATTACAAGGATTAATGAACAAAGTTTAACACAAGAAAATAAAAATTAAATTGGCTGATCTAAAAAAAGATGTAAAATGAATAATAAAGTCATAACATAAATAAATACCACAGAAAACTAGTCAAAATTGAATAACAAATGAAAACCCAGCACAGTGAATGCGACATTGTAAATTTAAGAAAAAAAGTAATCGGCTATCTCTGTGCTCCAAAAGAAATTATTCAAGTATAAGCTTGAGCCAAAGGGAAAAGAGTGAATATTTTAAAAATAATTACCTGTGTAAATAAAAATATTTTATATAGTAAATTATATTTAAACATAAAGTTATTAAAATATTGCAATATTTTAAAATTAATTATGAAACTAAATGTAGTTCTCATGCCAATTCTAGCATATTTATTAGTATAATAGTCTTAAATTGTTTAATCACACAGCAAAACTATATGCTACATGCCAAAGTTACACCTAGAAGAAAAATCTTTGAAATAATTGAAAATTTTTTAAAAATGGAAATCTCAATAGCAAATAAATACAATACTAATGAATGATAATATTAACAACAGGAACTTTAAATTCTAAGGAAAGTCATTAAATGAGAAAGGAAATGGCCCTATACTTGTTGAAATTCACAAGAAATATCCTGTAGTCATGAATATGCTTGTATTAAACAACAGCATAAACATTCATAAAGCAAAGACTACAGAGAATTTAAGAAAAATTATGCTTCAGCTTTTATTGGCTAATGCTAATGCAAAGAAAGTATTCAGTAATAATTTAGGGAATCTAGTCAATGTAATAAATTAACGAGATGTCAATGCTGCTATCAAGAACTTTACATAGGAAGCACCTCTTTTCCAAATGCACATGCAACAATCACAACTTAAAATATATTATATATTAATAATAATGAAAAGGAAAGGAAATGTTGTGACAAATACAGTGACTACATAAAAACTATAATTAGCATACTAATCTTTTTTTTTTTTTTTTTTTTTTTTTTTTTTTTTGAGACAGAGTCTCGCTCTGTCGCCCAGGCTGGAGTGCAGTGGCGCGATCTCGGCTCACTGCAAGCTCCGCCTCCCGGGTTCACGCCATTCTCCTGCCTCAGCCTCCCGAGTAGCTGGGACTACAGGCGTCCACCACCAGCTAATTTTTTGTATTTTTAGTAGAGACGGGGTTTCACCGTGTTAGCCAGGCTGGTCTCGATCTCTTGACCTCGTGATCCACCCGCCTCGGCCTCCCAAAGTGCTGGGATTACAGGCGTGAGCCACCGCGCCCAGCAGCATACTAATCTTTTAAAAAATAGTTAAGAAGTGCACATCCACACACACATCCACCCCTCACAGAAATGCTAATGTATAAACGCATATTTCTTTAAACATAATCTTTACACAAAGACAAAATAAAAATTGAAAGTGCAGACTATTTTGAAAATAGCAGTCATTAAATTACTATATATCAGAATATATGTGAACAGATAGTAATAGAAAAATATACAGATATAAATGTTTTTATTAATGACATACTAATACTGAATGAAGTAAGATTCTAAAACTAGAATTTCTCAGTTACAAATGTTAAAAACTATAAAAAGAATAAGTTTGTAAAAGTCAAATGACAGGTTAATGAAGAAAATATTATGGAACAAACTAAATATAATAAGCGATATTTGGAAAAGAACAAAGAACAGTAAAATCACTACGATTAGCAAAATCTAGATTATAAGGGAAGAAAAATAACACAAAATATGAAAATAAGAAAACGGTGGTGGTAAAATAATCAAGTTTACAAAGTGAACAAAAGAACAAAGGGAAAGTTTTCACTTTTCCACTCTGATCCACTTTGCAGTGACTTCGTTGCATCCTTAAAAATGCTTACACGAACAGATCAGACTCTCCATGTTGTTTGCTCATTTATTTTCAGTTAACAAAATATAGTCAACATAATTTTATGTCTACATGTACAGACACTTTTATTCCTTCTTTGCATCTGAGTATTTTAGCATGTGAACATAAAATGATTCATTTAACACTTTCTCAATGACTATTTTGGTTTTTCTTGTTTTTTTTTCACAATTATAAAATATGCAGAAATGATCATCTCTGTTTACATTTTCCTGTGTAAATATTTCTGAAAGATAGCTAGCTAGAAGATGAATCATGAGATAGACAGTAACGCATGTTTAAATTTTGTTTTCTCCATTATTTAGTTCAAACTGTATATTCTGTAGGAGTATGTGAGAATGCCAAATTCCCTAAAGCCAATAATATAAATGAACAATAGTTTAAATTCTTGCAATCTGAATACCTTAAACATATTTCATTATTTTTTAAATTTGCATTTACCTGGTTACCAATTACATTAAATATTATATATGTAAAATGTGTAAGGATACATGATATATAATGTGGCAAAAGAAAAGAATATAAATTGACATTATGTGCAAACTAATACAGAGTGCAAGTTCGCAAAATTTGGACAAAGAGCTTTATCACAAAATTCAGTAAAGGCATCATAATACAAATTTTCTTTTAGCTACAGTTTGAAGAAACTATTTGCATTTTTGTAGGAGAGAAGAGTGTAGGAAAGTTCACACTAGATGTTTTGGGGAAGAGGAATTACTATAATGTTAAAATCGTATTACACATTTTCCATTTTACCAACATGGCTTTATATTGTCAGTTCCCTGAACCTAAAATGTTGATATTGTTACATTTCAAAATTGAAAATTGTAAAATATTTTAAGGTAACTTACTACTTTTGTGATACATATTTTTACAAAAGTAAAATAATTAGGAATGCTGTGGGATTTCTATCCAATAGTACAATCCCTTCTATTATTTTTTATTAATTTGATGGTCTTGAATATTGTTTTATCTTTGGCATACAAATTTGAGGTCAGCTAATTAAAGACTTTAACAATTACTCTGTGTTAAAGAAGGAATTTTATAATCATTTCAAAATTGGCTTCAAAATACATTTGGAAAACTTTATCACATAAGAGGTCAATCTCAACCAAATTTTGATTCAACACTACAGGTCAAATATGCATTTTAATTAGAATATACTTTGAAATTTGAATTGAATGTTTTTTACTAATTTTAACCATATGTATCAATAAACACAGTAAGAAAACTTTTGCATATAAATTATACACAGGAGAAAACAAAAAATTGTTATATATTTATTTTCCCTTAAAATTAAACTAATGTAAGTTTTCATATGTTTAATGTTATTAATTTCAACATTCCAAAAGAGGTTTTTGTATTGGTATGCTATGAGCACCTTTATGTATTCAGAAATCTATACCTAGTAGGTCATCAAGAAAAACTGTAATACCCATATAATAAACAGTCACATAAATGACATGAACAATACCATTGAGTTATATATTAGACATTATTATTTTGTTATATTGACTTTCTTAAGATGTATTCCATGATTATGGAAAAAAATGCTGTCATGTAAATTCATTTCTATAGTTGGTAAACAGATATACACTTTACGGACTTTTAGATTATCACAATTTTTCTACAGAGACTTGCTTCATATCTATTAGAAAATCCATTAAAGCTGTAATCAATTCTCTTTAAGTAAACATAACAAAAATAGAATATTTACAGTCATTATGACATATTATAAGATATGCTTTGAAAAGACTTATAAAATTATTTTCTGTCGGGTACTACCTATTAGTTTTCTGTTTTTCGATCTTAATGTCAGACTGTGCTAGTATTAAAAATAAACCTTTATCAGTAAATATAATAGTAGTATCACAACGTTATAATATTATGATGCCTTAGATATTAATAGAAGTCTCAGACTCACTGTCCTTTGGTAATTCAACAGCAGGCACTAGTTTATTTTTTTCATTAAAGCTAATAGATCTATTTTCCAAAATGACCATTTGCTATGCAGTGTTTCCAAATTGGAAGGGTAAGTCTAGGTTTCAGTTTGACATCAGGAGATGTTGAAAGAGTTATCCTTTTTTTGAAACATAATAAATTCCAACTAATGAACACAAATTTTCTTATTACTTAAATTAACTAAGCAAAGGAAGAACCATGTTGCAGATACTTGGAGATATTCTGCATTCACCAGCAAAGCAAATGAGCCACAGTAATTATAGAGATGCCATGAACACATGATTACAAATTACAAAACCTTCTAACACGAAAGTATTTATTTGAAACATTTCAATGAAAAACTATTTAGCTAGGTGGTGATAAACAACATTCCAGTTTTAAAATTACACAAAGCTAACTGAACGGGTAAGCTTTTCTTTTTTACCCTGTCCAGTTCCTTTTAATTTTAAACAGATTAGAAGGAAAAAAAAAAAAAGAGGAATATGCGTAAGTTAAACACAGTTTCATGGAGAGGGCAGGAACCTAGGGGACCATTAATTCACATGTTATGTATTTCTCCAATTATTACATATTCTGTACCAAAGATGCATTATTTTTAATTTTGAAAAAAATATATAAAAAGATAAAGTATTTTCAATCAATAATTAAAACTTTGATATCAAAAGCTGTGCATAACTTTTTAAATAATCTAGTCTAAATTCTCCTACATGGAGAATCATTTACAATGCATGCTTGTAAGTCACTCATATATCACTTGATTAGTTTTATAAACAGTACTGACTTTCTATGGAGGTAGTCCATTGTTAGATACGTCTCCTAGTTTCAATATATTTTCCAGTGTTTTGCCTAAATATGCTTCTTATTGATTTTAAGTTTTATTCTTCCCTAGGACTAATCTTCAAGTTCATATCAAGGGACATCATGGGAAAATTAATAAACATCGTTTTCTCTGAATAAATTTATTTCCATGTTTGATTTCGTAGTTGAGTTTAATTATAGACCCTGTTGTCATTCTGCATTTCTTCCAATATAGTTTATAAACATCTATTATAAGATACATTACTTCAAATTTTATAAAATAGTTGTGATTTGACAAGTAGGGTATTCTTCAATTTTCACGTATAAAAACGTCTCTTTTTCGGTAAGTAATTGCAAGACTAACAAGTGCAAATGCTGTGAAGTAATTGAAAATATCATCTCTGTCTGTAATACTGCATTCTGTTAGCAGTTGATTGTTTTGGAGGCAACTACTGAAAGGAAGATGCATCTGTTACGTTCAATCTTGCTCAAAATCTGACTTTGAACATCTTAATATATCTTTGTCTTTCAAGGGGAAGAAAGCATTTATTAGTGGAGATGGATACTTTACAACAGGAGGAAATAAATATAGGCTAATTTTAATCAAGGATATCTGATTAGAAGAGAAAGGGTCATCAATTTTTATCTAATAAATTTTCATATTTTTATAAAATATGAATCAAATCAGTGCATGTTCACTAGTGGAAGCAAGAAATCTATATAGCAAATATCATTATTACAGTATTCAGTACAAAGTCTGGAATGTAGTAAGTGGCTCAAAATGGGGTTAACTGTGATGGAAGGGTTCTGTGCCTGGGTTCCAGAGATTGCTGTAAAGTGTTCATAGATAGAATTTTGGATAACTTTACATTAAAAACAGGAAAAAAATAGCTTTAGTTTCATTAATTTCTAACTGAATTTTAGCATTTACTTGAAGTTGAAATGCAAGCGAGAACTCACATTAGTATCAGTGTTAACTATTAATTGCCACCAGTAGAATCACAAACTTTTAGATCACGTGATTTATTGTATCTCAATATATCATGCATGCACACTTCTTTTAAAATATAGTACTTTGGTTCATTGTGATAATAAAGTAATACAGATATCAATGAAGCCCAATTTAAAAAGTAATATTTTGATAACTGTGAAACTTGTTTCCTTGAAACACTACGTGTAATTTTTTAAATTTTGTGCATTTATTTGACTAAGAGTCCATGGCTTCACTAGACTTTAAAGGACCAATGCCACATAAAGTTTAAAAATCTTTCTTGTGGGCCAGGTGCGGTGGCTCAGGCCTGTAATCCCAGCACTTTGGGAGGCCGAGGCGGGCAGATCACGAGGTCAGGAGATCAAGACCATCCTGGCCAACACAGTGAAACCCCCGTCTCTACTAAAAATACAAAAAATTAGCCGGGCATGGTGGTGGGCGCCTGTAGTCCCAGCTATTCAGGAGGAGGCAGGAGAATGGCGTGTACCCAGGAGGCGGAGCTTGCGGTGAGCCGAGACGGCGCCACTGCACTCCAGCCTGGGCAGCAGAGCGAGACTCCTTCAAAAAAACGAAAAAAAAAAAAAAAAAAAAAAAATATATATATATATATATATATATATATACTTCTTGTGAAGTATTTAACACCAAGTATACAAACCAATAAATATAGCTCTAAATCCTACCTATTGCCTAATACTTAGTCAAAATGTCATATTTTCCACAATAATTACTCTGACCCAAATTTCTTTCCTTGGAACTTCGAAATTGTTTAGAAAGAAAGAGCGATAGAGAGAAGAATGCTTAATACTACTCTCAGTCTTAAAAAGAAAAAAAAAAGGCTTTATTTTTTAGAAAAGTTTTGGATTCACAGCAAAATTGAGCAGAAAATACAGATTTTCCCACATATGGCCTGCCCCCACTCAGGAACCATCTCCTCCACCGTCAGCTTCCCTCACCAGAAAGGTGCATGGGTTACAATCTGTGAACCCAAACTGACACATCACCCAAAGTCCATAGTTTAGGATAGGTTTACTCTTTGTGTTGTACATACTCTGAGTTTTGACAAAGGTATAATAATGTCTACTCACTATTACAGCATCACAGAGAATAATTTTACTGCCCCCAAAATCCTCTGTGCTCTAGCTTTCCATCCCCCCCTCCATCTAAACCCTGAAAAATCTTGATCTTTTTAATGTCTGTATAGTTTTGCCTTTTCCAGAATGTCATATGTTGGAATGATACAGTATGTAGCATTTCCACATTAGCTTCTTTTATTTAGTAATATACATTTACGGTTCTTTCATGTCTACTCATGATTTGATAGCTCCTGTCTTTTTAGTGGTTAATAATATTTCATTGTCTGGGTGTAGTACAGTTTATTCATCCATTTGTTTACTAAAGGACATCCTGGTTGCATCTAACTTTTGGCAATTATAAATAAAGCTTACACACACATCTGTATGCCGCTTTTTATGTAGACATAATTTTTCAGTTCCTTTGGGAAATACCAGCTAGCATTATTGGTGGATCATATTACAAGAGTCCTTTTAGTTTTGTAATAAAACATTAAGGCATTTTCCAAAGCGACTGCACTATTTTGCATTTCCATCAGCAATGCATGAGAGTTTCTTTGGCTCTACATCCTCACTAGCACTTCCTATTGTCAGTGTTTTGAATTTTGGCTGTTCTAGTAGGTGGAATTCAATCTCATTATTGTTCAAATTTATAGTTCCCTCATGGCATATCATATTGAGCATTTTTTTTTACAATCTATCTCCTTTAATCATGCTATGCTTTATTGCACTTCTCAGATATTGCATTTTTACTTTATTTTATTTTAGGTTCTGGGGTACATGTGCAGATGTGCAGGTATGTTACATAGTTAACACGTGCCATGGTGGTTTGCTGCACCTATCAACCCATCACCTAGGTATTAAGCCTGGTGTACATTAGCTGTTTTTCCTGATACTTTTCTCTCCCCCACCCTCCCTTGACATGCCGCAGTGTGTGTTGTTCTCCTCCCTGTGTCCATGGGTTCTCATTGTTCAGTTCCTATAAGTGAGAACATGCTGTGTTTGGTTTTCTGTTCCTGTGTCAGTTTGCTGAGGATAATGGCTTCCAGCCTCATCCATGTCCCTGCAAATGACTTGATCTTGTTCCTTTTTATGACTGCATAGTATTCCATGGTGTGTATGTATCACATTTTCTTTCTCTAGTCTATCATTGATGAGCATTTGGGTTGATTCCATGTCTTTACTATTGTGAATAGTGCTTCAATGAACATATGTCTGCGTGTATATTTATAATATAATGATTTGTATTCCTTTGGGTATATATCCAATAATGAGATTGCTGGGTCAAATGGTATTTCTAGTTCTAAATCTTTGAGGAATTACCACACTGTCTTCCACAATGGATGAACTAATTTCCATTCCCACTAACAGTGTAAAACTGTTCCTATCTCTCCATAACCTTGTCAGCATCTTGTTGTTCTTGACGTTTTAATAATCACTATTCTGAATGGCATGAGATGGCATCTCACTGGTTTTGACTTGCATTTCTCTAATGATCAGCGATGTTCATCTTTTTTTTCATGTTTGTTAGTTGCATTTATGTCTTCTTTTGACAAGTGTCTGTTTTCATGTGCTTATTTGTTATCTGTAAATCTTCTTTGATGGGTGCATGTTCAGGTCTTTGCTTATTTTTAAATTGAGTGTTCATTTTCTTATTGTTGTGTTTTAAGCATTCTTTGTATATTTTGAATGAGTCCTTTATCAGATATGTCTTTTGCAAGTATCTTCTCCCAGTGTGTGGCTTCTCATCTCATTCTCTTCACAGTGTTTTCCACAGAGCAGAAGTTTTTATTTCTAATTAAGTAGAGCTTATCAACCACTTCTTCCACGGACCATGCCTTTCGTGTTCTATCTAAAAAGTCATTGCCAAACACAGGATCATCTATATTTTTCTATGTTGTCTTCTAAAAAAGTTTTATGGTTTTGCATTTAGGTTTTGATCCATTTTGAGTTCATCTTCATGCAGGCTGTAAGCCTTTTTGAAATAGTTGCTATACTTTTTCTTTCTGTCAATCACATTTTTCAGCAAGTTTTGAATACCTAGTAAATGTAGGTAAATTAAAATATAACAGTGTGTGTTACGCATCTCCTTTACACTCTCTTGTTTCTGCTTCTCCATTGTTAAAACCCACCTTGAGTGTGGGCTGAAAGGGGCAGGAGGTTGTGAGCAGAGAATGAAAGAATGCTAACTTAGTACAACTCTATGTTATTCCTGTGAGATACATCCCAGAAATATCCAGAAAAGGCTGTCAATTTTTTTTTTTTTTTTCCGGACTGAGTCTCATTCTGTCACCCAGGCTGGAGTGCAGTGGCACGATCTTGGCTCACTGCAACCTCTGCCTCCCAGATTCAAGCCATTCTCCTGCCTTAGTCACCCCAGTAGCTGGGATTACAGGCATGTGCCACCAGGGCTGGATAATTTTTTTATTTTTAGTAGAGATGGGTTGCACCATGTTGGCCTGATTGGTCTCGAACTCCTGACCTCAAATGATCCACTTGCCTTGGCCTCCCAAAATGCTGGGATTACAGTCGTGAGCCACTGCGCCCAGCCTTGTCAAATTTAAACATGGACTTTATTGTGTGAATGTGACTAAATCTAGTTGATCAGAATTAACTTTGTCTTTTCCTTTGCATTTTTAAATAACAAGCCAGAAAGACTTTCAGTGCTTCTAGACTACTGCCATGAATAAAAACTTAAAAGAAAAGCAAGTTGAAGAAGATATAGTGAATATTGTCCTGGATACATCAGATTTAAGTGACAGAAATTCATTGATAAGTATAATTTGAAAGAAACACTGTGAATTTATCATGAGTGATTGATTCTCCTACCTGATGGACAGTTTCACACAGTTACACACACCCACATATTTGGGTTTAAGTAATAAATGTGCCCCCAAACCTATAGTCCCTTTAGAATATATTCCTGTACCTTATTGATCTTCACTGGATTTCTTCTTCATATATCATATATTAAATAATTTCTTAGTTTCCTTGAATTTGGTATGTATATGTATTTTCCTTATACTTACTTTCCTGTCATTCCTATAAAGGAAGGGTAAGATACAGTTATTACTCTAGCACTTTAAAACTGGAAGTTAATGATAGTGGAGCAATCTTTGTTATTTTAGAAACATGTGCACAAAATTCTGTAATCTTTGACTATCTTCATTGCATGTATTATTAAAGTAATCACTTTCCCATATAATATTTTAATAACATGTATTTAAATCAAGAGTTTATCCTCAAATATATAATCAAATTACAGTAGGGCAAAATATACCAGTGGTGAATTCTGTAGATTTTGTAGATCTTGCTCTCCAAAGTAAGTGGTAAAACCTGAGGGGAAGAGCTTCCCTAAACTGGTTGCAGCCCACGGTATTCTCGACCAGGTCTGCCATGATGGAAGAGAAAGTGTATGCTGAATAAGCGATACATTTGATATCTAATCAGATCCATATTTAAGTACATCTCAAAAGAAAAAAATCATAAAGTCAAACATGAAAAGGAAACGCTTTCACAAACAAGAATTGTAAGGTTTTGTTCATTTGTATTTGCCAAAAACAAAAACAAAACATAGGTCATATATATGGAAATTCATTCTGTGAAAGAAGAAGAAGGGAGAAAAATCTGGATTCTGTTGAATTTATCACTGAGAGTCCACACGCCAGAGATTATAAATTAATCATGCTTGCTTAATAAACTGTATATAGTATTATTTCTTAGGTTAGTTGTCTAAAATCTGGACTTAACATTTCACTCACTAAATCAAGTTAAAATGATAGCAATTAATTGGAATAATACAGATAAAAGTATTAGAATAATGCATTAGAAGAGCATCCAATGAAAACGTTGCACATAACTAATTACTTGTAACTCACTTGCCCACCACCCATATCTTTCCATTTTTAGGTTCCCAGAGTTTCTTCTTTCGATGATGAATTGAGGAATACTTTGGGGAGGGGAGGACCAATGTATCTAAAAGGTCATTGTGGCCGTTATTCTGTTTTCAACTAGAAATTTGGTTTGGATGTGGTGGCTTTGAAATGGGCTCGCTTATTTTAATGAGGATAATTGTGTTCTAGGGTGGAAGAGGTCAAGTTGCAACAGTGCCTGCCAGAGAAAACATGAGTGACAATGGTCATTATGATAGGCACAAGGTCTAAACTGCTAATTAGAGCAACCTGACCCACAGTGGCCTTTGACAACAGGAAATATATTGTCAGATTCTTGGAAGAAAATAAATGACCTGTCATGCAAAGTCTTGCTTAATGACTATTAGACAATAAAGATATCTAGGTCTGGTGAATTAAAATCTAACTTGAGACTTGACTGTCCAAAATAAAGATTTATTGGATTTAAATAAACTCCCATACTTGCATCAATTGCAAATCCCAGAGCTCACTGAATAAAAGTGAAGAAAAATTGCAGATGAATTTCGTAACACATTACAAGAATGTGCCCAGCTAAATTTCCCCAAGAGTACCAGCAGCCAGATACTCGATAGGGGGCAGCTATAAAGAAAAAAAGGGAAAAGTACAAATTTCATAGGAATTATTGGACACTGGGCCCAAGCTAATGCTCTTACCTGAAATCAAAATATTTTCTTCATCAGGGTGGGCTTCTGAACGTCAAATAATAAAGTTTTTACTCACTTAAATCTTCTAGTGTCCCCAGTCATTTCACAAATGTACTTTATGCTTATCTCCTTCCTCAGTTATAAGGCGTACAGTCACAGCCGTTATATTTAGTACCAGGCACCTAATCTAGGTCTACGAGAATTTGCTTGCCAGTATCTATTAAAAAAAATTGTTGAGGTTTTTTTTATCAAGACTACCATAAATCTATAGGTCAATTTGAGGAAAATAGACATCTTGACAACACTGTGTCTCCCAACCCATCACCTGGCATTTTGTGCCATTTATGTTTATCTTTACTTACTCTCAGTAAACTTCAATAGTTTGTATGTACAGACTTTGCACATATTTTTGTAAATGTAACTTTAAATATTTTGAAGATTTTTGCTCTAATATAATGGTATTCTTTATTTCAATCCTCCCTTGTTGTTATATAACACTACATCTGATTATTGTATATTAACACCATGTTCTGCACTAGCTAGGATCATTAGTACAACGGTATATAGAAGGAATATGTGGGGACATCCTTTCCTTTTTCAGATGCTGCTGGAAAAGCATTTAGTCTTGAACTGTTTGCTTAAGCATAATTTTGTTTGGGGTTGGCATAGATTTTCTTTATTTTTAAACCATTTTGAATAAGTTTTAATATATCTCTATTTTTCTGAGACATCTTATAAATTTGTATTGATTATAATATTTTTCTGAGTTAAGATAATGATCTTTTTAATTATGTTAATACAATAAATTGAATTAATTAATAACAAATATTAAACCAACCTTATATTTATGAAATAAATCTGTTTGGCAAGCTTTACTTCTCTCTTTCTTTAAAATGTGCAAACCACCATTGTAAATATGCATTTATTTAGATAAAGCAAAATATTTTTGTAAGTTTGAATTAACAAATGTGATAAAGTATAATAAATTAAAATGTTGGTAAACATAGAAAATAAGTATCCTTATTCTTCCAGAGTGCTAATTCTAGTCCAAAAAGAGATAATTAATAATATCAATGCTGACTGATCCTTGAGCTTGTTTATTCAAAAAACTAACTCCACAGTGATTGGATTAAAGCAGGCGCTATAATCCTCCAACTTAGAGAAATGTAACCACTATGGATATTTTAAACACATTGAATGATACTTCATAATTATAAGCAATGAGATTTATATAAGAAGACAAAATTTAAGTGTTAACCCACTTATGCCTAGTGTTCCATTATCGGAACGCTAAGTTTGTGGGAGTTATTTATATCCTACTGCTCAAGGTCATCAACAAGGTCTGATTTTCCACAGGAAAAAAATTTGCAACCTCTGGCATAAATGGGTTAATAGAGTTCAAAAAGACATACGTACCAATATATGATGTGCAAGATATTTTATTGCACACATAGGAAAAAAAACGGAATGGTCTCAAACTCTTTAAAAAAGTCTTCTGTTATTTTTATTTCCTCATATTATACATAATATCTGGCCCATATGCTCAATAAATATGAGACATATTTGAATGTGATGACTTAAAATGTAGAATTGTTTGTGTACCTGAAAATCACTTTGGACTTCACTTAAAGTACATGTAAAATATTGTTTTCTTTAATACAGAATAGTATTGATTTAAATATTATTTAGTATCAAATATGATCATAAACTTATTGATGGGAATTTTGGTCCAGGTGTCTGAATGCTGATTATTTTTCCACAGCACCTAATTTTATTTTTGTAGATACGCATATAAGAAATTATGCCCAAAAAACAAAAAGATCACGCTGGAAAACCTGTCAGTAAAACAGCAATGAGACCTAACATATATGAGAATTTTAGAGAAAGCCAATCAAAATTCCAACAGATAAAACCCCAAACACCATATTCCCAAATGTAGAAATTCTGAATGATCAAAATTTCTAGTCTAAAACTCTTAAAAAGGATCAAAATCTCAAAAGTAAAATTCTAGAAAAATAATTTTTAAGGCTCTATAAGATACTGGTTTACATTCTTAAAGGTGATTTGCTGGAGAAACATATAAAAACATAACAGAGCACTTCATAGGCCACTATACACAATAAAATAACATGCATATTTTTGCAAGGATAAATACTGTGTATATTAACAACTATGCGGAAGTCCATTCCCCATGAGCACATATATAGACCACAACACTGGTGATCAAACTGCTACACCTTTGCATACGTGTCTTCTTATCCTACAATGCACATAATTATTTTTAAACTATTTAATAATTTAGCTAGCTTCTTCAGGCAAAGGTAGCTTTAATTCATTAAAAGTTCCTGATATGTTATCAGCTGGAAAGAATGTCAATGCAGGCAAATGGCACACTTTTTAACGGAAGTTTTCATTGTTGTCATGTTGTATGACCAATCCATTCACCTGAGATTTTTTGCCAAATGCATTGGGCTGAATGGGGAAAAAAAAAAATAAAAATAAAAATAAAATAAAATAAACTTCATTGATAACACCTTGAAATTCACTTTTGGAAGCCTTGATTGCATCTGATTCTAAATTTGTCATTACGGTTTGGAGATTCTGTTGAAATCCATTTTTTTTTCTACATAAAAACAACAACAAAGTAATCTCTTCACCAACATGATGGAACTATTTTGTGATTGTAATTTCTTGGATTTTAGACATTAGAAATTTTAGACTTTAGGAATTTAACCTTTTGGGATTTCAACATTTGGAAGTATGGCATTTGGAATTGTGTCTTTAGAGATTATGATCCAAACCCTTCTAAGAGAATCTAAATGTCAATCTAGAAAAGATAGCCATTTAAAGACCAATTAAGAGAGGAAAACTTTCAAGGTAAATAAAAACACAATCTTTGAGTACTATTGGCATAGGCCATCACCTTCCAGAGCCACTAAACCCCAGAGCCTGTGTTCATGCAGAGAGGGAAAGATAGATTACACACAGAAATTGAATTTGCTAATCTAAACTCAGTCCACAATATGAACCATATTTCTATGCTGAACTCTGCTGTTATGGGTGAAACTGTTTCCCCCAAAAGATGTTGAAGTTGTAACCCTAGTACCTGTAAATCAACCTTACTGCAAATAGTCTTTGCAGATGTTGAAATTAAAATGAGTCCATTAGGGTGGACCCTAATCCAATATCACTGGTGTACTCATAAAAGGGGAAAATTTGGACATAGAGATAGACAAAATGTGAAGACCCGGAAAGAATACCATATGGGACAATAAACGTCCAAGGTTACCGGAAGCCAAGAGAGAAGAACAGAATATTCCTCGCAACGTTTAGAAAGACAAAAAACAAAAACCCCTCTATTGGCACCTCAATTTCCATAACCATAAAATAATAAATTTCTTTTGAAGCCACCCTGTCTGTGGTACTACACTGCAGCAACCTCAGGAAACCAATATATCTGAGATAAAATATTGGGAAGTAGCAGCTTAAAATGTTTTTTAGCCACAAGTAACAGAATATGTGAATGCTAATGGCTTACATTTATTTTGCTCACTTAAAAACATGTTTTGGAGACCAGCAGCAACTAAATGTTGTGCAGCAACTCACTGAAGAAATCAATATTCAAGACACTCTAGCATTAAACTCTACCATTCTCACTGTTGAGACAGTCGCCTGCCTCGTGGTGACAATGACTTACTGTCGATCAGGCTATCATGCAAGACGAAGAGCATATCAAAAGAAACCACATTCATCTCTCTTATCTACAAAATAGTAGAATGCATATTATGACCCATTGTCTATAGCTCTGTCATATTGCATCACTACCTAGTAAGGAGCATGAGAAAGCAATTATTTAGGTATTTTAGTCTCTGAAGTGGAGGCAGACCAAAGAGAAATTGCTGGGGAATAGCATTTGGATATCAAACCTCAGTGTCTGCCAAATGGGCTTATGCAGTGGTTATGTATTTTAAGTGTTAATGTCGGGTCATTCACAGAGCACTTAGAGCATAAACCATCATTTCTGGGCACAACAACATCCAGAATCCAGTGACAGAAAAAAAAAAAAAGAAAAGAAAAGAAAGAAAGAAAGAAAACATTAAGCCCAGACTGGCACACCGCATGAGGTGGATAAGGCACAATATATAAAGTGTTCATCAACCACTTGAGTTTTTTCAGATTCCTCCTTTGCTTTCACACATCTGCACTTCCCTGGGAAATTCTATTTTGCATGGCTATGCATAAGCAACATAAGAAAGGCATCTGATTAACAAACACCAATTTATTCTTCAGATGCTTCTTATATGAACAACCTCACTCCATGTGTTTTCTCTGTAAGGTGAGGAAGAGCAAGAATTTATTAATATTTGACAGGTGGTAGAAATAAAAATGTCATCCACCAAGATGCTTCCTTGCCAAATAAAACATTGTAGCTATTATTCATTGATATATTAAAATATATTATTCATCCAGCATCATTTTAAAAATTTGTATATTTACCTTTCCTTATTGGTAGTTATTTTTACATTTAACTTTACTTAATGAGAGGTAGTTGTTACAAATGCATGTAACACTAGAGAATTCTTATCAAATATTTACAACATTTCTTATATTAGTGGTTAATTAATTCTTCCATTAGTCTACTAAAATAATAGTATTCCTGAATTCTCACTTTATGAAGAGCTAAGTAAAAATTTAAAATACATGTATTCAATATTAAAGTATGATGTAATGAAATAACAATAAGATTTACTTCCTGATTGATGTTTTGCAAATGGACAGAGAAGATAATCTAGAATGTGAAAAACTGAGAAAATTTAATACCAGGTTTTCATTCATTTCTACGATTTTTAAATACATTCAGATGAACAAGAAAATATGTATACAAAATGCCTTCAATGTAGTCAAGTTATATTGTTATGTTAAAACATCACATTGAGGATATCACAATATTGTGATATCCAGCTTGCTCATGTCCCTGGCAGCACGAGGGAGAAGTCGGCTAGGAAAACAGGTGCACCTCTCAACTGAACCAGCCAGTTTTAAAGACAGTTGTCTAAATTTCCCAAGCAACGCCACATGTTACTGGGCACTGCTAGTTGCAAATAGCTTAGAAAATAGTCTTTAAGTTTTGTAAAATGATGTTTTGAATAAATTTAGGGTTCAGTTACCAAAAAAGAATGAGAAAATAGGTACAGGGACCACATTATTTTCACTATTAGAAAAGGCAAGCAGGGTAGGAGGAGATGTGTATTTATGGAATAGTAGTTTTGTTGAAATCTTCAGGGGCATTACAGAGAAAACAAAATTACTCACTATGATATATGCTTGGAAGTAGTTAAAACAAGTGTAGTACATAAGACCATCAGATTCAATTGTGCAGATATGAGGGACTAAGAAAACAGACTTTAGTTCATACTGTGGGACTTCATAATGGAGATTCCAGCAAATAAGATTACTGTGGAAATATACCAAAGACGGTTAAGTATGTTTGATCATAAGGTAGGTAATTAGACTAGATGTCTATTCCAACCCCTTATATTTATAACATAAGATTCATGTGGAAATAAGGGTAGTAGAAGGGCAATTTTGTGATCACCAAGTCTTCTTGTTGAAACATATCAGTAAATGTTGACTGAGTTTAAAAAGTAACCTTTTATAATATTTTATAGAATAATTCTTGTTTTACATGGAAATAGGGAGAAGAAATGTAATAGTTGCCGGTAAAATTACGTCAAAAACAAGAGACATCATTTTAACAACTTGATTTCTACTTTTTTATACAAACTCCTTCACCTCTGATTTAAATATTTTTATTATGTTATTAAAATACTCTATATCATATAAAACACTACTACTATTTTACATTTACAAATTTATTTACATTGCTTTGGTATTTATTTTTCAGAAAATGGATATAAAGTGTTCCTGAAGTTTACATTATTTGTTGAGACACGGATTCAGTCAATAAGCAAGTTTTGTGCATTTTAATTTTTCAAGGTCCTACATCAATGCTGTAAAATGTGTCCATCCCATCCATGATCATCTTTACTAGAACATTCATGATTATTCTAAAAGCAGGCACTATCTATAAAATTGTCTCATTGTACACTTACCAAACTTCACAGTATATCTTCTACAATAACAAATAATATTCTAATGATTTCAAAACATATACTTTTCAGGAAATAAGAACATGTATCATTATGCATAATTTAAATAACTTTTAATATATCGACAATGCTTGAAAACATCATATGTACCTCTGAAAAGCAAAAATAAATTGAACTAATTTTTTTCAAAGTGAGATTTTATAATGTAAAATTTCATACTTATCAATGGTAAGAAGCATATATGATGGTGGTTTGGAAATCGTCTATTTCACCTCTATGTTTGTTATGAAACTGTATTTGATGATATCTTTACTAGTTCTACTATGGATTCCTCCCTCAGAAATTGAACAATGCCTTCTTTTCCATACAATTGAACAGGCTTTTAATTTTCATATTTCTGGCAGCTACTTTTTTACAACCATCACCCAATGTACTACATTTTATCCTTATTTCCTTTGCTTCAACTTGCTTCTTTCATTGGAATTTTATTGTTTGCTTGTTTTTTAACCTATGGACTCACACATAAAGAGTTACGTATTTTACTGAATTTATGTTTGGAGTGGCTAAGAGACTATCAGCAATTCTAAAGAAATAATCATTTGGAGTATATAATGATATATAACTTTTGCATAAGAAAGAAGAAAATTCAGCCTACCCTACCATTTCCACCGTCATGCATATTAAAGAAAAATTTGCTTTATAAGTTTTCAAAGGTAAATGGCTGTTTACATGAGCCACAAAATCTAGGAGAAAGAAATATTGGTCCCAAGTTAAAACTAAGACAACAATATAATATAGAAAGTTACTTTTACATGAAATTCACAGTAAGACATTTAAAAAAATATTCCTCTGTTTCCAGGATTTTGTCTAATCATGTCCCCTGTGGACATAGTGATATATAATGTGACTCCTTCTTTATACTCTGGAAACAATAACTAGTTTTCTTTCTTATTCTCTGCCATAAATACTAAAATGAAATACAACTTGTAGTTCTAATGTATTCCCCACTTATTTTGAAATAGAAAAAAGGTTAAAATATATCAATCAACTCTGATAATATTGTGCCAGGTTTTCCTTATCCTAAATTAGAGGAGTCTTTCTTTCTGCTAAAACTCTATCAAAAAAATAAATGTCATTCTATACTAACAAATTGAATTATAATAATGATTTAGAATTTTTTATATACTTTAAGTTCTAGGGTACATGTGCACAATGTGCAGGTTTGTTACATATGTATACATGTGCCATGTTGGTGTGCTGCACCTATTAACTTGTCATTTACATTAGGTACATTTCCTAATGCTATCCCTGCCCCCTCCCCCGACCCCACGACAGGTCCCAATGTGTGATGTTCCCTTTCCTGTGTCCAAGCGTTCTCATTGTTCAATTCCCACCTATGAGTGAGAACATGCAGTGTTTGGTTTTTTGTCTTTGCGATAGTTTGCTGAGAATGATGGTTTCCAGCTTCATCCATGTCCCTACAAAGGACAAGAACTCATCCTTTTTCATGGCTGCATAGTATTTCATGGTGTACATGTGCCACATTTTCTTAATCCAGTCTACCATTGATGGACATTTGGGTTGGTTCCAAGTCTTTGCTATTGTAAAAATAGTGCCACAATAAACATTTGTGTGCATGTATCTTTATAGCAGCATGATATATAATCCTTTCAGTATATACTCAGTAATGGGATGGCTGGGTCAAATGGTATTTCTAGTTCTAGATCCTTGAGGAATTGCCACACTGTCTTCCACAATGGTTGAACTAGTTTACAGTCCCACCAACAGTGTAAATGTGCAGTATGGCCATTTTCACAATATTGATTCTTCCCATCCATGAGCGTGGAATGTTCTTCCATTTGTTTGTGTCCTCTTTTATTTCGTTGAGCAGTGGTTTTTAGTTCTCCTTGAAGAGGTCCTTCACATCCCTTGCAAAAATCCTCAATAAAATACTGGCAAACCAAATCCAGCAGCACATCAAAAAGTTTATCCAAAATGATCAAGTTGGCTTCATTCCTGGGATGCAAGGCTGGTTCAACATACGCAAATCAATACACGTAATCCAGCATATAAACAGAACCAAACACAAAAACCACATGATTATCTCAATAGATGCATAAAAGGCCTCTGACAAAATTCAACAGCCCTTCATGATAAAAACTCTCAATAAACTAGGTATTGATGGAACGTATCTCAAAATAATAAGAACTATTTATGACAAACCCACAGCCAATATCATACTGAATGGGCAAAAACTGGAAGCATTCCCTTTAAAAACTGGCACAAGACAGAGATGCCCTCTCTCACCACTCCTATTCAACATAGTGTTGGAAGTTCTGGCTAGGGCAATCAGGCAGGAGAAAGAAAGAAAGAGTATTCAATTAGGAAAAAAGGAAGTCAGATTGTCCCTGTTAGCAGATGACATGATTGTGTATTTAGAAAACCCCATCGTCTCAGCCCAAAATCTCCTTAAGCTGATAAGCAACTTCAGCAAAGTCTCAGGATACAAAATCAATGTGCAAAAATTACAAGCATTCTTGTACACCAGTAACAGACAAGCAGAGAGCCAAATCACGAGTGAACTCCCATTCACAATTGCTTCAAAGAGAATAAAATACCTAAGAATCCAACTTACAAGGGATGTGAAGGACCTCTTCAAGGTGATTTAGAATATTACAAGAATCCAACAAACATTTGACAGTGAGGTGGTACCAAAATTTTCTCTGAATTTAATGGGAATTTTTTTAAACATCAAAACTTCTGGCCTACTGTGTACCCTCAAAAGTGGCCTCAGTGAGAAAACACATCTCTAAAGCATAAGAGTCATGTAAAACCAGTTAAGATTACAACCTCAATTTACTCATACTTAAAACACAGTTTTAGCAACATACAACTTCAGAGACACCTAAGAGTAAATCAACATGTAGTTCAAAAAGAGTAGATGTTATACGCCCATTTAAAATATCCTGAGGAGTCATTATATTCAAAGATAAAAATACATATCGTGTGTCCTTAGAAACAACAAAAGTAATAATTCTAAATGAACTGATTTGTATTAGTCAATTTCCACAATGCTATAAAGAACTGCCTGGGACTGAGTAATTTATAAAGGAAAGAGGTTTAATTGATTAACAGTTCCGCATGCCTGGGGAGGCCTCAGGAAACTTACAATCATGGTGGAAGGTGAAGAGAAAGCAAGGTACCTTCTTCACAAGGCAGCAAGGAGAACTGAATGCAGGAGGAGCTGCCACACATTTATAAAACCATCAGATCTCACGATAACTCAATCACTATGATGAGAACAGCATGGAGGAAATCACCCCCGTGATTTAATCACCTCCACCTGGTCTCTCCCTTGACACATGGGGATTATGGGTTTGCAATTCAAGATGAGATTTTGGGTGGGGACACAGCCAAACCATATCATGATTCAAAGCATTTTAAATAATTTAAAAATTCAAACCATATTCCCAGGCTCAATGGTAATAGCAGAAATATTTCAGATTTCAGGTAACATGGTTTATATCACTTTCTCAAACAAAGTGATAAAGACAGTAGTATTCTAATGGGGAATAGCTGTTAAAGACACCCAGTTTAAAATCTAAATTGTCTCGATTTTCCATTTTTTCAAGGGTAATATCTGTGTTGTGATTATATTTTACTAAATTCAAGAATGTCACGTAATTGTTCCTTTTCTATTAGTTTTGCTTATTTACCATTTTATACTACACTACTACACCAATAAAGGAGTCTATCTGAAGAGAGCTAAAATTGATAGTTGTTGATATAATATAATGTAACATTTGTTATTGATAAGCTGAAAGTGGGCCTTCCTGGGTTCCTCTTCCATAGGAGTTTATTGTACCTCCTTTTTCATTTCTGTGTAATTGTTCTTTGCTCCAATTACATTAGAGACTTCACATAGACAGTTATTACGAGCTGAACTGTGTCCCTCCAAATTTTATATCTTGAAGTCCTAATGCCAGTACCCAAAAATATTATTGCTTTTGGAGCTGAGGTCTTTCAAGAGGCCATCACTATAAAATGATATTATTATGGTGGGCCTTAATCCAATGTGGCAGGTGTCCTTAGAAGAAGGGGAAATTAGGACACAGACAAACACAGAGGGAAGACAGTATGAAGACACAATGTAAAAATGGTCATCTATAAGCCAAGGGAAGAGGTCTCAAAAGCAACAACCTTGCATACATCTTAAACTTGCACACTCAGCCTCCAAAACTGTGAGGAAATAACTTCTGTCATTTAATCCACACAGTTTGTGGTATTTTATTATGACAGCCCAAGTTAACAAATACAACATTGTGTACTTTACAGTTTAAATATCAACCAAAAAATGTGAGTCTGTAAAACTCTATCCACAGAGATATAATTTTAATATAACTTATATTTAATAAAATATAAGTAACCTTATATATACTTAATATATGTACTTATTTTCTTATCCAATACCAGATGTGTTTCAAATGTAAGGTAAGATTGTGCATTCATTGTAAATTATGTGATATATAATACCCTTATAGAGGCTATGATGGCACCTGTAATCAATCACATTACTATATCTACTTAGAAACACATAAATTTTCACATTAAATGGGATTGAAGAATATTAATCCTCATCAGTATAAGTGTTGAGTGAGAGTAACAACATCTTTTGGGTTTTCAAAGCTTTGGAAGGGTTCTCAAAATTTAGATTGTTAACCTGGCTGTGGGAAGATCATTGTAGGAATCTGGAATTAGCATCTTCCTGACTAGGAAATATTCAAGCTTTAAACCCTATCTGTCATCACTAACATGACATTCTCTGCACTGTGCTGTCATCCATTTGTCATCTCACCACGGTGCCTAGTTCATCATCAACTCTTGAACTTCCTTAAAACCAATATTGGACAGAGCCTTTGTGGAATAAAAATGAATGTACTAATTTTACAGAATCCTTGTGTTAAATTTACCAAAATTGAGGCTTTAAAGAACCACATATTTGTAACCCAAGATTTGTGATCCACACTTTTCTTTGGAAGATGAATATCTGGTAAGACATGGAGAGGTGGTTTCTGTCATAGTGGGGTGACAGGGGATTCCTGGTCAACTGAGTGTCTTTAGTGTAAGATTTCTAAAAGTGTGTACTAGTAGCAAGTTGTTTTATAAATTTCTAAACAACATAATCAGCAAGTTTGTAAAAACTATCTAACCCATTGGAGTTTTTTGCAGAATTTTATCAGCATTCCATTAGTCACTAGAGTTGCAAATATCACTTAATAAGACATGACACTGTAGTTATTTTTGTCCTATTAGCTTCCATATAAATCTACCCAATGCTAAAACTTAGGCGTATTTCTGTCCTGCAAAAGTGTATTTCAGCTGAAAGGAGATAACGAAGTGGGGAGAGGGAAGGTGTTGTACAATATTCTGTAACTTCAGAGATGAGGAAATTGTATCTCAAAATACCTTGCTCTATCTCTCAAAATAAGTCTAAGAACATACTACTAAACATTTTTATCAAGATATAGAAACCATTACTACTAATCATTCCATGTCCATTTCTATGTGCATTACATATACTACATTTTATTACCCTTCATATCCAAAGTATTTTGTGAACCCACATAAGAGAAAACTACCTACAGGCAAGTAAACTCTGAAAAACAATTAATTCTACTTTTAGATATGTTAAAATGTAAATAGATAAGCATCTAATTTTAATAATTTAATTGAAAAAGTTATGCTTTTATGACAAACATATGGTTTGGGACATATCTAATAAATGAATCTGACAGAAAACCCAATTTTATTCTTATATCTTAACTCAGAAATTAATCTTATTTCAGACCTCTAAGGTCTTTTTCATTCCATAGGAGAAGTCAAGAATTATGTCCCCCAAACTTCTCTCTTCATAGTGCCCCGGGTTGGAGTTTGCCGGTGGGAATCACTGACATGGAATGTACACAGGAGAAAGAGAAATGGAAGCGTCCATTACATTGTGTCCAGAAAGGATCAGCAAAGGACAGATGGGTTGTCATTGGTCATCAGATTTAGCGAAGAAACAATAAAATAGGTGGACCTAGGCAATATGCTTAATCATTAAATTATATTATTAAACAGAAAATATAAGGTACATAATATAATCTATAACATAATATATGTAAACTGAAAATAACTGCATATGCAAACCAATTGCATTTGAGAAAAGCGGGTAGGTTATAAAAAAAAGTAAAACTATACTTCTACTTTATACCACATAAAAATAAGTACGTTCCAATCTTTGCACAACATTTAGTATGTGTCCAGTAGGGAAGCTATTGGCATTTTATATGACAAATTATTAACTTCTCTAACAAATAAGGGGAATCTATAAGTTAAGGGGAAAATATTCAAAACTTAATATAAAAATGAGCCCAAAAAAACCAGGTGTAGAGAGAATTAACAGAGAAGGAAATATGAAGGGCTCAAAGTAGTCTAAAACATTTTGAACCATAAAAAGATATATCATGTTTTTAAAAAGGAAAAATAACATTGTTTCCCTTTTTCTTTTTAAGACAACCCAGAAGAATATTTTTTAAAAAATCAACATTCTATTGAAAGGCACCAATGATCTTTTGCTCATGTTAAAGTCACTGATGATTTCTCCTGACACAAGAAATGATCTCTAGAAAGAATCACCATGTTTTTTCTACAAAGGTGCAGAGAGCAAATATTTCAGAATTTTCCAGCCATCCAGTCTCTGTGGCAACTACACAACTGTGCTGTTGTAGTGTGAAAGAAACTGCAGACAACACAGAAATAAATGAGCATGGTTGTTTTCCAATAAAATGTTATTTACCAAAAAACAGGTGGCAGGTGACATGTGGCCCATGAGTCATACTTTCCTGACTCCTGATCTATAGCATTTTCCTATAACATATTACTGAATGACGTGTTAAAGTTATGCCTACATTTGGCCATCAAGCAGCTGCATATGGTACATTTAAATATTCATGACACCCTTTTGAAATCCCTCACCAGAATTCTGTATATCTCTGCTTAAAACATTAAAAAACTCAGTGACCACATTGAATGTGTAAGTAAATAATTTCAGTCCTATAGTCAGACCTATGGGAATTACTTTACATGAAAATAGGCACAATTGGGTTCCAACTAAATTAACTAATCTTGTTCAATTCTTCGAATTTTATTGTATTATTAATTTCATTAATTATAACCAAATCTCATATATTTTACTTGCTATTCTTCAATCTGTTATAACATTCCTTCAATCTGCAGCCTAACTTGCTTCTTTTTAACTTTCTAAATTTCCAATTATATTTCAAAAATTATATTTCATTTATATTTTTAAGGAGAGAAGCCTAATTTGACTCTTACTTTTTACTGGGGAAATTATTACCCACTATAGGGTGAATCAAAAGTCCACATTACAGACAGAATTTTTCAAACAAACACCTGTTGAGAAAGAATACTCTTTGAGGGAGAATGGCTTTCAAATTCATTTGCGTTCTGAGTGTGGTTCACGAAGTGAGGCAACCTGACCTACAGTATGTGAATAATAGACATTTCAGTGATGCAAAAATCCAATGAATTAAAGTTTTAAGTGATAAAGCAGAGACTCATTGAGCTTGACCCACACTAAGCAGGAGATATGTGCTTTTTAATATCTATATTCAGATCCAAAGTTCTTTAATGTATATTTTAAACTATTTTTCACAATAATCCTGTGAGTTAGTCAAAGCAGAATTATTTTCCTATTTTTAAGAGATCATATTCATATTTACAGAACTTTAAAATCACAGGGCTAGCAAGTAGCAAAGCTGAAATATAAACTCACACATTCTGCAAAATTTCACTGGTGGTATTATGATTTGAGTCCACCACAATTCTTATCTGCTTCTTCACTGGCCTGGATAAATTTTGGAACATTTTCAGAATTATCTAATTGA
The DNA here is from genome assembly GCF_007565055.1 of Rhinopithecus roxellana. Classification (NCBI taxonomy): domain Eukaryota; kingdom Metazoa; phylum Chordata; class Mammalia; order Primates; family Cercopithecidae; genus Rhinopithecus; species Rhinopithecus roxellana. The sequence goes on from NC_044551.1 coordinate 94,923,353, forward strand.
TATTAAAATAATTTTTAATATTTTCAAAGAATATATCTCATGTTAACTTTCAGGTTAGAAGCCATCTCTTTACAGTTGGAAGGAATGAGGGCAGCTCATTTGCTCACTCAGCTTCCAAAGCAATATCCATGAACTTAAATGTATCATCCAAGTATCTGTATCTAGTTGAAGTAAAATAATTTTTGCACATAGTGTCAGCTCCAGGATCTAACATATATTAAGTTAAATAACATATCTCATCCTTCATAACAAAAGTGTATATCGCTTTCAACAAAAACTCCTATAAAGATATGGAAAGAATGGTCAATGCCATGGAAGGGAACGTTGGTAGAGAGAACATCATGAAAGTCTGGGAGGATTAAACTATTGAAGATGCCATCATTGTTATAAAAAAAGATGTGAAAGCCATCAAGCTCTAAAAAGTGAATTCCTGTCATAGGAAACTGTCCAGATAATGCGCATGACTGGACAGGATTTGCTCTAGAGCCAATAAATAAATTATGAAAGAGACTGTGGATATGGCAAAAAGGTGGGGTGAAGGGTTCTGAGATATGGATCTTGAGTAAATTCAAAAGCTAATAAATACCACACTAGAGAAATTAACAGAAGGCAACCGGATGGAGATAAGTGTTTCAGAACCACCACCAGGCGATGAGGAAGGAGACAGAGGAAACAGTGGCAGGAAAAGAATTTGTCTTTAGACAATCTGGTGGAAGAGTTCCGATTATTCAACACAGCTTCTGGTCTCTTTAATGACATGGACGACTCTATGATATGGGCACTGAAACTCAAAGCAAATGGTGGAAGGAGGATTGGTACCATACAGAAACATTTTTAGAGAAATGAAAAGGTCAGAAGGAAACTACAACGTACTTCCACAACGTTACACTGAGTATGGCCCTTCCACGTCTTCCACCTGTGCTACCCGTGAGAAAGCAAGACCAGCCCCTCCTCTCCCTCCTCCTTCTCAGTCTACTCGACATGAAGATGATGAGGATGAAGGCCTTTATGATGATCCATTTCCACTTAATGAATAATAAATATATGTTCTCTCCTTATGGTTTTGAAAATAACATTTTCTTTTCTCTAGCTTACTTTACTGTAGTAATAACAATTTATAATACATAAAACATACAAAATATGTGTTAATTTACTATGTTAACAGTAAGGCTTCTGATCAGCAGTAGTCTGTTAATCATTAAGTTTTGGGAGAGTCAAAAGTTATATGTGGATTTTCCACTGTGCAGGGGGTCAGCAACCCTCACTCCCACGTTGTACAAGAGTCAAACAGATTTTCCATAATTTGTATACTTTTAGATTTTAAAAATCCATTTCAACTATCAAATTAATGCCATATTTTTCTGTGTCTTCAATGAAAAGTTGAAGTGATATAAGGAGAATAATAAAGAACTCAGAAGACAATTATACAGGTGACCTGAACGTAGAGCACTGCTTCTCCTATCAATGATTTCCAACTGCTTTGTGAGTTCCAGAGATCTGGTCAACCCTTTCAGCCTCCTTCAGTGGATGAGGATGAGAACGAGAATCAAGACTGTAGGTTCTGGGCTGTACTTCATCCAGTTCAATCTATTAAGATTCTGAATATAATTCTGTCTGAAGGAAAATTTGAACCCCACTTCCCCAAAAGTGAAATGTTTTATCCTCTACAGATCTGGCATAGCCAGTGGCAAATGGAATTGGTCCCTGTCTCTGTGACTCTGTAAATAAATGCCATTTTTATTCCATTCTGTTGGCTTGCTTCCCATAAATTTAAAAGAACATAACAGCAACTTGCTTATTGTATTGATTTTACAGCCTCGAAGGTGTTTTTAATCTGGGGAAAAGTAAACTTTTATTAACAACTTGTCACTTTCACAGCAGATAATTCTAAGTTACAGGATTTCATTAAGAAAAGAAAACATCCTCTTCCAATAATGTGGAGTGTTGGAAATGTTATTTGTTTAGCCTGTTGATTTCTAATTTTCTAAAGGTATTGCATGTAAGGATTTTACTTGTTTACTTTACATAATATTTTGAATGTTATTTATCTGAAGCTAATGCTCATCAATATATGTTTATTGGAGGAGGAAAAAAGCAAATGATACTTTTCATCTTAATATGTCAAAACAAGCTGCGTCACTGACAATAAAAATGAGAAAAAAAAGGCTGAGTTACACAAATAAATGATGTATTAAAAGTGTAGCTTCAAATAACCAAGTCAATTAATTCTGATTATGATATGTTACAATGTACTGGTGATCTAAGGAAAGCCTCCTTTAATTTAATCTTTTTATTGTTTTTTCTACTCTAACCAGAACTCAATTAGAACAGACATCTCTCAGTTCCCAGGTAACATGATTCACTGATGTTCTGCACTTATGTTAGAATTGCCCTGACTAGAAGAAAAAAGTGCTAAAGTCAGTTGTCCCATCGTGGTATTAATTTAGAGAAACAAAGCTGGTTCTTTCTCCTCATGGAAGGAGAACACCTCCCAGAAGGACTGAAATCCACTCCTATCATCAAACATAATTTCAGATGCCAATGCGGTTGCTTCTGATGATGCTCCCTATCCTAGAATTGTGAAAAATTAGATTAGAATGGTAGAGTTTGATCCTGAACAACTGTTTGTATCCCAAATCACAGTTGATAATAGGAGAGAATTTCAGTCTCACTCCATGATGTAAAAGAAATTTAATCCAACATGCTGTTTCAGAGATCACTTTCTGAAAATACTAAACTGATATTTTTATTTCTTTCCATTGTGAAGCAGATACCTGGGCAGTCATTCCATATAACGTGTCAAAGAAAGAGAGCAAATACCCCTTTGAGGCTGCATATGGCATGCTGAGCAGAAGAGAGTCTGGTGTCAGGGAGAAACTCAGAGCGGCAGGAACAGCAGGCATGCAAACACATCTCTTCAAGCAATGTTCCTAGACAAAGTATAGGTGAGTTTGGAAGAAAAACAGAAAAATTAGGAAGTGATAGTCCAAGAGTCCCCTGTTCCCTTCAGGGCACTCCCATTCACACATGTACATTTTCTACCTTCTACCTACCCAAGACAGGTAAAGGAAAATCAAACTGGCCTTGAGCCTGATCTAATATGACAGAAGCACTTCATTTTGGTTCCCAAGAATTTCCTGTGGGCCCTATGTGGCTACAGCCATGTCCAAGAGCTTCCCTCCACCAACCCCATGAAAGGACCACGAGGTTGTAGACGGTGCTGAGTGGCAAGCTGACCAGGGAGGTCGCTGCAGCTGGATATCAGCAATCTTGTAGCCAGGGCAGCAAGTCGAGAATTAGGAATATTTTCAAGGTCAGGAATGCCAACTCCTGTACCTTGGAGAGAGACAGATGACAAAAGAAAATCTGAAAGACAAGAGCATCTGAAAAAGACTGAGTGAATTAATGGAATGTCCTGAGTTTATTGATCTAGATACCTTTTCTGCTCTACACAAAGGAGAATGAATAGGAGTACAAATAGGTAATTGGGCATGTACAGTTACAATCTTTGTATGTGTGATTACGGTGTGTACATTAGTCACCACAGTACAATGCTTTTCAAGGATCATCTGGCTGATAATCTTCCAGAAAATAAAATCATAAATTCTAGACAATCTGTGTGCCACCTGAGGATGTGATAGAGATAATGAAGATGAGAGATATTAAAACAATTCAAATTACTAACAAAATATAAATTTTGTGAATAAGAGGCTAAATTTCTAATACTTCGGTTTCAACAAACCTGTTTCATGAACCAGCTGTGGCAACTTACAAGACTATTTTTTATAAAAGGAAAAGGTCAGATCTTTGAGAGAGTTTTTAAATAAAACTGAAGGAAAGGGTTCTTTGTGGAGTCTTAGTGTCCTTAATAGGCTTTTGGTTGGTAGTTCTTTTAACCATGTCTATGGAAGAACATAATGGGATAATTCTTTTGTCAAAAAAACAGATGTGACTATGTAAAAAGTAAAAATAACCAATGAAGAAATATTCGTTTGTTTTTGTTCTTTTCTGAAGATAAACTGCTTTTCTATGTTCATGTAGAAGTATAATTTTAAGACAATTGTTGATTTAGGGAAATATGTATACATACATATATACATACATACAGATAGATATGTTTATATATAAATATGTATACATATATGTCAATAATGTATATTTAATATATGTGTATACATACATCTATATTTTTCTGGGTGTTTCACTTAATTCATTAGAAGATAGAATGACTTTTTTTAATAAGTAATAACAATTATATGAGGATCCCAGTATCTGGATGTTGGGGTTACATGTGCTATCTTTCCTGAAAACTGTTTTACTTATACAAACAAGCAGTCCTTTCCTCCCAGCCCAGAATCCTTTATATGTAATAACTCATACTGATAAAAGATAATTTTAGCATAATTGGAGAATAGGTAAACTAAAAACTTAATCATAAGAACTGTGGACCCTACTTTCAGTGTGTGTGTGTGTGTGTGTGTGTGTATGTGTGTGTGTGTTGGGAGAAGTGTTAGAGGGGTTTTACAGCCATCAATAAGGGTCAGACTGTAAATAACAAATGTAACAATCTACTTTCTCCACTCCCTACTGGTCTTGACCTTTCTAAACTCTTGCACAAACATGAAGATTGAATGCTTAAAAGAATAACATATTTTACTACAATATGACAGTAAACAAAAGGAAAAATAGATTTGGAAATTGAGCCATGATCTATTAAGCTATGCCGATTTGTAAGGAAAAGTCTTGTCAGTGTAACCGATTAAAGCTTAGTGTTTTAAATTAGAAGAGCAGTTCAGCAAATGCAGAGGTGTACAGAAGCATAATGACTTGAAGTGAATGGTAAAATCCTGCTTCTGTATATTGCCCTCCTCTCTCTAGGGTAGGAATCTTGCTGAAACTAACCATACATGTCACTTTTTACATTTGTTATGAAAAACAAGAGGGAGCCCAAAATGCAACACCAATAAATAAAGGCAGGGGGAATGATTTTATAGTTTCGAAGGGTTTGTAACATACTATTCAACTCCATTCTTATATTCGACCTCTGAAGATAAATAAAAACATGTTAATTTCAAATTTTACATCGTTTCATTTGCTTTTTCAAATATAAGTTGAGCAGGCAGTGATAGTGTGAAACACAGAGTTTAGTATAAAAGACATTGCATTTAAAGCGTAACATTGACAACTCTACTAGCTATTGGACCTTGTGATAAGATATAATCTGTGCCTCAGTGTTCTCAGTATTAATAGGAACAACAATATATGTCTCTTTTGGTTGAAATAAGTGCTAAAGGTATTCATGGATACAAAGTACAAGGAAAACACTGAAATAGTAGCTATTCAAGATTCAAAATTACAGCTGTGGGATATTTTTGTCATTTATCTTTACCTTATAGTAGAGAAGTGAATACAACCTTTTCTCTGCCATTAGAATTCTTGCAGAGTTGAAAAATAACAGATGTTGGTGAGGATGCAGAGAAAATGAAATGCTTATACACTGTTGGTGGAAATGTAAATTAGTATAACCTCTATGGAAAACAATATGGAGATTTCTCAAAGAACTGAAAATAGAACTACCATTAGATCCAGGAATCCCACTACTTTGTATCTACCCAAGGGAAAATAAGCCATTATATCAAAAAGATACCTGTTCTCATACATCTATCACAATGCTATTCACAATACCAAAGATACGAAATCAAAGTCTTCATCAGTGCATTATTGGATGAAGAAAATGCTTATACACACACACAAACATACACACTCAATGGGATAATATTCAATCATAAAAAAATGAAATCATATTCTTTGCTTAACATGGATGAAACTGGATGCCATTTTCTTAAGTGAAACACCTCGAAAATACAAGGACAAATACTGCATGTTCTCACTTATAAGCAGGAGATAAACAACGTGTACACACGGACCTAGTGTAGGATGATAGATATTGGGGACTGAAAGGGTGGGAGTGGGGTGAAGCATGAGAAATTACTTAATGGGTACAGTGTACATTATTCCATTTATGGTTACACTAAAATGTCAGACTTCACTATACAATATATCCACATAACAAAATTATTCTCATACCCCTTAAATCAACACTGCAAAAAAATCTGATGATCTGATTTACTGATTGAGCCAGTCTTGGGTTGGCCTGGGCTACATACATACACACACTCTTTCTTTCTCTCTTTCTCTCTCATTATACACACCTAGGTAGCCAGCACCTCCATGTCGACAAAATAAATTGCCATCATCCCAGATCCAGAACCTGTGCACTTTTCCAGGCACATCCTTGAGAATAATGACTATACAGATGCCTAAAAACAAGGATTAGATTTGCCCATTTTTGTTTGACACGACTCATCATTCAACATTATATTTGTGATACTAATCCATGTGGTTGTCGATAGGCGTAGATAATTCAATACTATTGTAATCCATTCACTAAATATGTTACAATTTCTGTATTTATTCTTCCCTGAAGGGCCGCTGGGCAATTTCTAGATTTTGTCTAATAAGAATAGGGCTCCTACTACATTGAAGCAAACGGATGTTTGTGAACATGTATCTGCTGGATATGTTCCTAGTTTGGTTGAATTGTTTGATTACATGGTATTCATAATATCAGATTTCACAAATAGTGATGATTTTACAAAATGACTATTTCAATTTATATTCCAACCAGAACTATATGAGAGGGCCAAAGACTACAAGTTTTTGACAACACTTGCATTTTTCATAGTTTTCATTTTAGCCACTTTGGTGAAAGTTTATTGTAGTTTCAATTTGCAGTTGATGATTTGTAAAACTGAGCAATCTTTCATGACATATTGCTCACTTGGATACTTTTTTTTTTTGCAATGTCTATTCAAGTCTAATTGCCTATTTGCTATTGTCGTGACTGTCCTTTCTTAACATTATGTAGTCTACACATAAGGTGTTTATTCTTCTTGCTGTTCTTGTTAGGTATCTGTATTATAAATATTATATTGTACTCTGAGGACTACCACTTTAATCTCTTCATAGTATACTTTGATACTGAATTTCTTATTTGTAACATGTTGTAAAATATGTCAGGTTTATTATGTTTTCTTTGTCCTTAGTGCTTTTGTGCATTCTTTGTATTTCTGTCTATTCTAACAAATATTTTATGTGTGTTCTTGTGAAAGCTCTACTATTATTCTTAAAATTAGTCTACAGTGTCCAGAAACAAACTAGCAAAAAAAATTCTGTTATATTGGAAACTTTGTCTTGTCTAATATCCCACTCTCTTAACTATTTCAACTATTTTTAAAACTTAAAGTAAGGCCCTCAGCTTAAATCTTATTTTTCTTTATTTGTATTGCCTATTTTTGCCTCTCTGCTCTTCCATGTGAATTTCAGAATAAAGTTATCTATTTCTACCAAAAAACAAGCTGGTATTTAAATTTGGACAGTGTGGAATCTATAGATTACTTTAGGAAGAATAAACATCTTTACAATATCAAGTGTTCTAACCCATCAAAATGGTATATTCTTCTGTTTACTTAAGTATTTTGTAATTTGTCTCAATAATGTTTATAATTGTTATCTTAAAATATTGATTTTGTGCTCATATTTAAATAGATTTATTTTAAATATTTCCTTTACTGGACATGTTTGTGGAAATAAAATTCACCTACCATACACTTTATCCGTTTAAAGTGTCTAATTATTACATTCAAACATGGTGAATTGTGCGGCCATCAACACAATCAAATTTAGAATATTTTCATGAAAATATGAACGAAACTTCATACCTACTAGTAGTTACTTTACATTAAAGCTTTAGACAACCACTAATCTACTTTCAGTCTCTGTAGATCTACATATTTTATACATTTCATATACATGGAATCAAACAATATACAATCTTTTGTGACTGGCTTCATTTACTTGAGTGTAAGATTAATCCACTGAGGTCCACACCTAGGTTTCTGGCTTCCATTGTGAAGCACCCAGGAGTGCCCCTAAACATCTCTAAACATGACAGCCATGAGAAGCCCAAAGCAAGCCAGTGGTCCTATCTTTAGTTTCTGGAGAGCATTTCCTGTGTCCTCTGGCAGAAATGTTTCAGCCTCATCCCCAGTAACCAGAACAACAGCTGGAACTTCAATTTCAGAAGACAAGAAGTATATATTATGCAAGTGAGTAATTGAGTGATGGTGAGCAGGTCTAATTCCCTTTCTACATTTCGGATCCTGAAGCTATTGGCAACACAGAAACACATATTGGCTGTTTGGTCACTACTCCCCATACGGTAGAGCCCCAAATATTGTAAGGTGTTGCCTCACACACTGTCATCTTAGGTTAGTTTTAAATAAATCTTTCCATCATTCTCTCTGCTGGGCTCATTCCACTGGACACTCATGCACTGACATCCACACCTCCCCAGTTAAGAGTTGCCCCAGAGAGTATGGAATCTCCATACATCTGACTTACGCCATGCAAGGAAGTCCGGTTATCTGTAGCTTTGGAGAGAGTCCCAGGGCACCACAACAGAGCTGTCCATGCTTGGTGGGGGACACTACCAAGTGCACAGAATCGTCCAACAGAGCTGTCCTGACAACAGGTGGGCACATGGCATGGTACACCAAAGGTGGCTTTTACCGTATATATTTATTTTGTTTCCTCCCTTGATTGCAAGCTCCATGAACTGAAATTTTCTTTATTATGTTCAATATTTTACCTAACAAGTACTATGAGGCTTGGCAAATGGTAGATTTCAATTAATAGGTACTCAATGTATCACTGAATTAATTTATTTATTTTGTGAGTAAGCGTGGGACTTCTTTTGGTATATTAACTTCTTTTGGTATATATGAAGCATAACATTAAGCTCATTAAATGATAAAGTTTACTCTCATCTTAAGGTAAATATTAGCACTTCCTCAATGTAGGAGTTAGTGATGATGTGGTGAATTTCTTTGTTTATTCCAGATGACATTTTTCATCCTGTCAAAACATTAGATAGATTGTAGATAAGAGTCTGACAAAATGAAGACTAACCACCAGACATGATGTTTATTCACTCAGAATCAATTTACCTTTCCCCTAAAGGGGACATTCTATTTTATGACAATGATTGATGATTGAAACATTTATCATGATATGGTCATCAAAATGACATGTTTTATTAGTAATAAAATTTACGGTGAAAGCATGTAACATCCACTGACATTCTGGAAAAGTAGTAATTGTTTTCACATTAAAAAATAATATTTAGATGCTTTCCTCATAATCAATTAGTTGAGTGCTTAAATAAATTTATTCATATACCAATTTGAACTTTATAATATTTACTGTGTCTGAAGTAGAGATAATTATAAACTGAAAGCTGTGTTATGTCATAATGTAAGCTGCATTTTAAACCAAAATTCACAGTTACCAAACTGTAACCTATACAAGTGTTTAGTCTAGATACTCAAATTCATACCTAAATTAGTTATGAGTTAAAAAAGAAGAAAAATTATCATGAAATAAAAATTTTCAACAATACACAAAAAACTTTTGAAGAATGATTATAATAGATGTCCACTCAGGAAAAAATACTGAAATAGGTAAATCACAATTACATTAGGTTTGATCCTTAATTTTATATCAGTAGCTAATATTCTAAGTATTATCATTTCATTAAATCCTAAATTTAAATATTAAATAAATTTACTGTCTAAATATTTTACCACTGACCTGTATTTTCAGTTGTTTGATAAGTATATTGAATTGCCCGTATGAGACTTGTATGTACGATGTCATGCAAAGTCCCAAATTTATTCATCTTTAATTCAAGAATAGAAAGTTCAGCTATAGTACCAGGAGAGTGGAATTTATGATGTGAAGATGGATTAGCCGCGTCTCATCTTGAAATGGCATTGAACTTATATTCACACTTACAAGCACCTTTACTTGCTCACAAATTTGAACCAGGTACATTTATCTTCTTTGACAACGAGGGAGAAAGAAGTACAGTGATCAGTGTAATATGCATGCGGCATCTGTTGCTTCTATGCCAAGAAACACAATCTTTTCTCCTCAAGAAATACTCATCATAGGCGTCTAGAATTTTAGATATTGATTGGCCTCAGTATATCCCTTTCTCATCTTTCAAAACAGTTATTTGATCTTAAATCACATGCCCCTATCTCTTACCTAGGAATGCAGAGTAAGTTGTTTCTGGGTAGTATTGCTCATTATTAAGCATATAACTTTATAGATAACCTTTGGAAGACAGGATTAGAGAATTGAAATTTCTGGTTGAAAGGCTTATGCATTTATAATTTCAATGCAAATCTCACAATTATCTTAGAAAAAAGACTTTATATGTATAGTCAGAAACATTTCTCTGAAACTTTGCTGACACTGGGCATTGTTGAGTCCATTTAAATATTTATAATATGATAGGTTTAAAATGTCATTTAAAATCTTTTACATTTAGTTGACTAATGGTAAGCATTAGTACATTTTTATATGTGTGTAGTGGCTGTTTTCACGTTTTAATTAAAACCCATCCATTTTTTCCTCAAATTTTGATATAAGTATAGTATGTTAACTTTTTTCTCTACTGGAAGTGTATCTCCATCTATTTTGCAACTTAATGCCCTATTTTCCTTCAATGGCTATGTTAGTCATTCTTCACTCACTTATTTACTGCACCACACCCCAAACCTATCAAAAAGAAAAAAGAAAAGAAAGAAATGTTTAAGAAAAATTAAAGATGCACTTCGATTTTAAAGTCTCTTCTTCCTTTTTCAGCTATTTCTTAATTCAGGTTCTTATCATCACCTATACCCTTCCCTTGTCACTTCTGACCTCTCTTGCTGTATCTAAAATCAGGAACTATAGAAACAGGGTGACATCAGCTTTTCTCCCTAAATACTCCTCCCTCCTTCTGATTTCCAATGAAATTATCAAGAAATGCTTTTGATATACAAGGCATTTCAACATTTTAGACAACGTAGTACAGAAAGAATCATATTAATAGGAGAGTGGTCATCATCCAGTTCTTCTGTTTTTTGTTTTTTTTTTTTTGTTTTTTTTTTGTTTTTTTTTTGAGATGGAATCTTGCTGTGTCGCCCAGGCTGGAGTGCAGTGGCCAGATCTCAGCTCACTGCAAGCTCCGCCCCCCGGGTTCACGCCATTCTCCTGTCTCAGCCTCCCAAGTAGCTGGGACTACAGGCGCCGCCACCTCGCCCGGCTAGTTTTTTGTATTTTTTAGTAGAGACGGGGTTTCACCGTATTAGCCAGGATGGTCTCGATCTCCTGACCTCGTGATCCGCCCGTCTCGGCCTCCCAAAGTGCTGGGATTACAGGCTGGAGCCACCGCACCCGGCCCTGTTTTGTTTTGTTTCTGAAATTTTCAACATGACGTGACTACTTCTAAAGAAAACTTAGAAAAAATTCCTAACTTAATCACACTGCCTAACTTGGCAGGGTCTGAATAGCAAGACCGGACATGAGAGCAGTTGGCAGCACCTTTTGTTTCCTACAACGCAATTCGTTGCTGCTCTTGTCATGTGCACACACAGAAGTCCAGTAGCCATATGGCGGGTTTTAACTCAGCGCCATATTTGGTCTATGTACTTATGCAGGGCAGAGATGAGGTGATTGACTCATTTACCATAACAAAAACTTCCCTGACTGAACTAAAAGCACTGTTTGCCTGCTGTCTATAGAAACTTTTTAGAGAGGGGATTGGGGGAAAATGGCCAAGTAATTTATTTCTAGGGAGAGTAAAAGCCAAATAAAACACATTCTCTGTGGTAATTATTATAATTGTTTGACTATAGTTTCAGTTGTTTCTTAGGTATGTGGTGTGATCACACACCTCTACCTGCATTGAAGCTGGGTATTAAGATGCTACTTATCAGTTAATTAACTATGGGCAGGAGTGTCACACGTCACCTCCACGAAGAAGCCTTCGAGCATCTGCATTGTTTTCAACAGTAATGACAGGAGCATGTGATGAGATGGCTTCTCCATCAACCTGGATCCTTGAGTGGTTGTGATAGCCAGGGTCCACTGACAATCAGCACTAGACATGTGGTGTGGGCATGACATCTCATCATTAACTACTCATAGGATTTTGGAATAAATTTTGACCAACACAGTCCCTTTCTTAAATATTAATTTAAGGAATTGAGGACAAAGTTGACTTAACGAAGACATGTGAACATCAAGAATGGGTGACAGAGGGAGAAGACTTGATCTCAAAATAAATAAATAAATAAAAATAAAAAAGAATATGGAGGTATGGTATTAGAAATAGAAAAAACTGACATAATAAAAAAGGTGTAATTTAGACTTAGGATTTAGTAGATTGTATGTCATACTTGGAGACAATTATAGCATCTTTTCTGCTCTGTCCACCAACAATAAAATGTCCAATTTTAAGGTGTTAAAATTAGGGACTACATTATCTAGTCTCCCTTACCCTCTGGCTTCTGAGCATCCAGACAGAGCATGATCAAGACCCTTCTTTCCTGTCTGCTTTCTCTGGCACTGTGTTATAGCTGGCATGTATTCCTTTATGATAAGTAGTTGTCTAGTAGAGAGGACATTTGGCAATGCCTAGAGACCTTTTTGATTGTTACAACTATGATGCTACAGAAATCTAGTAAAAGGACACAAAGGATGTTGATAAATATTTTACAATGTACAGAACAACTCCTCTCCCAAAATAACACCACACACACACACACACACACACACACACAGAGAGAGAGAGAGAGAGAGAGAGAGAGAGAGAGAGAGAGAGAGAGAGAGAATTAGCTAATCCTAATGCAACAGTGCCACGATTGAGAACCACTGATTAATGACCACAGGTCCTTGTCAGGAGCCCCTTTTTCACGGCACCAGCTTACACAGAGTTCTACCTCCTTCAACTTTTAAACTTAGTACAGGTAGTCGTGTCTTCCCACTAATACTGGTCTCTGCGCGGCTCAGTATCTTTCTTTGTTTTCTAAAGGCTAATTATATCTCTGTATGTAATACATTTATCAAAGTCTATTTAACTCTTCACTGCCTTTGCCATATTTTCTTGGATCCTGAATTATTAGAGTAATCTCCACCTGAATATGAACACTTAAGAAGCCTTTCTTAGGCCGGGCATGGTGGCTCATGCCTGTAATCCCAGCAGTTTGGCAGGCCAAGGCAGGCAGATCTCTCAAGGTCAGGAGTTTGAGACCAGCCTGGCCAACATGGTGAAACACCATCTCTACTAAAAAAAATTACAAAATAGCTAGGCGTGGTGGTGCGCGCCTGTAGTCCCAGCTACTTGGGAGGCTGAGGCAGGAGAATCGCAAGGACCCAGAAGGCAGAGGTTGCATTGAGCCAAGTTTGTACCACTCCAGCCCGAGCAACAGAGTGATACTTTGTCTCAATAAATAAATAAATTAATTAAAAGGCTCTCTCAGATTGGGTTGCTCATATATTTGGTTAGATGACTAACTGCAAGTAAATAAGAAACTGTTAATCCTAGACTTTTTGTTGTGGGTGTAGGTAGCAGTATTGGGAGGGTATATCCCTGAGGTAAGTTTTAGTTATGGGCAATTTTGGTATGTAGAATGATTTTCAGATGTGCTAGCTATTCTGGCTGCAATGGGGAGTTATTTTATGAGATAAACCTAAGATATTTGACCACCCAAGTCAAAGCCTAGAACATGTCACACCTTGATTCTTCTTCTACCATGATAGTAAGTTTCCTGAGGCCTCCCCAGTCACACGGAACTGTAAGTAAACTGAGCCTCTATCCTTTATAAATTACCCAGTCTCACGTATGTCCTTGTAGCAGGTTGAGAACAGACTAATATAGTAAATTTGTACTGCAGAGAGAAAGGTGTAGCTATAAAGATACCTGAAAATGTGGAAGTGACTTTGGAACTCGGTAACAGGCAGAGGTTGGAACACTTTGGAGGGATCAGAAGAAGACAGAACAATGTGGGAAACTTTGGAACTTCCTAAAGACTCAGAGGGCTCAGAAGACAGGAAGATGTGGGAAAGTTTGAAACTTCCTAGAGATTTGTTGAATGGCTTTGATCCAAATGCTGATAGTGATATGGACAATGAAGTCCAGGCTGTGGTGGTCTCAGATGGAGATGTGGAACTTACTGGGAACCAGAGCAAAGGTTTAGCAAAGAGACTGGTGGAATTTTGCCTCTGCCCTAAAGATCTGTGGAACTTTGAACTTGAGAGATATGATTTAGGGTATCTGGTGGAAGAAATTTCTAAGTGGCAAAACATTCAAGAAGAAGCAGAGCACAGAAGTTTGGAAAATTTGCAGCCCAGATGACGTGATAGAAAAGAAAACTCCATTTTCTGGGTAGAAATTCAAGCAAGCTGCAGAAATTTGCATTAAGTAATAAGCAGCCAAATGTTACTCACCAAGACAATAAGGAAAATGTATACAGGGCATGTCAGAGACCTTCACAGCCATCCCTCCTATCACAGGCCTGGAGGCCTAGGAGAGACAAATGGTTTCATGAGCCAGGCCCAGGGCTCCCCTGCTCTATGCAGCCTTGGGACATTGTGTCCTGCATTCCAGCTGATTCAGCTCTGTGACTACAATGGGTCAATGTACATTTTAGGCCATTGCTTCAGAGGGTGCAAGCCCCAAGCCTTGGCAACTTCCACATGGTGTTGGGCCTGTGGGTGCAGATAAGTTAAGAATCGAGGTTTGGGGCCAGGCGCAGCGGCTCATGCCTGTAATTCCAGCACTTTGGGAGGCTGAGGTGGGCTGATCACAGGTCAGGAGTTCGAGACTGGCCTGACCAACATGGCGAAACCCCATCTCTATTAAAAATACAAAAAGTAACTGGGCGTGGTGGCGTGAGCCTGTAGTCCCAGCTACTCAGAAGGCTGAATCCAGAGAATCTCCTGAACCCAGAAGGTAGAAGTTGCAGTGAGCCAAGATCATGCCACTGTACTCCAGCCTGGGTGACAGATTGAGACTCTGTCTCAAAAAAAAAAAAAAAAAAAAAAAAAAAGAGAGAGAGCGAGAGAGAGAGAATTGAGGTTTGGGAACCTCTGCCTAGATTTCAGAGGATTTAGGAAAATGCCTGGATGTCCAGGCAGAAGATGGTCAAAGGGGTGAAGCCCCCATAGAGAACCTGTTATGACAGTGCAAAAGGCAAATGCAGGGTCACAGCCACCAAACAGAATCTCTAATGGGGCCACTGGGGTAATGACAGGTGAAGCTTTGAGAAGAAGTCCATTGTTTTCCAGACACCAGAAAGGTAGATCCACCAATAGCTTGCATCATGTCCCTGGAAAAGCCACAGAAACTAAATGCCAGCCCATGAAAATATCCAGGAGGGGGGCTGTATCCTACAAAGCCACAAGGGTGGAGCTGCCCAAGGCCATGGGAGTCCATGGAACTCTTGCATCAGCATGCCCTGGAAGTAGGAGTCAAAGATTATTTTTGAACTTAAAGGTTTAATGACTGCTCTATTGTATTTCAGATTTGCATGGGGCCTGTAACCCCTTTGTTTTGGCTAATTTCTTCCATTTGGAATAGGTGTATGATATGGTTTGGCTCTGTGTCCCCACCCAAATCTCATTTTGAATTGTACTCCCATAATTCCCATGTGTTGTGGGAGGGAACTGGTGCAAGATAATTTGAATCATGGGGGCAGTTTTCCTCATATTCTTCTTGTGATAGTGTATAAGTCTCATGAGATCTGATGACTTTATCAGAGGTTTCCACTTTTGCATCTTCCTCATTTTTCTCTTGCCACCACCATGTAAAAAGTGCCTTTTGCCTCCCACCATAATTCTGAGTTTTCCCCAGCCACGTGGAACCTTAAGTCCAATTAAACCTCTTTTTCTTCCCAGTCTCAGGCATGTCTTTATCAGCAGTGTGAAAATGGATTAATACAGTAAATTGGTCCAGTAGGGTGGGGTGTTGCTGAAAAGATACTCAAAAATACATAAGTGGCTTTGGGACTGGGTAACAGACAGAGGTTGGAACAGTTTAAAGTGCTCAGAAGAAGACAGGCAAGTGTGGGAAAGTTTGGAAGCTCCTAGATATTTGTTGAATGGCTTTGACAAAAATACTGATAATGATATGAACAATAAGGTCCAGGCTGAGATGGTCTCAAATAAAGATGAGGAACTTGTCAGGAACTGGAGCAAAGGTGGCTCTTGTTATATTTTAGCAAATGGACTAGTGGCGTTTTAACCCTGCCCTAGAGATCTGTGGAACTTCAACCTTGAGACAGATAATTTAGAGTATCTGGTGGAAGAAATTTCTAAGCAACAAAGCACTCAAGGAATAACTTGAGTGCTATTAAACCGTTCTATTTTAAAAGGGAAAGAGAGCATAAAAGTTTGGAAAATTTGCAGCCTGATGATGCAGTAGAAAAGAAAAACGCATTTTCTGAGGAGAAATTCAAGCTGGCTGCAGAAATTTGCATAAGTAACAAGGAGCCAAATGTTAATCCCCAAGACAATGGAAAAATTTCTCCAGGGCATGTCATAGGTCTTCATGGTAGCCACTGTCATCAGAGACCTGGAACCCTAGGAGAAAAAAATGGTTTCATGGGTTGGGCCCAGGGTTCCTATGCTGTGTTCAACCTAGGGACTTGATGCCTTGTGTCCCAGTTGCTCCAGTCATTTTTAAAAGGGGCAGAGGTACAGCTCTGCCCATGATTTCAGAGAGTGCAAGCCCAAAACCTTGGCAGCTACCTTGTGACATTGAGCCTGTGGGTTCAACAGAAGGGTGTGCAGAATTCAAGAGTTGAGATTTCGGAATCTCCACCTAGATTTCATAAAATGCATGGAAGTGCCTGGAGGTTAATTTGAGAACTTCCTAATTTCTTAATAAAGGTGTTTAGGGCTATATACTTCCCCCTTAACACTTCCTTAGCTGCATCCTGGATATTTTGGTAGGTTGTGTCCCTATTTTAATTAATTTCAATTGTCTTTTATAAAATTTATGCTTAAGTTATGATTTTGACTCAGGAGCTATTTGGGAGCAAATTACTTAATTTGCATGTATTTGTGCAGTTTTGAGAGACATTCGTGGTATCAATTTATATTTTTATGGTGCTATGATCAAAGTGTGTACTAGGTATAGTTTTAATTATTTTTTTTATTTATTTTTATTTTGGGATGGAGTCTCACTCTGTCGCCTAGGCCGGAGTACAGTGGCGCAATCTTGGCTTACTGCAAGCTCTGCCTCCTGGGTTCACACCATTCTCCTGCCTCAGCCTCCCAAGTAGCTGGGTCTACAGATGCCCGCCACCATGCCGAGCTAACTTTTTGTATTTTTAGTTGAGATGGGGTTTCACCATGTTAGCCAGGATGGTCTCATCTCCTGACCTCGTGATCTACCTGCCTCATCCTCCCAAAGTGCTGGGATTACAGGCATGAGCCACTGTGCCCAGCCTCAATTATTCTTTTTATCTCTACAAGGAGAACTACAATGCACTGATGAAAAAATATGACGATAACACAAATGAACAAAAAAGCATTCCATACTCATGGACTGGAATAATCAATATCATAAACATGGACATGTTGCTCAAAGCTATTTATACTTTCAATGATATTTTTATAAAACTATCAACAATCCAACATTTGGTTCTATTTCTATAGAACCAAAAAAGGTCCCAAGTAATCAAAGCAATCCTAAGCAAAAAGAACAAGCCAGAGGAAGCACATTACTCAACTTCAAAATATACTATAAGGTTACTGTGAACAAAACAGCATGGTACTGGCAAAAAAAAAAACTGACACATAGACAAATGGAACAGAATATAAAACTCATAAATAAAGCTGCACACCTACAATCATCTCATCCTCGACAAGGCTAACAAAAACAAGCAATGGGGAAAGGACTCCCTATTCAACAACTTTTGCTGGAATAACTGGCTACCCATATGCCGAAGTATGATGCTGGACCCCTACGTTTCACCATATACAAAAATGACCTCAAGATTTAAATGGATTAAAGATTTAAATTTAAGAATTCAAAGTATAAAAATCCTGAAAGACAACCTAGAAAACACTCTTATTGACACTGGCCTTGGCAAATAATTTTTGGCTAATTCCTCAAACAATTTCACCAAAAACAAAAATAGACACGTGGAACCCAATTAAACAGAAGAGCTTCTGAACCACAAGAGAAGCTATGGACAGAACAGACAACCTACAGAACAGAAGAAGATGTTTGCAAATTATGCATCCCACAAAGGCCTAATATCCAGAACATATATGAACTTTAAATATGTCAGCAGGCAAAAAAAAAAAAAAAAAAAAAAATAGCCCTATTTTAAAAATTGTCAAAGAAAATAAACAGACACTTCTCAAAAGAAAAGTTACAAGCAGACATACAGACATACAAGCAGCCAACAAACATATGAAAAAAATGCTCAACATCACCAATCATCAGAGAAATGCTAATCAAAACCACAATGAGATACCATCTCACAACAGTTGGAAGGTCTGTTATTTAAAAAGTCAAGAAACAGGAGATGCTGGAAAGGCTGCAGAGAAAAGGGAATGCTCATATGCTGTTGGCGGGAATGTTAATTAGTCCAGTCACTGTGGAAAGCAGTGAGGATATTTCTCAAACAACTTAAAACAGACCTACCATTCAAACCAGCAATCCCATTACTAAATATGCACCCAGAAGAAAATAAGTCATGCTACCAAAAAGACACACGAACTTTTGTGTTCATTGCTGTACTATTTACAAAAGCAAAGACAAGGAATCAACCTAGGCATCCATCAGTGGTAGACTGGATAAAGAAAATGTGATATATATACAAGACAGAATACCATGTGGTCATAAAAATGAATGAATCATATCCTTCACAGCAACATGGATGGAGATGAGCTGGAGGCCATAATCCTAACCAAATTAATGCAGGAATCAAAAAACAAAACGTGTATGTTCTCACTTATAAGTAGGAGATAAACATTGAACACACACGGACATAAGTATGGGAACAATAGACACTGTGGACTTCAAGAAGGTGAGGGGTGGTAAGTTAAAAAAGTACCTGTTGGTACTATGTTCACTACCTGGGTGACATTTTCTGTACTCCAAACCTCAGCATCATGCAATATTACCATGGAAGGAATCTGCACAAATACATTAGTATCAAAATAAAAGTAGAAACAAAAAAAGTGACTCAAAAAAAAAATAAAAAAAAAAAAAAAAGACAAGAACCAGCCTTAACTCAAATAGTAACTCATCTCTATTTAAACTACCTGCTTCCTAGAGGGAAAAGTAAATCTTCTCTTAGAAAAACTTACATCATGTGCAGCTTCTATGTTTTATACATCTGGCATTCAGCCAAGAAGTATGAGCTATAGTAATGGGTCAAGAGAAAATGACCAGTAATCCAAAGAGAAGTAATAAAAGTTAAAATAGATCCACATATGATCCAACAAATAGATCAGAAGACAAAAATTTCTAAAATAGTTAAGGTAAATTTAAATAAATCTAAATATAGAAAAACAGAGAATAGGGAAAAATAGAGAAAAATGTGGAGAACAGAAACAATAAGGAATACAAAACATTTTAAGTTCACATTTTATAGCATTTAATAACTATATTGTATAACCATAACATCTGATTATATGAAATTCAATTTTGATGAGTATATCAAAGAGCAGTAGATATGTCATCAAAGTATTGAACTTGAAGACCAATAAAAAACACCCAAATTGTAGTGTACAAAATAACTAATATGAGTGTTCACCATAAGTTTTCGAAAACTTGTAGTCAACAAGAGACAGGCTTTCAGATGCTTGACATTTCTGTACTTTGATGTAAGTGGTGAGTATACAGACATATATATGCTTAAAATTCATTGAGGTGTACATATTACTGAATACTATGTCTTAAAGTAAAGAATAATAAATTGTGTGGTTGATTGACAAAAGTCATTTTTACATGTAAGTAACAAAGTTGATAAGAAACACTTCACTAGACCATTATCATCATTGAATAACATGAGGTAGGATTTGTACACAATGCAAAAGCAGAAAAATAGACAGAATATTTCTTATAAAAATAACAAAATGATAAATCAATGAATGCACATATTTGTAATGGGAAAATTAAATAAACTACAAGAGAAAATTATTTGTATTTCAGTGTCCTCTCCATTTAAATAATTGTATTCTTTATTATTAGATCATTTTCTAGCAGGAGCTTTAAGTACGAGTAACAAATTATTTTACATTTGAGAAAAATCACTCAGTTTTAGATAACGGATGGGAATGGGAAAAATGATACAGGCAGGTGGGGAGGTTAGGTACTTATCTACATGATTTAATTGAGATTTAATAATAGCCTAAATATAAATAGCTATAAGAATGATAAAAAGGTGGAGAAACTTAAGAAATATTAAGACATTTGCATCAATCCATTTTCATTATCCATGATAGAAAATGAGGAAGAGTGAGTAAAAGAAGAATAACAATGACAAAAGTTCTTCCCAACGAGTCAGTATTTTTCTCAAGAATGTGGATAGATGGTATTTGGGAAGATGATATTTTCACTAATGGAGATGCATATGAGAAAAAGAAACAGATTCAAGGGATACAGTTTTTGATGAGTTCAATGTGGGTATACTGAACTTAATGTTTGTGTAAGATCACAGAATGTATGCTTGTGAATAGCTGGATATAACAATCTGGAATTAAAGGGAATGATATGAAAGAAATATGGTGATATGGGGGTCACCGGGATAAAAAATAACCTTAATACCAACAAGTAGCAACTGCTAGATACCAATTACTGTTCTATGTTCCTTGTATAAATTAATGTCACTTAATCTCCACACTAACAAAATGAGGTAGATAATATTATTGGATTACTATTCATCAGAAGAGAAAACTGCGACACAGAGGGTTAAATGTCTTGCCCAAGCTCACAGATCTTGCAATTAATGGTGGTGAGATTTGCACCCAAGCAAACTGCAGGAGGACCGAGGCTCTGACATACAGTACGCACTGCTTCTTAAGACATGATCATTGAAACAATGAGAAAAGGTGATATCAACCAGAGAAAACTTCTTAAATGAAAATAAAATGTTCTGAGGCTGGAGTGTTATGGAAAATCAACAATAACGATATTGGCAGAGGATGAGGAGACTGGGAAAGGAATAGAAATGGACCCACCAGAAAAGTAACCAAAGGCTAGAAGGCCATGAGGTCTAAGACAATTGTGCTCTCCAAGAGCAAGAGGGTGGTGAGTTGGTCGTTTAAAAGCCATCGAATTAGGAAAAGTGATATACCTGGAATATAAAAATAAAAGACATTGGCTGTGCATCACATCTAAGAAGCTCAAGGATGGCCTTGTTGTAGAAGTGTAACAAGGGGAAGTATTGAGTGGCCGAAGAGCACAGGGAATAACCATTAACAAAGGACTCAGGAGAAGCGATGGCTTGCCTTTTTGAGAATTTGAGGTACAATATTTAAGAGGTCAATGAACCTATTTCAAGTTCTGGACATAAACATTTGATCGTAAAATAAGTGTGATCCCCAATTTTCCTAATCAGCCAGGCCTGATACAACAGAGTATCATAGACTGGGTGGCTTTTAAATAACAAAAATTAATGTCTCAAAGTTCTGAAGGCTGGAAATGCAAGGACAAAGTGTGAACAGATTTGGTCTTCATGGGGCCCTCTCTTGGGCTGCAAACTGCCAATTTCTCTTTGTATCCTAAGACCATGAAAGAAAGCTAGACAGCTCTCAGGGCTCTCTTTAATAAGGAAACTGATTCCATTTGTGAGGGCTCCACCCTCATGACATAATCACCTCCCAAAGGTGCCACCTCCGGATACCATCACATTAAGCGTTAGGATTTCAACAAACAAATTTTCGGCAAGCAAAAACATTCAGTCTATTGCATCAATGCTTTAATAATTTGTAGAATTCATTTCTAAACAAAGAATCTATATAAATATTACCATTATTATACTATTTTCTCAAAATTTATCTCTATAAAAAGGTCTATGAGTGGGGACAGCAGTTCCAGGAAGATATTTTCCATTTTTGTACATTAGGAAATGTAAACTACTTGATGCTTTAAGAAAAAAAAAAATAACCAGTTTATTTTGTTCTCTCCAACTTCTACGGTAAATGGCTTGTGCAAGAAACAACAGATGCCTCTGCTACTTGATATCTACACTGGAAGATGAAAACAGCATAAATCATAACTTCAACCTTTAAAGGAAAAACATTATGGTACATTCTTGTAAATGAGTTTTGTAAGTGATCAGAAAGTAATATAGGAATTTAACATTTCATAAACTACTTTTAGACCAGTTACTTTGAATTTCAAAGGTAAATGAAACTAGATATATTGAAATACCTTCTGATATTAAAAATCAGAAAATTTTTTGGTTGTTTGTAACTTTTATTGCTTCTTCCCCAAAGTAATGTTTACAAACTGACATTTTGTACCTATGTTGCAGTAACTTTGGGATCAGGAGAAGAGATGAACTTCACACAGCATTCTAAATGAATGTCACAACTACAAATCCTGGGGGTAGAGAGGATCAAAAGCATTCCTTAATCTACAAATCGATTTTGATGCTCCAATGAATACACATCTTTCATAGAAACAACAGTGGCCTAAAAAGTGTTTTTCCTAAAACATTTCTACACCAAAATTCTTTGGAATTGAACATAATGAAAGTCAGAATTATATTTTTTAAATTCCATTAGATTTAGCAAACATCTATTGCACAGATTTCAGTTACCCAATATTGTTTCAGTTCCTGATTTTAGTTCATAACTGAGAGGAAGAATTAGATTTGAAGAAATTAAACATGAAATAATGGGACAAAAAACCTAACAGAGTTATATATGATTTGATATAAAATATAAATCAATTTACTTATGGAAAGTTGCTGTAAATTTCTCCTGAAATTGTTGATGTTTTACAGTATATAAAACAATTTCATCTGTATTATTTGCCTTTAAAGGCAACTTTCTTGGCTTGGCAATCGATAATGAAGATGTATTGCACTGGTTTACAATTTAAGGCTCAGAGCCATTTTAAGAGCTCTTGGAGATAATTTCCCCTCTTCCAGAAGATTCTTGTGGACAGTTGTTGCTGCAACCAGCACTCCTGGCTCTGCAGAAATGAGGATATTGACATCACACCTGAATCTCCCCAAGTGCATTAAGATATATAATATTATACTCTCTGAAACTGACTATTAGCATCATCTCTGAGTGACTTAACTTTCAACATAATCCTATAGCATTGCCTGTATTTTCCCTATATTGTTTTGTTCTTATTATAAAGTAAATTTCCAGACTCTTATGTGATTCTAGCTATAAAACAACATTAGAACCATATCATATTATAAACCATATCATAGCAAATCTAGAGATCTTTCTGCAGATATAGTCAACAGAGATAAACTCACGATTTCAACTGGCAAGTAGTATATGAAAGCAAACCCTACAATAAACTTACAATCATCTGTACATTCAATACATACAAATTTCTAAGTATGGGTAATACTGATGATAATCCGTTACATAAAATGTAAGTTTTTTTTTTTTTTTTTTTTTTTTTTTTTTTTTTTTTTGAGACGGAGTCTCACTCTGTCGCCCAGGCTGGAGTGCAGTGGCACGATCTCGGCTCACTGCAAGCTCCGCCTCCTGGGTTCACGCCATTCTCCTGCCTCAGCCTCCCGAGTAGCTGGGACTACAGGCGCCCGCCACCACGCCCGGCTAGTTTTTTTGTATTTTAGTAGAGACGGGGTTTCACCATGTTAGCCAGGATGGTCTCGATCTCCTGACCTCGTGATCCGCCCGTCTCGGCCCCTCAAAGTGCTGGGATTACAGGCGTGAGCCACCGCGCCCGGCCAAAATGTAAGTTTAAAATGCATACTTGTCCTGATGAAATTATTATACAGCCTGAAAAAAATTATTTTGTCATTTTTCTGAGTTATTTTGTATTGCATGGGCCCAGACTGAAAGACTAATTATCATGGAATGTTATACTCAGGATCTAACTAATTGGTTAACCAAAATCCATAGAAATTTGCATTGTTTAACTATGGGATATAAACATAGACTTTGTCCCTCAATTACAAGTGACTCTTTTTCAACCCATTGTGAAATTAATGAGAACAGATATTAATACAGTACTTGTGACAGGAGCTAGGCAAACTGTCATGTTTATAAGAAAGTT
The DNA here is from genome assembly GCF_007565055.1 of Rhinopithecus roxellana. Classification (NCBI taxonomy): domain Eukaryota; kingdom Metazoa; phylum Chordata; class Mammalia; order Primates; family Cercopithecidae; genus Rhinopithecus; species Rhinopithecus roxellana. The sequence goes on from NC_044551.1 coordinate 94,947,540, forward strand.
TTGAAAGCAATTCATGCAAATTGCAATGTAGCTTGTCATCTCTGGATCTTGTATGCTCTGGGCAGTCTATAACACTGGTACTGACAGGTTGCGAAAACAATAACAAAGCATGGTGCAACAAAACATATTGGGAAATAGAAAAAAATTTCAGCGAATGAAGAATAAAAAATATAGATGTTGACAAATAGGACTTGCTAAAGATGATTTCAGTCTTTAAAAAATCTAGGGAAAGGGAAATAGAGATGAGAAGAGATAGCTTCTGAGGAGACAAAGTAATTACAAACAAAGAGAAAGCAATGTTTATCACGTAGAAGAAATGACCAGAAAGAATTGTTGTTGGTGAAAAGAGGGAGAGGGAATAATTTATCTTTGCAATTAAAATAAATTACAAGCTTTAATTCTAAACAGGCTACATAAATTAAATCATTGTCTGTACTCTAAGTAAATAAGTCATGAACTTAATTATTCATGAAGATAGTTACTATATATAGACATTTCACAATAATTCACTGTAATTTTCAGGGCATCTATGTTTTTTCTGTTTTTGTTCTGGAAAATTGGACAGTGAATGCTGGGAAGCATCATTTTCTAGAAAATGAAAGAAAATGTCCCTGAAGTTTATGACATGAAACTTCTGTGGAGTGGAATATTGAGTGATGTGTTTTCTAGAATAGAAAACTTTTTATTTTGTTTTGTTTTTCTTCTTATTCCAAGCAGTGATATAAACTTATAGAATTGTTAGGTAGTGATGGTAAGGATCTTTTATACTACTAAGTCCTAGAGTGTTCTGAGATCATGATATATAAACATATGCTTTAATTTAAATCCAATATATTACATTTGAGAAAATCAGAAATAACACCCTGTTAGAATTCTCTTATTTGCCTTCACAAGACCACAGCATCTATGAGAGTCTTCATGATTTTAAGTCATGAAACAAGTGGATGGGCGTGACTATCATTCCTCTTTCTTTCCCAGGCATTAATAGCATCTCATGGTAGCTAGATTTACCAAATCCTCTTAATTTTTTAATATAGTTTACTGGTATGTTAGATTTTCATTTTTTTATCCCTTCACTTATCATTTATTGAGAAATTAATATTAGCATTTCTTAGTATACAATGAGTTTCTTAGTATACAATGGTGAACAAAACACAGTCCCTGTCTTTAAAAATAGGTAGGTCATGATCATGAAACCTTCCCCTATTGCAAGAGCACCTCTCAGGCCTTCCATGCTGTGTACCACGACTTTATTCCTCAGGCGTGTATGTTTGAACTATTCGCAGCAGCTAACATAGGAGCTTTTGATACATGGCATGGCCAGTGTATCAAAATCCCTGGCCTGCTGTGCACAGACGGAATTATGATCTGAGCTTTAAGTGAGCTGGTGTCTTAGGATTGTGACATTTCTTCACAAGTGTTTCTCCAGTGGTATAACGCTTCCTCTACTCTTTATTTCCTTCATTGGTTGCAGCATTCCCAGTCTATTTCTTTGAAGTTCTCATACTATTTAATTTGTTTTGTTTTGCTTTATTTATTGTTGTTGATGTTGTTTCATTTTTGCTTAAGTGAGACAGGATGGAATTGGAGCAACAGAAAGGTCCCTCTTAAAAGTGGAATAAAGCTCTGTCAAAATTTTCCCCCACGTTATCACAAAGGCTCTGAAGTTATTTCACAATGAATTTTTTCTTCCTTTGTCCTTGCCAGATGCACAACAGGATCTTTCTCAGATATTCATAGAGAGAAACTAAAGAATCACCTGCAGGTAAAGCCCACAAAAGTGCCAGGTTCCCTTTAAAACTGCAGTCCACAGGAAATTCTCACACTTTCTTCCAGCACTCTGCCGTGAGGAATTTATCAAAATTACCATTTAAGAGTTTCAGCCAGTTATGGACTCAGTGGCTTCTATTTCAGGTAGGAAGATTTCAGATAGGTCTCTCTGGATGATCCTGTCCTCCAGATTTCCAAGAGGCAATTTCCCCTGACCTGAATTATCTGATATGTAAAAAACAAGTCATTTATTTTCAGTTTCTCCAGCCTTTGCTTATTTTAACATGAGTGAGAACTTGTGAGATGCTTATTTACATGTCAGAGCTGAAATTGAAAGTCCAAATGTTATTAGTACCATAATAGTAGTATTTTTAACTTAGCTACGTCAATGCTACATCATCCTATGTCAGACTTTATAGATTTGAAACATTGAGCATAACAAAGGGGACAAATATAATTTAACCATAGTCACCATGTGTAGCACCTTGGATATAAAAATGATTCACAGCGTGTAAAATAGGTGTAGAAATAAAGTATCTGGATCTTACTTCTAATAGAAGTCATCTAGATAAACAGCAGAAATCAAGTACAGACTCAAACAGCAAAAAAAAAAAAAAAAAAAAAAAAAAAAATCTGAGAATTTTACAATTAAAATCTATGGCATGTAAAATTTGAGAAATCATTCATTTGAACTTCAGATAATTATAGACTTCAGACTTCTTTTTTCCTGAATGTCTTGTATCAGTGTGAACTGTGTCTCAAAAGTGTCATAACAGGGAACAGGCCAGCATATTTAAGGTAGCCTTCGTCACCGAACTCTTGTGAACCTCGTTCTTATCATTGAAAATATTTTACAGAGCGAGACTCCGTCTCAAAAAAAAAAAAAAAAGAAGAAGAAAATATTTTAAAGGGCTGAAGCGCATTCAGTGAAAACCAAAAGTAGACTTAATTGATCTACACCTTATCGCTGAAGTCTGAATTACCATCTTGTCAAAAGTGACTAGAGTCTTAGAGATAAAAGCTAAGAAAATTTTCATCCTCCAGTTATGATAAAGTCATGGTTCTCAAAAGTTGTCATATGTAAATCATGTACCATTTTATAAAACAAAGCTTAATGTGCTGTCATATTTAAAATTTGGTGGGAAGCGGGGAGTGCTTGTCTTGGGATTTTAACTTAGACGATTTTTGCAAAATTAGTGTCACCTGGAAGCATTTTATTGACAATTTAATGATTGACTTTTCTTCAGATCATTCTGCTAAGAGCAGGAATTTGAAGGTGAAAGCAATGTCACTAATATTAAAAACAACTTTATCATTCTGAAAGGCAAGTTATTTCAAGCCTGAGTCTCTCTGGAAAACTTTGATAAAGTCATTTTGATTCTGGAACATGTTGTTTCTTGCTAAGTTTCGCCAGAGATCACCAGCTCTATAATATAGAAATTGCACTGAGCAATTGGGATTTTATAAGAAATTACCATCATAAATATCATACTTTATTGTTGCATTACGATATACTTACTATGTTCTATATTTGGCTTCAGATGTATTAATACTGAATATACCCTCAATATGGCATGACTATGAATTAAACTAACCACAGCAAAAAGGAATAGTAACATCAATTTAAATTTTCCTAGAATATTGTGGCAATTCTATGTTTACATTCAAAATCCAGTAACAAAAAATTGATTGCAAAACTCATCTACAGTTTAGAATATGGGGAGATTAAACTAATTTTATCTCTAAATAAACTCAAAGTTGCATTTTAATATCAAAACTCATCAGTTCTCTTTCTGCTTTGGTATCATTAGCCTTTACAGCTTATCCCCACAGCATGAAGAAATTGAAACCCTGAGCAGACCAAAAATGGGTTCCAAAACTGAATCAGTAAAAAACAACCTACCAACCAAAAAAAGCTCTGGACCAGATTTTTTCAAAGTCAAATTCTGCTAGATTTACAGACTAGAACTGGTGACAATTCTACTGAAACTATTTCAAAATATCAAGGAGAAGAAACTCCTCCCTAATTAATCCTAAAAAGTCAGGATCACCCTAATACTAAAACCTGGCAAAGACACAACCAAAAAAGAAAACTTCAGGCCAGTATCGCTGATAAATGTAGAGACAAAAATTCTCAACAAACTACTAGCAAATCATATCCAGCACTACATCAACAAGTCAATACACCATAATAAAGTAGGCTTTATTCATGGGATGCAAAGATGGGCCAACATATGCAAATCAATAAATGTAATTCAACACATAAAGAGAATCAAAAGCAAAAAGCATATGCTCATCTTAATAGATGAAGAAAAAGCGTTTGATAAAAACCAGCATCCATTTATGATACAAACTCTGAACAGACTAGGCATCAAAGAAACATACCTAAAAATAAAAATAGCCATCCATGACACATCCAGAGCCAACATCATACTGAATTGACAAAAGCTCAAACCATTTTCTTTGAGAATGGCAACAAAACAAAAATGTCCATTCCCAACACTCCTATTCAATATATTTCTGAAATTTCTAGCCAGAGCTAGAAGGCATCTAAATAGAAAAAGAAGTCAAACTATCTCTCTTCACTCACAATATGAATCTATACCTAGAAAATTGAAAACCCTCTGCCAAAAGGCTCCTAGAATTGATAAACAACTTTAGTAAATTTCAGGATGCAAAATCATTGTACAAAAAACCAGTAGCATTTCTAGACTCTAATAGCATTCAAGTTGAAAGCCAAATCCTGGATACAATCCCATTTACAATCACAACACACAAAAAATAAAATACCTAGGAATAAATCTAACCAAGGAGGTTAAAGACCTCTACAAGAACTACAAAACACTTCAGAAAAAATATTATGGATGACACAAATAAAGAGACAAACATTCCATGCTGATGGAATGGAAGAATCAATATCATTAAAAAGGTCATGCTACCCAAAGCAATCTACAGATTCAACACTATTCTTATTAAAATACCAACGTCATTTTTCACAGAATTAGAAAAAAATATTTTATGATTCATGTGAAACCAAAAAAGAGCCTGAATAACCATTGTAATCCTAAACAAACAGAGCAAAGCCAGAGGCATCACATTACCTGACTTCAAACCATACTATAAGGCTACAGTAACCAAAATAGCATGGTACTGGTACAAAAACAGATACACAGACCAATAAAACAGAAATAAAGCCACACACATACAGCTATCTGATTTTTGTCAAAGTCAACAAAAATAAGCAATATGGAAAGCACTCCCTATTCAATAAATAGTGCTGGGATAGCTGGCTAGCCATATGCACAATCATCAAGCTAGACTCCTACCTTTTCCCGTATAGAAAAGTTAACTTAAAGTGGATTAAATATTTAAATGTAACACCTGAAGCTCTAAGATTCCTAAAACAAAACATAGAAAACACCACTCTGGACACTGACCTTGGGAATACATTTATGACTAAGTCCTCAAAAGCAATTGCAATGTTAACAAAATTGACAAGTGGGACCTGGTGAAACTAAAGAGCTTCTGCACAACAAAAGAAACTGAAGAGAGAGTAAAAAAAACAATCTGCAGGATGGGAGAAAGTATTTGCAAACTACACATCTGACAAAGGTCTAATATGCAGAATCTACAGGGAACTTAATTCAACAAGTAAAAAGCACATAACTTCATTAAAAACTGGGCAAAACATATGAATAGAATCTTCTCGAAAGAAGATGCACAAGTGGCAATGAACATAGGAAAAAATGCTCAACATCACTAATCATCAGAGAAATGCAAATCAAAACCTCAAAAAGATACCATCTCACACCCATTAGAAAGGCTAGTATTTAAAAGTCAAAAAACAGAGAAGCTGAAGGCTTTAGAGAAAAAGGAATGATTATACACTGTGGTTGGGAATATAAATTATTTCAGCCACAGTGGAAAGCAGTTGGGATAATTCTCAAAGAACTTAAAACAGAACTACCATTCAACCCAGCAATCCCATTACTGGGTATATATCCAAAAGAAAATAAATCATTGTACCAAAAAAACACATGTACTCTTCACAGTAGCAAAGACATAGAATCAACCTAGGTGCTCATCAGTGGTAGATTAAATAAAGAAAGTGTGGTACATACATACCATGGAATACTACATGACCATAAAAAAAAAAAAAAAAAAAAAATCTTGTCCTCTGCACCAATACAGATGAAGCTGGAGGCCATTATCCTAAGCGAATTAATATAGGAACAGAAAAACAAATATCACAAGTTTTCACTTGTAAGTGGAAGCTAAACATCTGATACTCATGGACATAAAGATGATAGCAACAGATACTGGGGACTACTAGAAAGGGCAAAGGGGGAAACTACCTATTGGGTGCTATACTCACTATCTGGGTGGTAGGATCAAGCATACCGCAAACATCACCATCACACCGTATATTCATGTAAAAAACCAGCACATGTACCCATAGATCTAAAATAAAAGTTGAAATTATTTTTAAAAATTTAAAAAAGAATGGTTCTATCATACATATTCTATAAATTCAATGGGAATTAACTGGAGACATTTCTTGAAAAATACAACAAATGAAATTGATCTAAGAAGATATAGAATATCCAGTTCTATATCAAAAACATCAAAATAATTTCAACAAAAACACTCCAACTAGGAAATCTCTAGGAAATCAACTAGGAAAGGTAAGTCTAACATTCAAGGGAGAGATTACACCATTACTGTATGTATATATGTAAATGTTGGGTTTTTTAGAGAAAAATCATTTACCAAATTGTTTTATGAAGGTAGTTCATGGCTAATCCAAAATCGAATAAGACATTACACAATAAGAATAAGAAAGGGAGAAGAGAGGAAGGAAAGAAAAGGGAAGAGAGTAAGGAAGGAAGGCAATATAAAAGGAAAGCAAAGAGGACAGAAAGAAAGAAAAAGATAAAAATATACACGACATTCCTAATACCCCATATGCCTTTGAGGCAATGTTTATTTTCTTCATTCTATTTTTCTCTCGTTGTTCAGCTTGCATAATCTCTATCAATCTACTCTCAAATTTGCTTATCTTTTCATCATCCATTCTAAGTCTACGTTCAAGCCCTTCTCATGAATATGAAATTACTATAATACTTGTGGGGTTTGTTTCATAATTTCTATCTCTGTATTATTATTAGTTCCTTAACGCAACATTGTCATTACCCCTTCCTTTCCTTCTCCGAACATACTTACCTTCAGTTCTGTGAACATATTTATAATGGCAATTTCGAAGTCTGTTTCTTTCAAATCTGGCATCTGGATGTTCTCACAGGCAGTTGTGTGGCCTGCAATATTTTTTCCAGTGTAGAGTCCATACTTTCCTGTTTCTTTGCATGCCTCAAAATTCTTTGTTGGAAACCTGACATTTCAGGTACACTTTCTAGCAACTCTGGGTACTGATACTCCGGGTACTGATACTCTTTCTTCCAGGGTTTGGTTTTGTTGTTTATTTCCTAATGACTGGATTTGGCGTATCATTTTTGTGAAGTACACCCCCCCTCACCTACACAGTGTTAAACCAGTAATGTTAATACACAGGGAGGCATCTCTTTGGAGATACTCACAGGCACTCTGGGAAGACAGTAGTGCAGATCTCTTATTCTCTATTCCTGACTAGACATGGCTGCTAAACTCCATTAATTGCTTCCCCTCCTTGTTCTAATAGTCTCACCAATGACCTGGGGCATAAATTGCTCCACAATCTAACCCAATTCAATTCTGGCTGCTTTGAAGAAACAGTTTCTGACATCTATGTTTGATATTTGTTCTGACTCCACAAGGGTCCCCTTCAGCTATCCTCTTTGCTATTCCCTTACTTTTCTTACTGAATTTTCACAGATTTCCTTGAGCACATGTTTCTTCATTGCCATTTGCCCTTAGGGTCCAGAGCCTTATGATTCACTAGAAAGTGAGTCAGTGAAGTTCCTTGTGCTGTAATGACAGTAGTTTTTTATCCTCGAGAATGCCAGATAATTTAATGTTCAAAATTGATCAATACATTTACAATATGTAAAAATGCACAAAAATATTAATTCAGTACCCATTCATGATTTTTAAATGCTGAATACACTAATAGTAAGAAACATACTCAACTGACAAAGAACATTATAAAAAATTCAATAGCTAACATAATGTACAATGATAAAAAAATGTTGTTTACTTCTAATATCTAGAAAACTATGCTAGCTTTCACAGTTTCCACTCAGAATTTTACTGGTTGTTCTAGCTATTATAATCAAGTAAGAAATTAAGGTAAAATCTATAAAATCCATAAATTCTGAAATAAAACTTTGTTTATATATATATTTTTTTTTACATAGAAAATTCCAGAAATCTAGAAATTAGTTCAAAAGGTAATAAATTTAGCAAGGATACAGAAATGATCAATGAAAAACAATTGTTCTTATATACCAGCAGCAGACAATTTAAATATTAAAAATGACCACTTACAAGATGGCTATAAAAAATACAGTAACGTATCTAAGACCTCTGCGCTGAAATTTATAAATCAATACTAGGATAAATGAAACAAGATATAAATAAACAAAGAAATATACAATGTTTAAATATCATAAAAATTGATTTTTTTAAACTTTATGTTCAGGGATGTATGGACAGATTTGTTACATAAGTAAACGCCTGTCATGGAGGAATTGTTGTATAGATTATTTCATCATCCAGATATTAAGCCTAGTAGCAACTGGTTACTTTTCCTGATCCTAGACCTCCTCCCAGCCTCCACCCTATGAAAGGCCCCAGTGTATGTTGTTCCCTTCTATGCGTCCATGTGTTCTCATCACTTAACTCCCACTTATAAGTGAGAACATGCGGTATTTGGTTTCCTGTTCGTGGGTTAGTTTGCTAAGAATGATGACCCCCAGGCTCGTCCATTTTCCTGTAAAGGACATGATGTCTATTTTTTTTTATGACTGCATAGTATCCCATGGTGTATCTGTACATTTTCTTTATCCAGTAGACCACTGATCGACATTTAGGTTGATTCCATGTCTTTGCTATTGTGGATAGTGCTGCAATGAACATATGTGTACATGTGTATTTATGATAGAACAGTTTATATTCCACTGGGTATACACACAGTAATAGGATTACTAGGTCAAATGTGAGTTCTGTTTTTAGGTCTTTGAGGAATCACCACACTGTGTTACACAATGGTTGAACTAATTTACACCTCTACTAACAGCGCATAAATGTTCCCATTTTTGTGCAACCTCACCAGCATCTTTCTTTTTTTAAAACAGCCATGCTGACTGGTGTTAGATCTCACTGTAGCTTTGATTTGCATTTCTCTAATGATCAGTGATGTTGAGCATCTTATCATATGCTTGTTGGCCAAATAAATGTCTTCTTTTGAGAGGTGTCTGTTCATGTCCTTTGCCCACTTTTTAATGAGGTTGGGTTTTTTTCTTGTAAATTTTCTTAAGTTCCTTATAGATGCTGGATATTAGACCTTTGTCAGACACATAGTTTGCAAAAGTTTTCTCCCATTCAATAGGTTGTCTGTTCTCTCTGCTGATAGTTTCATTTGCTGTGCAGAAATTCTTTAGTTTGATTAGATCCAATTTGTCAAGTTTGCTTTTGTTGCAATTGTTTTTGGCGTCTTCCTCATGAAATCTTTGCCCTTCTCTATGTCCAGAATGATATTGCCTAACTTGTCTACCAGAGTTTTTACAGTTTTGGATTTTATGTTTAAGTCTTTAATCCATCTTGAGTTGATTTTTGTATATGGCATAAGGAAGAGGTTATGTTTCAATCTTCTGCATATGGCAAGCCAGTTACTCCAGCACCATTTATTGAATAAGGAGTCCTTTCCCCACTGATTGTTTTTATCACCTTTGTCGAAGATCAGATGGTTGTAGCTGTGTGGCCTTATTTCTGGGCTTTGTATTCTGTTCCATTGATCTATGTGCCTGTTTTTGTACTAGTCCCATGCTGTTTTAGTTGACTATAGCCCTGTAGTATAGTTTGAAGTCTGGTATGGTGATACCTCCAGTTTTGTTCTTTTTGCTTAAGATTGCCTTTGCTATTAGGGCTCTTTTTTGATTCAATATACATTTTAAAATAGTTTTTTTTTTTAATTTATGTGAAAAATGTCATTGGTAATATGATAGTAATAACATTGAATCTATAAATTGTTTTGAGCAGTATGGCCATTTTAACAATATTGATTATTTTTCTTTATTGAACAGTTTTCCATGTGCGTGTGTCATGTCAGATTTCTTTGAGCAGTGTTTTATAGTTCTCATTGTACAGATCTTTTGTTTCCCTGCTTAGCTGTATTCTTAGGTATTTTTTGAAAGAATCAATATTTTTTAAATGCCAGTTCTCCATAAGTTGATCTATAGATTAAAAAAATCAATCTAAATCAAATTTCAGCAGGATTTTTGGTAGAAATGGCAAGAGTTCCTAAACTTCAAAAGACTGAAATTCAGGGTCTCAAGACTAAACAACTAAGACCAAACATGTAAACACAGACCAATAAAATATAATATAGAATTCACATTCATGGGTTATTTAAATTTCAACAAAAGTGTGAGTATCTTTCAGGACATGAATGTCATTTTTTAATTGTGTAACTTCAACTGTATATTTTTATGGAAAGTAATCATCAAATGTTAACTTTCAACACACACACACTCACACTCACACCTGACATAAATAATATACCTAAATGTAAAACCTAAGAATATAAAACTATAAAATACAGAGATGAAAATCGTTACCACATTCATGCATGGAAACAATTCTTAGAACGAAGATGTGAAAACTACAAAATTTTTAAAAACAGATAAATTGGACTGCATGAAAATTAAAATTCAAGAAATGAAAAGGAAAACCACGGAAAGGAAACAAATTTATAGAAACATAAATAACTCTTACAACTCAGTAATGAGGATTTAAATAGCTCCATATAAATGGGCAAAAAGATCTAAATGGGCATGACCCATAAGACATTTGCATTGCCAATAAATCCATCACAGTGTTCTGCATATTAAGGTAAATAAACATTAAAATTATATGCAAGACTCCTTCACATCCATTAGAACCACTAGAATGGTTACAATTTAAAATGCTGGCAATACATAGTGGTGACAAGTGTGTGGGCAACTGGAGGCCTCCTATACTGCTGGTGAAAATGTAAAACCATACAACTATTTTGAAAATCAGTTTCTTACAAACCTTACATGCACATCTACCATAAAACCCAACAATTCAACTCCTAGGTATGTTATTTTAGTTAAATGAAAACATCCACATAAAGATCTTTATGAAAATGTTTATAGTCATTTTTTGTAATAACAAGTAAATAGAACATTATCAAATGATTAAAAGTAATGAATAATGGATAAACAATTTCTGCTACATCCATAAAATACAATACTGTTAAGCAGGAAAAAAAAAAAAAAAAAAAAAAAAAAAAGAACTATTACCACATGTGGCAGTACTAATCAGTCTCAATTATGTTGGGTGCAAGAAGGCAGACTAAACTGAGTACAGTCTGTATTAACTTGTTTAGATAAAATTGTATAAAACAAAATTGTATACATAGTAAAAGAAAGCAGATGAGTGGTTTCCTGGCAATATAGGTAAAGGGAAATATTACACAAGGATGCTTTTGGGCTAAGGGAAATATGCCTTATTTTGACCATAATGATGATTTCGCAGTTATAATCATATGTCAAATCTCAACAAATAGGAAACATTAAGTATATGCAATTTATTATACATCAATTATAACTCTATAAATTGGTGAGAACTATTTCCAAACATATTTTCATGTGTTAAATTATTTATTTTTAATCTTGAACTAATCTTGAGCAACCAATTGGAATGAAATTAGAGATAAGGCTTCAAACTGAACATGATGCAATGCTCTCCTTTTTTTGTTTGCTTGTTTGTTTGATACAGAGTCCTGCTCTGTCGCCCAGGCTGGAGTGCAGTGGTGTGATCTCAGTTCACTGCAACCTCCACCTCCTGGGTTCAAGCGATTCTCCTGCCTCAGCCTCCCAAGTAGCTGGGATTACAGGCACGCACCACCATGCCCAGCTAATTTTTGTATTTTTAGTAGAGACGGGGTTTCACGATATTGGCCAGGCTGGTCTTGAACTCCTGACCTTGTTATCTGCCCACCTCGGCCTCCCAAAGTGCTGGGATTACAGGCGTGAGCCACCGTGCCCAGCCAATGCTCTCATTTCTTTGCCTATTAAAAAAATAGTGAACATAAAAACCTAAGAAATACAAGTATCCAAAAAGGTAACATTCCATACTCTGGATCGACTACCAGTAGGGAGCCATCAGTAAAGAGAGTGTATGTCAGTTCTAGGTGAGACTGGAGGATTTTTGTAGAGGGGTGTCTAAGCAATTGAACATTTCATTTTCTTACTTTTTCCTTCTGTTCTCTCTTCAGTTCTCTTTCTTTCTCTTCTTCCATTTCCTTCTATTTCTTTTTTTTAATTTTTAATTTTTGTGCGTATATAGTGGGGTCTATATTTATGAGGTACATGAGATGTTTTGATACAGTCCTACAATGTGAAATAAGCACATCATGGAGAATGGGGCATCCACTCCCTCAAGCACTTATCTTTGAGTTACAAAAAAATCTAATTACACTCGTTATTTTAAAACACACAAATAAGTTATTACGGACTATGGTCACCTCGTTGTGCTATCAGGTAGTAGCTCTTATTCATTCTTTCTATTTTTCTTTTTTTTTTTTAACCTTCCATCTGCTCTACATTCTTTTTGTTGTTGTTATTTTTGTCTTCTTTGTTTCTTTGTTTTCACAGATGATAATATTTTTAATGTTTTCACTATTTTCCATTTATTTTATCATCCCTTTCATCACTCATCTTTCAAAATCTAGCTTCACTTTTTATATATGCTTTCACAATTTTGATCACATGCTTTTAAAACATTGTATGTGTCTTAATTTATTTAGACTGGCATAATAAAATATCATAAACCAGGTAACTTATAAATACCTCATTTTCCTTATTTCATTTTACCTTATAAACATTTTATTTTTTAACAATTCTAAGCTGGGAAGTCCAGTACAAAGGCACTGGCAGACTTGGTGTCTGTGGTGGGCTGCTTTCTGGTGCACAGATAGCTCCATCTCACTGTATCCTCACATGGTGGAAGGGAAGAACGAGCTCCCTTAAACTTCTTCTATAAGAGCACTAACCCCACTCATGAGCCTCATGACCTAATCATTTGCCAAAGACCCACCTATTAATACCATCACTTTGGGGGTTAAGACTTCATCATATGAATTTAGGGGGGACACAAACATTCAGACCCTAGCAATATGTTAATAAAACTATGAGAATACCATCATGTCTTGTATATCTATATTTGCAATATTCAGATTACTTATAAATGTCTTCATATCAAAAACATCATGTCACAGATGAGAACAATGATGGCTGAAAGAGCTCATTTTCATAATATTTCATAAGGAGAAATTAATTGAGTTACGATTTAAACCCACATGTTTTCAACCCACGAGCAATCTCATTTACTACACCTCCTTGTTGGTACATCCTGTCACATTTCTCTACACTGATAACCATCTTAGGAAACTATACCTAAATAGATTACAACCCTAGCAAGAGATTCTTATTTGCTTAAAGTGATCCTTCTTTTGGTTGCTGCTGGAGTGAGGAAACCCTCTACTTACAGATTTTTTTTTCATAAATTATGGACATCACAGTATGAACTACCAGATGTCAGAAATACTCTACTAAGGAGACAAGACACAAAGTTTTGCCTTGCAGTGTTAAACATTTAAGAAAACATAGTATATGTAGAACTCCAGTGTTCTCAAATTAATACTAGAAAATCTTTTTCCCCAAGACCTGTGAACACAAGCACAGCTATACAGCCCAATAAGAATTTATAAATAATTTGGCAAAACCTGACTTTCATATACAACATAAAGCATTCAGACGTGATATTTCTATTCTAATTTAGGATATAAGAAAGTGAATGTATATTTGTAAAGTTTTTACATAGCACTGCCTTTATAATAAAGCACAAACACTGACATAAAAAATGACTAACAAATATTTGGGGAGTTAAATCAAGGTATGACCTCAAAGACTCGATTCACAGGAATAAATTTAAATGCAAATACATATATATTTAATTCATGTTTATACTCTTAATAATTTGACTCTCAAATATAAGCAATATATTACAGTTATTACGTTATTGGTTCTATAACTATTACCATTATAAAATTCAATATTTACATTCATATATTATATAGATACATAGTCATGCTTGGTAGTCTAATTTTAACTTAATAATATAAATGTCACCAAACAACTTTTATTCTAAAGTTAATTAAGATACAAATAAGTGAAGCCTGTATTAGCTTTAGTTCCAGGCTTGAGCCAGAATAAACAACACATGAAAAGCTTCTGTCATAAGCATGAGGTCCTAAAAATGCATGCTGATTATAATAACAGTTGTAGTCTTTAGCAATTATCACCCTGACATTTGAGATCTGACACATGATTATAAAGTATCAACAATCATTTTCTGCAACCTTATGAAACCAGTGCAAGGGAAATACTTTCACATTTTCTTCCAAATATTTATATGCTGCTGCTTTGACCAGAGTCAATCATTAACTTTTATTCAACATTTTTGTGGATTCACTTCATATATAATTATTTGCCAGGAATGGTGGAAGAATATTATCAGCTTAATTGTTGTGCATATATTTCTCTGTGCTGATTAAATTATCTTTTTACAAAGCATTATTTTAACCCCAATATTATTTATTCTTCTCTGTGTCATTCATTTTTTTTCAAGTCTTTTTATTTCTGTGGCCAACATAAAATTAGTAGCATCTATGTCTTTCAGTAAAGGAATAAGCATAGTGAAATAATTTAATTTAGGTCACAGTTGGTGATATTTTGCATTACAATAAAATGATCCTTATTCTATTGAAGCATTTGTCAACAGCTGTATTTAATTATGACACACAAGGCATGCTGCAGAACCTAATGAGCTCAAAATTGTTGCCATGATGGAGGAAAGTGTATAATACTGAGGTCCAGACAATCAATGGGCAGAATTTTGGCAAAATACAATTTCCTATTGGGAATTCTTTTCAAAGCCTGGGAACATGCACTTGGGATTGTAGGAATACATAGCATAGACCTCCCTCAACTGATCAAGAGCTAAATCCAGCCTCCATGTAGACAAGAGGCTACGAAGACACAGACAAGATATTAGGTAGCCATCTGTTGTCAGAGCAATAGAAGGAGAACATGACAAATTGAGTGAAGATCTCAATAAAGCCCATTGTCAGGTTAACTAGTATGACACAGGAAGGACCTACAGAAAGGCAGTTGTGTCTCTCAAGAGCTAGGAGCTGATACTGACTGAAGTGGTAATTATCTAACAGCTCAAATGTAGGTGTTTGAAGAATAACCGAATATAGTTTCCTATGTAAAAAATGAGTTTCTACCTTACTATAGCGATTTTTTACAGAAGGATTTCACCTAAATGAGCATAGTCTACAGGTCAAGCACAGCAAAAGTAATATTTAATATAGAAGAGGATGTTTACTGTTGAGATGAAAACAATTGGGAACAAGATGAAAACTGGTGATTGAGTCATCAGATACTTTGGACATGAAGTGCTTCTCCACAAACTTTCCTTTTTTATCTTTTCATTTATTTCATTTTTTAAAAAAGGAAATTATACATTATGTAAAATTTTAAATTACCTTGTAAAAATCAGTATTCAATTAAAACACTATTGTGAACTATTATTTTATTGATTTGAGGGTTTCTTCTGTTTGTTTATATGTTGGAACATACCAACTGAAGGGTCAGGTGTTCTCAAAAAATGTCCCTAATGTGGGCTCATTGTATGCACAACAGTTCAGAACCTCAGGCAAGGTAAAAAGAGGCCCATTTCCTTAAGACAATACATTCACTGTGACTAGTTCCACCCCTGATTTTGGAATAAGGTGAATCCGTTAAGCACACTGAAAAGTTAATATTGTTTCCAACTCTCAACATAAGCAAATTTAACTCTGGACATGCCTCTCCTATCCTTAGAAGTTATACTCAGCTGGTGTGTCCCCACAAGACCCATGCAGCAGAGGAAGCCTTAGAAAATGAGCATCAGCTCTGTGGACTGCCACTAACTGCTGCCAGCTTAAACTCTACCTGTTGTTCTTGTTTTTATTATACCTGTTCTCAAATGCACATTCTAAGTTTGGTTTTGATTCCTGTTTCTTATCTTTTTAACACTGACAATTGGCCCAGCTCTCTTTTGTATATTAACAAATTTTTGCCTCCTTTCTAACTCTACGGCCTCTGCTAGTATAATGTCCTCCCACTCTGGAAATAACTTGATGGAAGCCATTTGCACCATATGTGGAACTTAGTTATTTGATTGTGGGTTACTTCCCCTTTAAGCATTTCTATTTCAATTCTTCTGTGCAATTATAGAATAAGAGGGTATACCCTTATAAAATTACTTAAGCAGGTGACTTTATTAAATAGGAAGTCCTTATTGGTGTATAGAAAATGGTTGAATTTTGCTACTGGAAAAAGTCATAACATGTGCTGTTGTTTGGTATCATTGTTACTTTAAAGGATTGTGAGAGTGCTAACAAGTTCAAAGACCACCCATTTTGGCTCAGAAGCCAGTCCAAATTAATTAAAACTACAAACCATCTTTAAAAACTACACCAAGTGTCCAAGTGTGCCAAGATTTATTTACTAAATTGTATTGATTTAGGCGTAAAATGTTTGCTTCTACTAATATCAGATTATTGAAGATTTATAAAGAGATTTTAATCAGGGTGATTGAAACAATTCAATAAGTCACCACTACTATGTACCAGTCAGCACACAGCAATTATTTTGGGTTTGGAGATGAATAAAAACACACACGATTAGTAAAACTTCTGACCTCATCTAAATAAATCAGAAATTCCTAATATTTGTGTTGTAGAATTTGTGACATGTCATCATTTCAAATGTGATAAGATGGGAATCATCATGTCCAAACTAAATGTGGTCTTGTCATCTTCTATCTTTTGAAACATTTTAAAATGGGGAAATGTCCTCTCTTTCTGAAAGTGCTAACTTTGTGTTGTTCATTATATCCTTTAATAATTTATCCCCAAAGAGAACAAATAGACAAAAAGCATTGAGCCAGAACTGGCAGCTTCTCAGTCCTCACTGCTTAGAGACAAAAAGAGCAAACAGATAGAATTTATCAGAGACTGCACAGCTCTAGTTATCAATTATCATGAGCTGTATTTTAAAATATTTTCTAGAATCATCTAAATTCACGTATATACCATAAGTGAAGAAGAGAAACACTCTTCTGTATTTATTAATTTATTCTATCAGCCTGTCATTTGATGTCCGGGAGGAAGAGGGAAGAATAAATGTAAAATCCTGATTTCTTCCTTAAGCCTTTCAGTAGAAAAAAAATAAATGTTGTAATCAT
Source organism: Rhinopithecus roxellana (assembly GCF_007565055.1). Lineage (NCBI taxonomy): Eukaryota > Metazoa > Chordata > Mammalia > Primates > Cercopithecidae > Rhinopithecus > Rhinopithecus roxellana. Next base: position 94,964,847 of record NC_044551.1, read on the forward strand.
TGAAGAAAAGTTTTTTTTCTTTAACTTTAAAAAAATTATTACCTACATACTGTGTTTCCATATTCTTCTGCCTCATGAATCTTGAATTCTCATTAGTAATTACAGACAGACTCCAGCTAGCTCTGATAACACTTGTGTTAAGAGGATGGCAATTAATTATATTTAAATAACAATAACCTAACTTTTAAATGACAGTAACCAAATTCCAATACTTTATTTCACATTAGAGGGTAAATAAATATTTCTTTCTCTGCAGTCACAGCGATTTCCATTCATTACTGCTTTTATAATGGAATTAAAATATACATTCTTCAGGCATAGCACGAAACAGGTAGTTTAATGATTTAGGTAAAAATTACAGACATGCATAGAGTTGGTAGATGAGATCATTACACTTGTTTAAAAAATTGTACAGTTTTCACTCTAATTGCCATATACATTATTTTATATAATAGCTAGCATTTTTCTTTTTATAATGGAAATATATACTACAGTTTACATACACATTTTTAGAAATACACAGAAAAAACACTATACAGCATTTGCAGCAGCAAACAAAAGTGCTTTCATTTATCTCAAAGTAGAGATATATTGTGGTTTTTTTTTTAACTTTAAGCTCAGGGCTACAAGTGCAGGTTTGTTACATAGGTAAATTTGTGTCATGAGGTTTTGTTGTACAGATTATTTCATCACCCAGGTATTAAGTCTATTAGTCATTAGTTATTTTAATTTTCCATCAATCAATTCATATTGACCTAACCTACCTTAATAGATAATAAAAATTGATGGTGATCAGTGCCTTACAGTTCATTTTCATGATGGAAGAAGATTTATAAACCAAAGTGAACAAATGATAGATCAAATTCCCAAAAGATGAGTTTTTACACAGAATAAGAAGATGTCCCCCAATGGTATATCAGAAAAGCTATTCAGCATCTTAACATAAATGTCCTGTAATATCTATGAAGTCTATAAATGTCCAATACAGTGTGTATACAAACACACACACATACATATATTTAATTATATATCATATATTTTATATTTTTGGTTAACATTGCACAGGTTACTTTAAATAGATTATATTTTCTTAAAAGTTTAATATTAATACTAATTTATACTGTTTATTCCAGGCTGGATATTGATTACTCCAAAATGATTTATTTAATTATATAAGCAATAATGCTATTTTAATTATATATCTGCTTTTGTATCTACAGGCTGCATCTGAAATTATTTTTTTTCATTCTTGCCTATCTTTGTAACTAGAAATCTCACATATATAATCCAACAAATCCTTAAACTTAGTCTACTTTGAAATTAAAGTGTTGTCTTACATCTACAGATTAATCTCATTTCAATTTCCCAGGGATTATAACTGGCATCTCTACTAGTCCATCATACAGGTTGCATTGTGAAATCACCTTCAATTCCCTCTTATTTTCATTTTCTAAAATCCTTTATCAACTTATCCAAAATAATTTTCCCTTTAAATGTTTTTCAGTTTTACCCTTTTTTATCTTTACTATCAAAATTATTCCAAGGAAATATCAGTTTGGATGGGATCAAAGCAAACTTGAGTGGTGCAGAGACCATAGACATTCAGGTAAGAGAGGTGTGAGTGATTTTTGGAGTATTGTGAAAATACATAATTATAGAAAGTGAGATTTCAGAAGAATGTGGGTGGAGAAAAGGAAAAGACAAAATAAATTAAGGGAAATGTACTTTTTCTCATTGTGTTAGAAACAACACAGATGGCTATAAACATTCATTTAGAAAATAAAACCCAGAAAAAAAATAACCTTCACATTTTGAACTGAAGTGCTATGCTTCATCAGTGACAGCAACCATACCATTCTTGGTGTTAATGCATTTTTCCACCATTTTTTATCAAGAAAGTATGATCTGTTACTGGCATTAGCCAACTCCAGGCAGCAAAATAGACAAAATGTCAACAGTATCTACAATAACTCACATCATCACCACACTCCTTTACATGCCACAGAGTTGGTCTGATTCAGGAAAAAAATATGAGTGGAAAATTGAATGAAGTGACTGAAGAGTGAGAAGCCATATTTTCCACAAACAGGCTGCAGCTTGAGACATTCCAAGATTTTAATATTAGTAAATGCACTTTGTAGTTTCAAAATGTTTCTAAAGCTCTTAGAAAGCAGTAAGGTTAAGAGCATTATTCGATTAATAAGTTTTTGTTGGAGACAACAAAATGATGTTTGGAGATAACAAAATGATGTAAATGAGATACATAACTTCTACTCACTGATGAAATGGTAAAAATTCATCCATCCTTGAAAACACACTCTGTGTCAAAAAGTCCTTCTAATAAAGGATCAAACAAATTGAGAGTTCCTTAGTGATGACTAAGGGAAATGCAATATTTCTTATTGGATTTACACTTAATTTTGTTATAAAAATATCTTACCACACTTGTAATGTTTAATAAAAAAAATAGAATTATACTTCTTACAATCAGAAAGATGACCTACTGAAAGTATTAGAAATATCAGGGTCAGAAAAATTTAAGAATAAACCTGGTATCATGAAAGAACATTTCTGACTTCTATAAAAATATCAGGATTTGGTCCCATCTCCTTCATTAATAACTTTCCACCTTGAGCAATTTATCTAATCAATCTATATAAATGTATACAATTTTGTATAAGTAATAACAAGAATAAAACCTTCATCATTTCTTGACCTGAGAAAAAAGAGAGATTATGTTTGGGGGAAAAAATCTAGGGAAGCTGCAATAAGCTTAAGCAAAATTCAGTTATACAAGCATATCTCATTTTATTGTCATTTGCTTTATTGTGTTACAAATACCACCTTTTCTAAAATTGAAGGTTTGTGGCAACACTGTGAACAGCAAGTCTATCAGCATCATTTTTCCAATAGTATGTGCTCACTTTGAGGCCCTGAGTCACATTATTGCAATATTTCAAAATTTTTCATTATTTGTTACACTGATCTTTGTCATTGCTATTATAATTGCTCTGGGCCACAAAACCATTAAAATTATATGGGCCACAAACTGCACCCATATAAGATGGAGAACTGAATCAGTAACTGTCGCATTCCTCTCTCTCTCTCCCTCTCCTTGGGGCCCCCCTTTCTCTAAAATATAGTAATATTAAAATGAGGCCAGTTAATAACCCTACCATGGCCTCTAAGTGTTCAAGTGACAGAAAGACTCACAAGACTCTCACTTTAAATCTAAAGCTAGAAATGGTTAAGCTTGGTGGAAAAGGCACGCCCCAAGGAGAGACAGGCTGGAAGCTAGGCTTCTTTCACCAAACATCCAAGTTGTGAATGCATAGAAAACATTCTTGAAGAAAAACTTAAAACTGCTATTCCAATGAATACATGAATGATAAGAAAATGCAACAGTTTTATTTCTGATATGGAGAAAGTTAGTGGTCATGATTAAAGATCAAACTAGCCACAACATTCCCTTAAAACAAAGCCTAATCCAGAGTAAGGCCCTTACTCTCTCCATTTCTGTGAAGACTGATAGAGGTGAGGAAGCAGCAGAAGAAAAGTTTGAAAGTAGCAGAGACTGGATTGTGAGGTTAAGAAAAGAAGTCATCTCCATAAAAGAAAAGTGTAAGGTGATACAGCAGTGGTGATGTAGAAGCTGCAGCATGTTGTCCAGAAGATCCCGCTAAGACAACTGACAAAGATGGCTAAACAACAGATTTTTCAATGTGGATGAAAGCTTTGCATTGAAAGAAGATGCCACTTAGGACAGTCACAGCTAAGAGATAAGTCATCCCTGGCGTCAAAGCCTCAAAGGATAGGCTAAATCTTGTTAGAAGCTATTTTAGCAAGTGACTTTAAGTGAAACCAGTGCTCATTTACCATTCTAAAAATTCTAGGGCCCTTAAGAATTATGCTAATCCATCTTACCCGTGTTCTATAAATGAATCAGCAAAGCCTAAATGACAGCACATCTGGTTACAGCATGGTTAACTGAACATTTTAAGCCTACTATTGATTCCTACTGCTTAGAAAAAAATATTCCTTTCAAAATATTATTGCTCATTGACTAGACACCTGAACACACAACAGTTCTGATGAAGAGGTACAAGGAGACTGATGTTGTTTTTATGCCTACTAACACAACCTCAACTCTGCAGTCCATGGGCAAGAAGTAATTTTGACTTTCAAGTCTTATTATGTAAGAAATACATTTCTTATGGCTATGACTACCATTTCTTACGGGTATAACTACCCATTCCTTGGGTAGATATAAACAAATAAATTGCAAACTTTCTGTAAAGTATTCGCCATCCTAGATGACATTATGAATATCCGGGGCCAGGTGTGGTGGCTCAGGCCTGTAATCCCAGCACTTTGGGAGACCAAGGCGGCTGGATCACCTGAAGTAAGGAGTTCAAGACCAGCCTGGCCTACATGGAGAAACCCTATCTCTACTAAAAATACAAAATTAGCTGGGTGTGGTGGCACATGCCTGTAGTCCCAGCTATTCGGGAGGCTGAGTCAGGAGAATCGCTTGAACCTGGGATGGGGAGGTTGCAGTGAGCCGAGATCACACCACTGCACTCCAGCCTTGGTGACAAATTGAGATTCTTTCTCAAAAAAAAAAAAAGAATATTTGCGATTTACAGAAGCAGGTCAAAATAGCCACATTAGCAAGAGTCTGGAAGAAGCTGATTCCAACACTCATAGGTGAAATTAAGGGCATTAACACTCTCATGGAGGAAGTATCTACAGAGATGATGGAAACAGCAAGATAATTAGAATTAGAAGTGGAGGCTGAAGATGGACTTGAATTGTTCCAGTCTCATGATAAGTCTTCTTAGGTATGAGCAAATAAAATGCTTTACTGAGATGAAATCTACTCCGGGTAAAGATGCCAGGAACATTATTGAAATTATAACAAAGAATTTAGAACATTACACAAGCTTAGTTGATAAAGCAGTGGCAGAGCTTGAGAGAACTGACTCCAATTTTGAAAAAAGTTCTACTGTAGGTAAAATGTCATCAAACAACGCTGCATGCTACAGAGAAATATTTCATAAAAAGAAAAGTCAATCAGTGTGGCAAATCTTATTGTTGTCTTATTTTAAGAAATTGCCACAGCTACCCTGACCTTCAGCCTCCACCACCTAATCAGTAAGCAGTCGCCAACATTAAGGTAAGACTCTATCAGCAAAAAAATTATGACTCATTGAAGGTTCAGATGATCATCAGCATTTTTAATCAATAAAACATTTTAAATTAAGGTATGTACATTGTTTTCGAGACATAATGCTATTGCACACTTAATAACTACAGTGGAGTGTAAACATAACTTTTCTATGTATAGGGTTATATAAACCCAATGCATATAAAAGTTTATTTTATTGCAATATTATTAAAAATATTTTTTATTATTAAATTACATAAATTATATAATAATAATTAAATATTAAATTATATTATTAAAATATTGCAATATTCACTTTATAATAAATTTATAACTTTATTGCAATATTCACTTTACTGCAGTGTCTGGAACTGAACCCACAATATCTCTGAGGTATGCCTGTATTAGGTCTGTTTCTAACACTAATTTACTATGTTAGTGTGTGACAGTAGGTCTTTGAATATATTCTTCATTGTGAAATGTAGCATGCAAGCAAAAATCTATGAGATAAATAGATGTGTATTTCAAAGGATGATAATAATTCAAAGACACGCAGTTTAATAATGTTACCAATATGATTGACATCTCCTTCTGACCACCTGATAACTCTCCTACATACTCCAAAATCACAAAATTGAACCATTACTATGTATTTTTGATAATCATCTTGTTCATCTTTATATTTTTATTATACATATATTTATTCCTAACTATATATGATTCACACTGGCTTCTTGACAGGGTTCTGGGACTCAAAGTGGCTAGCTTGACTTCTTCACAACATGGCAGTGAGCTTCTGAAAAGGACCATTCCAAAGCAAAAATATTCAATGTGTAAGTTTTTATCAAGTGTTGTTTGCATCATGCTTGCAAATGTCTTACTGGTCGAGCCTACAGTCGATGTGGGAGGGCACAACCCAGGGATGTGTATATTGGGAGATGTGATTCACTGGCGACCACCAAAGTCATAGAGTCAAAGTCTAGCACAGTGATCTAAAGAGCTATATGTGCAGTATCACAGAAATATTCATCTGGATAGTGGCTTCCCAAATATCAAGTTAGAATTCGATATAAGGTTTTCACTACCTAGAATGGATGCTAAGAAATGAGACACTTTATTTAGTCTTAGATAGAAAGGAAAAAAAAAAAAAAGTATGAGAAAAGGAACATAAAATCTGAGCAATACTAGCAAAATTGAAAACTTGATTTATAATCTTAGATTATTGAGCCAGATCTTCTTAAAGTCTTCCGGATATCCCCTGTGGATCATCAGAGTCAAATTTAGAAATAATCTCACTCAATTGTTGGGGGGAAAAATGAATGCAGGAACTATGATCAAGAAAGTTACCTATTTCTTATCTTAGTCATGGCCCATATTTAAAATATATCTTATATTATCCATTAAATAGAACCACCTTTAGCAGTATGATGATTTTTCTTGATGTAGCTATACTGGAGAAATATTTGGAATTCTAGATTTTGTTGTCATTTTTACAGCCTTCACAAACAGCCTTAATTATAGATTCATCCCCAATAACAGAGCAGTTTTTAAATAATAAACTTACATTGACAGAAACTCTAATGCACAGTCAGATTGGAGAGGGCTTAAGTGGTCTCTCTAGAGGTCAAAAGACTGGATAAGTACCCATGGCAACATGATTTCAAGTCAGTGGAATAACCATGAAATCAAAGAGTAAGGGAGCAGCTGTGGGATCTAGCACATTTAGCACAACTAATCAAACCGAGGTCAGCAGCTGGTATAAGTTGTAAAGGGATAATATAAACTCCAGTGGCGGGTTCTTAAAATATTGTCCACAGACATGTAAAAACAACGGTATTGTGTTGAGGTACTGCAGAAAGGGCATTGCCCAGTTCAGCAATGTTTGCCACCGCGGACAGCTAAACTGTCTTAATGAGCAGCTTCCAAAATGAAATATAATAGATAGAAGAGATGGACTGTTGGAAAAAGAAGTATGGCTAACTCCAAATGTCTTGCTGACAATAAATCCTGGTATCTCCTGTTCATTCTATGGATGGATTTATTGAACTACATTTCATCCCATTTTATACCTAAGACTGCACAAGTTATGTTAAATCACTTTCTGGGGAACACTGTGTTTTCTAAACTATGCCATAAAAAATGTAATTATTATATCTGACTTTAGGCAACCCATTTTACCTACCTGGATTAGAGTTTTATTATTTTTAAAATAGAAGATTTGCCCCCCTCCCCCACCAAGTAATTTCTGGCTCTAATAATTTGTTGTAGTTCCTATTATCAACCAGTCCCTGGATAAGCACTAGGTATACAAAGCGGCAAAAAGCACTCTTCACGAAATTAGTTATTTGGAAGTCTAAAATAAATTCATGAAAATATAAATAATAAGCCAGCATGGGCTAAGCATAATATTTTCAAAAAACATATATAGGTCAGGTGCGGTGGCTCACCCCTGTAATCCCAGCAATTTGGGAGGTTGAGGCCGGTGGATCACCTGAGGTCAGGAGTTTGACACCAGCCTGGGCAACTTGGTGAACCCTGTCTCTACTAAAAACACAAAAATTAGCTGGGCATGGTGGCTGGCGCCTGTAGTCCTAGCTACTCAGGAGGGTGAGGCAGGAGAATCGCTTAAACAACCTCCCAGGAGGCAGAGGTTGCAGTGAGCCGAGATCACACAACTGCACTCCAGCCTGGGTGACAGAGTGAGATTTCATCTCAAAAACTAAAAAAAGAAGAAAGAGGGAGGGAGGGAGGGAGGGAGGGAGGGAGGGAGGGAGGGAGGGAGGGAGGGAAGGAAGGAAGGAAGGAAGGAAGGAAGGAAGGAAGGAAGGAAGGAAGGAAGGAAGGAAGGAAGGAAGGAAGGAAGGAAGGAAGGAAGGAAGGAAGGAAGGAGCATCTATAGTAAGTCCTCCAAGACTTGGAGGAAGTAGAAATCACTTTGGGGCAATATGTTTGAAAATTTTCCTAACAGTGGGTAGAAATTGGATAAAATAGAGTGAGTTGAGCACACTGCAAGAATGGTAACTGAAATGAGCTTAGGTGTGGAGGCAGATATTTAACTTTGGCCTTGAAAAAGCTAACCACTACCGTCTGCAATGGTGTCGCTATATATAATTTCCCTGATGTCTAAATACTTAGTCCAGATATGCACATGCTCTTTTATTTATACCAGTTGGTCTTCTTCCTTTGCCCTATTTTCAGATGTCCACTATTCTTACAGGGGAGAAGCCTAGACTGACAATATATAAAGAGTAAGTATTATATTGTCTCACTTAAACAATGCATTTTTTCTATTTGATCATTCTTCTACTTAACACACTGTTCGCTTTTTTCCTCAAAAGCATCTGTTACTAAAAATAAAAACAGACCACCCCTCCAACCATGCAGATGGATCTGATGTAATTAATCTATATATCTAGTCCCTATATGTCAACACTGACTACCTATAAATCACCTCAAATTGAACAATTTGGACAGTCAAAGAATGGTTTCTGCTCTTATATAATCAATGTACAATATATAGATCAATTCAGGGTAAGACAACATATATTTTGCTTTCCAAGTCATTGTAGAAAAGACGTGTAAGTGAGTTTTAACATGATTATGTGTATGAAGAACTTGAAGCAGATAATCCTGGAGCTCTGCTTGTCATCCTTTGGCCACCTGCAGTGATGGTGGCCCATCGGCAGCTCAATGGGGGACCATTCTACACGAGATCAGGTTCCCATTGCAAGAAATCTATTTCAAACACAACATATGACTCTATACTTTCCTGCCTTTGGGACCTCACCAAGACTGCAAAATCTTCGTCACAATTCTCAACCACACCCACATTAGAAACTCAAAAATATATGCAAAAAGTGTCTTACTATTCTAACATTGGGAAGAAAACTGCAGTTGATCACATTTACATATCATTTTATTTGAAATATTTTATTGTAATTATTTCTTATCACATGAAACATATTTACTTCCTGAACAATTTTCTTTTTTTTACCGATTTCGAAATGTATACCTTTGGCTCAGTCACCAGTTGAACCCCAAATACGTTGCTGTCTGTACCTTATTTTCTTAGTGGGAAGAATAAAGACAGTATTGAAGTGAAAACAATGTTGTCATCAAGGACATAGTCTCTGAGAGAGACCCTTCAGGAGATACGAAGTTGGTGGCAGTGGCCATAGGCCCCTGAAACTGGTGATCAGCACTGGAGAGTCTCAGCATGGGCAACAAGTTATCAGGAAGCAGCCAGTACTAGGGATAAAGACAGGAAGTAAAAGTGATAACAAGAGATTAGAGAAGTAGTCAGGATCGTAGGATTAAAGATGACTGAAGCCATCTAGCACACCTCATAATTTTGTCAAAGCAGTTTTGGAATAGGAAGAGGTGCAGCAGTGAGAAAATGCATAAATGATTCATGGTGTGTATTCTGATTGTAAATAAGTGTTGCACTTAAAGCTAGATGCCTTCTCATTTTTAAAAGGATAAAATGCTATGTCTTAAATAATAAAGAAGAAAATCACCAAGCTGAGAAATAAAAAATGCCACATCTGACGTGAGAGTTAATATAAGACTAGCACATGAAAAAGTTTGGATAAAACAGTTATTTGTGCATTATGAAACATCAGACTTCAATGGAATCTTCTGCACTTGCAGCCTCTTTGAAAGGGGGCCTATGCATGCCCATGGCTTATGCACGCTCAGGGGAGCTGGTAATACTCACTCCAAGCTGCAATGGCACTTCTGTAAAACACAGACCTGTTTTAAACTGTGATCTTTCTCCAAAATTTAATTTCTCCACATTATATATCTACTGTTTATTTAATATCTTCAATATTTAAGCATAAACACAATTTGAGAAACATACATGCAAGAAGCTATAAAACAATTTTTCAAAGTACCAAAACTGCATAAAAAATGAACATAGGAATAGGAAAAGGGACTCTTCAGAACAAAAACAATCTAGACTTTCTGACAAAAATTAAGTATGTTTTTGTCTCTAATTTACTAGCCTACCTGAACCCAGAGAAGTTTTCATGTAAATCCATGAAGCATCATGCACTAAGACATTCACCATGATATCATTGAGGGTAACAGGGAGCTGGTTACAGCCTAGATTTTCCTAAGACGATATATAAAAGAATTATAGTTAATGCATACTGTGAAATGCGTCATGCAGTTAGAAAAAAATAAATTTTAAGGGAATAGAGTAACATTGATAAATGTGGCAAGCATTTTTTGTAAAGAGATATGTTTTTAAAAACAGCATTAAACAAGACAGAAAACATTGATTCAATTTATAAAATTAAAAAAACAAAAACTTGAACATATGTGCATGTTCACATATAGACACACAAGGACCTGCATCAAACATGTTGAACAGATTGCATGTTGGAAGAGGCAAAAGAGTAGGTACTGAGAGGAAGGAGACAAACAGTACAGCTACGTAAGGTCTTGCATGGGAGACAGAAGGAAAACATTGGGAATAGTGAGGACTCTGAGTAATTAATGAGTAAACTCAGATTTTTTTTTTTTTTTTTCAGATATCAGGTGTGTCCACAACAACTATGAATGTCAGAAGAAACACTTTCAGAAAGGGAGTCATGGAAGAGAGAAAGTGTTAAAGAGTTCATAGAATTCATGGGATAGTTTTAGGTCATTATAACACAAAAATTCTGAGATTAAATGATAGCACTTTTTCTAGTTATGTGTAAATAAAAGATGCAGAAGCAAATGAACAAGGTTCAGCTGTTAGTAATTACAAAAAAAGGGAAAATAAAAGTGTAAGAAAATGTACCATTGTGAGCAGGGATTTTTCTATATTTTATTCTAAAAATTTGTGTAAACTACGTGTTTACAAATTTATGATTTTATATTTCATGTTGCATTTGTCTTATTTTCAAAAATGCAATACTTGTCATTCTACTTATATAATTATAAAACTATTGATTCTGTGTTAGGAAATATGATAACATGTTTATAACTTGTCAAACACAGCCAGAGCTCCTCCCCCTTCCTCAACTGGGGGAAAGGTTATGTCTATATTCTCAGAAAAGGAACTGCCATGGGTATTCAAAGTGACCAACCCCAGCATCTGTACCATAAAAGGATTTGAACAATTACTTTTATAACCTAGCAGTTGCTAATTTCAAATTAGGTTTCATGGAGAAGTTAATGAACCACAATTTGATTGCCTGTGATACATACAAATGGCTATTTAGTGTATAATGCTAGAACTGTAGGGCCCATAAATACCACACACATACACACACACACACCACATCCACTCATGTGCAACTATGCTCTTAGCTTAGACTTTGGTTGCTCTCCTCTCTTCCAGTGAGAATAAGACTCTAAATCCATGTAGCTCTTAAAAGAAAGATCATGAATTTCTGATGTCCCAAAACTCCAAGAGAATAAGAATCATACAGGATTCTAGATCACTGCTAGGGAGGAAAAGTGAGAACAGTAATAGCAAAATTCTGACATTGAAGGCTCCCATGAGAACTCCAGGTGTGGACGAGTAGGATCTGTGGTGCAAAATCCACCCTCTTTGGTTATACCATAAGTTGAGTCCATAAGAATTGTGGGGAAATGGGTGAACTCCTCTTGTATACCAGCTCGGAAGAGTTAGGTTGAAAATAAAAGCACTCTTCTCATGTCTTATTTCAATTTTCTTAGAGTACAAGAATGCAACAAAGCATTAATGGCATTATTCATAAAATATTGTATTTGGAGTATAAGTAGTTAATAGCTACTATTAATTTTTGTTCATTTGTTTGTTTGTTTTTGAGACAGAGATTTGCTCTTCAGGCTAGAGTGCAATAGAAAGATCATGGTTCACTGCAACCTCCGCCTCCCAGGTTCAAGTGATTCTCTTGCCTCAGCCTCCTGAGTAGCTGGGATTAGAGGCATGCACCACCACACCTGGCTAATTTTGTATTTTGAGTAGAGACAGGGTTTCTCCATGTTGATCAGGCTGGTCTTGAACTCCCGACCTCAGGTGATGCACCCACCTCTGCCTCCCAAAGTGCTGGGATTACAGGCGTGAGTCACTGTGCCCGGTCTAATTTTATCATGAATACTATTAGTAATAATATACTGTATAATAAAGTTACAGTTTTATATTAATATTATATTTGTATAATGGTTTTTAGTTATTGATACTGTATTATTACATTATAATGTAGTCATGATTTTTTTTTTCTTATCAGGATTAAGGGACTAGAAAAAAAAATCCAAGAAACATAATTCTTGTATTTCTTTCTTCCTAGAGGTGTCAATTCTCTATCTGGATAAAAATACAGCATGTCATTTCGCAAAGCAGACATTGGACTTAAATGGAAAATGTGTGCCACCTGTATTCCTGTTTCAATCTCTTTATCTCTTTATTTGCATCTGATGTGTCAAATTATCAAGGAACTCTTTAGACAAAGAATAGGACAAGCAAATTAAGTAAATTCTCATAAGCTTCCATCTTTTATAAATTGTCATAAAGCATAAAGACAAGATTCAAGAAAGGCTGCTATTTAAAAGTTCCTGCTTGTAGAATAGCTTCTCTGATCTTGGCATTGTTCCTTTACATTTTGTCTCTTCAAATTCTGGCAGGTATGCAATATCTCATACAGCAGCTTTTGAGAACAGAACATGAATAATAAAACTTTGCAAGCTGATACTTATGAAAACAGAAGAAAGGTTAATTTTTTTAACTCCAGAGAGTCAAAATTTAATCAATCATTGTTAGTGGTATAAGACGAACAGTAAACACTGAGAGGGTGACTCACAATTAGTCTACATAATTCTACTTAATATGATTATGAAAAAGTATTAAAATATACCAATTAGTAACATAATTGATGTGTTGATACAAGTGAAATAAAAAATAATTAAAAAGTCATCTGGCAGAAAAGATATTTTTTCTTTCTCTCTAAATCAAAATTTAAAAATCACTGATGCTTTAGAACATTTCTTTTTTTATTAGAAATTACTTTAAAGACATAGTCCTAATAAATAATCACCTAAAGATAATATAAGTTAAAGACAGATTAAGTAGGATTTATAACCATTATATTGGTATAAGCTTTTAAACCAATTCAATAATATTATACATATTATTGAATATTTTATTGCCCTCAAAAAATCTCAATAAAAATCTGGGCAAAAGCAAGAATCTGTATTTTAATTTAATGACAAATAAGAATTTGAATTGAAAGTGGTTATTTTTCCAACTAAAAAATAAGTACACAGACTTCACAAAAATATAGAGCTCTTTTTATTTATAGACAGCGTGATTGTCTACTTAACTCCCCCAAGAAAAAAATGACTGAAAATAGTAAGGAAGGAAAAAATATTACAATAGTACTAAAGAAAGTGAAACACTTAGGTATAAATCTAACAGAAATGTAAGATGTTTATATGTAAAATACTACAAAACTTTGATGAATAAAATAGAAGATCCAATTAAATGAAGATATATTTTGTTTTCATGGATTATCAGACTTGATATTGTTATGATATAAATTGTACATAACTCAATCTATAAATCCAGGAAGCTAGTTTCTAGCTATTGACAAATGAATTCTAAAATGTATATTAAAAGGCAAAAGACCTAGAACAGCCAACACAGTGTTGAAGTAAAAACACAAAGTTGGAGGACTTATACTATACTTATACTATCCAACTTAAAGACTATAGGCTGCAGTGTGATACTGGTGAAAGAACAGACATATGGATCAGTGCAACAAAATAGAGTGCCCGTAAATAGACTCCCACAGATAGTTCATTGATCTTTGATAAATGACCAAAGGTAATTAATAGAAGAAATGATAGCTGGTAGAATAACAGGTTATGGAAATAAATGGATTTCTGTATATATAAAATGAACCAAAGCAGAAAACTTGTATATTTCATTAAAAAACTTCAAATCTACTATAGGTCTAAATACATAATACAGAACCATATAACTTCTAGAAGGAAACATAGGAGAAAATCTATGTGTCCTTGGATTTACTAACAAGTTTTTTAAAACACCAAAACGTCAGTACATGTAACAAAATTTGGTGAGTTGGACTTTATGAAAACTAAAAGCCCAATGCAATCCCTCCCCACTCCCCCCTCCCCATGATAGGCCCCAGTGTGTGATGTTCCCCTTCCCGAGTCCAAGTGATCTCATTGTTCAGTTCCCACCTATGACTGAGAACATGCGGTGTTTGGTTTTCTGTTCTCGTGATAGTTTGCTAAGAATGATGGTTTCCAGCTGCATCCATGTCCCTACAAAGGACGCAAACTCATCCTTTTTTATGGCTGCATAGTATTCCATGGTGTATATGTGCCACATTTTCTTAATCCAGTCTGTCACAGATGGACATTTGGGTTGATTCCAAGTCTTTGCTATTGTGAATAGTGCCGCAATAAACATACATGTGCATGTGTCTTTATAGCAGCATGATTTATAATCCTTTGGGTATATAACCAGTAGTGGGATGGCTGGGTCATATGGTACATCTAGTTCTAGATCCTTGAGGAATTGCCATACTGTTTTCCATAATGGTTGAACTAGTTTACAATCCCACCAACAGTGTAAAAGTGTTCCTATTTCTCCACATCCTCTCCAACACCTGTTGTTTCCTGACTTCTTAATGATTGCCATTCTAACTGGTGTGAGATGGTATCTCATTGTGGTTTTGATTTGCATTTCTCTGATGGCCAGTGATGATGAGCATTTTTTCATGTGTCTGTTGGCTGTATGAATGTCTTCTTTTGAGAAATGTCTGTTCATATCCTTTGCCCACTTTTTGATGGGGTTGTATTGGGAGTTATACCTGATATAAATGACGAATTGATGGGTGCTGACGAGTTGATGGGTGCAGCACACCAACATGACACAAGTATACATATGTAACAAACCTGCAGGTTATGCACATGTACCCTAGAACTTAAAGTATAATAAAAAAAAAAAAAAAAGAAAGAAAACTAAAAGCCTCTTTCCAGAGTAAGACACTGTTAGCAGAATGGAAAGGCAAGTCACAGATTGGAGATAATATTTACAAAACACAAATGTGATTTAAACAATTGAATTCAAAGTATACAAGGAATTCTTAACATTTAACAGCAAGAAACCAAACAGCCCAATTTTAAAAATGGGCAAAAGATCTAAACAGAGAAACCTAACCAAAGAAGATACACAGATGAACTAAAGTAAATGAAAAGATGTTTAAATTAAAGTAAGAAGAGATACACACTACACGTCTATCAGAACAGGTACAATTCCAAAACTAAAGTGCTACTTGCCGATAGAGCAACTGGAACTCTCATTCATTGCTGGTGGGAACACACAATGGCACAGACATGTTGCAAGGCAGTTTGGCAGTTTTTTGCAAATCTAAACATACAATCCAGTAAATATACTAAGTATTTACTTACTTAATATCAAATTTATGCCTCCACAAAAGCCTACCTGCCAATGTTTATAGAAACTCAATCCATAATCACTGAAAACTGGAAGCAATCAGATGTCTTTGGATAGAAGAATGGATGAACAAACTGTGATACATCCATACAATATAGTATTACTCAGTAGCAAAAAGAAATTAGTTATCAAGCCACGAAAAAACAGAGATGAATCGTGTGCGCATGTGTGTGTGTGTGTGTGTGTGTGTGTAAGAAGCCAATCTGAAAATGATACATACAACTCCAATCATATAGCATTCTGGCAAAGGAAAACTTACAGAGACAATAGTAAATCGGTAATTACTAGGCATTCTGGAGAAGTGAAGCTTTGAATGTGTGAGGCACAGAACATGTGTCAGAGATTTGCAACTATTCTGTATAATATTATAATTTGGGTATACAACATTAACATTTGTCAAAATCCATAGAACTTTACAACTCAAATTTATGTACACAAATTTTTAAATTATCATTTATCATTTAGGAGGTAAGATTCTATTCTATCCCAGAATATAATGCACAAGATGACAAACAAATTGTATTACAAATGGATAAAACAATCTCACTGAAGTGAGTTGGGAAAAAATGTGCTAACCGAGTAAGTAGGAAAATGAGTATAGTATAGGTGTAACTTGAAATTGAGCAACTAATTAAAAGGATGCCCGATGTTGAAAGCCAGATTTCTCACTGTTGGAGTGAGAGAGTACAGGTAAGCAAGAGAAGGAAGCTAGAGTGATCCACGTGGTACTGAATTGGAGTTAGAGTTAGTATGAACTTTTGTTTTAGTATAGATACAGAGTGTTGCATATAGAAATAATTATAGATAATACATGGGTGAGTATATGTACATTTTTTTCCCTGTTCTGTCAACTGAGAAGACCTAAAAGTAAGGACAATTTTGTGGCATTGAGTACATGAAACTCACAGAATTTGGTTTTCATTCCATTCTCCAATAAAAGGAACTAGGGCTCTTTTAATAAATGTCTGATTTTAAAAGCTGAGCCTAAAGAATCTTGTGCCAGAAAGCAAGGAATTGTTAATCACATATACACACACACTCAAAATTATCAGAGCATATCAAAAGGCCCTAAGAGGCAAAACAAAGTGCTTTCAATGGCAAAAGTTGGAATGATTTAAGCAACAAAGTAAATAAAGTACTATTGGATAATAACCCGAAGCATAAAATAAAAATTCATGATTTTACTCTGATATAAATAAAATATTTAATAAATGAACAAATAAATGAGAAAGGCAAATGTCCCATGCAGAAGAATTCAAAATAACGTACATGGATACTCTGCTCTCAAAGAGCTGGACTGGAAGTCTTCACTTTTAGGTGTGGGCTTTGAATAGTGAATTCCTTCCAAAGAATACAGTATGAAAAGGTGGAAAAAGTGAAACTACTGTCTAGAAACGTGATGAACACTAGCTCAACCAGATGATCACAGTCAATGTTAACACTGATCTGTCATATTGATTGTACATACATTTAATATATGATAAAAATGTCACCTTACCTCACAGGAATTCCTTCTGAAAACATAATCTCAGTCTAATCATGAGTAAAACATTGAAAAAATTCTAATTGAGGGTCTTTCTATGAATACTTAACCAGTACTCCTCAAAATTCTCAAGGATTTCAAAAACCAGAAGTCTGAGAAAATGCCATACCCAACAGTAACCCAAGGAAACTATGACTACTAAATATAACGTAGTATTCTAGATGACATCTTGAAAGAGAAAAATGATGTTAAGTTAAAAAAACTGAGAAAATATGAAAAATATGACTTGTTGATAATAATCTATCAGTATTGGTTCATTAATGTAAACAGATATACACAGTCATCCTCCTCATGCCTGGGGAATGTATTCCAAGACCACAGTGCATGCCAGACACCATAAATAGTACCAAACCCTATATACACTATGCATATACTATGCTTTTTTTCCCTATGCACTCACAACTATGATAAAGTTTAATTTACAAATTAGGCACCATAAGAAATAACAACAATAAGTAATAATAAAAGATCAAACCATAATATACTGTAAAAAAAGTTACGTGAATGTGGTCTCTCTCTCTCTCCTCTCTGTCTTTCTCCCTCTCCCTCCCTCTCTTTCAAAATACAGTGATATTTTGAACCACAGTTCACATGGGAAACTGAAACTGGGGAAAGCAAAACTATAGATAATGGGGGCACCAACTGTACTATATTCAGTTCTAAGATGCTAATAGGGGAAACTGGGGCTAGGGTACACAAGAATTCTATATACCTTCACAACAGATTGAAGGTCTGTGCAGTCACAAAATTTGTAAGTTGAAATCCTAACTCCGGATGTGAGGGTATTATGAGGTGGACACTTTGAGAGGTTATTAAATCATGAGAGTGAAAACCCCATGAATCAATTTATGTATGCATATGCATATATGTAAATATACACAAAATTAATGGGGCTTCAGATATTTGTATTATGTGCTTTAAAACCACTATATTTCCTTTGGTTAAAGATATAAAAAGAAAAATAAGAATGTCGATAGATAACTAAAAAATATAAATCTTATCAAAACAAAAATTCCAAGACATAAAAGTCAAAGTATGGAAATTGATTTTTCTGTATGTAAGACAAAAACAGAAACAAAGAGAGCACAAAAAATAGCTATATATAAGTATTCAATCTAAATTAATATTGAACACATGAAACAATAATTATAATTTCAAGCAGTATTAAAATATAGAGAAACTCATAGCAAAATAGCCCAAATATAGAAGAAAATGAATAAACTTAAAAGGATACTAGGGATATAGTCTCGGCAAGATGGCCGAATAGGAACAGCTCCAGTCTCCAACACCGAGCGCGAGTGACACAGAAGACCGGTGATTTCTGTATTTTCAACTGAGGTACTGGGGTCATCTCACTAGGGAGTGCCAGACAATCGGTGCTGGTCAGCTGCTGCAGCCTGACCAGTGAGAACTGAAGCAGGGCGAGGCATCGCCTCACCTGGGAAGCGCAAGGGGGAAGGGAATCCCTTTTCCTAGCCAGGGGAACTGAGACACACAACACCTGGAAAATCAGGTAACCCCCACCCCAATATTGCGCTTTAAGCAAACGGGCACACCAGGAGAATATATCCCACACCTGGCCAGGAGGGTCCCACGCCCACGGAGCCTCCCTCATTGCTAACACAGCAGTCTGCGATCTAACCGAAACGGCAGCAGCAAGGCTGGGAGAGGGGCGCCTGCCATTGCTGAGGATTAAGTAGCTAAACAAACCTGCTGGGAAGCTCGAACTGGGTGGAGCTCATAGCAGCTCAAGGTAACCTGCCTGTCTCTGTAGACTCCACCTCTGGGGACAGGGCACAGCTAAAAAAAAAAAAAAAAAAAAAAAAAAAAAAAAAAAAAAAAAAAAAAAACAACCAAAAGGCAGCAGAACCTCTGCAGACGCAAACATCTCTGTCTGACAGCTTTGAAGAGAGCAGTGGATCTCCCAACACGGAGGTTGAGATCTGAGAACGGACAGACTGCCTGCTCAAGTGGGTCCCTGACCCCTGAGTAGCCCAACTGGGAGACATCCCCCACTAGGGGCATGTCTCGGCACATGTCCACTAGGACACCCCACACCTCACAGGGTGGAGTACACCCCTGAGAGGAAGCTTCCAAAGTAAGAATCAGACAGGTACACTCGCTGTTCAGCAATATTCTATCTTCTGCAACCTCTGCTGCTGATACCCAGGCAAACAGGGTCTGGAGTGGACCTCAAGCAATCTCCAACAGACCTACAGCTGAGGGTCCTGACTGCTGGAAGGAAAACTAACAAACAGGAAGGAGACCCACACCAAAACCCCATCAGTACGTCACCATCATCAAAGACCAGAGACAGATAAAACCACAAAGATGGGGAAAAAGCAGGGCAGAAAAGCTGGAAATTCAAAAAATAAGAGCACATCTCCCCCTGCAAAGGAGCGCAGTCCATCGCCAGCAACGGATCAAAGCTGGTCAGAGAATGACTTGGACGAGATGAGAGAAGAAGGCTTCAGTCCATCAAACTTCTCAGAGCTAAAGGAGGAATTACGTACCCAGTGTAAAGAAACTAAAAATCTTGAAAAAAGAGTGGAAGAATTGACAGCTAGACTAATTAATGCAGAGAAGGTCATAAACAAAATGACAGAGATGAAAACCATGACACGAGAAATACGTGACAAATGCACAAGCTTCAGTAACCGACTCGATCAACTGGAAGAAAGAGTATCAGCGATTGAGGATCAAAAGAATGAAATGAAGCGAGAAGAGAAACCAAAAGAAAAAAGAAGAAAAAGAAATGAACAAAGCCTGCAAGAAGTATGGGATTATGTAAAAAGATCAAATCTACGTCTGATTGGGGTGCCTGAAAGTGAGGGGGAAAAAGGAACCAAGTTGGAAAACACTCTTCAGGATATCATCCAGGAGAACTTCCCCTACCTAGTAGGGCAGGCCAACATTCAAATTCAGGAAATACAGAGAACGCCACAAAGATACTCCTCCAGAAGAGCAACTCCAAGACACATAATTGCCAGATTCACCAAAGTTGAAATGAAGGAAAAAATCTTAAGGGCAGCCAGAGAGAAAGGTTGGGTTACCCACAAAGGGAAGCCCATCAGACTAACAGCAGATCTCTCAGCAAAAACTCTACAAGCCAGAAAAGAGTGGGGGCCAATATTCAACGTTCTTAAAGAAAACAATTTTCAACCCAGAATTTCATATACAGCCAAACTAAGTTTCATAAGTGAAGGAGAAATAAAATCCTTTACAGATAAGCATATGCTTAGAGATTTTGTCACAACCAGGCCTGCCTTACAAGAGACCCTGAAGGAAGCCCTAAACATGGAAAGGAACGACCGGTACCAGCCATTGCAAAAACATGCCAAAATGGAAAGACCATCGAGGCTAGGAAGACACTGCAACAACTAACAAGCAAAATAACCAGTTAATATCATAATGGCAGGATCAAGTTCACACATAACAATATTAACCTTAAATGTTAAGGGACTAAATGCTCCAATTAAAAGACACAGACTGGCAAACTGGATAAAGAGTCAAGACCCATCAGTCTGCTGTATTCAGGAGACCCATCTCACATGCGGAGACATACATAGGCTCAAAATAAAGGGATGGAGAAAGATCTACCAAGCAAATGGAGAACAAAAAAAAGCAGGGGTGGCAATCCTAGTCTCTGATAAAACAGACTTTAAACCATCAAAGATCAAAAGAGACAAAGAAGGCCATTACATAATGGTAAAGGGATCAATTCAACAGGAAGAGCTAACTCTCCTAAATATATATGCACCCAATACAGGAGCACCCAGATTCATAAAGCAAGTCCTTAGAGACTTACAAAGAGACTTAGACTCCCATACAATAATAATGGGAGACTTCAACACTCCACTGTCAACATTAGACAGATCAACGAGACAGAAAGTTAACAAGGATATCCAGGAATTGAACTCATCTCTGCACCAAGCGGACCTAATAGACATCCATAGAACTCTCCACCCCAAATCAACAGAATATACATTCTTCTCAGCACCACATCGCATTTATTCCAAAATTGACCACATAATTGGAAGTAAAGCACTCCTCAGCAAATGTACAAGAACAGAAATTGTAACAAACTGTCTCCACAGTGCAATCAAACTAGAACTCAGGACTAAGAAACTCAATCAAAACCACTCAACTACATGGAAACTGAACAACCTGCTCCTGAATGACTACTGGGTACATAACGAAATGAAAGCAGAAATAAAGATGTTCTTTGAAACCAATCAGAACAAAGATACCACACACCAGAATCTCTGGGACACATTTAAAGCAGTGTGTAGAGGGAAATTTACAGCACTAAATGCCCACAAGAGAAAGCAGGAAAGATCTAAAATTGACACTCTAACATCACAATTAAAAGAACTAGAGGGGCAAGAGCAAACACATTCAAAAGCTAGCAGAAGGCAAGAAATAACTAAGACCAATAGCAGGCTCTGAAATTGAGGCAATAATTAATAGCCTACCCACCAAAAAAAGTCCAGGACCAGATGGATTCACAGCTGAATTCTACCAGAGGTACAAGGAGGAGCTGGTACCATTCCTTCTGAAACTATTCCAATCAATAGAAAAAGAGGAAATCCTCCCTAACTCATTTTTTGAGGCCAACATCATCCTGATACCAAAGCCTGGCAGAGACACAACAGAAAAAGAGAATTTTAGATCAATATCCCTGATGAACATTGATGCAAAAATCCTCAATAAAATACCGGCAAACCGGATTCAGCAGCACATCAAAAAGCTTATCCACCATGATCAAGTGGGCTTCATCCCTGGGATGCAAGGCTGGTTCAACATTCGCAAATCAATAAACGTAATCCAGCATATAAACAGAACCAAAGACAAGAACCACATGATTATCTCAATAGATGCAGAAAAGGCTTTTGACAAAATTCAACAGCCCTTCATGCTAAAAACGCTCAATAAATTCGGTATTGATGGAACGTACCTCAAAATAATAAGAGCTATTTATGACAAACCCACAGCTAATATCATACTGAATGGGCAAAAACTGGAAAAATTCCCTTTGAAAACTGGCACAAGACAGGGATGCCCTCTCTCACCACTCCTATTCAACATAGTCTTGGAAGTTCTGGCTAGGGCAATCAGGCAAGAGAAAGAAATCAAGGGTATTCAGTTAGGAAAAGAAGAAGTCAAATTGTCCCTGTTTGCAGATGACATGATTGTATATTTAGAAAACCCCATCATCTCAGCCCAAAATCTCCTTAAGCTGATAAGCAACTTCAGCAAAGTCTCAGGATACAAAATTAATGTGCAAAAATCACAAGCATTCTTATACACCAGTAACAGACAAGCAGAGAGCCAAATCAGGAATGAACTTCCATTCACAATTGCTTCAAAGAGAATCAAATACCTAAGAATCCAACTTACATGGGATGTAAAGGACCTCTTCAAGGAGAACTACAAACCACTGCTCAGTGAAATCAAAGAGGACACAAACAAATGGAAGAACATACCATGCTCATGGATAGGAAGAATCAATATCGTGAAAATGGCCATACTGCCCAAGGTTATTTATAGATTCAATGCCATCCCCATCAAGCTACCAATGAGTTTCTTCACAGAATTGGAAAAAACTGCTTTAAAGTTCATATGGAACCAAAAAAGAGCCCGCATTGCCAAGACAATCCTAAGTCAAAAGGACAAAGCTGGAGGCGTCACGCTACCTGACTTCAAACTATACTACAAGGCTACAGTAACCAAAACAGCATGGTACTGGTACCAAAACAGAACTATAGACCAATGGAACAGAACAGAGTCCTCAGAAATAATACCACACATCTACAGCCATCTGATCTTTGACAAACCTGAGAGAAACAAGAAATGGGGAAAGGATTCCCTATTTAATAAATGGTGCTGGGAAAATTGGCTAGCCATAAGTAGAAAGCTGAAACTGGATCCTCTCCTTACTCCTTATACGAAGATTAATTCAAGATGGATTAGAGACTTAAATGTTAGACCTAATACCATAAAAACCCTAGAAGAAAATCTAGGTAGTACCATTCAGGACATAGGCATGGGCAAGGACTTCATGTCTAAAACACCAAAAGCAACGGCAGCAAAAGCCAAAATTGACAAATGGGATCTCATTAAACTAAAGAGCTTCTGCACAGCAAAAGAAACTACCACCAGAGTGAACAGGCAATCTACAGAATGGGAGAAAATTTTTGCAATCTACTCATCTGACAAAGGGCTAATATCCAGAATCTACAAAGAACTCAAACAAATATACAAGAAAAAAACAAACAACCCCATCAAAAAGTGGGCAAAGGATATGAACAGACATTTCTCAAAAGAAGACATTCATACAGCCAACAGACACATGAAAAAATGCTCATCATCACTGGCCATCAGAGAAATGCAAATCAAAACCACAATGAGATACCATCTCACACCAGTTAGAATGGCAATCATTCAAAAGTCAGGAACCAACAGGTGCTGGAGAGGATGTGGAGAAATAGGAACACTTTTACACTGTTGGTGGGATTGTAAACTAGTTCAACCATTATGGAAAACAGTATGGCAATTCCTCAAGGATCTAGAACTAGATGTACCATATGACCCAGCCATCCCACTACTGGGTATATACCCAAAGGATTATAAATTATTCTACTACAAAGACACATGCACTCGTATGTTTATTGCGGCACTATTCACAATAGCAAAGACTTGGAATCAACCCAAATGTCCATCAGTGACAGACTGGATTAAGAAAATGTGGCACATATACACCATGGAATACTATGCAGCCATAAAAAAGGATGAGTTTGCGTCCTTTGTAGGGACATGGATGCAGCTGGAAACCATCATTCTTAGCAAACTATCACAAGAAGAGAAAACCAAACACCGCATGTTCTCACTCATAGGTGGGAACTGAACAATGAGATCGCTTGGACTCGGGAAGGGGAACATCACACAATGGGGCCTATCATGGGGAGGGGGGAGGGGGAGGGATTGCATTGGGAGTTATACATGATATAAATGATGAATTGATGGGTGCTGACGAGTTGATGGGTGCAGCACACCAACATGGCACAAGTATACATATGTAACAAACCTGCACGTTATGCACATGTATCCCAGAACTTAAAGTATAATAAAAAAAAAAAAAAAAAGGAAAAAAAAAAGGATACTAGAAACCTTGTATTTTTGGAATGATGATAAGATAAAATATCCACGCTCTATTCTCTACTAAGAAAAGGAAATAGTGAAAAATGTCCAGTTTAATTAAAGTTAAAATAGGAGAGAGAGAAAGAAGTAGTCAGGTCAAAGAAAGACCATGAATAAGATACTATAATAAGATAATAAATAAATAAGATCATAACCAAAAGATAAATAAGATAATAAAAAGAACATTAATAAGATACGTAAAAACAAATACAGTAGTAATTATATTAAGCCATTATGGCCTAAATGCTCTGAATAAAATCAAAATATTCTTACACCAGACTACAAAATGTAAAAATAAACAACACTACATCAAGATTCGGATCTAAAATATGTGGACACAAAAAGGTTTAAAATCAAAAGTATTACTTAATGGAAGTTCTTCAATCAGAAATAAAAGGATGTTAGTGAAAAATAAGTCATCTTAAGGTTCAAAACTCACTAGTAATAGTAAGTACACAAACAAAACTGACCATTATAACACTATAATTGTGGTGTGTAAACTACTCATATCTTGAGTAGAAAGATGAACCTACTGGGGGATGAAGTTAAAGTGTGAGTTTAATATTTTATTAGTTTTCTCTTTGCTTGTTTGCTAGTTTGTTTGCTTAGTCAATCAGTGTTAAGTTGTCATAATTTAAAACAATGGGTTATAAGATGTTATTTGCAAGTCTCACAATAACCTCAAATCAAAATACATACAACAGATACACATGAAATAGAAAGCAAGAAATTAAAATACACAACATGAGAAAATAACCTTCACTGAAAGAAAGACAGAAGGGAAGAAAAGAAGTATACAAAGACCACAAAACAACCAGAAAAAAATAACATAGAAGTGAGTTCATACTTATTCTTTCATTGGAGAGTTTAGTTTGCTAACACTCGATAAGTATACATACATACTTGAATACATGAAAGTATACATACATACTTATTTAATGTAAACAAACTAAACTCTCCAATGAAAAGACACAGAGTGGCTGAATGTAAAAATAGAACAAATGACACAATGATCTGTTGCCTACAAGAACCTCATATCACCCATACAGACAAACACAGAATGAAAATAAAGACAGAAAAATATATCCCATATTAGTAGAAACCAAAAAAGGGCTGGAGTAACTACACTAATTTTGGGAAAAATAGATTTCAACACAAAAACTATGAAAGATAAAAAAGTTTATTATATAATAATGAAGAAGTCAATTCAGCAAGAGGTTATAACCCTTGTAAATACATATGCATCCAACACTGGAGAACACAAATACACAAAGTTAATATTATTAAAGAGGAAGATTGATCCCAATACAATAACACCTGGAGGCTTCAACACCCCAGTTTCAGCACTGGACTGATCAGGCAGAAAGTCAACAACAAAAACAAAAAATCAGACTTAATCTGCACTATAGACAAAATGGACCTAAGAAATCTTTACAGATTATGTTATCCAGAGGCTGCAGAATACACATTCTTCTTTCCCCTCAACACATCTACCATTCTAAAGGATAGACCACATATTAGTCTGCAAAAGATACTTAATTCAAAAACCCCCAAATTATACTAAATATCTTCTCTGAACACAATGGAATAAAATCAGGAATCAATAACAAGAAGAAATGTGGAAACTATACATATACATGGAACTTAAACAATAAGCTGTTGAATGACTACTGCATCAATGAAGAAATTAAATAGAAAATTTTAAAATTCCCTGAAACAAATGAAAATGAAAACATGACATACAAAACCTGTGAGATACAGTAAAAGCAGTAATATAGCAATAACTGCCTGCATCAAAAAAGTAGAGAAACTTCAAAAAACCTAATGCTGTATCTTAAAAAACTAGAAAAATAAGAGTAAATCAAAGCCTAAATTAGTAGGAAAAAAGATCACAGCAGAAATAAATGAATTTGAAATGAGAAAAGCAACAGAAATATAAATAAAATACAAAGTTGGCTTTCTGAAAAAGTAAAATAATTGACAGAAAAAGTAAAATAACTTAGCCAGAGTAACCAAGAAAAAAAGAGGTAACAGGCAAATAAAATCAGAGATGAAAATGGGGACAGTGTAATTAATACCACAGAAATTCAAGGGATAATTAGAGACTACTATAAGGAACTATATGTCTATTAAATATAAAACCTAGAAGAAATGAATCAATTCCTAAAAATATACAACCTACCAAGAGATCAAAGTTATAATGAAAAGTCTCCCCGTGGAGAAAAGCCTGGGACCCAGTGGTTTCACTGCTGAATTATAACAAAGATTTAAAGAAGAACTAATACAAATTTTATTCAAACTATTCCAAAAATTGGAAGAGGGAATATTATCCAAATCATTCTGTGAAGCCAGTTTACCCTGGTGCCAAAACCAAAGAAAGACACATCAAACAAAGACCTATATCCCTGATGATCATTGATATAAAAATCTGCAGTAAAATACTAGGAAACTGAAACCAACAACACATTAAAAAGATTCTTTGTCATGAACACATTTGATTTATACCCAGGATGGTTCAACATATGCAAATCAATCAATGTGAAACATCCTATCAACATAATGAAGAAAAGAATATAGAATCATTTCAATTAATGAAGAAAAAACATTTGATTAAAAATCAGCATCCTTTCATGTTAAAAACCCTTAAAAAACTGCATATAGAAGGAACAAACCACATAATAAAAAGTCTCGTACCACAGACTTACAGCTAGTATTATACTGAATAAGAAAAAATTGAATTCCTTTTCTCTAGGACCTGAAAAAAGGCAAGGATGCCAACTTTCATCACTGTTATTCAATATAGTAGTGGAAGTCCTAGCTACAACAATCAGACAAAAGAAAGAAATAAGGGGCACCCAAATTGGAAAGTCAAATTATTCTAGCTTGCAGATTATATGATCTTACATTTGCAAAAACCTAAAGACTACATCAAAAAAATTACAAGATCTGATAAACAAAGTTTGTAAAGCTGCAGAATACAAAACCAACATGCAAAAAAATCAATAGTATGTCTACATGCCAACAGTGAACAATATGAAAAAAGAAATTAAGAAGGTAAAGCTATTTATAATAGCAACAAACAAAATGAAATACCTAAGAATAAACTTAAGAAGTCAAAGATCTCTACCATGTAAACTATATAACATTGATTCAAAAATTTGAAGAGCACTCAAAAAAAAAAAAAAACCAGATATTCTATGTTAATGGAGTAGAATAATTTATATTGTTAAGATGTTCTTAATATCCAAAGAAATCCACAGGTTCCATGAATCCCTATCAAAATATCAATGACATTCTTCACAGACACATGAAAAACAATCCTAAAATTTGTATGGAATCACAAAAGACCCAGAATAGCCAAAGTGATCCTGAGCAAAAAGAACAAAACTAGAGGAATCACATTACTTGATTTCAAATTATACTACAGAGCTATACTAACTAAAACTGTATGATACTGACATAAAAACAGACACATAGGCCAATGGAATAGAGAACCTAGAAATAAATCCAAACACCTAGAGTAAATTCATTTTTAATACAGTGCCAAAAACATAAATTGGAGTAGAATAGTCTCTTTAATAAATGGTGCTGGGAAACCTGGATATCCAAATGCAGAAGAATGAAGCTAAACCCCTAAATCTTGCCACACACAAAAATCAAATCAAAAAAGAGTACAGATGTAAATCTAGTATCTCAACCCATAAATCTACTAAAACAAAACACTGGGGAGACTCCACAGGACATTGGTCTGGGCAAAGATTTCTTGAGTAATACCCCACAAGCACAGGTAATCAAAACAAACATGGACAAACGAGATTACATCAAGTGAAAAAGCTTCTGCACAGAAAAGGAAACAATCAACAAAGTCACAAGACAACCCACAGAATCGGAGATAACGTTTGAAAGCTATCTATCTGACAAGAGATCAATAACCAAAATATATGAGGACCTCAAACAAATCAATAATAAGAAAAAATACAATAATTCAATTTTTAAATGGGCAAAATATATGAATAGATATTTCTCAAAACAATGCATACAAATGGAAAACAGGTATATGAAAAGGTGATCAATATCATTGATCATCAGAGACATGCAAATGCATACTCCGATATATATCATCTTAACCTAGTTCAAATGGCTTTTATCCAAAAGACAGGCAATAATGAATGTTGAAGAGGATATTGAGAAAAAGGAACCACTGTACACTGTTGGTGGGAACGTAAATTAGTACAAATGACATGTGTATTTATCTCATAACACAGTCTCCAAATATGTAAAATAAATAGAACTGAAAGGAGGAACTTAAAATTCCATATATTATCATTAAAAGAAAAATGAACAGTAAAAAGTAAAAGCATCGACAAATATAACACAAGAAACATGTACCAAACATGTGAAAGGAAAATATCTTGGGGCCCCAAAATCACTCAGGAAAACTCTAGCTGGAAACTTCTTAGGGCAAACATGTCTCCCATTCTATTCAAAGTTACCCCTCTGCTCACTGAGATAGATGAGTATCTTTTCCCCTCCTTTGGAAAAGCTAATCAGAAACTCTAAAGAATGAAAGCATTGTGTCTCATCTATCTGTGACCCAGAAGCTCCCTTACCACTTCAAGTCTTCCTTCCCTTGTTTCAAGCTGTCCCACCTTTCCAGACCGAACCAATGAACTTCTTACGTATGTTGATTGATGTCTCATGTCTCCCTAAAATGTATAAAACCAAGCTATTCCCTGACCACCTTGGGCTCATGTTGTCAGGACTTCCTAAGGCTGTGCCATGGGCACATCCTCAACCTTGGCAAAATAAAATTTCTAAATTAATGAGAACTGTCTCAGATTTTTTGGGTTCACCAACATCACACCCAAAACTTCAGAATAATCTTCAAGCTCAAATGTAGTATGTATTACATGCAAAATCATTACATTTTCATGACAAAAAACAAGCTTGACAAATTTTAAATCATGAAAATCTACATTTCAATCAGAAATAAAGATAATAAACAGAGTATCATATTTTTAGTATTTAAGGATTGTACCTGTGTTACTCAGGGTTCTCCAGATAAACCAAACCTAAAGATATGTACTTGTGTCTTTGTGTGTCCATTTCACCATGGGGAATATTTCCAGCAAAGTTTTAAACTCTTCTTGCTCCTTTCCTCATCAAAGAGAAGACTTATGTAAGTATCTTCTCTTATTAGAAAGGCTGAGAAGTCCTGTGATTTGCAGCCTACAAGCTAGAGAACCAGGAGAGCCAGTGGTGTAATTCAGTTTGAGTTCAAGGGCCTGAGAACTGGAAGATGGAAGTCCTTGCTCAAGAAAAGAAAGCAAACATGCACTTCCTCTACCTTTTTGTTCTATTCAAGCCCTCAACTGGTTGAATGATACCCACCCACACTGGGAAGGATGGTTCTTATCTCAGTCTACAGATTCAAACATTAAGGTCTTCTGGAAACACCTACCAGATGTAGGTGTTTGAAATAATGTTTGACCAGCTATGTAGGCATCCCTTAGCAGTCAAATTGACCCTTAAAATTAACCTTCACAGTACCTGTAAGTATACCAGAGTTAAATTAAATTATAGTTGATTAATAATGAAATTATGAAATATGAACACATATTAGACACAAGCAAATAATCCTGTGTGTAATAAGTGTGAACCCCCAAAATTTGAGACAGGTCCCAGTTAATTTAGAAAGTTGATTTTGCCAAGATTGAGGATGCATGCCCATGACACAGCCTCAGGAAGTCCTGACTACATGTGCCCAAGGTGGTTGGGGCACAGCTTGGTTTCATCCATTTCAGGGAGACATAAGACATCAATCAATATATGTAAGAAGTACATTGGTTCCACCCAGAAACGCATGGACAACTCCAGGGAAGGGAAGAGAAAAATGGTTGTACTCTTCTGAGTTTCTGATTAGCCTTTCCAAAGGAGGCAATCAGAATATGCATTCAGTGAGCAGGGGAATAATTTTGAATACAATAGGAGGCAGGTTTGCCCTGAGCAGTTTCCAGCTTGAATTTTCCTCTTAGCTTAGTGATTTTTGTGGGCCCAAGATATTTTTCCTTTTGCATAAGAAATGTAATAAACTACTTGTGTTTAAAAGGCAAGAATCACGAAATCAATAACTAAGCATAAGCCCATGGGATTAAAGAGAGAAAAATAAATAGACAAAAAAAAAAAAAAGGCAGGAAATGAATGTAAATACAAAAATTAATGAAATAGGGAAAACAGACTAGAGAGAATCAACAAAGGCAAAAAAATAATATTAGTGACATTTTAATAAAACAGGAAGTTGCTTGATGTCTGGTGATATGAATCAGGAAGAAATAAGAAAAATTGGACAAACTAATGACAAACATGAAAGATAACTACAGATTATTCAGACAATAAAAAGCATTAAAAAGTGATCTAATGAATAATTGTGTGCCCATAAAAAATAAACAAAAATGGCAAAATTCTTAGCATTCATTTAAATAATCCTCTTTCTAGGGAGATTATTAATGCTATACTACCAAAATAAATCTCAAAAGAAAACAGATAGTCCTAGTTAACTTTCTTCAGCAGAGAGAAGCAGCAAACTGTATTGTCAAAGTTATGGTTATTTCTTTATTTAAATAATAACATACTTTGTGTCCCTTCTTTCTTTTCATTATTATGAAAGAGATCAAATGAAAAAAAACTAAAAGGCAGAAACGAAGTCCACAGGCAAACAGCCTGGGTGGCGCCCTGACAGCCCGGGCGGCGCCCTGAGCCTAGTTAAAGATCGACCCCGGACCTAACCGATTAGGTTATCTATAGACTCCAGACATTGTAAGGACAAACGTTGTAAAAGTCTCTGTCCTGCTCTAATTACCGGTGTCTGCCACATATCTTAGTTCTGGGCCCAGTACAAACACAATCCTCTATTTTGTCCCAACTTCCTGAGCCCAACACAAACACATCCCCCCGCTCACACATCTCAGAAACACCACCTAGAGAGCCCCTGATAAGGTCACAACCGTTTGTAGTTTTACTAAATGCGTGGGAACAAATAGAAAACTGTTAATTGTATTAACCAATTACCAGTTGTAATGCTGCAACCAAAAGAATTCCTTTGTACCTCTGTAACCTTACATATCCTGTATGCATCGGGCTATAAAAAGCGGGCACATGCATCATTCGAGGCCCTCTTGTATGTTGTAGAACGGAGGGACCAAGTTCGAACTTGCATTAAAGATCCTTGCCGCTTGGCTTTGACTCTGGACTCTGGTGGTCTTCTTCGGGGAATAAACGGTCTGGGCATAACAATTACATGTCTGAACTTTGCTCATTGGAAAAGCATTCTTCCCCAACTTTATTTCTAAGAAAGCAATGATGTGTTAATTGTCACAAACATCTGGTAATAATTGGAAAAATTTTAAGGTACTTTCTTTCGTAGGTTCTTCTGGTTGTTTCCCCTGAAACAGAGACTGAGACAGAAACGCTTGCTGATTAAGTACAAGAGTGTTCTTAGAAGGGAAGTGAGATTTCTCAGACAGAGAAGGAAAAAAACATCAAAGCAAGAACCAGCCTGATACCACAGACAAATTTAAAGCTAAATTGTGTCAAAACATATTTTTTTCCATGCATCAGGGACCTGTCCTTTTCCCCCTTGTGGAGGGTGGAGGGTGGAGGTTGAGTACTGGAGATGACAGAGCCTTACTGGCTGTTGAGGAAGATCCTGTTTGGACAGGGCACCTCTTTAAAGAGGCAGCCATCACTCACAGCAACTGTAAACAGGTCATGGGCTGGTTAGGGGTTAGCATAATCTACAAGGAAACCAAGAGCATCCTCATCCAGGAGCAATACAAAAACAATGATCATACTTTTCTTTCTCACTTCAAGCATACATTCTAGAGGACATACTGAAACCTCTCAAGGCAGAATTTCAGAGAACTTTGTCCTAAAGTCATCTTCTAATCTTTCCCAGGTCTTGTAGTGTTTATTCATTTAATCCCTTATCAACAAATGATATTCTCCCAATATTCTATGAGTTTCCAGTGCCTATATGTGCTTTTCTGTATTTCCAATATGACATTCCTGACAATTTGGATATTTTAATAACATTTATTTTAGGGACTGTGGAAGGAGTGTCACACAATTTCATAGTGTGAAACTTCTACCTTATTTAAAATTTATAGTAAGCCATTCAGACCATGTCCTACCTTTTAAAATACTGGCATATTATCTGTAAAGCTGTGCAAAAGCAAGAGTAAAGCATAGGCAAGAATCCATAAGATGAATGTTCTTGTTTCCAAATGCACACTTCCACACACACATACACAGGCACTCACACTCACACACTGGATTATTTTGTTTACACACTGCTGATAAAGACATACCTGAGGCTGGGCAATTTTAAAAAATAAAGAGGTTTACTTGGACTTAGAGTTCTACGTGACTGGGGAAGCCTCACAGTCATGGTGGAAGGCAAGGAGGACCAAGTACATCTTACCCAGATGGCAGCAAGCAAAGGGAGAATGAGGAAGATGCAAAAGTGGGAACCTCTGAAAAAACCCCACTTATTCACCACCATGAGAACAGTATGGGGGCAACCATCCCCATGATTCATTTATCTCTCAGCTGGCCCTCCCATAACAGGTGGGAACTATGGGAGTATAATTCAAGATGAGATTTGGGTGAAGACACAGAGCCAAACAATACCATTCCACCCCTGGCCCCTACCAAATCTTATGTCCTCACATTTCAAAACCAATCATGCCTTCCCAGTAGTCCCTTAAAGTCTTAACTCATTTCAGGATTGACTCAGAAGTCCACAGTCCAAAGTCTCATCTGAGACAAGGTAAGTCTCATCCACCTACGAGCCTGTAAAATCAAGGCAAGCTAGTTATTTCCTAGACACAATAGGGGTACAGACATTTGGTAAATACAACCATTTCAAATGGGAGAAATTGGCCAAAAAAAAGGGGGCTACAGGGCCCATGCAGGTCTGAAACCCAACAGGGCAGTCAAATCTTAAAGCTCCAAAATGATTTCCTTTCACTTCATATCTCACATCCAGGTCATGCTGATGCAAGAGGTGAGTTCCCATGGTCTTGGGAAGTTCTGCCTCTGTGGCTTTGCAGGTTACAGACTCTCTCCCAGTTGCTTTCATGGACTTGTATGGAATGTTTGTGGGTTTTCCAGGCACGTGGTGCAAGCTGTTGGAAGGTCTACCATTCTGGGTTCTGGAGGATAGTGGTCTTTTTCTCATAGCTCCACTAGGCAGTGCCCCAGTAGGGACTCAGTGTGGGGGTTCTGACCCCACATTTTCCTTCTGTACTGCCTTAGCAGAGGTTTTCCATGAGAACCCTGCTCCTGCAGCAAACTTCTGCCTGGGTATCCAGGCATTTCCATATATCTTCTGAAATCTAGGCGGAAGTTCCCAAACCTCAATTTTGACTTCTGTGTACCCACAGACTCAACATCACATGGAAGTTGTCAAGGCTTGGGGCTTGCACCATCCAAAGCCACTGCTTGAGTTGTATGTTGGCCCCTTTCAGCCATCGCTGGAGTGGCTAGAACACAGGGCACCAAGTCCCTAGGCTGCACACAGCATGGGGACCCTGGGCCCAGCCCAGGAAACCTCTTTTTAATTCTAAGCCTCTGTGCCTGTAATGGGAGGGGCTACCATGAAAACATCTGACATGCCCTAGATACATTTTTCTCATTGTCTTGGGGATTAGTATTCAGCTTCTCGATACTTATGCAAATGTCTACAGCCTGCTTGGATTTCTCCTCAGAAAATGGCATTTTTTTTTTTTTTATCACATTGTCAGGCTACGAATTTTCCCAACTTTTATGCTGTTTGCCTTTTAAAACCGAATGCCTTTAACAGCACCCAAGTCACTTCTTGAATGCTTTGCTGCTTAGAAATTTCTTCTGCCAGATACCCTAAATCATCTCTCTCAAGCTCAAAGTTCCGCAAATCTCTAGGGCAGGGGTAAAATGCTGCCAGTCTGCTTGCTAAAACATAACAACAGTCATCTTTACTACAGTTTCCAACAAGTTCCTCATCTTCATCTGAGACCACCTCAGCTTGGACCTCATTGTCCATATCACTATCAACATTCTGGGCAAAGCCATTCAACAAGTCTCTAGAGAGTTCCAAACTTTTCCACATTTTCCTTTCTTCTTCTTTTTTATTTTTTTATTTTATTTTTTTTTTGAGACGGAGTCTCGCTCTGTCGCCCAGGCTGGAGTGCAGTGGCCGGATCTCAGCTCACTGCAAGCTCCGCCTCCCAGGTTTACGCCATTCTCTCGCCTCAGCCTCCCAAGTAGCTGGGACTACAGGCGGCCGCCATCTCGCCCAGCTAATTTTTTTGTATTTTTTTAGTACAGACGGGGTTTCACCGTGTTAGCCAGGATGGTCTCGATCTCCTGACCTCGTGATCTGCCCGTCTCGGCCTCCCAAAGTGCTGGGATTACAGGCTTGAGC
Source organism: Rhinopithecus roxellana (assembly GCF_007565055.1). Taxonomy (NCBI): domain Eukaryota; kingdom Metazoa; phylum Chordata; class Mammalia; order Primates; family Cercopithecidae; genus Rhinopithecus; species Rhinopithecus roxellana. The sequence goes on from NC_044551.1 coordinate 94,999,681, forward strand.
CACCGCGCCCGGCCTTTCCTTTCTTCTTCTGAGCCCTCCAAACTGTTCCAACCTCTGTCTCTTACCCAGTTGCAAAGTCACTTCCACATTTTCAGGTATCTTTTCAGCAATGCCCCACTCTACTGGTACGAATTTACTATATTAGTTTGTTTTCATGCTGCTGCAAAAGAAATACCTGAGACTGGGAAATTTACAAAATAAAGAGGTTTAACTGGACTTACAGTTCCACGTGGCTGGAAAAGCCTCACAATCACGCTGGAAGGCAAGGAAGAATAGTCACATCTTATATTGATGGCAGCAGGCAAAAAGATAATGAGGATGATGCAAAAGCAGAAACCCCCAGGAAAACCATCAAATCTTGTGAGATTTACTCACAATCACAAGAACAGTACTGGCGAAAGCAACCATGTGATTCAATTATCTCCCACCGGGTCCTTCCCGGAAGACGTGGGAATTATGGGAGTACAATTCAAGACGAGATTTGGGAGCCAAACCATATCACACACTTCACGGCAATCTCAGCATGGTGAAAACTTTCAAAAGAATTTTAAACTCTCTGCTCTCTTTCTGATTAAAGAAAGATTGCATCAAGGTATTCTATCTATCACTTACTTCTTTATTCCACTGATTGGGCAGCAGTTAAAAATTCCAGTAGTAACGGGATATAACTGCTATGGGTAGTTAGACAGGCATAGCAGACCAAGAGAAGACTATTCTCTCCACCCACTAGGAATGTCAGGTGATGGTCTGACCACTATCACATTACCAGCACCACGGAGAGACAAGCTCCTGCTGATCCACAGCTGTTAACATTAAAGTGTTCATTGAATGCAGGCACCTCACCTGGAAGAAGCAAAAGGGATTCCAATAAAATCTCAGGTATTGGGTGAGTGAGCCCAGGCATATGGTCATTAAGAGCCACAATGACAGGGAAGGTGGTATGCTCACCTTCCAGGGGCACGCCACTGGAAAAAGGAAGAAAGCCTCAAATGGGCAAGCATACAACTGCCTAAACACAGGCGTGTGCTCAATGTCCAAGCATAAGAAAAGCACTCCGCATGCCAGCAGCCCACCCTCAGGAAAGAATCATGGGAAAGGGGTGCAAGATGCCAGCCTATAAAGTCCTAGGATCACGGTTAAATGGGGCACTTGTTCTTCAAGTCACCCACTTGAATCTCTTCTAAGTGCACTTTCTCTCCTGATCTAAAGCTTTTTAATGAACTTCCACTCGTGTTTTGAAACTTGACTTGGTCTCATTTTCTGCTTGATGCCCCTCAGTCAAATTTTTTCTTCTGAGGAGGCAAGAATTGAGGTTGCTGCAGACACACATGGATTCGCTGCTGGTAACTCAGATGCCTGCCACCAGTAACACAACCAAAAACATATTTTACTGTCATACCAATTTTTTTTTTTATTTTGCGATATCTAGTATTTCCAGATTATTTTTTAAAACTTAACTTTATAATTTTGCTTTAGAAGTTAAGTTCTACAAAAGTGAGCCATGCAGTGCCACCAGAGGAGATTGTCACACCACCTAAGAGGCTACTACTTGGGTAGAAAGCATGAAAACACATCAAAGATCCATTTCCTTTTCAGCCTTTTCTCTTTTTAAAGAAAATAAGTCCCCAGAAGACTAAAATATGCCAATGAATAATAACAGAAGAATTTTTCAAACTTTAAGACATTTTGGTTAAAATTAATTTTTCATGTAGACATTTAGATTATAAATAACAGAATAAGTGCCTTACTGTATTAAAAGATAAAATCAATAAAAATTTGTTAAAGTTCCCCCATCATAATGTTCTTAATAAGATAATGTCGAGGAGAGTTGAAGCCTTCAGTAAAGACAGAGAGAGTTTAAGAAAACTAATTTCATCAGCCAGTGCCCTGGCCTCTAGAATCATTGCTATTAGGAATTGTTTTATTATATCATTACAGCACCTTGTAAGTGACCAATCCACTCCAAAGTCACAGGTCAGGTTAATAAGTTTAAGCAATTTAGCAGGTCACCTCCAATAGTAATAATAATACTGGTAATATAATAAATAACGAAAGTGTCAGTGACATCAATTCTATTCGTTTTTCTAAATGCTTATTCATTTAAACTGTAAAACTCACAATTTTTACAGATAAAAAGAGGCATAGAGAATTTAAGTAAGTTGTCCAAGTCCACCTTCTTAGTAAATGTTACAACTGAGATTCAAAACCCAAAAATTTGTTCAGTATGTAAAGGTTTGTTCAGGTTGTTCAGTAAGATTTTCTCTTGTACAGTATAGGTAAAGAAAAGCTCGGCACAGTCAAGGAAAGCAGTAGAGAGAGCCAAGCTTATAGGCGTGAGGCAGGGAAATTGTGTAGAAAAGGATTTGATGGCATTGAAGTCATGAGATTCACACTACTCACAGTGTAGAGAGACCCAAAATTCCAAATATAGATTTCATAAACAACTGCAAATACTTGAAGACAAAGAAAGAAAATGGACATCAACACAGAATTCCAAGCACAGCCAAATCTTTGCATAAGAGTTAAGAAGAATTGACATTTTTCATTTATTTCTTTGCCTTCATTTACCAACAGCCTTAAATCAAGCCTAGTGTATGATGCCAGTTTCAGTTCACTATGGCTCAGCCCTTCTTCCTGGTTCTCTGTGGTTCTTGGCTTTGCACTCTGGGTCAGCCTTCCTCTTCCACTGAACTTAGCTCTTATTTTCAGAAAAGTAGCAAAGATCTTTCTGAGGTGTTAACCAAGGGCTTTACATCACCCCCTTGCATTTATCTTTACCATGTTTTCCTGCTAGAACTCTGGATCATATCTGTCTTAGAAGTCATTATTTAACTTGAGAATTGCCAGCCATCTGGAGAGGGTGGGGATGAGGAAGAGCTTTATTTTCCAATTCAGCAAGCCCTGGCTTCTTTATATTTAGCTCATTTCTTTCTGTCTTATATTTCCTGCACAGCAAGAAGTAGTCAATTCTTCCTGGAAATCTTTGCTAAGTTTTAAAGTTCATTAAATATATATATCCTATTTTTCACAATGTGGGTCACAGCATTGCCAAATTATCACCACTCTCTAATAAGGGTCTTCATTCCCCAGTTTCCAGTGTACATTCTCATCTTTGTTCAATCCCTCACTGCGAGCCTCCTCCATACCTTTATACATTTAGTATTTTGCTTGGGCCCCTTCTAAATTTCACTTAACACTTTCCTCAAGCTTCCCCAAGGCTATTTAGGCTGCCTTTTGGCATACAATCCAAAATGCATGCAACATATGCCTAAAAGTTAGCAAAAACCACCATTGTTTCTACGTAGTTGATATGTGTTCCTTACTTTATTCCATATCATACTTGGATTTTGTTTCCATCCTTGACAGATTTGTCTTTATTGTATTGCAATTTGTTACTATACTACCTCAGCATTGGTATATAACCTAAGAAATGCCATAAGAAAACATATTTCAGTATTTATGGTAATTATATGTATGGCTTAAACATTTTTTTCTTATTTTTTCTTTTTAGACATGGTTTCACTCTGTTGCCTAGGCTTTAGTGCATTGGTGTGATCACTGCACCCTCAACCTCCCAAGCTCAAGTGATCCTCTGCCTCAGCCGCTTGAGTACCTAGGGCCACAGGTGCACACCACCATACTCAGCTAATTTTTAATTTTTTGTAGAGATGGGATCTTACCATGTTGCTCAGGCTTGTCTCAAACTCCTGGGTCCGACCAACTCTCCCACCCCGGCCTCCCAAAGTGTTGGGATTGCAGTAATGATCCACCAGCTCAAACATCTCTTCCAATACCTCATATTGAATTACTCTTATTGAATGTTCACAGGGAAAAATTAAAAACGTGTGTGTCAGAACTTGTTTATATTCCATCTAAATACTATAAGCTTTACTTTACTTTTTTATTGTTTTTAATATGCTGCCTAGAAATCTTGATTGATAAATTTGCAACTGACTTCTGAGAACTGTAGAAAACCTTAAGGAATAACTTGTCTCCCAAGGTAATCTTATTCCAGACTTTATCCAACATTTATTTTTCATGTGCTTCAGTTTCCTACATTTATTTGCTCCACCTACACAAGTGTTTATTTTGTTCTACCCACACAATATGGCACATTGTAAACTAATTCAAGTGATTTTCAAGTGATTTTTGGAATAAAGTTGACTCTACACAGGAGTAATACAGGAGTTATTAAGAAATAATTTTTAGTCAACTAGAAAGGGTAAAGGTTCTTGGGGGAATTTTTTAAAATATAAAAACAGCTCTGGAAACATTTCTTTTCTAACAGCAAGGCAGCCTGAGAAACCAGGCCAGCAAGTATTGATACACAAATACCAACGATTAGAAACTAGGTCCATCCAACATAGTGATTCCCACCCTCTTCTCCTTGCCACCATGTGTGCCAGGTGTCATGGCTGCCTCCAGATAATACCGCCAGTGTGGGACATCATGGCGGCCCATATTTGCATATTAAAAGCTAAGGAGGGAGGGCCAGGTTTTTTGTGGCCTACATGAATGACACAACTGGTCAAACCAATCCCCTGGGCCCTATGCAAATAAGACACTGCCTCCTCCAGCCTCCCAATATAACTGACTACGTTTGCACCACATACTGGGTTTTTCTCTCTTTGCTCGGAGCCCCCCTCCCTTTGGAACAAAATTTTAGAAAAACCTAATATACATTTTCTGTTTTTAATGTAACAAGACAGATCTGCCACATTATGCAAGTTATTCTGTTGGGTCATTTGTTACAGGAAACCTTATTATTATTCCAGATGCTGTTACTACTCTGCTCTACTCAAAGTCTCATGCTTCTATCCAACCTACTGCTGGAGAACAAAATCAGATTTGCCTAAGTGCAAGGTGGCTTCAATGCTGTTGATTTATGTTTCTCTCAGCACTTAGTATTGTTGATTTCTGCACAGTCCCCTGATTTAGTTGATCCAAATCAACTACCAAAGTCCCTACCCAAGCCATTATAGCTAAAGTATAGTTTAGTATTTTCTAGACTTAGATTCAAGCCCAGGGAACAGGTTATAAACCTGCAGCATGCCTGGGGTCTCAACCCAAACAATGAGTTCTTAGTTGTCACCTATCTGCACAAGGTGAACAATGTTTTTTATTTATGCCTGCTTTAAAAGCGAAGCTCTGCATTTAAAATAACACATCCCCCTTAAACACACACACACACACACACACACACACAACCTGCAACTGAGAAAGGCAAGAAGAGATGAAAGACATTTTTGATGTCTTATTAACAAAATGTCTAGGCCTTAGCATGCATTGGTTATTTACATGGCAAACTGATGTCTCAGAATCACTAATTTTAATGAATAAGATACAAAGGGGAAATTGATTTCATATAAACACACACTATTATAAATATCTTTTAATCTCCTAATATATGAATTTTACACTGTGAAATTACATCAACTATGATCTATCTCTATTATCTTTAGCCATGTTAATTTCTTGTTCATGTTTTAATACAAGAGCTGGAGCAGTCTATGCACGTGTGTGTGTGTGTGTGTGTGTGTGTGTATATATAATATATATAAAATAAGAGATTGATCATAACTGATGTAATTTCACAGCGTAAAATTTATATATTAGGAGATCAAAAGATACTTATATATTTTTTTCACTCAGCAACTTGAATTGTACCAAGAATTGCTTATTGTTTGCTGGTACATTTTATTAGTATAGCTGTGAACCCCAAAATGTATATTTGAAAATGCCCTCGTCCCCATAGTTGTGTCAGCATCCACACATACCAAAACATGCATTTAGCAAAAATTTTGGTATGTTAATATATTTTTACAAATCCACATCATTATGAAATATTAAAAGAAAATACTAAGATTTATTTATCTTTCTTTTGCCACTTTTAACACAGTACCTAGGAAAATGGAAGGCAATCTATACAATTTTTATTTACATTAAGCAATTAGTTTTTTAAATTGCTAATTACTGCATAATATAGCTACAGTCTAAGAACACAGAAGGAGCAAATTCAAAACATATAAATAAACATTTCTCAAGGATAATAAAATATGAAAACAGAGAAATCATCACATACTTTTAACATCTTTGTCCTCAGAATTTTATAAATATTCTCCATCCAACAATGATTGATTTTTCACTGGCAGAGTCTCCATGGAATCCCTCATCATTTTGATGAGTTACTAGATGGGATTGTTATTTACTTCATTTGTGCAGTCAATCAGCGATGCTCATTTCTTACCCAAGTCATAACGAGCACATTACTATTTCCATAGCAAATATTAATCAGCAGGTATTCTACTATTGTGCCAGAACACTATGTGCTAAATTGCAATGAATTATGATGCACATTAATAAAGTAGAACCCTCCAGAGATTGTTGATATACAGTAGTTGTAATTTCACTTTTATTGATCATATATTAAATTATATTAAGGTGAGAAATACCTCTTAAATAAATGAGAAATACTGCTTAAATAAATAAATTCTGATGCACATTAATAAAGTAGAATCCAGAGACTGTTGATATACAGTAGTTGTAATTTCATTTTTATTGATCATACATTAAATTGTATTAAGGTGAGAAATAACTCTTAAATAAATAAATGAAGACTTACTCTGTTTGAATAATTTCAATTTAGAAATTAATGTGTTAATATAACCTATGTGTCACTGTCTTCTCCAAATCAACTAGTATGGTGGAAATAAAGTGCTCACTTTATAGTCTACTGCCCTCTGGCTGATAACACTTGCTGCCATGAATAAGAGACTAGTTAACATTCAACATATGTTAATTAAGGTTCTTTATTAAAATGTGTTATTGTTGCTTTTTATTCATTCTTAATACATAGTTTATTATATATAATGAACTATGGGGATATAGTAAAACCATTAGGGCTTTCTGAACAGTCATTAAAACCTTGCACAGCTGAATTAAATTTTAAATAGTAGGAATTTTTCATTCACTCACTGCTGCTTAAAATAATTATGTTTTTGATATCTAGTAATTCATAATTTAAAAATGTATTATGTCAAAAGAATAAAGGATATGTGTTTTCAAAATATGTGTATGGTTTATCCTAAGAAATTCAATTAAAGATATTTGAAATATTCTGTGATAAAAGAGATAAAATCATAAATTTGCAATGATTGGTGAAGTCATTTAAATTAATGGCATATGCACTTAGGCACACAATAGAACTCTGTTTAGAAAGGTAAACTCCAGTTTATGTTTCTACAAAACGTGCTGACTAATGCCTAGAGGAGGCTGGAAACTTTTTGCAAATGTGCTATGTCTGTTCCCATCAAGTGAATTATTATGGTTACCAAGAGTTAACTGCATTAGCTCCTGATAATGTTTGGCTTTGTGTCCTTACCCAAATCTCATCTGAATCGTAATCCCCACGTGTCAAGGGAGGGACCTGGTAGGAGGTGATTGGATCATGGGGCTAGTTTCCACCATGCTGTTCTCATGATAGTGAGTGAGTTCTCACAAGATCTGATGGTTTTTATAAGGGGTTTCCCCTCTTTTGCTCACATTCTTCTCCTGCCTGCTGCCCTGTGAAGAAGGACATATTTCCACCATGACCATAAATTTCCTGAGGTCTCCCCAGACATCCTAAACTAGGAGTCAATTAAACCTCTTTCTTTATTAATTACCCACTCTCAAGTATGTATTTGTTGCAGTGTGAGAACGAACTATTACAGCTCCGAATCCGCTTATATTAATCAGTATAGACCAGGTAATGTGGTTGAAGCAAATCAACCTCAAAACCTCAGTGGTTTAACAAAACAAAAATTTACTTTTGACTTATTCAAAGTCTGCTGCACGTTGGGCAACACTTTATTCAACTCTCCTCTCCCAAAAATCTTGACTACTTCCATCATGATATCACCAGTGGCCATCATGTCATTTGTGTGGTTTTAACATGTGACTTTAAGGTTGCTGGGGAAAGGGAAGAGAGAAAATGGAGAACATAGATATTCTCTGCTTCTTACAGGAATTTACACACTTTCACCTACAACCCATTATCCATACTTAGACTCCTGGTACCAGTACACATTAGGTGTCAGTAAGATTTATGTAAAGAAACAAAAGGAAACAGGAAAAGGGCTGCAACAATCTAAAAGAATGCCTTGCCAGTGATTTTAACTTCTTATTAAATTATTTTTTTTTAAAAGCAGGTAGTGATACTAGGTGAATTATAGTTGTTTTGGCAAGTTTTACAAAAAGTAAGAGTCTACAGAAACTAATAAAAAGACATACCCAGAGGAAGGGCCTTGAACTTTCGTTATGTTGATAAATGAATATGATTTAAGTTAAAATACAAGGCTTAACTTAGATACACATTTTTTACAGAATAATAATATTATGTAGAATTAAGTGGATCTCCCACATACTACTGTATAACTTTGCCCAATTTATTTAACTATCCCTGATTCAGTTCCTCATCTATAAAACAGATTTAAAATAGTACACATCTCTTGGAACTGTTGTGAAGAAAAAGGAAAAAAATTGTAACATGCCTACAGAATGTAGAAATCATTGAATGCATATTAGCTACCATTTATATTATCACAAGTTTAACATGGTTCACAAATCAAATTCTAGTATGATTTCCATTAGAGAATAAACCTATATTTAACGTTTTTCTGAGACATGGTCTTGTGCTGTTGCCCAGTCTAAGTGCAGTGGTCCAATCATGGCTCACTGCAGACTCTGCTTCCTGGGCTCAAGTGATCCTCCCACCTCATCCTCCAAAGCAGCGGGGACCACAGGTGCATGCCACCATGCATGGCTAGCTTTTAAATATTTTTTAGTAAAGTCAGGATTTTGCCATGTTGCCCAGACTGGCCTCGAACTCTTGGGCTCAAGCAATCTACCTGTCTCTGCCTCTGAAAGTGCTGGGATTATAGGAATGGGCCATACTGCCCAGTGTAAATTTTAAAAAATAATAGTAACTTTTAGCTTTATTGCATTTTTGTGTGTATATATTTTAAAAACAAGTGGTTTAGGTATTTTAGTTTTTAAATGATTTCTTTATATTTTTTAGATACAAATCTTATTCCATCTCCCATGCTGGAGTGTAGTAACATGATTATGGCTCACTGGACCCTTGACCTGGGCTCAAGTGATCTTCCTGTCTCAGCCTTCCAAGTATCTGAGACCACAAGTATATGCTACCATGCTTGATTTTTTTATTTTTTCATTTTTTTTTTTTTTAGTCCTAAGGTCTTGCTATGTTGTCCAGGTTGGTCTGACTCTTGGACAAACTCAAGTGATCGTCCCACCTTAGATTCCCAAAGTGCTGAGATTACAGGCATGAGCCACTCTACCCAGCTATTTTTTTTTTTTTTTTTTTTTTTTTTTTAATTTCTTGTAGAGACAGGATCTTGCTTTTTGTCCTAGGCTAGTATTTAACTCATGAGCTCAAGGGATCTTCCCACCTCAGGTTCCCCAAGTACTGGGATTACAGGTGTGTCACTGAGCCTAACCAAGACTTACTTTTAATTTAGTAAATTTAGCTTTATTTTGAAATAACTGTTTCAGCCAGTTGGAAAATGTAACACCTGTAATCCCAGCACTTTGGGAACTGAGGCAGGACGATCCCTTGAGCCCAGGAGTTTGAGACAAGCCTCAGAGCAAATCCCTATCACTAAAAAAAAAAAAAAAAAATACAAAAATTGGCCAGGAGTAGTGGTGTGCACGTGTAGTCCCAGCTAGTCAGGAGGCTCGGGCAGGAGGATTACTTGAGCCCAGGAGGCAGAGATTGCAGTGAGTTGCAATTGCACCACTGCCCTCCAGCCTGGGTGACAAAGTGAGACTGTCTCAAAAAAAAAAATCCAAATAAATTCAACCTTAAAACCTTGATTGATTTATTAATTTATTTAGGATATTGGTTTTTTAAAATAAATCTAAGAGTTATATATCTAATTCACGTAAGTTAAGGTATATGTAGTAGAGTTCTGTCAAGCCTGAAAAATGAACTGACATATAAGAGTAATTGATTTTAGCCCTCTGGGGCTGCTATACCACAGACTGGGTAGCTTAACAATACAAATTTATGTCTCAGAGTCCTGGAGTCTGGGATGTTCAAGACCAAAGTGTTAGCTAATTTGATGCCTGACATGTGTATCCTCTTTCTGGCGTGCAGATAGTCACCTTCCTCATATGGGGGGAGGGAGGGAGGGAGAGAGAGAGAGAGAGAAGATTTTTCTTTATTTTCTTATAAGGACACAGTTCCATGGTATTTGGACCTCATTTTTATGATGTCATTTAATCTTAATTACCTCCCAAGACCCAATCTCCAGGTACAGTCACTTTTGGGATTAGAACTTCAACCAATGAATTTTGAAGCTCTACAATTCATTCTATAGCAATAGCAAATAAACCCAAAGGGATGCAAATGAATAAACTTTTAGAAATAATGACTTGATGTCCATTATCAAAAAGACAAAAGATAATCAGTGTTAGCAAGGATGTAAAGAAGATCCTTGTACACTATTGGTCAAAATGTAAATAGTACAGTCATTATGGAGATTCCTCAAAAAATTAAAAATAGACATACCATATTACTCAGCAATCCCACTTCTGTGTATATAACCACAGGAAATGAAGTCCACATGTTAAGAAGTTATCTGTACTCCCATACTCACTACAATTCACAACAGCCAAGATATGGAGTCAACCTAAGTATTCACAGAGGTGCATGGATTTGAAAAATAAAATATATAGTTCTTACATGTGAAGCCATTATTGCATTGCTATAAAGAAATACCTGAGACTAGAAAGTTTATAAAGAAAAGTAGTTTACTTGGCTCACAGTTTGCAGGCTTTATAGGAAGCATGGTGCTGGCAGGTGCTCAGCTTCTAGAGGGACCTCTGGAAGCTTATAATCATAGCGAAAGGTGAAGCGGGGCAGGTATGTAACATGATCAGAGCGGAAGCAAAAGAGAGTTGGGGAGGGAGGTGCTACACACTTTTAACTGACAAGATCTCATGAGAAATCACTCACTATTGTGAAGACAGCACCAAGGCATAAGGGATCCACCCCCATGATCCAAACACCTCTCACCAGGCCCACCTACAGCATTAGGGACTACAATTCAACATGAGATTTGGGCAGGGAAAAATATCCAAACTATATCATTCTGTCCGTGGCCCCTGTGATATCTCATAGTCTTCTCACGTTGCAAAATAAAATCATGTCTTCTCAACAATATAAAATCATGTCTTCTCAACAATCTCCCAAATTCTTTTTTTTTTTTTTTTTTTTTTTTTTTGAGACAGAGTCTGGCTCTGTCGCCCAGGCTGGAGTGCGGTGGCCGGATCTCAGCTCACTGCAAGCTCCGCCTCCCGGGTTTATGCCATTCTCCTGCCTCAGCCTCCCGAGTATCTGGGACTATAGGCGCCCGCCACCTCGCCCGGCTAGTTTTTTTTTTGTATTCTTTAGTAGAGACGGGGTTTCACCGTATTAGCCAGGGTGGTCTCGATCTCCTGACCTCGTGATCCGCCCGTCTCGGCCTCCCAAAGTGCTGGGATTACAGGCTTGAGCCACCGCGCCCGGCCAATCTCCCAAATTCTTAACTCATTCCAGCATTAACTCAGAAGTCCAAAGTCCAAAGTTTCATCTGAGACAAAGTAAGTCTCTTTCACCTATGAGTCTATAAAGTCAAAAACAAGTTATTTAATTCCAAGACACAATGGCGGTATAAGCATTGGGTAACATTGCCATTCCATAAGAGGGAAATCAACCAAAGGAAAGTGGCTACAGGCCTCATGAAAGTTTGAAACCCATCAGGGTAGTTACTACATCTTAAATCTCCAAAATAATCTCCTGTGACTACATGTAACATATTCAGGACACACTGGTGCAAGACATGGGGTCCTAAGACCTTGGGCAGCTCCACTCCTGTGGCTTTGCAGAGCTCAGCCCCTGCAGCTGCTCTCACAGTTTCTTGAGTGCCTGTGGCTTTTTCAGGAACAAACTACAAAGTGGATCTATCATTCTAGGACCTGGAGAACAATGATGGTGGCCCCCTTTTTACTGTTTCACTAGACAGTGTCTCAATGGGGACTCTATGTGGGGCCTCCCAACCCCACATTTTTCATCTGCACTGCCTGAATAGAAGTTCTCTGTGGAGGCTCCCCCATTGCAGCAGGATTCCATCCGGAGACCCAGACTTTTCCACATACCCTCTGAAATCTAGGTAGAAACTGCTTCTTCACTTTTGCATTCTGTGCTCTTACAAGCTTAGCAATACCTGAAAGCCACCATGGCTTACTGCTTGCACCCTCTGAAGAAGCAACCACAATTGTAACTGGAGCCCTTTGAGCCAAGGCTGGAGCCAGAGCAGCCAGGATGCTGGAAGCATTGGCCCGAGGCTGTGCAGACCATCAGGCCCATGGGCCTGACCCATAAAACTGTTTCTTCCTCGTAGGACTTCAGGCCTTTGATAGGAGGGGCTGCCCCAAGGGTCTCTGAAATGACTTTGAGGACATTTTCTACCATCTTGGCTATTAGCATTTGGCTCCCTTTTAGTTATGCAAATATTTCTAGTTAAGTGGTTGCTCCACAGCCTGCTTGAATTCTGTCCTAAAAAACCTTTTTCTTTTTCTGCCACCTGGTCAAGCTGCAAATTTCTCAAACTTTTATGCTCTGCTTCCCTTTCAAATATAAATTCCAACTTTAAGCCTTTTTTTTTTTTTTTTTTTTTTTTTTTTCACTTCTACATCTGAGAGTAGGCTGTTAGAAGCAGCCAGGCTACGTTTTGAGCACATTGCTGCTTAGAAATTTCCTCCACCAGATACCCTAGGTTGTTACTCTGAAGTTTAAATTTCCACAGATCCCTAGGGCATAAATAGAATGCAGCCAAGCTCTTTGCTAAGGTGTAACATGAATGACGTTTGCTTCAGTTCCCACTAAGTTCCTCATTTACATCTTCATTGACCTGAACTTCACGGTCCGTATCACTATCAACATTTTGGCCACAACCATTTAACTAGTCTCTAAGAAGTTTCAAATTTTCCTTCATCTTTTTGTTTTATTTTGAGCCCTCCAAACTCTTCCAATGTCTACCTGTTACCCAGTTCCATAAAAGCTTCCACATTTTCAGCTATTGTTATAGAAATATCCCACTCCTCAGTGCCATTTTATTTGTGCATGTGAGACCATTCTTGCATTGCTATAAAGAATACCAAAGACTGAGTAATTTGTAAAGAAAAGAGGTTTAATTGACTTACAGTTCTGCGGGAATTACAGGAAGCATGGTGTTGGCATCTTATCAGATCTTGGGGACGCTTCAGGAAGCTTGCCATGGTGAGACAAGGTGAAGCGGAAGCAGACACAGCTAGAAGAGCAGGAGCAAGAGTAAGTTGTGGGGGAAGGTGCCACATACTTTTGAGAGACAGGACTAGCTGGATTTCCTAGGCCAACTAAGAATCCCTAAGCCTAGCTGGGAAGGTGATTGCATCCACCTTTAAACAAGGGGCTTGCAACTTAGCTCACACACGACCAATCAGAGAGCTCACTAAAATGCTAATTAGGCAAAAACAAGAGGTAAAGAAATAGCCAGTTATCTAATTGCCTGAGAGCACAGTGCGAGCGACAAGGATCAGGATATAAACCCAGGCATTCGAGTCGGCAATGGCTACCCTCTTTGGATCCCCCTCCCTTTGTATGGGAGCTCTGTTTTCACTGTATTATATCTTGCAACTGCACTCTTCCGGTCCGTGTTTGCTAGGGCTCAAGCTGAGCTTTCGCTCGCAGTCCACCACTGCTGTTTGCCATCATTGCAGACCCGCAGCTGACTTACATTCCTCCGGATACAGCAGGGTGTCCACTGTGCTCCTCCTGATCCAGCAAGGCGCCCACTGCCACTCCCAATTGGGCTAAAGGCTTGCCATTGTTCCTGCACAGCTAAGTGCCTGGGTTCATCCTAATGGAGCTGAACACTAGTCACTGGGTTCCACCATTCCTTTCCATGACCCACAGTTATGGGTCTGATAGTGCTATAACACTCACCACATGGCCCAAGATTCCATTCCTTGGAATCCATGAGGCCAAGAACCCCGGGTCAGAGAACATGAGGCTTGTCACCATCTTGGAAGTGGTGTGTCGCCATTTTGGAAACAGCCTGATACCATCTTAGGAGCTCTGGGAGCAAGGACCTCCGGGTAGCACTTTTTAATGACCAGATCCTGAAAGAACTCACTCACTATCATGAAGACAGTACCAAGTCATAAGAGATCTGTCCCCAAGACCTAAATACCTCCCAAAAGGCCCCACCTCCAGCATTGAGGATATAAATGCAACATAAGATTTGAGGGAAACAAATATCCAAACCATATTACCATATAAATAAAATAATATTTAGTCTTTAAAAAGAAATAAATTATTTCATTTTCAACAAAAGGAATGAACCTGGTGGACATTATGCTAAGTGAAAGAAGTCAGGCACAGAAAGACAAATACTTCATGATCTCACTTATATTTGGCATCTTAAAATGTTGATGTTATAGAAGCAGAGAGTAGAATGGTGGTCAGCAGGGTCTGAGGTGGAGCTGGGGGAATTAGGAAATGTTGGTCAAAGGGTACAAAGTTTTGGTTAAGCAGGATGCAGAAGTTTGAGAGATGTATTGTAGACTATAGTGAATAGTATAACTATAGTCAATAATAATGAATTGTATGCTTGAAAATTGCTCATAAGATACATCACAAATGATCTCATCACACATCCAAAAAGATAAGTATGTGAGGTGATCCATATGTAAACTAGCTTGATTTCAGCATTTCACAATGTATACATATTTCAAAACATCACATTGTACACCACAAGTATGTAAAATTTTTATTTGTCAATTACATGATAATAAAGCTGGGAAAAAAGAAATAATAATTTGGAAACTCAATACAACTTCTTTCAACACTTAAGGAACAAAAATGAAAACTCAGAGAGGAATGGCAACAAGCATTGGGTAGCACTGACATATTGGAATCGAGTGCACCATTAATTAAAAATATACATGTCTATCAGATGGTGCAACATAGAAGTATTTGAGAGGCAGTAATATTTACACATAAAAATGGCAGAGAGTAGAAAGGCAGTTTGAATTACCTATTAAATAGCAAAGGAACATGAAAGATTGCTTTCCTCTCCACTCTTTCATTCAGAGAGAATGTTAAGATTCTGTATAAAGGAGCCATGATCCTAGACGCCATGCATATGGACATGTTTTGTCACCCCTAACAGCTCACAGCTCACTGTGGGAGACCTATATGTAAACAGTCAAGTTTAGAGTCATGTAGTAAATGAATAATGGAGTTTCATTTTTGAGAACATAAAGAAAGAAAAGAGCGATACATTTTCAGCGGGGGAAATGTTATAGATAAAAGGCTTTTCAGAGGTGGTGCTGGGGCTGAGAAACAAAAAGTGAGTATTGATTCATGAGTCAAAGTTGGAGTCAATATAGCATTATTTTCAAAAGGAGTATCATGAGTAAAGTGAAGAAGGTAGGAAAAAGCACATTACAAAGAAGTAACTGAAAACTTTGTATTACTCATTAATACATTACTAGGCAGGGAGTGGAGGGATGAGTGGCCTGAGAATGCCATTGTTCTCTTGCAGAGGGCTTTAGACATTACTGAGTCATATGTGTCACTGAAGGCTTTAATGCATCTCTAATCCATCTAGATTTAAGCTTTAGAACCCTCCGTCTGAAGTATATGAAGAGATAGATTAAAAAGAAAAATGTTAGATGTAGAAAGACTTCTTAAGAAATAATTTGGGCCTTTACAACATGAACATTTAAAGAGTACACAGAGGAATATGAGTCTACAGAACAGCAAAGGAATAAATTATTAGAAAATTATAAAGAAAGCCAAAAGAGAATGGTATCTTAGAAACGACAATAAAAGCAAAATAGCATATTTCTTCTGTGTTTATAATATATATGAGTTTCTCTCAAGCTGTTAATAACTAGTCAATGGAAAAAGAGGTTTCTCAGGCAAATATATTGGAGAAGTGCTGTTAATGAAGGAGAATTGTTTTCTTTAATTCTTTAATTAAAATTCTTGGAAATTTAATGCCATACTTTACAACACAACCTTCCAAGAGGCACACAGAGTACATCACAGTGTGGGACAGATCAACTACAGTGAAATTCATATCCTTCAATGAGACTTCGATTCAACCAGTTGAACGAACTGTTATGCTGTATTTCTTAACTCCTCCCTCTCCTACTTAACAGCCAAAGAATCACCAATTCCTCATCAATTTATCATTTAAATATTTCTTCAATGATTCCACTTTTCTACTTTAATCACTTCCACCTAACATCCTATCATTTTTCACACATTTTGTTAGTCTTTTACTGAGTCTTTTCCTGTATTATTTCATCAACTGCAGTATAAATAATACCTTTTTTCCCACATATTTTCTTATAACTTTTTGCTCTTCCTCCAGGGAGTATTTTGCATGAATTTCCCAGTACTTTCTAGAAAAAAAATAAAGATAGTCTTAGGTTTGTGATTTCCAAAAACTTGGAGAATTCTAATTCTGGGGAAAATACTGATAAATTTTTGGAAGGTGGTCCACGCTGAATGCTACATAAAAAGATCACTGTTTGGACGAACGGAGACAAGATGGTGCACTTCCGGGTTCTTCTTCACCAACTTTTCCCGCGCACGCGAAAATGCAGCCGGCGCCCGGGAAGGTGCAGACCAACTAGGCATGCGCCAGGTGATGTCAATCCGAAGAGACCAAGATTTACCTGGTCGCACCTGCGGAACGCCCACGGACAGGCCCGTGCCCCGCCTATTGCCCTCCCACTCCTAGAAAAGCCGCTCCGGAGGGACACCACGCACGGCCTTCCTCAGTCCTCCACTCCTGTCGGGATGTCAGGACTGCAGGAACTCCGTCCGAGAGCCCCACCGGGGGACTCTGTCGGCCTTCTTTGCCAGAGGCCGACAGACCTCTTCCCCACACCTTAGGTGACCAAAATAAACTTGCAGTTTTGCTCCTACACTTGCCTACTTGCTGGTTCTTTTGTGCCCGCTCTGGTGGTCTTAGAAAAACAAAGCAATCACTATTTTTTTTTCTTTTAGTGAAAGAAGGTTCATAATTAGAAAGAAATAAAAAACTAGAATATTTGTCCATGTATCTGAGAAAGATAACTGGCATCTTTCCTTATTATATTACTTAGACACCTGTGATTGTAGGCTGCCTTTCCTCTTAAAAATAAAGTTATGATCAAGCAATCATCAAAAGCTTACATTAGAAAACTGTTACTTTGGATAAACAACACAATCCTTCACATGTCGTACCATGTCTTCATAACCTGGTGACCTGCCTCCTTCTCCAATCACCTGCCAATCTTCCCCTAGCCTCTGTGTTCCAGGATGATACATGAGAGAACTTTCTTTGGCTGAAAATGGTATGCATAGCATTCCAAAAAACACAGATCTACCTGTGTTTTATAATACAAAGCAAAAGAAACACAAAAATGTTGTCAAACTTCTGTATTCATGGGTTCATCAAAGACTTCTTTCCTTCAAGAGGAATTCAATTTTAAAGAATAACTTTTCTTAAATTAGCCCTTCCTCAAAATTTCATTTGAAAATCCTGATATACTTCAAAGTTTTCCTCATTAGGTGTCAATTTAATTACTTCAACTATTATGTTTTGAAAAAATTTTAAGCCAGAGAATTTCAAAATTATTAATCACACAGTCTTAAATAGTGCCATAATTTTAGTTATTTTTCTGAGTGATCTATTTTGTTTCTACATTACTACTGTAATTTACAAAGAATGTGATGCTTCTATTGCATATTTTAAATAAATTCATAATTTAAGAGTAAAAATACATTAACATATATTATCAACATAAATATGTACAAAAACATTTTATAAAATAAGTTTTAAAAATTTTATATAGAGAAAATTCTCTGTGGTTCATTACTCAATAGGATATGAATTCTAAATCAAATACTAAAGTAATTTTCATTTAGCTTTCTATTCTTTTTATTTTTCTTGGGTTCTGAGTAGAAAAATATGCAAAATCCAATTTTGTAATTATTTAAAAATGAAAATGCATAAAAGAGCAATCACCTCTGAATTTGTTTTCCTCTCTTTTGCAGTCAAGTTATATGAAATGATAATTTTAAAGTGATACGACAGAAACCTCCCTGGGACTTCCCACGCCTCCTCACTTTATCAGGGAAAACAATCTACCAGTTTTGCTGTTTTTCCATTTTCTATTCAAATGCTAACCTCAATCAATCATGACAATTTGAACAGATTTAAATTCTACCCAGAATGAAGAGCATTTGAATTTCAAATGATATTTGGAATACACACACACACACACACAAAAATGAATTTATTTTTCTCTCAACTGATACTTGGGTCAGGATCAAACATCCTGTTTGAAAGATATAGTACCTTGAGTTCCACATATTTTGCTGATGAAGAGTCAAAATTTGTGAAATATTTGAGGAGATTTATTCTGAGCCAAATATGAGTGACCAATAGCCCTTAACACAGGTCGAGGAGATCCTAAAAACCTGTGCTCAAGGCAGTCAGGCTACAGTTTGGTTTTATATGTTTTAGGGAGACATAAGGCATCAATCAATACACGTAAGAGTTGCATTGGTTCAGTCTGGAAAGGCAGGACAATTCAAAGTGTGGGGAGGCTTCCTGGTCATAGGTAGATTTAAAGATTTTCTGATTGGCCATTAGTTGAAAGACTTATTATCTAAAGACCTGGAGTCAATAGAAGGAAATGTTTGGGTTACGATAAGGAGTTAGAAAGATCAAGGTTCTTATTGTGCAGATAAAGCCTCCAGGTAGCAGGCTTCTGAGAGAAATGGTTGTGGATGTTTTTTATCACACTTAAAAGGGTGCCACACTCTTAGTTAATTCTTTCCTGGATCAGAAAAAAAGATCTGGAAAATGAAAGTGATTCTCCACAGAATGTAGATTTTCCCCACAAGAAAAAGCATTGCAGGGCCTTTACAAAAACATGTCAAATAAATATATTTTGGAGTAAAATATTTCCATTTATAGGGCCTGTTATCTGTCATGTGATGCTACACTTGAGTCAGGTTGGAGCTGGGTATCTTATTGCTACAAAGAGCCTGTTTCGTCTAGTCCTAAGATCTGTTGTAATGTTAATGGTGGTCAGGTGTGCCAGAATTCCAAAGAGAGGAGGATATAATGAGACATATTCAACCCGTTTCTATCATGGCCTGAACTAGATTTTCAAATTTACTTTGGAATGCCAAATTTACTTTGGAAAGACCAAAAGTGGTATTCATCAGTTACTTGAGGGGCGTAGAATTTTCTTTTTAATTTACACTTTGATGACAGTCTTTATTTTTAAGTATAAGGGAACATATT
This sequence comes from Rhinopithecus roxellana, assembly GCF_007565055.1. Taxonomy (NCBI): domain Eukaryota; kingdom Metazoa; phylum Chordata; class Mammalia; order Primates; family Cercopithecidae; genus Rhinopithecus; species Rhinopithecus roxellana. Next base: position 95,019,084 of record NC_044551.1, read on the forward strand.
TAGAAAGAGATTGCATATACAACTGAGACTGTAGCCTCTCTTAATGCTTGGAGTGTGTATTTGGAAATTCACAGCTTCTATAACTTTGATGGAAAACTTTGAATTAAAATATTGTATTGCATTTTCATAATCTAACAAAATAAACATGTTTGAAAATAAATGATGTAAGTGCAACTTTCAGAAGAGCTCCTTGTGTATGGTTTGTAGTGCCAACTAGATTTAAACAGAGCAGCTGGTTCCTGGGTGGGATTCCCTGTGGTCTTGTGGATAGATCTGTTCCCAGTAGTTAGGAGACTTCTATTTTATTGTTTCTGACAAGCATAGCAGTCTGGTCACAGGTGTGGAAAGACAGCTTAAAAGAAAAAAAGCAAAACATACCCAAATTTTTGGCTGTCATTTTTATTACATTTTCATAGACATTAAACAAAAGTTATAGTTTTAAAAATGTGACATCTAAAAGCTTGTTTTATATTATTATCAGCTGAAACTCTACTTTTTATAAAATATGTATTTGCTGTGCTTACATTGTTTGTGTCCTACCTAACATCGTCACATATATTTTAATGGATTAATAATGTAATAGTTTTTATTTATTTATTCATTAAATTATTCATTTAGTTCAACAGGGACATCAAAAATATAACACAAAGCATAGCAGACACAAAAATGCCATTCAATGGCAAGACTTGTTATCAAACAGTACACGATATTAATTTGGTAGCTTTACAAATATTATATATTTGTTTAACTCTACTTTTGATATAAAGCAGGAATTATAGGAGTTGGATCAAGTGAAACACTGATCATCAAATCACATGTTCTGATTACTTAAAGGGTTTTACTCTTCTCACCTTTGGCTTCCTTTATAGTTCTTATGGGAGTATATATTTCTCCTGATATAGTCTTTTACTTTAATTACAGATAATTTAGTATCCAGATATAATTCTTTTTGTAATATGTTTCACTGCATGGTTCTCTTCAATTTCTGCTATTTTTCCTTAGTATTAATTATCCTCTTGCTTCTCTACCTCTGTAGGGTTTTATAAACTTAGACATCTCCATATTTATAAACCATGTATCTCAAAATAACTTGATCCCTTTCTAAGATTTCAATGTGATTTTTGAGTTCTTGCAGTCTAATCATTTTAAGCATCCTGAAAAAAGCCAAAATATGAATAAAAAGACTATATTGGAGTCAGAAATATTTTGCTGCACCATTGAAAGTATTTGTCACATGTGTAAGTTTACATACAATAGACATTCTAAGCATGATATTAAAATATCAACAATGCAAACCCCCAGAAATATATATAATTCTCATAGCAATTGTTCATAGTCAATGCTACAATTTAAAAACTAGAGGCAGAAGTTTTACATTAGTATTGATACCTTAATACTCATTGGGTGAATCGATCTCGTGAAAATGATATTCTGAGGGAAACTGTGATAAGTCTAAATGTGTTACATGCACAAAGTTCCTCTTTAGTATCTCATCTAATGGTGAGAAACTTTGGACTGCTCCAAGTGGAAGGTGGGGTAGGGAAGCTCTGCTCTCACGTCTCTGTCCTGCCTGAGGTTTGATTTGATCAGAAGTTTCTCAGAGACCCAACAGTATCTGCAACTTCTTTTCTCTCTCTCTCCTTTTTTTTTCTTTTTTTGAGGCAGAGTCTCGCTCTCTTTCCCAGGCTGGAGAGTGCAGTGGTGCAATCTCAGCTCACTGCAAGCTCCGCCTCCCGGGTTTAAGCGATTCTCCTGCCTCAGCCTCCCCAGTAGCTGGGACTACAGGTGCATGCCACCATACCCAGCTAATTTTTGCACTTTTAATAGAGACGGGGCTTCACCATGTTGGCCAGGCTGGTCGTGAATTCCTGACCTCAAGTGATCTACCTACCTTGGTCTCCCAAAGTGCTGGGATTACAAGCGTGAGTCAATGAACCCAGTCTGGAATTTTTTTTCTTTTGAACCTCTTATTTCCTGTGCCAGCCAAGAGACTTACATCTATTCTTATTGATGGAACAATTTGGCTTTTCATAAATTCTTATAAATTCATGGCTTTTGCAATCCCTAACAACCAAATATTAAAATTTTGGCTAATTTTTTCTCTGCGTTGTGTTACATGAATTTTTTCCTTAGGGTCAATGAGTCCAGATGCTGGATCTGGGGAAGTAAACAAAGGAAAAATATAAATATCATTCATGGACCTCAGGAGGGTTGACACTTTCAGGAAGCCCATGATATCTGAGAAAGAGAAAAGCAGCCTCTAATATCCAGGAGTTTGCCTCACATCCACAGGCAAGACATAGTGTTCTGTTGGACATACTTTCACAGCACATCAACAACAGACAAGGCCATTCTGTGACCATATTGAATCAACATTTTGTTTTGTAATCATGTCTACACAGATAAAGCAAAGCCAATGTCCATCCCCTGATTTTGGCTGAGTGACTGCCTAGTATATGAATTACAGCTTTTGCATCATCTGTAATCTGCCCTCTAGAAACATGAGATGGATGGATGTACCTCAATTTAGGATTATCCCTGCTGCCTAAAAGCAATTCAGAGCCAAACTCCACTTCTTAAACTCTCTTCAAAACCACCAAATAGCTGGGCATGATGACTCACACTTGCAATCCCAGCACTTTGGGAGGCCAAGGCAGGCAGGTCACTAGCGGCCAGAAGTTTAAGACCAGCCTGGCCAACATGGCAAACCCCATCTCTACTAAAAATATAAAATTATCTGGGGAAGGTGGTGTGCACCTGTAATCCCTGCTACTTGAAAGGCTGAGACATGAGAATCACTTCAATTCAGGAGGCAGAGGTTGCAGTGAGCTGAGATCCCACCACTGCATTCCAGCCTGGGTGACAGAGTGAGACTCTGTCTCAAACAAAACAAAACCCACCAAATAAGTCCATACCCTATAATAAATAAGTCTTTTTTCACACCTGTATGGGACACCCCTTAGCTCTCCACAGTGGCATGTTCCTTACTAAGATGAGTAATAAAACCAACCTGTTGAAACACAAGGTGTCGCAGGTGGTATTGACAGGTCTAAACTATCTCCATAACAATACTAAGTTGTTATCTGGCCTTTCTTCTGTTTTTGAATTTGAACTAACTATGCAAAATCAATAGCAGATAAAACTATTAGAACCCTTACCACCCGTAGCTTGACCGATTGTCTTGGGATTGCTACTATATTACTAGTTAATGTGTATGTCAACACCACACACTTGCAGGGGAAAAAAAAATAAAAAAAGAAGAATGGCTTAAAAATGTTCTTTTAAAGCTAGTCAGATAATGTTACATTTTAATATTCTGTGTGGTGCAATGAGAAGTACACATAAGGCACTTTGGTCGCCTACTGAAGTGTGACAGTTCATGGGTAAAAGCACATAAGGGATTGTCTGAGTTCTGAACTGAAAGAGCCATATTTTCCAAGGAACAACAATTTCATTGGAAAGAATGACTAATACGCAAACTCGGGTTACTCAACTTGGGTTTTGGCAGACATTTAAGAAAATCGGCAAAATGAACCTGTCACTTCAAAAGAAATAACTGAGTGTTTGCTTTAAATATCAACATTTATGCCTCCCAGTTAAGATTAGAATTTTGGAAAATCTGATGGCCACCATGAGCTTGACAGCTTCCAACACTTAAAGGAAATATATGAAGATTTGAAAAATTTGCATAATCACTGAACTGATATTTTCTAAGTGGCAAATGCATGATAATCATACATATGTTAAAGATTTATCCAAAGTGCAAGGTAGTCCAACTTATTTTAAGACAATAAAGTATGAAAAATTCATTGAAATAATTTCAAATTACAAATTGCAAATAACCTTTTTTTAAGTAACTACCACATACCAAATCTTGGTGTGGTATCAAAGACAAATACCGACAATTACCACGGAAGGTAATTCAAATATTCCTCCCATTTCCAAATATATACCTGTGCAATGAAGAATGTTTTCTCTATACGTTTTTAAAAAATGAATCTGGAAAAAATTGACTGAAGTATGAATAAGAAATATCAATTGCCCTGTACTAACCCAAATATTAAATATGTATGCAAAACTACAAAAAAGTTCTCTTGTCATGGTTATTTTTTGACAATAGAGTTTCTACGAGAAATAGACTATTTAAGTTGACATGATAAGTGCTTTTTTATTGGTATATAAAAAATTTGTATTATTCCATTCTTACTCTGCTGTAAAAAAACTACCTGAGATTGGGTAATTTATATAGAAAAGAGGTTTACTTGGCTCACAGTTCTGCAGACTGTACAGGAAGTATGGATGGGGAGGCCTCAGGAAACTTACAATCATAGCAGAAGGCAAAGGGGAAGGAAGCACATCTTCACATGGCCAGAGCAGGAAGAAGAAAAAGAAGGAGGAAGTGCTAGACACTTTTAAACAACCAGATCTCATAAGAAATGACTCACTATTATGAAAACAGCAAGAGGGAAATCCACCCCTATGAGCCAATCACCTCCCACAGGTGCCATCCTCCAACACTGAGGATTTGCCATGAGATGAGTGGGGACACAGAGCCAAACCATATTATTTCACCCTGGCCCCTCTCAAATCTCATGTGCCTGTTACGTTGCAAAATACAATTATTCCTTTTCAACAGTTTCCCAGTCTTAACTCATTTTAGCATTAACTCAGAAGCCTACATTCCAAAGTCTCATGTAAGGGAAGGTAAGTCCCTTCTACTTATGAGCCTGTCAAATCAAAAACAAGTTAGTTACTTCCAAGAGACAATGGGGATATAGGCTTTGAGTAAATGCTCCCCTTTCCAAAAGGACTGGCCAAAACAGAGACTGCAAGCCCCATGCAAGTCTGAAAAACAGAAGGGCAGTCATTACATCTTAAAGCTTCAAAATAATCTCCTTTGGCTCCATGCCTCACATCCAGGCCACACTGATGCAATGGGTTGTCTCCCAAGGCTTTGGACAGTTCTGCTTTTTTGGCTCTGCCAGGTTCACCTCCCATGGCTGCTCTCAAGGGCTGCTGTTGAATGCCTGCAGCTTTTCCAGGTGCATGGTGCAAGTTGCCAGTGTATCTACCATTCTAGGCTCTGGAGGATGGCCACCCTCTTCTTTCAGCTCCACTAGGCAGTGCCCCAGTGGGGACATGGTATGGAGGCTCTAAGCTCACATTTCCACTCCATATTGCACTAGTAGAGGATCTCCATAAGGGCTCTGCCCCTGCAGCAGACTTCCTACTAGACATGCAGACATTTTTATACGTACACTGAAATCTTGGTGGAAGCTCCCAAGCCTCAACTCTTGCCCTCTGTGCACCTGCAGGTTTAACACTACATGGAAGTCACCAAGGCTTATGGCTGGCACCCTCTGGAGAAGCAGCCCGAAACATACCTGGGGCCCTTTTAACCACAGCTCCAGCTGGAGTAGATGGAATGCTGAGAGCAGTGTCTCAAGGTTGTGCAGGTGAGCGAAGCCATGGGCCTGGGCCACAAAGCGATTTTTCCCTTCTAGGCCTCCAGGTCTGTGATGGTAGCGACTGCCATGAACGTCTCTGTAATGTCTTCCAGGCATTTTCCCCATTGTCTTAGCTGTAAACCTTCGGCCCCTCTTTACTTACACACATTTCTGCAGAATGCTTAAAAGCTGGTTTTTCTACCACATGGTCAGGCTGCACATTTTCTATACTTTTATGTTTGTTTTCCTTTCTAATGTAAGTTCCAGCTTCACATTATCTCTTTGCTTATGCATATGACAAAACACTATTAGAAGCAGCAAGTTCACATCTTGAACACATTGTTGTTTAGAAATTACTTTTTGTCAGATACCCTAAATCATCACTGTCAAGTCCAAAGTTCCACAGATCCCTAGAATATGGGCACAATGCCTCCAATCTCCTTGCTAAAGCAGAGAAAGAGTTACCTTTACTCCAGTTCCCGATAACTTCCTCATTTCCATCTGAGACTACTTCAGCCTGTACTTCATTGTCCACATCACTATCAATATTTTGATCACAATTTAACAAGCCTCTAAGAAATTCCAAACATTTCCACATTTTCAGGTATCTTTATAGCAATGCCCCACCTTCCAATACCAACTTTCTGTATAAGTCACTTCTTGCACTTCTATAGAAAACTACCTGAGACTGACTTATTTATTTAAAAAAAAAAAAAGAGGTTTTACTGGCTCACAATTATGCAGGCTGTACCTGAAGCATGATGTACATAGAAATTTACAATCATGGAGAATGGTGAAGAGGAAAGAAACACATCTTCACATGACCAGAGCAGGAAAAAGAGAAGGGGGAGGTGCTACAAACTTTTAAAACAATTAGATCTCGTGAGAACTCACCCACTATCATGAGAACAGCAAAGGGAAAGGTCACCCCAATGATCTAATCACCTCCCACTAGGCCTCTCCTTCAACACTGGGGGTTACAATTCAAAATGAGATTTGGGTGAGGACAGAAATCGAAACCATATCAATATCAATAAATAGCATTCAATAAAATATAAACAAACAATATTTAAACATTTATTAGTTGTAATTACCAATACAGTAAGTAGATAGAAAGAGAAATAGTAATTTAGACTATTTAGAACTTCTATGATAGTTTTAAATATAAAGGCATCCTGAAAACAAAAAGTTTAAGGACTTCTGGGTTAATATATTAAAAATATTTCCTACAACAATATTAAGCAATTAATGTATAAGTCTCTTTTCTTCCCTTTTGGAAACTGAGTACATTAATTGTAATGCAAATAGCAGAGTCAAAGTTTACATTGGTTCTAAGACATTGTCCACATACTAAGAATACCAAAAAATTAAAAGTACTATTGCTACTTTTATATTCTGAGTTCCTAGAGTGACTCTATTTCCATGATATCCTGACCAAAATTTACTTTTAGAAAACTATTTTGTATCAGGGAAACCAGCCCCCAATATTTCAGCGTAGGTCCTTTTTATTTTCCCTAAGTGTCAACCAGTCTTAGAAATAAAGAGAAAGAGTACAAAGAGGGGAATTTTACAGCTGGGCCTCCAGGGGTGACATCACATATTGGTAGGTCTGTGATGTCCCCTGAGCTGCAAAACCAGCAGGTTTTTATTAAGGACTTTAAAAGGGGAGGGGGTGTACGAACAGGGAGTAGGCACAAAGATCAAATGCTTTAAAGAGCAATAAAGATCACAAGGCAAAGAGTAAAGCAAAGATCACAAGGCAAAGGGCAAAATTAGAGTTACTAATGAGGGTCTATGTTTGTGCACGTATTGTCTTGAAAAACATCTTAAATAACAGATAACAGGGTTCGAGGGCAGAGAACCGGTCTGACCTCAAATTTACCAGGGTGTGATCTTTTTCTCACCCTAATAAGCCTGAGGGTACTGCAGGAGACCAGGGCGTATTTCAGTCCTTATCTCAACCACATAAGACAGACACTCCCAGTGCAGCCGTTTATAGACCTACCCCCAGGAATGCATTCCTTCCCCAGGGTATTAATTATTAATATTACTTGCTGGGAAAAGAATTCAGTGCTATCTCTCCTACTTGCATGTCTGTTTACAGGCCCTCTGCAAGAAGAAAAATATGGCTCTATTCTGCCTGACCCCACAGTTAGTCAGACCTTTGGTTGTCTTCCCTTGTTCGCTAAAATCACTGTTATTCTGTTTGTTTTCAAGGTGCACTGATTTCATATTGTTAAAACACACATGTTTTACAATCAATTTCTACAATAGTGGTCCTGAGGTGATATCCATTCTCAGCTTACAAAGATAACAGGATTAAGAGATTAAAGTAAAGACAGGCATAAGAAATTATGAGTATTAATTTTGGGAACTAATAAATGTCCATGAAAACTTACAATTTATGTTCAGAGATTGCAGTAAAGACAGATGTAAGAAATTATAAAAGTATTAATTTTGGGAACTGATAAGTGTCCATGAAATCTTCACAATTTATGTTCCTCTGCCGCGGCTCCAGCCGGTCCCTCCATTCGGGGTCCCTGGCTTCCCACAACATGTTGTCCTATTTTGGATTCAAATGTTTTAATATTTGGAAAATGCAGAAGATAATACACTAATAGTCAATAACAATGCTTTGTTTATGGGATACAAATCAAGTATAAAAATCAATTTTTAGAAGAATAAAATGTTAGTAGGTTGTAAAATTCTCAGAGTTTAGGAAAGAAAATGTGAGAAAAGAAGAACTGCTAACAAGAAAAGGATTTCCAACGACAAAAATGTGTACAAAACTATAGTCCATTGTTACTTTCAGTGAATCCAATTAATTAAAGTGATTGAAGGATATAACTTCTACTTATATAAAGCAAGACTGGCTAATATTTTTAATTTTCAAATTTTAAGTTGTGGGATACATGTGCAGAATGGGTCAGTTTGTTACATGGGTATACATGTGCCATAGTGTTCTGCTGCACCTATCAACCCATCATCTAAGTTTTAAGCCTCGCATGCATTAGGTATGTGTCCTAAGGCTTTCCCTCCTCTTCCATCCCAAGGCCCAACAGGCCTTGCTGTGTGATGTTCCTCTTCCTGTGCCCATGTGTTCTCATTGTTCAACTTGCACTTCTGAGTGAGAACATGCGGTGTGTAGTTTTCTGTTCCTGTGTTACTTTGCTGAGAATGATGGTTTCCAGCTTAATCCACGTCCCTGCAAAAGACATGAACTCATTCTTTTTAATGGCTGCATAGAATTCCATGATGTATATGTGCCACATATTCTTTATCCAGTCTATTATTGATGGGCATTTGGGTTGGTCCCAAGTCTTTCCTATTGTAAATAGTGCTGCAATAAACATATGTGTGCATGTGCCTTTATAGTAGAATGATTTATAATCCACTGGGTATATACTCAGTAATGACATTACTGAGTCAAATGGTATTTCTAGTTCTAGATCCTTGAGGAATTGCCCCACTGTCTTCCACAATGGATGAACTAATTTACTCTCCCACCAACACAGTGTAAAAGTGTTCCTATTTCTCCAGATCCTTGTCAGCATCTGTTGTTTCCTTACTTTTTAATGATTGCCATTCTAACTGGCATGAGATGGTATCTCATTGTGGTTTTGATTTGCATTTCTCTAATGACCAGTGATGATGAGCTTTTTTTTTTCATATGGTGGCTGCATAAATGTCTTCTTTTAAATATCTGTTCATATCCTTTGCCCACTTTTTGATGGGATTGTTTGGTTTTTTATTGTAAACTTGTTTAAGTTCCTTGTAGATTCTGGATATTAGACCTTTGTCAGATGGCTATAGTGCAAAAATTTTCTCCCATTCTGTAGGTTGCCTGTTCACTCTGATGATAGTTTCTTTTGCTGTGGAGAAGCTCTTTGATTCAATTAGATTCTGTTTGTCAATTTTGGCTTTTGTTGCAATTGCTGTTGGTGTTTTAGTCATGAAGTCTTTGCCCATGCCTATATCCTGAATGGTATTGACTAGGTTTTCTTCTGGGGTTTTTATGATTTTAGGTTTTATGTTTAAGCCTTTAATCCATCTTGAGTTAATTTTTGTATAAGGTGTAAGGAAGGGGTCCAGTTTCAGTTTTCTGCATATGGCTAGCCAGTTTTCCCAGCATGATTTATGAAATAGGGAATCCTTTTCCCATTACTTGTTCTTCTTAGGTTTATTGAAGATCAGATGGTTATAGATGTGTGGTGCTATTTCTGAGGCCTCTGTTCTGTTCTGTTGGTCTATATATCTGTTTTGTTACCAGTATCATACTGTTTTGGTTACTGTAGCCTAGTAGTATAGTTTGAAGACAAGCTAATTTTCTTTCCCATTCATTTTTTGCCTGTTTTTTAATATGATTTTTGTTTTAGTTTATTTGTTGTTTTAGGGAGAGGCAGTAAAAGGGACATTATATGCTATCATTGGTAGTGGAAAAATGATGATATATAATGTTGCCACTTATATTTAAAGATTAGAAAAAAAAATTGTAATCACTAAAAGAAGCTAAGTAATGATCCCAATTTCCAGCAAAGCTATTAGATAAGTTCAGTAATTAGATCAACTTCATTAAATACTAGAAAAAGCCAAATTTTTAGGTAAATCTTTGAAAAGAAATTAGGAATTGAGAAACAATTTTATATCACAAATATAAAAGTCTCTTTCTTACGAATCTTTCAGGATATCAGCAGATAACTCTGAAATATTATAACATTATAAAATCAAAATGTCCTTTGGACCTAAATTTTAAGAGTTCCTCTTTATGCTTTCATAACCCAGTCATTTCCCACCACTGTTTTTTAATACCTGTTGATTTGCATTGTCTGACAAAGACAATATTATAATTACAGCAAAGGCAAAATGTTGCTGTTGTGGTCTTAATCTTAAACTGGAAAAAAATCTTAAACTGGAAAAAAGTACACTGGAAAACAATCTTTCTAACAATTGTCACAAAAATGATTACAAGGCTCTCAGCAGGTTCAGAATTAATAAAGCTTAAAACAAGCAACCAAGAAAACATCTTAGATTCCCTATCTCTTGTCTAACCAACATTATTTGAATATTAAAGTCAATAATTGGCCCAATTATGCTATACAAAATATTATCTTTCTTAGCTTTTATTTACCTTACACAGTAAGGTAATTAAAAATTATAAGTACTATCAAATATCAACATATATGAGCCTTCAACTTCTTTAAAAAGAATTAAGCACTGAATCAAATTCTGTACTTAGACCAGAATCTACCTAGTACATGACCTCATTGTAATCACACCAAATTACCTGTCAATATTTATCTACTCATATCCTGCTCTTAAAATATTCCCAAAATGGTATTAATAAAGTAAAAGAACACTGTCATAAATAGCATTTCTTCTGGGAGTTATATTTTGACTTTTTAGCCCAGAACCTTTTGGGTTTTGTCTATTTTAAACACCAGCAAACTAAATGCCTTCAGAAACAATATATATATATATATATTTTTAAAAACTGAATATTAAGTATTTTTAATAGCATTTTTAAGTGTGGACAATCTTTTTTTAACCTCATTGTATTTAAAAATAATAGAAACATGTATCAAAATGGACATGGCAAGAAGCATGTTAATTGTTTTTGTATGGAGAATTAGGTGCTCTGGCTTGTCCTTGAACATTAAGAACAGATGTATCATAACTTGTTATTATCTACATTCATCTTGTTTCAGTAATTTCATATTTTGCTTTTCAGTTCCAAGTTGGGATCCCTGGACTAGAATAAGATCTTGTTCATTCTGCAGGGAGTTTTGCCTCAGTATGCATTTTCTAACTGGGCTTAAATAATAAATTCAATAGTTAAGCTAGCCAGGCAAAGAGGAGTCAACAGTTGTTAAATGCCTTCTCCAATGTTTACACTCAAGGATATTGGTTAGGGTGGTAGGATTCCATTCTGAAGATACAAATTCTGAAATCAAGTAGTTTTGCAGAGAAGTGGTCAGTGAGAAATGTAAAGGTATGAACTTAAATCATTGATAATGTGAACTTAGGTACTTTCGCCCTTTCCAAGGATCAGAGTTGCTTGTGGGGTCATGTGAGGGGACCTACGAGACCACACTTTTATATTGGTGCTGAGAACTAAGCAGTAGACAAGAAAATTAGGAAAAGGAGGAATCACAAGACCCTTCTAGGAGGAAATAACAGAGTGGTGAGTTAGACAATCCTTCATGGCTATCCACAAAATATTAATATTATTCAAGTAAAGGATGAAGTGTCTTAATTTGACTTATTTCATAAACACACTTTATGAATAAATGAATAGTTCCTTTTACTATTCTCTATTGAAATCTACAAGAATATTGTTTCAACTAAAAAATATGTTACAATTTGTTTACCAGCACTTGTGAAATATTTCCTAGTCATGAGCAACAGAACAAATAATATTTGTTGATTTCAAAACACATCAGAGAAGCATAAGCCTTTGAAAATAAAGATGCATAATCAAGGTATAAAATATTCTTAAGCCTTGCTAATTATGTTTAGAAGCACAGAAGCTTAATAAATTCAAAATAGCATGAGAAATAAAAGTGCAATTCCATCAGTCAAAATAAAGAATGGATTCAAAGTGTTTAAAATTCAAAAGCACTCTAAGATGCAGTAGTCTTATAGACATCATTAGATCACAGATATTGGAGTGCTCACTAGATTTCTTTAAAGGACTTTAAATTCAGGTATGATTATTACTATGAGCAAAATGAAGAAAGTTAATATATTAGCCCTAAGAAGTTAATTTATCAGCCAAATCTCTTATAAAGTGATTTATTTGTTAGGTAAAAATCTAATAACTTTGAATACAACTTAAACAAAGAAATAATTTAAATTAAAATGGAATAATTTTAAGAAGATCAAGAAATGTAATTAGAATTGGAATGCCAAATCACCAATAGCTATTGTTCATCCAGTAGTTTATATGTGGCAAGCAGAACACAATATCATCCATTTAAATGGCATCATCACATAATACATTAACATGACAGATTACATAGATTATATACATTATGTATAGATAGATTATATAGAGAGACATTATATAGATTAAGAAATCTATATAGTGTATCTCACTTAATCCTCAATGCAACAAAAAATGGTAGGTTCTGTTATTATTATCCCACTTTACAGACGGGGGTATCAACTAGTCTTATTTTTCCCTGGGTCTGAATATCTGAAATTCTACAAGGATAGCCAGCCCTTCAAGGCTTCAACCTTGCAATAATCAAAGGAAATCTTAGACAAATTTATGTATTGACCCCTTTGGATTAGACTAAAATCCTAATCCACTTGAAATAGTCAGTGTTAAATTTGATTCTATTTTAATCTTGCTTTCTATTTCATTATAGTTTTGCTTAAATGTCCACTGTCAGAGAGTACAGAATAGTGGTTAACAGGATAATTTCTAAAGCTAGTCTGCTTGGGTTAACAAGTATAGACGATAGGGTGCTCTGCCTATGAAGTAGTCATGCTTTTATTCTTTACTTCTTTAATAAACTTGCTTTCATTTTTTAAAAAGTATAGATAATAAAAAGATCTACCTCATGGCAACAGTTGGAAGACTGTTAGACTATGTAAAGTGTTTAGAACAGGCCCTAGCCCTATGTAAGTGTTTTATATAATTTATTTAATTATAATTTCTATGGATTTATTGTATTAATGTTGTACTATAACACCTAAAGTTAGAATTTTTACTCACCAGTGTTCAGTTTTTCTTCTCTAATTGATTAAGACTATAAATTTACATCTGAGAACTATTTTACCTATATTCCACAGGTTTCGACAAGGAGAATTTTATCATTTATGTCTAAATGTCTAATTTCCATTATAATTTCTGATTGGACCCAGAAGTTACTGATTATTAATTGGCTTTCTTACTAGATTTCAGAAGCATTTTTCTAGTTTTTTAAGTTATTGCATTAGATGCATTGTAATAACAGAATTTTTTTTTTGTAAAGATGTGCAACTAGCTTTATGTCTTAGGATATTGCCAGTTCTCACGGAGACTTTGTGTTTTATGTTTGTACGATAGATTTAGCTTACTTATTGGTTTCTTCAGATCCCCTATGACTCTATTTATAGCTTTAATTTTATATTTTCTACCAATTATTAAGAAGGTAAGGCAAAAATCCCTCCTATATAATGGCAAATTTTCTAATTCTTCTTGCTATTAAAAATTTTGCTAAATATATTATTAGAGGTATCAACTCAGAACATGTGTCTACTGAGTTGAAACATTTATATGCACTTTTCTTCCCTAGGGTGCTTCTTGCCAAAAAATGTCATTTTTTATCATATTAATATAGTTTAATCAGCATTCTTTTGGTGTGTCATTGATGAGTATTTGCCTTGTATGTTTTCAGTGTATCCGTTTAGATTTACTAATAATATATTTGCTGCCTTACTTGCTTATCTTTTCATTGTTTTCATTTCAGACATTACATATAGAATCACTTTCAGGAAACATCTTACTAGTTGCCTTAGAGAGGGTCTGTAGTGTCTAACCCTCAATTCTTGTTTATCTAAAAATACCCATATACTGTTCTCAGTTGCAATATTTTCAGTTCGTATAAAAATCTGAATTATATAAATTTTTTCTTTATAAGCACTTTAATTTTCTTTTCAATGTCTACTGAATTGCTATGGTTGAGAAGTGGGTTTTCATGAGAATTCTCTCATGCCATTGGGGGTAATCTATACTTCCCTCTAGATGTTTTTTAAAGCTTAGTTTTCCTCTTCTTAACTCTTTCTCTCAATTTCTTCAGTAATGTTGATTAGAGACATCCTCTTTCTTCTCATTTTCACTTTCATTTTTCTTGAAACTTTTAAAAATTTATTTACTGCTCTGTGTTGTATTCAGAATAACATCTTCAGATTTATCCTTATGCTCACTAATGTTTCTTCAGCTATTCATAATCTGATATTGTACCCATCCAATTAGTGTTTATTTCAATTACATTATTTTTCCATTTAGTTTCCTTTAAAATCTGCTGCTTTTTATATAACAATTTTGTTGAACATATTTTAATAACTTACATTATTTCAATACAGATAACTTATATTTCATCTGGTAATTCTAATATCTGATATTTTTATGAACCTCACTCTCCTCTCTGCTTTTGATGTCAGCAGAAGTCAGACAGATTCTTAGGCAGAAAGGGGCAGGTCCCCAGTGAGGCCCAATCTTCAAGCCAGGGATAGCCTGAAGCCAGGGGCCACAATGCCAGTTCTGAATGGAGTCCATGACAGAGTGGGTACTTCCTTGATCCCTTTTGGCCAATCAGATGGTCCAAAAGCCCAGCTATGGACAAATCAGCAAACACTTTCTTTCACACATGGACCAATGAGCATGCACTTCCTCCATTCTGAGCCCATAAAGACCCCAGACTCAGTCAGACTCAGTAGGAGCTACCCACTTTGGGTCACTTGCCACTGAAAGCTGTTCTGTCACTCAATAAAACTCTTCTCTGCCTTGCTCACCCTCCAGTTGTCCATATAATCTCTTTCTACACTTTCCTGGACAACTCACCAGAGCTGTGGATGGTGACATGTTTCCATTCACCAGACTATGGAAGTGAAGAATGGTGACCCTTCTGGGGGCCCAGACCTTGGGATTCCCTGAGACACTGCTGTAACACTATAGCCCTCCCAACCTCCACCAGCATCAGGTGGACACACCATGTGACAGGAAGCAGCAGCAGGGCTGGGTCAGCCCAGAAGCCATGGGTTGAAGTGAGGTGGCAGGACTACATGAGCATAACACAAATGAGCTGAAACATACCTGGCCAACATTCACCATGCTGCAAGTGATGGGAATGAAAGAGTTGTAACATGCGCCCCCTAAACCCTTTGTGCTCTGTGATTGTTGACATCTCTGAGTTTTTGGAGGCCACCATGTTCCCCTCATCCAGACACTGGTGCCCACAACAGAAACCACTTCCAGTATGCCTGGTTCAGCTGCAGCCTTGCACAGAGCTGGCACCTGTGCCTGCCAAGCCACAGCAGATGGCACAGCTGGCTATGCACAGCGGCCAGACTCTGTGCTCACTTACTCACACACTTCTCGCCACTTCATGCCTGTCTCACCCTCGATGGGCATGGAATCTGGGCCAGTAGCATGAGTCAAGTGCAGCCTGCCTGGCAGAGTGGGTGAAATGAGCAAAACTCAAGCATAGGTGTCACTGGCCACAGAGGTTTCTGGCTGACAAAGCAACACAACACTCAAAGGATCCTGTGATATTTCGTCTTCTAGTCCTAAATAGTGCTTCATTTTTCTATTGTGTTTTTTGTGATTTGTGACTATGAGTTTATATTCACTGAACTTTACTGTGGCAATAGTTTTTGGGCTGATCTGAAATTGAGTTTCTGCAGAGAATGTTTGCTACTGCTTCTGTCAGGCATTTAAAGGCATTACTTAGCCCACTTTTAAATTAAATTTTGGCTTTTAGGTGTTTTCTATCCACCAAGTTGTATAAATTTATGATGCAAACCTGCAAACCCATGTTTATGTACTTTTAATATTATTCTTTTTCCTCACTCAGAGCAGTATTTCTTAAGATCATCAGATGAGGGCAAGTGAGTTTGTTTTTGTTTTACTTTAGTATGATCATATTCTTTGGGACACTTAAAATGTGATAAGCTAAGGATCCTATTTTCTTTCTTGAATTTTCTGCAGAACAGCAAAACAATGACTTTTCAGGACCATATTGTAGAAATGAGAATATGCATCTAACTATTGAGAAATAACTATGCCACGGTCAACAATGTGTCTTTTACAGATTGAAGGGAAAATTGATTTTTTTAAGACCACAATTTACAAGAAAAATCTCTCACAACTCTAATCAAAAGTGACATCAAAGAGTCATGAAAGCAAGAAGGCAATGTTAAGTGAAGACCTTGGTTGCCTTATTAACTCTCTGTACTTAATTGTGGTCCAGTTGGTTACCCATTTTAGTTGTTGAAGGTTTTGATTAGTAGGTGATTGGTGGAAGGAAAAAGCAGGTCTGGAAAGTCTTTGCATATGCAAAGTTTTCTCTTCATGTTACTTAATAGAGTAATGGTGGAGGCACCTAACAGCCATAATGGAAGTCTACTTTGAGAGTGACCCCATGGTCTAAGACGAATGTCTGCTCTGAGTTCTGAGCAAGGAATCCAGAAGTGGCCAGCTCAGTTATTCACTCCTTATCTTTGAAGGATGTCTGAACACCCAGCCCATTCCTTAGAATGCAGACTGTTCAGGGAATCGAAGTCCTGTGTTTTGAGTTAAATGGAAGTTACTAGGTGGAGGGTGCTAACTGAAAATGCTATATAAACTGCATACTTTTTACAAACAATAGTGCTTCTCCTGTCTAGCCCACTACCACGAGACTGCCCCATATATAATTCTCCTCAATAAATCTTATGTCTAATTCACTGAGTCTCTAGTTCAGCCTCTCAGATATGGTTTCATCCATATTAGAGTCAGTAGGGGTCTGGAACAACAATGGGTCACATGGGCAAATTTGGAGGGAGTTCATATGAAACACGTGTGGAAATTTAGGCTGTGATGTCAGCAAGCTCATTCTGTGTAAACTCCAGTCAACCATCTTGATCCCAATTGATTTCAGCCAGATTTCTCTTTATCTCATAAGCAGAGGGAGTTTCAATGTTTCAACAAGTTGTTCTTTTCTAATCTGCTATCCTGCAAACTCAAGAATACATGCTAGTTTCTAGTTTCTTACTCTGTGGGGTACAGTTTCGGTTTCAGCTTTTAAGCAAGTTGCTTGTTTTTTTTATATACTATCCTGTAAGTCCAATAATTTCATCATTAGTTTCCTTAACCCTTTGGGGCACAGTTTCACATGTGCTCCCTCCTTCCCTTTGCTTTGGTCATCTTTTATATTCTCCCACTTCCTATGATAGCATTTACCTGTTTTCTCACCCAACTATGTGAACTCCATTATTAACTTTAACTTACCCTTAGGTCACGAAATGTACTTCTGCCTTATTAGTCTCCCCTCTGGGTCCTTGGAAGTGTTGCATAATTACCTCAGATGTTATCAATGTTTCTAAGTGAAACCCTTGACTCTATCCCCTTGGCTGGTACTGAGACGGGTTCCTAAAGACCATAGGTTTAGGATCATCCCTCTTGCTCGATCTATTATGACACCAAATCCTTGAATCGCTGATGACCTATTTATTTCCTGTTCTCAACAAGCATTTATTAAAATCTTTCTATACCAGGTTTCATGCTAGATACAGTCTGCTCTTAAGGACCTCAAAAATGTACCACAGTGGTTCTAAATTTTGACAGCATGTAATACTTTTTTTTTAATTTAAATTCTTAAAAAAATTTTTTTTATTTTACTTTCAGTTCCGGGATACATGTGCAGAACATGCAGGTTTGTTACATAGGTATACATGTGCCATGGTGGTTTGCTGCACCTGTCAACCTGTCATCTAGGTTTCAAGCCCCGCATGCAGTAGGTATTTGCCCTAATGCTCTCCCTCCCCTTGCAGATATCTTGACCTTATGCATAGCCATTTTAATTCCATAAAGCCAAGGGAGGTGCATGAAAAAAATTACTCCCAGTGAATCTAACACTCATCTATATATAAGGATAGACAGGAAACCAATTAAAATGGAGCCAAATATATGTGCTAAGATAGTTTACTCTCAAACCCCAGGCACAAAAGCCTGGAGAGGCTGCCCAAAATTAGTTGAGTAGACATTCTTTCCTCTCATTTAGCGTGAGCTAGAATTGTCCAGTCACACCTAGACTGTAATAACCTTACCGATATGTTGAAAGGGAGGACACTAAGGTTAAAACATTTTCTCTGGAATCAACCTGTCACCTAGGTGAACCTGAGCAAGTCATTTAGCCTTTGTGAGCTTCAATTTCTTACTTGCAGCATGTTTATTAAATGTTATTACCTTTTAGGGGTTTGAGGATATTTGAATACAATACTGTATGCTCATGCTTAAAGCAATGTCCAGTGCATAACCAATATATAATAAATGCAACGTATTCATTTTTTCTAAGAAAAAATATTTATCAGATGATTTTCGAAAAAACTGTAAAGTTATAACCTAAAACATCAATATATTTTGTATTGCAATTTAAATATCTCTGCATTCCTTTTTACTTTATTGATCAAAATAAGTGAATGAAGGTGAGCCTCTCCTGAAGGTATAGGTAGGGGTCCCCCTTATGATAATCAATTGCGTAGCCCTGAAATAAACAGGTCTGGGATTCATTGATCCATGAGGTTGCCTGACAGACAGAAAAATGATTTAAACTGCATAGATTTACTAGAAGGTAATCTTGTGCCCTCATATTCAGTATACATAGTTTTACTCTCCTGAAGACAGTGAGTTCAACAAGCCTGGTCTGTTAAAGAATATCAGATAAAGCACCACAAATAAGCTAGTTAAAATAATAATCTTAATTTCAAAAACAACGAAAACTCAAGTGGACTTAGATTTTTGCAAAACAACTTAAAAAAAAAAAACAACTAATTTCAGCTATTCTTAGCTATTTATAAAAGTCCATAAGTTTTTATGCTTGTTTGAGCTTGGTTATTAAAAATGTGAGTTGACTGGATGCAGTGACTCACACCTGTAATCCCAACACTTTGGAAGACCAGGGCGGGTGGATCACCTGAGGTCAAGTGTTCGATACCTGCCTGGCCAATATGGTGAAACCTCATCTCTACTAAAAATACAAAATTAGCTGGGTGTGGTGGAGCATGCCTATAATCCCAGCTACTTGGGAGGCTGAGGCATGAGAATGGCTTGAACCTGGGAAGTGGAGGTTGCAGTGAGCCACGATTGCCTCATTGCACTCCAGCCTGGGCAGCAAGAGCAAACTCTGTCTCAAAAAAGAAAAAAAAAAAAATCTGAGATATAAAAATTTTAAACCCCCATTGCTTTTAATTTGTCCCATGTAAAATACAAAGATGTTATATCATGTTAACTCTAGGGATGTTAAGTAATAAGTCAACATATCAGGCAGAGTCCAGTCACAAAAAAATTAGAACCTAAAATGAATATTTCAATGGAATGGAATAGTTACTAAAGAGTAAAAAGGATGAAAAGGTGCAGGTTTAAAAGAAAATGTTGGCTAGGTACTCACGCCTGTAATCCCAGCACTTTGGAAGGCTGATGTGGGCAGATCACTTGAGGTCAGGAGTTCAAGACAAGCCTGGCCAACATGGTGAAATCCTGTCTATACTAAAAATATAAAAAATTAGGTGCACACCTGTATTCCCAGCTACCCAGGAGGCTGAGGCAGGATAATTGCTTGAATTTGGGAGGTGGAGGTTGCAGTGAGCCAAGATTTTGCCACTGCACTCCAGTCTGGGTGACCGAGCAAGACTCAGTCTCAAAAAAAAAAAAAAAAAAAAAAGCAGATGGTGAAGCTGTTACCAGCGTTAGGGAGGAGGTGGAGCTACCCCAGCCTTGGATTGAAGGCTTTTGGTGCAAATAGGAACCACAGATGAGATAAAGCTATTTAGAAATGCATCCTGAACTAGAGCAAAGATGAGTGTTTCTTCCAGCCCTTCACCCTACTAATTGCTTCTGGTGACTGTCATTGCCTAGTAGGCAGGAAAGTAGTTGGTTAAGAGAGAAGAAGAAAGAAGTTGCTTAAGAGATCAGAAAGAAAACAGGCAAAGGTCAACACAGTGAGAACATAAGGAAACAAATTACAAAGTACTAATGACTTTCTGAAGACCTGTTATAGAACAAATAGGAGCATGTGTTCACGTACTCCCAGAGGCTTGTTCTTTGTACCATCCTAAAATGAATGCCCCATAATTACCTGGCCCATGGTTTCTTTGTTTTCTTTAAGTGTTCTTGCCATAAATAAATAACATAATTAACTTAGAAAAAAACTTGATTGCATTTATTAAAAATCAACTGTGTATTTAATTTAAAGCAAAATTAAATGTCACTCAAAAATACAGCTAAAGTTAAATGTGAGAGAAACCAACTTGTAATCATGCATTAAGGATATGTTAATGGTTTGAGGCAGTCTTATGTCTGAATACCCTAGAGCCTTGTTGATAATTATATCCTTGTGCCTCTAATAAAGGTAGACAACAGCAATCAGGAGATTTTTCAAAATATATTCTCCTCTTGCACCCTCTAAAACAGCTTAGAAATGAAAAAAATTTAAATAACAACAAAAGTTAGCATGAAATCAAATCTAGTGTACCCAAATTTGTTTAGATTGGTCATTTTTTGAAAGTTGTACTCCATTCCATGCTTTCTGTACTATTCTATGCATACTGAAAATAATTGACATAATCAGTAGTCTCCATCAGGTAAGAAAACCATCAGTGTCTAATTCGATGTGTTGAATTTAACTCTTATTCATTTGTGAGACAAAGTGTGGGAATTCATTAAACCTCTTTGAATATAGTTTCACCATTTAAATATTAGAAAGGACGTAATGAAAATCATTTAACATGAACATATTTAAAGGACATTAGTAAACTCTCAAAATGTCATGTGGAGGTATTTATCCCATTTCATAGAGAATGAAAGAAACCAAAACTAAGAGAGGTCAAAATAGCAGTTTCCTCCAGTAATAGATGGGCAAAACCACAATTTTGGCAAAACCACTGCCCTACAATATAATATTAACTAATACTATTAGAAAGTACCAGGCATATTTCTAAGAATTTTTGAAAATTAACTCAAAGAATAATCAAATAATAACAACAAACAAACAAACAAACCAAAAAAAAAAAAAAAAAACCCAAGAATTCTATATGGATGAAAACTAGGAAGCACAGAGGAATTAAGTAATTTGTTCAAGGTCACACAGCTATTAAGTAGCAGAACTTCACCTAGTTGGGCCCTAAGGTCTTCACTGTCAAATAATGTTACATTATCTCTCAGCAGACTGTATAGGGCTGTTGTGAAGATCATGGAAGTCAATATATGGGAAAATATTCATGGGATATAAAATGCTACATATACATAAATTATCATTTCTAATGCCTAACTAAAGTATCTAATAAACACCCATTGCAGTATTATAACAAAAATCACATTCAGTTACTCTTCGTTTTGATCCAATCAAGCAATGGTTTTATTTGAGTAAAGATGTACTGTATTTTTTCATTGGACTTAATATCTAAATTTGTATTCTAGCATGCCAATTTCTGCTTCAAATGGTCCCAGCTACTTCTCTAATGTTACCATTTCTTATTCTCTCCTGGCTCGCAGGTATTGAAGCAGATGAGTTTTTTAAGAATATATCCTAATGGTATAAGCTTAATCTTGCCTTATCTCTTTCCTCTGCCTGTGAGGCAGTTCTTCCTGATCTCCTCATGAGCTGATACCACTAGTATTCAAATCGCTTCTTCAGAGGTGCTTGCCTGATCTTCTATTCTGAAGTAGACACTCCACCATGCTCTAGTCCATTGTCTTGTTTTCATTCTCTACAAAGTAATAATGTATATCTATTTTTTTCTTTTTTATAGTTACAGACTTTCATGCTCAACAGGAAGCAATCTCCATTTGAGAGGAAGCCTTGTCATTCTTCACTGACTGGCATATAGTAAGCATTTCATAATGTGGGTGATAAATGAATGAACAAATTATAAATAACCAAATAAATATAAATTGTGTGAATATAGAAAGCACTGTTCTAATAAGAAAAAAGTCATGGGTTAGATCTTTATGAGAAGCAATTTGCTTTATCATAGTTGCAATACTGAAAATTAACTCAACATGAAATTTTATAATAGCAGTTGAAATATAAAGTTAAGTATGAGTATAAATGAATAAGCACATATCTACACCATTTCATAAAATTTACCTTAGAATGAATGTCATTTTTGGTATTACGTGAAAGACAGTGTTAACCAAAGTAAAAAATGAAAAATGTTAAGTTGTTGCATTCTAGGTATACAAAATAAACCCTATTTAAAATAGTTTAAAAATTGAATTCAATAAAATTTGATTTTAAAAATTCATAAACAACTCCTTCAAGGAAAAGTAAAGGAATTTACAAAACAACTAGAAAACAAGTAACAAAGGGCCAGAAGTAAGTCCTTATTTATGAAGAATTACTTTCAATATAAATGGATTAAGTTCTCCAATTAAAAGTTATAGAATGGCTGAATGGATTGAAAAACAAGAACTAACTATATGCTACCTGAAACAGACAAACTTAACATGTAAATACATGTATAGATTGAAAGTAAAATGATGGACAAAAGATATTCCATAGGAATGTAAACCAAAAAAGAGGAGGAGTTGCTATACTTATGTCAGATACCTTAAGTCAAAAGCCATAAAAAGATACAAAGAAGGCTATTATCTAATAATTAAGTGGGTCAATATGCCAAGAGGTTTTAACAACTATAAATACATATGCACCAAAATAGGAACACATAAATTTATAAAGCAAACATTAATAGAACTAAAGAGATAGACTACAACACAATAATAGAGATTTCAACCACCCCACCTTCAGCAATAAAATGATCATCCATATATAAAATCAAGAAACATCAGAGTTCCCATCCAGCAGTCAAAGAATATATATCATTCCCAATAATACCTAGCACGTTCTCCAGGATACATTATACTTCAGGCAATGAAAAAGTCTTAACAATTTTTAAAAATTTAAATTATATTAAGTATATTTTCTAGCCACAATAAAATAAAACAAGGTAATCAATGTTAGAAACTGTACAACCCCATAGATTTTAAACTACATGATCCTGAGCAACCAAAGGACCAATGAAGAAATGTTAAAAATAAAAAAAAATTATCGAAACAAATGAAAGTGGAAAAACAATATGCCAAAACCTAGAGATACCGCAAAGGCATTCTAAGAGGAACACTTATAGCAATTATTACTTACCCCAGAAATGTAACTGGTACCAAAGATCTCAAATAAACAACATGTCATTGCACTTCTAGGAACTAGAAAAATAATTCCAGAAGAAGTATAAGGAAATAAACAATAAAGGTCAGAGCATATATCAGTGCAACGGACCTTAAAAAATACAAAAGATCAATAAAATGAAGAACTAGTTTTTTGAAAAGATAAACAAAATCAACAAATATTTACTAGACTAAGAAAAAAAGAGATATGACTGAAATACGGTCAGAGATGGAAAACGAAACATTACAACTGGTACTAAGGAAGTATAAAGGATCTCTAAAGACTATTATGAAGAAATATATGCCAAAAAATTAGAAAGCTTAGAAGAAATGGATAAATTCCTAGACACAAACTACCAAAACTTAATAATAAAGAAATACAAAACTTGGGACCAATAAGGAGTAATGCTGTTGAATCAGTTATGACAAGACTCCTATCAAAGAAAAGCCCAGGACTTGATGGATTTATTGCTGAGTTGTACTATGCATTTAATGGAGAACTAACAATAATTCTTCTCAAACTATTTCAAATAAATGAAATAGAATTCTTTCAAACTCATCCTATGAAGTCAGCATTACCCTGATACCAAAACCAAAGATACACACACATACAAATAAAACTATAGACCAAAATCCCCTGTGAACACGGATGCAAAAATCCTCAACAAAATATGAGTAAACTGAATTCAGTAACACATCAAAAGTATCATTCACCATAATAAAGTGGTATTCATCTCAAGTATGCTAGGATGGTTCAACATATGCAAATCAATAAACATGATACATCACATTAACAGAATGGAGAAAAATAATCATACAGTCATCTTAATAAATGCAGAAAAAGAATTTAATACAATTGAAAATCTCTTCATAATAAAACCCTAAACAATTTCGACATAGAAGAAACAGACCTCAACGCAATACAGTCAATACATGACAAACCATTAACTAGTATCATACTGAATGGAAAAAAAGTTGAAAGCTTTTTCTCTAAAACTTGGGAACAAAACAAGGATGCCCAATTTCACCAATTTTATTCAACATAGTACTGAAACTCCTTGCCAGATAGATTCGGTAAGAAAAGGAAATAAATTTCATTCAAATTGGAAGGGAAGAAGTCAAATTGCTCTTTTTTGTGGATGACATAATCTTATATGTATTCAATCCTACAGATTCCACCTAAAACTTGTTAGGACTAATAAACAATTTTAATAAAGTTGCAGGATCCAAAATCAATATACAGAAATTAGCAGCATTTCTATACACCAAAAGGTGATGATCTTAAAAAATTTTAAAAATCCCATTTGTAATTGTTGCCAAAATAATAAAATATATAGGTGTCAATTTAACCAATAAGGTGAAACAATGAAAGCTATAAAATAGTGATGAAGAAATTAAAGAAGACACAAGTAAATAGAAAGACATTTCATGTTTTTACATTGAAATAATTAATATTGTTAAAATGTTCATATTACCAAAGTGATGTACAGATTAATACAATCCCTAAAAAATACCAATATATTTTTTATAGAAAACGAAAAAAGAATCCTAAAATTTGTATGGACAAACAAAAGACTCCAACTAGCTAATGCAATATTGAGCAAAATAAACAAAGCTGGAGACATCACACTACCTGACTTAAAAATACACTAGAAAGCAATAGTTACTAAAACACATGGGACTGGCATAAAAACAGACTCAGAGAACAATGGAACAGAATAGACATGCCCTCCATCCTGTAAATGCAAAATCTATGCATTTACAACCGACTTATTTTTGACAAAGCCAACAAGAACATACATTGAAGAAAAACCAGTCCCTTAAATAAACGGTGCTGAGAAAACTGGATATCCATATCCAGAATTAAAATAGACACCTATCTCTGAGCACTCACAAAAATAACACAAAATGAATGAAATAATTGTAAGACACAAGACTATTAGAAGAAAATAGGGGAAAGGCTTCATGACATTGATCTGTGCAAGGAATTTTGATAAAACCTTAATAACACAGACAACAAAATCAAAAATAGACAAATGGGATTAAATTGGACACAAAAACTTCTACACTGCAAAGGGAACGATCAACACAATGAAAAGATCAGAATGCAAGGAAAGATCCATCAACTGTGCATCTGATAAGGAGTAAATTTATAAAATATATAAGAAACTCAAACAACTCAATAACAAAAACTAAAAAAGTTAAAATCAAAATTCCTCAATTCGAAAATGGGTAAAAATCTCAATATACATTTCCCAAAAAACAACAAATGGCCACCAGCTATATGAAAAAAATACTCAACTTTACTAATCATCAAGCAAATGCAAATCAAAACCACAATGAGAATCACTTCCCACTATCCCAGTTTGTATGGCTATTACAAAACGGATAAAATATAACAAACACTGGTTGGGATGTGGAGAAAAACACACTCTCATAAACCGTTAGTGGGAATGTAAATTAGTACAGCCATTCTGGACAACAGTATGGAGGTTCCTCAAGAAGTAAAAAATAAAACTAGCAATCCCACTACTGGGTATATATCCAAAGGAATTGAAATCAGCATGTCAAACAGGTATCTGCTGTCCCATGTTTATTGCAGCACAATTCACAATGGCCAGGATATAGAATCAACCTAAGTGTCCATCAATAAATGAACGGATACAAACAATGTGGCATATATGAATAACAGAATACTATTCAGCCATAAAAATGAAAACCACTCATGTGTGACCATACAGATGAACCTAGAGGATATTTTGTTAAATGAAATAAACAAGCACAGAAGGACAAATTCTGCATAATCTCACTCATACGTGGAGTCTACAAAAGTTGATCTCATAGAAACTAGAGAACAGAGTAGTGGTTTCCAGAGGCTGGGGAGAATAGGGGGATGGGTTGTGGGGAGCAGTTGGTCAATACATACAAAGTTAGGGTTAGAAAAAAGAAATAAGCTTTGGTATTCTATTGTACAGTGGACTATAGTTCACAATAATATATTGTATACCTCAAAATAGCTAGAAGGAAGAATTCTGAATGTTCTTACTACAAAGAAATGACAAGTTGTAGAGTTGATAGATATGCTCACTATCCTGATTTAATCAATACACAATCGATAAATGTATTGAAATATCACACTACATCTCATTAATATGTACAATTGTGTCAATTAAAAACATAATAAATTTTACAAAAGACGAAAGTCAAACAAACATGAAATTCATTGAAATTAATTTGATTTTAAATATTCATAAAATATCCCTTTGGTGTAATATAACATAATGGAAAAAAGCAAATTATTATAAATAGGCTTTTATTCCATTTGTTCTTTTAATTTTTTTCAAAATTATTTCGGTGTTAATTCTCAATAATTCAAATCCATTGCACTTCTGATAATCAAAGTTTGCTTTTTCTTTATTCATGTTCATTTATAGTCACATAAAGCACCTTTCTCTAAAGGCTTATTTTCTATTACTTGCTTTTATCACTGTTGATGTATGAAATAAGCCATTCAACTGAAAAACAAATATTTAAATTGAATAAGAATGACATTGACAATGAGGTTAAGATGCATAAATATATATATATCTGTAGATCAAAGTAACTTTTTCTATGATTTACAAAAAATACAGTTTACATTAAGGCAGCAAGATCAATATGCTTCACCACTGTTCATAGAAATGTAAATTACAGATAACAGTAAGGAAACTGTCACCATTACAGACAACAATATGGAAGCTGCTCAGAAAATTAAAAATAGAACTACATAATGCAATAATCCCACTACCGGGTGTATATTAAAGGGAAATGACATCTATTTGTCAAAGAGATATCCACACTCTCTTGTTATTGAAGCACTGTTCATAACAGTAAAAATATGAAACCAACCTAAATGACTGTCTGTGATTAATTCCAAAATATGTGGAGGTTAAATAACACATGGGTCAATGAATAATTTTCAAGACAAATTTAAAAATATTTTGAACTAAACAAAAATGAAGACACAACTTAGCAATAGTTATGTGATTGAGATGCAGCAAAAACAATGCTTAGGAGGAAATCCATAGCACTGAATTCCTATATTAGAAAATATGAAAGAGATAAAATCAATCTTAGCTTCTTAGTGAAATTTTTAAAATAGTAAGAACAAATTAAAGCCAAAGTAATCAGAAAAAAATGAAAGAATATGAATCAGAGAAGAAATTATTAAAAGTACAACAGAAAATTAATTTAAAAAACTAATGAAACCAAACACTGTTTCTTTTAAAAGATCAATAAAATTGATAATTTTCTGACTCAGCTATCTAAGCTGACATGACTTTCTAATATTAGAAATAAAAGAGGATAGATACATCATACAGATGTCATGGACATTAAGAGAGTAATAATAAAACATTATGAACAACTGTATGGCCCAAAGTTAATAACCTAGATAAAATGTACAAACTTTTTGAAAAAGACAAATTGCAAAAACTTACACAAGAAGCATGTCATCTGAATAGGACTATATCTATTAAGAAAAATGAATCAATAGTTAATCAACTTACAAAACAGAAAGCATCAACCCCAAATGGGTTTATTGGAGAATTCTAGCAAAAATTTTAAGAAAAAATTGTACCAGTTAACTACAGCTTTTTTGGAGTATAGTCACATTGACAATACTTCCTAACTTATTCTGTGAGAAAGCATTACCCTTTTACCACAACCAAAAAATAACATTACAAGAAAAGAATAGTATCCCATGAACATAGATGCAAAAATCTTTAACAAAATATTAACATATTTAATATACAATTTGTAGAATTATACAACATAATAAAGTGGGATTTATCATTGACAGACAAGGTTGGTTTAATATTTTAAAATCAAATAATGTAATCATCATTTCAACAGGCTAAAAAAATAAAAATCACATCATCATATCAACAGATGCAGAAAAAGCATTTGACAAAGTACAACACTCGTACATGATAAAAACTCTCAGTAAGCTAGTAATACAGGAAAATTTCATCCAGTTGATAAAGAATATTCACACAAAACCCCTTTACCTAACATCGTACTTAACCTTGAGAAAATCAAAGCTTTCCCAGTAAGATTAGTATTAGTAAACAAGGCAAGTATGTCCCCTCCCACCACACCTTTTTAACATCATACTGAAAGCACTAGCTAATGCAATGTAAAAAGAAAAATAAATAAAAGGTACACAGAGTGGGAAGGAAGAAATCAAGCTGGCTTTGTTAAGAGATGACATGACCATCTGTGCAGAAAATCTGTAATAAGCACCAAAAATTTTTTGAAATAAATTATAGCAAAATTATAGGATATAAAGTTCATAAATGAAAGTCAGTCACATTCCTATATATTCAATAAAAAAATTTTTTTAATTAAAAACAGATTATAATTTACATTACCACCCTAAAAATAAAATAATTCAGGATATATTTAACAAAATCTGTACAAGATCTATATGAGTAAAACAACAAAAGTGTCTCATGAAATCAAAGAACTAAATAGAGATACTGCCTGTTTATGGATAAGAAGACTCAATATTTTTAAGATGTCAGTTCTTCCACACTTAATCTATAGACTTGATACAATCCCAGTCAAAATATCAGCAAGTTATTTTGTGCATATTGAGAAATTGATTCCAAGGTTTATCTAGGGAGGCAAAAGACCAGGAATAAACAACATATTGAAGAAGAAGAACTGACAATACCCAACTTCAAGACTTACTATAAAGCTACAGTAAGCAAGACAATGTGGTATTGGTGAAAGAATAGACGAATAGGTCAATGGTCCAGAACAGAGAGCCCATGAATAGACCCACATATATATATAGTCAACTGATCTTTGACAAAGGAGTAAACATAACACGATGGAGCAAACATAGTCTGTCATTCAGCACTAAAAAACCCATGAGCTATCAAGCCATAAAAATACATGGAAGTATCTAAATGCATATTACTTGGTGAAATAAGCCAACCTGAAAATACTACGTATTGTAAGATTCCAAATACACAACAATCTCCAAAAAAATGGAGACAGTAAAAATTTCAGTGGTTGTCCCGGAATGGGGGTAGGGGAAAGAATGAACAGCCATAATACAGAGGATTTTTAGGGCAATGAATATACTGT
Organism: Rhinopithecus roxellana; assembly: GCF_007565055.1. NCBI lineage: Eukaryota > Metazoa > Chordata > Mammalia > Primates > Cercopithecidae > Rhinopithecus > Rhinopithecus roxellana. The sequence continues at coordinate 95,048,574 of NC_044551.1, forward strand.
GTATGATTCTATAGTGATGAATGCATATTATTACACATTTGTCCAAACCAATAGAATGTATCCACCAAGGGTAAACCTTAATATAAACTACAGACTTGGAGTTATTATTAAGTGTCAGTGTAGGTTCATTAATTGTAACTAATGTACCACTCAGGTGGGGGATGTTACTAATGAGGGAGCCTCTCCAGGTGTGGAACCAGGAGATCTAAAGAAAATCTCTCAACTTTCCTATCAATTTTGCTGTGAATCTAAAATTCCTCTAAAAATATAAAGTGATGCACACGTACACATAGAGTTGATCATATCAACTTAGCTTATCAATTCAAGCAAATTTGACAAGATTAATGCATCCTAGTAAAGGAGAAGATTCTGTGCTAATAATTTTATTAAATATATTAAAGTATTTAAATATTAATGTCATGTCTTCCTTCTAAATATTGCCCTTTAATTCATCTTTAACATTCCTAATTTTCTGTAAGAGTATCATGAGTGTTTAATGTAATGCCTGTGTCTTACTAGCTTTGGATTTATTTTATTCTTATGCAGAATAAAAAGTATTAATTTAATTTGACTTGCAATGTTAGAATATTGATGTTGAACAAACAAAGTTGTCATTGAAATAGCTGACGCCTAAATATGTGTATTTAAAAGGTGTACTTTACAAAACTATTGATTTATTCATTTATACTCTTCTTGTTCTGAAGGAATAATAAAGGAAACCTGTACTTTAATAAAATTAGTATCCCTAGTCACTATATAACATTCACTAATCTCTTAGTATATGAATAATGTATCAAGAAAGATCCTTGGAAAGGGTAAAATACTTGTATGTATTTAGAAAACACTTATTTTGGGAAAAAGAGAATGTCCACAGTCTAACATGAAGATTTAGTGGGTCAGCAAAGTTAAAATTAGGAAAGATAAAAACTATCTCTCTCAGAAAGTATCTTTATCAGAAGGAAGTAGAATCCATCCTGCATATAGGTTTTTTTCTTTTAGAGACAGAGTCTTGCTCTGTCACCCAGGTTGCAGTGCAGTGTCATAGTCATAGCTCACTGCAGCCTGCAACCTCAAATTCCTGGACTCAAGTGATCCTCCTATCTCAGCCCCCAGAGGAGCTAAGACTGAAGGCATGTGTCATCAAGTCCAGCTAATTTGTATACTTTTTGTTTTGTTTCTGTTTTTTTTTTTTTTTTTTTTTTTTTTTTTTTTTTTTTTTTTTTTTTTTTTTTTTGGTTGTTATTGTTTTGTTTGTTTAGAAATGATTCCCGCTACTTTGCCCAGGCTGGTCTCCAACTCCTGGCCTCAAGAGATCCTCCTGTCTTAGCCTCCCAAAGTGCTGAGATACAGACATGAGATACTATGTCTGGCCCAGAATTTGACTTGAAGGATCTTTCATATGTAGTTATTTTGATATTTTACATATCTAATTTTTTCTACTTATTAGTTTTGCTAACATCAATCCATGTAGGATAACTAATAAAATAAAGAGTGGATGTAGTACAGTGTTCTCACTCCCAGGTAACATTTACAAGAGGCCATCTTTGTCACTTCAATCACCAATGAACATTACTCTTATTTCACCTTTGCTTTTGTTTGTTCATTTCTGACAGACATTTCTGACAGATTGTTTCCTCAACCGAACTTACTCCTCTGGTTTGTTCTTTGTTTTACAATTGAGTGAGAGATACATCTTTGAGAATTTTATAACCAGAGACACCTTTATTTAATTGGTTTATGGGATTCATAAAACAACCAAATAAAATTTAAAAAGGCTCCTAAATTTGACCTAGAATGTGTTGGAATTTCTTCTTTGTTCAATAGGAAAACTTTAAATTTTTCCTGTTGTTTAAATAGAAAGAACATGTTTGTATGCAGACAACATACAACTGTGGTAGAAAAGGATGATGAACAGTTTTGTGACTGAGGTGAAAACAAAGATTTGGGGAACAGTGAGAAGAAAATACAGATTTATTCTGACTGAAGATGAGGAAAAACTTGACAAAAGAGGGAAAAAACTTAAGCTAACCTTAGTGGATGACAAGATTTTGACAGATGAAAGTATGTTGAAGAGTTTACTAGATATTCTAATATTTAAAAAACTGACTGCAACATTTTTGGCAACTCTTTTCTTTTTATTAACTTCTTCCCCTCTTAAGCTCTGGGCAGACATTTAGCAATTCATCTTCTAGTGCTACAGTGAAATAGGCAATTGTGATTAGAATTGTTAATAGCTCAATGTGAGGATAAAAGATAAAGATTAAAAAACACAAGTCTAAGATAATAAAAAGCCATAGTTCAACAGAGATTAGATTTCCCATAGTGCAGATTTTGCTATGTAGCCTTTAGTCAGGCATGAGACATCACTAACTGTATCTCATTTACTTGTTATGATGGACTTTTAGGAAAAGAGAAAGCTATAGTATTTTGATGTTTTACCAGTTACACTCCAGTCTAGAAATAAACTTTCTCCAAGGAAGGTAAATTAATTATTTTAATGTTCAATTGATAAAAAGATGGTTTTCTAAAATGTGCAGTTAAATATCCACTTGCTTTCGAAACAATGAATTATCTTTGACTAAAATGTCCATCAGGATAACTTTATATTTTATTATCACATCATCAATCTCCTTACATTCTCTATCTCATGAATCCCATCTATGCATTAACTTTCATGACAATATTCCAGTTTTAACTCAGTCATATTTTCTGTTGATATGACTGTACATTTAGAATATACTCATGCTGTTTAAATTACTTATTTTCACAAAAATTCCACATAAATAGGAAAAAAATCAAGGAGATTTTTGTGGGGAAATCAATATAGAAGATTTTCTGCCTGGCTTTAATATTTCGGAGATTTGTAAGCTAACAAAAAATGTCTCAGGAAGCAAATGTGCTCATTATGAAAGTCAAAATATCAGATATTTACTAAACCTACTGTGATATTTTCTAGAACTAACTATAAAATTATATATATCCAATGCAAGTGTATATTCTTTATTCACCTTTTACTCAAGGACCAAATTTCTGTGCCATTTGAAATAATTTGAAGGAGGTATCTACTTTGGAAATTAGGAGAAAATGACATGTTAAGGAGATCCTTATGTAAATGTGGGATCTCATGTCGTGACGATTTTGAAAGGACATATGACTACTCTAAAAATTAGAATCAGTAATCTATTTATTATTTTCATCCCTAACAAAGCCTATTGTAAGTCTAGGTCAAGAAGTTAAACTTCCTTAAAGAGTAAAGGAACAAACTAGCTAATGAATATGATTTCTGCATTTAAATAGGAGCATAAAAAGTAGGCCCTTGGGAGAGTTACTAGAGGTTCCAGAACCACTGAAAACTCTTGAAGGAACTGAACATGGTCATAAAGTTAGGCAGGAAGGTCATGGGCTAAATCCAGGAAACCATTTATTTGCATAAAGCAAGCAGAAAGAACAAACTTACTGGACTCAGGCTTCAGCATTGCATTTGTTGTCATCTTCAGCTGCCAGATTAACTAAAAGATGAGAAAAGAAATACTGTAAAAAAACAGGAAGATCTGGACATGACTACCACCTGAAAAATTTGGCTGATGTTTAACTTCATTTCTCCAAAAATCTCAGGGAAAAACAACAGCTGTAAGACCAGAAAATTTCAGCAGTTTCCTGAGACTAACACATGTTTTGGAGTTTAATTCTGCTAAGTAGGAGGGATTTTGTAAATATTTTGTGCTTGATGAAACTCTAGAAGGGTCAAGACTCATAAGTAAGGACAGTATTTTTCCTTAAGATAACATTCTTGCTTAAGAGATTTGCTTCAGCTATAAGATCAAAATGGAAACTGACTTACTTTAACACAGGGGTCCTCAACCCCCAGGGCCACGAACCAGTACTGGTCCGTGGCTTGTTAGGAACCAGGCAACACAGCAGGAGGTAGGTGGCAGGTGAGTGAGTGAAACTTCATCTGTAATTTACAGCCACTCCTCATTGCTCACATTACTGCCTGGGCTCCACCTCCTGTCAGATCAGCAGTGGCATTAGATTCTCACAGGCATTCAAACCTTATTTACGAACTGTGCATACAAGGAATATAGGTTGTTCACACCTTATGAAAATCTAATGCCTGATGATCTGTCACTGTCTCCCATCACCCCCAAATGGAACCGTCTAGCTACAGGAAAACAAGCACAGGGCTCTCACTGATTATACATTATGGAAACTTGTATAACTATTTCATTATGTATTACAATGTAATAATAATAGAAATAAAATGCATGATAAATGTAATGTACTTGAATCATCCTGAAACCATCCTCCGACCTGGTCAATGGAAAAATAGTCTTCTATGAAACTGAACCCCAGTGCCAAAAAGGTTGGGGACTGCTGCTTTAACAAGCCCAAAATGCAAAACTCCACAAAATAAACAATCACCAGTAGTTTAATTGCCCTCTAGGACAAAACTCAAAAACTCTTATAAGGATGATATTAAAAAAACAGTTTAAAATGTATCATCTACAATTTTCAGTATGCTGTTAAAAAATAATAAAGATGTGGGGGAAAAGGAAACAGGAAAATGTGAAGGAAGAGGGAAGAGAAAAATCAGTCAATAGGAAAAGAATGATAGAAAACTATGAATTTAGAATTAACCGATAAACATTATACACAAACTATGATAAATATGTAAGTGAATCTTCAGAAAATTATGGGGATGCTGAGTAAACAGATTTGAACTATCAGAAGAGGTATGAAAAGTCCTAAAATGGAATATTTAGGACAAAAATATTACAAACAACAAATAAGCATTTTTGTATGGGATGAAATCTGTAAGAAAATAGGTGATTTTTAAAACATGGTAAACAATTTGATTAACTATGTAATTATGTACCCCACAATTGTGTGATTTACCTTGTTTCAAATATACAAGAAATGTTATAAAAATTGATGGAATTCTGGGCATAAAGTAGCCTTTAGAAAATTAAACAAACAAATTATACTAAAACAAAAAATATATGTTTTCTTACTACAGTGCAGCCATTCTAGACATCAAAAATAATATGTAAATAATTCATGGTTAAAGACAAAATTAAAAGAAAAATTTGATTTTTTTTTTCCTGAATGATGGAACTGGTGGATTGTATCTTATTTTTTGGGAACTCTTTAACCCAAGCTGAAAATACCAGAAAAAAATAGTATTTTATAGTATTTTATTTTGTTTAAAAATCAGTGGCTAAGTATCCATCTCAATGTTATAGTTCACCACTGTGCTGACAGTCCTCTTGCGTTCTATCTATGGCTACATACCAATGTTACCCCAAACAGCGGTTAAACAACACACAATCATTATACCAGTTTCTGTGGGTGTAGACTTGACACAGCTTACCTGGATCCAATGTTTCAGAGTCTCACAGTCTCCACTGAAGGTGTCAGCTCAGGCTGCAGTCTCATCTCAACAGGGGAAGAATCTGCTTTTGAGTTCACCAGGTTGTCAACAGATTAAATTCTCTATTGCCTGCTAAACTGGAGGGTTCATTTTCTAGCTGGCTTTCAGCTATTGGCCACCCTGGGTTCCTAGCTGCTTCTTGGCTGGAGAACCAGGTCTTTTCCACGTGGGCTTTCTCAGCATAGCCATTTGTTTCATCTAAAACAACAAAGGAGAGAGTCCACTAATGAGAATAACGTTACAACCTTATGAAACATAATCACAGAAGAGACATCTAGTCACCTTTGCCGTAAGTTATTATTTAGAGCAAGTCAAAGATCCTGCCCACACTCGAGAATGCTGAAGGGTGTGGAAACCATGAGGTAGAAATAATCAAAGACATCTTGGAATCTTTCTGACACACTTTTAGTATCTCTCCATATGGACTCCTCGTTTCTCTCCACGCAGTGCAGTATCCTGAGAGGCTAACTTTCATGGCTTGTGGTTAGGTATGGCCATGGGAGGCACAAGTGCAGGCAATTGTAAGACTAGAAGTATATGATATTGTTCACGCCTGTAATCCCAGCAATTTGGGAGGCCGAGGCAGGTGGATCACTTGAGGTCAGGAGTTTGAGATCAGCCTGGCCAACATAGTGAAACCCCGTCTCTACTAAAAATGCAAAAATTAGCCAGGTGTGGTGGTGCATGCCTGTAGTCCCAGCTCCTTGGGAGGCTGAGGCAGGAGAATATCTTGAACCTGGGAGGCAGAGGTTGCAGTGAGCTGAGACCATGCCACTGCACTCTAGCCTGGGTGACAGAGTGAGACTCCATCTCAAAGAAAAAAAAAAAAAAAAGGAAAAGAAATATATGAGATTGTAGTATTTGCTCTGCTGGCCTCCTCCCTTCCCAGGCACGGTTTGATAGGGGCTGTTTTATGTTACCAAAGCTCAGCAATTAGGTTGTTGGCTCTCACTTACGGCATCAGGATTTCTCCAGATTATTATAATTTGCTTCCCTTTCACTCATTCCTTCAGGACCAGGAGTGGTAATGAAACTTGGCTCTTGGTAGTCTGCGCTGCTTCAACATCTCTTGTATGGTTCCCTAAACTGTGCCCACTGCATTGCAAATAATCTCTCCTTTAGACTCTTTTCAGTTATGCTGGGGAAATGTGCCATATGTTTTCTCTGAGACCAACTGATAAAACCACATGGTCAAGTCACAGAAGAAAAATCATACAACTTCAGTAGATGCAGAGAAAGCATTTGTTAATATTCAGCAGCAAATATTAACAATTTTAAAAATAACTTTTTAATACTAAGAATAAAAGGAAATTAATATAATCTGATAAAGTATATTCTCCAAATTATTGGAGCAAACATTAAGTCAAATGGTAAAACACTGAAAACTTTTCCTTAAAGATTTAGAATAATACAATGATGTTTCCTATCTTGTTATTTAATATTGAATAGGAGACCTAATAAAGTAAGGCAAGAAACACACATAAACACACACACACACACACACACACACACACACACACACACACACAGACTGGGGAAACAATTCTCATTAGAAACAAATGCCAAGAGTATTAATATATTGAAAATTATCTCCAGAAAAAGTGTGAGTATTAATAACAGAAATTAGCAAGTTTGATAAATTAAAAAATAATTATGTAACTAAAATCTGTAGTCAAATATTCCAAAGAGACGTATGAGAATATGAAATTTATTAGCATTAACTTAATAAATCTATGGAATCAATGCAATTGCAATCAAAATCTCAATGTGCTCAATGTGTGTGTGTGTGTGTGTGAAGGTGGACAGAGAAAAGAAAAGTGGACACACATGGGTGACACAGAAAGCTAATTCTAATGAAAACACAGAGGGCTAAGAATGGTCAAGCTACTTTCCTGAAGAAGAATGCCAAGGTGTGAAAAGTTGTTCTACCATACATCGATATTGATTACAAAGCTATAGAAATTAATACAGTGTGTTTGTGGATAGCTGAATGAGCAAATGGCAAAATATAGAAATCCCAGAAGCGGACACACAGATACACAGACACTTGATTTAGGACAAAAGGATACAAAGAGCCACAGAAAGATAAGATTATAAATACATGGTTCTAAGTCAATTGGATATTATAGCAGAACAAAATGAACCTTGACCTCAAACACATGATATACCGGAAATGTTTAGTGTAAAATGTAATGACTTTTAATACAAAAGGCAAAATCTTAAATATTCTAGAAAATAAAATAGAATTTTTTTTTTTTTTTTTTAGGCGGAGTCTCGCTCTGTCGCCCGGACTGGAGTGCAGTGGCCAGATCTCAGCTCACTGCAAGCTCCGCCTCCCGGGTTTAGCCATTCCCCTGCCTCAGCCTCCCGAGTAGCTGGGACTACAGGCGCCCGCCACCTCGCCCGGCTAGTTTTTTTTGTATTTTTAGTAGAGACGGGGTTTCACCGTGTTAGCCAGGATGGTCTCGATCTCCTGACCTCGTGATACGCCCATCTCGGCCTCCCAAAGTGCTGGGATTACAGGCTTGAGCCACCGCGCCGGGCCATGAACATGTTTTTGACATTGGGAGTAGGCATGGCGTTAGGCACAAAACACTAGACTACATTTTTGTCTAAAAGACTACATTGATATAGTCTTTTAAATTTTAAACATTTCAACTTAACACATAATAGTTTATATATAACATATAGTTAAAATGCATACATACCAATAAGTAAAAGAAAGGCAACACAGTAAAACAGTGGGCAAGAGGAGTAAACAGAACTTTTAAAATACAGATAATCCAAAATGACCAGTGCTTCTATCCAAAAGTAATTCCTCTCATTAATAATCAAGGAGCTGGGCATGGTGGCTAACGCCTGTAATCCCGGCACTTTGGGAGGCCGAGGCGGGCAGATCATGAGGTCAGGAGATCAAGACCATCCTGGCTAACAAGGTGAAACCCTGTCTCTACTAAAAATACAAAAAAATAAGCTGGGCGTGGTGGCAGGTGCCTATAGTCCCAGCTACTTGGGAGGCTGAGACAGGAGAATTGCTTGAACTTGGGAACCAGAGGTTGCAGTGAGTTGAGATCTTGCCACTGCACTCTAGCCTGGGCGACAAAGCAAGACTCTGTCTTAAAAAAATAATAAAATAAAATAAAATAATCAAGGAAAGGCAAATTAAAACCACACTGGAATGGAAAAAATTAAAATAGACATCACTGTTGATGTGGATGTTGCACAGTCACTTATATACTCTGCAGATGGGAGGATAAATAGAGACAATCGGTATCTAAAAGTAACTATTGGCAGTATCTAGTAAAGCCAAAAATATGCATATCCTATGTCTCAGCACTTCTTTGTATAAATGCAACAGAAATGCATGCATATATTCTACAAGAGATATATACAAGAATGTTCAAGCAGCACTACTTGTAACAGCCATAATTAGAAACAACTCAATAGTTTATAACCAGTAGAATGGCTATATTTTAAACTATTTATTCAATAGAACATTAATTTGGGCCGGGCGCGGTGGCTCAAGCCTGTAATCCCAGCACTTTGGGGGGCCGAGACGGGCGGATCACGAAGTCAGGAGATCGAGACCATCCTGGCTAACCTGGTGAAACCCCGTCTCTACTAAAAAATACAAAAAAACTAGCCGGGTGAGGTGGCGGGCACCTGTAGTCCCAGCTACTCGGGAGGCTGAGGCAGGGGAATGGCATAAACCCGGGAGGTGGAGCTTGCAGTGAGCTGAGATCCGGCCACTGCACTCCAGCCTGGGCGACAGAGTGAGACTCTGTCTCAAAAAAAAAAAAAAAAAAAAAAAAAGAACATTTATTTGTAATGAGAATGAATAAATTTTACTACATGCAGCAGTATGGATAAATCTCACAAACATGTTGAAAAACAAAAGCTAGAAACAAAGGAATATACTCTGCACAATTCATTTATAAGATTTTGGAAAAGTGGCAAAAGTGAAAAACAAAACAAAACAAAAACAGTCCTAGAACTTAGAATAGTGGTTTTCTTTGAAGAGAAGTAGAAACTGGAAGGGAGTAAGAGGAAGCTTCTAGGGTATTGATGTGTTCTAGTTCTTGCTCAGGGTACTGAATAAATGGGAAATTTCACTGTGTGGAAAGCCATAAAGATGTATAATTCCTATTTTCACTCCACCTAAGTTATATGTCATGCTTTAGTTTTTCATTTTTAAGCTGATATTATCAAGCAATGGCAAGAACAGGCACATAAGGAACTGTAAAGTACTGCTGGGAAGAATTAGAATTGTTTTGACTACATTAGAAAATAATTTATCATGAATTAGTATATAGAATGCATAAACTTATGACTCAGAAATCATACTCTGTGGTTGCCAAGTATGACATGTGCCCAAGAGGACATTAAGTAACAAGTTAAGAGGAGCATTTTAATCACAGCATCAAGAATTAACCAAGAGCTTCACAAAAATCAAATAAATGATTGTGGCATACCCATGCAATGCATGAAACACTATCTGGCTACAATAATAAATGGATCCAAGCCACAGGCAACAACTTAAATCATAAAAGCCTAACTTTTAATAAAAAATTAACAACTATGTGATTCCATTGTCCATAAAAGGGCAAATGAAACCCTATTTTAAAGTACAAGGCAAAACAAGGAAGCGGTTTCAGCAGAATTCAAATAGGTCATGTGAAACATACTCTGGAATGTAACTCAAAGTTTTAACACATGCTTGTAGATAAAAATGCAAACTTTAATTAATGCATAAATAAAAGCATCTACATCAGCGACAATAATAATAATACAAACAGTAATAACATTTCTAGTAGTTAGACTTCCATGTGTAAGAGCACTGTGACACAGAAGTAACAATAACCAACAGTCTAGAATGCTTTAAGTTTATATGTCTATTACCTCATTATTGAAAAAAGTTATATAATTAATAGTATCACTAGAAGGATTAAACTGTAGCACTTCTGACATTAAATCTTGGACTTCCAGGGTCCATAGAATTAAAATCCAAAGTCCTTTAACTTCAAGTCGACTGTGTTGAAGTGGGATAAGACAATTCTTGGAGTTCTGTTCCTTACATTAAAATAAAGAAATTATACTAGATGTTCACAAGCATATGTTTTGATTTTAAATCTCTATTTCTACACTAGTGTGTTTTTGTCTTTTTTGAAATTAATATATTTGCTCAGTGACAAGTCAAGTAAGATGAAATTTATAACTTTCAAACAAAGATAACTATAGAAAAACAGTGATTTTATATTTCCATTAACTAACTTAAAATAATATATTACTATGATTCATCAGGAAGCTTTTTCTTCTATTCTAAGGATTTTTAAGTGAAAATAACACTCTAAAGATGATCTCTGAAATCTAAGAGGATCCCAGAAAAGTACAGAAGTTAAATATTGTGATGTTTTAAATATCATTTAGGATCTAGTACTCATATGCAGTACCTTCAGTAAGACCGATCGGGACAATTACTCCTCATTCAATAAAATGAAGTTTTGTACAAATCTTTGCTCCACTCTTCATTTTATCTCTCCAGGAGCAAATGATTGCATTCTCTTGTTTGTTATTACTATTTAGTCAAAGAAAGTGAGGAGACAGTTACATCATTTTATTTTTAGAGTATATCAGTTTACGTCAATCGCTTAAGCCTTTGACACAAACAACTGAAATTTCATTCTAATATTCATCCTTTAGATCACATCACTGTGGTATTTCTTCTTGATCATTTCATATGCCATGTGTTATGACCCATGTAAAGGAAGAGTTCATTTAGGAAGTGCAAATACAATTCTGTTACTATATAGGGATATGAAATAGGAGATACCAGGTGCATCACTTGCTGAGAAAAATGCTTCAGTTTCGAGAGTGCTTCCTATCACAGTCAGAGTATAGGAAGTAAATATCACTTTCCCAGATACTAAATTTTCTTCCAGCTAGCTGATGATTACAGCACATGCAGTCATGAATCATTATGACATGTTCTTCATGTTTGTATCTCTCCATGACTTGAGTATAATTGTTAGAGAAGAAAATACCACCATCAAAACATCTCTGAGTAATTAAACAAGACCTTAATAAGCAACCTCACAGGAGTGGTCTGTTTTATGCACATCACTCCTTGATATCTGATTAATGAATGTTTCAGGCCTCTGTAATCTTGGGGAGTTTGGTCACAATTGAAGCTGCAGAGTTTTAGCTGATGTAATTATTCATGTGATATAATCTGGACACAGATTTCCTACCTGTCCTTGACAACCTCAGTGATGAGTTACCTACTAAAGACCCTTACTTGAACGGGTGAATAAAGGACTGAGCAGAGCCAAACAGAAGAAAATGGGCTACTTATGGTCCCTTGGACTAGAAGAAAGTCAAGCAAAAGAGAAAGAATCCCAAGGTTACTGAGTCTGACTTTTACAAAGCAACCATAAAAGCAAAACATTAGGATGATTTGTCATCATACTTCTAAAGTGATGATGAGAAACCTTGTTCTAAATAGTTACAACAAAGCTACCCCATCTCATTGTCTTGGGGGGATTAAATGTCAAATTAAATAGTAGATCCTGGACTACTCTCTGTATTTGACTTATGAGACTACTGTATACTGGTATAATTGTGAGAATTCCAAAGAATACAGGGAGGCTTTGGGTAAAACAAATGAAAGAATTCTTCCTTTAAATTTGAGAACATTAGAGTGAACATTCATCACTGTGGTCTCCGTAGATAAATTTCTGAATCACAGACTTTCTGCTGTCTCAGTAGGTATGCTGTCATGGAGAGAATCTGGGAATTCTGTTGTTCTTAGAATAAAACTTTAAAAATCCCAGGGAGTTCGAGTAGTTCTAGATTTGAGAAATATGAATACATGAGGGTAGATTCATTTAACTTCAGTGTTTACTCATGAAGAAAACAGTATTAGTCCTAAAAGCAAAGAAAGCACCAATTGAGGCTCAGCAGAATTCTCTAGGAATATGATAGAACAACATTTACAGCCCATTTTTTGGAAAGATCTTAATAAAATTAAATATTGGCTTCCAGAATTGCAAAATCATGCACATTTTTAATATTTTTATTTTCAATGTTTTAAGCCTTTAATTGTACTCTTGAAATATAAACTTGAAGGCTGATGTTATTTTTATAAAGGCATTTTGCCTATACTTTGACCATAAATGGAAATATACGAAATCAATTTAATGAACTACCTGAATATTCCCATTTGTCGTAATGTATTAAGATGAGTTCATAAATAATAGAACCAGCACTTGTTCGGTTTTTTTTTTTTTTTCTACTCTGTGCTAGGCAGGTTTTTATTTTCTACAGACCAAAATGTATTTAGAAATGGGGAAAATGAGAAGAAAGAAAAGAGGTAGACAGAGTGCTCAATGTTGGCAGAATTGATGAACTCTAAAATAACTTCCAGAGAATTCTGGAAAACCACCCATTTCTAAGATTTATAAAAGATCTGCATGCCAGGAAAATGTAACTATGTCTCTTTCTCTCTCTAATCAAACAGATAAACTGTGCTAAATGTAGTTTCTTTCCTTCATGGTACCAAAAGATACTTTGGGACCCTTTTCCCTTAAGGTCTGAAGGGTTTTCCAAATTTGAAACTAGTGCTGGGGTGAAGGGAGGTGCCCTGGTATGGAGGAAAGAATAACAGATAAACTCTTTCTTGGAATTTTGTAAAATTTTTAAAAATCTTATAGTTCCTAGCTCATGGGACTTCTTCAGTTTTAATGGCCCCGTTCATAGGATACCATTGCAAAGTATTCCCTTCTATTATCATCAATTCCAATATTTGCATTTAAATACAACCTTTTGCATTTAATATCTTTTTTTGTTGTTGTTTCAGAAATGAAAAAAAAAAAGGGCACATTGAAGTTTGGGAAAATGTAAGAATAAAACTAAACAAAAAGTATTATTTTTCTATGGCTGAAATATTAATAAGCTTTAAACAAAGTTAATGGCAATTTTTTTTTCAGAGAATAGACATTTATATTGATAACTTTTATTTCCTTCTGTGGAATGTATTTCTTTAAAATAGTTATGTTTTATTATTAACTTAAAAATATGCACTGATAAATTTGGGCATTTTTAAAAATCCATGCCTCAAGTTGTGTTTGTTAGCCCAATAATTTAATTATTACACAACATTTAAATTTTTAAAAAAATTTTGATAAACGGAGTAATAGTTGCTAATGTTTACATTTCTAAATCACAGATCTGCTGCTTTCTTAGTAGGCATGGTGCAAGGTAGATCTGGGAATTCTATTGCCTTTATAGTGAAACTCTCAAAATTTCAGGAAGTTTCAGTAGTTACAGATTTGCAAAATAGGAATACAGGAGCATAAATTCATTAACTTCAGTTTTTGAAGTTACAATTTTATAAGCAAAGGGAAATACAATTACAGAAAATAACTTTATACTAGTAAAGTCAATCAAAAACAAAATTTGCTATATTAATATTATAGTTAGTGATATTATTGACATTTCTTTCAATTAAATATCTTAAAAGCAAAGTTTCTAGAATAAAGCTTCTAAGCAACATTTATTTTTCCACTTCATTTAAGGAGCAAAAGACAATTCATAAGAAATCAAGGATCAAAGATTTGTTTCTATATTCAATTTCACAATATACCTTGGGGACAGTACCTATCTGGCCTACTCACTTTCCATTTTTACAACTGTAGTCTTATACAATAAAAGACAGTGTAAAACCCAAGTCATCAAAGAAAGATTTAGCAATTACTTTTAGCAGAATTAACTACCATACCAGGAAAAGCAACTGACTGATTTAAGAAAGACTTTCAACCAAAAACTTTGGGGAAACATATTTTTTGTTATTTTTTTACCAAAAGTCTAATAAGAGGAGTCTAGGCTATTGCACAGTTTAATATATGGCAACTATGGGTTAAAACATGATGATCACGACAAGACAATTGTAATTCTGCTCCCAAGATTATCCTTGTCTCTTTACACTCCCCCACGGTCGCTGGCACCGCCTACCACCTGATTAGGGACTCCCATTCTAAGTGTTGTTTGAATGGTTTCATGAAATCTGGGGAATAGTGGCTGCAATATCGTAATCAAAACAACTTTATGTTACAGGCCAAAGAAAAAGGCTTTTAGCTGTCAACTCTTTGTCATTCCCTTTCCGATGGAAAAAAATCACTAGGTCATTCTGTTTTTGTTTTTGAAGATCAAGATGGTAGGACTTCAATAGGATGGGAGTTCACAAATTGCATTTCTCTGAACAAGCAGTGAAAGTGACACATTTCTGATCACGCTGCCTTGGACAATATATTAAATTATAAAAGGTGCCCAATTCTGAAAGATTCTGGTTATACTGTACATTATACAATACCTCAATCATTTTGTATAAAAATATTTTCTGAGACAGAAAAACTACATGTAAAGATATAAGGCAATGGAGAATAAAATTTGCTGAAATTGTTCACAAAGTAAATCTCATTCTTTCCTCCTAAAGATATAACTTTGGGCCAAATTTAGTGTAAAGTCTCAAGCACGGGATATTCACTGTATTTCCAATAGTTAAATTATAGAACAAACTAACAGTTCACTTAAGATTGCCAGGCCTCCCCTGTAGATCTGAACTCTATCTTATAAGATATAAAGGATGTAACACAGGTCATCTTAAAAACATCTAAGGAAATCAGAACTTGTGTGCTCAGGGAATGCATACTCTAAGCTAGTCATCACTGACATTTTGTTGGTCCTCAAGCCTTCTCTGTCACCTGCTATGTTAATCTTTTCACAATTTGCCTATGATCCTTGGTTAAGGCCTTTTTCTAGTATAACAGCATAAGTGTTGGGCAACTACATGCAGCACAACATTTATATTGTATGTAAAGTGAATCTGCAACAATGGCATAAATACACCTAATCTGGACAAACCCTATGAGGAGTGTGGAAAATTCTAAAGAGTCAACTTATTCAATACATAAGGCCATTACATACATTATATTGTTATGTCAATTTAATTATTTACTTTCTCCATTGTTCTACAGCTATCTGAAATTTATAATGAGCTTGTGTGAAACTATTTATATAGTAATATTGCTATTTTGGTTTATGCAAATTTATGTGCATGGCAAGTTGTAGAGCTAATGGATAAGCTTGACTATAAATTCTTAATCTACATTAGATACTGCAATTGCAACACTAATTGTGTGATCATAGAAATGCTGCTCATGTCCTTTTAAACCATTTAAAATTTGTGGACTGTATTTCCCCAAAACACACTAAAACTCTATCCAAGGCCTTGGGAGCCCGTCCCTTGCACTAGTGTGCCCTGGATATGGGACATGGAGTCAAATGAGATTATTTTGAAGCTTTAAGATTTAATGTCTGCTATTCTGGGTTTCCAAATTGCATAGGGCCTGTAGCCCCTTTATTTCAATGGATTTATCCCTTTTGGAAATGGAGTGCTTACCCAACACCTATACCCTCATTGTGTCTTGGAAGTAAATAACTTGCCTTTGATTTTACAGGCCCATAGGTGGAAGGCACTTGCTATGTCTCAGATGAGTCTTTGGATTTTGGACTTTTGAGTTAATGCTGGAATTAGTTAAGTCTTTGAGGGACTATTGGGAAGGTCTGATTGTATTTTGCAATGTGAGAAGGAAATGAGATTTGGGAGGGGCTAGAGAGGGAATGATATAGTTAGGATATTTATGCCCATCCAAATCTCATGTTGAATTGTAATTTCTCATGCTGGATGTGCGGTCTAGTGGGAGGTGTTTGGACTACAGGGGCAGATCCTCATGACTTGGTACCATCTTCATAATGGTGAGTTCTCATAAGATCTAGTAATTTAAAAGTCACTAGGTCATTGGCACCTGCCCACCCTACTCTCTCTCCCTCTCTCTCTCTTCTTTCCTCTCTCTTTTGCTTTCTCCAAGTGATGGGCCTGCTCTTGCTTTGTCTTCTTCCTGAGTAAAAGCTCTCTGAGCTTACACTAATAAATATGTAGAAATGAAACAGACTATGCTACATTTCTATAACCACTATTTACATCATTTTGATTAAGATATACACATTTCTCTATGATACAAAGAACTTTAGGTTTTTTAAAGGGCTGCAAAATTCATCTAGTAACAGAATACTATTTAGAGCTCTTCGACACATTTTGAGTATGGAAAGATTGTCATATGGGTCCTCTTCTAAGAGGAAGTTATAGTTTTTTCCTTGGGAATGTATAGATTGTGAAATGATTTAAATACCAAGGAAACACAGCATAGTAATATTTTTCAAAGTCTAGCCTTCAGATCACCTCCATGGGATCACCTATTGAGCTTACTAAGGACATCATATTTTGGACTGCCCCCCACCCCTCTTAATCATATAGTCCCTGAGGATGGAGATATATATTTTGCATTGCAAAGAAACTCTCTAGCTGATTCTTATGTGCACTATTAATTAACAACCAGCATAAAATGTACTAACAAAGATGTAAGATATATAACGCATATCAATAAGAGACCATCATGGGGAAGAAGTCAAAGAGTATTACACAGGCAGCATTTAAGGTGAAGACAGAAGATGACTCGTTTCATATAAAAATAACACAGCATTTACAGAAAGAGTATTTTCTTTCAATTTATAAAGACTTAAATACAGTAAATGTCCTGATTATGGGAACCAGGATAATTGGATGTAAGACTGAAAATCAAAGTCAATGGAACCAGTTCTAGATACATAGGTTATGTAAAATAAATATTTGTTGGCTGATTAATTAATGAAGACCTTAAATAGGGAACTGAGAAATTCAAAGGCATTTTATGAAGTGAATAATAGCAATACACATCATTTATTTCATATATTTCTATAAAAATAGTTTTGTATTTTCATATCCCATGATGTTCAGAACACCTCTCAGGATACATAGATAGTATTCTAAGTTACAAAATAGGAAATTCAAGCTTAAAAAGTTAAAGTAACTTGCCTGACTTCATGCAGTTACCCAGTGAACCCAGTAGTGGCTCATGTCTACCTCCATTGATGCTACCTCTGTACATGAGAAGGGGCCCTGGGAGGAGGAGGATATCATGTACACAGTACGTTCAATGCTGCAGCTGTCCACACACTCTGACTGGTTCTTTGTAAATTTTGTTTTAAAATGAAATCCGTCATCTAACCTTAGAATATATATTTTTCTATCTGAATTATGTTTTCACTATTTGCTGGGGGGAAAAATAGTGTAGCTCTTTCAATGTAGGCTTTATTTATTTAGTATATAAATACTAAATAATGTGGAGAAATAGGAACACTTTTACACTGTTGGTGGGAATGTAAATTAGTTCAACTACTGTGGAAGACAGTGTGGTGGTTCCTCAAGGATCTAGAACCAAAAATACCATTTGACCCAGCCATCCCATTACTGGATACCCAAAGATTTATAAATCATTCTGCTCTAAAGATACATGCACACATATGTTTATTGCAGCACTGTTCACAATAGCAAAGACTTGGAACCAACCCAATTTCCATCAATGGTAGACTGAATAAAGAAAATGTGGGTGTTGGGCGGAGGAAGATGGCCGAATAGGAACAGCTCCAGTCTCCAACTCCCAGCGCGAGCGACACAGAAGACCGGTGATTTCTGCATTTTCAACTGAGGTGCTGGGGTCATCTCACTAGGGAGTGCCGGACAATCGGTGCTGGTCAGCTGCTGCAGCCTGACCAGCGAGAGCTGAAGCAGGGTGAGGCATCGCCTCACCTGGGGAGCGCAAGGGGGAAGGGAATCCCTTTTCCTAGCCAGGGGAACTGAGACACACAACACCTGGAAAATCAGGTAACTCCCACCCCAATACCGCGCTTTAAGCAAACGGGCACACCAAAAGAATATATCCCTCACCTGCCCAGGAGAGTCCCACGCCCACGGAGCCATCCTCATTGTTAACACAGCAGTCTGCAGCGATCTAACCGCAAGGCAGCAGCGAGGCTGGGGGAGGGTCGCCCGCCATTGCTGAGGCTTAAGTAGGTAAACAAAGCTGCTGGGAAGCTCGAACTGGGTGGAGCTCACAGCAGCTCAAGGAAACCTGCTTGTCTCTATAGACTCCACCTCTGGGGGCAGGGCTCACCTAAAAAAACAACAGGGGAAGTAGCAGAGGCCTGAGCAGATGCAAACGACTCTGTCTGACAGCTTTGAAGAGAGCAGTGGATCTCCCAAAATGGAGGTTGAGAACTGAGAACGGACAGACTGCCTGCTCAAGTGGGCCACTGACCCCTGAGTAGCCTAACTGGGAGACATCCCCCACGAGGGGCAGTCTGACACCCCACACCTCACAGGGTGGAGTACACCCCTGAGAGGAAGCTTCCAAAGTAAGAATCAGACAGGTACACTCGCTGTTCAGCAATATTCTATCTTCTGCAACCTCTGCTGCTGATACCCAGGCAAAGAGGGTCTGGAGGGGACCTCAAGGAATCTCCAACAGACCTATAGCTGAGGGACCTGACTGTCAGAAGGAAAACTATCAAACAGGAAGGACACCTATACCAAACCCCATCAGTACGTCACCATCATCAAAGACCAGAGACAGATAAAACCACAAAGATGGGGAAAAAGCAGGGCAGAAAAGCTGGAAATTCAAAAAATAAGAGTGCCTCTCCCCCTGCAAAGGAGCGCAGCCCATCGCCAGCAACGGATCAAAGCTGGTCAGAGAATGATTTGGACGAGAGGAGAGAAGAAGGCTTCAGTCCATCAAACTTCTCAGAGCTAAAGGAGGAATTACGTACCCAGCGCAAAGAAACTAAAAATCTTGAAAAAAGAGTGGAAGAATTGACAGCTAGACTAATTAATGCAGAGAAGGTCATAAACAAAATGACAGAGATGAAAACCATGACACGAGAAATACGTGACAAATGCACAAGCTTCAGTAACCGACTCGATCAACTGGAAGAAAGAGTATCAGCGATTGAGGATCCAATGAATGAAATGAAGCGAGAAGAGAAACCAAAAGAAAAAAGAAGAAAAAGAAATGAGCAAAGCCTGCAAGAAGTATGGGATTATGTAAAAAGACCAAATCTACGTCTGATTGGGGTGCCTGAAAGTGAGGAGGAAAATGGATCCAAGTTGGAAAACACTCTTCAGGATATCATCCAGGAGAACTTCCCCTACCTAGTAGGGCAGGCCAACATTCAAATTCAGGAAATACAGAGAACGCCACAAAGATACTCCTCGAGAAGAGCAACTCCAAGACACATAATTGCCAGATTCACCAAAGTTGAAATGAAGGAAAAAATCTTAAGGGCAGCCAGAGAGAAAGGTCGGATTACCCACAAACGGAAGCCCATCAGACTAACAGCAGATCTCTCGGCAGAAACTCTACAAGCCAGAAGAGAGTGGGGGCCAATATTCAACGTTCTTAAAGAAAAGAATTTTCAACCCAGAATTTCATATCCAGCCAAACTAAGTTTCATCAGTGAAGGAGAAATAAAATCCTTTACAGATAAGCAAATGCTTAGAGATTTTGTCACCACCAGGCCTGCCTTACAAGAGACCCTGAAGGAAGCCCTAAACATGGAAAGGAACAACCAGTACCAGCCATTGCAAAAACATACCAAAATGTAAAGACCATCGAGGCTAGGAAGAAAATGCATCAACTAACGAACGAAATAACCAGTTAATATCATAATGGCAGGATCAAGTTCACACATAACAATATTAACCTTCAATGTAAATGGACTAAATGCTCCAATTAAAAGACACAGACTGGCAAACTGGATAAAGAGTCAAGACCCATCAGTCTGCTGTATTCAAGAGACCCATCTCACATGCAGAGACATACATAGGCTCAAAATAAAGGGATGGAGGAAGATCTACCAAGCAAATGGAGAACAAAAAAAAGCAGGGGTTGCAATCCTAGTCTCTGATAAAACAGACTTTAAACCATCAAAGATCAAAAGAGACAAAGAAGGCCATTACATAATGGTAAAGGGATCAATTCAACAGGAAGAGCTAACTATCCAAAATATATATGCACCCAATACAGGAGCACCCAGATTCATAAAGCAAGTCCTTAGAGACTTACAAAGAGACTTAGACTCCCATACAATAATCATGGGAGACTTCAACACTCCACTGTCAACATTAGACAGATCAACGAGACAGAAAGTTAACAAGGATATCCAGGAATTGAACTCATCTCTGCACCAAGCGGACCTAATAGACATCTATAGAACTCTCCACCCCAAATCAACAGAATATACATTCTTCTCAGCACCACATCGCACTTATTCCAAAATTGACCACATAATTGGAAGTAAAGCACTCCTCAGCAAAAGTAAAAGAACAGAAATTATAACAAACTGTCTCTCAGACTACAGTGCAATCAAACTAGAACTCAGGACTAAGAAACTCAATCAAAACCGCTCAACTACATGGAAACTGAACAACCTGCTCCTGAATGACTACTGGGTACATAACGAAATGAAAGCGGAAATAAAGATGTTCTTTGAAACCAATGAGAACAAAGATACAACATACCAGAATCTCTGGAACACATTTAAAGCAGTGTGTAGAGGGAAATTTATAGCACTAAATGCCCACAAGAGAAAGCAGGAAAGATCTAAAATTGACACTCTAACATCACAATTAAAAGAACTAGAGAGGCAAGAGCAAACACATTCAAAAGCTAGCAGAAGGCAAGAAATAACTAAGATCAGAGCAGAACTGAAGGAGATAGAGACACAAAAAACCCTCCAAAAAATCAATGAATCCAGGAGTTGGTTTTTTGAAAAAATCAACAAAATTGACAGACCGCTAGCAAGACTAATAAAGAAGAAAAGAGAGAGGAATCAAATAGATGCAATAAAAAATGATAAAGGGGATATCACCACCGACCCCACAGAAATACAAACTACCATCAGAGAATACTATAAACACCTCTACACCAATCAACTAGAAAATCTAGAAGAAATGGATAATTTCCTGGACACTTACACTCTCCCAAGACTAAACCAGGAAGAAGTTGAATCCCTGAATAGACCAATAGCAGGCTCTGAAATTGAGGCAACAATTAATAGCCTACCCACCAAAAAAAGTCCAGGACCAGATGGATTCACAGCTGAATTCTACCAGAGGTACAAGGAGGAGCTGGTACCATTCCTTCTGAAACTATTCCAATCAATAGAAAAAGAGGGAATCCTCCCTAACTCATTTTATGAGGAAAACATCATCCCGATACCAAAGCCTGGCAGAGACACAACAATAAAAGAGAATTTTAGACCAATATCCCTGATGAACATCGATGCAAAAATCCTCAATAAAATACTGGCAAACCGGATTCAGCAGGACATCAAAAAGCTTATCCACCATGATCAAGTGGGCTTCATCCCTGGGATGCAAGGCTGGTTCAACATTCGCAAATCAATAAACATAATCCAGCATATAAACAGAACCAAAGTCAAGAACCACATGATTATCTCAATAGATGCAGAAAAGGCTTTTGACAAAATTCAACATCCCTTCATGCTAAAAACGCTCAATAAATTCGGTATTGATGGAACGTACCTCAAAATAATAAGAGCTATTTATGACAAACCCACAGCTAATATCATACTGAATGGGCAAAAACTGGAAAAATTCCCTTTGAAAACTGGCACAAGACAGGGATGCCCTCTCTCACCACTCCTATTCAACATAGTGTTGGAAGTTCTGGCTAGGGCAATCAGGCAAGAGAAAGAAATCAAGGGTATCCAGTTAGGAAAAGAAGAAGTCAAATTGTCCCTGTTTGCAGATGACATGATTGTATATTTAGAAAACCCCATCGTCTCAGCCCAAAATCTCCTTAAGCTGATAAGCAACTTCAGCAAAGTCTCAGGATACAAAATTAATGTGCAAAAATCACAAGCATTCTTATACACCAGTAACAGACAAGCAGAGAGCCAAATCAGGAAGGAACTTCCATTCACAATTGCTTCAAAGAGAATCAAATACCTAGGAATCCAACTTACAAGGGATGTAAAGGACCTCTTCAGGGAGAACTACAAACCACTGCTCAGTGAAATCAAAGAGGACACAAACAAATGGAAGAACATACCATGCTCATGGATAGGAAGAATCAATATCATGAAAATGGCCATACTGCCCAAGGTTATTTATAGATTCAATGCCATCCCCATCAAGCTACCAATGAGTTTCTTCACAGAATTGGAAAAAACTGCTTTAAAGTTCATATGGAACCAAAAAAGAGCCCGCATTGCCAAGACAATCCTAAGTCAAAAGGACAAAGCTGGAGGCGTCACGCTACCTGACTTCAAACTATACTACAAGGCTACAGTAACCAAAACAGCATGGTACTGGTACCAAAACAGAGCTATAGACCAATGGAACAGAACAGAGTCCTCAGAAATAATACCACACATCTACAGCCATCTGATCTTTGACAAACCTGAGAGAAACAAGAAATGGGGAAAGGATTCCCTATTTAATAAATGGTGCTGGGAAAATTGGCTAGCCATAAGTAGAAAGCTGAAACTGGATCCTTTCCTTACTCCTTAAACCAAGATTAATTCAAGATGGATTAGAGACTTAAATGTTAGACCTAATACCATAGCAACCCTAGAAGAAAATCTAGGTAGTACCATCAGGACATAGGCATGGGCAAGGACTTCATGTCTAAAACACCTAAAGCAATGGCAGCAAAAGCCAAAATTGACAAATGGGATCTAATTAAACTAAAGAGCTTCTGCACAGCAAAAGAAACTACCATCAGAGTGAATAGGCCACCTACCGAATGGGAGAACATTTTTGCAATCTACTCATCGGACCAAGGGCTAATATCCAGAATCTACAAAGAACTCAAACAAATATACAAGAAAAAAACAAACAACCCCATCAAAAAGTGGGCAAAGGATATGAACAGACATTTCTCAAAAGAAGACATTCATACAGCCAACAGACACATGAAAAAATGCTCATCATCACTCGCCATCAGAGAAATGCAAATCAAAACCACAATGAGATACCATCTCACACCAGTTAGAATGGCAATCATTAAAAAATCAGGAAACAACAGTTGTTGGAGAGGATGTGGAGAAATAGGAACACTTTTACACTGTTGGTGGGATTTTAAACTAGTTCAAACATTATGGAAAACAGTATGGCAATTCCTCAAGGATCTAGAACTAGATGTACCATATGACCCAGCCATCCCACTACTGGGTATATACCCAAAGGATTATAAATTAATTATTCTACTACAAAGACACATGCACACGTATGTTTATTGCAGCACTATTCACAATAGCAAAGACTTGGAATCAACCCAAATGTCCATCTGTGACAGACTGGATTAAGAAAATGTGGCACATATACACCGTGGAATACTATGCAGCCATAAAAAAGGATGAGCTTGCGTCCTTTGTAGGGACATGGATGCAGCTGGAAACCATCATTCTTAACAAACTATCACAAGAAAAGAAAACCTACCACCACATGTTCTCACTCATAGGTGGGAACTGAACAATGAGATCACTTGGACTCGGGAAGGGGAACATCACACACTGGGGCCTATCATGGGGAGGGGGGAGGGGGGAGGGATTGCATTGGGGAGTTATACATGATATAAATGATGAATTGATGGGTGCTGACGAGTTGATGGGTGCAGCACACCAACATGGCACAAATATACATATGTAACAAACCTGCACGTTATGCACATGTACCCTAGAACTTAAAGTATCATAAAAACTAAAAAATAAAAAGAAAAAGAAAAAAAGAAAATGTGGCACATATACACCATGGAATACTATGCAGCCATAAAAAAATGAGTTCATGTCCTTTGCAGGGACATGGATGAAACTGAAAACCATCATTGTCAGCAAACTAACACAGGAACAGAAAACCAAACACTGCATACTCTCAGTCATAAGTGGGAGCTGAACAATGAAAACATATGGGCACAGGAAGAAAAACATTACACATTGGGGCCTGTCCGGTTTGGGGGTTATGGGAGGGATAGCCTTAGGTGAGCTACCTAATGTAGATGACGAACTGATGGGTGCAGCAAACCACTACGGCACGTGTATACCTACGTAACAAACCTGCACGTTCTGGACATGTATCCCAGAACTTCAAGAATTTTTTTTAAAAGTGAAAAACTTACTTTTTCTTTCCCCAAATCAGCCAATTGACCTTAATCCTGTACAAAACTGTGAAGTACAATTATTTTCATGATTGGTTTGCTCAGAAGCCTTGCCATAACTCTGGGGTGAGAATGGTTAATGAGTAAAACACATTAACCTATGTTTAGCATTTCTTTTAAGAAATGAGATTGTGATTTCAGTTTAGATGACAATCACCAGGACCAAGCCTGAACATTATTGAATCATCATCCACATAACCCTCACTGATCACTTTAATGGTAGTGCAATAACAGCAACTGCAAAGTTATAATATGACAATGATCTCTAAGGCCCCTACCACCCAGCTCGTCAAATAGCACTGAAGTGTTGAGAGATGAGAGTTGTAGGCTATGTTTCTTTCTGTTTGGACTCACTTTGTAATTGCTGTTGCTTAAGCCACCTAGTCTATGTGATTGTGTTGTGGCTGCCTGAGCTGATTAAGAGATGCCCTGTAGCTATTCCTGCTGTTAATAATTATCATGAAAAAATTATGTAATGGCTTGTCATTTTATTTGGTGCTGATTATGGATATAAGTTCAGGCAAGGTTCTAGGAACCTAGATTAAGATAAATTAGAATACAATGCTCAAAGGTAATCAGGGGATTTTGTGTGTGTGTGTGTGCCCGTGCGTGTGTGTGCGTGTTTCAGTTTTGAGAGACGTCACTGAGGTATTCAGATAGTTTAATCTAAATAATTCCAATATAATCATTTGAGCATGATCCTCATTGGATCATGCTGATGCTGAAATTTTAGGCAGCAGCAGGACAGGATTAAAAAAATAATGTATCCAATTAATCTAACTAAGGCTTTTATAATAGGGATATATATGTTGTGGTATTTGTTTATAAAGACAAAGCTTTATGTCAAAGAGAAGGAAAAGGCTGCCCAACCAAGAGGTAAGGCAGCACCTCTTAGGGGTTAAAGAAGTTATGCTGACCTTAAGGTTTTCCACTTGAGGTCATTCCCTGATGAGCCACAGGGCAAACCTGTCTCTACTCACAGACTACAAATATTCCATAAAATAATGAAAAAGGGCATCAACCTGACCCTCAGCTACATGATAACAAGGAAGACATGATAAGCCTTGGGGGATTCTTTCAGTACAGTATTTTTTTTAAAGTCATTATTCCTATAAAAATGGAGCTCAGGTCTTTTGCTTTAGCCAGTGGTTTATTTTGTTTGATATCCTTTAGTTAATACGAAGCACAGGGGAATATAAGGAAGTGAGTAAACTACAGATGTTATTAAAGTGAAGTGAAAATGAGGCAATCATAGAGGCCCTGATAAGTTTTCTGGCCTCAATTATCAATGTATTTTGAAATGTATTTAAGAGGTTGTGTCACCTGAATAATTAAGTCAGCAGCTTCTTAGGACCAATTTCTTTGCTTCACAACTTAGGTCACAAAAAATTCACATCTCAAAAGGGAATAGAATTGAATTTTTTCTAATCTAATTTTTCAATAATAATGAGAAATGATGTTTCTAGCTACTTAAATAACTTTTGATATGTTTTGGCTGTGTCTCCACCCAAATCTCATCTTGAGTTGTAGTTCCCATAAGCCTCACGTGTTGCGGGAGAGGCCCATAACTGAATCATGGGGGTGGTTACCTCCATGCTGTTCTCATGACAGTGAGTGAGTTCTCACAAGATCCAATGGTTTTATAAGGAGCTTTCCTCCACTTCTTTCTACACTTCTCCTTCCTGCCACTATGTGAAGAAAGATGTGTTTGCTTCCTCTTCTGCCATGATTGTAAGTTTGCTGTGGGCTCCTCAGTCATGCAGAACTGTGAGTCAGTTAAACCCCTCTCCTTTATAAATTACCTAGTCTCAGGTATGTCTTTATTAGTAGTGTGAGAATGGATTAATTTACTTACAGACTGTCATCTACTTTTCTGTAAATATATATTAAATTAAATTTTGAACCATAGCTAAATTACTTGATAAATGTTACTTAGCATTTTCAGAGCAAGAACATATGCATGTATTATGGTTCATTTGTTATATTTTATTATAACACAGAATATTTTAAAATACCACAGATTTCAGAATATTGATTAATTGGAAGTAGAGTACATATAACAGTACGTTCCAAATATGTAGCATTTTCCCAACTAATGATAATATTAGGAAAATTTAAGGCATATACATAAATTTTTCCTTTGCAGTCAAATGTCTGTATAGTTTTAGTATATTTATGGCAAATATTAAATTATGTAGACAACAGCTTCAATTTTCCATTTCAGTTTCCATGTATAGATAACACACAAATTGAATTTCTTCTGGGCCATAATTGAATATGTATTTTATGTATACATGAAATATATACTCAGACATGGTTATACAAAATCTATATTTATAACTGGAAAGTAGTATGGAAATTGAGGTATTTCATTATTTTAGTATCTGAATATTGAAATAAATATTACGAGCAAATATTTCATCAGATTATGTTAATAAGGTATATCAAAACAATAAATAAAAATAACATTATAATAATAGTGAAATGGAAAGATACAAATTGTTGAAAGCAGAGAAATGGTAAGATTTGTTTATAGGCTACACAATTTAATTTATACTAGTATAGATCAAATTAACACATTTAATATTTTTTGGCTGAAGTTGAATTATATGTAGATGTTACCAACTAAGGCAATATTTTAAATATCAAAGATTACTACATCTTTTCTCTTTCAACAAAGAATATATCTCAGCTCTTTTATTTTGTTTGACATATTTCCATCAATATGTGTCCTTGGCAATCATTGTTATTCACGGACATAATTCTCACATAGACCTCAAAATTTTCCCTGCCATTTTAATTAGTGGTTTCTGTTCATACCGTAAGAACTGAGAATGCAAGTATTGAAATCATGTACTTAATTCACTATTATTTGCAGAAAAGAAAATATTTAGAAACACAAACCTATTATATTTGAAAGACAAATATGTACAGAAAAATAGTGGAACATATATGGCACTGTTATATAGCTATTAAAAATGAATTAAGTCCATGAAAATTATTTCTATCTGCTTATGTCTCAAGATTATAGAAACTCTTATTACATTATCTGAAGACTTAGAATAAAGCCCTGCTTCATGATTCCTCAATTTTAAGTATTATCTATGCATCTATCATGTGATCTTTTCAAAATTCTAATTCATCCATGAAGAAAAGGAAATGACATCCTAATCATTTTGTATCTATACCCATAGCCCTGATTTTCAATTAGCTACAGATGTTTGAATTATTTTCTGAGGGATAAAAAGTATTCTCTTCCAGATGTATTAGTTTTCAGATAAAGATTTAAGAATCCAGACACTAAAAAAACTACTGAAATTACATATATATATAACCATATATATTTATATACGTGAACATATACATATTCCTCAGCTCTTCAAAGGAAAGTTTTCCTAATATTGTCTTTGTAAGCTACAATGTCACCTCTGAATTCAAAAGGGCCAATTCAGTTTAACTCTGACCTATACGTTGCTTGATTTATTTACCTATGTATGTAAAATGATAGTCTCATTGACAAGTAATAGTAAATACTTAATATTATACTCACTAGATTAATGAAAATGTACTATGTTTCATTTCCAAACCTTAGTGGAAAATGCTTCTCTAATAACCTATTCATTGGCTGCAAGCTTCACAGAACATTGTCTTCTATTTTCGGAATAAACTTTTATTGTAATTTAGATTCTACTTCAGGCAAACAACCTGTAGTAGTATTTTCTTGCAAAGTTAAAAAAAAATACTTGCAGGTCAACACAAAGAAAAAAATAGAAAGAGCAGACATATTTGCAAGAGAGAATTCTGAGGTGGTAGAGCAATTTCCTAAGAGCAGTGTTTTCTCTCAAGAAGACTACACAAAAAATATAAAATTATTTAGGCTACTAATAAAACTATTTGTTTTCTAATTCCTTACAGAAAAATAGTCATTTGTGGATATAACTGATTTTGTCGACTATCGTTATTAAAATAACATATATTAAATTACAATTGTATTCATGCAATGTCTACTATTTACCTTTCAATTTTAAAAGTCCCCAACATTTATGATATGTAAAAGGTTAATTGATTCATAACTATTCCATGAACAGATAATGATCTTTATTTAAAGGTCTTATAATAGGGGTAGTATAGATTAATGCCATATTCTAAAACTTTAGAGTCTGTTAAAGTAACCTAATGTGCACGTTAACACTCTCACTGCTGAGCCCTACTGCCAGAGTTTCTGATTCAATAGATCCGGAGTGGGTCTGAGAATGTATATTTCTGAAAAATTACAGGTGATGTTAATGTTTCAATCCAGGCTACAAACTTGGGTTAAAACAATTAGAAGTTTATCTTCACCTTTTGTTTAAAGCAAGTTATTTTAAAATTAAAACTTAACCTAGAACTGCAGTATCAGTTCCTGAAATCTCTATGCCAAGCGTAATTTACGGTAGACAGGGAATCTGACCTAGTTTGATACTGGAAAACACAAGAGAAATTTAAGTTCCTCTTAAGTCACCCAGAATGTTATTTCATTAGATAGATTTATTTTTTGTATGTGAGATTCTTTTATGTTTATGAGGAATACCAGATCTATAAACTTTTAGATTATCCAAACCATTTTGATTTAAAACTTATCAAACTTATAATCTTTCAAAAATACCTAAAATTAGGGATTTTTAGAAGTTGGCCTTTATGACATTTACTATTATATGACCATGATGAAATTAATTTGTTTCCTCTTTAACCAGAATCTGTCATCAGAGAACTCTAAAGCACTTGCTAGGTATCAGTATCATTGTTTTATGAAAGGAGACAGAGAGAGATACAGAGAGAGAAGGAGGAGGAGGAGAAAGAGAAGGCGGGGAAGAGGAGGAGGAAGGGAGGATGGGAGGAAAGTGGCAGAGGAGAGTGACAGGAAAAAAAGAAAAGAAAAACACACATCTAAGGACAAAACGTCTTCAAAGCATTTTTTTTCCCCCTGACTTCCACCCAGGAATACTCAGGCAGAACTGGCTTTATGTATATTTGACCTGTGCAATCACAAGATACTCTGTGTTCAGAAGATCCCTGTGCTTAGTTGAATATTCTGCTATCATTGTCTTGAAATTTCTAACAATTTTAGAACAAGCACCCTGCATATTTGTTTTGCATCGTAGCTCATCCTGTTTCAGGTAACAAAATTAATTCAAATATCACTTTTTTCTCCTCTTCCATTGTAAGTGTATACTTGTTAAATAAATGTCTCAAAATTTAAAAAAGGAATTCAAGCCACAAATATTTCTAAGCATATTTACACATAGGGAATGTGTTAAGTATGACAGAATAAACAGAAGAAAACAAAGGTTGGAGGGGGAAAAAGGAAAATAAGCATATGTATGCTGGGAACAGATAAAGCCTGAAATTAATCAATTAAAGGAAAAAGAATTTGAGTCAAAGACTTCCAGGTTTTGGAGGAACACTCCCATGTCTACAGAGGGAAGGGAATCAGAGACTTGTAAATAAGAGGAACATATTGTTGAGCAAAGTGGATTATCACATAATCTATTGTGAAATACTCACAGGCAGATCTATCACTTTATAAATTGTGTGTGGAGGGATTTCTGGCCTAGAGAAGCATAGATAAAATACCCAAATAGCAAAGCTAATCTACTCAATCCATGGCCTCCATTTGGAGGCTCTTATAAATTATCAAATCAATGCATTTTCTGTTACCCATAGAAACAAAAATTAATATTTCTTTATTTTTATCAGATTGCACAAGTTCTTTCTTACAGATCGAAAGAAAATTCTCAAAAGTCTTTTTTCACGCTATTTTTAAAGGACCACCCTAAGGAAGAGAATGCCTCCATTGAGTGCAGGGAGGTAGAGGGGACAGAGATAAGTAAATAGACATTTTGTTTGCACTGTAATTAACTTCCAAGTCTCAGGAAAACAAAACATTGAACATGTTCAATAACTCATCCTCTGTTTGAAATAACAGCACAGTAAAAATGAATTACCCAAAAAATAAAGCACTCTAAAATAGGATATTGGGTCTCCTGTCCAAAAAGGATTTATTTTCATTAAAAAATATGTAAATGGTAAACACTGAATCAAAATTACTCTGGAATTGGAGTAGCAAAATTATAATTGATGATCTTCATAAAGGTAAAATATATTCTATACTGCATCCTACATGTTCATGTCCTTAACAGTTTTACAAATAGGATTCTTGAACTTCTAACTCTTAGGAAATAGTCTTGTTTTGTTTTTTGAGACAGTCTCGCTCTCAAGCCTAGGCTGGAGGGTAATGGCGCAATCTCGGCTCACTGCAATCTCCCCGTCCCAGCTTAAAGTGACTCTCATGCCTCAGCCTTCTGACTAGCTGGGATTATAGGTGTGTGCCACCACGGCTGGTTAATTTTTGTAATTTTTTAGAGACGGTGTTTTGGCGATGTTTCCCAGTCTGATTTCAAACTCCTGACCTCAAGTGACCTGCCCGCCTCAGCGTCCCAAAGTGTTGGAATTACAGGCGTGAGCCACTGTGCCTGGCCACCTGGGCAATAGTCATGCAAAAAATAATTACTCTAATCCATCTATATCATTGTCTCCTTGAATTACGAAGCTGAAAAGTGCATATATTTTTGAAGATCACAGTAAAATGTACTTTGGAGACAAAGGCTTGAGAATCAGGCCACTAAAATTTAAATACTGACTGACACTTAGTTCTGTGAATTTGTGAAAATGCTTACATTCTCTGAACCTCACTCTCTTATATTAATGACAAGAGCAAAATATCATAACTTTTTTGAGAATTAAATGAATTAGATGTAAAACGCTGAGAATGGTCCCCGGTATTCAGTAATTATTACTATTATTATTATCACAATATAGCAAGTCCCAAGACTAATGAAACAATGTCAGAAGGCCACCCAGAGGAAGTGCTTTATGCAACTGAATTTAACTTCCCCAAAAATGTTATGTACACATTGCTACATTTTTATGATCATTTTGATATAAGAGCCCTATTTACAAAATTTTTTTAAAAAGTTAAAATGTATAGAAAAAATTTATAAATTTATATATAAGCACATATTGCTTAACTGGTCTGACATATTAGACTTGAATAAAGCAAGGTCTGTGTTTTACTCACTTTTGCATTATTTATGCAAAATTCCAAGATGAAGAAATATTTGCTGGATTGAAATTGCCATATGACTTCAATTACTGGCACAAATTACTTCCAAACATTATAGAAAGGCTGTGTTCTTTAAGATAATAGAATAGGAAATGATTAAAATTTTAGATGTAGCCTGTAGGAGACCTCAGACATGAAGAAGCCCAGGATTTTCATTAGAGAGATGAGAAAACTTGACCTTAAGAAGCCAAATTGTGTATCAATATATAGAGCTAGTGAACACCTGCAGTGAGATTATAACCTAAATTCGCCATCAGCACTGGTCACACCAGCACTAGGGATTATTTTAGTTTCTAATTCCTAAGTGTATAATAATTTTGCCTTATAACACTCATAACAATAGTTTTCTTTCCACTGTTGAAAATGCCTACGAAAAGGACAAATCAACCAATTGCCTTGCTCTGCTCCTAGAAAAATGACCTCTTTACTCCCTCAGACACTGTGCTCTTTTTAAAAAGGATCAATGTAAACCTTACGTGTAAAGAAAATGTCACCCAATTATATTTCATTATTCTAAGTGTTACGGATATAGAAAATAAAACAAAAGCCATGAAAATTCTATCAAAACGTTAACCCTAAGCATTCTTCTATTATGAGTCAAGTGAATAAAAACACAATGTTAATTTTTTTCAGCAACACCAATTACATCTTGGCAGGGATCCAATTACAGTTGATATATCTGTTTGAAATCTTATGTTTTTCTGGTGACTAAAGAACATTTTGTTTTAGAGATGACACATATTCCTGAAATGATTTACTTCATTTTCTCACAGAATATCACATCTCAGGCAAATATACCTAGAAATATATACATATGTATATACATATGTATGTGTTTGTGTGTATGTGTATATATATGAATATATATATGTATATGCACATACACGCACATTTTTATGATCATTTTGATATAAATAAGAGCCCTGTTTACAAAATTATTTTAAAAAGTTAAAATTTATAGAATAAATTTGCAAAACAAAACCATTCAAACCAGCAGACTGGAAAGCTTTGAAGAGTATTCTACATACACAATGAAATTTCTATTCCACTCATATCTGTTTTCTTATAATAAAATCAATATATAGTTTGTCCAACTTTTAGCAGTCTCTACTGATATTACCCGTATCTCTGACTCTTCTATTAGAAGATGGGAGTCTCTGGTTCCTGGGTGTATTACCAATGCTTGAAACAATGCTGGAAAAAAAATATTTGATAAATAAATAAATGTATCAATGGTTAAAAAGGTCTACAGAGATTCTCTTGATGCAGAATAATCTGCGAGCATTGTGCTTAAAACAAGTGCTTCCAATAAAAGCCCGATTTCAGTTCACAGCCACAGTGATGCTTTGAAGATAGATGCTTATTACTACTCTGTCCTCAGAAAACCCTCCATATTTTTTAATTTGCTCCTATTTCTTTCCAAAGGATAGCCACTAGACACAGTGCAACACTGAGTCACCCCTTTGACCTCCTAGCCTCACTTCTTACAAATTCACTATCATTTTGTAAGATCAAGGCACATGGACCACCTTCCTGTTCCTTAAAAGTGCCAGACATGCGGACCTTAAGCCCTTTGTACTGGCTGCTTATAACCTGTCATGTTGTGGTCCTTAAAAATTATTGCCTAAAACGATGAAACTTTATACTTTTTAAGGCTATTTTGTTTTTAAAAATTAAACAAGATCTGCTTAAAGCAAAAATTGCAAGTGATTGTGGGATGGGTTGGAGGAAGGGGTGATCTTGTTCCTCAGTTAACTGTATCAGTATCTTTGACTAAATGGCTTCTTTGGCTTTCCCTCTTACTAAATGCACAGCTTTTACTACGAAGTTGACTAAGGAAAGAATAGGATTATAAAATATGGACTCAGGTCCTTGGGAATCACTGTAGAAAAAATTTATATGAGTTTTATTTTTTAATTTTGAAATATTGAAATAATGTTTTAAATTGTGCTATGAAGCCATGGAATTGTTCAATTGTCAGAAAGCAAAGTAGAACAAAAAAATTCAGAAATCAAAGAAAATTTTCTTGATTTTTGTCAGATTTTACACAGAAATTTGGACAGATTGAGAAACAAAAGCTCATGTCCTCCATTCCCTAGTTTTCCTTGTAGAGGAACGATGGGTTAGAACATTCTTATATGCTTCTTCAAGATCAAATGTTCTGTTTCACCAAAGTGTCAACTTTTATTTTCTATTCCTACAAGACTATCTTCCATATTATCCTCTTTGTATGAATAATTTCTTGTATTAGGAGCTACCTACTTACTTTTTCTCCTAAATTCTGCCAGCACTTTTTCTTTCAGTAGGTATTATAGAGTCAGGTTGCCAAAGGAGGTAAGGAGGAGCTACAGTGAGAGGAAGCACACAAAGGGGAGCACCCAGGGGAGGTTTGCAAATGCTCTCTCAAATGTATACCGCTGAAATGAACAGCAAAACTTTCCCTAGGATAGTGAGGAGGAAAACAAGATTTTAAAGTAAACCCACAAAATTACACTTGCATACACACTTTGATGCAGCAACCCCATGTCTAGGAGTCTGTCCTAGAAATTCGGCCGCATAGAAGTAAAGTGACATGTGCATATGGTAATTTGTGATGACTTAATTTGTAATAGTTAAAGCTAAGAAACAGCCTGGTTTCCATGAAGACAGGACATACGTAAACCATAAGTGGGATACAATGCAACATAAGAGTGAGAAAGTTCTCCACTTACTGTGGGGAACAATCTCCAAGATATGTTTGAAAAACCAATCAAGGTGAAGAATAATATGTATAGCCAACAGACACAAGAAAAAATGCTCATCATCACTGGCCATCAGAGAAATGCAAATCAAAACCACAATGAGATACCATCTCACACCAGTTAGAATGGCAATCATTCAAAAGTCAGGAAACAACAGGTGCTGGAGAGGATGTGGAGAAATAGGAACACTTTTACACTGTTGGTGGGATTGTAAACTAGTTCAACCATTATGGAAAACAGTATGGTGATTCCTCAAGGATCTAGAACTAGAAGTTTTATAGTTATAAATCATGCTGCTGTAAAGACACATACACATGTATGTTTATTGTGGCACTATTCACAATAGCAAAGATTTGGAATCAACCCAAATGTCCATCAGTGACAGACTGGATTAAGAAAATGTGGCTCATATACACCATGGAATACTATGCAGCCATAAAAAAGGATGAGTTTGTATCCTTTGTAGGGACATGGATGCAGCTGGAAACCATCATTCTCAGCAAACTATTGCAAGAACAGAAAACCAAACACCGCATGTCCTCACTCATAGGTGGGAACTGAACAATGAGATCACTTGAACTCGGGAAGGGGAACATCACATACCGGGGGGGGGGAGGGATGGCACTGAGAGTTATACCTGATGAAAATGACGAGTTGATGGGTGCAGCACACCAACATGGCACAAGTATACATATGTAACAAACCTGCACGTGATGCACATGTAGCCTAGAACTTAAAGTATAATAAAAAAAAAGAATATGTATATTTTGCTACCATTGTATGAATAGAGAAACTGAGAGCGTATACTTATATTTGATATGTATTCATAAAAAATCTAGAATTAAGTCCAATAATTTTTATGTTTTAATTTCTTTAAAATTTAATTTGCACTTGTAATTTTACAAAAACAATTAAAGTGTTACCCATATGCGCTGACTGAGAGGGAGGTATGCTCTCTATCGAAACACATAGATGACAAGAAATTATTCTTCTACACATCATTTAAATTATCCGTATTTCAACTTTACAAATTAAGTATCTATTCAAATGCATCTGATCTTTGACAAAGTTGACAACAACAAGTAACAGGGAAAGGATTCCCCATTTAATAAATGGTGCTGGGAAAACTGGCTAACCATATTCAGAAAACAGAAACTGGACCCCTTCCTTACACCTTATACAAAAATTAACTCAAGATGGATTAAAGATGTAAATGTAAAACCCAAAGCCATAAAAACCCTAGAAGAAAACACAGGCAATACCGCTCAGGACCTAGGCATGGGCAAAGACTTCATGACTAAAACACCAAAAGCAATGGCAACAAAAGCCAAAATTGACAAATGGGATCTAATTAAACTAAAGAGCTTCTGTGCAGCAAAAGAAGCTATCATCAGAGTGAACAGGCAACCTACAGAAAGGGAGGAAATTTATGCAATCTACCCATCTGACAAAGGGCTAATATCCAGAATCTACAAGGAACTTAAACACATTTACAAGAAAAAAAACAACCCATGAAAAAGTGGGCAAAGGATATGAACAGACACTTCTCAAAAGAAAACATTTATGCAGCCAACAAACATGAAAAAAAGCTCATCATCACTGGTCATTAGAGAAATGCAAATCAAAACTACAATGAGATACCATCTCACGCCAGTCAGAATGGCAATGATTAAAAAGTCAGGAGACAATAGATAGTGGTGAGGCTGTGAAGAAATAGGAATGCCTTTACACTGTTGGTGGGAGAGTAAATTAGTTCAACCATTGTTGAAGATAGTGTGGTGATTCCTCAAGGATCTAGAACTAGAAATACCATTTGACCCAGCAATACCATTACTGGGTATATACTCAAAGGATTTTAAATCATTCTGCTATAAAGACACATGTATATGTATGCTTATTATAGCACTATTTACAATAGCAAAGACTTGGAACCAACCCAAATGCCCAGCAATGATAGACTGGATAAAGATAATGTGGCACATATATATCATGGAATACCATGCAGCCATAAAAAAGAATGAGATCATGTTCTTTTCAGGGACATGGATGAAGCTGGAAGCCATCATTCTCAGCATACTAACACAGGAACAGAAAACCAAACACCTCATGTTCTCACTCATATGTGGGAGTGAGAATACACGGACACAGGGAGGGGAACATCATCACACACTGGGGCCTGTCAGGGAATGGGGGGACAAGAGGAGGGAGAGCATTAGGACAAATACTTAATGCTTGCAGGGCTTAAAACCTAGATGATGGGTTGATAGGTACAGCAGAACACCATGGTACATGCTTACCTATGTTACAAACCTACACATTCTGCACATGTATCCAGAAACTTAAAGTAAAATTAAAATAAAATAAAACAAAAAAATGCATTTCACAATGAAATGATTAAATAGGAAACATTAAGTTTGATTAAATTTGGTATATTTTTAAGAGGAACACCACTGGAGTTTTGTTGGCTTTTTAAATTTTTAAAATTTTTCATTGAGATATAATTGATGAAAGTTGTATATGCCCGTTATTAATAAATATAATCTAAAATGATTTCCACAATCAAGCTAATGAACATATCCATGTACTTAAGATCTACTGTCTTAGCAAATTTCAAGTATGCAGTACATTATTATTAGCTATAGTCACTAAGCTACACATTAGGTCTCTAGAACTTACTTAGCTTATAACTGCACATTTGTACCTTTGATGGGGAGATGCTGATCTCTCCCCTGATCTCTGAGCCCTGATACCCACTCTTCTACTCTCTGTTTCTGTGAGCTCAGTGTTTTAACATTACACATAAAGCAAGATCACACAGTATTTGTCTTGCTGTCCCTGACTTATTTTACTTAGCATATGTCCTCCATGTTTATCTATGTTGCTGCAAATGACAAAATTTCCTTTTTTTATTTTAGATTTCTTAATTTCAATTATAACTTTTAAGGCTGAGTAATATCTATTTTATATTTCTTTATCCATTCATCTATTGATTGACACCTAGGTTATTTCCATCTCTTGGCTATTGTGAGTAATTATGCAATTAACATGGGAATGCAGATACCTCTTTAAGATTAGTGATTTTATTTCCTTTCAATATATAATATACCCAGTAGTGGAGTTGCTGGATCATATTATAGTTCTATTTTTAAGTTTTTGAGGAATCGCCATACTTTTTTCAATAATGGTTGTACCAATTTACATCCCCCACCAACAATGTATAAAGTTTCTCTTTTTTTTCATGTTCTTGCCAACACATTTTATTTTGACATTTTTATAGTGGCTATCCTGACAGATGTGAGGTAATAGAAACATTGTGGGTTTTGTCTTTCCTTTATGATTAGTTATCTTAAATATATTTTCATACAACTATGGGTTATTTGTAACTCTTAATTGGGAAAATGTCTATTAAAGTTCTTTGCCAAATTTTTTAGTCAGGTTATTATTATGATTTGCCATTGATTGGTTGGAGTTCCTTATTATTTTGGATATTAACACCTTGTCAGATATGTTTGCAAATATTTTCTACTATACCATGGGTTGCCTTTTCATTTTGTTTCTGCACAGAAAGGTTTTAGTTTAATGTACACACTGGTTTATTTTTACTTTGGTTGCCTGTGTTTTAGCAACAATTGATATAAAAAAATTTGCCAAGAGCAATATCAAGGGGCTTTACCCCTATTTTCTTGTAAGAGTTTTTGGTTACAGATCCTATGTTTAAATTTTTAATCAGTTGTGAGTGATTTTTAATTATGCTCTGAAATGAGGATTCAATTTCATTTCTTTTGCATGTGTATATTCAGGTTTTCAAACGTATTTTATTTAACAGGCTACCATTTCCCCATTGTGTATTGTTAGCACCTTTGTTGAAGATCACTTAGTCATATACACATAAGTTTATTTTTGGGCTTTCTATTCTGCTTAGTTGCTCTGTATGTCTGTTTTTAACAGTACCATACTGTTTTGATTACTGTGGCTTTGTAATATAATCTGATATCATAAAACACGATACCTCCGGATTTCTTCTTTTTCCTCAATAACACTTTAGCTATTTATTTGAAGGGTTTTTTTGTTTTGTTTTGTTTCATATTCATTTAACTGTGTTTTTGTATTTCTTTGAAAAAATGACATTGGAATTTTGATAGGGATTGCATTGAGTCTGTAGATTGCTTTGAGTAATACAAAAATTGCATGAAAGCATAACACTCAATGGTAAAATAAGCAAATAGTGAAAATTAGAATGTACTAATACTGCAGTGCTGGTATATGAATTGCTTACATCTCAAATATAAGGTCAAAAGACAAAACTTTTAAAAATTACTAAGTTACAATAATTTGAAAATAACTAAACAATATAAAAAGATATAAATTGTGACAAATCTAAACAGGCAAATAATAAATAAGGAAATTGAATCAGTACTGAAAAGTTTCCCATCAAAGAGAAGCCTAGGATCTGATGGTTTTACTTGTGAAACCAGCAAACATTTAAAGAAAAACTAATACCAATTCTGCTCAAACTCTGTCTGAAAATGGAGTCAGAAACACTTCCATATTTGTTCTATGAGACCAACAACCAAGATACCAAAGCCAGACAAGGACACTACAAGAAAAGAAAACTATTGACCAATATCCCTGATGAGCACAGACACAAAAATCCTCAATAAAACACTAGCAAACGAATTTAAGAGCACATTACAAAGATCATACACCATACCACGGGATTTATCCATAGGATTCATGAATAATTAAACTTATGCAAATAAATTACTGTGATATACCACATTAACAGAATAAAGAACAAAAATCACATGAACAACTCAATAGATGCAGAAAGGTCTTGACAATATTCAACAACCTTTCACAATAGAATCTCTCAACACATTAGATATAGAAAATATGTTTCTCAATACCATAAAGGTCATATATCACAGGCCCACAGTTAACATTATGTTCAACAATGAAAAGCTGAAATATTTTCCTCTAAGATCAGGAAAAACACACAGACATCCAGTCCTGCCACTTCTACTCAATATAGTACTAGAAGTCCTAGCCAGAAAAATTAGGCAATAAAAAATAATTAAAAACATCCAAATTGGGCTGGGTGCGGTGGCTCACACCTGTAATCCCAGCACTTTGGGAGGCTGAGGCAGGTGGATCACAAAGTCAGGAGATCGAGACCATCCTGACTAACATGATGAAACCCCATCTCTACTAAAAATACAAAAATTTAGCTGGGTGTGGTGGCGGGCACCTGTAGTCCCAGCTACTTGGGAGGCTGAGGCAGGAGAATGGTGTGAACCCGGGAGGTGGAGCTTGCAGTGAGCAGAGATTGCACCACTGCAGCCTGGGTGACAGAGTGAGACTCTGTCTAAAAAAAAAAAAAAAAAAAAAAAAAAAAATCCAAATTGGAAAGGAAGAAAAATTTGTCTCTTTTTGTAGATAACATATATATATACACATATATATGCCTGTATATATATATATATACACATATATATGCCTGTATATATATATATATATATATACACAGAGAGAGAGAGAGAGAGAGAGAGAGAAAACTTTAAAGACCCCACCAAAAAACTGTTAGAACTGATAAAACAGATTCAGTAAGGATGCACAATACAAAAATCAAGACACAAACATCAATTAAGTTTCTAGAAACTAACTTCAAAATACCTGAAAAAGAAATTTAAAAAAAAATCTCATTTACAATAGCACTAAAAGAATAAAATTTTCAGGAATAAATTTAACTAAGGAAGTAAAAGATCTGAAAACTATAGGCTGAAAACTATAAAACATTTGAAAAAAATTGAAGCAGACACAAATCAATGGGAAGATACACTATGTTCATGAGTTGGAAGCATTAAAATTATTAAAAGGTCCATAGTACACAAATGAACAACTTTTTTTTGTTTGTTTGTCTGAGACGAAGTTTCACTCTTTTTTGCCCAGGTTGGGGTGCAATGGCATGATCTTGGCTCACTGCAATCTCCGCCTCCCGGGTTCAAGCTATTCTCCTGCCTCAGCCTCCAGAGTAGCTGGGATTACAGGTATGCACCACCACGCCCGGCTAATTTTGTATTTTTACTAGAGATGGGGTTTCACCATGTTGGTCAGGCTAGTCTAGAACTCTTCACGTCAGGTGATCCACCCACCTTGGTCTCCAAAAGTGCTGGAATTACAGGCATGAGCCACCATGCCTGGCCCCAAATGAGTAACTTTAACGATAAATGCATTTAAAGATAAATGCAATAAAATTACCAATAACTAATACCAATTCTACTCAACCTTATCTTTCAGCTTCCTAGACCTCTTTTTATTAAGCAATATTTTCATGTACCAGGATTATCCCCAGACTTTGTCCCACGATTCTCAAACACCATCAATAGTTTTACCTTTTAATTATGATAAAAATACTTTCTCTCTATTAACTACTTACTGTTTTTCTAAATATCTACCAATACATAGACAGCAGTCATGATACCTGTCGGTTACCTAGAAACACATATCCTGAGATGGTAGTCTCCTGGTTCTACTTTTAATCCAGGAACCTGGAATTTGAGCGCAAAGGGGTTCAATTACAAGCCACAATGTGAATTTAAAAATCAGATGGGAGCACTGAGAGATTTTATATCTATCTTATGTGAAGAATTCAACATTTTCTAGAAAACTTCATTGATGTGTTATTTGATTAACTGCCTTTTCAAAATATTATATAGTGCTTTCTCCTGAGAAAAAATTTTTACTTAGTTTGATTTACTATCAAATCAGTAGCTAGCATGATTTAGTATAGTTTCAATTACATCTGATCTCATAAATTCACATATGTGCACCTTTATAGATATTGTGCATGCATTTAGCAATTCTTGTACCTAGGAAAACACTTAAACATGTGGTTTCTTTTTTAACATTCAAAAAGTTTTATAAAGAAGAGACAGTCAACATTTTTTCTCACAGCTGAATGTTCTTTGAAACAAATAAATTCAATTTATATTGATACCTACACATTTATTCATTTGTGGGACATCCTCCCTCTGAAAAAAAAAAGAAATCACATTTAAAATAAGATTTTGATTAAGAAGAATTTTCATTCTGCTGTTAAAAATAGATTTTTCAGAAAACAAAACTTTTATATGGACTTTAATAAAACATCATTCCTTGATGATTAAAAAATCAGGAAACAACAGATGCTGGCGAGGCTGTGGAAAAACAGGAATGCCTTTACACTGTTGGTGGGAGTGTAAATTAGTTCAACCACTGTGGAAGACAGTGTGGCAATTCCTCAGGGAACTAGAACCAGAAATACCATTTGACCCAGCAATCCCATTACTGGGTATATACCCAAAGGATTATAAATCATTCTGCTATAAAGATA
The DNA here is from genome assembly GCF_007565055.1 of Rhinopithecus roxellana. Classification (NCBI taxonomy): domain Eukaryota; kingdom Metazoa; phylum Chordata; class Mammalia; order Primates; family Cercopithecidae; genus Rhinopithecus; species Rhinopithecus roxellana. Next base: position 95,090,452 of record NC_044551.1, read on the forward strand.
CATACACATCTATGTTTATTGCAGCACTATTTACAATAGCAAAGACTTGGAACCAACCCAAATGCCCAGCAATGATAGACTGGATAAAGGAAATGTGGCATATATATACCATGGAATACTATGCAGCCATAAAAAGAATGAGATCATGTTCTTTTCAGGGACATGGATGAAGCTGGAAGCCATCGTTCTCAGCATACTAACACAGGAACAGAAAACCAAACACGGCATGTTCTCATACGTGGCAGTTGAACAATGAGAACACATGGACACAGGGAAGGGAACATCACACACCGGGACCTGTTGCTGGGGGGTAAAGGGAGGGAGAGCATTAGGACAAATACCTAATGCACGCAGGTCTTAAAACCTAGATGACGTGTTGATAGGTGCAGCAAAACACCATGACACATGTATACTTATGTAACAAACCTGCACATTCAGCACATATATCCCAGAACTTAAAGTAAAAAATAACAATAATAATAAATACAACATTCTTAAAAATAATCTAACAGCGTAGATATGCCATCTCTTTAGATCAACAGTTCTAATTTCTAATTCCTGTTTCAAATAAAGGAACATTTTATGTTATTAAAATGATTTGAGAAGCCAAACGGGCTTTTGCTTTTTGTGGGTTACGTGTATCAAAATCTTTGTGAAAAATTACTATGTTCTATGTCTCCCTCAGAATACAAAAAAGAAAGAAGAGTGAAATTATACCACAGTTTTGCACATTTTTCATGTCTGGTTGAATAGCACACAGCAGGATTACCACATGTGATTGTGGATTCCATCTGTTGCCTCCCACATATATGTAGTTGGATAATGGAGAAATATTTAAAAATAATTTTTCCATGATGGTAGATATTTATCTTTGCTTCTACCACAAAGTTTAACAAGCGCACAAGTGGTGATTTCTTAAAGGTTAGCTGCAATGTGGAATGTGAATTAGTATCAATGTCCTTTTTGTACTCTGTTACATTAAACTTTATTTTTTGAATTAAATTTGAATTAAATTGATCATTTACCCACACATAATTTTGTAACATCATGTACTGGTCAGTTGGTATATATTGTCTCACTGAATTATGCAGCTCATGGAAATGTGGACACATTCTGTTTTATGACGTCAAGATATCACATTCGTTAATATTACCAATAATCTCATCAGAAAAGTCTTTCAGAATCACAAATCTCTCAAGCTCATGATGATAGACACAAGTTTTCCAAAAGTCTAGTTTTCACTAGAAATTTTCAGTACAATCATTGACAACAAATACTGTCAGTTATCCTTGAAGTGACAGTCTTACATCACTGACAATTTTTAGTCATCACTGACACTTTCAAATACTAAAATCCAAGTAATTGGTGTCGGTCATTCTTTACAATAAAAACTGTGTCCCATGGAAAACCACCTAGTATAGCTCACAGCTCAAACAACTGCATATGAAACAACTGCATATGAAACAAACAACTGCATCTACTCAAGTAAAGCATCATCTTTCCTTCTGTAACAAATGTGTGTAGTGTGCCCTTCCCGTTTCACAGAGAATTTTAAAAACACATGGATTTAAGGGTCACTCAAGTGTTACTCTCCTAAACAGTAAAGAGAATAAAAGGAAGCCACTAATCAAAGCAGAGTCATAAACTGATGAATTATTATTTTATAAGGTGAAGTTTTCTTTACATCTTCCTCCATTCCTTTGTATGATACTATTCCTTCTATTTTTGTCAAAATAGAAAGTGTTTCCCAAGCCTAGTTCCATACAGGAAAATGTAAAGTTAAATTTTTGTATCAGAATTGTTCAATAAATATTCTATCATGTTGATATTATGAATATTCACTCCATCTCTTAGGTGACTTTACTGTTCTTTACTTGGGCCATAGAATGCAGATCTAATTTTGACATTAGTAAGTTATCATATATGTTATCATTTAACTCTCTGGGTTATATTATACATAGAATTTATATGATTTCTAAACATTTTTAAGACATGCATGGATAGCATTAACTGTTGAGAATAAGCAAAAGTTTCTGATTAGCCTTAGTTTTCAAACTAGCTTCAACCACAGATAAAATTTCACCAAAGAATATAATCAGTATTCCAAAAATTATTGTGTGGGTATCTTCACAATTCATTCACTTTTTTTTTTTTTTATTTTTTTTGAGATACAGTCTCGCTCTGTCACTCAGACGGGAGTGGAGTGGCACCATCTTGGCTCACTGTATCCTCTGTCTCCCAGGTTCAAGTGATTCTTCTACCTCAGCCTCCTAAGTAACTGGGATAACAGGCATGCACTACTACACCCAGGTAATTTTGTATTTTTAGTAGAGACAAGGTTTCACCATGCTGGCCAGGCTGGTCTCAAACTCCTGACCTCAAGTGATCCACCTGCTTTGGCCTCCCAAAGTGCTGGGATTACAGTCATGAGCCACTGCACCCGGCCTCACCTTCTAATTCTATCTCTTTATAATAAGGATAAGGCCACTTGATTTGTTTTGTAGTTAGAACTCTTTTTTATAAAGTGCACAGAAGTGCTTGGATTTATGCTGAAAAATGCTGAATAAAATAAATACAAATGAAGTAGAGATCTCAGTCCACTGGATTCATTATGTGGAATACAGGGCAGTAGAAGTACTTGTTGTCACTTTAATAGCTGATAAAAAGTATCTGGATTTATTTCATATAATGTACACTATTTCAGTTCTAGGAGCGTTTAAATGCAAAGATGTTTATAATTCTGACTGTGTGTTTTAAAAAATACCTGTTACATATTAGAGTTAATAAAGACAAAACAGGTAAAAAGTATAATAAAATTGGAGTTAAAATTATTTTTTGATGTTTTTCTTTAAGTGACCTAAATCACCTGCAAATAAAATATAGAACATGTTTTTTACAAGGCATAGTACCAAGAGCAAATAGTTGCAAATATTATTTTAAGCTAATGGTTTAAATCATATATTACTTTACTGAATCTTTGGCTGGGGAGTCAATTTGGAACAATAATTGTATTTGTACTATTGGCAAGAACCTGGGGCTGAATGTAATGGAACAGAATCTCACTGGGAAGCAAATGACTTCATTTGCTCTTCAGCCACTCACAACACCTCCAGCAGCTTAAGCATGGTACCTAGCTTACCATGAAGCAAAATAATTCTGCAGAGGATGACGGGCTTTCCTTCTGATGTGCTAATTAGTCATACAATTCACACTGGAATCAAAGTAATGAATGATTAGAAATTGTTACCTACAGGCTGCATCATTTGGAAATGTGTAAATAATCAGGCTAGATTTCTTTGCCAAGTGGTAGTCAGCCAATACACAGGCCATGTTTGCCTGTGTTGACTGTGTATTTCAAAGCTCAGAAGAGCCATCAGCATCCTGTAGTCCTCATGAGTCCCCACTGTCATGATTATGCCTTTCTTCCACCTTTGTCCCCAAGATAGGCTCCTAGGAACTCTGATTTCAGAAAGATACCTGGAAGCAAATCCTCTCACAAAGTATATTTAATAAAACCATTAACAGCCTAAAGACATGAAGAAAAAACTATTTCAAATTCTTATAAGAAAAACATAATTATATTTAGCAATGCACTAGCTTTATTAAATGGAAAGGGCATGAACTCAGGATAAAAAGTACAAACAACAACAATAATACTATAACAAAGGAGAAACATGTACACCTGATGTCATAGGTTTTGTAGAGTTTTTGTCTTAATACATAATTTCTATCCCACAAAATCCAACTTTGCACAGCTTAAGATAATAAATGACCAGTAAGAACATCAAGAAGCATAACTATTCTACAGCCTTTTATGCATAGATAATAATTACAAATGTGTATGTGTGTGGAAAATATATTTTCAATATATTTTTAAAACTCCAAAACTTATATTTCCATATGAGTAAGCTAAGTATCTTACACCAACTCTTTTACCAAGAGTAGACATTAGCTAGCCCTGGAATCTAGAAGAATCCAAAAATTAGATCAATTATCCTTCAAGTGCCAGCAAAAAATCTAAAAAACGTTCCCTGATGACTCATGGACTCACCATCCTCCATTGCCCCAAGGTACTTTAAGTCACTTCCTTTCCCCAAAAACCCAGATACCATTTTGAAGAAAAAGCAGAGAAGAGGAATCTAAAAGACTGAGGTATTAAACCTATAGAAACTAATGATGTACTTGACTGTGCTGATTAAAATCCTCTTTTAAGCTTCTAAGTTTGCTGGATTGGACTACATTTCATATATTTTTCCTCTACCACCAATCAACTGCGTGTCTGTGAGGGGGAAAAAAAAGCAAAGTTTCACACATCCAAGTTGTAGTACTATCAATTATGTGATCAGAATGAATTCAGTAAGATAAAAAGAAATAGATGAAAAGAAAAAAATGACAAAAGAAATGCAATTAATTCCCTGGGCCTTTTGATCTGTTATAATTTTATTTAACATTCATCTCATCCCCTACAAATTTCTGTCTCTACTTCAGAGCTGATGCTCTAACAATTATGTTTATCTTCATGTATCTGATGGCTTTTCTCTGTTTACCTCACATTTCCTGTTATTTTGTTGTCTGTCACCTCTGGATTTCAACACATCCCCAAAATTTCTCTCCTATTGTGTCCAGAATTGGTTCCTTCCGGTGGGTTCTTGGTCTCGCTGACTTCAAGAATGAAGCCGCGGACCCTGGTGGTGTTACAGTTCTTAAAGATGGTGTGTCCGGAGTTTACTCCTTCAGCTATTCAGATGTGTCTGGAGTTTATTCCTTCTGGTGGGTTTGTGGTCTTGCTTACTTCAGGAGTGAAGTCACAGACCTTTGCATTGAGTGTTACAGCTCTTAAAGGTTGCGCATCGGGAGTTGTTCATTCCTCCCCGTGGGTTTGTGGTCTGGCTGACTTCAGGAGTAAAGCTGCAGACCTTCACAGTGAGTGTTACTGCTCATAAAGGTAGTGCGGACCCAAAGAGTGAGCAGCAGCAAGATTTATTGCAAAGAGCAAAAGAATAAAGCTTCCAAGCTGTGGAAGGGGATGCCACCTGTTTGCCACTGGCTAGGGTGGCCAGCTGTTATTCCCTTATTTGGCCCCACCCACATCCTCTTGATTGGTCCATTTTACAGAGAGCTGATTGGTCCATTTTACAGAGTGCTGATTGGTCCATTTTTACAGAGTGCTGACTGGCGCATTTACAAACCTTTAGCTAGACACAGAGCACTGATTGGTGTATTTACAATCCTTTAGCTAGACAGGAAAGTTTTCCCAGTCCCCACCTGACCCACAAGCTGGGCTGCTTCACCTCTCACTATTATGGCTTTCTCTTTGACTTCCTTATCTTCCCACCTCCTGCCTGTACTGTCAATGTCCAGTGATCAAGGTGTTACCGGTAGTTCAGCATGAGCAGGGCAGAAGTGGGCTCCCCACTCCACCCACCAGAAATATCAGGTGATGCTTTGGCAATTACTGCATTGCCTCTCTAAAAGTGGTTAAGTTGTGCAGCCAGCTCCAGGGAGAGGCCATTTCCTGATGGTCCACACCTGTTAACATTAAAGTGTTAGTTAAGGGCAGGCCCAGGGAGAAGAAACTTCCTAGGCATGCACACTAAGAGACAAAAATAGTGAAGTATGATCTTTCGGGTACACGCCGCTGTTAAAAGGAAGAAAGCCTCAGGTGGGCACGTACAACTCCCTAAACACACTGCATGCTCACTTCCTGAGGGTAAGGAGGGCTCTGCACATGCAGACAGCCCACCCTAGGGGAAGAATCATGGGAAAGAGGCAAGCCTATAAAAGTCCTAGGGACACGGTTAAATAGGGTACTTGATCTTCTCTTCTCTTCTCTCTCTTGGACTTTCATGCAGCCAACTGAATCTCTTCCAAAAGTTCTTTTCTGTTCTAAAGACTTTTTAATACACTTCCACTCCTGCTCTGGAACTCACCTTGGCCTCTTTTTCTGCATGCTGCCTCTCAGTCGAATTCTTCTTCTGAGGGAGCAAGGGCTGAAATTGCTTCAGACCTGTACAGATTTGTTGCTGATAACTCAGGGTAACTCGGATCTCTTCCACGGGTAACAAAGGGGCCTGTGCATTGGAACATTGATAATGTTCCAAGGAAAACAGGTTGCAAGGTTTCTCAAAAGTAATTTCTGCAACTTATGAGTGTGATATCAAAATATGATATCTTTTAATTTTGAGGGGTTTTTTTTATGATTCTATTTCTCCAGTGGATTGGAATCGAGAATAGAGACTGTGGGAAAAGGAGCAAAATTGAAACCAACCCAATTGTCCCATAAACAGTTTTCTTATTTTGTTTTGATAAACATAGAAATTGACCCTTCTGGTCTTTTTTTTTTTTTTTTTTTGAGACGGAGTCTGGCTCTGTCGCCCAGGCTGGAGTGCAGTGGACGGATCTCAGCTCACTGCAAGCTCCGCCTCCCGGGTTCACGCCATTCTCCTGCCTCAGCCTCCCAAGTAGCTGGGACTACAGGCGCCCGCCAGGTCGCCCGGCTAGTTTTTTGTATTTTTAGTAGAGACGGGGTTTCACCATGTTAGCCAGGATGGTCTTGATCTCCTGACCTCGTGATCCGCCCGTCTCGGCCTCCCAAAGTGCTGGGATTACAGGCTTGAGCCACCGCACCCGGCCGACCCTTCTGGTCTTAAAGCATGAAACATGTATTTGTTTTTTCTGAGTTCTTTCCTCAGGAAAGAACCTTCAGACCTCTCAAAAAAATGATAAAACAACTGAAACTCACCAAATAATAATATCCATATAATGAGATGCCAGACGCCTCATTCATCATGACTGCTGCATGGCCCCTCACTAGTTTCTGTTTTCTTACACATTGTTATATTTCTTCCCTGCTATATAAACCCCTAGTTTCAGTTGGTCTCGGAGATGGTTTCAACTGAACTCCCATCTCCTTGGCTGTAGCACCCAATTAAAACCTTCATCCCTGGCGATACTCGTCTTCTCAGTGACTGGCTTTCTGTGCAGCAAGCAGCAGGACCCAGACCAAACCCCTGGTGTTTTGGTAAAAAATTAACTCTATTTGTCCATACCAATGTACAGCTAAGGAATTCTAAGAATCAGAAGTTGAAGGGCCAGCATGAGTTTGTTATTTTTCCACAAGTTCTTTCAGTAAATTCAATAAAATATATTTTATAATACATTTTCAATATATAATAAAACTCTTTATTCTTCAGTGGCCATTGATTCTACCCTTCACCTGAAATGGGAAATGGTAAGGTGGTCAGCAGAGAAAGAGAAGTGTGAAATGAAACTAGAGAGATGAAATGAGCCAGATTACTAAAGATATTTTGGTTTGGGGGACTTTTTTCTCTAGACAAAAGGAGAGAAATAAAAGTCTTTTAAGGAAGAGAATGCCATATTGTAATTGGCAATTAAAGCCACTGAGAGAACTTCTGCTGAAAGAAACCACGAGGGAGGTCAAAACCGCTCCTCCATATGGAAAACAAGCCTATGGAAAGTAGTGTACTTGCAGTACTACATGTGGAGGGCTAAGGGAGATACACTGTGCTTGGATCTGAAATGTATCTTCCCTAGGATTTTCAGTAATATTTTGTGATGATAGTTGTTATGGGATACTGTAAAATTTGAGCTTTACCTGGTTTCCTAATGCATAAAAATGTTGACTTTCATAAGAGTAATATTTGTTTTGAAATATAAATCAGTATGATTACAGAATATATGTTCTTGTGTACACATGTGTGGATGTGTGTGGACCTTGAGATATATGCATATATACGTGGTATATATATATATATATACACACACACACACACACCTGTTTATGTGTATGTCTGTGTGCACATGGCATTTGTGTGTTTGTGTATCTTTGGCAAGGGAATGACAGAACATCCAGTTGGAAACCTGCCTGTGAAACCTTTAGTGAAGGGATTTCACTAGGTTTCTAGGTGGAAATCAAACTAATAAAACGTGTCTTTGTTACTGAAACATCAGGGGTTCTGTTTCAGTGCTGCTGTTTGCTACATAGGAAGCCAATCACTGAGATGCCAAGTATTACCAAGGAAGAAGGCTTTAATCAGATGCTGCAGCTGAGGAGATGGGAGCTCAGTCTCAAATCCATCTCCCTAACGAAAACCAGGGATTTATATAGCAGAGGAGAAATGAAACAATGTATAAGAAAACAGGAACTAGGGAGTGGCAAGGAAGCAATCATAGTGAATGAGGCCTCTGGCAGCAATGATCTGGTTTCAGTTTTTTGATACTTTTTGTGAGAGTCCTGGAGGTCATTTCCTGAGGAAAGAATTCAGATAAAATATAATCACACCTGTAATCCCAGCACTTTGGGAGGCCAAGATGGGAGGATCATGTGAGGCTGGGAGTTCAAGACCAACCTGGCCAAGATGATGAAACCCTGTCCCTACTAAAAATACAAAAATTAGCTGGGTGTGGTTGTGCATGTCTGTAATCCTAGCTACCTAGGAGGCTGAGGCAGGAGAATTGCTTGAACCCAGGAGGCAGAGTTTGCAGTGAGCCAAGATTGTGCTACTGCAGTTCAGCCTGTGCAAAAGACCAAGACTCTGTCTCAAGATAAGTAAATAACTAAAAATAAAAACGAACATTAAGTTTCAAGTTTTTAAGACTAGAAGGGTAAATCTCCATGTTTACTGAAAAGAACAGTCTATGGGACAACTGGGTCGGTTTCAGCCTGACTCAAAGATAGCCATGCCTTCTGTGTTTAGCACATCTCTCATTAAAATGTGATACACGACTTGTGTGTTTTACAATACACTAGCAGGTATCTCTACGCTTTGTATGGAAGGCAAGGGAAAGGTCCCTTATTCTGCCAATGTATTCTGCACTTTAGTATCTCCAGATTGGTTCTCAGCAAAAACCTTTCAAAAACACAGCCCATTGGAGGCTGTCTCAAAACTCATGGCTAGAATTCACATATATCAGTGATCTTGTGGTTCTTTTGTGAAATTTCTGTGTGTTTGCATACGTTTATATCTGAGTATAAGTACTCCCACAGCAGTATCCTCTTATTACATACATGTGTACAATTTTACCCTAAAAATAGTTTAGGCACACAAGGAAAAGAAGAAAAAATGTTATGAGTCTCACTGCTTGGGGAGGCTACAGAGCAGACTCTCCAATTCCTTTTGGGAAGAGGACAGTAATTCTTCCAGGAAAAAGAGAAAGGTAGTTGAGTGAGAATTATTCAACCCAAATCATTGCTTAAAAATATTCCTCAAGGCAATGACAGAAGAAAACTTCAGGCTCTGAGGTTAGGTCTTTAAGTAATATAAATGCAAAAATTACAGTTATATAATACAATCCAAAAATAATGTAATTCAGAACTTGCAGATGGTAGTGAGTATCCGGAAAGTGGAGGAAGTGAGGCACAGGGAGAATAACCTTTCACAACCACACTAAAATAAATTTTCATTTTTCTTCTAAACTTCACTTAAAGAAGAATAAAAAATAAAACATTTTCAAGTAGATTTTGGCATAAATAAAGCCAGTTCTTATAAAAAAAAAAAAATCTCAGTTCCGTTCTGAATGGTCAGATTAATTATTGGAAAGTTGGCTTCCAACTTGATGAGATTTGTGCTTACTTTGCTTTGAAAATTGACCTTTTCATTAAACAAAGCTTTACAAAGGCCAAATAAGTCCTTACAAACTTTGTTTCCAATGTATCATCACATGTGACTTGTTTGCAAATAAGAATTCTGCATTCTTACAGCCCAATTCTCTTTTATTTATACCTTTGATCTCAGCACATTTTATCTGGAGGTCTCCAAATACTACTGGCCTTATTGGATTTTACCCTAATGCTGCCTAATAACACCTAAGGCCTATGTCCTACAGTCAACTGTTCCAGTGGGAAAATAATATTTACTTCTTCCTTTACAAGTGGCCACTCAGAACTGACTCATGACAGTATTCTCCATCATCTGCCCTTTGTAAACCTCCTGCATCCATAAGTAAATCTCTTTAGGATGAAACTTTAATGAACTAAAATGTCACAAATGGCTGTTCTCCTACATCTGCTATATTTGTCATCCATTTCTCAACTTGGTCTTTATAGTTCACATTTATTCATGATTAATGTGTCTCCATTTAGTACTAGTAGCAAAAAATTCAATTTCTTCATGGTTCAGTAGAGAAGATTATAAACCATCGAACTTAAAATTATTTTCATATTGAAATTCTGCCCAAATACAAATCCCAGATAAAGCTTCACATGTCCTGTTATGTTTTTCCTTGGTGACCTCAGCCTACAGAAATTTGTGTTTTCTCCAAGTGTCTTTTGCATTTATGGCTCCCAGCATAAACTTAATCACATATATTTAAACTCTATGGTTGTTCTCTGCATAAATTATTGCCTCAGAAGTGCTTAATCTCCTTCTCGGTAGGATCTATATTGTGCTTCCTCTGTATCCCATGAAGTGCCTAGAATACTACTCAGTAGGGGTCAAAAGTGTTGATAGATTTGATTTTGTAATGTCATAAATGGGAAATTATAAAGAATGTTTAATCTCTTCAATTATTAAATTTCAAGACTTGGGTTCTTTCTAAATGAAACTTCTGGAAATCAGAGAAAATGTAACCTGTTGACAGACTCACTCAGCATCCATCTTGGTGCCTTATAAGTTAGAATGCGGCTGGGCGCGGTGGCTCAAGCCTGTAATCCCAGCACTTTGGGAGGCTGAGACGGGTGGATCATGAGGTCAGGAGATCGAGACGATGCTGGCTAATGCGGTGAAACCCCGTCTCTACTAAAAAATACAAAAAACTAGCCGGGCGAGGTGGCGGGCGCCTGTAGTCCCAGCTACTCAGGAGGCTGAGGCAGGAGAATGGCGTGAACCTGGGAGGAGGAGTTTGCAGTGAGCTGAGATCCGGCCACTGCGCTCCAGCCTGGGTGACAGAGCCAGACTCTGTCTCAAAAAATAATAATAATAATAATAAGTTAGAATGCAATCTCAGTGAGGCCAGGGATGTTGACCTTCCTGTTCACCCCTACAACATGACACACAAGTTGGGTCCTAGATAAGTGCATGTTGAATGAAAAAAAGTGAGTTGTGTCAAACAATTTCTGGGATGTTTTCCCAGTCTGTATTTCTCTTTTTGAAAATATGTTATGGTTTGGATGTGGTTTGTTGGTCCCTAAAAATCTCATGTTAAAATCCCGCTCCCAAAGTGGTGGTGTTGGGAGGTTCAGCCTACATGGAGGCGTTTGGGTTATGGAGTAGATCTTGGACGAATGGCTTGCTGCTATTCTTACTTTCGCAAGACTAGATGAGTTCATGGGACTGGATTAGTCCTTGCCAGAAGAGGTTGTTTTAAAGCTTAGATACCGTCAAGTTTTCTTCTTTTCACATGCATCTAACTCCCCTTTGACCTTCTCTGTCATGTTGTGACACAGCAAAAAAGCCCATGCCAGAAGGCAGGGCCAAGCCTACGAACTTCTCAGCCTGCATAACCATGCGTTATATAAACCTCTTTCAAATAAATTACACAGTCTTGGGTATTCTGCTATAGCAACACAAAGTCGGTTAGGACAGAACACTACTTTTCTCACCAAAGGTGAGCCCCATAGGCAGAGAAAGTCCCTTTTATTTTTGTCATAACTGACTAGACTTGTAATACATGCTTGACCTAAACCAGCCAGTCAGATTCCCTTTTACTCTTATTGAACTATTAATTTGGGGCACTGGAATACACAATAGGGATGAAAGCTGACAGTAGGGGTGAATTACAGGGCTGGAAGAACCACATGCTGCCATAGATACCGACGGCATAGCTCTCAGGTACGAGAAGGAGAAGACAAAGCTGATCTGTGGAGAAAGGTGAAGGAGCAAACCAAGGGGAAGAGACTCATGGGGGCAAGAATAGACAAGCTTTGCCCCAGGGCTCTTGTCTGGTCCTGCCTCTGATACCTCAGGAGTTTGACTAATCCCCTGCCCTTAGTTTCCATGAGTCACTCCTGGGCAGTAACAAGCCATCTCTCAGGGTTTCCTATTATTATGTCACCAAACATATTTTAGGAACTCAAAACATTCCATAAATAGGTGTAATAGAGATTGAATTGAGAGGACCATGAAGGTGCTTCTAAGTAATAGACAGAAGACTTGAACCCTGCTGTCAGTTGCACCATACTTTGTGACTGAGTGCAAGTTAAGAATGCCGAACCAGATTACATCCATGGATGCTTCTACCTCCCAATTTTTGTCATCTGCCAGGTACCAGTCATTCCAATGAAAAGGATTATATTCAATTCACCAAATATTTACATTCACCAGTTCACCAAAACTATTACATTCAATTCCCCAAACTATTTACATTCAATTCACCAAATACCCAGACATTTCATCACATGTGAGGATATATCTAGGCATTTATAGCATTTTTTAGTTTTCACTTAGTTTAAATTAAATTGATGCAGTTTCTTTTCAAATCCATTTGTAGCTCTTCACATTCATGTATCACCAAATTTTATTTCCTTTATTCTGGGATCTTTCCAAACAAAATGAAATCAAAATTATGTTTAAATAGGCTTTTCTAATCCATATGCATAGAACACCTGTCTTTTTTCTATCTGTAGAAGCCTCTCTCATTAAAAATTTAGTGTTGTGATTTTATGATTTTTTTCTTCTGAACATATTAAAGAAGCTTTCTCAACAACAGTTACAAGATTTTCTGGGCATATGTAAGTGTAAAAAACATGGTACAGGCCTTGATAGAAATTAATACAGACCCAAGGGACAGAAAAAATGGCACATAGCAAAACAAAGCAATAGATAGTATCATATCCAACTCTAATATTTCAATAAACCTTTACATAATTACTTCTATGTAGTTGAAAGATACTTTGTAAGATGGAATTATAGTTGTTAAAGACTGAGAAAAAAACACATTTTGAACTCATAACTTTTTCTATTCTTTGTCTTGTTAAGCAGCTGCAGAATGTGTTTGCTAGCCCTAATTAAATAGTATGTATAAAACTATATTTGTTACATACCAACACTGATTGCTTAAAATATATATATCCATAAATGTGCATATACATATGTATGTATGCATGTGTGTGTGCGTGTGTGTATATATATATTCAATATTCTCTTATAACTTAGTCCAAGTCCAAAATACTAGTTTTGTTGATGTAGTTATCTACAATATGATCACATCATATGTTCCTCCAGGAAAACTCACGTTAGAAAATGGCAGAATCCTTATTCTGACCCTCAGTTCATGTTTCAATGTAGCATAGTGGCCTAATCCATAGCATGCTAGCATTCATCCTGGTACAGGGGACCATCCACCCCCGTCCTCAGATGCACACAGGCAGGCAGGGAGCCTATACATATTCATAGGCCAATCTCTTCCTGGTGGGAACCAACCCATCTGAGCATCCAGACTCATTTAAATGGAGCAGAATAGTTTCATCAATGGCCAGCAGGAAGGGTGAGAGAAGAACTGGCTGACAACCATGGGAAGGGAGGAAAACCAAGAGCTTTGTTAAAATGAGGACTCAAAGAAATCAACAAACATGTGCAAAAAACAACAAATAGTTTAGTTTGACTCTGTTAGAGGTTGCATGAAATGATGAATGGGAATTAAATCCAGAAATTTAGATCAGAACCAGATTATAGATGGCATTGATTACCAGGCTAAGGAAACCAAATCTCAAACTGTACTTAAGATACCACTGATGATTTCCAAGCGGAGAACTGACTCAGAACAACGGAAACAGGAATGGCAATATTAAATCCTATTATCATGTCATAATCATTTACACTGGGCAGAACACTGCATGAAAAATAAAGATTAGTAAGGCATCATATTTGCATTCAGGAAGAAAAAATCTACATGCATATAACATAAAATAATGAATATCTTCATACCATAAAGTAGAAAGAATTAACTCCTTAAGGAAGGACAAGAGTGCTTTGGGGGTCATGTCAGTCCTATAATTCTTTGCTGCTGTATCCTTTTTCTTCCATTAATTGACTCTGACCCTCTATTAATTTAGTCCTACTGCCAGTCTTCAGAAACAAATATGATTTCAGATAAAAATTACTGAATCAACTTTTACCCAATACTCTGAAGCTTAGCAAAAATCACCTTTACCACCCACATGTAATAATAGCAAACATCCATTGAGCATATGCTAGATAGCAGGCATATTTCTAATCATATTATAAGCCTCGTCTCATCTAATCTTTCCAAAAGCACTACCTGGTAAGTTCTGTTACCATTTCCCAAAGCTGAGAGATATAAAAGAAGATGTCCAAGGCTACCAAATTTATGCTCCTTGCTCCTAGTCAACACACAACACTGCATATGACATAATTCGAAAATCTGCCTCTGACCTGGAGTCAAAAACCCTCACATTGTTCCCAGTATCTGTCTTTCCTTTGAGATCTCATATTGTGCTCTCATTTTCTTACATAGGTTCTGTCTTGTCTTGCCTGCTGTAGTCCCTGTAGCAAGACAGTCAATGTCTCAGAGAAAGAGAGCTTCATCAGCCTAGCTCTGGGAATGAGGGTATGTGGGGTAAAATCAAAACTGACCTGTAATAGAAGCTCAGAACAGATGTCTCTGTCTCCACACTGGTTCTTTCTCAGTCCCTGAGGCATATACACTCCTCACAGCACCAGTATTTACATTAAGTATACTAGCTGCAGGCCACATTCCCAGGAAATTGACCCTGAAATGTTTGGATTTGTGCATGGAAAGTTTATTGGGAAGTCACCTTTGGAAAAACACCTAAGTCCTATTACCATGTCATAATCATGGGTGAGGAAATGATGGGTGAGGGAAGCGAAACTCGGCAATGCAGAAATTGAGTTCTGATGCAGATGTCTTCAGATTACCTGTTTGTGAACCTAGATCTAAAAGGTCCTTTAGAGTTCTCCCAGTTGAGACAAGAGGGCAGGAGATTTGTATGCCCATTCCATTGGCTTGTCACTGGACACAGGATACCCCATTAGGTAAGGCAGCTTCCTCGGCCAAGGTTCATTCCTGGACAAGGACTTAACCTTTAAACTTCTGAGGTAATACTCCCTGTAGTTGGGGCAATGGTTGATCCATTCTAAAGTAGGTTCTAGACAATACACAACAGTATTGACCTTAGCCCCCCCATCATGATTTCCATCCATCTTGAAAAAGCTTCTGGTTGGTCTCTTTTCCTACAAAAACTTAAATAAAGGAAGGTTAGCTGGCCAACTACATCCACTCCCACTGCAGCTGGTCTTAAGGCCACAATGGGTACTCATAATCTCTCTGCTACTACCCATGCTATATTTCCCAGATCTTTGTCGAAGGACTTGAAGGGCTTTGGAAACATATCTGGTGTGGTGAACCAGACCCTTATTTCCAAGGGCAATGCTTTCCTGTCCACCTGTCCTTCTCCAGGTGCACCTGTCAGTTTTGTCCATTTACAGTCAAAAGTGAACAAGTGAGTACTAAAAGACACACCAGTGGGTTACCCAAGTGCAATATATTTTATTCCCTTTCCCCATTGAATAATAATAGCTTTTCCTCAATTACCCCTTCAAGGAAAGAGCCTCCTTTCCTTGTCTGCTAGTCTCTTGAGACAAGGAGTCAGATGCAGCCAGGAAGCAGCCCTAGCTTTAAATTTCATAGCAGGATTCCCATTACATTCCCAAATGGAAGCATTTCTTCCTCAGAATCAGGACTATCAGATGTGAAAATCTTAAGAGTTTCATGATCAAGAAGCACAAATTTCCAACTGTGACACTGGGAGTGATAGTCCTTGGGGCTAAGGCTGCCATAACCACATACCATAAACTAGGTGGCATGAAAAACAGAAAATTATTTTCTCACAATTTTGGAGCCTAGAATGCCCAAAGTCAAGGATCTGTCAGAGTTTAGATTCTGATGAGGATCCTCTTTGCAACTTGCAAATGGTCACCTCACAGTGTTTGCATATGGAAGAGAGAAAGAGAGAAGAGAAGAGAGAGAGAGAAGAGAGAGAGAGAGAGAGACAGAGAGAGAGAGAGAGAGAGAGAGAGAGAGAGAGAGAGAGAGAGAGACTCTTCTTATAAAGACACTACTCTCATCAGATTAAGGCTTTACCCTGATGATCTCATTTAACCTTAGTTAATTCCATAGAGGTCTATTTACAAGTGCATCACATTGGGGGCTAGGACTGAAACATGAATTTTGGGGGAACACATACAATTCACAGTAGGGCTACTCCTATTCTACCTCCTTGTTCATAAGTCTTTCTCTTCTTCTGATTTCAGACATAATATCACAACATGCTCATTGATTTGTATGCATAACATATCCTAGAGGTGCACCAATCCAGATGTCCTTTTTCCAAGTATAAGGGTCTCACTCCTTCACATTCTCACTCCTTCACATTCAGTGTCCTGACCTTGGCATACCAAATGGCCAAATGTTAGGGGAGTCAACTCTTTCTGGAGCTCTCTGCTCTCATAAACAAGACCTGATCTGTATCCTCATCTTCTTCTGTCCTTTGGATGTATGAATTAAGAGTCTCTCTATGTGCTACAACAACATCTCCTGTTTTTCATGCTTTGTCTTATATTGGAGTTATTTACCTTCAGCTTTTGATGACCTTCAATGCATTGATGATTCCCAGCAATGGCCTCCTATTCCATAAAATTACTACTTCCTCCATACCCACGAAACACCTGATACAGAGTGCACATTAGCATTTTCCTTTCCACTGGATATTCCACCCCAGGTCACCAGCAGTGAAAGCTGAATGTCTACACCACACTTGCCATGGCCAATAAGGGCTTCTTTCATAAGTAATAATGTTTTAACTGCCAGACAGTAACTGGGTAGTCCAGCTTGAAAAATTCATTTCAGAGTCAGCCTCCCACGACAACAGAGGTTGGCACCAACTGTCATAAACAAGATTCCTGGAAAACAGATACATTGAGTCTCTGAAATTTGTGTACAAATGGTTATTCAGGAGGAGAGATGAGGAGAATAGGATTGATTGGGCAGGTAGAGAGATTGTACGGTGATGAAATTTCAATGGGGGCCTCCACTGGATATTATGGAGAGCTCTGGAGCTGGAAATTTCTTGGCTTGCTTCAACTGAGACAAGGAAGCCATGTCTTTTTACTCCTACATCAAGTTATTGATTACAGGCTACCCCAGGAAGCAGGCATAAAATCAGGCAAAGCACTTTCCTTCAGCTGAGAGTAGTTCCTAGAGAAACTAAACTGTGAGTAGCCAGCTGACAAAACTAGATAGACAAGAAAAGCAGTTGTGAGACTGCCTAATTTCCAAAGCAAAATGTGATTGGCAAACAACAGGGTTCAAGGGGTTCTGGGTCTGTAAACTGGCTCTAGTCTGAAAATTGATTGAGGGGTTGTGATTCTTAGTTTAATTTGAATTAGTCTTTTGTCCAATCGACTTAGAAGTTTTCTCCTTATATAAATTAAGTAGGAATGCAGCATTCTTCCTCTCAGTTTCACTTCTAGGAATACCGTGATTAATTAGCCAATGCCAGAGCTCTACACGAGTCAGACTGTCCTGATTGCTGCTTTCCCTCTACTGTCCATTATGGTAGTAGCTGTGCCCACCTTACCTTTGACAGTTGAGTGCTGCCACTTGGCCCCTGCCACCTCAGGATCCAATTATTCCCATTGTATTTAAATTTTGTAGTTTCTTGACTGAGATTACCACTGTTAGATCTGACATACAGAGAAGAGCAATTACAGGGCTCTTCAAAGATGCAGGTGCTGGCTTCAGAAATCTATTTCACAAGGCATTGGTCAAGGGTATATCTTCTGGACCCTCCCAGCTGGGATGAGTAGGTCTAAAGTGACTAATCCACTTCACTGTCCCAATCTCTCTCAGCCATTAGATCACTTCCTCTACATTAAACCAAGGGAGATCAGGCATTTCCAGTTCACTCACAGTGGGCCACCTTTTAATCCATATTTCAGATAATCAAATAAGCTAATAGAACTTTTTCTAACTTCCCAAGCTGTAACATTAAATGCAGAGTTCCTACTTAGTGGGCCCAAATCAGTAAATTCAGCCTGTTCCAACTCTATGTTCCTTCCACCATTATCCCATACCCTTAATATCCATTCCCATGCCTGTTCTCCAGATTTGTTTATATAAATTAGAGAACTCAAGCACTTCTTTTCTAGTGTAGCACACCTCCTCATGGGTCACACTCTCACCCTCACCTCTAGGGGCCTGCTGGAACATTAGTCTAGTTATAGGTCTAGAAGCCAACGGGGGTGTTGGGGGTGGCTCCTGAGGAGAATCAACATAACTTTGCCAGGCAACTGCCTTACAAGAGGTCATCACTGTTGCCTCAGGCAGCGCAGGGTTTATCTCTTCAGACAAAGGCAGAAAGGTTAATGACAGCATGGGTGGAGGAGGGTATGTTGCCACTACTGAGGATGGGGAAGCTGTTCCTTCTGGCAAAAAAGATTCATCAGGTTTTACAACTCAGCATACTCCCAGCCTCATCAGGGTCCTCCCAGATGTCCCCATTCCAAGTTGCAAGGTCCCATTCTTTTCCAATCAATGTCCTCATTTTAACAGTAGACACCTGGTGAGGTTGTGCATGCACCTTTCATTGCAGGTCAGCCACTCACATAATAAGAGCTTGAGTCTGTTTTTCCATGATTTCTGCTCTTTCTTGACAGGAGATAAGACTCTTCCTCAGGGCAATCATAGCAGATTTGAGGCTCAGTATCGGCTTTTGAAGCTGGGAGACAGAATCCCTGAGTTCATCACCATTTTCTTTCATCACTCTCTCCAGTGAACTTGGGAGCAATCAATCAGCTTCATTATGTTCCTTGGTTCTCCACATATGATCAAAGGTATTATATATAGAGTCACTAAACTCCGTGCCCCTCATGAGGAGTGAATCAGGAGTATCAAATACATTTATTTTGCAAAACTCTCTAAAATCTTCATGCCAAGGACTATCAGTGTTCTCCATACTATTAGAAATACAATCCTTAGCATTTTTGGGTCTAATCATATTAAGCAGCCAACTCCAGAAACCCTAAAACCAATGAAAGAACTCCATTTTTAATATTATGTTCCTCTAGAACCACTCCTGATACCAAAATCTGTATTAGTCAGGGTTCCCTAGAGGTACAGAACTAATATAAATCAATCAATCAATCAATCAATCAATCTATCTATCTATCTATAAAGGGGAGTTTATTAAATATTAACTTATATGATCACAAGGTCCCACAATAGGCTGTCTGTAAGCTTGAGGAGCAAGGAGACCCAGCCTCTCTCAAAACTGAAGAACATGGAGTCCAATGTTCTTGGGCAGGAAGCTCCCAGCATGGGAGAGAGATGTAGCCTGGGAGGGTGGGCCGGTATTGCCTTTTCACGGTTTTCTGCCTGTTTTATATTCACTAGCAGCTGATTTGATTGTGCCCACCAGATTAAGGGTGTGTCTGCCTTCCCCAGCCCACTGACACAAATGTTAACCTCCTTTGGCAACACCCTCACAGACACACCCAGGATCAATACTCTGCATCCTTCAATCCAATCAAGTTGACAGTATTAACCATCACAATAAGCAAGGAAAAAATATTGGAGGAAAGACCTTCTCAAAATTATAAGACATAAGAAGACATACATGACTGCTTATTTATAAAACCATATCACAGTTTTGAATATGTTGAATAGGCGTGGTGATCCTTGTCTTGTACTGGTTTTCAAAGGGAGTGCTTCAGCTTTTTCCCATTCAATATGATATTGACTGTGGGTTTGTCATAAATAGCTCTTATTGAGATATGCTCCATCAATACCTAATTTATTGAGAGTTTTTAACATGAAAGGATGTTTAATTTTTTTTTTTTTTTTTTTTTTTTTTTTTTTTTTTTTTTTTTTTTTTTTTTGAGACGGAGTCTCGCTCTGTCCCCCAGGCTGGAGTGCATTGGCGCAATCTTGGCTCACTGCAAGCTCCGCCTCCCGGGTTCCCGCCATTCTCCTGCCTCAGCCTCCCGAGTAGCTGGGACTACAGGCGCCCGCCACCTCGCCCGGCTAGTTTTTTGTATTTTTAGTAGAGACGGGGTTTCACCATGTTAGCCAGGATGGTCTCGATCTCCTGACCTCGTGATCCACCCGTCTCGGCCTCCCAAAGTGCTGGGATTACAGGCTTGAGCCACCGCGCCCGGCCAGGATGTTTAATTTTATCAAAGGCCTTTTCTGCATCTATTGAGATAATCATGGGTTTTTGTCTTTGTTTCTCTTTATGTGATGAATTACGTTTATTGATTTGCATATGTTGAACCAGCCTTGCATCCAAGGGATGAAGCCAACTTGATCATGGTGGGTAAGTTTTTTGATGTGCTGCTATTCTCGATTTCCCAGTATTTTATTAAGGATTTTCACATTGATATTCATCAGGGATATTGGCCCAAAGTTTTCTTTTTTGTTGTGTCCTCTTCCTGGTTTTGCTATCAAGATGATGCTGGCTTCATAAAATGAGTTAAAACTGGACATCTTCCTTACACCTTATACAAAAATTAAATCAAGATGGACTAAAGACTTAAAGGTAATATGCAAAACCATAAAAACTCTAAAAGAAACCCGAGGCAATACCATTCAGGACATAGGAATGGGCAAAGACTTCATGACAAAAACACCCAAAGCAATTGCAACAAAAGCCAAAATTGATTAATGAGATCTAATTAAACTAAAGAGCTTCTGCACAGCAAAAGAAACTTATCATCAGAGTGAACAGGCAACCTACAGAATGGGAGATTATCTTTGCAATCTACCCATCTGACAAAGGTCTACTAATATCCAGAATTTATGAGAAACTTAAATAGATTTACATGAAGAAAAAAGCAGCCCCATCAAAAAGTAGGCAGAGGATATAAACAGACATTGCCAAAAGAAGACATTTATGCAGCCAACAAACGTACAATAAAAAGCTCACCATCACTAATCATCAGTGAAATGCAAATCAAAACCACAATGAGATAGCATCTCACACCAGTCAGAAAGGCGATTATCAAAAAATCAGGAAACAATAGATGCTGGTGAGGCTGTGGAGAAATAGGAACACTTTTACACTGTTGGTGGAAATGTAAATTAGTTCAGCCATTGTGGAAGACAGTATAATGATTCCTCAAGGATCTAGAACCAGAAACACCACTTGACACAGCAATCTCATTACTGGATATATACCCAAAGGAATATAAAGTATTCTGCTATAAAGACACATGCACACCTATTTTTATTGAAGCACTGTTTACAAGATCAAAGACATGGAACCAACCCAAATGCCCATCAATGATAGACTGGATAAAGAAAATATGGTACATATACACCATGGAATACTATGCAGTCCTAAGGAATGAGATCATGTCCTTTGCAGTGACATGGATGAAGCTGGAAGTCATTATCCTCAGCAAACTAACACGGGAACGAAAAACCATACACCACATGTTCTCACTCTTAAGTGAGAGCTAAACACTGAGAACACATGGACACAGAAAGGGGAACAACACACATCAGGTCCTGTTGGGGGGTGAGGGGTGAGGAGAGGGAACTTAGAGAGTGGGTCAATAGGTGCAGCAAACCACCATGTCACATGTATACCTATGTAACAAACCTGCACATTCTGCATATGTATCCCGTTTTTTTTTAGAAGAAATAAAGAGAAAAACAACATATATATTAATTATACTTATAATTTAAACCAACATATATATTATAAACGTATACTATATGTTTATTTATAATATGTATTATGTTTAATTGTAAATACTATATGTATATATATTCTATTTTCTGATGTAAAAATGTTGGAAAATATAATTCAAATGAGTAAGTTTAAAAGCAACAAAGAAACATGAGTTGAATTAAGTCTACTATCACTTTTGTCTTCTGACCAAATATACCCATATCCAAAGTTTTCTAGTTACATTTTTCTCTTCTAATTTATTGAAGCATCCAGAGATTCCATTACACCTTGAACCTTGAGAAGAAATATCTGAGCAGCTAGCCTAGATGAAAAATACAACAGGGTGTAAATTGTACTCTTCACTGGGAGTACCTCAATTCCAGAGGAAACTTTTAAATGTGTTTGTAAAAGTGTTTATGTGAGGTTAAATCTAAGGAAGAAAAGCAGTTAGCATTAAAATCACTCAGCTCATATTTGGTATTTCTGTAATAAAGGATGATTATACTTGACTTTAGATTATGTATCATGATTATAACTTTCATAATATAACTATTCACAGAATTCTCCAAATTAGCCAGGCTTCTCAAACAAATCCAAAATTTGAATCTATATTGCCTTCTCTTACTTGAATGTCCTGATTACAATCAGCAAATTTCAAATACTTTTCTCAGTTCTAAGTTGAATGCTACATACATTTTATACTAATTATGACTTTAAAATTTAACTATAATTCAAGAGACAACTAAAGAAAAACAAAGCAGCACTTTTGTGATGTCTCAGTAATTTTAATTAAAATTTTAAATTTACCCTTCCATCTTACATTTATAGCAAAATTACAAAGCTTAAAGCTTTTAAGCCCTGTCTACTTGAGTGAGAGTTAGCCTTGTTCTATGATGATACTTGGTTGAATTCTGGGAGTATGGAGGGTGGGGAATCGACTCTTTTCCAGAAAATACTGATGTCCCTATTTCTTTCATAATAAGTTCTCTTCCAGAAGTTTTCTACAACTGAGATGACAGTTGCCTAAGGATCTTTCCTTTATATCATAAGTCTTCCCTTTATATCAGCAGGTCTTCCCTTTATATCATAAGTCTTTCTCTTATGGAGCCTATAGTTATGGTGGATGCAAGAGTGGGCTACTGGTAGGTAGGGCTAGGCCAGGAATGGTCAAGTTCAGTAGCCCTCTGTAACTTCTACTGCCTTCTATGAATTCTCAGCTCTACTCACAGTTTCTACCACTTCCAGTAACTTGGTACCTTTTTCTTTGAATCGTTATCTCTGCAAAACCCTAGCTCATTGTTCACCAAATGCTAGGCAAAAATTTACTAAGTATTCATTGGTCAATACCTCCATGAAATCTTTAACGAACTAACCTTAAATCCTGATTACTCCTTGCCATAGTAATGTCTAATAGAAATTTGAAAATAGTCTTCACCAAAGTTTTCATTATCTCAAGCCCATGCTATCTGAAAATCTACCTCTATGTGAAGATGAAGACTAAAAATCCGAAGTTAAGAACATCTAGTAGTAGAAATAACAAGAAAAGAAAAATGAAAGAAATTGAATTAAGGTGTAACACAATCTAGGTAATTTGACTATGTGTGTGTGCATATATGCATATATATATGTGTGTATATATATATATATACACACACACATACATTCTCATGAAAAACACAAAAGAATGTGTCAGAACATGATTTTGCAGTTTTTTTGAGACAGAGTTTTGCTCTTGTTGCCCAGGCTAGAGTGCAGTGGCACACTCTCGGCTCACTGCAGCCTCCACCTTTCGGTTTCAAGTGATTCTCCTGCCTCAGCCTCCCGAGTAGCTGGGATTACAGGCACCTGCCACCACTCCCAGCTAATTTTTGCATTTTTAGTAGAGATGGGTTTTCACCATGTTGGCCAGGCTGGTCTCGAACTCCTGACCTCATGATCCACCCACCTCGGCCTCCCAAAGTGCTGAGATTACAGGTGTGAGCCACTGTCCCCAGCCCAGAACATGATTTTTTAAATTAGTATTTTTATTATTTAAAATTATGTGAAATTCAGGTAAATTTTATGTAACTATAAGTCTAAATGTTTTGTGAAGTGTGGAATCAATTATTAGGCAGATAACAAAAGTTGGAGAAATTCAGTGTGTAGACAATCTTATTCTAAAGCCTTAAACAACACATTTCATGCTACTTAGCTCTCAAAACTAAAGTGAAAAAGTCAAGTATTGTTTTTCCCAGCTTCCCTTGCAGCTAAAGGTGGCCACGTAATCCAATTTTTACTCATGATACTTGATGTGAGATAATGCTTTTGATAGGAAAGGGGAAAAGAAGCTGGCAAGGTACTTCCTCCTGAGCCCTTCTTCCTGTTTAAATACAGAGATGATTATTGAAATCACAGAGATAAGGCCAGGTGTGGTGGCTCATGCCTGTAATCCCAACACTTTGGGAGGCCAGAGCAGGTGGATCACCTGAGGTCAGGAGTTTGAGACTAGCCTGGCCAACATGGTGAAACCCTGTCTCTACTAAAAATACAAAAATTATCTGGGTGTGGTGGTTCATGCCTCCATGCCTGGCTAATTTTTGTATTAGCTACTCAGGAGGTTGAGGCATGAGAATCCCAGAAGGTGGAGATTGCAATGAGCCAAGATCGCACCACTGCACTCCAGCCTGGCTGACAGAGCAAGGGAGAGACTTTGTTCCAAAAAAAAAAAAAAAAAAAAAAAAAAGGAATTACAGAAATATTGGCTATAGCATCATTCAGCCACTGAATCAAAACAAACAATTTATATAAGAAACACACATGTTACATTTGCATAAGCTATTATTGCCTTATTGTAGCATTTTCTTTTTTCTTTATTTCAAATACATGCTGCTTAAGTGAATCTTTGAATTACGCTGCTGCATTTTCTTGTTTTTAACTCTTGTACAAAATATATAGACTGATAAATAATAAACAGATGGATAGACAAATAGTCTGATAGAAAATAGATGCATAATATATCAACACAATAAAGGGAATAGTTTCTGACTTCAGACAGTCTGGCTTTAATTCCCTGTTCCATTACTTAATATTTGTGTAACCGCGAATGAATTCGTTTATTGCTCTGTGCTTTAGTTTCCTGTATTTAAAATGCACTTTCTTAAAAATAAATTAAAAATGCATCTTATGACAGTTATTATTCAGTTATTGTAAGGATCATAAGAATGAATACATACAACACTAAAACTTAGTTAGCATTAAGCCAAAGGCAACAGTAGCACATTGACTCTTAATTTTTCTCTGATGACATAACAATATAAGAGAATAGCACATTTAAATAAAACACACATTTGATTTAGAATATTCAGAATTAATCGTTGGGCTCCTACAGAAAGAGATGAATACTTAAAAGTTATCTAATACTTTAGCCTTGTCATCAGTTTCATATTTTTTTCTTTTCATTCTCTTCCTATAGCTCTTCTGATAACATTAAACCATCCACCCCTCTCTGCCCCAGTATCATTCTTCCCCTTTCCTCAGGACCCTGGAGGATTAGCTGGGGCTTGTCAAGGAAGGTTTTTGAAGCATATACAGTTTTAAAATATGTTAAATATAATGTTTAAGATAATCTAGTAGTCTTTTTTCTCTACATTTCATTGCTCTTAGCTCAGAGCTATCTTTTGGCTTAAGCTCTCTGTTAGGGAATGAGGAGACTCAAAGAAGAACTAGTTGTCTCCATCTGAGATCTGAAGCATCTTGAATAACTCAAAAGGGAAACGGAGTTGAAAAACCAGAGTACCTCTTTTATTAATGATGAAACAGACATCAAAAGAACCTAGAATAAAGAGAGTTACTCAAGCATCACTGGGCCTCCTGGGGCTGACACTAAAGTAAAAAAGGATAGAGATGGACACATGCTCTGTGAGTATTATTTATGAGGGTGGGACCTGAGTTCCCTATGCTCAGTTTCTTCTTCTACACGCCTCATCAGATTACGACCTTCCTCATTCCCCAGGGAGCCATGACTTAAGAAGTGAACAGGAGACTAGAGCGCCATGTGAGCTGTCTTCCCTGACTAGAGCAGTGTCACGCTAGCTGTCCCATCTGAAAACCTACCAGTTGCAAGGAAACGTTACAAGAGGAGACAAAGCCTTCACCCTCAATGCTGGTTCAACTATCTTACTTGACATTAAGTTGTACCTCTCTTACTTGACATTAAGTTGTACCTCTCTTACTTGACATTAAGTTGTACCTCTCTTACTTGACATTAAGTTGTACCTCTCTTACTTGACATTAAGTTGTACCTCTCTTACTTGATATTAAGGGCCCTCCATATTTCCTAAATGAATGATTTCCTTCCTCCTTTCTTTCTTTTCTTTCCTTTCCTTCCTCCCTTTCTTTCTCTTTTCTTTCCTTTCTTTCTCTCTCTCTTTTCTTTCTCCTTCCTTCCTCTTTCTTTTCTTTCTTTCCTTTCTTTCTTTCTTCTTTCCTTCTTTCTTTTTTCTTTTTTTTTTTTTCTTGACGGAGTTTCCCTCTGTTGCCAGGCTGGAGTGCCGTGGTGTGATCTCAGCTCATGGCAACCTCCGCCTCCTGGGTTCAAGCAATTCTCCTGCCTCAGCCTCCCAAGTAGCTGTGATTACAGGTGTGTGCCACCACGCCCAGCTAATTTTTGTACTTTTAGTAGAGACGGGTTTCACCATATTGGCCAGGATGGTCTGGATCTCTTTACCCGTGATCCGCCCACCTTGGCCTCTCCAAGTGCTGGGATTACAGATGTGAGCCACTGCACCCGGCCTGAATGACATATTTCTAATTCATTGTTTTCTCCTTGGTTGTGGTAGGTATAATCGATGCAAAATAATTAATTAAGATTATTGGCCAGGCGTGGTGGCTCACACCTGGAGTCCCATCACTTTGGGAGGCCAAGGTGGGCAGATCACAAGGTCAGGAGATCGAGACCATCCTGGGTAACATGGTGAAACCCTGTCTCTACTAAAAATACAAAAATTAGCTGGGCCTGGCGGCGGAAGCCTGCAGTCCCAGCTACTCGGGAGGCTGAGGCAGGAGAATGATGTGAACCCAGGAAGTGGAGCTTGCAGTGAGCCGAGATTGCAACACTGCACTCAAGCCTGGGCGACTGAGCGAGACCCCATCTCAAAAAAAAAAAAAAAAAAAGATTATTATTAGCAATTTTCTAATAATGTATAATATTTCTAACCTTGGCTCAATAAATTCATCAGCCCAATTTCCCGGAAATATTTGATAAAAACACTAATATTCCTTGGAATAGACCATTTAAAACAATTATAAGGAGGTTTTATGAACAGTGATACAAGGTTGTTTCACTGTAGCATACATACATACCAGCAAATCAAATTAATGAATATTTATCACAGTATTATAGTCTGTAAAATATAGTGCTAGTGTTACAAGGAATAAAAAAAATGACATGACGAAGGTCATAAATACTTGGGATGTTTGATTTTTTCAAAATCACTAACGCGAATTTAGTTGGGGATGTAAAGACCAAACACGAAAATATGAGCAGCAATGCCAGAAATGTATACCTTATCAACAAGGCTTATGAAACTGTTACTACACAAAATCTTATTAATTTTCAAAATAGAATTTATAACACTAGCTGTGCATACCATGCAGGGAGAGATCTCATTGAGATACTAAAGCTACCTAGAAGACAGGATCAAGGTTATGAAACAAGAAACAAAAGAGTAAAAAGGAAAGAAGGAATGGAGGAAGGGGCGGAGGGAGGAAGGATTAAGCAGTTCACATTTTAAAAAAGAAATACATTTTAAACTTTGGAAGAAAGTAGTAAGATGACCATTTTGACAGGCACTAAAGATTAAAGCCTGAACAAATAAAGATGTCAAAGTGAATATAGTTCAAAAGCCATGCTAAGGACCTGGACTTAGGAACAATGAGGATTAAGATAAATTTTTTTTTTTTTATTGTGTTGCCCAAACCACAAAAGTGGCCATGCTGACTATGCTGGCTATTGTTCCTTCTTGTATTATAGCTAGTCTTTTCCCCTCCCCCCCCCACCCCAGGAAAGGTATATTGAAATATCCAGTCCTAGTAGTACCCTCAACTCCCAGACAGCATCCAATACATAGCAAAGCCCTGCTCCCTTAAACCCTTCCCAAGATCACCTAACCCAGGCCCACACAGGAAGTACTTCCTGACATCCTACTGAGACATCCCACAGTTCCCCATGGTGTGTGTTCCCCCTCACTTCAATGTGTCTTAAGCCAACCTGTTCAGTTGCAGATGTGTTCCCAGTGGTGTTTGGTTCAAAATCATTGGCACAACCATGCCCCCATAACTCATCCTTAATTTTTCTTTGCGTGGTAGATGACATGCTGCCACTTTCAATTTGTAAAAAGTAGAAAATGTATATTCTTTTCACATTGAATCCTAGACACAAAGCTACCACTTGAGAATACAAATTGGTGTATGCTGTGCAAGCAAGAGGTGAAATGAACATATAAAACTAAACAAATAAGGGAGAGAAATGTCCACCTTTATCTCAGTTATTTCAAACACAGATCTAATGGGCGGCACATCCATAGCCATCCATCATAATTGTTTCTTATGTTTTTACTCTTAGTGTGCCTGGTGGAATTTTTAAAATCAATTACAGTTTCAGTCTCTGAAAAATGATCCCATGTGAGGGAATCTTTATTGTCATGGTTGTGATATATATTCTTGCTATTTTTTTCCTTGAAAGAGAAAAAATATTCTATAATCTTTAATATAGAATGATTTATTTCTTCATTTCACTAACCAGAGTTTTTTTGGATTTAAAGAATTATTCTGCATATTGCTATCCCAGCTCCTAGTAATTTATGTGATTTTTATTCTGAACCAATTGATCAATTTACATGTTTATCCTCTCATAATTTTTGTTTGTGTCTGAATTTACAAATGTAATGTCCAACTTGATTCATTATATGTATTTTATAAACTGTTACTCCTTTTGTGTGAATTTCAATTAGGATTTAGAGAGAAAATAGTATTTTTCATGCCTAACAGAGTTTGCTTTTCTTCATTTCTGTATATTCCTAACTAAGCACTGTTGGCCTGTAAAGAAGCCTTCATTAAGATTCTAGCACAAGTTGAACTATTATTCTAAACTAACCACCACCATAAGATAACTCTAACTCAGTTACATTGAGCCATGTGTATATCCTTTCAAACTGTCTTATTAACTCTAATTTTATCACCCTGTAAATTGGGTAACATGAATCTTTTCACTTTCTTCATTTTTGGAATTGTTTTGGCTGTTTTAGTAACTGTGCCTTTTCATGTAATTTTAGAATCAATTTTTGGGTATCTCCAAAAAAAAGTCTTACTATTATTTAGAATAGGATTGCATTGAATGTTTAGATAAAATTGGAAAGAACTGACATTTTAAAAAAATATTGAGTCATCCAATCCATAAAGATGGTTCCTCTCTCCATTTTGTTAGATCTTCTGTGATAGCTTCAATCAGTGTTTCCTGTTTTCTCTCTATATATATCCTGTACATATTTTACTTCTTAAATTTATATCTACTTCCATTTTTGTTGCTACTATATAGGGTTTTGTGTTGATTTTGTTTTCAAATTCCAGTTTTTCATGGCAAGAATGAACAATATATATACGAAAACAATTGACTTTAGACATTGGCGCTGTATCCTGTATTCCTGCTAAACTCATTCACTAGTTCCAGAAATGGTTTGTTGTCCGTGTTTGCAGTTTTTTGGAATTGTCTATGTAGGCATCTATGTCATCTGCAAATAAATATAGATTATTCCTTCTTTCCCTTTGTTATATGTATGATTTTTGCTTTTTTTCTTCCTTTATCACACTAGCTGGGAATTCTGGTACAGGGTTAAATAACAATGGTGAGAGTTCATCCTTGCATTGTTTCAAATCTTAGAAAATATTTCATCTGTAGACATTAAGTATGAAATTAGTTGTAGAGTTTCTTTGTTTACCTATGCCTGTTATTATGTTAGACACTTCCCTTCTATTTCTAGCTTTTTAGTTTGTTTGATAACTTTTAGTTTAAGTTTAGGGGTACATGTGCAAGATATGTAGGTTCTTGTGGTGTTTTATCATAAAAGAGTGTTGCATTTTCTTCACTGCTTATTTTGCAACTATTGAGATGACTGCATGTTTTTCTAAGTCTGTTAATATAATAAATTATATTTTTATAATATTTGTATTTTAACTTTATAACATTTACAGAGTTATATTAATGTAATAAATTATACTGTTGTATTTACCAATGATGAAACATCCTTGCATTCCCAGAATGAACCCCACTTGGTCATAGTTTTTAAAATTCATTTTAAATATTGCCAGATTGCATTCATTAATAGTATAAGTATTAAGTATTTCTGCATCTATGCTCATGAGAGGTAATGACCTTTAGGTATTTTGTAATATATTTGTCTAGTTTGGCTACTAAGGAAACATCCCTTCTTATGTTTTCTGAGAGAGGTCTTTTATAATTTGCTGTTAATTATTTCATCGATGTATTGTAGAAGTCACCAATAAAACTATACTGGCCGAATGTTTTCTTTTGGGAAAGTTTTACACTACTATTTCAATTGCTTAATAGGTATATAGTTTTCTAGATTATCTGTTTCTCTTTCAGTGATTTTTGTAGGTAGTGTCATTCAAAAAATTCAACAACTTTACTTAAGTTGTGGAATTTATGGATGAAGAATTGTTTGTAGTACTTCTATATTATCCTTGTAATGTCTGTGGAATCAACAGTAAAGACCCCTCTTTATTTCCTATTGGTCATTGGTACCTTCTTTTTTTTTTTTTTTGTTAGCATGACTAGAACTTTATTAATTTTGCAGATTTTCTCAAATCTGCAAAATAACAAATCTTTTGCTTCAGTAATTTTTCCCTATTGTTTCTCTATTTTAAATTTCATTGATTTGTACTCTAATTTTTATTTTTTTCTTATGCTTACTTTAGAGAGAGAAATATTTTAAAGTTGTTCCTGCATGTTGAACAAACTGCAAACATCCTGCAAAGATCTGATAGCCAGTCTACTTTCTGTCCATCACCTACAGACACCCTCTTCCTTCTCAAGTCAAACTCAGTGGGTCAGTCATGTCCACTATTATGCTGTTACAGAGATGGCTACCAGAGAGTGGAACCACACTGTGGAAGAAGCTTCTGTCTTCTCTGACAAGGAAGAGGAGGTGACATCTTAAGTTCTATGATAATAACATACAAATACATTCAATATATTTAGATTTAAGTCATATACTTCTAATAAGGTAAGTTGAAAATAATTAGACTCAGTTGTTCATATGTAGAAGCATGTAGTAAGCATAACAAGATGATTTGGGATTCTGTGATGATTCTGCATACAATTTTCTCTGGTCAAATTATTTCATTTTTTTCCAAACTGCCCTCAAGACTACTAGATTAAGAAAAAAATAAATTATGTGATTGCTAAAAATAAAGATCAGTAAAAATATAACAACTTTCCAAATGTAAAATAATGCAGCCAGTTTTCACATTGCACAATACTTTATTAATTGAGACATACGCATATTGGAGTTGTGCAGAGTGAAGATGTGTCTCAGTATGCATAAGTTTTTCTTAAAATAGTGAAATGTAAAGTGAGTACTCTGTTTAAGAATTAATTACAGGAGTTGTATAGTCAATGCAATATCATGTAACTTGTATGTTTGTAATTTAATGTTCAAAGAATATCAGAAATATAAATGTCTAGAAAGAGAGACAAAAATAATTGTTGGAAAAGAACTTACTCTTTTGACCCACATTGTGTTTCTCCTGAGTTTCATGTTTTATTCTCTTTATTTCAGTTATTATTTTCTTTCTCCAGATGCCCTTAAGTGTACTTTAACAACAGATTGCAGTTGCATGTATGCATTATTCTCTTTTTATTATACCAGTTTGTTATTCCTTAGTATATGATGTTGTTGTGTCTCTGTATTTTATCCTTCGACTTTTATCTCTGTTTTAATTATTATATTTGAATACACAAAACAATGCCAAAACCGTTTTGAACGGTGAGCTGAAAAGTTCTTATTTTTTCAAGGCAATTTTCTTCTCAGAAGCGAGCTCTCCCTATCTATGGAACTATTTTTGCATTTTCTCATGGAGTCTTACAATTTATAAGGGATTTTATTTCTTTCTACCTTTTCAAAATTGAATAATCCCTGCTATGAATCCACCCTTATAAGCTCTAACAAAGTTCTTCATTGTTCACTGCAACATTATTTATGAGAACAAATTATTAGAGACAACTTAATATACATAAAGGGGCCATGATCAAATATAGACTTTGTCAACATAAATGTCTTCCTGTTAAAAAACAAGGCAGATATAGAATATATAGAGAAGTATATATACATATATAAATGTGCCTATTAAAAAGAATAAAGCACACTAGGACATATCAGCATGGAAGCATATCATTGGTGCATCACTGAGTGAAAAGCTGGGGAATGTGTTTACCTACAGGTATAGAAGGCAACAACGTTACTGTAATAAAGTACCTATCTTCATCTGCCTGCCTATTTATCTCTAACGTGACTCAATAATGCATAGTACATAGAAGACATTAAATAAATACTGCTTAACTCATAAATCTCTAGAAGGCAACCCAGCTATTAATCATGGTTACATCAAAAAGTGAGATTATGAGGATATTTGGAGAGAGAAGCAAGATTTTTCACACATATATATATATATATAATATAGAGATCATTTAGATATTTCACCATATGCATATACACACACATATATAATCTACAGCATAATATATGCATGTCCATTAAAATATTGCAACTATATAACATATCTCTATAAAGTGCTAGAAAGCCAATAAATATTTGGGGGAAAATAATTAAAAAATTAAACATACCACTTAGTAACATTAATTATCAGAGAGCCTGCAAACTTCAGTTGTCTTTGCCTTCTGAGAGGATACGATGTAAATCCCAAAGTAGGTTGTGATGTGGCAGCCTTATTTCAATATTCCAGATAAATCTAAAATCTAGCATTGTGGTATCCACTGGTTTAGAGGTGGCTTTGAAGACTTTATAGCTTATACACAATGAAAAGGGGATGAATCCCTGGTACATTTTAGGGGAGACCATTATTTGTACACCAACATTAACATTGCCTCAACAACTTAGATGACATGGTACCAACACATTGTCAATGACATTTACTGACCAAGAAAACCTGGCCTTCAAGCACTCTTCTTTCAAAAAACTCTAATTCCAAGCATCATTTGCATATAAGCAAATCACAGTGGTTTTCCAGGGAAGAATGGCAGGAATTCCTTTATGGTAGATGCCACTGGGGATTTCTGTAACAGGTGGTGCATAGATCAGAATGAAAAATAAAAAGCTATATGAAGAAAGGAAGCAAACATTAAATCCCAAAAATATTCTGTGCCATATCCTAGCTGAGAGTTTTGTCCTTTCATTCTATTTAGGTGGGGAGATTCCTTCATTTCTTTATTAAAAAAAGCATAAAGTCTTAAAGTGGTTTCTCCATACAGAAGTATTAACAGGGTCAATTTGTTCTCTACTTCATTCATTCAGATATTTCCCCATATAACAAATATTCATTAAACATCAATTTTACCCCAGGCTCTGTAATAGGTTGTGAGTACACAGTAATGATGAAACCCAACTTTCTAGGTCTTTCCTGCCCAAGTACTCCCTTTATTTTAGGGAGAGAAAAACATAAACAAGCACATATATATATATATATATATATATACACACATGTATATGTAATTTTATATATAAAATATGTGTGTATATATATATACACACGTGTGTTTATTTATATATAAATTATATATATATAAAATTACTAATTTCTGTAAATAAGATAAAGAAGATACTTCTGGAAAATAATGGGGCAGGAGCGCTACTTTAATACCTTGTTTAAATAATTATAAATCATAAAAAGAATTTGGATTGAAGATAAAAAAGAAAAGATGAGAAGAAAATAGGTATGAGACAAAGATAGGAAGAGAGCATTCCAGGCAACAGAAAACAGACTCCAAAGCAAAATAAATTTTTACCTATTTAAGTAACTGAAAAAAGAATGCTGTAGCAGAAGTCTAGTCAGAGAAAAACTTGGACAGAAACAAGTGTTAGTGATATATTAGCTAAGGTAGGCCACTATATGCTGTAATAACAGACAGAACCCAATGTGGAATGGATTAACACAAAGAACGATTTTTCAGCTGCATTTAGTCCAGGACATAAAGCCCTAAACTAGAGCATCTGAGGGATATAGACATCTCTTTCTCCAACATATGCACTGTAATTTACCATGTATCACTTAGCAGGCAAGTGAAATGAATAAAGAGAGCCTGAAAAAGGCGTGCCTGCTCTTCACTGCTTCAAATTCTAAGTGTTACAGTGCTTCTGTTCAAATTCTATTGGTGAGATAAACACAAAAAGGGATGGGTGATGATAGTTCTGCTCAGTATGCTGAGAAGCAGGTATTTAGTGGGCAACTAACCAGTTGTTGCTATAAGAGATTTTGGAATACCTGTAAGATACGCATATGTACATGTTACATTGATAGCTGTAAAAATTAATATGAATATCATAGAAGTGGTTTGGTGATAAATGGTGAAATGAGAGCATATGTTATTAATTTTAAAATTATGGAAATAGAATATAGCATTTCAGAAAACAAGTGTAGAAAAAGAAATAGATTCTGGCTAAGATCAACCAGTCAGGGAGAGATCAAGAAGAAATTTCTAGAGGTAGGAGATATTTCTCAATATCTAGATGTCACAAGAGTCAAAATAATAGACTGTGTTGTATGCTGCTAAGTTGTCCAGGACAGATAGAACAAATATTGGATGAAGTTTTTGATGTTTTAGGAAAGAAATTTAGATGACTTAGGAGTGCAGTTAAAGGTAAATTCATGAATACATAAAGAGATTTTTGGATGAATATGATACAGATGTTCAAATTTCAATTAGTTCTAATAGCTTAAATAACAGAGCAATTAGAGATGAACTAGGGAGAAAGCAAACAAAGAGAGACAAAGCATTCCTCAAATATAAGGTAAATATCTCATTGGAGCAAATGGAAGAAATGGAACAAACACAAAAAGACCAAGCAAGTCTGAAACAGTATTGTCTGGAAATTTGACTTAGGCTGAACAATGGGAATTAAATTGTTTCATGCCAAAAAAAAAAAAAAAAAGACACGAGACAGTTACATTCCTTGAAGCCAAGGTCAGGGTCCATTTTCCATTTCAGAAACAAAGATTTAAAAATTTCCTCCATTGCTACCTAAGGCTAGAGTTCCCAGAAAGTGGCAGTTCTACCCGGGGACACAGAAGCCAGAAATTTATAATCAGAACTGGGCCAAGTTCTACTCTGGAACTGCAATAAGTCTTCCATATTTCCAATTTCATATTAGAGTTTATTTCCAAACTGCCCTTATGAGACCATTCTCTGGATGAGTGGGGATTTCAGTGGGTATCCAGAAGAAGAAAACTATAAACTCTAAGTCAGGGAGTGTGTTGTATGCTGGACCCAGAGAGAAAGAGGCAGAACTGGAATAAGAAAGATAAAGAAAGAGCCTCCTTCACAAAATGAGTGTACAATCAATATTTGACAAATGAAGAAATGCAATACTAAAAGACAATCAATAAAATTTATTATCAGAATATTAATTTATATATCATGAATTTAATTTTATAAAATAGAAATAAAGGAATTTAAAATCAGTATGTTTAAGATATAAAAAATAAAGGCATACTTTATACTCAGTAAACCTAAACTGCAACATAAAAATACCAGTGAATTAAAGCTAAATGTTTTAAGAAAAAAGGAAAAACTTAAAAATAAAAAATCTAGAGTGTTTGAAGTTAAAAAATACAATATCCAGAATAAACTCCAGAAAATTCACAATTGCGAAATAAATTCATGAAGATGAAGACAATAAAATACAAGGCATTAGAAATGAATCACAAAGAGACAAAAGGATAAAAAAATGGAAAAGCAGTATTTGTTTGGAAAGAGTTTCACAATAAGAGAATTAACTGGATGATGGGAAAATAATATTTATTTGGGAGAATTCTGCAAACTAAAGAAATTCTGCAAACTAAAAAAATGTGTATTTCCTGATTAAAAATGTACACCAAATGTTAAGCAGGAAAAATGAAACTAAATTCACACTTAGAAACATTATTTTTAAAAATATAAAAGTAAAGACTTATATTTTTTATAAGCAGGAATAGCAAAAGACTTATTTCCTGCTATTTGTAGAATTTTTATAGCAGCAAAGGTGTCAGAAAAACCTACATGATATTCAAAATTCTTAGGAAAATTTTCTATTTTAGAATTTTATTCTCAGAGACTCTGGTTAAAGTAAGGGCATAATAAACATTTTCAGATATACAATGATGAATAATATTGGTAGTTTTCAGAATATGCTGCTCTGGACATATATTTAATTCCCATATAATTCAATGCTACAGATGAATAAACCAAGGCACAAGTGGATTAACTGACTTTTCCAAAGTAACAACTAATAAGTATCGAAGTAAGATTTTGAAAGAACATATTCACTAGATTCAGAGTCTATGCATTTAATATAATACTAGGGGAACAATGGAAGAATATTTAGCAACAGAAAATGGCCAAAAAAAACCCTCCAGCGATTGCCCCCTCCCGCACAGCAACCAAATTGCACTGCCATCCAAACAAGATAGTACTAGTACTTTCATAGAACTGAAAATCAAGTGAGCAATCACAGTACTTGGTCTTAACACCATATCAAGGAAAAGGGCACTCAAGTGGGTAGAAAAGGCAGTCTTGAATTGCTAACATCACCCCTTTCCCATTCCCTGGCAATGGCCACACGGAGAGAAAATACGTGTGTTTGGGGGAGGGAGAGCATAGCGAATGTCGGACTTTGTATTGTAACTCACTACTGCCCTGTCATAGCAGAAAGCAACACAAAGCAGAATTCGCTGGCACCGGAGAGAAAGCATTTAGATCAGGCCTAGCCAGAATGGAATCATTCATCCAAACAGGAACCCAAGTTCCAGTTAGCCCCCCTACCATGGGCAAAAGTGCCGTGGGACCCTAGATAAACCTAAAAGGGAGTTGAGGACAAACTACTGAAATTACTAGGCAAGTTCTGGTACAGTGCTGGGCTCAGAACCAAGTGAACCTGGGGTGTACAAAACCTAGTGAGATGAGAGGTAGGGCAGCCAGAGAGTGTTACATCACCCCCTGACGCAAAACCCCAGAGAGTGCAGCTTGAAGCTCCAGGAGAGCCTTCCATCAGCTTGAGGAGAGGAGAGGGGAGAGTAGAGAAGACATTGTCTTGCAATGTGGATACCAGCTCAGCCACAGGAAAACAGGACACCAGGCAAAGTCCCGAAGGCCCCATTCCAGGTGCGGGCACCTGCAGGGCATTTCTAGATATATCTTGGGCCAGAAGGGAACCCACTGTCTTGAAGGGAAGGACCCCATCCTGGCAGGATTCACCAGCTCCTAAAGAAAGAGCCCTTGTACCTTGAACGAACATTAATGGTACCCAGGCAGTACTAGCCACAGACCTTAGGTGAGAGAGACCCAGGACTTTGCTGGCTTCAGGTATGGCCCAACCTACTCACAGCTTTAGTGGCCAGGTGGAGAAACCCCTTCTGCTTCAGACAGAGGGAAAGAAGAGTAAAGGAGACTGTTTTGCCGCTAGGACACCAGCTTGGCCAGTGGAGTAAAACATCAAGCAGGCTTGTAGGCCACATATTTGTGATCACCAATTGTAGGCCTTGGCCTCTGGATGGCATTTTTAGACCCAAGCTGGACAAGAAAAAAGCCCACTGCCCTGAAAGGAGAGATCTAGGTCTGGCAGCATTTACCACAAGCTGATGGAAGAGCCCCTGGGCTTGAGCATATATCAGTGGCAGCCAGGCACTGGTCACTGAAGGTCATGGGCAACATCCAGGGCTGCTCTGGCTTTGGGTCTGACCCAGCACAGCTCCAGTGGCACTGCCCACAGGGGTGCTTGTGTCACCCATCCTCTAGCTCCAGGCAGCTCAACAAGAAGACAGAGACTCTATTTCTTTAGGGCAAAGTAACAAAGGAGAAAAAAGTATCTGCCTGGTAATCCAGGCAATTCTCCTGGATCTTAAAGACAAGCAAAGTGGTACTTATATGAGTCCATAAGAAACACAGTGTCACTGGGTTTGAAGTGCCTCCTAATGCAGATACCATGACCAAAAGATTAAGATCACAAAACTCAATTATTTTGAATACTTGGAAAGCCATCTGTATTAGCTGATTTTCACTCAGCTGATAAAGACATACCTGAGACTGGGTAATTTATAAAGAAAAAGAGGTTTAATGGATTTACAGTTCCATGTGGCTGCGGAGGCCCACAATCACAGCAGAAGGTGAAAGTCATGTCTTACATGGCAGCAGTCAACAGAGAGAGGAATTGTACAGGAAAACTCCCCTTTATAAAACCATCAGATCTCATGAGACTTATTCACTATCACGAGAACAGTGCAGGAAAGACCCGCCCTCATGATTCAATTACCTCCCACCAGGTCCCTCCCACAACACGTGGGAATTGTGGGAGCTACAATTCAAGATGAGATTCGGGTGGACACACAGTCATATGATATCACCATCCCAAGAAAGATAGATACAAAAAAGCCTAAGTCTTCAAATATCAGACATTGACAAACAACAAGCATCAAGACCATTCAGGAAAATACGATCTCACAATATGAACTAGGTAAGGCACTAGGGAGCAATTCCAGAGTGATAGATATATGTGACCTTTCAGACAAAATTCAAAATAGCTAGTTTGAGGAAGTTCAACAAAATTCAAGTCAACACAAAGAAGGAATTCAGAATTCTATCAGATAAATTTAACAAAGAGTTTGAAACAAAAAGAATCAAGCAGAAATTCTGGAGCTCCAAAATTCGAAAGAAATACTGAAAAATGCTTCAGTCTCTCGACAGCAGAATTAAGAAGAAAGAATTAGTGAGCTTGAAGACAGCTATTTAAAAATATACAGTCAGAGCTCTGAGACAAAATAATAAAGAAGAATAAGTACCTTCAAGATCTAGAAAACGGTCTCAATGGGGCAAATCTAAGAGTTATTGGCCTTAAAGGTGAGCTAGAGAGATTGTGGTAGAAAGTTTATTGAAAGAGATAAATAACAGAGAACATTCAAAACCAAGAGAAAAATATCAGCATTCAAATATAAGAAGTTATAGAACACCAAGCAGATTTAACTAAAAAAAGGCTACCTCAAGGCATCTAATAATCAAACTCCTGAATGTCAAGGATAAAGGAACCTAAAACCAGCAAGAAAAAATAAACCAAAGTGAGCACAGACATTTCTCAAAAGAAGACATTCATACAGCCAACAGACACATGAAAAAATGCTCAGCATCACTCGCCATCAGAGAAATGCAAATCAAAACCACAATGAGATACCATCTCACACCAGTTAGAATGGCAATCATTAAAAAGTCAGGAAACAACAGGTGCTGGAGAGGATGTGGAGAAACAGGAACACTTTTACACTGTTGGTGGGACTGTAAACTAGTTCAACCATTATGGAAAACAGTATGGCGATTCCTCAAGGATCTAGAACTAGATGTACCATATGACCCAGCCATCCCACTACTGGGTATATACCCAAAGGATTATAAATCATGCTGCTATAAAGACACATGCACACGTATGTTTATTGTGGCACTATTCACAATAGCAAAGACTTGGAATCAACCCAAATGTCCATCTGTGACAGACTGGATTAAGAAAATGTGGCACATATACACCATGGAATACTATGCAGCCATAAAAAACGATGAGTTTGCATCCTTTGTAGGGACATGGAGGCAGCTGGAAACCATCATTCTTAGCAAACTATCACAAGAACAGAAAACCAAACACCGCATGTTCTCACTCATAGGTGGGAATTGAACAATGAGATCACTTGGACTCGGGAAGGGGAACATCACACACTGGGGCCTATCATGGGGAGGGGGGAGCGGGGAGGGATTGCATTGGGAGTTATACTTGATATAAATGATGAATTGATGGGTGCTGACGAGTTGATGGGTGCAGCACACCAACATGGCACAAGTATACATATGTAACAAACCTGCACGTTATGCACATGTACCCTAGAACTTAAAAGTATAATAATAAAAAAAAAAAAAAAGAAACCAATAATATAAAATGGAGGTTCAGTACATCTGTCAGCAGACTTCTCAGTGGAAACCTTACAGGTTAGTAGAGAGTGAAATGATATATTTAAAGCAATGAAAGAAAAACACATTTATCTTAGAGTAGCATGTCCAGAAAAAAAGAAAGAAAAAAAATCCTTCTAACACGAAGGAGAAATAGATTTCCAAGGAAAAGCTGAGAGATTTCATCAGCACCACGCCTGTTCTAGAGGAAATGCTAAAGCAACTCTTCAATTTGAAAAAAAAAAAAATTAATGAGCAATAAGAAATCACCAGAATGTACAAAACTCATTGGTAACAGTAAATGCACAGAAAAATACACAATATTATAATACTGTAATTGTAGTGTACAACCTATTCGTATCTTTAGAAAGACTAAAAGATGAACCTATCAAAAAAATAACTACAAAACTTTCCAAAACATAGATAGTATAATAATATATAAATAGGAAACAACAAAATTTTTAAAAGCAGGAGATGATGAAGTTGAAGTATAGAATATTATTAGTTTACTACTTGCTTCTTTGTTCATTAGTTTTTGCAATCAGTGTTCAGTCATCGGTTTAAAATAGTAAGTTATAAGATGATATTTGCAAATGTTATGGTAACCTCAAGACAGAAAAACTAAAACAGATGCACAAAAAATAAGAAACAAGAAATTTAAAAACACCACTAGCGAACATCACACTCATGAAAAGGAAGACAGGAGGGAAGGAAGGAAACAAGAGAAGACCAGAAAACAAATAATAAAGTAGGTCATTTCAGAAAGCAGATATAACAATTGTAAATGTATATGTACTCAACACTGGAGCTCTCAGGTATATACTAATATCATTGGAGCTTATATTATTGGAGCTAAAGAGAGAGGTGGCCACAATGTAATAGTAACTGAAGACTTCTACACCCTACTTTTAGCATTGGACAGATAATCCAGAAAGAAAATCAACACTATAGACCAAATGAACTTAATAGATAATTACAGAACATTTCATCCAATGGCTAAAAAATACACATTCTTCCCCTAGCACAAGAATTACTGTCACAGATGGACCATATGTTGGACCAAAAAACTAGTTCAAAAAATTCAAAAATAGTTGACATATCAAGTGTCTTCTCTGACCATGATAGAATGAAACTAGAAATCAATCACAAGAGGAATTTGGGAGACTATAGAGACATATGGAAATTAATTAAACAGTATGCTCCTGAATAACCTATAGGTTAATGAGGAAATTAAGAAGGAAATTTAAAAAATTTCTGAAACAAATCAAAATGGAAACAGAACATACCAGCATTTGGGGGTACAGTGAAAACAGCACTAAAAAGAAAGTTTATAGCAATAAGCACCTACATGAAAAAAGGAGAAAAACTTCAATTAAACAACCTAATGATGCATCTTCAGGAAACAGAAAATCAATAGCAACCCAAATCCAAAGTTGGTATAAAAGACATAGTAAAGATAAGAATAGAAATAGCTGGGTGCAGTGGCTCATGCCTGTGATCCCAGCACTTTGGGAGGCCAAGGCAAGCAGATCACTTGAGATCAGGAGTTTGAGACCAGC
Source organism: Rhinopithecus roxellana (assembly GCF_007565055.1). Classification (NCBI taxonomy): domain Eukaryota; kingdom Metazoa; phylum Chordata; class Mammalia; order Primates; family Cercopithecidae; genus Rhinopithecus; species Rhinopithecus roxellana. Next base: position 95,131,928 of record NC_044551.1, read on the forward strand.
ATGGCCAACATGGCAAAACCCTGTCTCTACTAAAAATATACATACACACACACAAATAGCTGGGTGTAGTGGCACGCACTTGTAATCCCAGCTACTTGGGAGGCTGAGGCACAAGAATCGCTTCAACTCAGGAGGAACAGGTGGTAGTGAGCCAAGATCATGCAATTGCACTCCAGCTTGGGTGACAGACCAAGACTCTGTGTCCAAAAATCATAAAAACATTAGAACAGAAATAAATGAAGTTACAATGAAAAAATACTAAAGATCAATGAAATGAAAAGTTGTTTTTTTGTTTTTTTTTTTTTTCAAAAGATAAAATTGACGAAACTTTAGCCAAACTACAAAAAAATCAGAGAGGAAAAGGAGACATTACAACTAATACTTCAGAAATTCAGGAATCATTAGAGACTACTATGAGCAGCTATATGCCAAAAATTGGAAATACAACAAAAAATTAATAAATTTCTAGACATATACAGCCTATCAAGATTGAACCATGAAGAAATGCAAGCACGAACAGACCAATAACAAGTAATAAGATTGAAGCCATAATAAAAAGTATCGCTGCAAATTGGCTAGCCATAAGTAGAAAGCTGAAACTGGATCCTTTCCTTACTCCTTATACGAAGATTAATTCAAGATGGATTAGAGACTTAAATGTTAGACCTAATACCATAAAAACCCTAGAAGAAAACCTAGGTAATACCATTCAGGACATAGGCATGGGCAAGGACTTCATGTCTAAAACACCAAAAAAAATGGCAACAAAAGCCAAAATTGACAAATGGGATCTAATTAAACTAAAGAGCTTCTGCACAGCAAAAGAAACTACCATCAGAGTGAACAGGCAACCTACAGAATGGGAGAACATTTTTGCAATCTATTCATCTGACAAAGGGCTAATATCTAGAACCTATAAAGAACTCAATCAGATTTACAAGAAAAAAACAACCCCATCAAAAAGTGGGCAAAGGATATGAACAGATACTTCTCAAAAGAAGACATTCATACAGCCAACAGACACATGAAAAAATGCTCATCATCACTCGCCATCAGAGAAATGCAAATCAAACCCACAATGAGATACCATCTCACACCAGTTAGAATGGCAATCATTAAAAGGTCAGGAAACAACAGGTGCTGGAGAGGATGTGGAGAAATAGGAACACTTTTACACTGTTGGTGGGACTGTAAACTAGTTCAACCATTGTGGAAAACAGTGTGGCTATTCCTCAAGGATCTAGAACTAGAAATACCATTTGACCCAGCCATCCCATTACTGGGGATATACCCAAAGGATTATAAATCATGCTACTATAAAGACACATGCACACATATGTTTATTGTGGCACTATTCACAAGAGCAAAGACTTGGAATCAACCCTAATGTCCATCAGTGGCAGACTGGATGAAGAAAATGTGGCACATATACACCATGGAATACTATGCAGCCATAAAAAAGGATGAGTTTGTGTCCTTTGTATGGACATGGATGCAGCTGGAAACCATCATTCTCAGTAAACTATCGCAAGAACAGAAAACCAAATTCCACATGCTCTCACTCACAGGTGGGAATTGAACAATGAAATCACCTGGACACAGGAAGGGGATCATCACACACCGGGCCCTATTGTGGGGAGCGGAGGCTGGAGGGATAGCATTAGGAGATATACCTAATGTAAATGACAAGTTAATGGGTGCAGCACACCAACATGGCACATGTATACATATGTAACAAACCTGCACGTTGTGCACATGTACCCTAGAACTTAAAGTATTAAAAAAAAAGTGTATTAAATAAATATTTTACATTAATAAAAAAAAAAAAAAGTATCCCAGCAAAAATAAAGACTGGAACCCCATGGCTTCACTCCTGAATTTACCAAACATTTAAAAAAAGAACTAAAACCAATCCTACTAAAACTGTCCTGAAAAATGGAGGAGGAGAGAATACTTGCAGATGCATTCTACATGGCCAGTATTACCCTGTTAAAATAACCAGACAAAGACACATCAAAAGAAGAAAACTACAGGCCAATATCCATAATGAATATTGATACAAAAATTCTCAACCAAATACTAACAAACCAAATTCAACAACACATTAAAAAGTTAATTGTGCATGACTCAGTGGAATTAATCCCTGGGATGCAAGGATGGTTCAACATATATAAATCAATCAATGTAATACAATATACCACCAGAATTAGGAATAAAAACTATATGATCATTATAATTGACGCTGTAAAAGCATTTGATAAAATTTAACATCCTTACATGATAAAAATCCTCAAAAAACTGGGTTTAGAGGGAACATATCTCAACACAGTAAAATCCATATATGACGGACTCACAGTTATTAACATACCAATCAGGGAAAAACTAAAAATCTTTCCTCTAAGATCCAGGACACGACAAGGATGCCCACTTTCACCACTGCTATTCAACATACTACTAGAGCAATCATACAAGACAAAGAAATAAAGGGAATCAAAGCTGGAAAGGAAAAAGTTGAATTATCCTTATTTACAGATGATTTAATCTTATATTTAGAAAAGCCTAAAGACTCCATCAAAAACTACTTGAATTAATAAATAAATTCAGTAAAGTTACAGGCTACAAAATCCACATAAAACAATCAGTAGCGTTTCTATCTGCCAACAATGAACAATCTGAAAAAGGAATAACATAATACCACTTACAACAGTCAAAATAAAACTAAATACCCAGGAATAAACTTAACTAAAGGAGTAAAAGACCTCTACAGTGAAAACTATAAAACACTGATGCAAGAAAATGAGAAACACAAAAAATGTACAGTTACTTCATGTCCATGGATACGAAGACTCTTGCTAAAATATCCATTATACTAAAAGCAACTTACTGACTCAGTGTAACCCCTATCAAAATACCAATGATATTCTCCAGAAAAATAATTCTAAAATTTACATGGAAAAAGAAAAGGCCCAGAATAGCCAAAGCCATCCTTAGCAAAAAGAACAAAACTGGAAGAATTACATTACGTGACTTCAAATCATACTACAGAGCTATAGTATCCAAAACAGCATGGGACTGGCATGAAAACAGACCCATAGGCCGATGGAATGAAATAGGGAACATAGAAATAAATCCACATATCTACAGTGAACTCATTTTTGACAAAGATGCTAAGAATATACATGGGGGAAAGCAGCTTATATAATAAATGGTGCTGAGAAAACTGGATATCCATTCACAAAAGAATTAAACTCTCACCATATGCAAAAATCAAATCAAAATGGATTAAAGGCTTAAATATAAGACTTAGAACTATGAAATTACTGAAAGAAAACATTAGGGAAACTCTTCAGGACATTGGTTGGGCAAAGATTTCTTGAGTAATACACCACAAGCACAGGCAACCAAAGCAAAAATGGACACATCAGATCACATCAGGTTAAGAAGCTTCTACACAGCAAAGGAAACAGTCAACAAAATGAAGAGACAGCCCCCAGAACCTGAGAAAGTATTTGCAAACTATCCATCTGACAAGGAATTAATAATCAGAACATATAAAGAGTTCAAACTACTCTATAGGAAAAAATATCTAATAATCTAATTAAAAATGGTAAAAAAAAATCTGAAAAGACATTTCTTTAAAAAAAGAAAAAACCATACAAATGGCAAGCAGGTATAAGAAAAAGTGCTCAGATCATCAGAGAAATGCAAATCTATATTACAATGAGGTATCATGTCACTCCAGTTAAAACACAAGCAATAATAAATGCTGGAAAGGATGCGGAGAAAAGAGAACATTCACACACTGTTGGTGGTAATGTAAATGCATGCAACCTCTATGGAGAACAGTTTGGCGCCTCCTCAAAAAACTAAAAATTGAGGTACCATATGATCCAGCAATTCCACTGCTAAGTACATACTCAGGAAAAAGGAAAGCAGTATATCAAAGATATATCTGCACTCCCAACTTTATTGTTGTACTATTCACTATAGTCAACATTTGGAGCAACCTAAGTATCCATCAGCAGATGAATGGATGAAGAAAATGTAGTACATATACACAATGGAGCACTACTTGCCTAGCAAACAGTAAGATCCTGTCATTTGCAACAACAAGGATAGAGCAGTAGGTCATTATGTTAAGTGAAATAAGCCAGGCACAGAAAGACAAACTTTGCAGGTTCCCACTCATTTGTGGGAGACAAAAATGAAAACAATTGAACTCATGGACACAGAGAGTAGAATGATGATTACCAGAGACTGGAAAAGCTAGTGTGTAGTGGGAAATGGGGATGGTTAATGAGTACAAAAATATAGTTAGATAGAATGAATACGATCTAGTATTTGATAGCACAACAAGGTGACTACAGTCAACAATGATTTATTGTACATTTTTAAAATAAACTAAAAAGGTATAATTGGAATGTTGTAACACAAAGAAATGATAAATTCTTAAGGAAACGGATAGCCTATTGACCTGATGTTATTATTATATATTGTATACATGCATCAAAATATCCCATGTACCCTGTAAATATATATACCTACTACATACTATTAAAAATTAAAAAGAGGCCGGGAGCATATTAAAAATTAAATTAAAAACAATGCCTGTAATCCCAACACTTTGGGAGGCTGAGAAGGGCATATCACAAGGTCAGGAGTTCGAGACCAGCCTGACCAACGTGGTGAAACCCCATCTCTACTAACAAAAATACAAAAATTACCAGGCATGGTGGCATACACCTATAATCTCAGGTACTCAGGAGGCTGAAGCAGGACAATCGTTTCACTGTAACCTGGGAGGTGGAGGTTACAGTGAGGCAAGATCACGCCACTGCACTCCAGCCTGGGTGACAGAGTGACACTTTGTCTCAAAAAATAAAATAACATAAAATAAAATAAAGAAAGTATTAAAAGGACATTTGAAACAATAAGAAAAATCAATTTTGAGGGAAGGCAGTAAACAAAAGGTGATCAGTCCATCTTTGTTTGAATGTTTCTGTCTTTCATATTCTTGTGCTGATAAAAGTCTTTGTAGCTGAATGCTATATCTTATGTATCATTACAGTGGAAGTTACTGCACACTTCCTACTCCACATTCTTACTAAGCATTTCAGCTTTTGGTTTACATCATATACTACATGAAAATCTTTGAAAGGAGAGCTCTGGAAAATAGTAAGTAAAATCTAGTCTTTTGAAGACATAAATAACTTTAGTAAAACCTGAGCCCCTAAGTGGCCAGTCTCTGCCTAGAGACACATTCAAAGGAAACATCTTTATCCAGAAAACTTATAACTTTTGCCTCACCAGACTTGTAATTACTAATACTCTACTGTTCACCAGAACCCTTACCAATAACATAAAGTCAATTAACACATATTTTTATGTTATATATATTATATACTGTATTCTTATAATAAGGTAAACTAGAGAATAGAAAATGTTAATTAGGGAAATCATTAAAAAGGAGAAAATATATCTCCTATTCATTAAGTGGAAGTGAATTATCATAAAAGTTTTCTTCCTTGTCACCTTCAGACTGAGTAGGCTGAGGAAGAGGAGGAAGTGGCGGAGCTGCTCTTGCTGTCTCGGGGTGGCAGAATCCAAAGAAGTGGAGGAGGTGGAAAGGGAGGTAGGAGAGGCAGGCACACTCTGGGTAACTTTCACTGAAAAATATCTTCCTATAAGTAAATTTGTGCAGTTCAAACCTGTGTCATTCAAGGATTAACTGTGCTAAACGTACTATAAAAACATAAATGGTTTGTTTCATTTTAGGTTAGAGATTATAAATACATATTAGTACATATCAATAAGCTTACTATAATTTTCTCTTGAAATGTTTAGCTGCAAATGTAGGCATGAGGCAGATAGACAACCAAGTTTATCCAGTTTTTAATACTGGTGAGAAAAATGGAGGTGAGAAATGTAATGATGTTTACAAAGGGATGAATCTAAACAAGGGTTATGGAATCTAAGCTGAGTAAGGAGAAGAATGAAGGTGGAAAGTCAGTTATCTGAATCAACAGGTTGAGGATCTCAATGAGATACAACATCTTTACATGGGGAAATTTTTAGAGCAAGTGAGGAGGAATTACTGTTATGTGGTGAGAAAATGGAACTTCAAGTGCAAATCCTGGGGCTTCACCTCGTTCTCCTGACTATGAACTGACTTCGAACTTACTCTCAACACTTTGTACTATCACCTAAGAATTTGATGCCCAATTTTTAATTAGGTTTTTGTTGTTATTGTTGTTTTAGATTATTCTAGCTGTGCATACACGCATGCACAGAATTCACTCTAATTCATTTTGAAAGGCACAGACGTAATAAGAAATATTCAGAACTCACAGAATTGCTGAATAGCTTGAGATAAATTTTCTAGGCTAAAATTTTAAGACCAAGAATTACGTCAAAATACCCTGGCAAAGATGTAGAGACTGTCATGTGGTAAGCCCCAAATAATGCCACTGTCAGGCAGCTGCCACCGCCACCCCCAACACCTGGATCAGCAATGGCATGCGCCTGTTTCCTCAGTTAGCTCATTGCTTACCCAAAGCCTACTATGTGGGCACTGATTGGTGGAAATTACATGACAAATTTCCACTCCACAGACATGGGAAGCTGGGATGTGTGTTGCTTTGTGATTCCATGATAGACTTGACAACATGGAAACTACCAAAATGTCAGGAGGGTGAGCAAAGGGTTTCTGGAAGACTTTAAAAAGGCTCAAAGGGAAGAGCTTAAGTTACTCATTCCAATAGCAAAACATGCTGTTTTCCATGTTGTTTAAAGACCTTGCTCTCTAAGTTTGTCTTTATCATATTGTACAATTATCTATACAGTACTAAATACAGAAAAGTGTTCAGTAATGATAAGTGTGTGATGATGAGATTACTTAAAGGACAGGAGAGACAAATATGTGTTACCCAGTCATTCTACCCACACAGCCTATGTATGTAGATTTTTAAAGAAGTGATTACTTTGCCAGAACACTTTCCAAACTGTATTCTAAATGACAAATGCCCAGTTAGTTCATAATCTCTGTAGTTTGAAACACGGGGAAATGCCCTGGCATGCTCACTGTGAGAGAATCATTAGACTCCAGAAAGCAGGAGACTAAGTCATGATACTAATCTAGAAAAAAGTGTGAGCTTCAAATTATAAAGCCAAGCCACCATGTGGAATGAGGTTTAAAGTCTTTACATTTTATAAATATTTATTTTTGCCTCACTTAACCAAATACCTCAGATGAGTGCATATTTTTAGCCTAAGCTTACGACAGAATTACCTCAATTCTGGATCACATTGCCAATGTATAACTATTGGTATGTTACCAGAGGAAAGTTGGAGAAACAATTCTGATAAAACATTTTTTATGTGAGAGAGAGAAACCCTGTAATTTTCAGCAAAATGATTACATAAAGAGCTACCTATAATTTTATTTAATTGTACCTTTTTATTTCATTTTGTCAACCTACTTTTTTTTCACCCTTGTCTCAAAAAGAAAGAAAGATATTAAAACTATGTTCAAAGCAAAGTTTTCAGGGATATTTACATAGTTAACTGTTCTCAATTTATATGTCTAAGATTACAGCATTTTAAACAACTAGCAGAGAATTTAAAACTCATTATAGCAATATTTTCCATAGGTATAGGTAGAGAGGCCTCTTTTCAAATATTGAACATACAAGTATTAATCATGAGTTAAATATAAGTAAAATTAATAAGACTGTACATTAATTATGAATAATAGACTATATGGCAACAAATGCAAATATAACCTTATAGATTATCATCAATATATCAACCTGTATAATCCGCAATATGTTAAAAGTTCATGTTGCTGCATAATATTTCGTTGTACATATTTATCACATTTTCTTTATCCATTACAATCACATGCTGATGGGTAATTAGGTTATTTCCATAAGTTAACTGTTGTGGATAATGCTGCAATATAAAAGGGAGTGCAGATATCTCTTTAGGATCCTTGTTTCAATTCATTTGGATATATACCCAGAAGTGGAACTGCTGAATCAAATACCAGTTCTATTTTTATTTTTTGTAGGGCTCCCAAACACTTGTAGGAAACTTGTGTTTTCCAAAACAAGTGTACCATTTTACATTTCACTAATAGTTCTACATCCTCACCAATACGTGTTCTCTTTTGTTTATTAATAAGTGAAATTAGCCAGTCTTACAAAGAAAAATCCTGTATGATTTCACTTATATGAGGTTATCTAAACAGAGAAACATAGAGGTAGAGAATCGAATGGTGGTTGCCTGGGAATGGGAGGGGGAAATAGAGGATTGTTCAGCAGATAAAAAGTGTTAGTCTTGCCAGATAAATAGGTGTGGAAATCTGTAAAACGTAGTGCCTAACACTAACACCGTAGTATTGTGCACTTAAACATGTATAGAGTATAGATCTCAAGTTAATCATTCTTGCCACAGAAAGGACACAAGGAAACTTATGGGTGTGATGGATTTACATTAATTACCTTGGTTGTGCTGAGAGTATCTGGGGTGTATTCATATGTCCAAACTCATCTGATTGTATACATTAAACGGGCATATCAATTATACCTCCTGCTGTTAAAAATTCCATTATGAAACTTTTCTTTGTTGTTGGTACATAAAGAAAAGGTGATGGTGAAGAAGGCCGATTATTAAATCAGTTTTCCTGAGTTCAAATCCAGCTCTACCGATGCTGCCCTCATGAGCAACACCAAATTCTTTAATATCTCTGTTTCCTCATCTGTAAAGCAAGGATTATATTAGTACCTACTTCATAGGATTGCTGTGATGCTTAAATAAGAAAATACATGTAAAGGACAGAAACCAGTGGCTGGCACATTTTGGGCTCCCTATACAGGTTAGAGTTTTAAATTAAGTGTCCACCCTTTAGAAATATTTTTAATGACTCACTGAAAGATTTTTCCATTTATATATTTTATTCCTGGAAGACATAAAACTATATCTTCAGTGCATACTCAGTTAACACATCAATGTTCTATTCATACTACTCAAAAATTTTAAAACTTTACCTGAAGTTTATTTATTCGCCTAGATGAGTGGCTGGCAACCTTTTTCTGCATAGGGCTAGTGAGTTAAGATTTTAGTATTTGCAGGCCTTACAGTTTCCATCACAACTACTCAACTCTGCCATTATAGTGCAAAAGCTGCCCTAGATAATACTGAAACAAGTAGGTGTAGCTGCAATCTCATGACACTCTATTCACAAAAACAAGCAGCAAACCAGATCTGGCTTATGCGTGTAGTTGACCCCTGATCTAGATATTTGATAAAATGAAAATAGAGTGCTCAAATCTTTCAACTCTATTTAACCTTTTCTAAGAGAAATAAATTCAATGAAGCTCTTTGAGTATCACAATTGTACTCTGTGAGTATATGTATCTAAACCCTGAATTCACATTAAATAAAACAAGTATAAGCAGTAGTCAGAAAATTCTGTTTTGTGTTAACAAACACAAAGAAGAACTTTTATAGTTTATAAGACTAGAGAAACGTGCCTGATTCAATACTTAAAAGATGGAAATAATGCAAGTCGTTACCCTCATATGTTTCTCTCTACTTACCATATGAAGATCAAACACAGTATATGCGTTACTTTAAAAATACCATTAGTGTATTATTAATTCAATATTTATAACTGCCAAGATGTTATGAGATAAAATCCTAATTGTCAAGTAGACTGTTTTCTAATATAAAAAGCAGCTAAATATATCCGATCAGAGCCTGACTTAATAGAGATATGTCCATAACCACAATCAATGAAGTGGTGCCCTTACTCAAAAGGTCATTGCATTGATAGTGATAGTGCCTTTCATGAGGGATGATGGCAAGTTTGTGCTGTTTTTGAAAATGATAAACGAAAGAGAAACTAAAACCCTTCTAGAAAAATCTGAATATCAACAATACAAAATAAAATATATATCATCTTGATTTTTTAAAATTGTGTTTTGTTCTGTGTTAGGCTAAATTCTTGAGGTAATTGCCCAAACTTTTCATTTAATTTTACGAAGTATGCATAAGTATGTAAGGAAAATAAATAACTGGAAGGCTGGCCACTATGCAGGTTTTGGATTTTACTTCCTGGGGCCTAGCACCTTCCCAATTACCCAACATGTAAAAGACACTAACCTTGTGTAGAGTGTGGCAGGGGGAGACAGCATGGACTGCACTTCCCAAAACATGACTGCATATTCCCTTGTAGGCTGCTTCTGCACAGTAGAGCCCAAAACACTGAAAATATCTCTGAGGACTTTTCAAAGGGTTTAATCCTCCTGTGCATTCACCAGCAAATACCTAGGCCTCAAGGAACAGATTTGACTTCCTAAGCTTTTTCTGTCCACACTAGAAAGGTTGATTATCACACAGAGGGAGGATGCATAGCCTCGGGTCCTGGATAGAGAGCTCCACTGGCTTCTCCTAGGAAGGAATGATGTCAGTCTTCATTATGAGAACACATTCCTTCTCACCATTGCTCTCATCCTGAATTCCAACCCCCAACAGATGTCTGTGCATTGAAGACTGCTGTCTACCTCTCTGTCATTTCTAATACCCGGGCTGATTCCACTGGCCAATAACTTCTGAATTGTTGAAGGGCTGCTGCTAGATCCCTGCCCAAGTCTTTCACTTTAATAGGATACAACTAGGAACTTACTACACCCCCTCCCTCCTCATGGTAACTCCTTGGCACTTTCTATGTAACTCTTCTATGATCCCTACCTAGCAGCTTCTCTCTATCCTCCAGATAGCCCTTCAACTCAAGCCAGCTCTAGAGCTGAAGACACCTGGTATTTCTAACTTCTATTCAAGCATTAGAGGAATATCAAATCCTAGACAGACAGATAGATAAAGAGATGGACAGAGATCGAAATATATAAGGAAATTGCTTCAAATATTTTGTCTAATCTAGTTCACATTTATGAAACACAATACAAGTCAAAAAGAGAGAGAAAAATAATTACTTCATTGCAGATAACAGTAATGGAGATCCAAGGATATCTGTCAGCAATTCCACCCAAAATTGAGTAAAGGATTTTTGGGGCAATTTTCTAGTCATTGTTTATGTATATATTTAATACATACATATTGTATTGCTATCTAAATATATTTTGTATTCTACATTTTTGTATAGTTTTCCTGTTTACTATTGCCTCTTTTATACACATATCTAACCCTTTAATCTCACCTCTATTCCCAGGCATTAACTAGCATTTGTGGATTATTCACATTGCTCTCCAAGCACAACCAATGTACACAATTAATATGTATGTAAAAGAATTTTTTTGTCTATGTTTTAAAAGTGGGATCACGTGGTTTCTATTTCTCTAGTTCTCAAATTTCTTGAGCTTACTCACATAAGAAGGCTCACATGGAATCTTACTTCACATGAAAATCACCAAATTTTTTTAACATCTCTGCCCTCTACTTCTTAACTATCAACACATCAAGAAACTACTTTCTGATCATTTACAGTGTTTTAATTCTATATGTAAATTTGCATCTGAGAAATAATTTTTACTAAAATTACAAAAAGAAAAGAGAAAAGAAAATCTTTCCTCCTTAGAAATCAAACTATCTAGTTACAAAATAACACAGGTCCCTGCCACCACCACATACACACATACAATCATAAAATTTGAAGAAATTTTTTGTCTTGATATTACACATTTGGAGTTGGACAAAATACACTTAATTCCAGTGACATTATAATTCATTCAATGGACAGGAAATAAAAATCTAATTATTTGTGGTTTAACCCACTACTTCTCAAAGTGTAGTCTCTAAACCATAGTAGGTCCACAATCTCTTACCTGTCTGCCATAACTTAAGTATAGAAGTTAACAGCATTTCAAAGTATTTCTGGTACTTTGGAGAAGAATTTCACAGTTGCTGAATCAAAAGACCAAGATACTGACTTGTATTTTATATGTCTTTTTTCCTCCAACTATATCAAGGTATAATTGATGAATAATAATTTTATATGTTTAAGATGTATAAGATGTCTTGATATACATATACATTGTAAAATAATTACCATAATAATAAATTTAATTAAAATACTCATCATCTCACATAACTAACCTTTTTCTTTTTTTGTGGTAACAATATTTAATATGTGCTGTCTTTGCAAATTTTATGTACACATCATTAACTATAGTTATCATGCTGTACATTAGGTATCCAGAATTTATTCATCTTATTGTACCCTTTGACCAATATCTCCCCATTTCTCCCTATCCACAACCATGGTAACCAGCCTCCTACTCTCTGTTTCTGTAAGTTCAACTTTTTTAGAATCCACATAAATGCAAGATCATGCAGCATTTGTCTTTGCATGTTTGGCTTATTTCACTCAGCATCATGTTCTACAGGTTTATCCCTGTTGTTACCGACGACAGAATTTCCTTCGTTTTTAAGGTTAAAAAGTATTCCACTGTGTGTGTTTGTGTATATGTGTATATCACATTTTTAAATCCATTCATCTACTGATGAACACATAAGCTGTTTCCATATTTTGGCTATTGTGAATAATGCTGCAGTGAACATGGGAGCGCAGAAATCTCTTTGAGATTAGTGATCTTATTTCCTTTGGATAAATCCAGATGTGGAATTGCTAGTCATATGGTAGTTTTATTGTTTAATTTTCTGAAGATCCTCTATTCTATATTCCATAATGACTATATCAGCTTGCATTCCCACATATGCTTTTGTTATTTTATTTCTGGTCTGTGGCAGATTAGGAAAGCACGCACATACATACATACACACACACACACACACACACACAATTTTCTGAACCACAGAAAGTCTGAGAGGCAGAGCTCTATGGCAATAGCCCTCAGTCTTCACATTATACACTACTGTTCAGTATTTTAAAACCTCTGTTATACTCTTGTAAAACAATAATTATGGGATATTTACTACAAGTGTCTACTACATGCTGAGTATCATGGAAAAGTATATAGAGTGAAAAGACATGTCTATAATCTGGTCGGGTAAGGAGAACCGAGGCAGAGGAAACAATCGGGAAACTCAGATGCTTTGTAATGAAGACCTATGGTGGGCTCTAGATGAACCTTCATCATCAGAAGTAGCTGAAAATTCTCTTAATGCTTTCTTATCCTATCTCAAGCTACCAAAGGGCACAAAAAATTTATATTCATTATGCTGTTTTTTAAACCTAAGCAACTGTTCAAACAGACATTGAGAACACGGGCATTTCAGTAAAATCCTTAATACTTGTGAATCCAGTTTTTCTTCCTTTCTCCACCAACAGGTCTTTCTGCAATAGTCAGAGAAAAGAAGAGTAGAAAAGTCCCAAATCATTTATAACACTCAAACAAATAAAATGCACCTTTGGAATCTCACTTCACCTCATAAAGTGACTTCACACTTCACCTCATGAAAGAATGAAAAAGAAACACAAAATCCTCTTTTGTCAGCAACTTGGACTCAGTAAGACTGTATTAAACCAATTGCTTTGAGACAAAAACATCTTTGTCATCCTATAAGAGATGAGAACTGACAGATCCAAGAGGGGAAAGGGGAATGCTCTTATTGTTTATGCTTCACACCTTACAGCTTTATCCTCAAGCCAGTCTCACATACATACACACACACACACACACACACACACACACACACGCACACATGCCTGCACACGCACACACAATTGACAGATTTTTAATCTATAAAAAAGCATAAACTTCATGAAGCAATCAAGTACTCATTGTTCTTTAGCTACTTTGAGGCTTTTGTTGACATTGCCAAATATTAGCAGGAATGTTCAAAATCAATTTCACATTTAAAAAATTTCTAACATAAAGGGGATATCACCACCGACCCCACAGAAATACAAACTACCATCAGAGAATACTATAAACACCTCTACGCAAATAAACTAGAAAATCTAGAAGAAATGGATAAATTCCTGGACACTTACACTCTCCCAAGACTAAACCAGGAAGAAGTTGAATCCCTGAATAGACCAATAGCAGGCTCTGAAATTGAGGCAATAATTAATAGCCTACCAACCAAAAAATGTCCAGGACCAGATGGATTCACAGGTGAATTCTAACAGAGGTACAAGGAGGAGCTGGTACCATTCCTTCTGAAACTATTCCAATCAATAGAAAAAGAGGGAATCCTCCCTAACTCATTTTATGCCACAGGAGTTAGAATGGCAATCATTAAAAAGTCAGGAAACAACAGGTGCTGGAGAGGATGTGGAGAAATAGGAACACTTTTACACTGTTGATGAGATTGTAAACTAGTTCAACCATTATGGAAAACAGTATGGCAATTCCTCAAGGATCTAGAACTGGAAGTACCATATGACCCAGCCATCCCATTACTGGGTATATACCCAAAGGATTATAAATCACGCTGCTATAAAGACACATGCACACGTATGTTTATTGCGGCACTATTCACAATAGCAAAGACTTGGAATCAACCCAAATGTCCATCTGTGACAGACTGGATTAAGAAAATGTGGCATATATATACCATGGAATACTATGCAGCCATAAAAAAGGATGAGTTTGTGTCCTTTGTAGGGACAGGGATGCAGCTGGAAACCATCATTCTCAGCAAACTGTCGCAAGAACAGAAAACCAAACACCACATGTTCTCATTCATAGGTGGGAACTGAACAATGAGATCACTTGGACTCGGGAAGGGGAACATCACACACCGGGGCCTATCATGGGGAGGGGGTAGGGGGAGGGATTGCATTGGGAATTATACCTGATGTGAATGACAAGTTGATGGGTGCTGACAAGTTAATGGGTGCAGCACACCAACATGGCACAAGTATACATATGTAACAAACCTGCACATTATGCACATATACCCTAGAACTTAAAGTATAATAATAATAATAATAATAATAATAATAAAATTCCTAACAGTCAGCATTCTTCTTATTATGAAATCACCACAGAAACCCATGTAAAAAATATAACATTTGATGGTCCCCTTAAATATGCATGAAATTATTTTAATTATTTTATTCTCATTCTCTCTTTTACTAAAATGTGTTCCTAGTAAATTTTAAAGTGTATTTTTTAGCAAAAGTAAAAAAGGCTTAATTGTACATTCATATATATAAGTTATCATGAATTTAGATCTATATGGCTTAACAAGGATTTTCTTGTCATTCTTCACTTGATTATTCACCTTCAACAGTAGAGTTGTGAATTTAAAATTTAAATGACGTAAGTATTAACCAATAAATACTGTACACACCTTGGCATTAATTCAAATGGTATAATTCTGACAACAGTAAAACAGGAATCATGGTGGATGCACTATTATAGGGGGCACGGTAAATGTTTCAAAAGATTGCAAGATAGTGATGTCTGACCAATGGTAAAGCTAAGTCATTCCTAGTATATTAATTCCAGGATTTCACGATTAAAATGTCTTAACCATTTTATTAAAGTATAGTATACTTTAGCATAACTGATAAATAAACCCATAATTAATTTAACTTACCCATCATCGATTTACAAATTTTAAGTTACGATACAAGGTTGGTACAAAATTAATTTATTTAACGGCAAAAACCACAATTACTTTTGTACCAAAGCATACAAAGTTTCTTTGATACTGGGGTATCTTTTCAGAACAAGAAAGATCAAATAGGTCAAAGGGTTTTGCCAACAAAGTAATTGGACCGTTTACATAAATAATACCCTAATCAGGGAAACATTTCTGAAGCCTTTCTTGATCACCTTCCTATTCCTTGGTATTCCAAATGTGGGCCTCGCTGTCATCAACAGTAAGCTATGGGCATCGTGATTTATTTGTGTGTCCCTAGTACTGTGCACAAAGCCTCACTGGTAGACAGTAGACATTACATACACACTTGTCTATGAACAAATCTATTCAAGCTTTCTGTTTGGACTTGAATAAAAAAGACGAAATCTTTCCATCTATCAAGAAAACAGAACCACACTGCCTATGGGGGTTTAGCTGAGGCCAAAATATGATAAAGTTGTCACTAAAGAATTCAAAATATATATATATAAGGTTGAGAATGATCAAAATAAATGTAATGAGATTTCATTAGACAGACAACCAGTCTAGACACAAGAATGCTTCCAACCATCTGAGTAACAAGTCAATGTGACTATTTTCTGGTAAAACTGGGAATGCTTGCAGACACCAGGGATGAAAGGCATTCAACAATGATTTATTTTGAGGACGAATTTGTAAACTGCCAGATAAAGGGTAAGAGACTGCCAGGATGGTGTCCTATCCACCTCCCACTTTATGGCGATGGCCCTGAGTTGCAGACACTTGTCACTTACATGTCCTGGACTGTAAGAACTGTTCCCAATGCACAGTCAACACAAAGTCCTCTGTGGTTCACTGGAACCACGACTGGCACCATCACCATCACTGGAAACAAACAAATTCAAAAGCTAGCAAATAAAATACCTGTTTTCATCACCTGTACTAAAATATAAGTCCTGCCTAGAATAGAATTTTAAAACAAATGAAGATTGCATTCAGTACCCTGTCCATCCTTTTCCCATGCCCCTCCCTTACGCCTACCAGTAAAATCACGGTCCTCATTCAGTCCAGCAGTTCTCTGACCACACCATACCTGAGCACATTTACTGTGGACAACATGTTTGGCTTGAAGTCTTTCCTTCTACCCCAGCATAGCTACCACTGTTGTGAGAACTCCCATGTCCAGCACTCCAGGAAGGTGACATCAGGTATGAATAAGGTGATACCAGGTATCATTTGTTAAAATGTCATGAACTAGAATAAGGTCTGGAAATATACAAATGTATATAATAGATAAATAAATGACTGTTAAATATGTTTATTTGGTATGATGCTAAAAGGATATGCATTCTATTAAAGAAGCCTTGTATTTGGCAAATGTGTTCCCACATACTCATTGACAATATGATGATGGTGAGTGATGTCTATATTTATTTTAGCAAAAATAAATGTATTTTATTGCAAAATCTTCTAAAAGTACCGAAATAAAAATATTTCATTTATTAACCATCAGAATGTAAGAGCTAGTTTCCATAATCCAGGGTCTATTTAGAATATATTACATAATTATTCAGTGTTAGACACGGTAGTGATGGCTCAACAGAAAATAAGATTTTTAGTAAGGAAAATGACTAGTTCAGGAAATAAGTCAACTATAGCAAGAAATCAATCAAGTATCCATTGTGTTTGGTTCCTATAAACAATGCCTGAACATCTAGTCTGAACTGGGACAAAATCACTTTAATTGCACTACTGCTTTTCAGTTTAAAGCCACTGTCAGTAATTTAATGTCAAACTCTGGGTCTTTATTCAATTACCAGAGTGGGGGATTCCTTGAGAAATTGAGAGGTGTGCTTCAAAGTGGGATTGAGATTTGAACAAGACTATTAAGTATCTCTGTCCTCACTTTCTGTATAGCATATTTAATCAAAAGTTTAGAGTCATCATGGTTGATGTGAAAGTCAACAAAACTTATCACGTCTGAAAGAAATGACTAAGGGAACTAAAGATAAAAAACATTAAGTGTATTAGGGAACAGAAAAAAATGGGAAAGAGATGGACACAAGGAGAGGGGAAGAGAGGAATGTAATTTACAGTTTAAGTCAATAAAAAGTTTTAAAATTTCAATTATATGGAGTTAACGTGAGTAGAACTTTTAAAAATCCTCTTACAGTAGAAATAAGCAAAAAATGCTATTCTAATTAAATTCCAGCTTTCTGCTCTGAGCTTGCAGTGCTGTACTTACAACCACTTCCAAACCAAGCCAAAACCTTCCTCTAAAGAAACCTGGGAAATTGAGGTAATATTCCATAAGTGTCATCAGTGCTGTTCACACAAATATTCTCTCTCTCTCTCAAGTACATGGAAAGCTTGTACTCTCCAAATGTAAGGTATGCTCATACAACTTCTGTGGGTTGATTAAAAGTGACAAATGGGCCGGGCGCGGTGGCTCAAGCCTGTAATCCCAGCACTTTGGGAGGCCGAGACGGGCGGATCACGAGGTCAGGAGATCGAGACCATCCTGGCTAACATGGTGAAACGCCATCTCTACTAAAAAATACAAAAAAACTAGCCAGGCGAGGTGGCGGGCGCCTGTAGTCCCAGCTACTCGGGAGGCTGAGGCAGGAGAATGGCGTAAACCCGGGAGGCGGAGCTTGCAGTGAGCTGAGATCCGGCCACTGCACTCCAGCCTGGGCGACAGAGCGAGACTCCGTCTCAAAAAAAAAAAAAAAAAAAAAAAAAAAGGAATTCATTTTCATATAAACTCTACCAAAGAATCAAAGGAAACCTAAGCAGATTTTAAAACATCACATCTACCATACCGATATTCTCACTCTGCTGGTACAGCATGCAGTATTAAACCAATAACATTGACCACTAGGGTTGCATATTTGGGACATACTTATGCTAGGGAAAGAAAGTATGTATTATTCATCTGAAATTTAAGATTAACTGGGGGTTCTGTATTTTATCTAAAAACCCTGGTGACCATGCAGTTCCTTGAAATGTAATAGTGGTCAAGTTAAATAACTGTTAATATTTCTTCTGTTTTCTCTGCCTTAGGATGAATTATTCATTTGTGATGAGCAGTGTGCAAACAATAATAAAGCCAAATCCACATTTTTGTGACATCCTGACAAACTGCTGCTATATTAAAGAAATAAATTACCAGTCCTCTATTGCTCCACTGCACAGCTCTCATCCCTATTTTTGAGGCATTTCAATCAACCTTGCAATTTTCACCAAGTAGTAAGATATTAAACATATATTTTATCTGTCCTGAAATAGCATTGATTTTGAAACTGTGAGATCTTCTAATTTTTTCCAGATAATGGTCAAACTGGCCCTTTGGGTTATAAATTAGGTTTTCCATGGCTAATATACTTCACATCGGCATGTATTATACAAGCAAAAATTATGTCATCACAAGGCTCTGGTACAACATGAAGGGAGCATAAATGTCAAGATTGATGATGATGGCTCAGAGCCAGCTCATTAAAGGCAATGGTGTGAATAATATAACTATGTTGCTTTTGAAAGAACCGAATATGTATTATCCACCTATCAGTACACCAAAGCAGCATCATAAACATAGATCTCTAACTGCAGCCCATTTAAATGATGAAAGGGTGTATATTAATCTATGAAATAGATTTTACCCAGGGGGGAAAGTTGTTCTATTTATGAAAGTTAAAAACATTCAGTGCACAGAAAAGCACTTATCAGATGAGAATCCACAGCATGCAGATGCATTTTACTAATGCTTCCTGCTAAGATAAATAGTCTGTGGTCATGAAAGATGCTACCATAATTTACTAGAAATAAAAGAACTAAAAAGAGCAACATGTAGGCAGCTTTTTGTAAAGCACGGGGAGTAAATATTCTAAATTACTGGGCCTCTGTGTTTTATATAGTTAATTCAAAAATCATTGATAAAACATGACAATAAATATATATGTGTATATATATATCACAAACAAAAATAACTGAGTTTTTTTTTTATACTTACTATTCTCTAAAGGTAAGTGAATATATCTTTTGGTAATAACTGCATGCTTGATTCACATCCACCTTCATTTTCAGGATCGTCGGACCCCATTGCAATTTGTTTGTGGATATTATTTACATATGTGAATAATTCCCTATTTTTGTATCTGCGATGAGAGAAAGGATTTTTAGTTTCCATGCATAACTTTAAAATTTACCAAGATAATTCAGCAGATTCTTCCACAGTACACACCACTCAGGTCTCTTTGACTCAAAGTATCTTGTCTGTTACAACAGCAATTCATAATCCAGAAGTTACAGTATTTTTTTCTCCAATACTCTCTTAGAGACATTTCTGGGCCCATCTCTTACCTATTGATACCCAATGTACATATTCCATGGAAAAATGAAATTTCAAATAGGAAAAGTACAAAATAACCACTTCTAATTCAGGGTAGGGGATGGGGGCCTTCAATATTCTCACATACATTGTCTCTCTGAATCCCTACACAACCTTACAAGATCACTTGTAAGGTTTTCTTTCAGATTGAGAAAGTGAAGACTCAAAAGATTATGTATGCTCTCTAAGATCCCCAAACTGATAAGTGGCAGAGAACATATCTGAACCTGGGACTTCTCATTTTAGGCAGGTCATTTTTCACAGTGCCCCTGCTGGCCCATGTTGTATGAGCAAGATGATGCCCAGTAGGGTTCCGAATTCTGGGTGAGCCTGACTCTATGTCACTGGATCTTATTCCTAAAAGGGCATTTAAACATATCCTTGTTTCCCAGACTCACTGGATAACTTCTGTGGTTTGAATGTGTCCTCACAAAAATTCAGTTGTTGCCAATGTGACAGTATTAAAAGGTGGGCTCTTTAAGAGATGGATAGACCATGAGGGCTCTGCATAGAACACTGTTGACATATGACTCCATCGTAGAAAAAGACTCAATTTTATATTTCAAGAGGCATCATACCAACAGGGGCCAGATGTTCACCTAGTCAGTAGCAACAATACCCAAGCAGATCAGGTTGTCACCCTTTATTATCAGTCCTCGTCAGAGGACTCACGGGTCATAAAATGATCTGGACTTCACCAGCTCAAGACGGCCATCCTGACAGATCCCATATTGCTGTCACTAGTGATCAACACCTGGGGAATCTCTTCCTTGCAAGACATTGCCAACAGTCTGGGTCAGGCCAGGATACTCTCTTTGTCCACACTTCTTCCCTTGGACTGCTTCCTTAACCCCTTTCCTATCTCCCTTTCTCTTGATGTTAAGTGTTACTATGTTTGGTATGAAATTTTAATCTATAACATTTGTATATTGATTAAGTAAACTACTATGTATGATTTGCCATATTGACTAAGTTGTGGAGTGACTTGAGCCTGTGTGTCCATAGCTGACAACTGAGTGAACAGATAGTACAAAGGAGAATTACCTGCTTGGGAACTTTATGAAGTTCATGGTGTTTATGATTGAAATAACATCAATAAAAGTCTCACCTTGAGAAATGAAACAAGTATACTGGTTATGTCTGACCTTGCACTGCTCTCAACAGGCTCCTCTCTGTCAAATGAGAATAATATCCTTACAAAAGAGGCTTCATTCAGAGTTTGCTAGCTTGTTCTTTCTACCTTCCGGCATGCAAGGACACAGCATTCCTCCTCTCCAGAGGATGCAGCAACATGGTGCTATCCTGGAAGCAGGGAGCAGCCCTCAAGAGGCATCAAACATGCCAGAGACTTGATCTTCTACTTTGCAGCCTCCGCAACTGTAAAAATTAAATGTATGTACCTTATAAATTACCTACTCTCAGGTATTGTTTTAGTGGCACAAAATGGACAAGTTCACACACCCAGAGATGGGGTGTGAAATCCAGAAGTCAACTTTAATTCTAACCTCCCTTAACCAAACAATCAGTACACTGTGTCAATTCGTCTTCCTAAACCTTCCTCAGATGCAGTTATTTGTCCCTAACTTTATTACCACTGCCTTTGATCAGGTCTTTGTTCAAGCTCACCCAGACCACTACTCTAACACTTTAACTTGGCTTCCTAGTAAAAAGTTTCTTCTTTGTCTACTTCCAATTCATTCTTTATGGGAAAACTTTGTCTAAAATACAGTCAAACCATGTCATTCTCCTGCTTTAATTATTCCAATGTCACCTAAATTATCAATTAATAAAGTCTAAAAGTGTCCACAGGTCATATATAAGTCTCTTAACGACCTAGCTATTGATTATGTTCCTGTTGGACGGATTTCCCCATAGGGCCCAAATGAACCCCTACTTTGAAGTCTCACCAATTTCCTGATGACTCTATCATTTATCTGTCTGTCTCTATCTATCTATCTATCTATCTATCTATCTATCTATCTATCTATCTATCTATCTTTCTATCTAATTTTATTCTAGTTCTCCACAATGTTGCCCCTTTTCCCTAGAATGGCCTTGATCTGTAGCTCTGACAAATAAAATGTTGCAAAAATGATGCTTCAAATAACATTTTCTTTATCTGCTACAATTTTTAAATAGGACTTTCATTATTTCTCTTTCTTCTCATTCTCTCTCTCCTCTCTTTCCTTCTCTGTGTGTGCATATGTCTGTGGGTGTCTACATCTTCAAAGGATTTTAAGTAGTGACACTATAATTTTCAAACCACAAAATCCTTTCTTTAAACCTTCCTTAGTTCCCTATTGCCTTTTGCCTTGAGAATAATAAGCATACTAACTTTTTAGAATGATGTACAAGCCATAACTCGTGTTTCCCTCTTCAATGTAATCTCTCATTGTATATTTCCTTTCACTTGGACTTCACCAAACTATCTTTATTTATTCAAACATATCATCTGTGTATGTACTTCCTTGGATTTTCTCATGACTTTTTTAATGTTTGTATAAATTTAAGGGGTACAAGTGCAGTTGTGTTACATTGATATATGTCACACTGGTGAAATCTGGCCTTTTGACCATCACTCAAATAATGTGCATTGTACCCATTTAGTAATTTTTTATCAGTAACCCCCCCCACCCTCTGAGTCTCCATTGTCTATTATTCCACATTGTATGTCATATGTACAAATTATTTAGCTCCAAATTATAAGTGAAAACATGCAGTATCTGACTTTCTGCTTCTGAGTTATTTCACTTAAGATAATGGCCTCCAGTTCCATCCATATTGCTGCAAAAAACATGACCTCATGCTGTTTTAAATAATAAGAACCATCTTCTTACTTGACTGGGTTAAAAAAATTAAAATCCAGCTCATTCACCTTTTCAATAAGTAATTTTTAGAATTTTATAGGGAAGTTTAGATAGCACAGTATTAGTCAGTCTTGCCATGACAACTTACCACCAAAAATTCTCAATGGCTTTCAACAGCTTCATTTCTCACTCTCTTTCATGTGAGCAGCTGAGGATTGGTTACTAAACTCTTTTCCATGTACCTTCTCATTCATCCTGGGAATCAGGCTGAAGGACAAACCCTTATTTGAACTTGCCTGTTGTATGGTAATAGCTGGTAGATTCATGCAATAGCTTTTACAGTTGCCTCTTGGATTTGAGACTCAACACATCTAGTCACATATCATTGATCAAAGCAAACCCATAGATCAACTCAACATCAATAGGAGGCACTGTGTGCACTTTGGCAATAGGCAAGGATGAATAATCCTTATATTGGAAAGATGAGTCAATATTTGGAAACAATAATGCAGTCTAGCTCCTTTTACCTCCATCAAATTCATTTGAATAGTTTATCTCTAGAGTTTTGCTCTAAATAAAGAAATGTGATTTATTCAGCTTTCTATCCCCAGTACCTACCCCAATTCCTGAAACACAATGTGTTCATTAAATGTTTGCAAAATAAATTATGAGATGAATGAATACAAAAGTAAAGGAAAAAATGAAGGGAAAAGGATCTAATGTAACAACACCTCATTGCAATTAACTTTTGACAGTTATGCTGCCTTGAACTTAACCAAAAATTTCCAGAGGGCAAGTGTTTTATTCAAATTCCTAACACACCCTCCTGCAAAGTTTCTGCAAAGAGTTTGTCATAGTGTGAGTATATATTCAGAAAATCTCGCCACATAATGAATACATAAATAAATATAGTGAGTAACAATGGTAGACCCATTCATGTAAAACTATCCTCACCTGTAACTGCATTCTTATATCACTGCTCGGTAATTGTGTCTGTCATGTAAAGGAGATATGACCCTTCACTCACTGTTCTTCAAAAAAGTCTTTGATAAACGACTTGCTTTTGCTTTATTAAACCTAACTCTGGAAAGAACACACAGAAAACAAGTTTGCTTTGTTTCACTTTTAAATAAATCTATATAATGAAAATCCAAGGATGAAGAAAGGTCTACTTACAATGCCATAAAACAAAGCCAAAACACCTATTTCTGTCTTGTTTAAAAGAAAAAGCTAAAAGCATTATTTTATTGCATTTTCTGAGAGCAGCATAAGATAACATAGAAATAGTCTCTTTAACTACAGTTCAGTTATTAGGGGAGTGAGCAGAAACACTATTTGAGTGTAAGTATTTTAAAGCTGTGATGGTTAATTTTGCTGTTAGTGAGGAATCTGGGCTGGGCCATCTTCTGTTCCCTCATGTAAACGTTCAGTTGTCTGGAAAGAGATGATGGTGCTATAATTGGCATAGACATTACCACTTTGCATTGAATTTGCCTGACTTTGTCATTAATTCCATCCTTGGCATGCCTGTCTCACATTCCTTTCCAACTATAAAATTTAACATCTTACTAAATCTTCCACCACAACTAAGTAATGTTCCCTACTGATAACACTCTATTTTAAATGTGTATTTTTTCCAACAACCTAAAATGAGAATCTGTGTAAAACAGAAAAGGTATAATAAAAACTAATTTATTTGTCATAGTTGGGGAAGGAGGTTCTGAAGGAGGTTTTAAGACACCTGAGATTCCTCTCTTTTAGTGTTATGAAAAATAACCATTTTGAAGAAAATATTTCCAAAATCTATAGAACAGTTCCCTGTTTTCCTAAACAAGCATACAGATATGCATTCCCCCCAATGAATCTGCATTATTCCTACGTTTCCATTTATATGTCAAATGCTGGCACTCTTGTTTTTAAGGCTATCAACTATGGTATTTTGTTTTTGTCTTTGCTTCTTATGAAATGCACCTCAATAATTTTTTAATTTGCTACTTATTATCAACTGTAACTGAAAAAATAGAAAATTCGGATGGTAGAATTTCTCTACAAATTGAGTCAACAAGATGGGAAAAAGGGCCAATTATAAAAAGTGAAATGCAAGCACTATAGCATGTCTTTGCTATGAATAATTTTTGTTATATCAATGTTTTTCCTCCTTTTCTCGTTTTTCTTTAGTAATTAGCTTCCCCCCAAATTAAGTTCTGTACTAAAATAGATGGATAATATGATATATATTCTCAAAAAATTTAGACCAGCAATAATTGTAAGATATACCATTATTTTATCATACTCTAAAAAATAAAACTACCAATTAAACTTTTTCTCATGATTCAGATTTTATTATATTAACCAATAAATGACCATTTACTTACACATGCATTTTTATCTTGCACAGTGAAAAAGAAAGTATAAATGCAAGAAGCTAATTACAATAATCTTTCAAATGTCTTCGGCAACTTCATTTTTCTGTGACTCTCTTTTCCATCATATTGGCCTTCACCATGGGATATAATTTCCTTCAACCAGATTACATAGTTCCAGAGATTTCCCCCTAGTAATTTTCATCATTTGCTTTATCAGTTTTCTCTCATTAACCAACTGAAACTCAGTTTAAGATCTGAAAAGGCACAGCACTATGTTTATTTTCCTGGCTTAATTGGGAGAAATTGACACTTCCTTGTGACCAGATTTTTCTGTGGTTTTACTCAAAAAACTTACAAACTTTCTTTCTGATATATAGTTCCTGTTTCCTTTTTAGGATTATGGAAAACACGTATGCACACACACACTTTAAAAGAAAAGCTTTTGCCCTGGGATCTGACTGAAATGTTACATCAATATGACGTTGACTCATAGCAGAGGATATTTTTAAATTTTATTATTAATGCTGTTTAGTACATGCCTATATGTATGGGTCTCTGGGATCTGCCAGAGCCACTTTTCCTTGGTTGGCCTTTTAGATTTGCTATTTGCTTTCCTGTACAAACATACCTATGATATCTTTCCAGTCCTGGACCAGTTGGTCACTGCCCTCCCTGGAAAACACTATAGACTAAGATGGTTAAGAAAAAAGGCATCAGCTTTCTGGGGTCTCAGGAATTCCTGCGGGCTTGTTTTCATTTTCACTCTAAATGACCTTACATGAGCCATTGTGCCTTTAGCATGGCGTCTGTCCATTTCAATTGTCAAAAGGCTTAGATCAATTATCTTGGCAAGAATCAATCTCAAAGACCCATTTCTCATGCTGAACCACCTCAAACACATTTCATTCCTGTCATATCTCCCTCAGTGTCACCCAGTGTCTCTAAAACACAATATTATCTGTCTTATTTTCACTAGGTGAAAGAGGTTCAATTATCCTCCAAGTTCAGTGGCTTGCAAACACTGCCACAAAAATTCACCCTTCTCATTAACAAGAATAAATCCAGTATCTCCTTAACCCCCCCAAAATTCCTGCAAGTGCTCTAGTTCTTGAACATGACTAAGACCCACTCAGGCTGATGTGCAAAGTAAGACTCCAGCTGTAAGGCTCGCAGCCCTTGGAATCAATAGCACTCGTGGCTTTAAGCCAAGACAAGGCAGATGGGGCATGCTTTTTTAGCTATAGTGGGTGTAATGTTGGCAAAGGATTTGAGTGGTGATCCTCCTTGTTAACAGGTCTGCCCTCTCTCAGAAGAGAACTGAGGCATGAGCACGAACTAAAGATGGAAGGTAATTTGATAGTGTCTGTGGAGACAAGTAGGGCTCTTCGTTCAATACACAGTATTATAAATATTATAATGGCGTTATTAGTGAGAGCAGACTGAACAGCAGCTGGATCGTCACAGTCAAAAACGCTATAGCCTCAGGCTTAAATGTCAGAGTGTGCAGCTGAAGAAACTGTGCATCGAATGTTTTGTTCTGCAGAACCCATGGAGCTGCAGAGAAAAGAGCAATGTATTCTGCAACTTACTCGAGGGAGAAGAGCAGCTCAATATTCAGGAGAGTTTACCCAGTATTTCCTCCTAAGGAACAGTAGCGATGATATCTGAGGAATTCACTTTTGACAAGTGTGTGTCTGGCTGAAATACTGGGACCTGTGGAGCATGCCTCTGGAGGAAAGAAGTCAGCCTAAGAAATCTTAACAGTGTTTTCTGGGATATAAAAATCCCCCAGGTTCCTAGAACACGGCAGTGTGAGCCTGCATGAGAAAGAATGTTGCACGATTACCTCGCACTCTTACTAGGTTCACCGGCTTACACACCCATGCCTGTGGCCACTAGTAAGTCACCATGGAAGTATGGAGAGGTCAGCTGGAACTCTTGCCCCTGTGAAAATTCTAAGGGAAAACAGCAGAAACGTGTTGTTCAAAACCCTACTTACACTATAGATTACTAAGTAACCTCAGACAAATTTTCTGCCTTAATTCTTCCTAAGCCTTTTAAGACTAATGGGGGTCTATTAACTTCAAGGTCTTAACTTCAGACCTTAAAAATTGGTGGGACAGATAAGTCCATTGGGGACTTCAGTGTTAAGAGGAAGCCATTGAAGTGAAGACAGGTCCCTGAAAACAATATTTTACTAAAGGATAGGACTTAATCTGTGGCTTACATATGATAGTGCACAGTCACTCAGGTTGCTATAACGTATATATCATTGAAAATAATTTAAAGGCTGATGAATTATAATTTTTCTCTGCTGTAAAAGCAGTGCTTGAATTAAAGCAGAAATATTTACTTATTAATTATAGCCATTTGGGCCGTAATTCTAAGGGTGAGAAAATATTAATAGAAGTGGTAATTTGGAAGACAAAGTTTTAAGAAAGGTCATAAAAAAGAGGCCTTTTGTTCCTTGGGAAGCAATTTTCTTGGATTCAGTGTATCCCAAACCCCATGCTTACTCAAAATAGTGTCTTCCTGCACAAAGACCTTCCAAGAAAGTTAAACTGATGAAATGAGTTACAGCAGAATGAATAATTGCATAATGGATGTGAGGAAACTGATCAGTGAGGTTCCTGGCCAGTCTAGCTAAGGGGCCAAGAAAGTCAGAAATATTTGAGTCACTGTCTTATGGAGAAGGTGGATTTCCTTTAAATAGCCTTCCACAGCACATGGGTCCCTGGGCCTTGTCCGCCCATTGGCAGATGGGTGACGATAAATTGCAGCTTTGAAATATGAAGAGCAGCTCTAGAAACTATCACAAGTTTGTGACCATTCTCACAGTGGGCTTTCTGGTGGCAGGAGCCTGCTCAACTTCCAGTCAGGACAGACTGGAAGTGTAAGGGAGTTAGCTCTGAAGCAGTCCATAGCCATTGACAAACAGGAGGTGCTGGGCAAACAAAGCTCTAGAAGGACAATTCTTTAATTTTTTTCTTTTTTTCTTTTTTTTTTTTTTTTTTTTGAGATATGGAGTCTCTGTTGCATAGGCTGAAGTGCAGTGGGATGATCATGGCTCATTGCAGCCTCGACCTCCAGGACTCCAGTGATCTTCCCATTTTCAGTCTCTGGAGTAGCTAGTATTACAGAAGTGTAGCACTATGCCCAGTTCATTTTTCAGTTTTTCAGAGATGGAATCTTGCTATATTGCCTAGGCTGGTCTCAAACTCCTGGGGGAGAAACAATTCTGAGCCTTGCTGAACACAGAGCCCCAGTTTCTAACAGCAACAACATATTCATCAGTGCAACACACAATGTTTAATATATGGAATAAATAGAAATTGTGCTAGGTGAAAACATCCAATACAACAAATTAGTTGGAGATTATTAGGAAAGCAAAGAGAGAGGTTTGTTAAGCCCAGGATGGGTGGCAATTTCTGCTAGGGTCGTTGGAGGGTTGGGACTAAGTACCCATCTTTTTATGCCCCCAAACTTCAGGAACCCTGTGTGACTGTGCCATAACTCTCTAGTGTGCATTCGAAATTTAAGTCCAGGGGTCTTTTTCTCAGGGCCCAATTGCCTATAGCCACTGGGCTCTTCAGATAGTTGAGAAGCCATCTCTCCTTTTGGATTCTCAGTTTTTATTTCTCTTGTATTTTCCACCTTCTAAAGAGGAATCTATCTTTACAAATAGTCTGGAAAGTTTTAGAGAAAATGAGCAGGTGAGGGATTACTTGGCCCAAACCACAGAGCAGCTGGACTCTTGTTTCTTCTGATCTCCTTCCCACTTCCCTGCATCTGTGACATTGGCAAAGACAGAAACATGAGTTTGCAGGACAGATTACTGTATCATCGTTCCAGGGGAAAAGAAAAATATTCGTGCTTGTGGTAAGTGGCTCCACAGTGTAATTTCAAACACAGTGGTTCAGGGACCCTGGATTTGTTAAGAGAGTTCAGGATGCCTGCATAGAACGAAGTGTTCCAATTCATAATCTACCCACTTCCCATCCCAGGTGAGGACAAGCCTTTGTGTTCTAAGAGATGTAGATCAGAAGCAAGTGTCCTAACTATGCTCTATAAGACTGCGATGCTGTGTCCTTCTTAAGCAAATGAATACTCACTGCAACATCAATTAAGGATCATGTAGAAAAAGAAATTCTTTAAGTTTACCAATGAAGAAATATAAGAAAATACTGTTCTGTCCTTATCAATGAATAAGAAACACAGAAAGCCATTAACCTAATATAGGAAGTCACGAATACTGAATGGTTGTGTCTTCCCCAAAGAGAGGAGACAGTGGAAAGTGAGCCCTTCTTTCTTTCTTATCTTTCAGAATCAATGCAGGACAGGAAGAAGAAAAAAGATGGAGAACTGAGTTTGGTTTTGGCCTGTTCATCCCTGTGCTCTCCAAGAGCTATCTATAATTTCTCCTCCCTTCAGTTCCTATGTTTACAGTCTCGGAGGATGTCATCGCCAGAACTCTCTCAAAAAACAAAATGAAACCTTCAGCAAGGAGCCTCATAGAAGGGAATGAGGGCTTAGGGTACATCTCCTCCCAAAAATCAATTTAGCACTAAGATTTGACATATGTTTCCCTGGCTTTTACCCATAGAAAAGGCAAAGGCCTAGAAGAGCTCCTTCTATACATCATGTCAGGGTCAGCTTCCGGGAAGGCGGAAGCAGAAATATCTTCATGGCCAGTAAAGATGCTGCAAGTTGAGAGAACAAAAAACCCATTGGGCTGATCAGAGAGGGAAAAAAGGTGGAGATTATCCATTGATTTCATGCTTGAACTTCAGGTCAGCAGAATCCAAATGCTGGCAGATCCCTTAGATGAACATTCTTATAGCCTTCCTGCTGCCTCTCCTGGCCTGAATTTTATAAACAGAGACAGGAAGATTGGACACAGAGACAGACACCCAGGCAACTTCTGAAATCCCAGGACTGATAACTATAGCCCAGACATCTTCCTTCCATGTCCCCCAGGGAGCCTGTGTCTCTAGTCAGCACCCAGCAGGATAAACCAGGGTCCCAGGAAGCTGAGGGCACTGTCACCATCTTAAGAGATTTGTGTTTCATTACCAGAGAAGTCTCTTGCAACCCTTCCAGAGAAGAAAGTCTAACTCAGATAATTGTCTCTATACAGCGAGAAATTGTATTAGCACTTCTGGGAGCACATCTTCTGAAGAAGGTCTCTGCTTTTTCCAATCGGTGATGTCTCCTTTCTCATAGTAGCTGGGACTACAGCAATAACATACTCATTAGTAGAACACACACTGGGCAATCTATGGAATGCATAGAAATCGTACTAGGCAAAAACATACAATAAAACAAATGAGTTGAAGATTATCAGGAAAGCAAAGAGAAATGTGTGTGAGGCCTAGGATTGGTGGAGGTTTCATGCTAAGGTCAGTGAAGGGGTGGGTCAAGTGTCCACCTTCTTCATTCAGAAGACATTTGTTTCTTCATATAGGAGAATGAACTCTTCTGTCTGTGCCATGGTTTGGATTGAGGTTTGAGGAGGACATTGTCAGTCTCAGATTTAATATAGTGCCTTTTTAGCCTTCTTTATTAGTCCATCCTCACATTGCTATAAAGAAATACCAGAGACTGAGTAATTTATAAGAAAAGAGGTTTAATTGGTTGACAGTTCTGCAGGCTCTATAGGAAGCCTGGTGGCATCTGCTTCTGTGGAGGCCTCAGGGAGCTTTTACTCACAGCAGAAGGCAAAGCCAGAGCAGGCAGTTTACACGGGGAAGGCAGGATCAAGAGAGTGAGGGGGATGGTGCCACACATTTTCAAACACCAGACGTCATGAGAACTCACTGTCACAAGGACAGTACCAAGAAGGCTGATATTAACTAATATCAGTCATTAATGAGAAATCCACCCCCGTGATCCAGTCACCTCCTACTAAGCCCTACCTCCAACACTGGGGATGACCATTCAACATGAGATTTGGTGGGAACACAGATCCAAATCATATCACCTTTTAAAGAGAGGCCGGATGCATGCAAGGGGATTGTGAGGAGCTTTGCACATCCACCACCATCCAAGATCTTTTCAATCTGCTAGAATATCTTAACTTTGAAATATAGTTATCTTGTATAACTGTCATTGGACAAGGTGGACAAGGGCAAAGAATGGAGAACAAGTATAAAGTCATTCAGAAACTTTCCAAAATGAAAATAATCAAGTAAAGGTCCAGCCCTAAAACCTGGCTCAGGCAGTTCTTACCCTGTTTCCTCACTATCTTGATCTTCATATAGTTGGGGAGAGGAGGGTTACAGAGATACAATACAGCCAGAAATACTTTCACTAAGCTTCCAGGAAGGGCAAGAGATAAGCAGCTTCACATATCACAAAAGTAGAAACTGGAAGATTAGGGATGGCTAGACCTTGAAACCCACAGTTGGGATACAGCCTTTGACCCTGGATCTCTTAGTGGGGAAATAGCTGGCACCAGCCCCATACCCTGATCCCTTCTTGACGAAGCCTGGGAGGCAGGATGAACTTCTCACGTCTTAGCTTAGTATTAATGAAATTGGACAGAAGTCCAGCCTGCTGACATCCCTTTACACTCTTTTATTGCAAAGAATCATCTGAAAAAATGATAGAAAATACAAGAAACTGTTTTAAGTAACAAAAGGGAAAGTAATGACTTGCAGAATTGACAAGTGTGGGAATAGGTCTGCGTCAAGCACTGGGTTATTGCATGGGCTCAGTTGATACCCTCAGGATTCTGTTTCCTTCTATTTCACGGCTCTATCCTACTGCTTCTTCATTATCAGGTCTCATGTGGTAGAAATCAGCCTTGTAGCAAGTCTAAAGTGAAACCCTTCCAGGTTCATGTGCAACTGAAAACATGGAGCCTCTCTCACAAGAATTCCCATAAAAGCCTCATTTTCCTTCTTGGCCCTAGTTAGGTAACATGCCCATCCCTGAACCCAGTCACTGGGGATAGGATACTTCTTTTTGCCTGGGCCTGAGTCACCTACCCACCCTTGGGTTTAGCGTAAGGGTGGAAGACAACACCACCTATGCATGGATAGAAACTAAAGAGTGGAAGTAGTTTCCCTAGAAATGAATGTTGATACTTGCTTTCAAGTCTAAAACAGTTATAAAATAAGCAGAATAACTTGTTTGCCACTAAATCTCAATGAGCTGTAATTCTCAGGGACCAATAAAAATGTAATTAAATCTAGCTCCAGATATAATGACAAATGACTAATAATCCAGATTTTCTGTCATCTCTCATCCAACACAAAATAGATCTCCATAATCTATTAATCCATTTATAGAGAGCACCAAATGTTCAGACTATAAAACCACACTTGCAATCATTACTGCCACCAATTATAAATATCTTTTTTGTCTATAAATCAACCAACAATGAAAACAAAATCCAAAGTTAGCAGAGATGGAGGAAATCTAGAGAAACAGAGATTGAGCAAAATTAAAGTACTATTGCCAGTCTTGGTTTCCTCTGCAAGCCAAGACATGCTGGGATTGTACTGCCTATGAGGTGCCCGTCTTGGGCAATAAAGTGAAACCTGGCCTTCTCAGGGGAATCCTTCACACATCTCAGTGAATGACCTCCAAAAGTAATAAAAAGTGATTCTCAGTGAAACATTACTCTCATACTGATATAAAAAGAACATTGTCAAAGGTTTATTTAACTCATTGATTGATGAGGAAACCAATAAATGCTTCAACTAATTCAAAGGAAAATCCAAAATACCCAAGCAATACAGGGAGACAAGAAATGCTGAAAAGAAATTCCAAATACATGGAAAATGGCTCTATTCATAAGGTACTAACCAATTACATTCTACTGGACACAATGAATGTATATATCTATGGACAAGAAGCATTCGCATTATTATCGGTTTTATACAATTTACAGAGATGTAAAATAACTCAAACTTATGGAAGACAGGGATAATTCAGAGGAAATTTAATATTCAAAAGAGTACATTTTGTCATTTCAAAGTCTTTCACAGTATCTCATGATACCCCAATATACCTCGATAGGCATTCCATTTAGCAAGAGGCATGTGACCCCATTCTCATACTGTACTCTATTACACTGCAACAAAAGAAGAGATTTTTCTTACCCTTCTAGTCTCATAATATCTTTAGTGATATAGTTCTCCTAATTTTGTTTGAATCCCCTTACTCCTAGAACTGAACTACAAGCCATTCATGTTAGACCAACATAGTGTAAGTTCATCATATGGTACTCAAAGTCACCTCTGCTTAGCACAATATAAGTATACAAATGACATATCTTATTTTTTATATACCCTATATAGGCTATTTATATATTTTATTATGTTTTGTGTTGACTCTTAACAGCTCTTTGTTTTGCAGAATTTGTTTATGAAATTCCTTTCAGATACACTCTATGTTCCGTTTACATTTTACAGTGACCACATTCATCTTATTCCATTCTTTTGTTCATTGAACATTCTTTCATTAAAAAAACAAATTCAACATTAGTATCACGAGCTGGTAAGTTGAACATGTACTGGCATTAATTTGACAACTTTGAGAATTGCTTTTCAAATTTGATTTGTTGAAACACATAATGGCTATCTTTCATAATGGAATTTCCTTTATTTTCTTTTTCAGGATTACATTAATTCTCTTGATGAACAACCTTTTAAATTGTTGTCTGCTAATAAAAATAGAACATTGTCATCAAATTTTAATCCTTTTTTTCTCAACATACACATAATGATACTCCTGGTTTCCATACTGGAAGAATATTTAATAACATTAACATAAAAGAATTGGATTCAACTGAATTTGGTTTCAAATGACAGTCATGACAATCACCATAATTACCTACTTCAGCTCAGAATGTCCTGTGCACAGGTAATATTTATTTTAAGAACCTCGATATCTATAAGAATGAAGTTTTGTAATTTATCTCTTTAACATACTGAACAAGTTCTCCCAAGTAATGGAATATGTCAATAACAGTGTTTGCACTTCTTTCAATTTACATAATTCGGTTGCTAAGGAGACACTGAATATGATGAACAAGAAATAAATAGGCCTCACAATAAATTATTTAAAGTGTCAACAGGAATTTTTGAGATTATTCCAACAGAATGAAAATATTATTTCAATACATCAAATAAAAAGGGAAGTCTCTCAACTCGATTTGATGAAAAGAGCCAACGGTTTTAAGATATGAAAGAACTGAAAAACCCTAACCTCCAAATGTTTTACAAAAGTTTTACCAAAAATTTTTAAAAGCTTATCTTATGCAGGTTGTCTTATAAAACTTGTTACCCAGATCATTTCATAGGGTAATCTGTAACATCACTTTCAAAACTCAATAAGGCAACACAAGAAAATCACTTAGAGACATAAATTCAAGTGTATGAATAAGATATTAGTTAAGAAAATACAACAATATATTTTAAAAATCACATTCAATTATTAGGCTATACACCAGGAATGAAAGACTGGTGCAATATAAGCAAATGTATAAATATACTTCAAAATAACAGAGTAAAGAAGAAAATTACACGTTTAGTAGATAGAAAACTATATATGTTAAAACATAAATATCAATTTGTGAATTTAATATGTTTTAGCAAACAGAAAATTTCCTTAACACTTATAAAACAGAAGTTGAAAGATGGTTAATACTGTGATGATTAATACTGAATGTCAACCTGAACTGATTGAAGGATGCAAAAAAAAATAAAAAAAAAAAAAAAAAAAAAAAAAAAACTCCCAGCCTACATCTTTCTCCTGTGCTGGATGCTTCCTGCCCTTGAACATTGGACTCCAAGTTCTTCAGTTTTCGGACTCGGACTAGCTCTCCATGCTTCTCAGCTTGCAGACAGCCTATTGTGGAACCTTGTGACCTGTGAGTTAATACTTAATAAACTTCCTATTATGTATATATTATGTATATATCCATGCTATTAGTTCAGTCCCTCTAGAAAACCCTAACAAATTTTTGTACCTGGAGTGGTTCTAAAGGAACAGAATATTAAGGATGGAGTTCTTTCATTGGTTTTGGGGTTTCTGGAGTTGGCTACTTAATGTAATTAGACCCCAAAATGCTAAGGACTCTACTTCTAATAGTATGGAAAATACTGATAGTCCTCACGTGAACTGTTTAGAGAATTAATATATGCATTTGCCACTCCTGATTGATCACCCATGAGAGGCAAGGAGTTGAGTGACTTTATATATAATACCTTTGACCATATGTGGAGAACCAAGGAATTTAATGAAGCTGGCTGGTTGCTCCTAAATTCACTGGACAAAGTGATGAAAAAAAATGATGAAATCAGAGATTCTATCTCCTGGCTTCAAGAGTAAATGCTGAGCCTCAAATCTGCTAAGACTGCCCTGAGTAAGAGTCTTATCTCCCATAGAGAAAGAGTTGAAATTGTGGAAAAACAGACACACGCTCTTATTATGCGAGTGGCTGACCTGCAATGAAAGGTGCATGCACAGCCTCACCAGGTGCCTACTGTTAAAGTCAGGACACTGATCGGAAACCCCACAACTTGGAATGGGGACGTATGGAAGGACGCTGATAAGGCTGGCGACACTGAGCTTGTAAACTCTGATGAACCTTCTTTTGCCAGACAAAACAGCTTCCCCATCCCCAAGTAGTGGCAACATCCCCATCCCAGTGCTGCCATCAACCTTTCTGCCTTTCTCTGAGGAGATAAACCTGGTGCTGCCTAAGGCAACAGTGATGGCCTCCCCAAAGCAGTTGCCAGGCAAGATAATGTTGATTCTCCTCACAAGCCACTCCCAACACCTCTGTTTGCTTCTAGACCTATAACTAAAGTCCTGGTGGGCCCCTAGAGGTGAGGTTGAGAGTGTGACCCATGAGGAGGTGCACTACACTCAAAAATAAGTGCTTGAGTTTTTAATTTATGTAAGCAGAAATCTGGAGAACAGGCATGGGAATGGATATTAAGGGTGTGGGATAATGGTGGAAGGAACACAGAATTGGATCAAGTTGAATTTATTGATTTAGGCCCACAAAGCAGACACTCTGCATTTAATGTTGCAGCTCGGGGAGTTAAAAAAGAGTCTAATAGTTTATTTGCTTAGTTAGTTGAAATATGGATTAAAAGATGCCCACTGTGAGAGAGCTGGAAATGCCTGCTCCCCCTTGGTTTAATGTAGAGGAGGAGATCCAAAGACTTAGGGAGAGCGGAACGATGGAGTGGATTAATCACTTTAGACGTACTCATCTCAGCTGGGAGGGTCTAGAAGCTATACCCTTGACCAATGCCTTGCAAAAAAGATCTGTGAGGGCAGCACCTGCATCTTTGAAGAGCCCTGTAATTGCTCTTCTCTGTATGTCAGATCTAACAGTGAATCTCAGTCACTGAACTACAAAATTTAAATACAAAGGAAATAATTGGATCCCAAGGTGGTACGTGCCAAATAGCAGCACTCGACCATCAAAGGCAAGGTGGGCATAGCTACTTTAATGGACAGCAGAGGCAAAGCAGCAATCAGAATAGTCTGACTCTTGTACAGCTCTGGCATTAGCTAGTTAGTCACAATGTTCCTAGAAGTGAAATTGACAGAAAGCCTACTACATTCCTACTTAAACCATATAAGCAGAAAACTTCTAGGTCAAATGGACAAAAGATGAATTTGAATTATAAAACAGAGAATTACAGGCCCTCAGTTTCCGGACTTGAACCAGTTTAGAGACCCAGAAATGCTTGAATGAAGGGGATGCCAGTTGTCCTGAGGAAAGACCCCACTACACTACCAACAATTTATGCTGTTAATCTTTCTCCTATCCTTCCCCAAAGAGACCGCTAACCTCTGACTAGGGTATCTGCGC
This sequence comes from Rhinopithecus roxellana, assembly GCF_007565055.1. Taxonomy (NCBI): domain Eukaryota; kingdom Metazoa; phylum Chordata; class Mammalia; order Primates; family Cercopithecidae; genus Rhinopithecus; species Rhinopithecus roxellana. Next base: position 95,168,885 of record NC_044551.1, read on the forward strand.
ATTGGGCAAAGGAAATGATCAGACATTTCAGGGAGACCGGACACTGGCTCTGAGCTGACGTTAATTCCAGGGGACCCAAAACGTCATTGTGTTCCTCCAGTGAAAGTAGGGGCTTATGGAAGTCAGGTAATTAATGGGAGTTTTAGCTCTGGTCTGACTTACAGTGGGTCCAGTGGGTCCCCACTCATCCTGTGGTTATTTTCCCAGTGCCAGAATGCATAACTGGCAGACATACTTCACAGCTGGCAGAACCCCCACATTGGCTCCCTGACTTGTAGGGTGAGAGCTGTTATGGTGGGAAAGGCCACATGGAAGCCATTAGAGTTGCCTCTACCTAGAAATATGGTAAATCAAAAACAATGTTGCGTCCCTGGAGGGATTGTGGAGATTAGTGCCACCATCAAGGACTTGAAAGGTGCAGGGATGGTGAAAGATGCAGGGGTGGTGATTCCCAACACATCCCCGTTCAACTCTCCCATTTGGCCTGTGCAGAAGGCAGATGCCTCTTAGAGAATGACAGTGGATTGTCATAAGCTTAACCACGTGGTGACTCCAACTGCAGCTGCTGTACCAGATTTGGTTTCATTGCTTGAGCAAATTAACACATCTCCTTGGACCTGGCATGTAGCCATTGACTTGGCAAGTGCCTTTTCTCCATTCCGGTCCATAAGGCCTAGCAGAAGCAATTTGCCTTCAGCTGGCAAGGCCAGAAATATACCTTCACTGTCCTACCTCAGGGGTATATAAACTCTCCAGCTTTGTGTCATAATCTTATTCAGAGAGACCTTGATTGCTTCTCACTTCCACAGTATATCACACTGGTCCTTTACATTGACGGCATTATGTTGCCTGGATCCAGTGAGCAAGTAGCAAACACACTGGACTTACTGGTGAGACATTTGTGTGCCAGAGGATGGGAAATAAATCCAACTAAAATTCAGGGACTCTTTACCTCAGTAAAATTTCTAGGGGTCCAATGGTGTGGAGCCTGTCAAGATATTCCTTCTAAGGTGAAGGACAAGTTGCTGCATTTGTCCCCTCCTACAATCAAGAAAGAGGCATGATGCCTAGTGAGCCTATTCAGATTTTGGAGGCAACACATTCCTCATTTGGATGTGTCTCTGGCTTACTGAATCACCTAACAGGTTGCCAGTTTTGAGTGGGGCCCAGAATGGGAGAAGGCTCTGCAACAGCTCCAGACTGCTATGCAAGCTGCTCTGCCACTTGGGCCATAGGACCCAGCAGATCCAATGGTGCCTGAGGTGTCAGTGGTAGATAGGGGTGCTGTTTGGAGTCTTTGACAAGTCCACATAGGTGAATCACAGCAGAGGCCTCTAGAATATTGGAACAGAGCCCTGCCATCTTCTGCAGTTAACTACTCTCCTTTTGAGAGTCAGTTCTTTGCCTGTTACTGGGCTTTCATGGAAACTGAATGTTTGACTACAAGTCATCAAGTCACCATGCAACCTGAATTGCCTATCGTGAACTGGGTGCTTTCTGACCCATCTAGCCATAAAGTGGGTCACGTGTAGCAACATTCCATCATCAAATGGAAGTGGTATAAACCTGATCGGGCTCAAGCAAGTCCTGAAGGCACAAGTAACTTACATGAGGAAGTGGCTCAAATGCCCATGGTCTCCACTCCTGCCACCCTGCCTTCTCTCCTCCAGCCTGCACTGAAGGCCTCATGGGGAGTTCCCTGTGATTAGCTGACTGAGGAAGAGAAGACTAGGGCCTGTTTTCACTGAGGGTTCTGCACGACATGCAGGCACCACTCGAAAGTGGACCGCTGCAGCACTACAGCTACTTTCCAGGACATCCCTGAAGGACAGTGGTGAAGGGAAATCTTCCCAGTGGGCAGAACTCCAAGCAGTGCACCTGGCTGTGCACTTTGCATGGGAGGAGGAATGGTCAAATATACTATTATATACTGATTCATGAGTTGTAGCCAATGGTTTGGCTGGATGGTCAGGGACTTGGAAGAAGTATGATTGGAAAATTGGTGACAAAGATGTCTGGGGAAGAAGTATGTGGATGGATCTTTGTGAGTGGTCAAAAACTGTGAAGATATTTGTATCTTATGTGAGTGCTTTGTATCTTATGTGAGTGCTCACCAGCGGTGACCTCAGCAGAGGACAATTTTAATAACCAAGTCAATAGGATGACCCGTTCTGTGGACACCATTCAGCCCCTGTGCACAGCCATCCCTGTCATCACCCAGTGGGCCCATGAGCAAAGTGGCCATGGTGGCAGGGATGGAGGTTATGCATGGGTTCAGCAACATGGACTTCCACTCACCAAGGCTCTCCTGGCTATGGTCACAGTTGGGTGCCCAATTTGCCAGCAGCAGAGACCAACACTGAGCCCTTGATATGGCATCATTCCTTGGGGTGACCAGCCAGTTACCTGGTGGTAGGTTGATTATATTGGACCTCTTCTATCATGGAAAGGGCAGTCGTTTGTCCTCACTGGAATAGACACTTACTCCAGATACGGGTTTGCCTATCTTGCATGCAATACTTCTGCCAAGACTACCACCCATGGACTCATGGAATGCCTTATCCACCATCATGGTATTCCACACAGCATTGCCTCTGACCAAGACACTCCCTTTATGGCTAATGAAGTGTGGCAGTAGGCTCATGCTCATGGAATTCACTGGTCTTACCATGTTCCCCATCATCCTGAAGCAGCTGGATAGAATGGTGGAATGGCCTTTTGAAGTCACAATTACAATGCCAACTAGGTGACAATGCTTTGCAGGGCTGGGGCAAAGTTTTCCAGAAGGTCGTGTATGCTCTGAACCAGCATCCAATATATGGTACTGATTCTCCCATAGCCAGGATTCATGTGTCCAGGAATAAAGGGGTGGAAGTGGAAGTGGTACCACTCACATCACCACTAGTGATCCACTAGCAAAATCTTTGCTTCCTTTTCCCACAACATTATGTTCTGTTGGCTTAAGAAGTATTCATTCCAGAAGGAGGAGCACTACCAACAGGAGACACAACACCGATTCCATTAAACTGGAAGTTAAGATTGCCACCTGGACACTGGCCTCCTTCCACCTTTAAATCAAAAGGCTAAGAAGGGAGTTACAGCGTTGGCTGGGGTGATTGACTCAGACTATCAAGATGAAATCAGTCTATTACTCCACAATGGAGGTAAGGAAGAATATGCGTGGAATATAGGATATTCATTAGGGCATCTCTTAGTATTATTACCATGTCCTGTGATTAAGGTCAATGGGAAATGACAATAGCCCAATCCAGTCAGAACAACAAATGGCCCAGACCCTTTAGGGATGAAGGTTTGGGACACTCCACAAGGAAGAAAAAAAAAAAAAAACACTACCTGCTGAGGTGCTTGCTGAAGGCAAAGGGAATTCAGCTGGGTAGTAGAAGAATGTAGTCATCAATACCAGTTACGATCATGTGACCAACTGCAGAAACGAAGGCTATAATTGCCATGAGTATTTCCTCCTTTTGTTAAAAACATGTTTGTGCATGTATACACTTGTACTAAGAAAATATCTTAATTTTATTTATCACATGACATAAAATGTATTGACATCATATCAGCATTCAGGTATTGTTAACCTTTTCTAATTGTATTTGGATGGGGCATAGGTGTGCGTTTCTGGCCGTATGAAGGATATTTGTATTAAGTGTAATTATGACTTTATTATTGTCTTTATTAGAAGATTATGTATGATCTCAGGAGATGTGTATGGGTTCAAGTTAACAAGGGGTGGACTTTTAATGGTTAATAATGAGTGTCAACTTGATTGGATTGAAAGATGCAAAGTATTGGTTCTGGGTGTGTCTGTGAGGGTGTTGCCAAAGGAGATTAACATTTGAGTCACTGGGCTGCGAAAGGCAGACCCACCCTTAATCTGGGTGGGCACCATCTAATCAGCTGCCAGCACAGCTAGAATACAAAGCAGGCAGAAAAACGTGAAAAGACTGGACCGGCCTAACCTTCCAGCCTGCATCTTTCTCCTGTGCTGGATGCTTCCTGCCCTCAAACATCAGACTCCAAGTTCTTCAATTTTGGAACTCGGACTGGCTCTCCTCGCTTGTCAGCTTGCAGATGGCCTATTGTGGGACTTTGTGATCATGTGAATCAATACTTAATAAATTCCCTGTATTAGTTAATTTTTACCCTGCTGATAAAGACATACCTAAAACTTGGCAATTTACAAAAGAAAAGTTTAACTGGGCTACACTTCCACATGGCTGGGGAAGCCTCACAATCATAGCAGAAGGCAAAGAAGAGCAAGTCACATCTTACATGGGAGACAGCAGGCAAAGAGAGATATTGTGCAGGGGAACTCCTCTTTTTGAAAACTTCAGATCTCATGACACATTTACTATTATGATAACAGCATGGGAAAGATGTGCCCTCATGATTCAGTTACCTCCCACTGGGTCCCTTCCATAACACATGGGAATACAAGACAAGATTTGGGTGGGGACACATATTCCACCCCTGGCCCCTCCCAAATCTCACTCCTCACATTTCAAAACCAATCATGCCTTCACAAGAGTCCCCCAAAGTCTTATACTCATTTCAGCACTAATCAAAAATCCACAGTACAAAGTCTTACCCAAGACAAGATCAATCCCTTCTGCCTATGAGCCTGTAAAATCAGAAGCAGGATAGTTACTTTCTAGATACAGTGGGGTTACAGGCATTGGATAAATACAGCCATTCCAAATGGGAGAAATTGGCCAAAACAAAGGGGCTAGAGGCCCCATTCAAATCTAGCAGGGCAGTCAAATGTTAAAGCTCCAAAATGATCTCCTTTGAATCAGTGTCTCGTATCCAGGTCATGCTGATGTAAGAGGTGGGTTCCCATGGTCTTGGGCAGCTCAACCCCTGTGGCCTGCAGAGTACAGCTCCCCTCTCAGCTGCTTTCATGGCCTAGCAAATTGAGCATCTGTTGCTTTTCCAGGCAAACAGTGAAAGCTGTTGGTGGTTCTACCATTCTAGGGTCTGGAGGATGGTTGCCCTTTTCTCACAGCTCTACTAGGCAGTGCCCCAGTAGGGACTTCGTATGGGGGCTCTGCCCCCACATTTCTCTTCCACGCTGCCCTAGCAGAGGTTCTCCCTGTCTCACCCCCAACAAACTTCTTCTTGGACATTGAGGTGGTTCCATACCTCTTCTGTATCTAGACAGAGGTTCCCAAATGCCAGTTCTTCACTTCTGTGCACTCACAGGTTCAATACCATGTGAAAGCTGCTAAGGCTTGGGGCTTACACCCTGAGAAGCCACAGCCCAAGCTCTACATTGGCCCCTTTCAGATTAGCTGGAGTTGCTGGGACACAGGGCACCAAGTCCCTAAACCACACACAGCACAGGGATCCTTGGCTGGGCACACAAAATCATTTTCTTCTAGGCCTCCATGCCTGTGACGGGAGGGGCTGCTGTGAAGACTTCTGACCTGCCCTGGAGACATTTTCCCCATTGTCTTGGGGATTAACAATGGCTCCTCATTACTTATGCAAATTTCTACAGCTGGCTTGAATTTCTCCTCAGAAAATAGGTTTTTCTTTTCTATCACATTGTCAGACTGCAAATTTTCTTAACTTTTATGCTCTGCTTCCCTTACAAAACTGAATGCTTTTAACAGCACCCAAGTCACCTCTTGAATGCTTTGCTGCTTAGAAATTTCTTCCACCAAATACCCTAAATCATCTCTCTCAAGTTCACAGTTTGAGAAATCTCTAGGGCAGGGGAAAAATGCTGCCAATCTCTTTGCTAAAACATAACAAGAGTCACCTTTACTCCAGTTCCCAACAAGTTCCTCATTTTCATCTGAGACCTCATCCTGGACTTCAATGTCCATATCGCTATCAGGCTTTTGGTCAAAACCATTCAACAAGTCTCTAGGGAGTTCCAAACTTTCCCACATTTTCCGTCTTCTTCTGAGCCCTCCAAACTATTCTAACCTCTGTTACCCAGTTCCAAAGTCACTTCCACATTTTTGGATATCTTTTCAGCAACACCTTACTCCCTGTACCAATTTACTGTATTAGTCCTCTTTCATGCTGCTGATAAACTCTTAACTGAGACTCGGCAACATGCAAAAGAAAGTGGTTTAACTGGACTTACAGTTCCACTCCCCTTTATATGTATATATATATGTCTTATTATTTCCGTCCCTCTAGAGAACCTTGACTAATACATACCTCTTTTAGGTTGAACTACAAGAAAAAATATATATATTTTAGACAAATATATTAAATTTATTTTAATTCCCTCCTGAAATTTGATTGGAAATTTCTTTTATTTATATACTAATTTTGAGCAAAATTGCATCTTCATAATATTAAGACATTCCAACTAAGAGCATGGATAACCCATTTATTTTATACACTTTAAGAAAGTATAATCTTTTACTATATATAAATGTGATTGATTTTGTTAATTTCTGTATATTTTATACATTGTGTTGCTATTAATGTTTTCCTTAAGTGTATTTTTTCTGGCTGATCATTGTTGTTATAAAGTTTTTGTAAGTTGATGTTATACTCAGCAACTGTCATAGTTTGCTATTTACTTTTGTAGCTTTTTGACTGGGAGGATAACATTATCTATAAATTAAAACAACTATTTCTTCTTTTTAAATTCACACATGTATTATTTCTTACTTATTAGCACTGGTCAGAACTATTAGTATTATTTTTTGTTCATTAGCTTTTGAGGACCAATTTGGCAATATCATTTTTTAAATAACAGTTTTACTAAGATATAATTCACATACCATATAATTTCACACTTAAAGTATACAACTGAATGATTCCAAATAGATTCTCAATTGTGGAAATGTCACTCCAATTAAAATGATTCATCTGACTACTTCACAATTAACAACTTTGGTTTTAAAAAGGACAACATGGACAAAGTTAAAAAGCCAATAGACTGAGAAAAGATATTTCCAATACTATATCTAAAGACATAAGTAAACTGACTTTAAAAAAAGGGGGGGGGCTGGGTGAGGTGGCTCACACCTGTAATCCCAGCAGTTCTGGGGGCCAAGGTGGGGGATCACCTGAGGTCAGGCGTTTGAGACCAGCCTGGCCAACATGGGGAAACCCCATCTCTACTAAAAATACAAAAATTAGCCAGGCATGGTGGTTCGTGCTTGTAATCCCAGCTACTTGAGAGGTTGAGGCAGGAGAATAGCTAGAATCCAGGAGGCAGAGGCTGCAGTGAGCTGAGATCACACTGCTTCACTCCAGCCTGGGCAACAGAGCAAGACTCCACCTCAAAAAAAAAAAAAAAGGATATTCTGCAAATCATTAAGAGACAAGAATCCAAATAGAAAAATAATTCTACACAAAATACATTAAGCATGTCACCAAAGGAAATATAAAAAGGCTGAGCAATATATGAAATGATTATCAAACTTATTTGTGACTAGACAAATTAAAAAAAACAGAGAGACAAAATTCTATTCCCATCAAATTGCTTAAACTTAGAAAGATGTATAACAGGAGCCCTTCCCATTGCCGTTCATGAGGGTATAGAATGGTATAATCATTCTGCAGATATACCTGGTAGTGCTCTGTAAAAACAAGTATACTTAGTGCTAGGATTCTGCATATATTCCCAGATATATTTTCACATAAATTGGATAGGGAACATATCATTAATGAGAAACAGCTGCAGGCAATCCACTGTCCATCCCTAAGAAGAATGAATACATAAAATGTCATAGAATACTATGCAGCAATATATAAATACATAAATACACAGCATCAATAAATGCTACATAAATACACAGCAACACGGACATATCCAGAAACCAGAGGTTTTACCAAAACAGAGAAAGACAATGAGATCCAGGGTCTAACATCATTTCACTAAATGAAATTGCCTCCACATGGAGTAATAATACATGTTATAGATAAACACATGTAATAGAAGAATCTGTCTGAAATGTATTATAATGGCTACCTATGAATAAAAATGGAGTAGACAGAGTAAAGGAAAATGAAAATGGGGAAAATGAACAAAAGGAAAAAATAGATAAAATAAGATATATGATGCCCAAACTGCTAAAGACAGTGTGCTATGATATGAGTAATACATTAACACCCAGTTCCTGAAGTTCAGAGAGAAGGACTGCATCACTTCTGTAAGTTTCCACAGCCTGTAAGAGGCAAAGAACATCTTGACCTCGGATCTTCTGAACCCAAGCCAATCCCTCTATCACCTATTAACAGCAATGATTGTAAGAGCATATACTATCTCGTTTGACACAACAATCCAGTGGGTTAAACATAGTGGATCTTATAATCTCCATTTTACTAATTAACAGACCATGACTATTATTATACAACCAGTACTACAGTTAATAGTTGGTACATCTTGAACTTGAAATATGGGATGTCAGTTAACATGGGGCACTCTTCCCACCATATCATCATTCTTTCAGTAAGTTATAGTCTCCTATCACATAATTATCTCCTTTGAGAGTTCTTTTAGAATAAATGTGGTTTCATTTCAATTCTATTTGTTGAATAATTGGTAGCAAGGATACATCAATTTTTAATAGTTTTTTTCTTCCAAATGTATTTTAGGTTCAAGGGAGTACATGTTCAGGTTAACATTAAAATGCATTTTGTTTTGTTTTCTCAGATAAGGATCTCTAATAATTCAGACACAGAAGACAGAAAATCTTTCTACTTTGCTTATGGACAAATATGTCCTAGACTTACAACACCAGAATTTCTGCTTTATAAATGTAAATAGTTTAAGGCAGTAATATTAAGGCAATGTAAATTGAGCAAGAGAAAAAGTTATTAAAAAGGCAAAACAACGATAATGTTATAAAAAATTTATCTCTGCGCCTTTGGGACTTCACCTACCTTGTTTGTTTTCCTCCTAGAGGCCAGTTTTAGCGATTTTCCAGAACAAATAAAAAAAAAATCAGGAAATATACAACATATTTAGAAGTTAAAATATGTGTTTCCAAAAAAAAAAAAAAAAGATAAAAAATACTAAATGCAAGGCATAATAATGAATTAGAAAAATACCATAATGGGGACTTGAAAGACTGAGAAAATTGTTGCATGCCTGGAAAGATCTGAATAGGCACCGTGGAACAGAACATGATATTCCAGGAAAACATCCTTGTTCTTTGAGATATATGCAAATTGTTTAGGAATGGAATGTCAAGAGAAGGGAAAGCTAACAAAGCTATAAAAATACAAACAAATCATGAGCTTAGATGAAGTGTATGCAGGAATTAATGGAATTATTCTTGTAACTTTTCTGGAGGGTTAGAGTTTATAAAATGTGAACATAATAAGTTATTATATAAAATATATTAAGTGGGAGCTTAATGCAATAGTCATTAAAGAAGTATTTTTATGGTTTCTTTGGACTCCACTAATCCACTAATCTAAAACAATACCACTCCTCTTTTTTTTCAGTCCTTCATGATATTAACAGTATATTTTGCAGAATGTCTCTTGTTTTCACAATGTTTTATACAAATTAAAAAATCTTTGCATTAATACTGTACAATTCATATTACATCATTTTTACTGCACAAGAGGCCATATGTCTTGTGCCAACATTAGTAATATTGCATTTTTTAGCTTGTATTTCAGGTGGTGTTTAACCATATTTATTCCTTGTGAAGGTACCTCTTATTATTTATATATGCAGGTAATAACCTGGGTGACATACAGGGACTATATAACAAACAGTTTTCTAAATTTTTTCTCCAATAATTTTAACATTCATTGATAATTCCTGCTGGAATTCATTATTACCACAGTGGTTGTAAAAAGATTTTTTCTAGTATTTCTTATTTACTTATTAGTTTGTATTCTTGTGTGAGGAAGGCTTTACTGCCCCCTTTCATTTTTAGTTTTTGTGAAGCAATTTTCAGATAGTTTCTACATATATTAAATGCAAGGATATGATTTGTTTAGATAGACAACTCTCTTATAAAGAAAAAAAGAAAGATTTGAATATTTTCCCACCCTATTACATTTTTTATTATTTTCTTACAGCCTCTTGTTAAGCTTCATGGTTATATAATATGTTACATGTATTTACTCCCCAAGAAGATACAAGCTCTTTTAGAGATCATCTCACATGTCTACATTGCTTGGTAAAAATTGTCATAAGTAAGGCATAGTGAGTGCTCAAAAAATATGTAGTGAATAAATTAATTTTCAAACATAGTTGATGAATGAATTTATAATGTCTTAAAAATTCCTTCAACAGTTTTTTTAAGCTTTTAGTTTTGCATTTATAGCAATAATAAATTTATTCAAATTCTAAATAAATGCAAAAGGAAAAAATAAAAAGCAGTGGAAGAAATTAGTCTTATAGTAATCAATGTTTTGCCAACTAGGAAAGTCACATGTCCTTAGAGAAGATTCTTTACAAAAATATCAAATGCTGGAAGTTCATAGATATAAGACAATGGAAGAAGGGAAAAAATATAGGAATATTGAAGAGAAACTTAAATGCTATTATTAGAAAATACAACGTATACAGCAAATTGTGCTTCTACATTGAAAAATATAACCTGCTTCTTAGGCTAAATTATGTAATGTTAACAATAGCAAGAAAAAATGTATTTGAATCTGCATTTGTTCTATAAAAACCAAAAAAAGAAAAAATATAGAAGTATCATATAGAAAGCCCAAAGTAGATGAAACTAGACTAATAGTAACTCTAAATATGCAACAATATGGACAAAACTGGAGGACATTATGTTGAGTGAAATAAGCCAGGCATAGAAAGACAAATGTCACATATTCTCACTTATAGTGGGAGCTAAACTAGTGATTTCATGGAGGTAGTGAACAGAATGGTGTTACTAGAGGGCAGGAGGGCAGAGGGGGATAAAGAGGGGGTGGTTAATGGGTATACAAGTACAGTTAGATAGAAGGAAGAAGACCTAGTGTTTGGTAACACAATAGGGCAACTGTAGTTAACAATAATTCATTGCATCTTTCAAAATAACTAAATGAATAGATTCTAAATGTTCCTAAAACAAAGATATAATGTTTGAAGTGACCGATATTCCAATTACCCAAATTTGATCATTACACACTGTATGCTCATATTGAAATACAATACTTACAACATAAATATGTACAACTATTATGTATCTATAAAAATTGTAAAATGTTCTAGTAGCATCCTGAATTCTATATCCTTACCCTCTTGGCATAGAATGAACCAACAATTAAGGACCACTGTGTCTAGATGCAGATAGTACATTACCTCAGGGCATTAATAGAAAGTACACATAAAATAATAATATTTAAAAAGTTATAAAGAAAATCTGAGCATGTTATATATGTTAATTAATCCTCACAATATAGCCAAGAGATACATATAGCTATTACTTACATTTCACACTTGAAAACAGTAAGATTTTGGTTAAAAAAAAAAAAAAAAAAAAAAAAAAAACACTTGCCTTAAATCACACATAAAGTTGGTGGAAGTCAGTGTTGAAAGTTAACGGTTGCATTCATTATCAATAATAGCATCAATTGTTTACCTTAATGATGAAAATGCAAAACACTATACAAATGTACAGATGTGGGGTGTGTGCATGTATGTGTGTGTGCAAGAGTCTTTCAATAGAGACAATTTGTTAGTAACTAGTAGGTATTGGATGATTCAGTAAACTGTAGGAATGGCTAGTTGAGGATCTTAAGAGTGAGAAACAGGATATACATAAAGACATGGGGAGAAGAATTAACTGAAATTGAGAAAAGGAGGGCAAAGCTGATTCTTGAGTAAGAAGTATGGATGGGGTGTTGGGTAATGGCAGCAACTAAGTAGGAGTTGACTCAAAATTTGGGTAAGAGAGGCAGTCAAATGCTAGCAAGGCTAGGAGATCACATTTTTACACTTAATGGGGGTCATTATTCTCCTAGATGAAGATTACAGGTTCAGTTATAAAAATAAGAGACTGCCCTCCATATCACACTGTGGCACACTATTGAGTTGCCTCGACATCTTCAAATTAGCACTGCAAGTTGTGGATGAAAGTTATTTTATTAAGTTTCTAATAACGTTATCAAAATAACATAGAAATGTAAGAAACTTCATAGTTTTTTTCTGTCTTTTGTGTATGAGTAGTACTCATTAACGAGACGCTGTCTGGTTAAGTATGTGCTGAAGACATTACAGATCTTAACACCTGCAAAAGTGTTTAATGAATTACTATAAACCTTGATGGAATCACCTGGCTGTTTTCCTAATTTAAAGATAATCTCAAAAATAATTTGATCCTATCATCACTTAAGTTGTATGTGTAAGATGTTATTAGTTGGTAAGAAAAACAATAATTGAATTATAATTATTGAGAGGACATACAATATACCAGTCTTTAGCAGCACACAAATGATACGCCTCTCTTGTTGAAACACCTAAACCTAGTTTTCTGAATCTCCAGAGACCAAACAAAACTAGTGATGCTTTTAATTGTCCTGACTTGGCCGGGCGCGGTGGCTCAAGCCTGTAATCCCAGCACTTTGGGAGGCCGAGACGGGCGGATCACGAGGTCAGGAGATCGAGACCTCCTGGCTAACACGGTGAAACCCCGTCTCTACTAAAAATACAAAAAACTAGCCGGGCGCGGTGGCGGGCGCCTGTAGTCCCAGCTACTTGGGAGGCTGAGGCAGGAGAATGGCGGGAACCAGGGAGGCGGAGCTTGCAGTGAGCCAAGATCACGCCAGTGCACTCCAGCCTGGGCGACACAGCGAGACTCCGCCTCAAAAAAAAAAAAAAAAAAAAAAGAAGAATGTGCTCCAGAAGTATATGCAAAATTTGTGAATTTCAAACCCATTTAGAAAATCCATTTTATATTCAGAGACCGTGGCTTTTCCAGAAAAGAAAAACAAAGTAAAATGTAATCCTTATAAACCCTGGAAATTTTGGCTTTACTCCTTATTATTAACACATTATCTAAATCTTAAATAATTTTAGGTGATCTAAAATCAGTGTATTTGTAGTTTTCTGTCACTCCCCAAATTACCTTATACTAACACACACACACATAATGAAAAGCAATATGGATAATAAAATCTATTACAGTAATGCTATTAAATATTTTTAATATGCCAGAAGTTTGAAAAAATGTGCAATAAATTAGTGTGTTGGAGGAGAAAAAAAAGGAAACTTTTCACTTTTACCTTCCTAATAAATCCAAATGAAGACTTAATAAAATACAATGAATGTAAAATGTCATTACTCAGCACATTTCTAAAACATGTCTCAACTCTCATCTTGTGAGTGCAATTAAAAATGACATTTTAACTTAAAATTATAAAATATTTATTCATTTGTAAAGGTATATTTTAAACTAATCCCTCTCTGATAATTAGAGGCCTTTACTTTTCTGTTCTATAAATCTTTCAGATTCCAGCTTATCCAAAGTTATTTTAAGTCAGCATAATATAAATCTTCTCAATTAAAAAAATAAAGATTATAATATGCTATCCTTTAGGATTTTATTCTTGAACTTTCTGAGTAGGGCCAAATATCTCAGATCTGTCAGAACTAGAGATTCAGAGTTATAATTAGTCGCTTCATTTTCTCCTTTCCTTCTAAATTCCACTCAGATATTGCCCTTTTCACCACCACCACAGCCATCCTCGTCCATGAGCAACTTATGATATATGATTTATACAATGAATCATACAAAAAAGAGTCAATTTTCTGCAGGCTGAACTACTGGACCAAAATCAAGTCTATACTAGTATGGTGAAGTACAGTACAATTTTAATCACTCAAATCACGTGGTGTATTCTTTTAGTGAACATACGTTTTACTAAAATATTTAGATGACTGAATCAGAAGTGATATTGTTGTATAAAACGACTGAAAATAGCATACATTACTTGCTTGTCTTCCCAATGAAAAGGTGTCCTGTCTTACCCCAATCCTTCGTCCTTCATCTATAAGAACTAACCTCATTTCATACTGCTTATTTTACCTTAAGAAGACCTCATGACACTATCAGTATTTGACTTCTGTTCCAATTATTTATTTGGTTTATGTTTTCCACCCAGAAGGAACTAAAAAACAGACAACAACAACAACAACAGAAAAGTAGATGAATCTGTAATAGTTGCAGTGAAAATATCCTGAGGGAAGAATCACGATTGTTCTTTCACGGCATTGATAGAATTAGTTTTCAAAGAACTAAGACATAGAGATTTCTGTCACTAGTGCATTCTAAATATATTTTATGAAAAAATATTTAAGCAAAAGACTAAGGGATTTTATTGCACTGGATAAAAAGCTTAGTTAAGAAGCTAATACCACACCGTAGATGTGTTATTAAAATTTCATCAAACACATTTTCTTTTCATGCTTGGCTTCCTTTATCTTTGCGACATATGTGTTATAACTTACTATGTATAAAACGTACTCCATCTGTTAGAGTCCTTTGGGAAGTTTCTGTGATCTAATGTTTGAGACATTATAATTCATCACCATACATGAAACTATGACACACTTAGTGCATCATTTCTCTGGGGACTCTATTGTCTCTTGACAAGGGGTTAGAGAGAGTGAACTGAAAGGTCATTCCCATCTCTGCCTTTTATGGTAACACATTGGGCAGCGGTCCTGTTTCCTTTCTCAGGATAATTGGCCAGCTTACCACCAGGTAGACATGCAGCCATTTTGGTATAAATAAAGGCAATAGTTGACAACTAGATACCCATGTAGTAAAATAGGAAGGTTATGAGATTCTGAAATAGGTATCATGCATTTTAAGAATTTTCAAGCATGGCAGAGGTTATTTGAACAATCATGTAAATCTTGTGCAATTTAGAAAGACTGAAGATTAGCAAATAAAAATAACCAGAAAAGGAGTTTGAATTGCTCTCAAAATTCCTGCCATTTCAAAACCGCAAAAGAATCCTTATGAATTTACTAACTTGAGAGCGCCAATGAGAGTAAATGGAGATTTTGACAGGGAAGAAGAAGCACACTTAGACTCATCGAGTGATTGCAAGCATTACTAACTTGAAACAGAAAATTGAGCCCACATGCTTTGCACTGACCACTGGGGAGGAGCTGGGTTTCTGTTGTCTGCAGCAATTCTTGGCAAAATTCGTTGACATCTAATACACGTTTCTATGCCTAATAATTAAAAACCAACACGTTCTGAACAGTTGCACAGAGTGTGAGGTCAAAAGACCATGTTAGGGCAGCTGAACTAGCTCAGCTGCATTTCCTGAGGACAATTACTTTCATAATTAAGCTTTAGAAAGTATAATTTGAAGAAGAATTTCCCGTATCCCCAAGGCCTGTTCTGCCACCGTCAAAACTCTCATAATGGGATTTTCTTGGAACACAGACAGAATACCAGCAATATGACCTGGAAGCCATATTGGAAAGGAAGATACATCAGAATAGCTGTTGTTATTTTCCTTTTTGTGTGTGGTCTTTCCTCTCCATTTCTATTATTTACTGCGAATCTTTCTCTTATAAAATTCATTAGAAGTACTCACTCATTACTATCTTATTTCCAGCAAATGCACACATCCTTTTTATTATCTGATGTGTTAATTCAACGAACAGCTAAACATATTCTGCATCTATCAAGTGTTATACACCAGGGATACAAGGTTGAGAAGGGCATGGTCCTTACAGATAGGACAGAAAGTTCAAAACAGAGAAGGTGCAGAGAAGTCAGCATAAGATTACAATTTCATACATTTGGTAGAATCACATATGTCATGAGGAACTCAAGGATCAGAGCATACATGTTTTGAGGGTCAGAAAAATGTTGCCTGGGAGAAGTACACTCAACGCTGAGATAAGAAAAAAATATGAATTGGAATTGTCTGAGTGAAGCAAAGGAGGATCTTTTCTTAAGCATTTGGAATAGTAGGTGCAAAATTCCAAAGGTAAGAATTGTTATATTCCAAGACTCATCATAAGTATGGTTTTGTTGCCCAGAAATCTTTATCCACACTCTCTACCTTCACTCCTGTTAAAATACACCACTTCCCCTGGGTTGGACCCTTGGTATTCTCTGTGTCCTTTTCTTTCTAGACTTCTCAAGGACTTCTCTTTTGCAATTAGCCCTTTTCCTGCTGTTTTATCTATTTGTCCCTCTCTTTACAATCACTTAATCCATTACATGTACTTTATAGTTCCTATCAATAAAGAAAAATAAGAAACACACTTCTCTTGACACCTGTGCTAAGGAGTTTGGTGTCTTATCTTGAGGCTAGTGCACAACCAGTAAAGGGTATCGAGCAACTAAATACCATGAGGTTTAACCTCCTGAAAATAGCATCCTGGCTTCTGTGTGCAAAATTGATTGCAGGAGGTGAGACAGGAAGTAAGCATACCTATCAGAAGGTTTGCTAGCAGCCTTATCTAGACAGCGGCAGTGGAGACAGAGATTAGACAGCTGGAGAGAGAGAGAGAAAGAAGTGACAACTGACAGAACTTCATCAAATCAATGCCATGAGAGCAGCTCCAAGCAGGGACTTTGTAAACACAGAGGTGGAGGGTCAGACTTCCCATGACCCCAAGCAGCCTGCCTCTGGGCCACCCGAGCTAAACATATTCAAGTGAAAGTGATGCGCCTGCTTCACAAATACATGCTTTAAAAAGTTTATTCACCATTCTCTTCCATCCCTCCAGACTTTCTCAGCCCTGGCTAAGAAAACACAAATTCTGAAATTTCTTCTAATTGGCTCTTAAGGGTTGGTGGGGGGTACAGGGAGTAAAGGGTGAAGTGCAGCCTTCAGTTTGGGAAACTTTGTGGATCATAACCACACTCACCATCTACAAGATGCTCAACAAATATGTATTGAAATTTTCTACTCAGCAAAACAGGAAGCACCAGAGAAGGTGGGACTGGATCAGATGATTGTCCAGCCTGTTAAACGTGTGAAATGGAGATGTCTGGTGACATTTTACATATCGTCATTAGACATGGGTATCTGGTGCTCAGGGAATAAATAGGTGAGAAAACTCAAGTCTTTGTAGCTGTGAAGTTTAATCTTAAAATATTGAGAAAACACACATACCACACACACACACCATACCACCTTGAAAGTGTTGGAAAAAATTGAGGTAAAAGCTGTATGAATATCTACTAGGAGTGCTACTATTTATACCAACTTATCTATGTTTTAAGTTAATTGTCCTCAGTTCTTATTTTAGTTGGCTGCTAACTACTTTATCACCCTGTCCTCCCTGGAATGTAATTTCCTCAAGGACAAGGTAAAGGAATTTGAATAGAGAGTAAGTTCTATACTACTTCCTAGCTCTAAAATTCAAAGTGTCTGATTCTCAGACCGATTTTTAAACTCCAGAGAAAATTCTACATTTCATTTCAAAGTATTTCAGCATTTCAACATGAATCACCTGACAACCCCATGAATTAAAAGTTCTACCAAAAACTGGACCATTCTTCTTAGGCAGATTTGGGCTACTCTCACAGCTGTATTTACCCAGAAGCAGAACCTGAGACAAGGTTTTGAGCACATGGTATTTATTTGGAGAGTAAAGTAGACATCAGTATAGGAGAAGGGAAATCAGACAAGGTAAAAGAGCTCACTGTGAATTACTAGAGATTAACCCCACTGGGGAGACACGGAGGGCCAGAGCTGTCCCATCTGGATGATGGAAGAGTCAGGGTCGTTATGGACCATCTCCTGTTAGCGTTTTTTGAGGATTCTACCTAAGACACATCCAGCCAGCTGCACACAAGCCAAAGTGTTTTCTATAGCCACAGAAAGTCTTCAGACAAAAAGAAGCAGGTGCAAAAGCTGGAAATCAGGTAGCAGGCAGAGTCATAATGGTGAGGGGATACAGATAAAGTCATTATCTGCTCTATCAGTTCAGTGGGAACAGGCTGAATGTCTTCAAGCCCAGAACCCGAAGAATTCCATGCCCAAACAAAATGCTGGACAGTTCCTGTAAATTGAAGACACTAGTGCTGGCTAGTATCTTCTCCAGACTTTCATGAATCGTTACATAATCTTGTGACTTGTGCATATCTTAGCATTTGCCTTTACCTTTTCATAAATGGAAATGTATAGATACAAACAATAATTAAGACAGAATTGTTATGAGCAATATCTGAAACACTGCCACGCATTCTATTTCCTGCTATTTCATTGATGAAATCACATTGTGACATAAAATATCTTTATTTCAAATTTGCTTAACTTGTAAGGCTAGTCTGGAATAGAAACCTAAAACAGTAACTACATGTCACTTTTACTTTCCAAAATTGTGAATTTAATTGAATCATTAAGAGTAACAAGTACAAACTCTTAGGTAACTTTACTGTTATTACTAAAAACATCTTTGTGTAGCTGGGATGGAGTAAATATTCTAATTCACTTCCCCAAATCTCTTTAAGTCCTCTCAGGACAATTACACTCGGCCATTTTTCAGAAATGGAAAATAAATGATAGACTGTATTTTACTTTGAACTTCACTATTTTTAAAAAATATAGTTACATGACAAGGGAATATATTTAACAATGCTTTTAAATGGATGAATTTAAAATGAGGATAAGAGGGGGCGGAGCAAGATGGCCGAATAGGAACAGCTCCAGTCTCCAACTCCCAGCGCAAGCGACACAGAAGACCGGTGATTTCTGCATTTTCGACTGAGGTACTGGGGTCATCTCACTGGGGAGTGACGGACAATCAGTGCTGGTCAGCTGCTGCAGCCCGACCAGCAAGAGCTGAAGCAGGGCGAGGCATCCCCTCACCTGGGAAGCGCAAGGGGGAAGGGAAGCCCTTTTCCTAGCCAGGGGAACTGAGACACACAACACCTGGAGAATCCGGTAACTCCCACCCCAATATTGCGCTTTAAGCAAACGGGCACACCAGGAGAATATATCCCACACCTGGCCAGGAGGGTCCCACGCCCACGGAGCCTCCCTCATTGCTAACACAGCAGTCTGCAATCTAACCAAAACGGCAACAGTGAGGCTGGGGGAGGGGCACCCACCATTGCTGAGGCTTAAGTAGGTAAACAAAGCCGCTGGGAAGCTCGAACTGGGTGGAGCTCACAGCAGCTCAAGGAGACCTGCCTGTCTCTGTAGACTCCACCTCTGGGGACAGGGCACAGCTAAAAAAAAACAACAACAACAACAACAAAAAGGCAGCAGAACCTCTGCAGATGCAAACGACTCT